>NC_055992.1:160509765-162909765 GCF_018446385.1 Zingiber officinale | reverse complement strand
CCATCGCATCGCCCCGAGAGGACCAAATTTATCATATGTATGTGAAGTACTCACGAAGACAGTGATCTTCCAAATTACTGCCGTATTGAATTTGATCGATCGATCGTTTATCTAAAAAAGAGGATGAAGTTTGAAGGGAACTGGATCGATATTTGTTGAAATTGGAAAGTATTTTGGTAGAGCTCTTGAGGAGAAATAGATAGTTTTTCTTGATTCTTAAACTTTTGATTACAAAGCCTTTATATAGACTTGAAAGAAACTTAGGGGGCAAGTAACCTAGCAACTTAGGAGGCAAGTAACCTTAGAAACTTAGGGGGCAAGTAACCTTAGTGATGAGTAAACTTAAGTGATAACACATTAACTTTAACACTCCCCCTTAATGTGTTGTCGGATTCCAAGTTTGGCTCGGAGCTGTTGAAATCTTTCTCTCGGAAGTGCTTTTGTGAAGATGTCAGATAATTGCTCCTCAGATCGACAGAACTCAAGTTGAATTTCTTTATCTTCAATTGCCTGTCGAATGAAATGATGCTTGAGTGCTATATGTCGAGTTCGGTTGTGGTGAACTGGGTTCTTAGCCATAGCGATTGCAGATTTGTTGTCGCAGTGTAGCACGGTTCCTTCAATCTGATGGTGACCGAGATCAGCCAAGATTTTTCGAAGCCAAATTGCTTGTGAAGTGGCTACTGATGCTGAGATGTACTCGGCTTCCGCAGACGATTGTGCAACACTTTGTTGTTTCTTGGATACCCATGAGAATATTGCTGAACCAAAGGAAAAACAGTACCCCGAAGTGCTTTTCATGTCATCTAAGGATCCACCAAGATCACTGTCACAATATCCGACAAGATTAAGTGCGTGATTCTTCTGAAAGCTTAGACCGAGGTCAGTTGTCCCTTGAACATATCGTAAGACCCGCTTTGTTGCACCGAGATGAAAATGGCTCGGACTCTGCATAAATCTTGAAAGTAGACTTGCAGCATACATGAGATCAGGTCTAGTTGCTGTGAGATATAACAAATTACCAATGAGGCTACGGTAATAAGTGACATCCGCTGCTTTTCCTCCATCTTCCTTTTTCAATTTCTCCCCCATAATGAGTGGTGTAGAGACAGGATTACATCCCAGCATGTTGAATTTCTTCAGAATCTTTTCTGCATATATCTTTTGGCAGATAAAGATTGTCTCTTCTTCTTGGTAGATCTCCATGCCCAAGAAATGTCGAAGTAGACCCATATCGCTCATTTCATACTTTTGAGCCATGTCATCTTTGAACTCTTCGATCATCTTCTCGTTGCTTCCAGTGAAAATTAGGTCATCAACATAAAGAGTGACTATAAGAACATCATTACCTTGCTGCTTGACATACAAAGTTGGTTCACTCTTGCTCTTTTCGAATTTTGTTCGGTTGAAATAGTTGTCGATCTCACTGTACCAAGCGCGAGGAGATTGTTTAAGTCCATATAGCGCTTTCTTAAGTTTGTAGACTTTCTCTTCTTTTCCTTTGATGATGAAACCCTGAGGTTGATCTACATACACTTCTTCCTTCAATTCACCATTGAGAAATGCTGACTTGACATCAAGCTGATAAAGTTTCCATCCTTTGCTGGCGGCGAATGCAATTATAGCTCGGATTGTGTCTAGCCGAGCTACTGGGGCAAACGTCTCCCCGTAGTCAATTCCAGGCTGTTGAGAATATCCTTTGGCCACAAGTCTTGCTTTGTGTTTTTGAATGGATCCGTCTGGGTTGTGCTTTACTTTGTAGATCCATTTAACACCTATAACTTCTTTGTCTCTTGGTTTATCGACGAGCTGCCATGTCTGATTTTTTTCAATTACACGAACTTCCTCCTCCATCGCTTTTTTCCATGGTTCTTCTTTGATTGCTTCAGCAAAGTTCTCAGGCTCAATTGAGCAATAATTGCATGTAGCATATATATCGCTCAATGATCTGTACCTTTTTGGAGTTGCGCTTGGGGATGAGGAGTTTGATGAAGTTGGATCAGTTGAGCTTTCTTCGTTGGGTTGAGATGAGCTTGAATCTGGTGTGCTTGGCTCAATTTCATCTTCTTTGTCAGTACTGATCAAAATGTCTTTCTTCTCAACTTTGTTTTCTTCCCAATTCCATAAAGCATTTTCATCAACTTGAACATCTCGGCTAATAATAACTTGACCCAACTGTAGGTTAAATAGTCTATAACCTTTGCTCATGGTACTGTAGCCGACAAAAATACATCTTTCGCTAGATTCGTCAAGTTTGCTTCGTTTCTCTTTTGGAATTTGAGAATAGCAAATGCTTCCGAATACCTTGAGATGGTTCACCGATGGTCTTCTACCACTCCATGCTTCAAACGGAGTCTTGTTTGGTATGGCCGTGGTTGGGCATCGATTGGATAAGTAAACGGCTGTGTAGACTGCTTCAGCCCAGAAGATTTTGGGTAAACCTTTCTCGTGCATCATTGATTTTGCCATTTCAACGATTGTCTGGTTTTTCCTCTCGGTAACACCATTTTGTTGAGGGGTGTACCTTACCGTTAGTTGCCTTTCTACTCCTTCATCTTCACAAAAATTGTGAAATTCTTTAGAAGTGTATTCTTTGCCTCTGTCACTTCTTAAGGTTTTGATGAAGCATCCACTCTGTTTTTCGACGAGACTCTTAAACTTCTTGAATATCATGAATACTTCGGACTTCTGCCTCATGAAATAGACCCAAGTCATACGAGTGTGATCGTCGATGAAAAGAATGAAATACCTATTCTGAGCATGAGAAAGGGTGTCCATCGGCCCGCAGACGTCGGTGTGGATAAGTTCCAACTTTTCTTTAGCTCTCCATGATACTCCTTTTGGGAAAGGTAATCGATGTTGCTTTCCAAACGCGCATCCTTCGCATACATGTTGCTTTCCTTCTATGTGAGGAAGTCCTTGCACCATACTCTTGCCAGATAACTCTTTGAGGCTTTGTAAATTGAGATAACCGAGTCGTCGATGCCATAAGGTTGATGTCAGGTAGTCCGAGGTAGAAGCTTGATGAGCTTTTAGGTCGGCATAATTGATGTTGAGAGCGAAGCTTCGATTGACCATTTTGATCTTTGTGAACACCTTTGACTTATCTCTCCTGTCAAATATAACACATTCATTGTTATCGAAGCAGAGCTTGTACCCATTTTCCACCAATTGTCCGAGGCTGAGTAAATTTTGACTCAAGCTCGGCACACACAAGACATTGTTGATGCAACTCGGTCCTTCCTTCGTCTCGATGGCGATTTTCCCAAGTCCTTTTGACTTTGTTTGCTCTCCGTTTCCAAACTGAACAGGAGCATTGATGCTAATGTTGAGTTCAGAGAAAATTTCTGAGATCGGCGTCATATGGTTGCTACATCCGCTGTCCAGCAACCATTTTCCTTGCTCCTTGTTGGTGGCCGTGTGACATACATAGAATGTTCCATGTGTCTCCTCAGCTGTTTGATTTTCTCCAACCTGATTTGCCTGATAAGTGTTCCTATTTCGGCAATCTTTGGCGAGGTGACCAAATCGATTGCATATTTTGCATCTCGATTGACCTTTGAACCAACAGTCCTTCTCGGAGTGATTTGGCTTATTGCAATTGCTGCAATTCGATGAGTTGTCTTTTCCTTTTCCTTTTGAGATACGTCCACCTCGTCCTCTTGATTTCCATCCAAATCGTGATTGGCCTTCTCGTTCGTTGTTACCAATTTTGAGCTTTGATTGGAATGCACCCTCTATTGGCTTCTCAGAATGTCTGGACAATCTTTGCTCGAACGATTTTAGGGACGCCATCACTTCTTGAACGGTGAGTGTTGTTAGGTCCTTTGTTTCTTCAATGACGGCAATAATGGGATCATATTTCTCAGGAAGACAGATGAGAATTTTGCGTACCAGCCTTTGATCTGTAATATCTTCACCATGAGATTTCATTATATTGACCAGATCAAAGATTCTGGTTGAGAATTCCATGAGTGTTTCTTTCTCCTGCATCTTGGCATTTTCGAAATTCTTGAGTAGTGATTGGAGCTTAATCGCTCTTACTTTCACATCTCCTTGAAATTCGCTCTGCAAGATCTCCCACGCATCTTTAGCCGTGTTGGCTCGCATGATTCTGGGAAATATAGCCTTAGTGACTGCTCTTTGAAGGATTGAGAGAGCACTTGCGTCGGCTTGTCGAGACTTCTCTAATTTCTTCAGACCGGCCTCATTGAGGGCAGTGACTTCCTCGGGCTCTTGTACTCCATTCTCCACAATCTCCCATTGGTTAAGAGATCGAAAGATGGTCTTCATCTTCACGTACCAGAAATCATAGTCTTCGCCATTAAACTCTGGAATGAGATGGTTGATGTTTGTTAAACTCGAGCTGGCCATGGATTTGGATTGGTAGAACCTGGCTCTGATATCAACTGTTGAAATTGGAAAGTATTTTGGTAGAGCTCTTGAGGAGAAATAGATAGTTTTTCTTGATTCTTAAATTTTTGATTACAAAGCCTTTATATAGACTTGAAAGAAACTTAGGGGGCAAGTAACCTAGCAACTTAGGGGGCAAGTAACCTTAGAAACTTAGGGGGCAAGTAACTTTAGTGATGAGTAAACTTAAGTGATAACACATTAACTTTAACAATATTACTCACACAAAATATAATATAATATTGATTAAGCTTCATACATAATTAAGCACAGAACGCGGAACAGCTAGCTAGCGCCGCCGGCCGAATTATTTAACTACTAGCTCGCTCCGTATGCATATATGGCGGCAGCATGCGGCTCACGGCGCCGGAACGCCGGGGACGAAGGGAATGGGAGGCAGAAGCGACGGCGTCGCCGGCGGGAGGAAGGGAATGGGAGGCGTCGGCTTCGGCGGCAGGAACGGGATCGGAGGGAGAATCGAAGTCTTCGGCGGGGGAAGGAAGACTGTTAAGCTCCTCGCGGCATGAGCAGAGGGAGCGGCGGAGCAGATCAGGAGGAAGAGGAGCAGCGATAGGATTCTGGCGCCCATTATATTGTCGGAATTCTATCGAACAGGTGGCGGATGTGGTTTGTTGGATTCCAGGCAGTGTATTTATAGAGGAGGATGGCGCGGTGGCGTCGCACTGCCGGAGGAAATTCACGATGTGGATAAAAATAATAAATTATTGATGATTAATTATTTTTTTGAATTTTTTATTGTATTTGAACCACCTAAAATGCTATTTTTTATACGAGCACATGTCTTATCTGAAATGATTGACAGAGTCGTCTTGGCTCTTGAACGGATTAACGGAGACATTGGGAGCGAACGTATTTATCTTTTGAGAGCATGAAATGATTGAGCATCTTATAGACTATCAACCTAAATATATATTTTTTAAAATTTATGTTAAGAATTTTAAGACTACATTTGATGGTTGTGTAATGTAATCTTATTTTAATATAATCAAATTTGTAATGTAATGTAATTTTGATTACATTATTACGTTTGGTAATATAATGTATGTACTCTTTAATTACAAGGATGATTACAATTTTTTATTTGATGTCCATTATTTTTTATAAGGAATGTAATTTGTATTATAAAATCATAAAAGTATCCTACGATCTCTACCGACGACCGTCGTATTTTTACCGGAGCTTGCGGCAACCAGCGGTTCGAACCCCAACTACGACGTATTTGTAAAATTTTTTCCTTCAAATGAGATGCATAATCAAAAGATGTTAGATTTCTAAATTAACCGTCGTGTATATTTCCTAATTTACTTCCGTGGAATACTTAATCCCATTTCCTAGTAATTTTTTTGTATAAAAGTTTTATCTTTCAGGTTACTAGTCTAATTTCAGGTATTTGTTTAGTTCTATTTTTTTCTCTCCGTCCAAACATCGCCTCTCTTGCCGTGTCCGGCGCGAGCGCGATTAAATTGCACGACTGCTGCCGCTCGCACGACCAACTCACCTGCTCCGCCCCATGCAGCCAGCGGCTTGCTTCTGCCTGCCCCACAATGCTTTGGCCGCGGCTCATACCGGGCACGCAGCCACGGGAGGTTCCTGCTTTTCCACGATCATGGCGTGGCCACTGCAAAGCATCGCACGGCAGGTATTGCAGATAGACGAATATGTAAAACAATGAGTGGTTTGTTTCATTGTTTGCTAATCTATTAAACTAATATGTGAAACACTAGGTGGTTTTTTCTTTCTTTTTCTTTTTGCACTTTTAGCGATATGCATGTGAAATAATACTGGTGTTTATTTTATCAATCTGTGAAACAGTGAGTGATTTGGTTGATAATCTATTGAACCAATATGAGATAAGCTGTTAAATTTTTTTTTTTACTATACATGGTGGAGAATGTAGATGTTGTCAAGAGAAAAAGGAAGCTAAATTTAAATTATTATTATATCTTATTATGTATTTTTATCTCTGGCACTCTAGGTTTCACTGTAAAAAAAATTAGCTAATAATAGTAACGGAATTAGCTATGAGCATTAAAATTCTATCGTTATATAGCGACGGACATATTAACTATGATCGTAGTTAGCGACAGATTAAATTTATCCATCGCTACTTCATGTACATTTAGTCATTGGAGCGCTAAACTCTAATTTTTAGCATCGGATGGACAACTATCGCTAATGGCAATAAATTCTTTAATTTGTCACTACATTTAGTTGTTGGAGCGCTAAACTCTAATTTTTAGCGCTGGGTTAGTGTCGGATGGACGACTATCACTAATAGCAATGAATTATTTAATCTGTCACTATCTTTTCTATGTAGCCTAGACATCTACCATTTTTAGAGTGTAAACCATAGCGACAGATAATTAAATAATTCATCACTATTAGCGACGACTTATTTATTTATCCGTCACTAGTAGAGACGGATTATTTAATAATCCGTCACTAGTCTATGTATTTTGCCGACGGGAAAAGCAATTTATGACATATTTAGCCACAGATTTGTCCGTCGTTATATTTGGGATATTAGGGATCTTGCACCCAATCTCTTCCTTATGCGAACACTGTATGCTCCGACGATCGGCTTGTCCTCCTCCTTGTTCTCCGCCTCTGGCTTGCTCTGGCTAAGCATTGCCACTGCCGCTGTGAGAATTGCCTAGTCATGGCCAGCAGTGCCGCGGCCAACAGTGTCGTGGCTGCGAGCTCTGATAGGGTGAAAATATAATTATGTTTGCATAATTAAAAAATGTAATTATCATATTTAGACTATTAATAATATTTGTCCATATTGATATTACTCTCATGATTAACGATATTAGTTGCATGATTAATCATGTTTGAAAATATATTATGCTTTCTTTGACATGATTAACATATTGGAAATTTTATTCCTGTTATGGTACAATGTATACAAACAAGACTGGGATGTACAATAGATTAGATAATAAATTTATCAGTCAAGGATTTTTTAGTGGAGTTGAAGAGTTTGTGAACTTCGCTAGGTCTTCGCTAAGTCTCATCCAGAATATTTAAATGATGTTAAGTTAAAGTGTCTATTTAATCAACGCAGCGTAGATGTAGAAATAATACAACTTTCCATAATGAGGATGTAGTACAAACGCATATGTAAGTATGAATTTGTTACAAATTATTACAACTGATATTGTCATGGAGAGCCATGTGTATTTGAATAAATTGGACATTCCGTTGCTTCATCATCCTGCCCTGCATATGATCAATCGAATATAGAGAAAATATACCCGAAGTTCAGAAAATGTATGACATGTTGAAAGTTAGAGATATAGATAGGTCGTGCTCGTATATAAGTCAATTTAATTTAGTACAAATTCAGATCCTAGATTTGCATCCCTACACACTTATGCGTGAAAGAGAGTTTCTCTCCTTGTCCACAATTGCAATGTTTGCAAAACAATATAAACCAACCAATATATTTAGAAACTCTCAATTTAAGATCAAAATCACATTCACAATTAAGCATCTTTTCTCTCTACCTCTTTTCCATTCACATAAATCTAACCATCATTAATATAACTTAAAACTCGAGGGTGCACAAACTAATAACAAGATTTCTAATATTTATAGAATATTGTGCTAAACTCAAAAACTAAAATAATAATAGCAATTAAGTTTTTATCCCACTAAATAAATTAATTTAGTCAAAAAAAATTAAAAATTAATAATCACAAGCCAATTTATAAAATTAACTTAACACTGTGGAATAAAATCTTGCGTAAGCTGCACATATGAATCACTCATCGTGACACAGATTAATAAAGACAATATAGATATTATAATCATCATTCATACACACCCATTATTTATATGAGTTTTCATTTTTACTTGTCCTGATAATCTAGCTAGGTATCCGATTTTTACGATCCAATTAATCTGAGAGGTAACTGATTTGATCCTATAAAAATTTTCATCAATCATCAGATAATTCAAAAAGCACAGATGATTCTTCGCCTCGTTTATCAACAAAACAACATTAAAAACAAAGTATATATTTAACAACAAGACAATATTTAAAAATAATTAAATAGTTCAAAAACAATACATTCATCACTTTTATTATAAAAGTACATATATATATATATGGTTCGGATCTATCACATTCCATCTTGCTAAAAACTAGTACATTTATCATATCTCACCATCTCATTCTACAACATCTATGAAATAATTTTCCATCCTTAATTAAGGACGGAATTATAATTCAGTCGTTATTAGTCAATCTTCTCATAGTGGATATGGATTATTGCAAAAGTTGGTAAAAAAAAAAGAAAGAAATTAATAGTGTAGAAATATTGATACTACTGTTCTATGAATAAATTCAAACAGAAAAATAATTATTTAAGTTGATAAGGAAATATTATTGCTTTATTCGTAAATATAGAGAGCGTCAACTGACGAAAAAAATTAATGAGGAATATTAAACTGGATAATAATATAAAAAATTATCCACGTTTATTATTTTATTTAGTAATTTACATTAACTTATAAAAAAATAGATAATTTAGTATGTAATTTCAATTTAAATAAATTATATTTTTACCGGAATAAACTTTGATTGAATTAAATTAATTTGTATTTAAAACTAAATATCTTTGAGAAATAGTTATAATAGAGAAATAAAAATGTATTCATTTGACATAATCTTTAAATCTTATTTTAAATAACTATAATATTTAAAATTTATCATATATATGTTAAGTACTCACGAAGACAGTGATCTTCCAAATCACTGCCGTGTTGAATTTGATTGATCGATCGTTTATCTAAAAAAGAGGATGAAGTTTGAAGGGAACTGGATCGATATTACTCACACAAAATATAATATAATATTAATTAAGCTTCGTACATAATTAAGCACAGAACGCGGAACAGCTAGCTAGCGCCGCCGGCCGAATTATTAACGTTTACTAATTATTTAATTACTAGCTCGCTCCGTATGCATATATGGCGGCAGCATGCGGCTCACGGCGCCGGAACGCCGGGGAGGAAGGGAATGGGAGGCAGAAGCGACGGCGTCGCCGGCGTCGGCTTCGGCGGCAGGAACGGGATCGGAGGGAGAATCGAAGTCTTCGGCGGGGGGAGGAAGACGGTTAAGCTCCTCGCGGCATGAGCAGAGGGAGCGGCGGAGCAGATCAGGAGGAAGAGGAGCAGCGATAGGATTCTGGCGCCCATTGTCAGAATTCTATCGAACAGGTGGCGGATGTGGTTTGTTGGATTCCAGGCAGTGTATTTATAGAGGAAAATGGCGCGGTGGCGTCGCACTGCCGGAGCAAATTCACGATGTGGATAAAAATAATAAATTATTGATGATTAATTATTTTTTTTGAATTTTTTATTGTATTTGAACCATTAAAATGCTATTTTTTATACGAGCAAATGTCTGATCTGAAATGATTGAGATAGCACGTTGGCCTTGGTCTTGGTCTTGGTCTTGGTCTTGGTCTTGGGACGGATTGACGGAGGTGCTGGGACGAACGTATTTATTTTTTGTCATCATAAAATAATTGAGCATCTTATGGACTATCAACCTATTTGGGCGAGACATCGGGGACGAACATATTCATCTTTTGTCATTATGAAATGGTGACAAAATACGAATATGCTCATCCTCAGTGCCCCCATCAACTCGTCCCAGGACTAACACGGAGGAGGTAAATCACGGGTGACTACTAGTCTTTGGAATAATGACTAATATATAAGAGATATATTTATCTTGATTTTATCAAAATTTGAGCCTCAGATCTCATGGTGGCCATTATGAAATGATTGAGCATCTTATGGACTATCAAACTATTTGGGCCATGGTTTAAACCAGAATCAGAGGTCATCATGAAGTAATGGGCCGGGCCAGAGACGCGACTCATCGTGTGCCCGATTCATTTGCTTAGGTTTCTGGTATCCTTGTCCATAAAAAGGAGGAGAGGGTTCACTGAATCCCTAATCCTCCGATTCTCGCTTCCTCTCACCGCCTGCGATTCCTGCGGCTTGGTAATTTTGTTTCTCGAATTTACTTGAATCATCGCAATATGGTTTCGTTTTTTTTTGTTAAATCTGGGAATCCGTGTCTAGATCGGGCTTTTTTCCCTTTGAATTTTTTGACGGGCGATTAATTTGATGGATTCCGGCGTCCTATCGTTCCATTCATAATATTTCGTTAGTTTCTCTCACTGATATGATTGTAGATCGATCGGAATTGGGGGTTTGTGTATCTTTGTGGTAAAAATTAGGGATCCGATCGGTTGATGGTTTTCGAATTTGCAGGAAATGGCTGAGTCGAAGCCTGCCATGAGGAAACCTGAGTTTACCAAGGTCGATCAGCTTAGGCCTGGCACCAACGGCCATACGCTCGTGGTTAAGGTGGTCGATGCAAAGATGGTGATGGCAAAGGGGCGCCCGAATGGGCCTCAGGTTCGTCAGATGCGCTTAGCTGAATGTTTGGTGGGAGATGAAACTGGAATGATCATCTTCACGGCCAGGAATGAGCAAGGTTTAGCTTTTTCTGCAAAACATATTATGATGTCGTCATAATGGGTTTTTACGATTATTTGATCATTTTGTTCTTTATAATTCCGCATATGGATTGGTTTGCATGCATGCATATCTACAAAAATTTACTCTCGAGTTTAATCATCTACTCAGGGCTCGTCTCTGTATTACCTGTTCTAACCCAACCTTTTGTTGCTTGTTGCTACAAGCCTACAACTTGCTTGTGTTGCTTGATTTTGTTAGCCCACATTTTGGACACACTGCATTTTGTATGTTAAATGTTTAAGAAGAATACTGAATTTATTTTAAAAATCATTCTGTCAATTGTGAAGTATTTCTCTTGGCACCATTGTTGCATGCCTTGAATTTATTATGGTCTTCTTTCTGACCCATTCCTACATTTTTCTTCTTCGACCTCATCTTATTGCTATGCTAGGAGTTTGAAGACATTCTCCCAAAATATTACTTCGACTTCTTCATGTATCATCTAGGGTTTACTCAAAAAGATATCAGTATAGTCATTTGCATAAATTTACATTTAGATCCTAATGTTTCTAAACAGTGAGGTAGTTATTCCACTTATGTTCTTTTCCGTCAATACCTGAAAGTACTTTGATCTTCAATTTTTCTCATATTCTCCAATGAACATGTATTTTTTTCGGTCTCTGGTTGAATATGCAATTTGACTTTCAAGGTAATGGGAAAATTTTAATGGGGTTACTATGCCATTAACAGCCATTACTTTTGTTATGTTGTTGCAATTCCAAGTCGTAGATTCCTAGTAGCTTGGATTTAGGATCTTGTTATAAGTCTGAGTAGGGATTTTATTGTCTTTCATCTTCATGTCTATAAATTAGCTTCTCCTCTTTGTTGAATGTGCACTTTGGATTTAATTTTTTAAACCTACATTCTAACTGCCACAATCAGATATGGAATTGCAGAAATTTCAAGATTTCACCTGTACCTTCATTGACCTGTTTCATCATAGAATTCCACATAGTTCTAATTTAGCATGTAAATTTCAAATCAATGCCTCACAATTAGCATCCTCAGCTCGACGAGCTTTTGCTCATTGATAATTGTTGTGTTATCTTTTCGCCGATATTGACACTAATGTTTGAAAAATGTGTGAACCCAGTGGATTTGATGAAGGCAGATACTACTGTAGTACTTAGAAATGCAAAGATCGACATGTTCAAAGGATCAATGCGGCTTGCTGTGGACAAGTGGGGACGGATTGAAGTCGCAGATCCAGCTGATTTCACAGTGAAACAGGACAACAATCTATCTCTGATCGAGTTTGAGCTGGTGACTGTCGTGGAAGAGTGACCGAAAATGGCCAGTTGATGGTTACTGAAGCAGTTGTACTTTTATGCTGAACCAAGACTTCTGATATCATGTTATACTCCATCGGATTCTTTAAACTTTCTCAACTGGAGTTTTAGGAAGGCGAGGTCAGGTGAATCTGGGTGATTAAACCTTATAAGCTCATTGTGTTGTGAATTTGAGCAAAGATGTCGACGATAGCATAATTATCTCTGATTGCGAAATTTAAACTTTGGGAGATGTCAACTTGTTTCGTGTCTGATCTAAACAATTTTATATTATGAAAGTAAATTATCTTATTCTGCTTAAATGTCTTTTATTTGTTGTATCTAATCTACTTGCAGCTCCTTTCACAATCAATTAAGATACCCACTCTGACTCTGAGCACATAGTGTTAGATTCCTTCCAAAACAATAACACTTGCAGAACATGGTTATTTTAGACTCCATCAAAAGCTGTATATTTTAAGAGTAACTTGTTGACGACCCAGCTAATTTAATGAAAATGTATTCGTGGAGAAATTCCAAACATAACTCAACGTGCTCTAAACTGACATAATCAGAAACTTTTATTTATATATATATATATATATATATATATATAAAAGGGGTTGAGTTATTGTATTAAATAAAAAAAATTAATTCATGCGGCATAAGTGGATTTGAATTTTTTTTATTATTTTTTTAAAATTTCCCAATAAAATTTTATCTTTAAAATTTAAGGATTTTGTTATAATATATATATATAAGATTAATCGTGGAGATAACCAATTTAATTCTATAAAAGTTTTCATCGACTGCTGTGGTAAATTGATAAGCGCTTGCGGAGGCTCATCTAAGCAACCAACCGATTAATCCTAGGGATAATCAATCCAATCTTAAAAAATTTCTCACTAGTCATTGAAATAAATAAAGAGATGTTGGTCTATACCAACTATCCACTTTCTCAAACTCGCTATTTATTGGCTAGTAATTTAGGCCATCGGAAATCGGAGGAGTTGAAGTTGATGGCGGAGACGGAAAACCAGAGGAGATGCCATTGGCGAGAGAGGACAGAGTCACGGGTGGAAAGGAAGGAGAGGATGTGATGAATAAAGGAATCGGGTAGAATGCTAATGTAGTCTTCCAACGATTTCCTGAGGTGACCGCGGCGACAGTGATGAATAGAGTCGACCATGCCAGGGTTGCTGCGGAGGAAGTGCGCAAGGCGGACATTTACTCTCTAAGGTTCAAATACAATAATTTGATTTATCATCTATTTTTTTAAAAAAATTATGATTTATATATCTACATATATCTCTCTCAATATTAATGAGGCCGATATTAGGATGACCATTAAATAACGGACCTATCTTTTTTTTATTATCAGAATTACTATATTATTTTTACAAATGCTCAATTAATGTATTTGTAAGGGCAAAATAGCATTTGTATTTTTGATTCCTTCGTATCAACATATGTAGCAGACACACCTCGCTCACCACCCTCGCCGCGTCCTCCGCCGTCACCTCCTGTCCGCCGTAATCCTAGCGACCGCATCCTGCAAAATAGTTAAGCCCGATGGCGCAGGCCTCCACGACCGCGACGGCGGTGTGTCAGCCCTGGACTGGCTCATCGCCGACGGTCTGACGGTACAGTGCTAATAACGGTGGCTGTGGGCGCACGTATTAGGCGGAAGGGTGGTGAAGCGGAGTGGACGCGTCATGGACGCGTGGCGGTGGGCCGTTAATCGGCGGCTTGTGGAGGGTAGCGATCGGTGACTGGCTGCCACACACAAACTGCATTTACATGCCAAAGGTTTTAAGAACACTACAGTAGACCAGATGACTGCATCCAAATTCAATGAATGCTGCTCATTACATGCCAAAGCCTTTTCTTTTATGAGTGAGGCTCCTGAACCAGAGAAGGCCAGAAAAAAAAGCTTTTAGAACAACATTTTGCTGCTATCAGGCATTATCTCTTTGAATAGGAGAGATAAGGATCCTGAGCGATGGTTAGAACATCAGGCCTTTCTGCTTGATTATATGTCAAGCACCGACGCATTAGCTCCTGCAACCGTAGATGGAAATTAACTTTAGGGGAGAGAGATAACGCAAAGTGATGTAGTTGTGAAGAGAATAACGGCTCACCTTTGCCTCGTTTGAAACAGATGGCTTTGAAGGAAATTCCACTTTGCGAGCATTGATGATGGTGTCTTCACGAAGGATTCTCTCTTGAGTCTGGTCATGACCAAAGGGGCGTCTGCCGAAGAGCATTTGATACAGAATCACACCGGCCGACCAGACATCCACCTGTGTTTCAATAAAGAACTCAACATCAGCATGATCTTTGTGTTTCAATAAAGAACAGTTTTTCGCTTTGCTATTCCTCCTAATGTTAGGTTCAGGCACTGCTTTCTTTGCTAGGGCCCGGAGACTATTTGAAGCAAAGATAATAATGCCTTCAGACTTACTGACCTTCGAAGATATCAATGGTGTTTTGCTGAGGTCGAAGCATTCTGGAGGCAGGTACCTGCAGACATGACAAAATATAAACAATATTACATCAGCCAACCAGGATATAAACGATATGGCAAAACAGAGTTGATATCTCAAATTCCAGACATGTTAAGTCAGCAGTCTCATCCTCATTGTTATCATCTTTCACTTCATATAAAATCACTCATGCCGTGTACATAATTAAATAGTGTGAAGATCAGGTAAAGAAACAGAGAGCCAAAGCAAGGGAAGAATAGATATGTGTGCATTTACCAATATGTTCCAGCACCTTGGGAAGTAAGTTCCATACCCTGAGATCCAACATCATCCTCCACTATTTTACTTAGGCCAAAATCAGTCACTTTGGCAACACCAACCTCATCAAAGAGAACATTACCAGGTTTCAAGTCGTAATGGATGATCTTTTGAGGTCTCTTATTCAAGTAGACGAGGCCATTAAATATCTGAACAATTATAATTTTAGCTTCCTTCTCTGGGAGAATTGGTGTTGCCTTTAGGACAGCATCAAGATCTTTGCCTAACGCAAGCAGCAGAAACATAATAGCATTAGTATGATTCTGGGAATGGTGAAAATTTGGAAAAACAAGTGCAATAAACACGAAGTTTCTTCAGAACATGAATTGATCATAAAGCGGCTTTTTATAAAGCAGAATGCCTTTTGCATAAACTAAAAAGTAAAGCAGAATGCTTATTTACCGCTGCAATATTCTAAGACAGTGCAGAAAGTGTTGTGATCAATCTCGAAGATATCCCATAGACGCACAATGTTAGGATGCACTAAAGTCTTGTGTATATTGTACTCCCTAATTGCATGTCGTATGTAACTTTGCTTCTTCTCTTCACTCCATTGGCCATTCAAACCATGAAGCTTACATGCAACATATCTATACTCCACTAAATCAAATGCCTGTTTCAAAAGTATGCAGGTCAAATCACAGAAAATCTATGTTCATTTATGTCTATCAAGTAAACTAAAATTCTCCTTTGATGTAGTTGACTATACGAAACATCTACATTATAAATCACTTTGTGTCATGGTCAAAGTTGCTATAAATAATACAACCACAGTATAATGATACAAAAAAACAGTACCTTGTAAACCTCGCTAAATCCTCCTTTTCCTAAGAGGTTGAGGAGAGCATAACGTTGGTTAAGAATAGAGAAATTGTTGAAGCGTGAACCATCTTCATCTCGTATCCGCTTCATTTCACGTATAAGCTTTCCCTTTTCCAGTTCATAACGTTCCTTCTCTCTCAAACAGCTCTCTTCCTCCTTGGATAATATAAAGAGGCAAAGCAATCAGTGGTTCTGTAAGAAAAAAAAATGTGACACTGCTTACATAGTATAGGAACTAACCCTCTTGATGCTTGCCAAACGAGACTTACAAATCTCATCCTGTACAACAAAATCTTCATCTGACATGCTAGTTTCCATGTCACTGCCATCACCTTTGTCTTCATGGCATGCCAGAAAAATCATATAAGCATGTGTATAATATATTCACTTTAAGGTGCTTTCAAATTTATCAGTCATCCAAGTCACAGGTTAAGTAGGCAATGTGATATTTAATAATAGCTATACTATTGTGCTTCTACAACTCGAAACTTCCAAGTGCTCTAAAGCACTTCTAGCAACTATGTATCAAGGTGGCCAATTCAAATGGATAATATGTTGAACATTTAATGAGAAGCACTAAAAAAAGAATCACACGAAAAGAAGCAAAGAGTTACCAGGTTGTCTTTTCTTCAGAGATTTCTTGTACCGCTCAATAGATTCTCTCATCTCCAATAATGATTTCTGCAATATGGCAGTGGAAGAGGATAAAGGGGGAAAACAATGTAAATGAACACAAGATTTCACTTATGTGGGAAAATTATGCAAACACGGTGAGACATACATGAAAAGAGTTACTGCAATGAACTAGTGAAATCACCTCTGCTACTGAATATAGTGTAGTTATATATTCTGATTGTTCGGCATGAATAACAGAACATTCTAACTGGTATACAATAATGAGACTAGTTTATAAAATCTTGTCAGTCAGTAACATCTCCGTTTAACAATTGAAGGATGATCACAATGTTCTTTTACTGCAACTCAAAAGACAATTATCATCATAAGTTATTGCTCATGCTTCACAAGCTTAATCATTTCACTTATTCTGACAGGGGGATTATTCTTGGACGATATGTTATCAAGACCAATAAAATCATATGTTCTTCTAATTCATAAGTGTTGATAAAGATGCATGAAGACATAGATACAAGTATATGACAATAAGATTGATATACAACTGCATCCATGCAAGTATCTGACTTTATTGAGACATTTTTCTCATATACAAATACTACTGATAAACATACAAGTCAAGGTCATTTTTATGATTAATTTGAGATGTAAACATGAGCTCACAAGAACCTACTAGGTGAGCATTAATATCCTTTAATGCTTGACCTTCCTCCCATGCCTCTGAAATAATGGTTCCAGTCCTGCCATGAACAGAAAACATATTGAAAACAATAAAGAGGGTGTTCACACTTTGAAAGTATTAAAAACAAACATACCCATGTCAAGATGCATGATGGCTATATTATTATTTGGTTGTGTTATCAGAAGAATTTAAGTTGAATAAAAATGGAAACTGACAATTTTGAAATGATCATTAAGTTTTATCCAATTCTAAGTATCAATGAAGCATCACTTTTTGCACATCTCCCTTATAATGTTTACTTATTTAAATTTTACATACAGCATTTAGATCCATCATACTTAAAAATAATCTATGATAACAAAAGGTAGCCAATACTATTTCTACAAACGTGCAGGAGCAAATGTGGGTTTCAACACAACAAATTTCCACATTAGATCACAGAAAATTAAACCATAAGAATATCTAACGGAATCAAATTTGAAGATGAAAATTCCATGCTAATACAATCCTATTTAAAGTTGTATTTCATAAAACCTTCCTAAAGTCGAATCACAAATGATATGTTGCTATGAAAACCTTTATATCACTTCATCAAGCCTGTACTGCTTTCTCAACAATAAAAACAAACTGTGATCATGAGAGCATAGTTTATCCCACCCATAAGAATAAAGGACAATTGATGAACTGTAAATATATTACCAATCAATCTCCTCTAATATTATCTGAGACTTAAAAAAGAGTTGGTCATGCGAATAAAATATCTTAATGAAGGGATCTGAAACTGTACTCAGTCAGAATTCAAAATTTGATTTCTATTCAGATCAGCTAGAAGTCTGGGATATCAAAATTGCAAGTTACAATAATTGTTTACTGAACTTCTGTTTAATGACCAGTACATAATAGAAATCCAGGAATCGGAACTGACCTAAGAACAGCAACATTTCCGAGCCTAACAGATTCTTGTCGTACTTTCACCCTTGCTTCCTGCCTCTCTGCTTTTGAGAATGATATCAGTAGATCAGATAGCACTTTAATCCGCTGCACCATAGCATTAAACGACAACACATCATTTCATAAGCTGTTGGGCCCACTGATGAAATGAGAGATAGATCAACAAAAGGTTCATCAATCAAAGATGCCGCATAACTTGACATTATGGATGTGTTATTGATACTTAGCAGTAGTGAGTACTTCGAATACCAACAATCCTGGAACCATTCATTAAAGTGTACCAGTAGAATAACCAAAATTTGGACAAAAAATGAGTTGTGTCTCTGATGGCAAATTTCCTATTAATGAGTTATGATAAGACATTGTGATTCTCATTAAATATCCAAGTCAGAGGCCAAGAAAATAAATCATTTGAATATCATAATTGTCACTGAGTCAATGGGGGTTATGCAATTTATATATATCTTGCAACATTCAATAGCATAAAAATAATTAAGAATCCCAGAAAAAATGGAGCATAAGATTCTAGCAATTGGCGTTGTGTTATCATGCCTGAATTCTTCTATGTCATTTCATGTCAATATAAAATCATATTAAAGATATAAAACTAGTTTATTTAAAAAAAAATCAATATGAAGTGAGAATTAGTTAAACATTCTAAAGCAGACCAATTTATATACATAAATTGTTGATCAACATTATGATACATAAATTTATATATTTCAAGAAGTTGACACATGGCTGTACAAAATGGTTTCCATATACCTCTCACGAACAACATTATGATAGCTCACATTAATGAACAATTGATGTTTCATGAAAGTATTATCTCTACACAAGGAAGAAGAAGATTACACAAGTTCGGATAGAATAAAACCTTTGTCTTCATTTGTTGATTATGTTCTTTGAGTTCTTTTAGTTCCTGTTTAATGAAAGATGTAATTGAGCTATGAATGCCATCTTCATAAGATGATAAGATAAGCCGATGATAGCCAGTGAACTATCAAATAATGTGTACCTTTTCAAACTGGCGGGCAAGATTATGAGTTTCAGATGCTTCATGGCGTGCCTTATTTAACTCTTCCTCCAAGGTTGCATTTTTGCTACGTAATAATGATATTTCCTGCTAAATGATCCAAACTTTAATTGAGTTACAAAAATTTCAAAGTATAGGAAATTGGAATAATAAAAGAGAGGAAGGGATGAAGAGGCAGAGTAACACATCATTGTGAAATGATGAAGTAAATCATTAAGAATATCCTTGTACAAAGGGTACATGAAGATAAGATAGCAATTAATTGTTCATCCATCAGCCAATCTTAAAAAGTCTATCGATGTTGAATATTCATTAAATTACACTAATCATGCTGATATCTTCAAAGCTTATAATGAAGATTCACTCAAACCAATAAAAAATGCAGCAACTAGGATATCTAGGAGAATTGTCATACCATTGAAAAGTCACTAACAATAGGTTCATATGAATACCTTCTGATTCATGCTAAATTCTAAAGGAGTAGCTATTTTGCATTTGGTAGTTATAATTATTCCATTTTAGTTCACTTTCTTTATTCCTCCCATCAAAGTAATAATAGTTATGCCAACCTATCACATTTATCCTTTCACAAAAAGCATTTAAGTTTTTTTTCTAATTTTTTATTTCAGGGAGATTTTGATCTCTCTCTCACAGAGATTACCCTTGTCTATTACTTATCCAGTTCCTGCAAACTAAATATAAGAATGAAATGAGAATCTATTATATCCTATGGATCAACTATCAAAATAATTCACTCTTATACTATTCCATTGCCTAAAAATAGCTGTTCTATTTGTGGCCAACTCTATTCTGTAAACCAAACATGTGGTTGCAATCTAAGGTCTAATCTTGTCATTTTCATGTGGAACTACATGATCTAGCTAGACTAATGCTTTGGTAGAACTGTGTGACAAGCATGAGTACGTCATGAACCAATAAGAAATAGCAAATATGAATAACAGGTAAAATATAGGAGCCAGAAAGTGTAGATCATACAAAATTACAGATTATCAACTTGGCATAAAAGTGAAATTTAATACATATTGCAAAGTGTACAAAGTTTCTTCATACTATTATGAGTGCAGAGAGAGAGAGAGAGAGAGAGAGGACCTGCAACAAGGTAATTCTATCATCATTCCCAAGTGGCAGTTTAGACAAAATGTCCTGCAAAAGGAATCAACCATTTAACATACCAAAGCACAATATCTAATTTTGATTGAATTCTTGAGGTAGTGAAAAAACCAAGCTGCCTATCATAAATATTCCTCCCTGGCCTGAACTTTGTAATAAAAAACTGAATGATATAAAATCTATCTTTCACCAATACGATAAGTTATTGACTGCAAATATTTTTAAAGAAATCATAAAAAATGGATAAAATATTTGTATGGTTTCTATTTGAATTTAGTACTGGCCATTTTTTCCTTTTATTTTTATCAATCAAACTTTTAAAGTTCCAATTTGCTGAAATATGGCCATTTTGTCCGTTACACTCGAAAATAAAAGCAATGGAAATAACATGTCAACTGTCTAAGCATCCCAGGGAACTCTATTTTTGATGATGTGGCTCTAACTTGCCAGTTTTTACTACAGAAGATTTCTTTTGCAAACTACCTCTTTTTAGGCTTTCATCATGATGATCACTTTCACTGAAGGATAACTTATAGATATAATTATCTTCATCATCACACACTAGAATTTTGGTCATTTGCAATAGTCATGTTACACAGTAAAAAACAATCCCTTCCTTCTCCAATCTAGTCTGCCTTTGTTAAATCAGGGAAAATAATAATGAAGAAACAAATTTCAAATTACTAGAGCACAATTCAATTTTCTACAAAGGAATGATCATATGGGTAATTCAGCAATTCATATAAACATTATGATGGGAACAAATTGTTCTGGTTGACAAAGCACAGTTACAACTTGCCCATATGAAGAATTGGCATATTAACTTTGTTAAGCCCAACCAATTTCCAAGATAATAGGAATTCACTAATCTACACAAATAAAAAGTATTGATATACTAAATATAAGAATAAGATATAGCCGATTTTAGACCAATTTGGACCATAGGATCTTAGGATTGAAAGATCTTGATTTCAGTCAGGAGCGTTGACAAGCCTGCTCACAAGCAAGGTAATGTTGTCCTTTATACAAAAAGACTAATGAACCAATTCATGCATTTTGCCAATAGGTCAGAAAACCTTGAGCGGTTAGTGTGCTAATGAGAGGCCTTAGTATGAAAACACAATGAAAAATAGCCAAATCGCTACCAACCATGTGTAATGTAACCTTTGCTCAAACAAACTCACATATTGCCATTACCTATAAAGGAATCTTTTCCAAAGGAATATAAATGAAAAAGGATAACAGATACATTTCAGAAGTAATAGCTATGACCAAAACAGTCTTCTCATCAAGTCCCACAGTTGCATCCATCATCCTCATGGTAAATAAACTTTGATTATATATTTTAAAAAGACAGCCTAGTGCATGAAGCTTCCACCAATACAGGGTCTCGGAGAAGGGTCTATTGTATGCAGTCTTACCTAATTTGTAAGAGGTTGTTTCCATGACTCAAACCCGTGACCACCTCCAAATTACACGACAACAACTTTATCGTTGTGCCAACTTTGATTATATATCTTATGGCCAAAAAACAGTACAACACAATTTTTCATAATCAAGAAAAGCATAGATAAAGTACCTTTTTTGCGGGACTCTCAAGTTGTCCATTTGAGATAACTGAGGAAGTTGATACTACACGAGTTTGCTCAGATGTCTTTGAGCCACGACCCCTACCAGTTGATGGACGACCTCTACCACGACCTTGCTTTTTCTTATTTGACTCATCCAAATTTCTTCTAATCTCGAGACTCTCCAAGGGCTTTATCCTACCATTTGTTGTTTCCTAAATGAACACCATTTAGCAAGTTTTACATCAATAAGAAAGACAACTATAAAGTGCTTACAAGTTCATATAGGAATAATAATATAGCAACAAGAATCTCAGCTAACTTGTAATATTCACTTTTATCAGCATTATTTTATTAATTCAGAAGGCGCAAGAGATCAGTCATAGGCATAATATGATGAGAATGTCAAAATTGCAAGAAAGAGTGAAACAATAGCTCAACAGTATTATCTATCTGTTCAAATACTATTATTTTGGTGTGATGTAAGACACTATGACGACCATAAGAATGGGTTTACATACCATCTTCATAAGTGTAAATAATAATAATAATAATAATAATAATAATAATAAAAAATAGAGCTCTGACGAATGAAATGGGAGATAGAAGAATAATAGCACAAGCCAATCCAGTAATAAATTGCATCACTTAAGATGCAAACCATAAAGGTTATACTACCTGGCTCACATGAAAATAATTTGATTCTATAAAAGTTTCTCTTAAATATGTGACAAAATGAATCTCATTCAAAGGCTTGAGTTATTGCATATCAGGCAATAGAGTGCATTGTCTAAACCCAAAATATCAGGCTATTCACAAAATCTGGAAAATAATTAGCATGTGAAAAAACATTGGATAAATGTTATTCAGACAACAGTGGTAGACTAGAGATCTAAGTGTAATGTTAAGGACACAGAAAAATTCATATTTGTGTTTAATCTGCTATTAAGGGACAATTACCTTATATTGTTCAATAGCTAGATCATGATCACCTTCTTCAAATCTCTGGCGCTTCTGAATGTTGTGTTGTATCAAGAACTCTTCGCCAGTCTGAAAATGCAACTTTAATCAAAATGGTAAAATATGTGAAATCAGCAAATGATAATACATCAGGCTATTTCTATTTGTCTTTTGTCACAGTAGAAGGGATAATGTTGCTCAACAAATACTCGAAATGAACAAACAGTACTGTCACCATAGACATGCTTCTAGTGAACATAAAAGCTAATGCAGCACTTATCAAATTCCACGATGGAAAGAATGCAACAAATTGTTGGAGCCTATTAAACATAAACATAAATTATTTGTTTTAATCGAATGAGTTACAAATTTTGCAAAGAAAAACTAATATGACGGTTAAGAAAGGACTTCAATAACACATAGTCAACTAAGCATTACTAAATATCACAAATTTACACCCAGCCGACAAAAGATGAATGGCACTATCTAAGAGATTTCATCAACGTTTAGAACATTATAAGTTCTAAAGTTAGAAACAGAAAAGAATCATAAAGATAAAAATAATGAAGGTAAAGCTTTTATTTTTTGTATTTTTCTTCAGAGGGGTAGCAACTAAGGGGATAACAAGAGTTCAACTTGTGGAGGTAAGGCAAAGTAACAATCTACATGAAAGCAAGCACATATTTTTTACTATATACGAAAATTAAACTCCTAAAGCACATATTTAGACAAGTAGTTTCACCAACAGGATCCTAAATACACAATCATCTAATTATCTTGAGAAAGAAAAAACAAATGCAGCTTTCGAGTTAAATCTCACAACAATAGGTAGAAAACGTCAAATCTACTTGCTAGTAAGTAGAAAGAGTAGGATTAGTACTGACATCATCGTCGGAGGATGAGTCAGGCAATTCCTCTTGCTCCGCAAACCTCATCGGAGGAGGAGGAGGAGGAGGAGGAGGAGACTGCCACGCCGACTGAATTGTGAGTGAAGACGAGCTCTTCCCTGCCATGCGAGCCTCCAGCTTGGCCAGCTTCGTCGGTAGGGACGGATCAGGAGGACTCGAACTCGAAGATAACTGCATGACTATGTCGTCGGACATGGCCGTTCAGTTCTAGGAAACTAATCAAATCGACAACGGAAAAACGATCTACAAAACCCTAGTTCATCTCATTCCGCTCCCGCAGTCCGATCCGACACCACCTTACTCCAAACGTCGCTTTGGAAAAACTCGATCCAAAAAAAAAAAGGGAAAAAATCCAAAAAAAAAAATGAAAAACGAAAACAGAGCCTCAGTTTGCGCTACCGGCGCCACCACTCGCCGGCTCCGGCATTCAAAGGGATACCAATACAAGGCGGAGAAGGAGAGAAGGGCGTTTTGGGAAAATACTTTTACGATAGGGGACTCTCTTTGCATAAAGGTTATAAAGAACAAAATGAAAGGTTTAAAAAAAGAATGGAAATGATAATAAAATTGCCTTATTAATTGTTAAATAAAAAAATAGATCCACTACTTAACGGTCCTTTTAATGTCGTTCTCACGGATATGGAGAGAGGTTCATATAAATACATAGATCATAGGTGCATGGTGGAAGTAAATCCTAGATCGTCAATTCTTAAGAATTGATCTCTCATTATTACGTTAGAGATAATACGTGCGGGGGTTGAACCTTAAAAGTTTTCGTGACTGTGAAGAAATAAATTGCGGCAATTTACCAAAAGGCGTACTACAGTTAATGTATTTACCAAAAAGCGCATTACGGTTTTGTATTTACCAAAAGGCGCAGGTAAGTGATGTATATTACCGAATATAACCCTACCGCCAACCAACACCTCTGATCAGTCATCAATTCCCAGGCATCCGAACCACATTTTTAAAAAACTTAGATATTAAAAAAAAACGATCATTAGGGTACTTCCCTCCTTCGTGACATGCGAGTGCAGCTCGGTCTTGTGAAACCCTAGTTTAGTGTTCGTGAGCCATCAGTTCGAGTTTTTCTCAAGCGCCATCTAGCTAGCATTTCAGTTTAATTAAAAACCAAGAGTGTTCGTGAGCCATCAGTGAAGGATTCTAGGGTTTACATTACATTAATCAGCTAGTATCATAATGGCGCAAAGACGTCGATCGGGCGAATCATCATCCTCGCCACATCAATTAGCTGTAAAGGTTATCATTTTACAAACTCTGTGATATTGAGAAGCTGAACTAGTATGATTTAAAATTTTTTATTTTTATAAAGTATAGGGTTCAGTTGATGTTGGACAGAAACTGCATTGGAACAGTGTCCTCGGTCACTTTAAAAGTTTTTTTCAACCATCCACGAAGAAAGGAACGCATGGAGGCGGTGTTATTTTACATGACCGACACATAGTGCTGATCAAACAGTCACCCTTTCGTATTTTTTTGGACATAGAAGATATGCAGCACATCCGTGGGATTTTGGTAAATATATTTGAAAATTGGGATTCAAGTAGTCAAACCTTTAGATTCTCAGGTACAATTTATAAATTTGTATTTTAATTACAAAGTAGTTGTATGGTAAAATTTAAGCGTTTGCTAAACTTGGGGCTGATACGATGCCGTATCAGGCCCAACGTGGGCCTGATACGGCATCTTATCAGGCCCAACGTGGGCCTGATACGATGGAGTATCAGTTCTTGATATGACATTGTATCATGTCCACGGTGTTCCTAATACTTTTGTATGTGTTGGTAGAATTCTAATAATAATTTAACTTGGTCAGGTGTTCCGGTTTGCTTCACAAGAGGAGACGTTTCATTGCTGCTCGGTATTGCAGACCGAGGAGCTTCAATTCCGATTGATTCAGCTAAAGCATCCAATGACATTTTTCTAACTTACTTCTCAAACAAAAAAGAAGCTACTAGATCAAGAATTGAGGAGTTGCTTAAATTTTATGACAATCGCGTTGAAGGCGAAGATGATGTTTTATTATTTTGCAAATTCTATATTTTGTATATATTTGTTTGTGTCTTATTTTCTTCTAGTACATATAAGGTCCCGTTAAGTCTTATAGATATAGTAGATGATTTTGAGAATCTTGATAGATTCAACTGGGTTGAATCAATCCATGAATTTATGGCTCCACAATTACCTAAGATTGGGGACATATTTTCATCAACTGAGACAAAACATGCTAACACCAACCTCCCTTACCTAAAGGGATTTGCTGGTCTTTTGGCAGTAAGTGTTTAATTTGTGTGAAAATTTTTAATATTTTGCGAACAATTATAAAATAGTTAACCCTTGTCATGGTGAATCAGGCATGGTTTTTGGAGCATGTTCCAATCCAAAAACCATACAAAATAAAAGGAGCCAGAATAAATAAGTGGAGGAATATTCCTTCACATATTAGTAAGGTGAGAGAAATGATTAACCAAGTTTTATCTGAAGAGGTAAATTTAGAATACTTTGACTATAGTTTGGTAAAAAAATATGGTTTTAACATGTGGTTTAATATTCTTACAGGTTGTGATTAACCTAATCCCTAACCAAGATGAAAGATCATTGGTTGAGAACCTTGCTGGCGTTGAGGACAGTCCACATGCAATGGAGGCATCACAAATTGAAGTGAGTGTAGGAGGAAGGCAGATTAATAAGGATTGTTGTAATTGCATTATGCAAGCAAACAGAATTAAAGAGCTAACAACGGAGAACATGCAATTGAAGGAGAGGGTGAAAGAATTACTTAAAATAGTTGAAAATAAAGGCATGGAATCTCAATATAGCGAGCATGTGGACGATCCTCAAATTGAACCTGTAAGTGTTACAACAAGAAGTAGGAGAGGACGTGACAGAAGTCGCTATGATTATAGGGATACTCCAATTGATAATCCATTGTGGCTCAAAACTTTACCTAAGAGGCAGCGTAGAAATATACAAATAAGTGAGCCTGGGGAGAAAGTTTCAAGTCTAGGAGAAGGAAAAAAAAGTTGTCAAAGAATCTGATGTTGTGGGCAAGGGGAAAGGAAAATTTGATTTGGATGAAATGGAAGAAGAAATTGATATTGTACAATTGATGGAAGACAAATTTGATGAAGAGGCAGAGAATGATGTAGATATGTTTGCCAAATATGACAAAATGAGGAAACAAGCCATTGCTATAAGACATATCTGCAAATTTCATTGTAATTTGTTAGATTTAATGGATTATCTAATTGCCTTTTTTGTTTATGTGCATAGTATGTGAAGAAGCAATTTAAGTTTTCCAAGAAAAAAAAACAAGACGAAGAGGTGACGTACTTGTTAAAAGCCTTAGAGAAAATAAAGTATGTAAATTACATAGTTGATTAGTCAAGACAATTATATGCTTCTCTAATTACATAGTTGATCTAAGGTTATCAAAATTAAATTTGTAAAAATAATCTCTGATTTGTTTACTTTGTAGGTTTACAAATGATATAGTTTGGGAGAAACCACTCTTTTATTTAAATTTGTACTCCCTTTTATCTGGTGTGAATGGAAAAATGTTGACAAGAGGGGATGTAATCGACACGTATTGCAAAATTCTATTTAGGGGGGCATTCCCGTCTGGAAGCATATACAACAAGTCAATATATTGTTCAACATTCTTCACAGTAAAGAATTTATTTGAGAATAGTAAAAATTAGAATTCTTTTTATTATTTGGTTATGTATGTATGACTTTGCATATTTGTAGTCGTTAATGAAATCGTCAAGTAAGTTTGCCTTCGAACATATGATAAAGACGGATAGACGAGATGAAGAGGTAAGGTATATATTTATACCTTTGTGCAGTGATAATGCACACTTCCACTTGCTGGTGGTCGACACCAAATCAATGACGTTCAATCAGTACAATTCTCTTGCAAGTGGAAGTAAATACAAATATGAATTTGCAGCAGCGGTGAGCATCTAATAATAATGATATTGTTTGTATTTTAATATAAATGCTAGTTGATGGAAAATGAAAATTTCCTCTTCAATGTTCAGGTATCAGATTTTAAATTATATAGTCGTGAGCACGTTGCTACTATTCATCCAAACTAGGAAAGACATTATCCGTTTGATAGATGGGTCTCTCGCACAATTGAATGTCCACAACAACAAGCAAGGTAAATCGAGCACAAGGTGTGAATATAAATAATTGATAAAAAATTATTGACAATTAAAATGCTGTTGTTCTTTACAGCGTTGACTGTGTCTTCTTTGTGATGCAATACATTCGATGTCTCCTATATGATATGAAGATGGACTTCAAACAAGGAGACATGAAAAAGATTAGAATTGATGTAATGGTAGCAATTTTGAGGGATAAATATTTTCAAACATTGGATTAAATATCCAGTCTTGTAAGGCAAAAACTTGTATAGATTGTAAATGCAATTATTACGTAGTGTAGGACTTTTAATATCTTTGTATGTAGTCTTTGTTGTATAATACGGTGGTATGTAGTGTATGAGAAGATTAGAAACTGTCACTGGAATATTAATAATATTGCATAGTGATTAGTCAGAAATATAAATCACAAAATACAAAATGCAATGCTGGTGCTTATCAGTGGAAAGAGACAATGTATATAAGTTGTAATGCGCACCATTTCTATCTTCTCAAAACTGAAATCATGGTAACGGTTGGGATTGTTTAAAAAATCAAATAGGCTCGGACCAACGGAGGTTTCCAAAGCACGTCACTAGGTTCCGTGCCAACTGCCACGGAGCAATACCTTATTAGAAATGGGGTATAAATACATTTTGACACCAAATATACCATCTTCCCAGTTAGAACTTCACAGGGAACATGATTTCAGGTAGAACCAAGTAGGGGAGGGGCATCAGTGGGTTTTGGTGAAAACCCACTGATGGACCTAGACACATCGGATTGGACCCATTTCAGCTCTAGTGGTATTCTGGAGTTGCAAGGACTCAGAATCTGGTGGCAAATAATAATTTAAATATTTATAGGTGCTGGGAAAAATTTAAAATGCAATCAGCCTCCGTTGGGCCTGATATGCTTGGATATCAGGCCCAACGTGAGCCTGATATGCTTGGATATCAGGCCCACCGTGGGCCTGATATGCTTGGATATCAGGCCCAACGTGGGCCTGATATCCAAGCATATCAGGCCCAAAGTCGCCTTGACACTTATAAATGGCAACTGGCACGGAGCCATACTTCGTAATCCATGGTGTATAAATTATGTTTGACAGCATAAATACCATCTCCCCACCATGACCTTCACAGGGACTTGATTTCATGAAAATCCAAGTAGGGGAGGGTCATCAGTGGGTTTTGCTCAAAACCCACTGATGGACCTAGACACATCGGATTGGATCCATTTCAGCGCTAGTGGTATTCTGGAGTTGCAAGGACTCAGAATCTGGTGGCAAATAAATGTTTAAATATTTATAGGTGCTGGGAAAAATTTAAAATACAATCAGCCTCCGTTGGGCCTGATATGCTTGGATATCAGGCCCAACGTGGGCCTGATATGCTTGGATATCAGGCCCAACGTGGGCCTGATATCCAAGCATATCAGGCCCAAAGTCGCCTTGGCACTTATAAATGGCAACTGGCACGGAGCCATACTTCGTAATCCATGGTGTATAAATTATGTTTGACAGCATAAATACCATCTCCCCACCATGACCTTCACAGGGACTTGATTTCATGAAAATCCAAGTAGGGGAGGGCCATCAGTGGGTTTTGCTCAAAACCCACTGATGGACCTAGACACATCGGATTGGATCCATTTCAGCGCTAGTGGTATTTTAGAGTTGCAAGGACTCAGAATCTGGTGACAAATAAATGTTTAAATATTTATAGGTGCTGGGAAAAATTTAAAATACAATCAGCCTCCGTTGGGCCTGATATGCTTGGATATCAGGCCCAACGTGGGCCTGATATCCAAGCATATCAGGCCCAAAGTCGCCTTGGCACTTATAAATGGCAACTGGCACGGAGCCATACTTCGTAATCCATGGTTTATAAATTATGTTTGACACCATAAATACCATCTCCCCACCAAGACCTTCACAGGGGACTTGATTTCATGAAAATCCAAGTAGGGGAGGGCCATCAGTGGGTTTTGGTCAAAACCCACTGATGGACCTAGACACATCGGAATGGACCCATTTCAGCTCTAGTGGTATTACGGAGTTGCAAGGACTCGAATCTGGTGGCAAATAATAATTTAAATATTTATAGGTCTTGGGAAAAATTTAAAATACAATCGTATCCTTTCTTATATATTTATACTATCTCCCCCTTTCTATAAACTCAAAATGTGCTACCATGCTCCTTATGAAAAATATAAATGGCAACTAGCACGGAGCCATACTTCTAATCCATGGTTTATAAATTATGTTTGACACCATATATACCATCTCCCCACCAATACCTTCACAGGGGACTTGATTTCATGTAAATCCAAGTAGGGGAGGGCCATCAGTGGGTTTTGGTCAAAACCCACTGATGGACCTAGACACCTCTGATTGGACCCATTTAAGCTCTAGTGGTATTCTGGAGTTGCAAGGACTCCAAATCTGGTGGCAAATAAATGTTTAAATATTTATAGGTGCTGGGAAAAATTTAAAATACAATCAGCCTCCGTTGGGCCTGATATGCTTGGATATCAGGCCCAACGTGGGCCTGATACGCTTGGATATCAGGCCCAACGTGGGCCTGATATCGTTGGGCCTGATATCCAAGCATATCAGGCCCAAAGTCGCCTTGACACTTATAAATGGCAACTGGCACGGAGCCATACTTCGTAATCCATGGTTTATAAATTATGTTTGACACCATAAATACCATCTCCCCACCAAGACCTTCACAGGGGACTTGATTTCATGAAAATCCAAGTAGGGGAGGGCCATCAGTGGGTTTTGGTCAAAACCCACTGATGGACCTAGACACATCGGATTGGACCCATATCAGCGCTAGTGGTATTCTGGAGTTGCAAGGACTCAGAATCTGGTGGCAAATAAATGTTTAAATATTTATAGGTGCTGGGAAAAATTTAAAATACAATCAGCCTCCGTTGGGCCTGATATGCTTGGATATCAGGCCCAACGTGGGCCTGATACGCTTGGATATCAGGCCCAACGTGGGCCTGATATCCAAGCATATCAGGCCCAAAGTCGCCTTGGCACTTATAAATGGCAACTGGCACGGAGCCATACTTCGTAATCCATGGTTTATAAATTATGTTTGACACCATAAATACCATCTCCCCACCAGGACCTTCACAGTGGACTTGATTTCATGAAAATCCAAGTAGGGGAGGGCCATCAGTGGGTTTTGGTCAAAACCCACTGATGGACCTAGACACATCGGAATGGACCCATTTCAGCTCTAGTGGTATTCTGGAGTTGCAAGGACTCAGAATCTGGTGGCAAATAATAATTTAAATATTTATAGGTGCTGGGAAAAATTTAAAATACAATCAGCCTCCGTTGGGCCTGATATGCTTGGATATCAGGCCCAACGTGGGCCTCATACGCTTGGATATCAGGCCCAACGTGGGCCTGATATCCAAGCATATCTGGCCCAAAGTCGCCTTGGCACTTATAAATGGCAACTGACACTGAGCCATCACTACAAGAATTTTTGCATTCAACAACACCCAATAGACAACGCTTTTTAATAAAAACGTTGTCGTTCTTTGTTTTACAACGCTTTTAGTGAAAAGCGTTGTCTATGGTATTTAATTTTTACTAAAGACAACGGTTTTTAATGAAGTGTTGTCTTTAGTGTTGTTGTTTATGGTCAAAGACAACATTTTTTTAAAAAACGTTTTTTAAAGTGTTGTGTATGTTTCCCCTAAACTCACTTAAAATAAATTCGCAGCCCTCGCTTTGCTAAACTCTAAACCCTCAACGCGCGCGCGCCTTCTCCTCACCACTCCTCTCCACGAGTTCTCCTCTCCACTCCTCTCCATGAGTGCCTTCTCCTCTCCTTCTCCTCTCCACGAGTGCCTTCTCCTCTCCTTCTCCTCTCCACGAGCGCCTTCTCCTCTCCACTCCTCTCCACGAGCGCCTTCTCCTCTCCACGAGCGCCTTCTCCTCTCCTTGCCGCGTGATCTCCTCTGAACCCTAATCTCGACCCAAACTCCTCACGCAAAACTCCTCACGCCGGCCCAACTCCTCCAAGTCGAGATCCCTAATCTCGCATTTCCCCATCTCCTCAATCAAAGTCAGCTTACCCTTCCTAATCTTCTCACGGCTCCTCAACTCCTCTGAACCCTTCGATCTTAGTTCCTTCCTCGCAGAGCAGATTCGAGAGTAGGAGGAACGGAAGAAAGAAAGGTAAAATTTCTTCCATCCCTCTAGAATAAGATTTTGTTTATTTTTGATTATTTTCTGAACTAGCCATTTTGCCGGATTCATACTGCATCAATTTTCCCCCTCCCCTGATTGTATTTTCTCATGATTTAATCTGGAATTTTTAAACGTTTAGCTATAGACTTTGGCAGTAGGTATTAATCCTTAAAAATAGCATGAAGCATATAACATGCTATCCTTTTTTCTCAAATTCAGTGTGAAGCTGTTGGCCAAGTTGCAGATATTATTCACATTCCAGCCTTTCTTTGTCGTCAGGTATAATGTGCAGCTTGAAATTAATCAATCTCTAGTGTTATTCTACTATTATTTTTATTGTGTACCCTTAATGCGCAGAGAATATCTCTCATTTTTATTGTATCTAAAACTTGTGTTCTGCATTATCTCATCTTAATTCTGGGCAGTGACTTGTGCCTACTCAGTTTGTTGAATTTATATCAACTACTATTGTTATATTTATGTCACTTGCCTTCTAAGAGCTTAATGGCTTAAGTATGATTTAATACATCATGCACTATTGCATTGAGTTGCTTATGTTGATGTCCCTTTGAGGAAGTTGCAGATTCTCAAGTGCTAAAGAAACAAAGTTGCTTATTATAAGTTATAATTCAAGCATTTTCCTGGAATGGTTTCATTTTTCAACTAAAGGTTAACATGTTTCAATAGAGAATATGTTTTGGTGAATGCTCCAATATTATATGACTCTACAATTTATACCAAGGCAAAAGTACCTAACTACCTATACGTAGACTCTAACAAACATGTACATATGGATAATATGGATAAACATGTACAAATATGCTGTGATGTTGCTGCAAGTTTCTGCTTTTATCTTTTATTTTTTTTCATACTGTTGTGAATTTGTTGGTGTAAATATATCATCTTGCTGTGAGTTTATGCATGTTTCTAACTAAACTTATGTTGATCAGTCTAAGTTGTTACAGATCAATGGATTCTACTAGAAAGAGTAAGAGAATAGGGCAACTTGCAAAGTTGGACAAGGGTAAAGAAGTCATTACAGCTGCCCGTGAAGAGAGTTGCGAGGGTGATAAAGTGTTGGATTCCAAAGACACTATCTCCTCAAGAACTTCTAGAGGTCGCACACAGTTGGATAAGATTACAAAGCAAAGAATGCAAGGTATTAGAAATGAGGTGTCATTCAATAATTTTGGACAACCGATAGGACCAGCTGCTGTAGCCATGCAAAGTTACATTGGTGTCTTGGCTCGGCAAAAGGTTAATATTAAATACAAGACATGGAAGCAAGTCCCAATTGCTGTCAAAGAATTAATATGGGAATCAGTCAATGTAAGCAAGTTAGCATGTTTTAACAATTATAATATTTCACTACTAATGATAGATATATTTTATGTTTGTCTTAATTAATCTTATTAATGTTTTCCACTTATTTGATGTACAGTTGATTTATAATGTTGACTCAAAGTGGAAAAAGGGATGTTTGAGGTCTGCAAACAGTAAGTGGAGGCAATACAAGACCCATCTCACCCAAAAATTTATTTTAAGCAGGCGTGACAAACCTGAGGAGTTGAATGAGCCACCTGTTGGCTTTGAAATTACAAGAGAAGATTGGCGTGCGTTTGTCATTAGTCGCATTTCTGAAGATTTCATTGTAAGATTCTAAATTTTTTCTTTTGAAACTATTCGATCATAATTCATTATGTATTATTCAAATTTGATATGTCGCCTGTTTGAAATAACTAGAAACTCAGTGATCAACAAAAAGAGCGAAGGAAAAAAAATAGATATCCTCATCGACTCTCACGCAAAGGGTATGCACGCTTTGCTGAAGAAATTGTAAGTATTTTTAAAATATATTTCCTCTAAGAACCCTCTAATTGATTCACATTAAATTATTTCACATTTGTTATTTGATTTTTCTTTGTTGTAGGGGACTGAATTATGTGATGATAATGACATCAATAGAGCTATTATGTGGAAGAAAGGATGCGCCAACAAAGGAGGAGAGTTTGAAGGTGAAGATTTGGTGGACACAGTACACAAGATTGTAAGTAAATTTTCATGTTCTTCTGATAATGACTTCAATATATCTTCTAGTTTTCGAGAGTAAAGTTGCATGCATGCATACCCTTTGCGTGAGGAAGCCAAGGCAAGCAGTGCAATGAGGAGTTTAACAGCCATTCCTTGCATAGCTTGAATTCTCAGTACTAGAGCATGTATTGAGGAAGTAAATGGTGAATGAATGCATTGAGAGCTTAGAGGTGACGGGTTTATATAGAACAGATGTGGATTTACTAGGTATCTAGGTTTGAAATGTTCTTACTTGGAGAAGAGATCAAGTCGAAAAGTCTATTACATGCAGTGGTTTCCTTTTGCTGCAATCAATTAATGGTGAATGCATTGAGAACTTAGAGGTGATAGCTAGAGTTTCTATAGAACAGATGCAGATAAATCAACCAGGTTTGAAACGTTCTTGGCAGTAAGCAATTTGTAAGCTTCAGTAACCCAAGGGCCAGTAAAGTTGTTCCCCAGACCACTGCTCTGAAGCTTCTATTATGTTTTCCCACTTGATTGGTGACAAATAAAGCTCCTTGTCTCCTTGAGCATTCTCTTTGTGCTGTTTTAGTTTGAATTAAAGCATAAGATTCATGATTCGGAACTTGAGAGGTTGGGAACAACTTTACTTTTGATTATTCTTTCCTGCAACTCCAGACAATTAGCTTCAATTATGTGGTGGTCCTCTCTTTATGGGTTTGTGTAGTGAAAATTTATTAAAATTTTGTCATTTTATTAAACTTGTAGTCAATTGCTCAATCAAATATGTGCCTTTTTTAGAATTGTGCAGAAGTAAATATATGATTGAATGCCAAAAAAGGAAAAAATATTTCAAAGTCAACTTCATATTTGTTCAATATGACTTACTAAGCACTTGACTTGAGCTATCACGGGAAGAACCGGCCTGGACATCAGTATTTTTTAAACCAATATTGCATATCCTTGGTAATTATCCTTGGTAAAGTACTGATAATTCTTTTTAATGTTGCATTACAGGATGAATATATACAGCAAAAGAGGGAGGGTAAGCTGCAATGCGAAGGAGCAAAAGAGGATATTCTTACCAAGGCACTTGAAACTCAGGAATATTCTAGGCGTGTCCGGGGTATCGGAGGTCATATCAACCCAACAATCTATTTCAATGTTGGTAGAACAAGGAAGAAATATGATGTTACCCTAGATATAATCGCTGAGCATAAAAGGGAGTTGAAGGAGGCGAAGATGCAAATTTTAGAACAAGATGTACGCATCCAAAAACTTGAAGCATTAATGCATAAAAGGGGTGCATGGGACAATTCAATTGATGACAAAGGCAGTTGCTCGGTGAAGTTTCATCAGAAGAATATTGAAGAAGATGACGTACAGATTGTGGGTAAAGACGAAGTTTTACAGGTAAAATACAAGTTATAGTGATATTCATTATTATTATAGCATTATAAACTAAATATAATCAACATGCTTTTTTTAATATTTTAGGGTCAATCAGTTGCATTGACATTGGAATCTTGCTCAAATATTGCTGCATATGGTACAATTGTTTGTTTCAATGGCATGGAAAAAATGCTTCATGGTATTCCATTTCCCAAGAATTGCATTCGAGTCTCCATTGATCAAGCAGTGGACAAATCCGCTCCTTTGCCATATCCAATTCCAAGTGAATGTGAAGTAATTGGTGATGCCATAGGAACTGTTGTGGCTTGGCCTGAACAGCAGATTGTGAAGCAAGATGAGGTATATGAGATATTATATTTCTAATTATATTGTCACTTTATTATTATATTTCTAATTATATTGCCACTTTATTATTATTCAACCTAGCTATCTAACTTGTTTATATTTGAAATTATTAGAAGCCTAGAAGGAAGAAGTTTGAACGAAAAAAATCAAAACCTACTTTGTCAACAAGTGTCCCAAGAGCATTACATATGTTATATTGTTACAGGAAGCATGCTCTAGATGGAGGAAAATGTATATCAATGTGCTTAGATAATGAAGTGTTTGATGAAGATTGTGAACTTTTTCTTGACCTTGAGGACATCAATTCTTTGTATCATTTGGAGTCAATTTCAGGAAATTTGATCGTTGCCTACATATGGTAAGTAAGTTTATTTAAGCAATTTCAGCAACTTTTTCATCACATGTTTGCTTCCCAATTTTAGCAACTTATTATGGTTTATTGTTACAATTTCACCAACTTATTATGAGTGATCATTATTTTTTAATCCACATGATTGTTTTGTATCTAAATTTTATTATTTAGTATCTAAATATTATTTTCTCAGTTGCAACTGCATTGCTTTACTTATGCTGGGAAATTACTGCATTGCTTTATGTTTGCTGGGAAATTCTAATATCTAGCAAGACAGAAAATCCCTGATTTGAACTGCAAGAAGTTTACTAATATTGTTGTGTGAACAAGTTTACTCTTGAAAAATTCAACTTCTAGTAATTTTCTCATACCATGTTATTCTCATTAAGTTAATAGTTCATCATTTCTATTGAGAGGTTTACTAATATCAATTGATGTGGTACACTTTACATAAATATAGCTCATTCATTTTCAACCGGCCCTTAATGTTTGCCTTCTGCCATTTGTTCTTCTAGACAGGAAGTACTTTGCTCATATCTTTTTTCTTGTATATTTTTAAGTATCTTAAATGTGCTTGTCCTCAAGAAATAAAAGAATTTGCATGTATACATTTCTGGTATGTTTAATATGCAAGACTGTTCATAGTAAGTTCTCATGTATGGATGTTACTATCATCAACCATAACTGAGTGTGATGAGTGATCATTATTTTTTCGAACTTATTATGATTGTTTTGTATCGAATTTTTATTATTTAGTATCTAAAGATTTTGTTTCTTTCCAATGGTAGGTGGCGGTAGAAAAAGATGGTGAAAGATACCAAGCCAAAGAAATTCAGATTTATGAATCCTCACAAACTCCCATATCCGGCAAAAGCGGCACAAGACAAATCAGTTAAGCTTGAAACCCTGAATCAAAGGGCAACTCTTTTAGCAGATAAGCTGACAAGTGCATCAACAGATCAACTAGTGTTAGTGCCATGTAATGTCGGGTAAGCAAGAAGTAAAACATCACTTTCAATTGCTTCCTTTCGATAATTTATTCAATTTTATGATCTAATCCTATGTATTTGCCTAGTTTCCATTGGAATCTTAGTGTTATTGAACCTTACAAGGATGCTATTTACTTGCTTTCCCTAAGTTGTCGCATTCGCGATGATGATTCAAAATACGTAATGGAAATGTGAGTTCAGATTTCTTTTAGTAAATATTTATTATAATAAAAATCTTATTTAACAAATATTCTTAACGTATGAAGGGCCTTAAAATTGTTTAATTCAACCAAGGGAAGGAAAGGTAGGAAAAATGTTAAGTGGGAAGTAGTTAAGGTATGTGTACTTTTGTTTAACATATATTGTAATGTGTATAATTTTCATTAACAATTTGACTCTAATTACTATATATAGGCTCCTCAACAACCGGATGCGAAACAATGTGGTTTTTTTGTGATGCGATTTATGAGAGAAATTATTGAAGAAGTTGAGACTATTGAGAGAGATTCGTTGCAATCAATAGTAACATTATTTAGCTTATCTCAAATTATTTGACATAAACTATTTAAAATTGCAAAGTGATCAGTGTTGATTATTTTTTCCATTAACATAAATTGTGTATGCTCACAGTTCACAAAAATAGGGTACTCTCGTGAACAAATTGATGAGGTTCGGTCCGAGTTGGCGGAGTGTATACAAGATCATATTTATGAATAGGTATGGAATGATAGTTGCCATAATTCTATTTAGATTTAAGTTCATGGAATGGTGGTTTTTTTTGGTGGAATCATAGTTAATGCCAATTTTTTTGATGCAGTGCATAGTTACCAGATCGACCTTGAGCAGTTGACCCCAAAGAAAAGTTGTCACTGAAGTTTAAAAACTTGTGAAAAATTTTAGTGAATGATGATGTTTTGTGAATGATGATGTTTTGGAAAAATTGTCACTTAGGTGAAAGGATGTTTTCTGGATTAATATGCAAGTACAAAGCAATGTATTATATGTTATTCTGTAAAGTTCTGTCCGTGTAAATTATCTAGTTTCTTTATCTAGCTTTTGTTCCACTATTGGGTTTGTTTTTCTAATAATTACTCGTGCAGCAAAATACTGAGCAAGAAGCTGTAGATCTTATAATCAGGTAAAGTAGAAAAAGTTAACTACTTCATTATGCTTTCATCTTAGTATTTGTATATTTGATTTGTCTTCTTTGAACCAGCTTCAAGTCAAAAAGCCAGATCCTCTAGATAGCTGTTAAAAATAAGGTATTATTTGGTTTGTCAGTGATCTTAATATTTGGTAATATTTGGTCTTTGATGCTCACGACAGAGTTCCAACGCTGCATGATTACCTTGTTCAAGCAGATTGCTCACTGCCTCAGTAGCTCGCATTTTCAGGTTTGTTTCATCATTGATATTCCTTCTTTTTAGTGTTCTATATTAAAAGGAAATACTAACTGTCGATGAGATTGTTATCCTCTTGCTTGAACATGAACCAAAGTATATAAATTTGACCTTTTGATCTGAAAGTATAAAAAGTTAATTGGATACTAGTTTTTTATTTTTTTTTTGCAGTTGCATTTGTTGTATTTTCATATGTTTCTCAGTGAACTTCTAAACAATTCTTTTTTCATTAATTTATTAAGGCTTATTATAAGTTTCAGTTTGATGGTGCAAATTGTTTTCTTTTGTAATCCATCTGTTTCTTCTTTGGTTTAGGAAAGTTGAAGTGAATCCCTTGATAGTTGTTTCATAGGTTTGTTCCATTATTTTCCAATACGTACTGGAATCACTATCAATAGCCCTCAAGGACTGTTTACAACCTTGCAATCAAATTAATTGGACTTATAATCTAATGTATGGTCATCTGGAGCATGAATATTGGAGGATTCATGAATGACTCTTCGGATGATGAATGTATGTCATTTAATATTGGTTCATGTATTTATTTAGATACATCTTGAGTATTCCTATAAATACCCTATGTATTTAACAATTCAAAGATGAAGAAAATCGAAGTAGTTGAACACTAACACTTGGACGCCAACATTTTTGAGTTGGCGCCTAGATTTGACCATCTAACAGACACGGCTAAAGGATCAACTTCTATGAACACCCTTAATAACTTATACAGATATTTGTGAACAATTAGGTTGATGGCTATCATTTATCCTCCCTTTTTGTTGTTTTTTCCATGTACCCAATGCAACTTTTATTTCAAAGGTTCCAAGCTGATGAACAAGGATGGGTGGACACAATCAAGTCAGTGCGATTTGGAGGAGCTGTCAGGATTAGTACCATGGATTGGCTTGGGCAATCTCAATATTTGCGTCAAACTGTCTTCTGGCCTTCCCTATCATCTGCAGTATCTGAGGTATACTATGCACATTTACCGTGAATTTTCCTTATTGAGCTTGGGCTAGTGACGGTTACGAATGTATTTTATTTCAAGAACCGTATAAGCAAGTGTTCGTGCATCTAGTTTTATAACAATGCACTTCGTATCTTTGATCTAAAAAGCTTCTGAAACAAGTCATCTTCTCCAAGCATGCCCTGGTCAACATGCTAGTCACCTACTGGAGTCATTTCCTCGATGGCACGGATGAATACCTGAAATCCATCCTCTACTCCACCATTCTTTGCCACTCCTCAAGCGAAACAACTGCAAAGGTAGAGTCAACATCAAGTATAACATCGCGCCTAGCTACAAGAAGACCGGGGCCGCCCAATCCCATAAAGCCAAGTCAAACACCAAGTAGCATTTTGTAACTTATTCCTCTTAGGTTATATGCTTGGTTAATATATATGCTTAGAACTTGTAAAGACAGGTCAAACATTAATATGCTTGGTTAATATATCCATCTACAACACTCCCGCTTTTTCCTCTAAATATGATTTTCATTTAGCACAGAACTAATGCCAATTTTTTTTTTTGATGCAGTGTTTAAAGAGCTTGAGTAGAAGTTGGCCCTAAAGAAAACTTGTCAGTTATGATATAAACACACTTACGGTATGAATTACATGTATATATAACATTGACATATTATTTAGTACGAGATTTACATGTATGAAAGTTTTCATACAAAATTTCTTGATTGCCTACAACCCGGTGTGTTGATGACAAGTTGAAGAAGATGGCTCTAAGAGTGATAGTTGAAAGCCTTTCAGAAGAAGAGATTGCTGGACTTAAAGAAGCAATTCCATGCGATGGACACCAACAACAGCGGTTAGTCAATGATGAGGTATTGTAAAACTTGTGTGTTTGAAAAATTATTGTCATGAAGTTAAGGATAACTTGTATGATACAAATTTAATTTGTGGATCAATATGTATACATTTTGTTTGTATAATATAAAGTTTTATTTATTTGTTAAATAGTCTTATTATAAAAATGATTGTGGTTGTGGATATTCAATTATATGTAAATTTTGAGTATTTTTATAATTTTGCGTATTTGGACAACGCTTAAAAAACACTATTTTTAAATTTAAAAAGACAACGTTTTTAAGTAATAAAAGACAACGCTTAAAAAACAATGTCTTTGAGACCAACCACAACGCTTTTAAAGCGTTGTCTTTGATATGTGCATTTTTACAACAGCATCTTTAACAACGCTTTTTAAGAACGAATAGACAACGCTTAAAAAGCGTTGTCTTTGTGACCAACCACAACGCTTTTAAAGCGTTGTCTTTGATATGTGCATTTTTACAACAGCATCTATAACAACGCTTTTTAAGAACGAAAAGACAACGCTAAAAAAGCGTTGTCTTTGTGACCAACCACAACGCTTTTAAAGCGTTGTCTTTGATATGACTTTCTACAACACCATCTACAACATCACTTTTTAAGTACATACGACAACGCCAAAAAAGCGTTGTTGTTTAGCTTTTTTCTTGTAGTGCATACTTCGTAATCCATGGTTTATAAATTATGTTTGACACCATAAATACCATCTCCCCACCAAGACCTTCACAGGGGACTTGATTTCATGAAAATCCAAGTAGGGGAGGGCCATCAGTGGGTTTTGGTCAAAACCCACTGATGGACCTAGACACATCGGATTGGACCCATATCAGCGCTAGTGGTATTCTGGAGTTGCAAGGACTCAGAATCTGGTGGCAAATAAATGTTTAAATATTTATAGGTGCTGGGAAAAATTTAAAATACAATCAGCCTCCGTTGGGCCTGATATGCTTGGATATCAGGCCCAACGTGGCCTTGGTATGGTATCCTTTCTTATAAATTTAATTTACAATAATTTTATTCGCCATAAATTTTAGTTACACAAACAGTAAATCATTACTACAATAAATTATTACAATTGTTCACTATTTCTATAGTTTAAAATTTTTGTCAGACATGATTTTGTGTCCAAGTCTAAATCTATAAGCTCTCATATCAGCTTGTACAAAGTCTGTAGATCTCCGGAACATCAAACTCTCTGCATAGCGCATTATAAAAAAAGCACAATCCAACCTACAAAACAAATGCACAATCCATCATAGAAAAGGCAAATAGAATTATTATGGAACATACACTAATACTTACGATTTGCTTTGTGTGGGGCCAATAACTTGCATCGTTTTATACTCTCTCCCGGAGAATGGTTCTAAACCTTTATGCCATATGTGATAGTATGACCAGTTCAGCTCCTTAAAAAACAACACCTACAAATATCAAACCATAGTAATTAATACATAAACAATGATTATTGGATATAAGAAATTTGTTACTTACAGTTTGATTAAAAACAGAAGTGTAATTTTCTGTGGTGCCAAGAGAGTTATAATGAATTATTTGTCGTTCCTCCAGGTCCATGACCATTAGATGCCAATGATCATCTTGGTTATGTAAAGGACAAAAAATATATCTAATGTCCTTGTCGTCATCTGTTTTTGCAGTTTGTTTCAATGCATCCACGTGCATCATTCCGAACAAGTCCTATACAAATAATAAAGCTATTATGGTGACTGCATCCAATATATAATTTAAACAATTTACAATGAGATAAGGGACATACTGGGAATCCAACCCCACAAAATATGGATGGGTGGTATGGTGAGTTAGAGTGTTTGGCTTCATTAGCAAGAATATTCCAATAAACATTTATGCAATCCCCATTGGTATATTGTGTCCAATCAAATATTGTCATAAAAGATTGCATATCTAAGGAGAAATTATCATTTGCCCATATTGGTTGCACCGTCACCCTACACACAAGTATACAGTCAATGGTATTTAATAAATTGAAAATAAAAAAATTATCATTAACCTCCAATAATAATCCTTTGTTGACATGTGGGTTAAGAATTTAGGTTGGCAACTACGTTACCTTAACTGACTGAGCTTCAACAATGCATCGGCTATCACATCATCTTTGCTCTTTTTAAAAAATGTTTTTGCTTGCTGAGATAATTAAAATAATACTATGTCATTAAGGATTCTAAAATAACAACTTACCTACTCTCGACCGTACCTTCAATATTTTGGTTTTGACCTTGTTAATTTCATGACATTGTGTTTCTATCTGTGATGAACTTGTATTTTCTGTCTTTGATGGTGCAGGAGCATCCGGTTCGACACTAAGAACAACCTGTTTGCCTTTTTTTTGGTGCATTGGGATATCAACCTTCTCTGGGTTCTCTTTCTTTTGGGGCCTACCCGAAAATTAGTTGGAATTATAAGCAGATTAGGGTCTATGCCTTCTGATGCTCTTGGCTCCCCTGATATGCTCTGTATGACTTGTTGGAGCTCTTTAATCTTATTTTCGGCATCGGCTATGATTTTGTCTTTTACAGTTAAAATTCTGTTATCCACGTCAGAATTTATAGTGTCAGCCTTGTTGCCACTCGTATCCCGTTCTTTACGCAGTTCACTTATTTGTTGATCCTTTTCTTTAAGCATAGCTTCCATATCAGCAATCACAATATCCTTTGCTGCTACTAGACTATCCTTTTCTTCTATCACCGTTGCCAGGTTTTTATTAGCTTCCTCCAAACTTTGAGAAGCTTTATATAATTCTTGCTTTAAACTCTCAATTTTGTTATCCTTTTCCTTGCACAAACTATAATCTACGGTATCGTCACACTGGAGTTGGCCTTCTTCGGCTTGATGTAAAGATCCTTGGCCAACCAACTCAAGATACTCAGATGGCTGAGGCCGGTTTGGTAGTAAATTAAACTTTGATTCTGTCGGAATTAACTCTACTAAAATTTTATCTGCAGTTACACGGTCTATCATGTTTTTTACTGTGTCAACATGATAGTTAGGCCACCTCCATCGTAGTATTCTTGGCAATTTTTCTGGATTGTCTGGATCAATAATGCTGATGTGCTCACACACCCATACCTACAATATGATTATAAAAGTAATTCATAATCTTTACACATATCTTGCTATATATGTAATCGGACTTACAGCTAAAATATTTGGAAATCCCTTTAGCAAGGGGGCCTTGGGCGTTGCATCAGCAACCTGTGGTTTTGGTCTTAATGTAAGCTCCAATCCAATGGAGTCTAATTGTTGAGCCATGAAACTGTATACTGCATTGCACCAGTTAAACCTAGCTAAGTTCTCAAAATCATCTACACAGTCAATTAGGGAGAGCACATGTATTCTGAGAACACTGCTACTCCCACAGAACAGAACTGTTGTAAAAAAATACAGGATAAAAAGCTGACAGTACAGCTTGTCGTTTGATCTATACTTCCTAATCAGTTTCTCTAAATGTTTGGCAGAACAATCCGATTCTCGGAAAAACTCCATGTACAGTGCGCTTGAAGCCTCATTTAAATCGAGACGAACTATATCTCCATTGTCGGGTAGGCCAAGAATCAGTCCCACATCTACCTTTGTAAAATTGAGCTTCTTCCCATGGAAGATAAAGTTTTTTTCCTCATGATCCCAGTTATCAAACATATTTTGTACCTGAGCTCTTACAAAAGAACTATCAGGGAGGTCGAGGATCCAGGAAAAAGGTGTGCCTCGAATCATCTATTCTTGTTCTGAAGTCGGGTTAACAGAAGAGATAAACTTTCTGAAGTGGCAAATGGTACTTTTCCAGTTCATTCTTTTAGTTCTTCCTCTGTTGACGTAACTTTGATAAGTTGGTCGATCAGCACACAGACTTGTGGAGACTTCTTTTGTTGCCATTGCGAACCTACGTACTGTATAACCAAACACAGAAAAACTCTACGCTCTTATTCTAACACACCCACACAAACCCTAGGTTAACCGGTTATAGAAAGCTTACCTAAATTATCAACCGACCTCCGTACGGAAATGATTCTTGAACGCCAGTGAAGGAAGAGTGGGTTTTGGCCCGGAGCTGCGTTGAATGGCTTCGAGAAGAAGATGAAGAACGAAGCAGGAGAGTGTGCGCTTTTGCAGATTGAAACTTGGGCTGATATCTCATTAATTTATTTTATCTAATCGCCTCGATTTATGTGTAAGATTATTTATTATTAATTTGAAATATTACTTTTTATATTATCAGCCCCACGTTGGGCCTGATATCCAAGCATATCAGGCCCAACGGAGGCTGATTGTATTTTAAATTTTTCCCAGCACCTATAAATATTTAAACATTTATTTTCCACCAGATTCTGAGTCATTGCAACTCCAGAATACCACTAGCACTGATATGGGTCCAATCCGATGTGTCTAGGTCCATCAGTGGGTTTTGACCAAAACCCACTGATGGCCCTCCCCTACTTGGATTTTCATGAAATCAAGTCCCCTGTGAAGGTCTTGGTGGGGAGATGGTATTTATGGTGTCAAACATAATTTATAAACCATGGATTACGAAGTATGGCTCCGTGCCAGTTGCCATTTATAAGTGCCAAGGCGACTTTGGGCCTGATATGCTTGGATATGGGCCTGATATCCAAGCATATCAGGCCCAACGGAGGCTGATTGTATTTTAAATTTTTCCCAGCACCTATAAATATTTAAATTATTATTTGCCACCAGATTCTGAGTCCTTGCAACTCCGAATACCACTAGAGCTGAAATGGGTCCATTCCGATGTGTCAGGTCCATCGGTGGGTTTTGACCAAAACCCACTGGCCCTTCCCTACTTGGATTTTCATGAAATCAAGTCCCTGTGAAGGTCTTGGTGGGAGATGGTATTTATGGTGTCAAACATAATTTATAAACCATGGATTACAGTATGGCTCCGTGCCATTTGCCATTTATAAGTGCCAAGGCGACTTTGGGCCTGATATGCTTGGATATCAGGCCCAGATATCCAAGCATATCGGGCCCAACGGAGGCTGATTTTAAATTTTTCCCAGCACCTATAAATATTTAAACATTTATTTGCCACCAGATTCGGAGTCCTTGCAACTCCAGAATACCACTCGATATGGGTCCAATCAGAGGTGTCTAGGTCCATCGGTGGGTTTTGACCAAAACCCACTGATGGCCCTCCCTACTTGGATTTTCATGAAATCAAGTCCCTGTGAAGGTCTTGGTGGGAGATGGTATTTATGGTGTCAAACATAATTTATAAACCATGGATTACGTAGTGGCTCCGTGCCGGTTGCCATTTATAAGTCAGCCTACTTTGGGCCCGATATGCTTGGATATCAGGCCCACGTTGGGCGATATCCAGCGTATCGGGCCCGCGTTGGGCTGATATCCAAGCATATCGAGCCCAACGGAGGTCGATTGTATTTTAAATTTTCCGGCACCTATAAATATTTAAACATTTATTTGCCACGATTCGAGTCCTTGCAACTCCGAATACCACTAGCCGATATGGGTCCAATCAGGTGTATAAGTCCATCGGTGGGTTTGACCAAAACCCATCGATGGCCCTCCCTACTTGGATTTTCATGAAATCAAGTCCCCTGTGAAGGTCTTGGTGGGGAGATGGTATTTATGGTGTCCAACATAATTTATAAACCATGGATTACGAAGTATGGCTCCGTGCCAGTTGCCATTTATAAGTGGTAAGGCGACTTTGGGCCTGATATGCTTGGATATCAGGCCCACGTTGGGCCTGATATCCAAGCATATCAGGCCAACGGAGGCTGATTGTATTTTAAATTTTTCCCAGCACCTATAAATATTTAAACATTTATTTGCCACCAGATTCTGAGTCCTTGCAACTCCAGAATACCACTAACGCTGATATGGGTCCAATCCGATGTGTCTAGGTCCATCAGTGGGTTTTGACCAAAACCCACTGATGGCCCTCCCCTACTTGGATTTTCATGAAATCAAGTCCCCTGTGAAGGTCATGGTGGGGAGATGGTATTTATGCTGTCAAACATAATTTATACACCATGGATTACGAAGTATGGCTCTGTGCCAGTTGGCACGGAACAGTGCACACCTTTTCTTTTCTACCCTATGGAATCGATTACTACACTCCCTTTGTGCATGTTTTAACACATCTATATTTCACTACATATTAATGTGACTTTGAAATTACGAACCCCTTCCTGTTGAATTGAAATGTATCGCATTTTTATTTGACACAATGGAGATATGGTGTGAAGTATTATTTCTGCCTTGCAGGTGATGGTATACACTTCTCATACCTACCATAAAACTGTAACACAAACTAAATACTCCATAAACGTATATAACAGAAACATCACTTTTAACAACTGTTTGTCTTACAAACCTATTTATGTACTTCATACAAAACATATGCCTCAACTCCTCGAATTTACAATTCAGTCAAGATCTAGGGGCTGGCGGCATTCTACAGGTCCTCCGATTATGGCCCAGTTGTTTGCACCTGCTGCATTTGATTTTTACCTTTCCATTATGTTTTGACTTGATCCTTGCCTTCTTTCGCCTACCAGGCTGCACAAGGCTACGTGGACATAGCACTATAATGTTGTTGACACCCCTAGGCCAAAATTCTTTGCTTCGACAGGGGTAAATACGATCCATGTATGTCGTTTTCCAATTATGTGAATGAAAGTAATGCTCACAATATGGGAGTGTATCCATGTTCCGGTGAATTATGACGGCATTTGCATGTGAGCAAGGCAATCCTGAAATTTGAAACTCCCCACAGTTACAATATTTCCTCTCCAAATCAACAATGTATGAAGCACCCCATGTCTCTACTTCCATTTCAGATTGAGAGTAGGGGTGGACTTTATATCGTCTAGCTTTCTCTCTCCTTGATTGCATTTCTTTGGTAGCATGAGGTGTCAACGCTACATACCATTTCGACGCTTCCTCCTTACGGTTACAGAACCATTGAGCTACCTTTCTTCTGGTATTATCAATTAACCTGTTTATCGGAAGTTCATGCGTCTCCTTGAACAAAGCATTTAAACTCTCTACACAATTGGTGGTTAGCATTGTGTACCTTCTCCCACTAAAGTGTGCATTAGCCCATCTTTTAGGGTCAATGTTCTGAAGCCACTTATGAGCATCTGGATGTTTTTCAAGCATGGACTGCATTATGAGATCATATTGTAGTGTTGTGTTTGCTCGAGCAGCTGCCCAAAACAACCCTAAACCTGACCTACTGCCAGTATCTGTTACCATATTGCAAGACATGTGGTGGCAACAAAAAGCATGATGGGCAGTAGGGTATACTTTCCTAACTGCTGCTATAATGCCACGATGTCTATCTGATACTATACTCATTGACTCTGGATCAACATTAAAGAATCTCTTCGTATGATCTAGAAACCACTCCCATGCAGACCCACATTCAACTTCAGCGATTCCAAAGGCTACTGGGAGGACATTGTCATTAGCATCTATTGATGTAGTCATCAATAACACACCCGGATATTTGCCTCTTAGGTGTGTGGCATCAATTCCAATTAATTTACGCAGATAAGACCTAAATACTCTCCTACAAGCTCCAAAACCCCAAAAACATCGTTGGAACTGATTATCCCCATTCCTGTGTAGTGCAACATAGGTTTCAGGATCCCTTACTCTTAACTCACGCAGATATAGTGGAAGATCTCTATATGCTTGATCATAATCTCCAACAACTTTCTTCATCGCTTTCTCTCGAGCTATGTAAGCTTTTCTGTAGGATATGGTCACTCCGAACCTGGCTTTTATATCTGCTATAATCATACTTGGCTTGTATTGTTCATTAGCAAGAAATTGCTCTTCAACAAAAGAAGCTACAAAGGATGAAGAGCATGCTTGATGATCAACACTTTCCCTAATGGTGCCACATTAGTGTTCCTTTATATATTTCGTAACAATGAACTCGACATCCCCCCTGGCAACTACTCTCCACTTACACGGTTGATTGAAGCAGACAGCTTTTACTTTATTTTTCCGAGTGTCAACTGGGTTATATCTCATATGTTTAACCATGTCATGCTTCACAAGTTGATTCTTGAACTCTTGTCGAGACTGAAATATCTGTCCTACAAAAAATTCATGCTGATCTGTTGCCTCTTCAATTGGCCTTTGGAGCAATCGAGAATTTAGAATATATGGATCATCAGCTATTGGGAACTCCTCCTCTAAGTCACTATACTGCTCTTGAGATATTTCATATTGTTCAATCTGCATATCATCGACAAAGAATTCTTGTACATTTGTATTGCATTGCATTTCCTCTCCATTTCGGTTATAATACCCTTCCTCCTCACTCCAACTAGGCTCATAGTAATCAACAAGTGTTGCACACGGGTTCAGAACCTCATCTTCTTGAATACTAGCTTTTTCATTTAGATCAAATGTGAAATTATTGCTCGTATTTCTATTTGTGTTATGCACACAATTATACTGTGAAGATGATGGAATATTTGTTCTGGATACTTCTCCTACATTATCCGCATGTCCAATGCTAGAAGTTGCATCAAGAGTATTCCATATCTCAGATAGAATTTCGTCAGTTATATGATCATCCCTGATAAATAAATTATAAACTATTTTAGTAAATTTGCAACTCCATAATCTTTTTCTGTAGTTAAATTGTAATTTTGCTCAAACTAGGAAGGGTCTGATGTAAAAGCAAAGTTTTAACCACATAACACATTATCGATATCAGGCCCAAGGTGGGCCTGATATCATATATATCAGACCCACGTTGGGCCTGATATCTATGATATCAGGCCACTTTTGAAGCAGATACTTCTTGTAAACTAGGTCCACCACTGACTAAACCCTAAACCATAAATAAACAATTTTTAGCCAAACTTAACTATTTACGTCAAAAACTAACATGAATTAAATCGATTAAGTCTTCTATTACATCATAATTCAAGTGTTATTGAATATTATTCCCCACACAACCAAAATTAACCATAAAACCACTTTTTGCTGCCACCCTTCACACACAAATGGTGTACTTTTTATTTACCTTCACTACCCTATTTTACAGTAAAAAAATCCATACATACATGTCTAAATCTTTAAATGTGTGCTTCTACTCATTTCCCTCTTGCAAGAAGTTTGTCCTTCTCGGCTGACCTTCTTAACTTAATTTGTCCTTGGTCTCCTCTAGCAACTCTTACGCAATTATGCCATAAACCTAACTGGTCTATTGCAATCGCCAACCACCACGAGCAGTAATGGCAAGCGCAGGGTTCATATTTTTTTTTCTTTCAAAGTTTATAACACCACACAGAGGGACGAAGGGAGAGAGACGGTGAGAAGACGTGTATCCGAACCACAAATTATTTTTCTATTCTACTTTCGGTTTGGATGCTTGGAAAAATGTGTTTGAAAAAGGCGGTTGCCAGGTTAGCCAGAGGGGTAATCTGGGGATTGATTTTGGTAAACTCCGTCTTTTGGTAAATACAAAACTGTGATGCGTTTTTTGGTAAATACATTAACCGTAGTACGTGTTTTGGTAAATTGCCGAATAAATTGTGTTGAAAATATAAATTTTAAAATACTCTGGGCCGAAATGAAATATGTTTACGGAGAAGTAACATTGCGAGTTTTATTCCTAAAATGCACCTGCTCTCGCTCCTTGAAGAGAAGAAAGAAACGGCGCGCTGCGGTTTGCGGCGCAACGCGTGCTTTCCTAAAATATCCACCGAAATGGAGAAGGCGTCGATCGCGAACCCCGCTGCTCACCAAGCGTGGAGCGAGGAGGATGACGATCCTCCGGCTCTTAGCTCGCATGCTCTGCAAGCGCTCAGGGAATTCCTCAGCGAGCAGTCCTCCCTCAGCGAGGCGGGAGGAGGAGAAGGAGGCGGCGACTCGGAGGAGGTGAGGCTGGTGACTGAAGACTGGAGATTGAGCCAGTTCTGGTACGACCGGGAGACGGCGGAGACGCTCGTTGAAGAGATCAGGGCTCTGCATCGGTCAACCTCGTCGCCCGTCGCCTGCATCGCTTGCCCTACGATTTATGCTTATCTAAAGGTCGGTTCCCCTTTCGCTAGATGATGGTATTCCAGTTAAAAATTGAACTTTTATCGTGGACAATGATAGATTTTGATTGTTTGATGTTGATTTGTTAGTACGAGAAGTATAATTATAGTTTGGTTGTAGTATGTTACTGACATGTTTTTTTGTGGGATCTTATATTGTTATATGAGAAGTATAAATAGGCATTTATGATGAATTTTTACAACAAAGAAGTGCTTATGATGGAAGTTTTTCGCAATTTGATAAAAGATGAGACTCCATTGTGTTAACTTTTTCTTTGAATTTGCTATCTTTCATGTAATTTGAGCCGTTTGAGAATGATGTTTCTTGGTATGTTTCTCCTTCTCTAGCTGGAATCGGTTTCTTTATAGAGGAACCCAAAAGAAAAAAAAGAAGAAAACTATCATCTTTTTATTGTATATATATACAATTTACCTTGGAAAAACCTAGAAGAAAGAAAGAATTATAAGAATTAATGCATCAGGGAGAGGGAAGTTTTTTTTTGGAGGTGTTTGTATGTAAGCGGCTCAACCTTAACACCACTAAGAAAAGCTAAACCGCCATAATTTGTTAGATTGTGCTTTAGCATCAGATAAATTTAACATTGTGAGAGGGAAACAAATGAATCAGATCTCTTCCGATCTCCTATTAGAGGGAAATTCTGGGTTTGATGTAAAGGCACTACTTTCCCTCCATACCCACAACAAGATTCTTTCATTCCCTTCTCGCGAATCTCCCTTGGATCTCCTCTTTATTCTCTCACCTTCTAAAGCTTCTCCACTTCTGCACTTTGTTTCTTAGCTCCTAGGCTCCAAGCTTTGTTGTTCCCTCTCCCCAACTAGATAATAGAACCAAAACCCTTTAATCACTACCTTGCATGGTCATCCTGTCTGTCCTCTATAAGTGATGCACATGCTTGCTAGTTAGGCTCATTGGATGGAAGTGGAACCAAGCTGCACCTCTAGTTGGCACAATCATGTGCACTCGTCTTCAATAGCAGTCGGGTGTGCTCAACAGACCTTCTTAATGATGGTTTACTAGCTAACAGCATTCACCATCAAAATTTGTCAACCTTTACATCAGTTTTAGTTATATGTGGTATAATACTATTAGTTCCACATGTGGTATCAAGTGCTATGACATAGTCATATATACAGATACAGTTATTCTCTTTTAACTATAGTACTACAATTTTATCCACCTCAACTAAAATTATGCAGATTTTATGCTGTTGCTTACTTGTAGTATTTTTTTTATTCAGTTAATTTGAAGGAAAGTAATAATAAGCTGCAAAAACAGACTCTTTATCATATTTTACTAGTAGCACAGAATCTCCTAATCATATTATTATTGAATTATACTTTTTAGTTCCATATTGGATTTTGAAAAGGGGAATCAACCTTCATATGAAACCATTATGCTTGTCTTTGAAACATTATTAATTTTCTAACTCTAAAATTGCTACTCATTCTGATCATTTCTTTTTCAGAAAATAGATCCTAGCATCCCAGCAAAATTGCTTGAGTATGATGAACGATTTGGACAATATGGTAGTGATTTTGTATTTTATGATTACAATCAGCCAGAGGAGCTGCCTTCATCATTAAAACACAGCTGTCAAATTATTGTTGCTGATCCACCTTATCTGGTAAGCAAGAACATGGAATTCCAGTGCAAGTTTATAGTATATATATTGAAACTGTGTAAGTATGTCGTGATCAAAGTTTCCTTTGTCTAAATCATTCCTTCAACATCTTCGTAAACTTTTCTCTTTACAACAGATGTTTGAGAGGTCATTATCACATTTGTCTTGGTCATATTGACAGTTCGGCTCTTTTACTTTGTATGCCAGATTTTCATGATTGGATTTTTGTTTGAATGATTTGACTACTTGATCTCTGCAGTAGTTAACACATGTTTTTAAACACTTAATTTGCTACAGAGCAAGGAATGCCTAGAGAAAGTAGCCCAAACAATTTTCTTACTGGCCCGCCCAGATGATTCATTTTTGCTGTTACTCACAGGTAATTATAACTACTTGCCTTCTAACGATACTTTGTATTCTTCTAGTTTACTGTTATGCTATCTATCTACCCTGAAACTGCATAGATTTGAATATTGTGTTTCTTAAGCAATTTCACCATGCCTTATTTTTTTAGTCCAAAAGTTTTCATGTTAAACACACCTATGGTTTGGAAAGAAACAAAGAGTCTACTGATTGCTGAAAGAATAGCTGAAAACATTTAGAGTTCAAAATGGCAACTTGTCACTCAATTTTCTGTTCAACGGAAAGCTGAGTTGAATATTCCTAGACATGAAGTATCTAATCCCCAAAAAGAATTTCATGCTCGTCGTATTAGGATGTATGCTTCCTAAGGTCTAAGAGCATAGTAAATCCATCGAGATAATCCATAACTTTTCAGTTCAACTCCATCATAATATTCAGGAGCTTGTTACTTTCCAAAATATAATCCTTCTTCGAAAGCACATAGCACACCTTCAACATTAATAGAAAGTGTATTCGTTAATGTTTGATTTTTTTTCCAGAATATATAAGATGTTAATTGACTCAGTCCCTTAACTTCATTATTGCCTTCTCTTTTCTTTTTATAATTGTCTCTTGGTTGTAATCGGGTGATATGTAAAATATATACATCATATGTCATCTTCATTTAGAATTGCTAGAAAGCCGCTAAAAATGTCCGTATAATGAACTAATCATCTCTCATGCTGGCAACATAGACTTTATTAGTGTCTTAAAGATTTGTGCTGAGTTTGGTATAACTGGCATCAAATGTATTTGGTGCTGATATTGGTCTCTGTAAATAGCACTATAATTGTATTTCCAGTACAATTAATGATATCAGCTTTGTGAGAAAAGCTATACTGAATTACATTGTATCATGTGGTTATCTTGCGTTATTTTTGAATCTAGTAAAAAAATCAATTAGATCTGCAGGTGAGCTTCAAAAGATGTGCCATTTGAAATTGGATTTCCATCCCTATTCATATAAAATTCGATCATTGGCGCGTTGAATTTTCTAAATCTTTGTTGTGTTCATGAGCAGGGGCCATTCAAAAGGAGAGAGCCGCAAAGCTACTGAATGCACACCCTTGTGGTTTCAAGCCTCAGCACGCCAACAAACTCGGCAACGAATTCCAGCTCTTCACAAATTATGATCCGGCTGGAAGATTGGGTGGTTGGGAGAAAAATGAATAAGCACGTTCTTAACTTTTTTGTTCTTGTTTCTGAAATTATAAAGTCCATGATTTGCTCTCTGGAGCTCATTCCAGATCCCTTATGGTTAGTCTTTCTTTGCATTCTGGAGCATTTCTGCTATATACATTGACCCTTTTTTTGCCACACGGATTGATAGTATCTATCCTTCATGGTAATTGCTGCTGCTAGATGGGGACACTTGTTGATCGATTTAAATCTCCTAAGGGAGTGGGAGGACGATGATCCTTGTTGTTTCCACTCTGGCTTGAGGAATCCAAATTAGAATGGCAGTGCTTATTCACTATTGACATATAAATGGGGGACCCAAATAGAAACAATGACATTTTTTCGAAAAACTACTCGTAAAGCATCTATTGTCAGCTCGCATATAGTCATATATACTTTAGACTGCCTTCCTTCACTTTTTAAGAGTATTACACTAAAGAGACTTTTCAAAGTGTCATGAATGTCCATTATTACTAGAAAATTTCATTTCATTCTCTAAAATTTACATATATATATATTTTTTCAAAATCTCTCAGTTTTAAAATTGTTAAAATAGTTGTAAAATTTGCTGAGTAATATAACGAAGGAGAAATTTCATTTAACAGCCCAGAGTTCACATATCTTTTTTAAGACATTCCTCAGTTTCAAAATTTTTTATAAAAAAAAACACAAAATTGTCCAAACTCAGATTTATTCATACCGTGCTGACCACATCATCATTCCATTAAGTGAATTAACGATATCAATAAGAGCATAATGAAAGAAAATAAAGTTTCACGTTTATATAAATCCAAGTTAGGCCACTCTAGCTTAAAACATAGATATGAAGTTGTTATCAAACTGCAAGTTTTCTATTTTTCATTCTGTAATCGATAAAAAAAAAAGTAAAAGAGGGATAAGTGTACAAGAGTATTGATGGCGTATTGATGTATTTAAGACCTTTCAAACCTTCAAATATGCAGACAAAAGAAAAAAAAATGAAACAATAAACTTTGACATGCTCATACAGGAGAGGACGACAGCACCTACAAAGTCGTAGTATGGATTCAAAACCCCTCGTTTTGCCCATACTAAGTGTTAAACTGATCAGCTGGAATCGACAAACCTGCAGTTTTCGATCTTTATAAATTTAGTACTGACCAGTGCAGTCTGGAAGTAAGTTTCAGGATTTTAAAGCACTCCGTGAATATCTCCAAAGACTTATGGCCAAAACCAATGCACCTGCAGCCCCAGCCAAAATCTGCAAAATTGTACCAAATTAAACTAACTCGGTTAATGAGATCCAAGTGACCAAACAATTAATCATTCATAGCATGATGGTATTGAATTCATGCAGTTGAGAAAACTGAAAAGTCTATCTTTGAGTTGAGAATGTAGAGATGAAATGGATTAACTGAAAACTTACGGGATGAATCAGTTTAACAATTTGGCAAAGATCTGCAGAAACGTCCCAGAGTAGATTAACTCAATGAATGAGACTAAATTCTACTAAATCTACAAAAATTTGTCATGGGGTTTTCCATAATAGGGGTGGACGAGGTCCAGTCCAACGATTTGGTAAACAAAAAGTGAAACCAAATTGAAAATTAGAAAAACTACTAGGCCAATTCAAAGTTATATAGCTATCATATGATGACTATTATTTTCCTAATTCATTTGCATGTGGCAAATGGCGATTCGCTCGCCCCCAGTGCCCCTGCCAACCCGTCCCTAGACCAACACGGAGAAGATAAATCATGGGTGACTACTAACCATTAGTGCAAGCGGCCAAGGCATAGGGGAGGACATGCTCGGACGCGCCAAGTTTCGACCCCAAGACCTCATGTGACAACACTCCATGCCTCAACCACTGCACCGCCCGAGGGGACTCCTAATTTGTTTCCATGTATAATAAGATGGTAGATGGATAGCTTCTTGGCACTCATTTGTTGAATGATTCTTCCATCTTCTTATATGGCTTTGGCAAGCAGAATTTCTAGATAGCAACTACCCCAGAAATAATCAACAACTCGTATTTGTCTCAACTATCTAGTAGGATTGGGCTTGATTTCTCTCATTTTATAATACCTAATTGTCCAAAAAAAAAAAAAAAATTGTATCCTTTCTAGTAAACCATATTTATCCATCTCATCATTCTTATCTCCGCAACATTAGCTCTTTGTAATTGTTTGCTTCCTGATAGTTCAACACTCCAATACATAAATCATGGTGAATTAACCACAAAAATTCTTCAAGACTAATAGGAACATGACAATCACATAAAGCTCCAAAATCATGTCTCCATTTCAGCCACTCAATCTTCATATGGAGAGGAGATTTTGAAGAAATGCATTCAGGCTTTGGATATTTACTGTTAAATGTCTCAAGGAAGCTGCATAAACTCCTTCAAAGAAAGTTCGAGAATATAGCGAGACAATACAGTACCATAATAAGTCATGTGAAGAAGCATGGGTATTTAGAATTAGTATCCCATAGTATGGAGAAAAGTTATGTAGAGCTTAACATGAAAATCCTAGAAAAACAACAGAAAGAATTTATCTGCAAGTTCAGAAAATGCCAAACCTTTACATCTCTGCCAAACCCATTGGAGCTCAATAGGAGCAAGGACTTCAAAACTTTCAGGCAGGATATCTGCGGCATAAGAATAACTACCGTGTATTGTTTTTTGGATGGAAAAGGCAAGATTTTTTGTAGTGCCAATTTCATGGTTGAAGGTGTCAGAGTTTTCCTAACTTTAGTGCGCCCTTCATCTTGAATCTGCATAACCAGTGGGTTAAGACAGTTTATAGAAGGGAACTAAGATGGTCCAAGATCAACAATAACCAAGATCACAATGGAGAAAAATAACAAGATAGAGTATTATAAATGGTAATAATTGACAACTAATGAATTAAATCTTGTAATGGATAGTAGGATCAGTATACATTGCATACCTCGAATGACTCACATACATCTCCCAAATATGCCCTTGACTGATAACTACGGAGTATTCTGTCTAACCAATAATAATTTTCCTGCAACAATTCCATAGTATTTGTTGATACCCATGATGCTAAGTAATATTGGTTGAAATGATATTGTAAACCAACCTGCAAACCATTTTCATGTGCTCGTTGTTCAATTTCTAGAACAGTTGATATGTCCTGTTCAGATGGACCCTGATTCTGTAGATATAATATCTCCTCCAGTGCTAGATCAACCTGAAGAAAGTATTACACGAGTTAAATAAGTTCAAGAAAAAGCACTTGCAGTACCTCCCTCTACAACATATTCAAAAGATAACGAAACACCTACAAGCTTGGATGAGATGTCTGGATCACATGAGAAATATACACTGATATCACCTCGGACATCTCCAGTCCTCGAAGGTTTATTACCACCCAAAAAGACTGTAACATTCACAGAGTATATCTGAAGCATCAAAAGGGTAAGTAAGCCCAACATCTTCACAAAAAGAAAAACACCAAACCAGCTAAAAGTCTAACGGATGAGTCTTAAATGGTAGACGAAATACCTGCCCATGCTTGAACCGAAGAACTTGCATAATCTTTGTCTCTAAGAGTTTACTCAGAAATCCAACACAGTGAATCTCTTCCATCTTCAGAACAATGAAATGAAATTCAATTAAATTGAGTTTACAGAGAAAATTATACTTTGGAGAATTCTTACCATTGATATACTTTTTAGCACCACTGGGAAGGCCAACTGGACGAAGCACTGAGCCTCCACCATAGGACTGTGGACTACCTCTCTAAGTACCAAGAAAGTCAACAAGTCAAAACCTAGTGGATAACGATGCTTGATTACAGGAGAAAAAGACTTGTCAGTTTGTCATGCAAATATATTTGAAAAGTTATTGAGATGCAAAATCATGCAAGGAAAATGCAGTCAATCTTGCTTGTACGCATTTTATAATTCTAAGAGAATGAAGGGAAATACCATTTGAAGATAATGATATACTAACCTAACGATTTTAGCTGGGAACTTAAAAGGCAAGCCTTTAAGATCATCACGGTTGAATTTTAGAACTGGCTCAGAAGGCCTTGGTACTCCACCCTGCATAGAGCAACAAAATTTAAAAAATAATAATAACTGTGACAGTGCCACAAGCTGATGTTGTATAAAGTGTGGCACTCTTACCAAATATTGCAACACTAAAGGAATGGAGATTGTTGGATCAAATTTTCCAACAATAACAACAGTAAAAGTGGATGGATCCTTAAAGCAGTCATTGAAATATTCACATGCTCTGATGGGGTTCACCTTCTTTAGTTCACTTATTCGAATTGGCTGCATCAGCGAGTGGAACATCATGAGAGAATATATCAAACATAGAAAAACGTAGAAGGGAAATACTGCATTTATGCATACACGGAAAAAGTAAGAATTCCCATAATTGATTTCTCGTAGGCGATTGGTAAATGCAGTGTATGGGTCCCTTTCTTGGGCTCGAATTGCTTCTTCTGTCATTTGCATTACTATTTTAACTTCTTCTTCCCCTGGAACAACTTTTCTAGTGAACAACTGATAAACAAGCTGCACATGGAGTACAACAAACATATGAGATGTATTTTACAGACAACAATATTTAATATAATTGTTTCTAAGTAAAAAACTTATTGGCAATACAAACTTGACCAAAACACTAACAAATACCATGACCTCTGTATTTTTGTGTTATTCTATCATAATTGAAATGACAGTAATCAAACTAACACTTTCCCCCATGACAAATATGGCCAGATTAACAAGACCAGAAAAATTTGGAAATAAAATTTTAACCATAGAAGTTAATGATTCCAAAGAGATACATTTGGCCAAATGCTCTTCTACTAATTGTATCATAATTATAATATTCTTGGAATAATATGGATCTCTATTGGGACTAAAATTTCACTAGTAATCCGGATAAAGCACCAAGCAAGCAAATTTCTTTATGCAACTATTTTAAAATATAAGATAATACTAGATAAAAAGAAGAAAACTATCACAGGCATAATCTCAACTGTGCAGACAAGCTTCTAATCTTGTATGCTAGAATAAAAAGAAATGCCAATAAATAAATAAAAAAACATGGCTTATATTATGTCATATTACCAATTAACTAACAGAAACTATCTCTCCATTTCGATAAAGCAATCAACAAACTGTTTATGAAGAAAACTAATAGTCAATATATAATAGTTGAAGAAACCTTGACTTATCTAAATGCTTGCATTTGAAATTCATGAACAAATTTGATGCGCATTCAAATTAACAGCTATCAAGTCTACACCTAAATGCAAATTATCAAAATGTACAAAGAACCCAAAAGAATCAAACCTGCAATGCAGTTTCTAAATCAGTAGGTGAACAATCACCAGAAAAAGTTCTCATATAAGCTCCAACCTTTGTGCTGACTTCAGCTCGCTTACCAGCAAGCATATCCATTAGCACAGAAGGCTTATAACCAAAAATACCAATTTCCCCAGAAATAGTGGATCCCATTGAACAAGAAATATACTCATCTTCTGGCAATTCAGATAATCCACCATATGAAAAACCAGTGAAAATAACCTGATTAAATAATAATTATAGAAAAAAGTTAGGAAAGAGTAAAGAAAATACCGAATAACCTAATTGAAGATTTATTCTGCAAGTAATAAAAAACAAAAAAACAAAATTAAGTTGAAAAAAATGTAATAAAAGTGATATGCTTGTATGGATTTGAGAAATTAGACAATTTCCATAACACGAGTAATCACCCATTAAATGGTATTGAATAATCAAAATCTTTTTCATGAAGTTTTAAATCATATCTTGTATGAATTTGCTCTTACACTATGTTTCTTGTAAAATGCCAAAGACTATTATTTGATAAAATTTTCTAAATATTTTTTGGACATTCAAACAAATAAATATATAACTGATTAATTTAGAATATCTGATAGAGCAATACACATAAGTGAGACCAAGATAGAACTCAATAGAATTACTAACAAACAATATGGCATACAGCAGAGAAAGGTGAAAACATGCTTGTACTGAAAGTAATATCCGTCTTAAGAGATGATGAAATGAGAGATGTCATACTGCATCTTGAACATCTATGGTATATTAACTAAATAGCACGAACCCTCAAATTAGAATTGTTATTCTTAATTATTTAGCTAAGCAACTTTTTTTTTATCTTCTCCTCTTCACAATTCATTAGCAGAGGTATTTTTTTTTCATTAGAAAATTAGACGTAGGGTCTAACTAACTTTTTCACTTACCAGACTTTCTCTAGTTTATGTAAAATCTTGGACATAGATCGTATTTATACTCCAACTTGAGGACTAGCAATAAAGATATCAGATTAATAGGGTAATTCGTCTATTAGATCTAGTCTCACATTAATTCACATTAGTAGTTCAAGCTTTAGAATTTTATCAAGAGTCAGTGTATAGCTGTGTAATGGTTGCCAACAATGATAAGCAATAATATTTTCCATGCCCAAATTCTACAGAAGCTATATACCAAATAAATACATTATTAAGAATTAAACCCAATCAAGAATAGCCACAAAGCTATTCATATATCTCGAGTTAGTTGCCTCAGTTACATGGGCATCAATTAAAATATATAGAACAGAAAACCTGAATCAGATGAGCACTTTAATCTATATAGTCTTTCAAAGTTGTAAAAGAAAATAATCTAAAAATATATAACATGCAAAAAGATCCACTCCATGAATTTTGTGCATGGTCATATCCCCAGTAATATCAATTATTATTGTAAGGTTTTCTTTGGCCTGCCTTAACAAGGCTTTGCTGATAACCTTCATTAAGTCAACTTGTCTGTGTTTTCTTTGAATATGTCCATACCATTTTAACTTAATTTACTTTATCACCTCAAAGGACTATAGATACATGTTTGCAAAAGACAACAAATTGTTTGCATATTTACTAGCAAATCTACAAATTGGTTTCAATGAAAATGGAGAAATTATTGGTAATTCATAATCCTGTTAAAACAACAAGAAAAATTATGCCTGAACTTTTTTTAAAATATGTTCTCAGTTTTTTCTACTGACACTCGTACGCTTTCCTGGTTAGAAAACTATAACATGCTAATGTTCATTCTACACATGCAAAAAAGTGTAAGAAGTTTCAAACATGTATGTCCTACAAGAATTTAGCATGATGTCAAACTCAAATATTTAGACAAAATTCAGAGATGACAATTCCCATCTGCAATCGAGTTCCTGGGCACCATCGGTCTAATCAGTTATTTGATGGTTATTGCAGATGTAGTTTGATGACCATCCTGAAGACAGTACAATATGATCTGCCCCTAAAATTGAATGTAGTAGATTAGAAAGCCAGAAAGTAGATTGACCACTACCTGATCATCGAGAAAGTCAGTATATTTATAGCAGACCTTCATTCCATTAGATAAAAGCAATTCAGTGACACCAATACTTGAGAACTCTTTCTGATTTATGATGCTCCTGGTGGGGAAAAAAATGACTTTTCAGTGAGTGGAATGAAAATTATTGATAGAACATTTTGTCAAAGCCGTATAACATCAGTAAAAAAGATGGTCACTGATTTGAGATAACACAAGGAAATAAATGTCAAGAAGCTTAAATGTTAATACACAGTGGAGAATTATAAACTTTCAAAAGCATGTTAGCATAAACTTTCAAATGTCAAGAAACTCATGCCAAGGCTTGCAAAGATGAATCAAATTTGAAGGTGTTTCATAGATTTGATCATGTTTGCTCACAAATTAAAGCAATGATGGCATCCCAAAAGCAACTATTATAAAGAACTAAAACTAAAAATAAATCAGAGTGTATACTGTACCTTAATTCATACATCATCACATAATTTATAGTCCAAAAAAAGTGAATAAGGCAAAAATATTTCAAAACAGACGTTAGAAGAGCAATTTGTAACTTTACTCCAGCTCATTAGTTGACCCGTGTCTATAGATGATCATTTTAGATTTCTTATAATCAGAAAAAAAAATCCTAAACAAAATAAAGCAAGTTAATTCATAATCTACAGGCATCTAGTATCAGAGAGCACTCTCCAAAGAACGGGTCAGAGTAGCCATGGTAGAAGCTAGAACACTGCAATTTGAAAATACGAGATCCTACCATACTAGCATCTATTTGACCATCCAAACACACTTAGACAGTGGGATATCCAGTAAAAATAAAACAACTAAAAACAAAGTGTAAGTAAATTAAGTCAAAAAAAAAAAAAAAAATCACAGCCAGGACGGTCAGTGCCTACCCTGGATTTGGTTTCTCTGCAACAATTTCTTCCGGAATATGTTCATCGTCCCATGGAGGTATTTTTCTTTCCTCCTCCAGAGTGTTGACTTTCAGTACAACAGCCCTAAGGTCATCTAATGTAGCACCAACTCGAGGCTCAACAATTTTGATGACACAGCTGCAAGTTGTACAGAAGTTTGCAGCAAATTTTGATACCTCAGCCGTAGAGATGTCTGTAACATATTTATGGAATGTTTTAAACTAAGGATAAGATGTATCAAAAAGAGGCACTACATAAAGAGGCAGCAAAAGAATCACTTCATCACAATGCAAGCATCAGGAGATGCATTCCAGATATAAATGAATGCATGGCATGTCATCTATCACCAATGAAAATTTAGTGGTTTCCTAGAATCAGAATAGGTTCCAGTAGATAAATGTTACTGGGATTTCAAAGTTTAGAGGGAAAATTCATTTCCTTTTGTTTTCTAGTATATTATAGGACTTTGCATAGTTTAAGACTTCATAAAATATCACCAATGTATTTGGATAAAATAATGTCTTCCTTCTGTCAAACTCAATAATCTGTTAACATCATACACAACAAAATAATACATCAAAAATGAGGCTCATAAAAAGTTGTTCTAGTTCTCAAACATACTAAACTTAGACTTTAGAAATTATTCCTCTGATTTTTAAGAAAAGCATGCACATGAGACGCACATGATTAATCTTTCTCAAAAAGATGTTAGAAGACCTCATGAGGCCTAAGGCTCATTTCTCAGTAATCAAAACTTGTGCAGGCCATACTGCTGCAACTTGAAATATTTGCACCGTCAGTGCCAATATCAAAAAATGCAAGCTATAATTGTCATCATAAAGGATAGAACACCAACTATCCACAAAGGTAGCATTCAACATGAAATTAATAATAGTGAGAGAATAGTTGGAGTGAACTTTCATGCAAGCTTGTAGAGAATGCAGTCACAGGATATCAGAAAAGACCTACACCTACACAGCATTAATGATCCAGAATTCCAGATTAACTATGGTTTTATCTTACGTGCCACTTGTCATTGTTTGTGCCTCCAAAAAATCAAAACCACTAAGCCATCAAAATGAAATATTATGTACAAAATTAGAAAAGTAAATACCATGCACCAGATGATAATTCACTGTTTATATATTCTTCTTCTGTTCAACAATTATAGGATACCATTAGCAGAACCCTTAACAGTTATTTGTTGGCAATGGTGTCCAAGCTACATTATGGTTATGCAATGTATAGGAAGATGCAACATGTCAATAAGAAAAAAAAATGAGGCATGTTGGTGCCATGAGAACTTTGCAAAAGATGAATTGATTAAAACAAATAAAGAACAGTTTGACAAAGGAAGTAATGACATGAACAGTAATTCACTTAATGACTAAGGATACAGAAATATGAATGTCAATTATGACTGTAGATGAACAGCTTACGAGGCAAAAGAGTCTTCTGTAGTTGTGCTTCATATTCAACACCAACAACAGGCTCCTTGCGAAAAAAATGCTGTAATTTCAACATGTAGCAGAAATTAGACTCCCTTGTGTGATAGTAATAAAACATGGATATATCATAATATAGAAGAAGCTTAGAGAAACAATTACATTAACATGGTTTGAATCATTGGGTTTGAAAGTCAGGCTGCCATCTTAATCTAATGCTAGCTAATGGCCAAATAATGCATGATTATTCTTGTGAAAGCCTCATTCCAATATATTTTCTTATGAAAGGTATGAATGGAAGAAAATCAGCACCTTTTTCCATGTCAAATAATATTAAGTTTGCAAAAGCATATATGTCATTGGATACTTGATTCATGCTAGTACCAATATAGGTCGCAACACTTTCCCTCATGAATGCATGAATATTTATGTATATTCAAGTAACTGAGTACTCTAGTTCCTTTATATAAGAACAAGGGAGATATACAAAATTGTGCAAACTATAGGGGTATTAAACTAATAAGTCATATCATGAAACTTTGGGAAAGAGTAATAAAAAAAAATTAAGAAAGGAGACCACGGTGACCGAAAATCAATTTGAGTTCATGCCTGGAAGGTCGACAATAAAAGCTATTCATCTTCTCATGTAACTAATTAAAAAGTATTGGAGCAAAAAAAAAAATCTACACATGGTATTCATTGACTTAGAAAAAACTTATGATAGAGTCCCAAGAGAAATTATACAGAGAATTATAGAAAAGAGAGGTGTTAGCATAACATATATTGAACTAATTAAGAATATGTATGAGGATATAACGACCAGAGTGAAGGCTTATGGTGTATGTTGTTTGCAGATGATATTGTTTTGATAAATTAGACATATGAAGGAGGAAATGTTAAACTAGAATCTTGACGAGAAACACTAGAAGTGAAAGATTTTATGCTTAGTAGAATAAAGAAGGAATATATGAAATTGAAGTTTAATAATATTAGACGTAATGAGACAGATGTTAAGATAGGATATCACGAGTTGTCTGGAACGGAGAGATTTAAGTATTTAGGATTATTTTTGCAAAATGATGGAGGGATTGAGAGAGATATCTTACGTAGAATACAAGCGGGATGGTTGATATGGAGAAAAGCGCCGAATATTTATATAATCATAAAGTATCTCTAAAACTTAAAGGGAAGTTCTACAAAATGACAGTTAGACCTGCTATGGTATATGACGCTAAATGTTAGACTATGACTCGAGCATATGAGCAAAAGATGAGAGTTACAGAGATGAGAATGTTAAGATGAATGTGTGGATATACGAGAATAGACAGAATAAGAAATGAAAGCATTAGAGAGAAAGTTGGAGTTGCATCTATTGAGAAAAAACTCCGAGAGACACGTTTAAGATGGTATGTACATGTAACGACCAATAAATGCTCCAGTTAGGCAATGTGAAACTATGACAAATACACACATCAAACGAGGAAGAGTTACAAAAAAAAAAGACTTGGTTAGCAATAATAAAACAAGATAAAATTTATTTAAGTATATATGATGATGTACTAGGCGTAGAGCCCAAGGCGTAAAAGGATCTATATAGCCGACTCCACCTAGTGGGATAAGACTTTGTTGTCGTTGTATTCAAGTAATTGAGTAACTCAACCAAATTAATAAGTCAACCCATACCAAAAGCATAGCATGGATTAACACTGATCAGATTGGTATATAATAAATCAGCTGGTACAAGCACAACCCAAAGCTCAGTACACTCTTGAAGGTCCTTCAAAAGTGTTAAAGTTTGAGTTACTTGTTTCATGGATTTTGCGATATAGGTTTAAAAACATATCATAGTTTAAACTTCAAAAATTTCCTAAGTTTCTAACAAGTATCAATGATTACCAATATCTTATTAGTGTCATGAGTTGTGAAAGCAGTCTTATGCAGGAACGAAAAAGAACTAGCCTAATCGGATGAGGCTAACTGTATATAAGGGCACTAGGAATGCATGGACGCAACAATATGGAACTAAAGAACCTTCATTTGCCACCATCAAAATATCTGGCAAAGCAACTCGTGGCTTCCCCCAATGCATCTTATAACAAAGGCAGTGACTGGACTCACTTCAAGCAAAGATCCAATGTCATTCCTCCCAACACAGAAGAATGGATGGCAATGGTCGGATTTCATATCCTCTATCCCCATCCTCATTTATTATATGTATCCCTATCCCGATATTCAACTTTCATCCTCATACTCGTTGGAGGATCGGATATTCATACCCTATCCAAATATCATATTACCACCTACAATTGCATTTTTTCAAATTTGAATTATTTCGATGAAGCTATGGATATTTACCCAAATATCCTATTACCACCTACAATTACATTATATATATATATATATATATATATATATAATCAGGTATTCAGGTCGGATATGGATAGGATTCTACTAGACCCGCCTCCATACCCGAACCGAAAATCCCCATACCCGATTATTTAATTGGATCCAAAAAAATCCCTCCATACTCTCCTCTATTTGGGTCGTGTATCGGGTCCTCCATCGGGTTAGAAGGAAATTGTCATCCCTACCTAGAAGCCAAACATGTTCTTTTGTGAGGCAAGATGACTCAAGTTGCACCACTAGAGGTTCACCTGAGCCAGATCATCATGGTTCATTCGTCGCATATGAAATATAAGAGAGGCTCACTCCCAAAATAAAGAAACTTAAACTCTATGTCGTAACGAAGTATAAGTAGAGTGTCTTTCCTATGCACCTCACGATAACAACATCAACCTGGATGCAAAATCCAGCATAGTCCAAATTCAACATAAATTGGCAAAAGTGGAGATGGCCAAGTTATATATCATGATCCTTGCTGCTTTAAGCTTGAGGTAAACCTGTTCAGGTTATAATCCGATCGCATAGCTGATAAGCAAGTTGACCCATTTATAATATATAAATATTTAATTAGTTATTTAATAGTAATCTATATAAGTTATAAATATATAATCTAATAAATTAGTTATAAATATATAATATAATGCCATATATATTGTAATATATAATCATAAATTATATTTTTAAAGTTTTTATATAATTAAAAATAGTTGCAAACTTGCAATAGCATTTGTATTTAAAATTTGTTTTTGTTAAATGAGTTATGCCATTCAACTCATTTACCACCCATTTAATTATAAAGGTTGTGTTATATGACCCATTTACAACTCATCTAACCTCAACCAATTTAAGTGATGGATTTTAACCCTTTTATCAAATGATTTGGATTTAAGTTGAGATTAAATGGGTTGCGAGTCAACGAGATATGACCCATGTACCACCAACCCAAATTGCCACCCTAATTCTAAAAAGGAAGAAACTTAATTTAGTCACAGTTATTGTCTATATGTGTGTTATTTCTTGTTCTAAGACTCCAAAAATGGTGTTTATCATTTTTCCAAATCATAAAATCACAGTTATTTGCTTGTGACCTCTCTTTTATTCTTCTCTCTTTTTTCCCTAATTTTTCTACTCTTGCTTCTTTCATTCTTCAGTTAGAAAATAAACAAAAAATATCTTCTCTCGTGTATTCATGTTTCTAGCCATCACTTCATTGGAATTAATTCTCACATATTTGAATAGACTATTTTTGCTTTAAATCTGATGGAATCATGAACACAACACTCAGACAACTGAAGTCTTATCCAACAGTTGGGCAGCTGTCTGCATCATCTATCAAGCAACAAAGAAAATTACAATTTAAAATATTTGTACAGCTCTTAAACGATACTGGAATAAACCATTTACAGAATGCCAGGATTGGGTGGAAATAAATCAACAATGGCATAGATGGCATTAGTCAAGAAAGTCAAACATAATTACTTGCAAATACTCATCTCGCAGACTTGTTGACTGCATTTGATCTCGCTCTAAGTATGCAGATTCAATTTCAGACATCATCAGAGCACGTACGATGGATATTTCACGTTCAGAAAAACCATGAAGGCGTACCCTAGCAACCTGGTAAAAAGGTGATTAGAATACCATTTAAATAAACATATCAACGTACTTACCTATCAAAAATCATAAAAAGAAGAATTTCATTGATAAATTTAAGTTTTTCTATCTTAGGATGCCAAATCAATAATGCACCTCAATTAGCATTGCCTCAAGTGCCGCAACTGTCCCTCTTTCTCTGCAACTTGAGGTCATAATGTAAGCCTTTACAGGGCGAACAAGAGCATCTGCGGCAGAAGAGCAAGAAAAATATGGTGGATCTTTTCTGCGGGATATTTTAAAAAATCTCTGGTTTAAAGCACAATGGAACATGGCCTCTGCAAGTGAATCCCTGTAATCCTTGACAGTCTGCATCTCATCCACAGGCATCTTACAACTGACCATCACCGCAGACTGTTTTTAGCCAACAGAAGAGAAGGAAAACTATGAAGCATACTGAAATAAAATTGATTGGTCATCATAGAAGCATCATTAGAAACACAATTAAAATGCATAGGTGGATACCAATTCACATGCACGCATGTAGATATAAACAATAACTAAATGATTCAAAGACACTTACTCCAGCAGCTTCAGACTCTACAAGGCAAGAATAACGAGGTTCGTTATGTGATGGAATGGGGAAATTTGGTATATCTGGGGGAGGAACACTGCCACATAGCTTTTGCCCAAAGTGAAACTTTATCAACTCAACAACACTCTACAATGATGAGAACAAAAACTCAAAAAAAAAAAGAAAAATAACAGGAAAAAGAATAGAAAAGGGCTATCTTTCAGTGAACATTGGTCATTGTCCAAATTACAAAACTGCATGTGAAAAATTGTTAAATATAATGACCTGGGAATCAGGAAAATCACCCACAGCAACCACAGCCATATTGCTCAAGTGGTACCATTTTTGGTAAAATTGCTTAACAATTTCAGGAGTAACTGTCCGAATAACTTTTTCCAATCCAATTGGAAGACGCTCCGCATACTGCAAAGAAAATACAGATCAATAAGAATAATGTGGCAGCAAATATAAAGTATAAATTGGATTGGAAGACACTCCACATACTGCAAAGAAAATACAGATCAAATAAGAATAATGCGGCAGCAAATCTAAAGTAAAAAATCAGGTGTATGAAAAGTAATGAAGAAGTATGTAACAAAATGCAGTAGGCATTAGGAACCAGAATGAGTTTCCTGAGTAGGTTTATTCTTATAATTGATAATAGAATAGAGTTATACAGTGACTTAAGTATGTACTTGTTTTTTAAAACTTCTCAAACAGTCTGAGATTACTAGTACATGAACACAAGACAATGCTGTCAAGATGTATCCTACCTTGGAATGGAAAAGGGTATATAGATTTTGTAATCATAGAATCACAGCATAGGATCGTAGCTCCTAAAATTAATTAAATTTTTAAGAACTATATCTACCATTCATAAATTATTATATGTATTACCTTTCAACAGATAATATCAATATCTCATATTAAACGGTATAATTAAAATTACCCATATAGTAAATATATGAAAAATACAACGTAATTCCTAAAGTGTAACATCTATATAGCAAATAGCAATTACTCATAAAGTAAAATATGAAAAATACAATTTGATATATAAAATGTAACATCTATATAAAGCAAACAACAAATGATAAGTATAAGATGAATGACAAAGACAATTTTTATAAAGGATTCTTCTTCTTAGAGTTAAAAAAGAATCATATAAAATTGAAAATTTTTGTCTAATTGAATGTAAATATATTCTATCTAGTCAAGGTTCTTGAGTTTAAGATCCAAACAAGAAACTCTAAGAAAGCATAAGATCAAATTGTAGGTTCATAAGATGATAACCAAATTCAAATCTTACTTGGGGTCTTGATTGCTTAAAACAATTTTGATTTTAAGAACGCAGATCATAAAGTATGGATCGCAATCTTGACTATCATGGACTCATATATCCTACAATTAATAAAATGTTTAAGGACTATATTTATCATATGTATTATTCACTTTCTATATATAGTATTTACATAAATATTTTAAACATTGTCATATAATATCATGGAGCACAGCACAACTATGAAGTAATCTTATAGTATGAAAAATCCAACATAATTCCTAATGTGTTTCATCTATATATAGCAAGTAGATACTTCCAAAGATTACTGATAATTATAGTTAAAAAGGATTCATTTACTTGGGTCGAAAATGAATATATAATTGAAACTTTTCTTAAATGATATAAAGGGGAAAACACTATTATTAGTTGATTGGACAAGTGATTCCATGTGCTTGGAGTTTATTAAAAGATATGTTATACCTTTGAGCCTTCAAACATTAGAATCCAATGTGCATCTTGCATCCTGCCCGTTGCATTACGCCCTCCTCTATATTCTTCCAGAACAGCACCACGTTCTTTTTCTAGATCCTCAGCAGAAACTCGAACCTAATAAAGCTTATACATTCTTAATCTTCGAAGACAATGGAATAGACAGCACTGAAGGCAAGGAATATGGTCAAACCTCTGAACTGAATTCTGCCAAAACTGATATGGCATGCGACAGAAGTTCAGGTTTATCAACCGGAACAAGCAATTCATATATGGTTTCATCTGAAGAGGTCAAAGCATTCTGACAAGCACCAAATTCAGCACCGATGCTTTCTAGGAACTTAATAATATCATGATTGCTATATTTTTTGGTTGCACTGAAAGCGAGGTGTTCAACAATATGAGCGACACCGCGTTCATCCTCATTTTCAAGAACTGAGCTGCCATAATGTCCAAAAAAATATCATTAACTGTGTCCAGAAAGTAAAATGTAAAAGATTTCAATTAGGAGTAGAAAGCCTAACTTAGTTATCACTAGAATAACCAAAATAATCCAGCTTGACAAGAATCCTCAAAAGAAACCTTCCAACGTTCCATTATAGTCAAGATTGTGATCCAGATCTTACAAAGATTGGGATGCTGAGTAGGACCTAAATTGAGCTAGGATCTTATAAACCTATGATCCAATCTCATAGTTCCTATGTAGGATCTCAGTCCCAACAACCTTGGCCAAATAAATACTACATATTGAAAATTAATAATATGTAATATGTTAATGATAAATGTGAAATATAGCTGTAATATAGATGTTATAAAATTAGGATCTTACAATCCCAGGATCTATGCCTAAAGACCTCTTCCAATTCCTCCATATTTTATACAAGAAGCTCAAGCACATACGTAATATGCAGCCCCTTTAAGCCGTTCTAGTGCCTAGGTGAGTTCATATGTGGGGGACGGGCCCTCAATGCACCAAGAAGGGAAAAAAAATGGTTTGGTTATTTTGGTGAACTATAACTTAATGAGTACTTTTATTATTTTTATCTGCTAAAGAAGGTTGGTTCTTGTAATTGTGAAACACTAAATCAAGTTTTTAATGTGGTAACATGGAACTTGTAAGTTGTAGCTTAAATATGTGTTTGCAAGTGATAAATGTTTTAGATATTAATTATATGCATGTTACCAAAAAAAACCTATTTTACATGGTATTGCTATAGTATGTGTTTGCATTGTATGATTGCTGTATATGCTTTCTATGCAGAACTAGGAATCAGATGGATTGATTAGTATATTCTGTATATTGTAAATTAGTTACTTTTATGATTTATCATTATAAATATTTTGTGTTTTTAATATCAACTGCATATGCATTATTAATGCATTCAGTAACATCTGAAAATTGCATGGAACTGATTTAGATGAGTTGAAGTGAAGAACATTCAATCAGGGACAAGGTGTTAAAAAGTTCATATTTTAAAGTTGTGGCAATTGTGCATTGATGTTTGAGATCAGCCATGGCTCGTGCTGACTCCTTGTTCAAATATGGCATTCAGTAATTAGGGCAACTAAATCAATCTATGGCCAAATTGTACTGATTGAAGTTGTATTATCACTATGTATTTACTAGGAGAATATGAGCATTTTGGATTGTCAACTATACGCTATTCTGTTGGTACTTGAGAATTGTTTTGTATGAGTGGACGAGTCTTTTCAGATTAAAATGCTTTTAGGTGGAGGTCACTTCATGACTAGCGTGATGCAACCACTTTAGAATAAGCACCAGATAACTGTGATAGCGGAACCTGGATTTTGATAGGGGAACAGGCGTCTCCACCATCACTGGGACTAGCGTGCCAGTTTTATGGATGTATAGAAGTTTTTCACCCTTTGGAGAAAAGAGAAGCACAATCAACCAAGATATGTAAATCGAGGAAACGTATATTGAAGGAACTAGTGGATAGGCCACAAATTGGAAGAGTTAAGTGATAATTCGAATAAATGAATATATCCCATGCATGAGAGAATCTAAAATTCTAAACAGTGATCTACCTGCTTAATTTAACCAGATACCCTTCCAATCGGTAGGGATAATCGAGGGCATTGCTGATTTCGTCAAAAGTTTCCGATATGAAAAACTCTCTGAGTTGTTATCGCGCCATGACACGCGACCCATAGTAAAATAACGGGTTCGTTAATCGATCAAAAAAGCAGTAGATGGATCGGAATCGAACTCACCCGACCTTGACCGCTAGAGCGAGAGCGGCGCGCATTCGGGGCTTGTGGTTGCAGCGCACGTAGTAGGTGAGGCCGTTGTCGAGGACGCCGTAGTCCACGCCGACGGGCTTCTCAGCGAGTGGCTCGTCCATGGTGAGGCTGACCAGTTTCAACGAGCGGAACCCCTGCCGACGCATCCCCACCGATGAGGGCGCCTCCGAGGGGAGCAGATCCATCGAGAAATCGCGCTCTCCGACCTCCGATCTCAGAACGACCAACCACCTCCGCCGCCTCTCCGATTGCGTGGGGATGAGAAGCGAGACGGAGAACGACGCCGCCTCGGAGCCTTCGTCGTTTCCCTCGCTCTCGATTGTTCGCACTGCTCTCTCGCTCTCTCTCCCTCTCCCCGTTCCTCCGCTCGCTCTGGTATAATAGGCTTTGGTCGGGATCTAGGCATCTGGCTTCGCCCGTGTGGTCGTCTTGTCGAGTGTGAAAGTGCAAGGCGAGGGAGGGTCCATGCACGTGCCTCACTCACGTGCATTCGCTATATTTCTAACTCCTCGCTTTGTTTCGCTTCGAGCAAAACCACAGGTAGTTTTTTTTTCCCCACGGATGACGTAGTATATTTTAACAAATTTTTAGATTAATTTTTAAGAATATATTTGATTGGGTAAAAGATCTTTATTTATTTGTAGGTATTTTATTATGGGATCAATAATACTAAACCGTCTGAAGGATTGATATCATCTTCTTCTCTAATTTATAACTCTTTTATTTAGAGATTTGTCACTTGCGTTTGACTTTCTTTTTAGTGTCTCTTACAACAAGTTTGATATATTATAAGGTTAACCAGATAAAATATATCACGAGTTTTTATGTATACTCATTTATCATATTTAGATAGGTTTCATTTAGTATAAATTTTACAGAAATTTAAGCATGTGGTTGGATCGTATTGCATAATTGTTAAATAGAATCCCTGGATTTGTTCGATTTGATGTCTGTTCCAGTTGCCTGTCCATTTCGGGCACTGAACTCCATGGTCCAAAGTGATTAATGTAAATTCAAGGTTGAATCTGAAATTTAGCCTTATCTGTTAAACTAAAACTAACGTAACCGGATTGGGATTCCTCTTGGAGTCCGTCCCGTGAATTACCCTGCGATGTGGCCGTTTATAATTTAAGAGCAATAGTAAATATTTAAATATGTTTTTTTTTCAAAATTGATGTAATAATATGTATAAAATCATGTAACTCATGTTATTATGAATAGGATCTTTTAAAAAACTCATTTAAAATTAGGGAGGTATGTTATCATAAAAATAAAATTGATTTAGAACTATATTCGAAGATGCCTGTGGACCCGATGAAATTATCTCGTTACACATAGAAATTTAATAAAAGATGCTTTCTGAATATATCTTAGACTTAAGGTTCAATATTTACTTTTTTTAATATGCTTCTTTTGTACTTTTATGCATCGCTGTCGTTGGTCATAGCCAACCGCCGCCATTTTTTTTTTTAAGTTCTTCGATGAATTATTCTTTATTTTCATTTTTTATTTTTCTTGTATTGTATTTTATTTGAGGAATTTGTTATTTGCTCATTTTATATCAAAAAGTCTTTGGGCATTTTTGTAAAAAAATCATATAATTTTTTTCATAAGTATAATTCTAATTCAAATTTGAGTGATGGTTATGAAGTGTTTAAAGTCTGCGTCACATCCAACAAAAACACGAGCAAATTGAGGGTCAGATATAGAATAATGAGAATAAAGTGACTTTAAATGTAATTTTTTGAAAAAAAATATTCTCATTGTCTTTTTTTTTATAGGATCACATATTTTTACAAATATTATTAATTGTATTCATAAAATAAAGAAAGAAATGAACATACTAAAAAAAGGAAAAAATTTAGAGTTCGTTCGTTAATTAGCATTTGGTACGTAGTAAGATGTTAAGAAGCTACGGACCAAATGCTACCGACCTGTGCAGTTTATCTTATTTTTTTTTTTTTAATTTATGGTTATATCAGTTAGGATTTTATCACTAAAATTTATTTTTATCTGAATTTAAGAGTTGGATTATAATATATTATTATTGTTAGATTTGTTGTTAGTGCTGATCCAATAGCTAAGTGTAACTTGTAAGTTTGATGATGAGTTGATAAATTGAATTGATAGAGTTCGGTATGACAACTATCTTTATCTCATTTAAACCCTCGATATACTCTTTTAGATTATTAAGATATACTTTTGATCGTTTAGTTTAATCTTATCGATCTTTAAATCTTTTTTTTTAAATATAGACACATCTCTTTAGGTAAACTTATCCATATAGATAAAAATATTAAGATCGAAGTAAAGGTAAAAAATTCTTTTTGTAAAATCAAATTGTCTCGTCTAGATGTTTATGATTTATCGATAATTGTCTTACAAGATATAACAACTTACACTTTGAAATTAGAGGCACTCTAAATTTTGGATCCTCATGAACTTTCAAAGTCTTGAAATGCTTAACACCCTGTTTGAAAACAATTTAAGTGAAGGAATTGAATTGAATTCCATTAGGAATTGAATTATGGCAAGAATTCAATTCCTATGTTTGGAATGGATTAGTGAATAATATAATTGAATTGAATTCCGTAATTTGGAATATATTTGAATTGAATTTCATTCTTATATATTTACCATTTTATCCTCATAACTAACCATTTAATAATCAAGTTAAGTATTAGAGAATAGGAAGAAGGGATCACACAGTTAAGACAACACTGAAAAAACTCAAAAGATGGCGCACGGAAAGAAGGTGACTGTTGGTGCAACATCCCTCAGGTCAAGGTTGACCTGAGTGACCAAGCTGAGTCTTGGTTTGAGTTTAGATGTTTGACAATAAGAAATTGATTGAAGAAGAGTCAAGTAGGTCAAGGTTGACCGGATACTTGACAGGGAAGTCCTGGTGAGTGAAGCCAGGCAGAAGGAAAACCCTAGTGAGTGAAGCTAGGTGAAAGTCCTAGTGAGTGAAGCTAGGTGAAAGTCCTGGTGAGTGAAACCAGGTGAAAACCCTAGTGAGTGAAGCTAGGTGAAAGTCCTGGTGAGTGAAGCCAGGCAGAAGGAAAACCCTAGTGAGTAAAGCTAGGTGAAAGTCCTGGTGAGTGAAGCCAGGTGAAAGCCCTAGTGAGTGAAGCTAGGCAGATGGAAAACCCTAGTGAGTGAAGCTAGGTGAAAGTCCTGGTGAGTGAAGCCAGGCAAGGAAAAATCCAGATGGATCAAGGATGATCGGACATCTGGTGTTGGGAAGTCCAAGTAGGTCAAAGGATTGACTGGATACTTGGCACGAGGAAATCTGAGAGTCAAAGAGGTCAGACATCTGATGGAAGTCCAAGTAGGTCAAGGGAGTGACCAGATACTTGGCATGAATAGAAAAGTCTAAGTGGGTCAAAGGGATTGACCAGACACTTGGTGGGAAGTCCTAGCAGGTCAAAGGAGTGACCAGATGCTAGGCATGATGTACCAACAGGTCAAGGTTGACCGGATGTTGGTTTGAGAGGCTTGGAACTTGGTTTTGGGCAAAAACCAAGTGTTGGATCGATCAGTGGATCGATCCAGGAGCTGGGTCGATCAGTGGATCGATCCAGGCTTCTCCTAAGCGAACAGAGAGCCTCTGGATTGATCCGTGGATCGATCCAGATGTTCCAATCGATCAGTGGATCGATTGGGGACGCGGCTGCTTTGCGCGATAAGCGCTGGATCGATCCGTGGATCGATCCAGGCGTTTTTCCAGAGCACAGAGGCGCTCTGGATCGATCCAAAGCCTCCCCGATCGATTGGGAATATTCGAATCGATCGGGATCCGACCGTTGGCGTCGATAAAGGCCGCAGGCGTTCATTTCCTTCGGCATCTCTTCACCGTTTCATCTCAGATCTTCGCCAGCTCCTCCACAGCACTCTCAAAGCTCGTGATCGCCAGTTCTTGAAGGTTCTTGGAAGCTCTCCGAGTCAAGAGGCGGATCAAAGGCAAGAAGAGAAGCTAGGGTTAGGGTTTTCTGCATTCATTGTAAGCTTTGTGCTTGTATTTTGTTTCCCTTTCCTTCTTCTTGTACCGAGAGTCTTGTAGGGCTTCTCCGCCCTCGGTAGTTACCGAAAAGGAGTGTTTCATAGTGGAGGGTGCGTGCGTGGTGTGGATCCTTGGATTAGTCACCTCCTTTGGAGGTGGATACCAAGTAAACCAACCGTGTTAGCGTTGTGTGATTGTTTCTTTGTATTTCCGCTGCACATCTTTGAAGGAACAAGCAACGACGAGTAACGAGCGAACGCGACGAGCTATTCACCCCCCCCCCTCTAGCTACTTTTGGTCCTAACAAGTGGTACCAGAGCGAGGCCGCTCTTCACCGGAATCATCGCCGGAAGGGTCAAGCATAACAAGAAAAGCTAGAGGGGTGAAGAAGTTGGAGCAAATTCTTCAAGTTCAAGATTTTATCAAGCTCAACTTCAAGATGCAATTCCAAGATGGACTTGGATTTGACACAAGGGTGGCTCCACCATATTCATCTACAAGCTTCGATTCTTGGAAATCAAGAATCGAAAATTTTCTTATGATGGAGATAGAGCAATGGTTTGCTCTCATGGAAGGTTTTGAAGCTCCCACAAATTCCAAGGGCAAAGTACTCAAAAGGAGCAAGTGGAGCAAAGACTAAATCCAAAGATGTGAGGCCAATGACAAAGTGACCAAGCTTTTGGTCAATTTATTGCCAAGCAACATCTTGGAACAAATTGGAGAGTTTGAAGATGCCAAGGAGCTTTGGAGCAAATTGGTAAGAATTCATGAGATCCCCTCCACTGTACCAAATCAAGGAGAATCCAAAGAGGGCGACTCATTGGATCAAGACCAAGAGGAGGACTCCGAGGTTGAGAGATGCTCAACCTCCGAAGAAGAAGTTCAAGAAGAAGCTTCATCTTCAAGGGAATGCAACGAAGGGAACAAGGAGGGAGCATACTCCTTGTTTCATATTCAAGATGATGAAGCCTCCACCTCTAGGATTGAGGGGGAGCAATCCTTGGTGACACCGGATCAAGAAGAATGAGAAGCTTCTACATCCGGGTCAAGAGATGAAGAGATTGAAGAAGCTTCTACCTCCACGAGTCAAGAAAAATCAAATGGAGGAGAATCAAGATCGGATCAAGAGGAAGCTTCTATCTCCGGATCCAAAGGAAAAGATGCCACCCCTACAAGCAAAGGTATAAATATTTCAATTAAAAATAAAAATCATATTATATGCTTTGAGTGTAGGGAACATGGGCACTACAAGAGCAAGTGCCCTAAATTGGTCAAGAAGAAGGGCCAAGTTGCACAAAAGGGCAAGGCGAAGCCCAAGGAGATCATCCCCAACACAAAGAAGAGCAAGGAGCATATTATATGCTTCTCTTGCAATCAAAAGGGGCATTACCGAAGTCAATGCCCCAAGGGGAAGAAGATGGTCAAGGCTCAAGGAGGCATTCGTCAAGGGGGAGCCTCCAAGGTAAAGAAGAAGGTAACATTTATTGAGACTACCCCTTTACATTATGGTAAAAAGCATGATAGTTCTAACTTATATCATTTTAATGCTATTTACCATGAAAATAGAAAGCATGATAGCGTTAAAGAAAAACATATAGCTTTTCATGCTAAAACTACTACACCTAAGGCTAGGAATGTAAGTAAAAGTCTAGGCAAGAACTCTAAGGATTGTATCTACAAGCCTAGGCACAAAAATGCTCATGAACTTAATGGAAAACCAAAAACTAAGGACTTAGTGATGGAAAATCAAGTCTTGAGGTCAAGACTTGATAAAATGGAAAAGACCCTAAAAAGGATGGAAAATATCCTATTAGGGCAAAATGAGCATAACCTAGGTTTAGGGGTACAAAAATCATCCAATGGCCATAGAGGTTTGGGATACAAACCAAAGGCTAAGAAGGATGTGCCCTCTTACCATAGAGTTCCATATAGTTATGGAACAAACCCTAGGTCTAGTGGTCAAGCCAAAAATACTAGGGAAGTCATCCCTAAGAGTATTTTTGCAATAAATGTAACTAAGACTTCTAAGAAGTCTAAGAAAGTCACAAACAAGGTCACAAGGGAGGTTATCCCTAGAGTTGACCTAGAAAATGTGACCAAGGCTTCTAAGAAGCCCAACAAAGTCACTAGGAAGGTATCTAGGGAAGTTATCCCTAGTGAGTACCTAGAGCATCCAAGGAGCACCAATAGGTGTTGGGTTCCTAGGAGCATCTTCTCTACCCCATAGATGAGTTAGAGAGTGTCAACTCCGATTAGAAGGGTAGTTAACCCAACTTTGAGGAAATTGACACTCAAGGAGCATTTTCAAGGTTTTAGTTAACCTTTGAAAATGAAATGGACCTATTGATTACTCCTTGAAAGAGTAAAATGTGTCTAATGGTGAAAAATTGATTTTATCTTAAAATGGCACAAATTGGGAAAACCTTGAGAAATACCAAGTTGAAATTTTGGTATTCTCTTGGAAATTTAAGGCAATCCGGGCCTTGGTTTATGTAATCACTCTTGAGGAAAAATGGAATATGCCAACATTTGAGGACATGTTTATTTTCAATTGGCATACATAAAATCAAGGAAATTAGAAATGCCAATTTAGGCTTTGGCATTCTCTTGAAGCACTTTAGGGCAATCTAGGTTTAAGTTGTAAGTTTAGCTAAGACTTTAAGGATACTTAGATAGTTAATCTAGGTATATTTTATTTATGCTAAATCTTGCCATGATTGTTTGCCCATCATATGCCATGACATCATGTCTAGTTTTGCATTCATGTTTTATTATGAAAAATCCAAAAATACCATGTCATGACATTCATACATCATGTAGTTATAGAATATTTTTCTTTTGAAAATTATTTTATTTTGATGTATGCCATAACAAAATCATGCGTTAAATTTAATTCCTTGTAATTAAGGACGAATGGCATTTAACAACACTTATTGACAAGTGACATCCTAGGTGGATGACTAATATTTCTAAAATGCCTAGATAAATATGCATGATCCCTAGATTAGGGCAAAAACCAAAATCTACATCTCACAAAGACTATAAGGTGACTTGTATGTGTTTTGTCCACAATAGATACAAGTGAGATGTTAGGATGATGAACAAAACTCAACATGTTGATTTAGTGCATTCTTTTGAGTTTTTAGGTTCATCAAAACACATAGTTATGTGTTTTCCCATCATTGGGAAAGCTAATGTACAAGTCATGTGCATTATGCCCAAGGAACATGATGGGATATTGGTTTTGAAAATGTTTTTAAAATGTTTTTGGAAAACCTTGGTGAAGGCTATCTTTTGATAGTAATCACCATTGAATAGTTAGACACAAACTTGAAGAAAAACACTAAAGTTTTTGCAAGTTTTCAAATTTGTGTCAATCTTTGAAAATATGATGTATTTTCATAGAAAGCTATTTTTTCATGATTAAGTATGCCCTAAATAATGTCTACACGAAATTTCATGATTTTTGAAATTTTGTAGAATTTTTAGGGAGTTTCTGAAATTGACTGAAATGGAATTTCAGCAATATCAGAGCTTCGATCGATCCATGGATCGATTGGAGTGCTGAATCGATCGCGATTGAGAAGACAAGCTCGCGAGCAGAAGCTCGCTGGATCGATCACCGATCGATCCGGGTAGTCTGAATCGATCGGTGGATCGATTCGGAAAGGTTCAATCGATTGGACCCAACTCCAATCGATCCAAGTTGCTGATTTTGGCTGGGAAGGCTTGATTTCAGCATCTTGAACCTCTTTGAGTCTAGGTAACCATTCCAAACCCTAAAATACATTTGTATACATACAAAGGGTGTTTTCATGTGAAAACAAGGATGGATTGGTTAAGGAAGACTTCATTGAAGTTTAGGTTGAGGTTTGTTTCAAATTTTGAGTATTTGAACCTCAAAACTTCTAAATTTGGGTTTCCTAAAGGTTTAGGGATTCCAAGTCATTGTTGGTGCAATGACAGAAGTCACCACCATGTCTTTAGGGGGAGGGACTCTTTAAAGACATGAAAAATTACTTTTCATGAACCTTGGAAGGTGGTTAACCTTCTTTAAAGAAAATGCTCATGTATGAGCTTTTGAACTTGAAATGGGGAGTGGATATCCTCATTATTTCAAGTGGGAACTCAAGTGGTTAGATAATGCTCAAGGTTGGGTATTTGTCTACATTGAGGGAGAAGTTAAGGATAAATGAAGGGTATGAGACCTTCATTATCGTGTTGATCACAACGAGTGATGTTGTGAACAATGATGAGTAACTCTTCAGGGGGAGAGTCGTCAACAAATGGATTTGTTGATGTGTACCCAAAATTGGGGCATGGGTTGATGTGTGCCCAAAGATGGGTTGATGTGTGCCAATAGGGGGAGAATGAAAGGACCTATCAATAGGTGTAAGTTAGGCTTTCATTACCTAGAGGGAGTGTGCCCTCGTAGAGGGAGAATGAAGAGCTTAATTTATATGTTCATTACCTAGTGGCATGAAGATTGAGGCTATAGGATTAGCCTAACTTACATGTGGTATTGTAAGTGTTATTGTGGTATTGTCAAACATCAAAAAGGGGGAGATTGTTGGTGCAACATCCCTCAGGTCAAGGTTGTCCTGGGTGACCAAGCTGAGTCTTGGTTTGAGTTTAGATGTTTGACAATAAGAAATTGATTGAAGAAGAGTCAAGTAGGTCAAGGAAAGCTAGAGGGGTGAAGAAGTTGACAACTGCAGTATGAAGAAGGTGGCGCACGGGAGAAACGGTACAAGGAGAAGTTTTCGGCGCAAGGAGAAACAGCGCATGGGAGAATGACATGAGAAAACAAGAGAGTCGACAGATGGAAAAAAGGGTTTTAAGTTAAAAGGACAATTAAGTAATTTTAGTTGCTCATGATAAATTCCTTATCCAAATCTGACCACTTGAGGTTTGATTTACTGTTCATGTTTTGAATGGAATTGGAATTGAATTCGTTCATTCAAAACTATGGAATTGAATTCTAATTATCATAGGAATTCAATTCCATAGGATTTCAAATAGGGTGTAAAATTGTAATAGAGATGATTCCATTCATCCCAGTTTATCCCATGCACCCCTCGGGGTTTGTCCTTAAATTATGTGAAACGAGTAGAATTATAAAGTTAGCCGACTATAAAGTGGTTACAGGAGACGAGAAGATTTTTTTTTCTGAGATCGTATACTCGTTGATAATTAATCTTTACCCTATTATAATAAACATGTGGGGGTAATCTTGAAACTCTCAAGAAAGAAAAGAGCGGAAATTTTACAATTTAAAGTGAATTTAAATAATTTGATTAGAATGGATGAAATTTTTTTATAGGGATAAAAAATTATTTTAAAAAGAAAAATTATCCCCGCTTCTAGAGAAGACATGAGATTTTTTTTATTAATTGATTAAATTAATTCATGTTGTAGATGTGATTATTCTTAATTAATTAATATTATAATCACTCATTAATTTTTTTATCAAATTAATTAATCTTTATTAATTAATTAATTAATATATATTTCATTAATTAATTCAGATTTCACATATTCGTAGCGCTTATGTAATTCAAAGTTAAAATTTTGATATTAATTTTTTATTCACTTGATAAATTACTTTAGAGGTCTATGCGTGAAATAAATTTTCCGTACCTATTCAATCTATTGATTATAAAAATTAAATTTTCTAATATATATAGTCTTATTTGATTTTTTAAAATCTGTTAAAGTGAAAAAAAAATAATGGTAAAAGGATAAGTTTTGGAAAACCTTATGCAGCAAGTTGAAATTCTTCAAAATTTTGAAACATTTTGAATGTGGTTTTGGCTCATTCGGTCAATCTCCGTGCCTGCTAGGGATTCAAGTTCAGCTTGGAGAACAATAATAGAGAGGAACCCAAACAAAGCGGCACCGCTCGATCTCTTCCGCCCCATCGGAAACTCCGCGTCGCTGACCTCTTTTCCCTCGTCGGATCCACCTTCTTCCACTCCATTCAGTCCGGCGTCCCTCTTCCTCTGCTCGCCGCTTCGGATGGACGGCGGCGGGGAGGAGACCGGCTTCGAGGTTGCCATCGTCGTGCCCAAAAACTGCGGTAAGGAGAGGGACGATTGCGTCGAGTTCCTCGTTTGGGAATTGAAGACCGCCGGGTTGATCGTCGAGCGAGTGCGCGGGATCTCCGATGAATTCATAAAGGCATATTTCTTTCTTTCCTTTACTGTAAGAAGGGTAACCAAGTAACTTTCATACATTCTCTACGTCGTGAAGCTTTGCTTGCCTGGCATCGAATATATATGTATATATTTTTTTTTCGGAAAATTAGTGGGATTTTGTGAATTTGTTCGCCAAGATCTCGGTGGTAGCTTTTCGCTCTTCAAGGGGGTGGCGGTTGCTGTTGCAGTACCGTATTTGAGCTCAAAATCGCTTCGCTTGGTGGATTACACAGAGAGTAAGAGAAAGAAGGAATTTTCGTTTATGTTGCCACAGGAGTAAAGAATAGCTTTATCAAGCAAAGAATTCCTTCTCGCCATTTTTTTCTTGGGTCATCTTTTAAAGAATCATTTCCAGAACTGCTTGGACTTATGTTTTCTACTGTCATTCTATCACTTCCAGAAGAAGTTCAGAATTAAACTGCCCTGTTGATTGTCTACAGTCAAGAATGCACGCGCACACACAAAAAAAAAAGAGTATTGCGTTTGTGGGAGGAGAATCACTATCTTTATCCTTATCTTATTGACAAACATCTTGCATTATTTGATCCACTACACTTGAGCTGATTGGTGTGACTCATCATATTCACATTGAGTTGCACTCAAGACTTAGAGTATCTGTGGTTTTCGAGGAGAGAAAAAGGCTCAGAGGGTGTATTTATGAGCTGTAACATTTCTTTCATTTCTTTTTAAAATTTTAATCATAATTGTAATAGCAGATTTCAGATTACTTATTGTGGAGATGGGAAAACTTAAGTTCCATAAAAGTATTTCACTTGAATGTTTTGTATATTATGCAAAATTACTTGTGCCAATTTATTTGAACCCCGCCCTTATTATGTTGCAATGTGAAAGTAAATCACAGAGAAATTGTTGAAGTTAATCGTCTGATTTTGGAATTGTTCTGATCTAACAATTCTGAGATTGATAGTAACTTTAGCATTTATGCAAATTCTCAAGTTATCACTAATTTTTTTGTTTATTTTTTTGAGATGCTTTGACTTGCGAGCCAAATTTTATTCTGGCACTTTATAGATTTGTTTTCATTAGATAAATTGTACTTAATTACTTTAACTGTCCGTTGTGTTAGCTATTACTAAAATATTGAGATGATGGGTGGATTCATTTAGTCGAATTTTATGTTTTTGCTATTGTAAATAATGTGTGGTCGAAATGAAGAGTACCTTTTAGAGAGTTGCATTGCATTTTCCTTAGGCTGATGGAAAAAATCTTTAGAAAATTTTCGCATGACTTTTCAAGATCTAGGAATTAGAGTGTTAGGATGTTAAGAAATAACATGTACAAAAACAAACTAATGTAGTAGAGATGAGAATGGTATGATGAATTTTTGAGTTATTACAAAGGATATTTTATATTCCCCAAAACTGGTGTTATCTAGGATTATGTAGGTGTAGCTTCATTTTTCTTTGGGAATAGTTTGAGATGGTATACACATGCTTAAATGGGACTATAGACTCTGTAGTTAAAACGTGTTGGATCAATTAGAGTGGAATGTACAAGGGGTTAGAGGAAGACTAAATAAAATTTGAGTTTTATGTATAAAAATGATTTAATGGATGTTAGTGTTTCGGTAGTGATAGCAATGTGTATACATCAATGGAGTGAAAATATACATGCAGTCGAATCATGAAAAGCACCACTCGATAATGATTCCTAGCTCACCTCTCTTGTTGCCTCAACTTATTTCCGTTTTATGCTTAAGCTAACAATTTTCTCATGTTCTTCTCATTTTCATTTCATCTCTTCAGCTGGCAGCACCAATAGAGATATTGGGAAGAGTCGCAGCTGAGTTGCAAATGCAAAAGTTGACGTACATTGGTGTGTCTCTAGCATTTGTTATACTTTCGTTTTTTTATATAACTTATATTTAGTTGTTTTGCTCAGGGTTGGAATTGAGATTCCAGTGGGATGAAGTTACTGCATTTGTCACACAGCCGGACGGATCTTTGTTCAGCTGGTGTGAGCGGTTTCGTTGTTTCCATCACTTGATTTATGGAATTGTAGGCTACCACTTTTTTTATTCCTTCTTATTTTTTGCGTTTCAATTATAATATATAACCATTTTAAATTTCTGCATCCCATGTTTAGATGGCTTCAATCACAGTGATAATATGTTAATATTTATTGCAACTAATTCACAAGCTTTCAATGAAAGATCTATAGATGTATTTATATTTTTAGATGGCTTCAACAGGAGTGATAACGTTTGTAACTGAAGATGTTTGTCTACTGCAAAGTTAGGAGTGTTTAGATGATTTTAAACAACATTCTGAATTCATTGGATCTGTTAAGGACTTTAGGCTTGGGTTTCTGGGAAAATGTTTGGCTTTAGTGCTTTTTTGGTTTGTGAAAATTTTCTATTTTTAGATTGTAACTTTTAGAAAATAAAAGAGAATCATTAAAAATAAAAGGAAAATAAATATTTATCATACTTACCTCTAATAAATTTAAATGCATAAAAAAAGTCAATGCTAGATATTTATTGTACATCTCTTTTTATCTTTTAAATTTTATGTTCTAAAAGACAAAAAACGAAAATAGAAAATTTTTCTAAACAAACAAGACCTAGCTGATCTATCGTTAGATGCAAATTTAGATTTTTGTTTCTAGTGTGATCCTGTATCATGTGTCTCGATGTAACAGTTTTCATTTATGTATTGGCTTAAGCAGGTCAACAACACAGATTCAGATTTAACATTGCGGTTTGGCGGGAAAGAATTGCAATATAGAAGGAATGAATCACTATTAAAAATGATGGAAGCTGAAGGGATTGTAAAGCAAGTCTTTCCTACACATGGTAGATTACTTTGCATTTTATCTGATTGGAATGGCATTTTGCAGTATTTAATCACATTTGCATCCTACAGATGAAACAAAGAGGAAACAACTCTTGAGAACTTGGGCTCTTAATTGGTTGGACTTCACTTGGCAGCCAATAGATGAAATTTATTCTTATTTTGGGACTAAGGTTGTGGTGTTGTAAATTTTTAATTTGGTCTTTATAATAGCAGAAGCTAGTGTTAGGGCTTGATGACAACTATCATTTATTATTGCAGATTGCTACATATTTTTCCTTCCTTGGTATGTATACCCGTTGGTTGTTTTTCCCAGCCACACTTGGTCTTGGCTTGCAGTTGGTTGACATTGGGTAAGACATTTAAACTAATGTATGGCAGTGAACAGTTTCAATATTATTATTCTTGCTATATGATGTGATTGATATGCTCAATTCGTTGATATTGATTTTAGACCCTTGCAGCCACTTGTGCTTCCTGCTTTCTTCATTTTTGTCATCATATGGGCTGCTCTTTTCTTCCAGTTTTGGAAGCGTAAGAATTCGGCACTTTTGGCCAGGTAACCTTTTGTTAAGCAATTGGCAGGTACATCGTCATTTATTTGAACAAGAAGTTTAATCTTTATGTTGTCCTGCATTGGCAGTTGGGGTATTAACTATACACTATCTGAGTACAAAGCTTTACAGACTGAGCAGGGTTCCTTGCATATTGACAAAGATTCTGAAAATAAAATTGAAAATGATAAACCAATTGAGAAAAAAATCTTACAGAGGGATGAGTGGATTGGACTTCTTCTCAAGATAAGAAATAATGCAATCATAGTGTTGGCTATTGTTTGCCTTCAGTTGCCATTTGAATTGGCTTATGCTTATTTCTATGAGGTCACAGAATCTGACGTAATGAGGTGAGATCCCTTGTGATATTTTCCCTACTAACTCTTTTTTTTTTCTCTGGTATTTTGGTTAGTTCCTCATACTTGTGTCATATTATTTGATCATCGACCACTTTAACTCCCATAATTGCTTTCAATATCCCTATTCATACCTGTCTTTTAATACAAAATCGTGGCATGGTTGTGAAGGCCTTTTGTTGATTAATGTGTTTTCCCATGACGTCATGCTAAGATGATTATTATCATAAAGTCAGATTAATTCCAACTCTTTGGGGTTGTTGGTTACATGGATCTTTCTTCCATTGAACTCTATGCTAGCTATATCATTATCAATATTTATATTTCTTAAATCACTTTTAATTACATTAACTTCTTTATACTTGAACTTGTCGACTCCATCTTCTTTTATTATTAATTGGAGCTGTACCTAATTGTTATTGGATCAGTGCATCATTTATGCTAAAGAAAACTGAATAGAGAATATGTTGTAATTGTATGAAATTTCAAGGGAAAATTTTGTTTCATTTGTCTAAATTTGCAGTGCAGATGAGATGCAATGCTTTGCTAGCTTTCTGCTATCAGTTTTTAATATATGGCTCCTTATCATGTACTCTGCTTATCAGGTATGCGCTAACTGCAGCTTATCTCTTGGCAATTCAATTCTATACAAGAGTCGGCGGCAAGGTATCTGTTATTCTCATCAAATATGAGAAAAATCAAGGAGAGGAATCAAGCGCTGCCAGTTTAGTTTACAAGGTGATCTTGATTTTTAGTTGAACGTTGAGGATTTTTCTTCTTCTTTTCCCTTAGTTTCATCTCTTTCTTTGCCGTTGCAGGTTTTTGGTCTCTATTTTGTGCAGTCATATATTGGGCTGTTTTATCACGCACTCTTGCATAGAAATCTTTTGACTCTTCGACAGATTCTGATTCAGCGACTCATCGTCTCTCAGGCATGTTACCTATTTTGTTATTGCAGGAGGTATTTTTACAAACTATGTTCTTATTGACATATTAAATTTCAGATTCTGGAAAACATGATTGAGAATTCCATTCCCTTCCTCAAGTACACCTACAAAAAATATAGGGCTATCCAGTAAGTTACTAAGACCTTGTATCTCATTAATGCTTGCTGATAGTTTTCTCCAAAACAAGTAGGTATCAGAAATGACTGGAAAACTGATGATACATAATGTTTAAAGCAAGAAAAAAAAACATGATAAAGGATCATCACCAGCAAGGTCGATTCACCTTGCTACGAGGGTGGAGAAAGAATTTTTGAAGCCTTCTTACACTGCGAGCATTGGCGAGGAGCTTGAAGATGGCTTATTCGATGGTAACAATCATTTGTTGTTAAGATGAAAGAATAATTACATGGAATAGTCTGCGGTATCTGAATAGATTAAATATCCTAAACATCTGTTGGAAAATGGTTCAGATTTCCTGGAGTTGGCCTTGCAGTTTGGAATGATTATGATGTTTGCTTGTGCATTTCCTCTAGTATTCTGCTTTGCTACTCTTGTACGTTCTTTCTGGTTCCTATATTTGTTTATTCCTTTTTTCATAGTAAAATGATATTAAGCCTTCACTTGTATGATAATCTTGAGTGGCCATTGTTTTTGAGCAGACCAATGTCACTGAGATCAGAGCAGATGCTTTAAAACTCATTGTTATGTACCAGAGGCCAATTCCTCGTGCTGCAGCAACCATTGGAGCTTGGTTAAACATTTTTCAGGTTCCATGAATTCTGTTGTATTCTTTTCTGACTTTCTCCTGCAAGAACGGCTTCGCCTAACTAATTCTATGTATATGCTACAGTTTCTGATTGTGATGTCAATCTGTACCAACTGTGTATTGCTCGTTTGCTTGTATGATCAAGAGGGCAAGTGGAAAATTGAGCCTGGGCTCGCTGCTATCTTGATAATGGAGCATGCTCTTCTTCTAATCAAATTTGGGTTCTCTCATTTTGTGCCGGAGGTGATTCCCTCTTCATTGTCTTAGACAATGGTGTCCTGTACATCACCTAGATCAGTGATTCAATTCGACTAAAACTGAGCATGTGATCTTTAACTCGATACTCAATAATGGAGGTAAATGAAATCGTTTCAATTGCAGGAACCAGCTTGGGTGAGAGCAAATCGCATGAGAAATGTAGTCCAGGCAAGGGATGTGTACTCTAAGCAACTTTTAAGGAGCATCTCCACCATAGAGAGGAAGCAACAATGAGGATATAGAAAAGATTATATACACCTTTTTTTTTCTTGGATATGAGCTTGTCTTTTTGATTGTTTTTTTATTTTTGTTTTTGTTTTTAAATTTGTTCAAGGACTCTGTAGGAAATGTTTTCCTTTCATACACGAATTTTTCCATGACGGTACGCATCACATGGCTAGTTGCAGTGATTGTTTGAGTCGATCGTTGTTCAATTATCAGGCCTCTTGAAGGCGTCCAAGCTCAGCTGATGCACGTATGCGATCACCACTTTTGCCCATTTCCTGAACTCATTTTTGAGCTTCTCCGAGTCCACGTCCTTGAGGCCGGTGGCGACGACGGGCTCGAGACGGGAGAAGCACTGGTTGGACCATGTTGCATCCTTGATCATCGATGGCTGGACCTTTGGCATGCTTACAAGTTAGGAACTATGTATGTTTGTTATGCTGTTCTTATAGAGCAAATGTGTTGCATGACTCGGTGCTTTATGACTAAACAAAGTTCTCCAGAGTTCTCCCCACGTATTGGTTAGGAGGTGCTTGTAAGAACGTTGAGACTTGGATTCCAAGCAGCAACTTGTGATTTGTTGTTTTTGTTTTGTTGTATTTTTCCTTTTTATTTCAAGAACGGTGGAAGAGAAAGATAGAGAACTTGAAAGCTATTGTTTTCTAGAAAGGATAAAGATTTTTAAATTGACAATTTAGTTGTCTCACAGAAAATATTCAATCAAAATATATTTAGTCTCATCTCAAATTGTCTGAGAAGTATCGACTGAAAAGCGAACTGGAGAAGTTGTAATGATTGTTGTCGCGGGTCCGATTGCTGAAATGGGTTAACGGGTCATTTACTCATTAGTGTACAATTAATATTTATTTACGAATTTGTAATGACCACTGGTTATATAATATTTAAACTCCATTGAATTAATATTTTTAATAAATAAATATTTATTATCAGGATTAATTATTAAATTACTTGTAAAACTACAAATATTATACTGTCAGAAATGGTCAAAATTGAGTTTGATTGAATTAATAACGGAGATTATAAATTAAATTATACACACTAGGATTATCATAATGAAAAAATGGCGGCAATCTTTGAAATTTAGCGCGATTGAATTAATTAATCTGTTAAGAAAATGTAGAACTGAACAGTTAGGGATTGAAATTAACTATTTAAGGACCTGCAGGAATCAAACTTGTCCCGTAATCAATCAATCAATCGTCATTAATCTTTAATCCTCATTCATTCCCTTCGATAGTTCGATTCCATCGGCGATCGATCGACATGGCGACGAGTTTGAAGAAGGGGAGCAGAGTGGAGGTGATGCAGCGAAACAGTTCACGCTGGATTCCTCCCTACTCATGGCACTGCGCCGTCCTCCTCACCGTCATGAATTCCCGCCATTTCATTGTCAAGTACGATGACTCCAAGATGGGGCTGCAGTTCGTGCCGAGGGACTGGATCCGCCCTCGCCCTCGCCCCTTCGTCGGCCGTTTCCCGTGGAGAGCCGGCGACATGGTCGAGGTATTCGAGGACTACGCGTGGTGGCCGGCCAACATCGTCGACGTAATAATTAATGGTGATAATCGGATCATTAGCGTTTGGCCCTTGAACTCAATGAGGGAGATCCGAGTTCGCCCTTCCAAGATCCGGCTGAGGAAGCAATGGATTCAAGAACAGAACTGGTCGATCATCGATGAGTTTACGGTACATACGAATGCATGCTATTGCTACCTACCTGCAATTAATTTCTTCTATATATATATATATATATATATATATATATATATATATATATATATATATATATATATATATATATATAATTTATGAGATGGTTCTTTGATTAATTATTCTATATATTTATTTATTATTTGGTTTTTATGCAGAATTACGAGTATCGATTGGAGACGGAGGAAGATTTTCCTTACGGTGTCGGCGGCGGCAAAGCTCCAGCGTGCGACGACAGAGAGTCCTGCAACACCACCGGCCGGAAAAGGAGGAGATCAACCGAGGAGGAGGAGGAGGAGCTCCGGCAGCGCCTACGACGAATCACTTTCTCGCCGCCTTCCCCCGCTTCTTCGACGGAGTACGACTCCAGCGATTCATCATCGTCTGATTCCCCATTGTCTTCGGTCGATAGTTCGAAGTCTCCGTTATTTTGATTCTTTTAATTTTTTTTTCCATGTTCATCCGCCTGCTTGCGTGCAGATTATCATGACTTTTTCTATTTCTTTTTCTTTTTTCAGTTTGTTTTTTGTAAGACAATTACAAACCACTATTAAACATTGTTGGAAAATCTAGTTCATTTATTATTTGGCTCTACTAGTTTCCCCTTATCTTAATTATCTTGTTTTTTTATTAAAAAAATATTATTATAATAATAAATAAAATAAATAATTTTATTTAGTAATATATTTATTTTTAATAAATAAATAAATTATTTTCTAGATTAGATTATTAGCACGATCAAATTATACATGGTAGCATTAGCATTAGATTATTTAATGAAAAAGATGGCGGCAACCTTAGCTTTGAAATTTAGCGCTATGTGCGATTGAATTAATCCGTTAAGAAAATGTAGACAATTTCAGGTAATTTAAAACTATTTAAGTAGCTCACTCTCACTGAATGCACGAATTAATCAAACTTGTTCCACAATCAACCAATACTCGTTCTTCAATCTTCATTCTGTAATTCCATTCCATCCATCGACGACATGGCGACGAGGTTGAGGAAGGGTAGCAGAGTGGAGGTCATGTTCCAAGACACCGATGACCGCCCCATGCCGTCGTATTCATGGCGCCGCGGCGATCTCCTCTCTTTCAATTCCTGCCAGTTCATTGTTCGCCTCGATGACCTCCAGGTCCCGGTGCAGTGCGTCCCCAGGGACTGCATCCACCCCCTCGCTCCTCCCTTCGTCGGCCGTTTCTCGTGGAAAGTAGGCAATGTGGCCGAGGTCTTGGAGGACTACGCGTGGTGGCCGACTATAGTCATCGGCGTGGATGTTCATCGTCATATCTTCAGTGTTTGACTATGGAACTCGGGGAGGGAGATTCTCGGCAAGGGGGATTCCGTAGGAAATGGGGATCGTGGGAACATGCCGACTTTTTCCACTATTCTTATTGAAAAAGTCCATCATACCTTTTCGGTTATTTTCTTTTATAAGGGGTGCGTCCAAGGATTATTCAACAACATAAAAAAAAAACGAAGACAAGAGAAGGAGAATATCTGAGGCGATGAGATTTAGTTTGTGGAATTGTGGAGAGCTTTCTGATCTTGTGATCGTTCTTTCGACAACAAGTTTTGCCGTCGTCGTCGATTGTAGATCTGCGGGAGATCGCTGTAAGTCTTTACCGTAATGCTTAAGACGAATTATGAAACCGCTGTTCGGATATTTTTTTGTATCGCTTTGCCATTTCTCATCACTGTTTTGCACGACTAATGTGTCATAGCATACAACGTCGCTTACCGGCGACAAGGTCGCTGGTAAGAGTCATCGCCGACGTTAGCGTTGCTGCTTGACAACGCACTGTGCCAAGTTTGAAAAATCGCAACAGTATAGCGATTTCCATCGGAGCAAGGCTTGGTCGCAGGGATATGCCGACGACGGCATTCCGTGGCCTGCCATGATGTCTCGGCTGGCCGGCGATGCGCTGGTGGCTGGGAGAGATAGAACAGGCATTGGGGAAGTCATCGGGCCTAAAGTTGACCGGCGTCCAATGCCGAAGAAGACCGGCGACCGTCCGAGTAGGCCAGAGATCGGCCTATGTGGCCAGCGACCGAGTTCGGCGCGACGTGCGAGGCGTGCGGCGCGACGTGTGCGGCGTGCGGCACGGCGTGCTGTGCTTTCATACCAACTTCCCTCTGGATGATCTGATTTTGTTTTTTTATTTCTTTCAGCTTGAGTGCATGACTCTCAGACTGAGCAGAAATTTCAGAGAGAGAATCAGAGTTGCTAAAGAAGCAGTTGAATGATTTGAGGAAACAGTTAGACAAGGTAACCACTGTTTTTACAGTATTTTCATGTGATTACCACTGACTATTGTTTGTTATGTGCTGTTATTTAACTGTTTTTTTGGTTCCCATTTCTGTCAATTGTGAACTCCTGTTTGGCAACTTTATTCCAACAGATTGAAGCAGATAGTTGACATAACTTTTGACTATATTTGTGTTTGAGTTTTTTTTTCTTAGCTGAGATAAGAATTTGGTCAAATATTTACAAGAGCAGATCCGAGGCTATGTGAGTGATATACATTCATTAAGATATAAACTAATGAAGCTTCTTTTGTCGCTTTAATCAGTTTCTCTGCATTATCTCTAGCACTTGCAGAGGTTCTGTTGGTTCATGTTTGATGTCTTGTATTTTTTTTTTATCCTTTTCTGTTGCTTTCACGAGCATTTCATAAACTTCTTATTCATCTAATAGCATCTACTATTGCAATTTTGGATTATTTGTCTGTTTGTATTGCTTGATTCATCAATATTTTCCCCTTTAAGGTGTTACCTAGTTCCAAAGTGCCTTGACATTTTCCCCTTGGAGAAAATGTCCTCTCAAATCATCTTGTTACATCTATTTTCTTAATCTTTACCTTTGTAAATCTTTCTTCAGTTTTATTGTGAACCAATAATAATTTACCCCTCTTTTGTCAGGAGGCAGAGGTACAAGAAGCTAGGAAATTTAAAGCATTTCACACTAATAGTGAGTTATTGAAGGAAAAACTAATATAGGAAAAAGGGCAAAGGGAAAAATTGGAAGTTGAGTTATCTAAATTGCAGGATGTGCAACTTTCTGCTCAAAAGCTGGAGCTGGAGCTTGTCTCTTGGAAATCCTTGCTTGAAGAGCTGCCGGATGTCTCATCTCTCAGTGATATACCCAAAAAATTTGCAGCACTGTAGAAGTATGTACTGATCCTTCAAGATAATCTCAAGTTCATCATATTGTGGAGACTATTAGTGGTTTCACTTTATGAAACTCTTTGTCCATCCTCATGAGTTTGGTTTCATTGTGTTGTCTGTTTCTTACATATTGGCAAATTTAAGTAGTTGCTTGTTGACTTGTCTGCCATTATATTTGATTACTATCTTTTACATTCTTTAGGGATGCAATTCAAAATATGATGGAGGTTAGTGAATTAAAAGCACAATTGAAACAGTTAGAGGTTGCTCTAGAGTTGGGAGAGAATAAAAACCAACACTATGAAAAGGAGTCTTGCTTGGAAAAACAAAGAGCTAATAATGCTGCTTTGGAGGCTAAAAGGCTAAAGATGATGGTAGTCTATCTATGTTTACCTCAAGGCTTAGTTTTCCTTGCTGTAATTTGTTTCTTTATTTGGCAATTTACTTATGTTTGCTCTAAAATACCTGGTTGATTACTTCTTTTGGTAGTGGTCATAGTGCATATGTATTTTAGTTTCTAAACTGTGGGTTAGTATCATGCATTCATGCTTGGATTAGATACATTGGTATTGTTAATTTGACTGTGTTCAAGATTCCTTACTTGTCTTTTTTGAAAGACTTCAAAGAGACTTGACCTCAGGGATGTGTAGGATTGCAAAGCAACTAGGTTCCAATTTCTTTCCATCATTGGCAAATCAAAGTCCAATAACCTTTCTCTGCAGTACATATGTTGCAAATCAAGGTCAATAAGCTGTCTCCAGTTTGCTGGTGAGAAATTGATCATCCATCACACTGTTGTAGAAAAAGAAGTGGCTCCATTGACATACATTCTGCTCCATTATTCACCTTCAACATCTTTGTTTGATTGAATCCAGATTTAGCAGGTGACTGCCACTCGATCCCACGCTGGAACTCTTTCTGATAGCGTCTTTAGAAATGCCGACCGGATTCTTTCACTCTTGATATTCACCAAAACCCTTTTCAGACGTTCCAAGGGTTTCATTAATCCTTGATGAAGAATTCTTCTCCCACTCGTCGAAATCCTCATCATCACACGGTCTCTGAAATTGATAAATAGTACCAAAATTAAAGATGACGAGAGTTTGTTTTCAAACAGTTCACATGGCTGTACGTGAAGTTACATTCTTGTGAAACTAACAAATCATTCAGATTTAGCAGGTGACTGCTACTCGATCCCACGCTGGAACTGTCTCTGATAGCGTCTCTATAAATGCCGACCGGATTCTTTCACTTTTGATATTCATCGAAATCCTTTTCAGATGCTCCAGAGGCTGATTAGTCCTTGATGATGAATTCTTCTCCCACTTGTCGAAATCCTCATCATCACACGGTCTCTGAAATTGATAAATGGTACCAAAATTAAAGATGATCAGTCAAAAGAAATTGCATCACCAATATTAATTAATATAATGCTTTTTCGTAATCAGTATCGACCTTTTCGCACTCAGTTAAAACGAGCGACTGCAGATTCGGCGTGCATCGAAGAAGATCAAATACGATGTCCAAGCTGAACTTTTCTGCGACATACATTTTGATCTTCAACTCGAGCAGTTTGTGAAAGATGGGAAGTCCTTGGACCGCGGCCTTATATTTTTCCTGAAACAAACAAACAAAAATATGATCAGTATTATAACATGATCTGCATTAATTAATCGTTGTAAAACAATATATACAATTAGGAGATCGATGAAGACCATAAATAAATTAACATACCAAGAATCTCGGAGTAGAGTCTGAAAGACATTTATCTGACAAAGTTATAGCTACCGTAGTCACATCGCAGAGCGTCTGAACAAATGTTCTAAAGCGCCAAATATTGTATAATCGAACAGAGATCAAGGAGGGTGCTTCGATATGCAAGTGCGTCAAATTGGCGTCGGACTTTAGGCTTAGGTATTCGAGTTTCTGGCAGTTGATTTGGAGCTTGGATGGAGTAGGAATCAGAGTCAATCGGAGAAGATTTGGAGCTTCTATTTGAATGGGTCGGTGTGCGGCTCGGAAAAATTTTGCACTCAATGTTAGGTCTTCCAAAACAGGGCAGGCCGAGAGTAGTTTCGCTAAGCTCTCGTCATGAATAGCATTTTGGCCGAGTGCGAGGGAAAGTGTCTTGAGATTGCTCAATCTGAAGGAGACGATGGATTTGGAAAAGTTAAATAATGTGCGATTCTTACAGCCGACGACTTCCATATCCAGGGATTCGAGCGACGGCCAATCGAACAGTTGGTCGAAAAAACAATCGCTGAGATACTGAAAGAAGAACCGGAGGAGAGTCACGTGGCGGGCATCGTGGGATTTGGCATAGTCGACCATCGTGCAGACGAGGGTGTCACGACTCATGCTGGATTCACAATTGAAATCACAATCGAACGAGGGTCCGGATAGGCGAAGACGAGAAGCAGATTCGTCGCCGCGGGAAGCGAAGAAGCGCTTGATCATGGTGGGTTTTAGCTGGAGGTAGGAGAAGTCGATGACGGGGACGGAAGTCCAGACGTGACGCCATCTGCGGGCCAGAACAGAGGTGCGGATGGAGTCGAGGGTGGGGAGGAAGGAAAGGATGTGGCTGAGAAGCTCGTCCGGGAGATTACTCAGGTAGTCTTCTTCCCCTTTCGACGACAGCAAGTGCCGGCGAAACCGGCGGCGGCGGCTACTCAAATCGTCCATGGAGAAGAGAGGAAGACGCGGCGGCGTTAGAGTCTGAGGTGTGGTGGGCCGATCTCAACCACCTTATTTTGCAAATTGCTTTTCCCACCCCCGGGTCAACGCGCACCCCCTCCACCTCCCCTCTCTCCCCCGCCAAAAGACGCATGTAACCTCCTTTTCATTTTTTTTTTATTTTTTAATTTTTTTTTTATTTTTTTTAATTCATACTTATATATTCATACTTACATATTTTTAAATTTTTAAATTTTTAATTTTTATTTTAAATTAATTTTATTTTTTTATTTTTTATTTTTTTTATTCATACTTATATATTTTTAAATTTTTATTTAGTTTAATTTTATTTAGTTTTATTTTTAAAATTAATTTTATTTTTAATTTTTTTCATTCATACTTATATATTTTAAAATTTTTATTTAGTTTATATATTTTAAAATCTTTATTTAGTTTAAAGTTTTAATCAATTTTATTTATTATTTTTCATTAATACTTATATATATTTTTAATTTTATTTAATTTTATTTTTTAATTAATTTTGTTTATTATTTTTTCATTAATCCTTATATTTTTAAATTTTTTTATTTTTTTTAATTTTTATTTTTAATTAATTTTATTTATTATGTTTTTAAATTTTTTAATATTTATTTAGTTTTATTTCTTTAATCAATTTTGTTTATTATTTTTTTATCAAAATTTTTAATTTTTTTTATTTTATATAATTTTTAAATTACTCCCTTTCTTTAAATTACATTCCTAATTTGACACTTAAATTATCCGCATCCAACTATTAACACATGTCATAATCTTCTCTCCCTTAAAATCATCTCTCCCTCCAACCATTGACATATAACGTATGTCAAAATCTCTCACCCTCTTTAAATTACTCATCCTCCAACCATTGACACCTGTCAAAACACTCCCTCCATTTAAATTCGTCATTCTCTAACCATTGACATCTGTCAAAACACCCCCCTCCCTTTAAATTACCTTTCTTCAATGTTTAACATATGTCAGAACTTCCCCTCCCTTTAAATTACCTCACTTCTAACCCTTGACACATGTCAAAATCTTTTATCCCTTTAAATGACCCCCCTTCCAACCCTTGACGCATGTCAAAATCTCTCATCACTTTAAATGACCCTCCTTTCAACCCTTGACATATAAACATATAAAAAATTATTAAAAAAATAAAACTGATAAAAAATTGATAAAGAAATTGATTAAAAAAATTAATAAAAAAATAAATTTAAAAAAAATCAATTGAAAAAATATAAGTATTATGAAAAAAATAATAAATTAAATTAATTAAAAAATAAAAACTAAATAAAATTTATATAAAATTGAAAAATAAAGTATTGATAAAAAATAATAAATTAAATTAATTAAAAAAAATAAAAACTAAATAAAATTTATATAAAATTGAAAAATAAAATATTGATACAAAATAATAAATTAAATTAATTAAAAAAAATAAAATTAAAAATATAATTGTATGAGAATTATTTTTAAATAAAATTAATTAAAAAATTAAAATTAAATGAGAATTAAATGAAATAAAAAAAACAAAAAAATAAAAAGGAGGTTACATGCGTCTTTTGGCATGGAGAGAGAGGGGAGGTGAAGGGGGTGTGCGTTGACCGGGAGGAGGGAAAAGCAGCTCTCTTTCTATTTATAGTAAAATATCTCGACCTTAATTAACGTAAAAAACAGTTTTACTATATCTGTTTTTTTGTTGATTTTGTTCTAATTTAACAATTTAATACAAATAACAAATCAATATTTACAGTCATTTAGATTTTGGGATAAAAACATAAATATTAATTTTTAAAAAATAGATTTTTATATAAAATATTATTAAAGGCATTTAGATTTATATAAATTATTATTAAAGACATTTAATTTGTCAGTACTTTTTAAATTTTTTTAACACAAACTATTATTCATGTTCGGATATCCATATAATTCTAGTTCACAAATAAATGATATTATTTGTATTTGTTAGTTTCCTAGACACTATGAGAAAAGAATAAATTATTGGCATCTATGTAAATCATTAAATTTATTAAAAAAAACAATTTATAAAAAAATTATTTTAATGACTTAATTGACTTGTTAATAAATTTGAGTAAAATAAAGTTTATTTGGCTCTACTAGTTTTCCCTTATCTTAATTATCTTGTTTTTTTTAAAAAAAATTACTGATCTTATTTCGAGAAGCTCGAGGATGACTTCTCCACTTTGCTGGCAAAGGATTTGATATGATTATTATGATACGTGAATAAGGAGCGGAGAGGAAGAAGAAGATACAAAAGTAAACTCAGTCATTTTTTATTTTTGATCCCTTTTATTTTTCCATCTCATTATTATCTTTTTATACATTTCTAGTAAACTCAGTCGTTTTTTTATTTCTGATCCTTTTTTTTTCCATCTCATTATTATTCTTTTATACAATTTTCTATTCAACCTTTCTTCTTCTTCATTAATAAGGAGATATATATTTATTACAAAAGAATGATGAACTAATAATTGGTTTATTAATTATAAGAACATTAATTATGAGAGATTTTTTGCCTCCGAACTTTAAATACGGCTCTAATTGATGAGGACATAATGAATACACATGATTATTAATTTAGACATTTAATAAAGGTCATAATAATGCATAGAGTTAGTGCAATGAGTATCCCAAGCAATGACTCGGGATTAGCCTCACGAGCTTTTAGGATGCCTGAGCCATTACTTGGTTTCTAAAACCCAAAAGAGTACCGAAGCGACGAGGGTACCGAAGCGTCAAGCGGTATCTTCACCTTTTGATATTGACCTTGACTATCACTTCACCTAATATATCATCTGGTATGTTGACTTCTTGACGCCATGTGGTACCTTCTGTAGATTGCCACATCATAAATCCCCCTCTAGTATAGTCAAAGGAAGCATATGGAGATGTAACTAAGCTATAAGCTTATTATTGATCCCACATGGAGAGAGAGAGAGAGAGTGTGTGTGTGTTTGCCTCTATTTAATGGAAGAGAATCCGAGAGATTTGGTCATTTATGAGTCATGGCGCACATTAATGAGGTGTGTCATGATTGATGACATGTCATCCTTAGCGAACCAATAACCTCGCGTTCGAGTCGCCACTTGCCGGAATGAGGTCATGTCGTGATCGTGGTCACATCAAGTGATGTGATTATTGGTGGTTCCAAAGTGTTAACATAGGCGAGTATATCATGCACACTTCCTAATGTTTATATCATATCTGACGATATCAAATAAATCCCGCCTCTATAGCCACTTTTGATCTGACAGCCCTCGTTGAGGAATCCTTGCTATATTAGGGTTTTTGAAACATTTTGTCTTCCTTATCAGCCCTATCCAAATCCTTGACGGCTACCACCTCTATTTGCATCTTCAACTGTTCTCCACCTCTTATTATTGTGTAAGCCCTCACTCCCATTTGTTTGTTACTTTCTTCCTTTTCGTCTCTACAAGCCTTGATAATCAATGACCTTCACGCCGTGGTATGAGACCATGCAATTCTCCATAACTGGGGAGTTAAGAAGGGAACTTAGATTAGATTATGACATCTCTCTAGATTATGTGATTTGAGTGCCTAAAGAAGACCACGTGTCCTCTATACTGCTAGCTAGTTTTACCATATTTTTTTGTAGCTAAGTAGAGAGCGGCCTCCACTTCTCTGTCCCTGAGTTCTTTAGCGATGTATGTAGGTATTTTGAGATTTCTCTCCATCTATTGGCACCCAATGCCATTAGAATTCTATGTGGAGTGACTGTAATTTTCTGATTATATAACATCCCACTCACTCCCACTGTCTTCCACTACTTCTTCCATCCAAAATGACTTAAGCTAGGGGTCTTTCATTTTATGTCTCGAGCAGGATGTAAATTTTTAGAAGGTAGCCCTTCATCTCACAAAAGCTAGAAGAACAATTTTTTCTACTTGAAACTGTCAACCCCTTTCAACTTCCTAGCCGGCTGGAGAGGAGAGCTCTTGGAACCACCACCGCTCAGGAAATATAAGAAAAAGCAATCTGGGTACCCTAAGTTTTGATGTTTGGGCAAAGGTTTAAGTTAGGTTTATTGTTGTATTTGATATGCATTGTGAGTGTGCAAGATACAGGTACAACAAGGAAAGTCCAAGTGTGATCTTGGCAAAGGAGGAAAGTCCAAGGATAAGTCTTGACGGTGTAAGTCCAAGCATGTAGTCTTGGCAACGTAAGTCCAAGTGTGACTTGGTAATGGATGAAGTCCCGGAGGCGCGACCTATTGGCAAAGGAAGACCCGACAACAATGACAAAATCAATGGAAGCTCCAGAAGGTAAGACATGAAGGATGGGGAGGCATCCGAGGGACGCAAAGCTGATGGAGGAGGCTAGAAGGCTAGGTCTAGATCGATCGGGCGAGAATGAGTGTTGAGTGAATGTACTCGGGGTAAAATTCTAGAATTAAGGTTTGTTGTAGCGTTACTGTACCAATACTATAGCAGTCGACTGGTGGTTTCATTAGTCGACTGATGCAGTCGACTGAGAGCGAACAGAGGGTTGATATCGAGTCGTTGGGCTACAACGGTTGAATTTCCAAGAAAGGCAGTCGACTGCATGTTTTGGCAGTCGACTGGTAGGTGGGGTTTTCCAACCCGTAGCCTATATAACCAAGCATTCGAAGCTTGGTTAAAGTTGACGAAATAGAGGTGGTTAACCCCTATTAGTAGTCTACCAGTGTCCTAGCTTCTCAAGAGTCCTTGGTGAGAGTTTGTGGCGAGGTTTCTCCACCCACAAGGAGCTACACGAGCTAGCCGGAGGTTTTCCGGGGAGTCATCCACCGACGGATCAGGATCGTCCACCTTACGGACAGCCGTGGAGTAGGAGCTTCATCTCCGAACCACGTTAAACAACGTGTCATTGGGTTTGCTTCTTGTTTATTGTTTTCTAGGGTTAGCTTTGCTTTTGTTTGTTAGTATTTTTATTTCCGCTGTGCACTAACAAGCGTAGGAAGCGACGATTTGGGTGAGATGCTATTCACCCCCCTCTAGCGAATGTCAAGGTCCCAACAAGTGGTATTAGAGCTAGGTGAGCTCTTGTTGGACTAATCGCCAAGAGAGCGGCTCGAGGAAGAAGATGGAGTCGGAGGGACCTCTCGGATGGGACATCCGAATCCCGCCTCCATACGAGCGCGAGGACTTCAACTATTGGAGGAAGCGCATGGAGATGTGGTTCCAAATGAATTGGAACTAATGTATTACGTTGGAGGAATCGTTTAAAGCTCCAACGGACAAGAAGGGAAAGTGTCTCCGACGTCGATATTGGACCGATGAGCAAAGGGAGCAATCGGAGACGGACAAGGAGGTAACTGGAATTTTAATTAATTTATTACCTCCTAATTCGATATTGAATGTAGGTGAATACGAGAATGCAAGTGATCTTTGGAAAAAGGTAATTGCGCTTCATAAGAGTCCTATACAAATCCAAGAAGAGGAGGAACCCAAGGAGAAGGATTCATTGGTCCAAGAAGAGAAGGACCAATCGAATGTTGACACGAGCTCAACATCTGAGGAGGAGAAGGAAGATGAGGAGGGTAAAAAAGTGGGTAAAAAAGATTAATTTTTGTCCAAAAAGAGTACCAGTCGACTGGTACAGTTACCAGTCGACTGGTAACAATAATTTTCAGCACAAAGGACCTCTGTAAGCTCATTTTGACGAGGCCAGTCGACCGATGGTTTTACCAGTCGACTGGTAGCACTGTTCATGAGCACAGAATGTCTCTGTAAGCTCGTTTTGATGATGTCAGTCGACTGGTACTTATAGCAGTCGACTGATACGGTCTGAAAATATTTTTCAGCATTAGAAAATGACCAAAAGAGTGGTGAACATGTATGTAATCTTATGGGGGATTAATACATGATGTTTATGATCATTAGAGGTCAAAGAGTCCAATAGTTGGGATATTGTTGAAGCTTTTTTTGATGTATGGCAAAGGGAGAGAAATTTAGATTTAAGTGGGAAACCTACATACCTTTGCAAGAAATCCTAGCTCAAGGGAGAGCTTAGGTGAAGGGGGAGCGATTGCTCATTTATTAGCAAAGGGGGAGAAGTTTATCTTTGCAAGAAATCCTAGCTCAAGGGAGAGCTTAGGTGAAGGGGGAGCTTAGGTGAAGGGGGAGCCTAGGATTTGGTTCCATGATTTATGCATGTGTAGATTGTATATTTATTTACATTATTATTGATATATTGTTTTCCTAACTTAAACAGGTTGTCAAACATCAAAAAGGGGGAGATTGTTGGAGCAATCTTGGTACCCTAAGTTTTGATATTTGGGCAAAGATTTAAGTTATGTTTATTATTGTATTTGATATGCATTGTGAGTGTGCAGGATACAGATACAACAAGGAAAGTCCAAGTGTGATCTTGGCAAAGGAGGAAAGTACAAGGATGAGTCTTGGCGGTGTAAGTCCAAAGCATGTAGTCTTGACAACGTAAGTCCAAGTATGACTTGGCAATGAATAAAGTCCCGGAGGCACGACCTCTTAGCAAAGGAAGACCCGACAACAATGACAAAGCCGATGGAAGCTCCAGAAGGTAAGACGTGAAGGATGGAGAGGTATCCGAGGGACGCAAAGTTGATGGAGGAGGCTAGAAGGATAGGTCTAGGTTAGTCGGGCGAGAATGAGTGTTGAGTGAATGTACTCGGGATAAAATTCTAGAATTAGGCTTTACTGTAGCGTTACTGTAGCAGTACTGTAGCAATCGACTGGTGGTTTCATCAGTCGACTGATACAGTCGACTGGTGCAATCGACTGAGAGCGAACGGAGGGTTGGTATCGAGTCGTTGGACTGCAACAGTCGAATTTCCACGAATGACAATCAACTGTATGTTTTGGCAGTCGATTGTTAGGCGGGGTTTTCCAACCCGTGGCCTATATAGCCAAGCATTGGAAGCTTGGTTAAAGTTGACGAAATAGATGTGGTTAACCGCTATTAGTAGTCTACTAGTGCCCTAGCTTCTCAAGAGTCCTTGGTGAGAGTTTGTGGCGAGGTTTCTCCACCCACAAGGAGCTACACGAGCTAGCCGGAGGTTTTCCGGGGAGTCATCCACCGACGGATTGGGATCGTCCACCTTACGGACAGTCGTAGAGTAGGAGCTTCATCTCCGAACCACGTTAAACAACGTGTCATTGGGTTTTCTTCTTGTTTATTGTTTTCTAGGGTTAGCTTTGCTTTTGTTTGTTAGTATTTTTATTTCCGCTGTGCACTAGCAAGCGTAGGAAGCGACGATTTGGGTGAGACGCTATTCACCCCCTCTAGCGAACGTCAAGGTCCCAACAACCCTTCATCTCACAAAAGGTAGAAGAACAATTTTTTCTACTTGAAACCGTCAACCCCTTTCAACTTCCAGGCCGGCTGGAGAGGAGAGCTCTTGGAACCACCACCGCTTAGGAAATATAAGAAAAATCCTGAGTATCAACGGGCATTAGAGACGCTAGTCGGTATATTCTTCAACTGCACCATCATCATCTAAAATGAAGGTCTTCTTTATCGGACTCGTTTAAGTCCTAATGCAACCGATCTAGAGAAATCGCACGGTAAGCGTTTCCTAATCTTCATCTTCTATGAGGACTAACTCACTGTCCTTTTTGTTTTGCAGAAGATACAATGTTGAATTCATCAATGAGCAAGCTCTTGAAAGTCGATCTAGCTGACTTTCAGGCCCTGGCTACTCTCGAAGTTTCATTGGACGCCACTAGTGCTGCTTCGAGTGAGGGCAACCTACCTCCTCGTCGCGAGCCTTTGGGCATAGGCCTCGAGATTGTCTCATCAAGCCGGGAAGCTACTACTTCTGAGGTGGATTCAGAAGCGCAACGCCACCTGTGATTGAGTGAGCGGAAGATTTTATTCACTCGGTCGCTCAACCCATTGTAAATCCAACTCCTTCCCCGATCGATAGAGTGGCTCTTCCTCCAATCGGTGAGGAGATCGAAGCATTGGACTCCCTGGTGAGAATTAGGAGGGGTAAGTGCCCTGAGCTTCCAAGACGATTGGTTGTCCTACCTGAGAGACCTTCCTCCCAACCTATTTTATTACAATCAGGGAGCCTTCTAGAGAACCACCAATTAGTTTGTCAGTCACTCGTGATGTGCCTCTTGTATTAGTGACACCACCTATCATTCCCGTTCCAACGAGCCCGAGCATAAGCGACCCGATACCCAAGCTAGAAGCATCTGCGAGCCTAGTCTTTCCTCGGGTTCCTACTGTTGGTGCGGGAAGCATCCGACGATCGAACCTAAGTTTTGATAATGACAAAGGATTCAAAGTTAAGATGTGTAGTGATCTAACGGTCTGAATGAGATTGCAGGAAAGTCCTAAGTGTACTTAGGCAAAAGCCCTAACTGTGGTTAGGCAAGGTAAAAACCCTAGGGGGTGGTAACCCTAGGTCATAGGGGGTGATAACCCTATACGGAAAGTCTTGGTGGGTCGAGTGCTTCAGGCAAAAGTCCTAGGGGGTAACCCTAGGTGGAAAGTCCTGGTGTCGCGAATCAGGTGAAAGACTGGACCAGCCGGGAAGCGGAAGTCCAGCAAAAAGTCCGGAAGCATCGAGCACCGAGCAAAAGTTCAGTCGATCTGGAGGATCGCACTGGCATCAGGTAAATCTCCTGAGTGGAGTAGGTGAGGACGTGTTCCCCGTAGAGGGAACAGTAGGCGTCGGGTCGACGTAGGATTTCCGGTCGGAAATCCAAAGTCAGGCCCGGACAGTCCGGAGACTGTCATAATATTCTATTATCATATCTAATATTATCTCTGTGCTAACTTGGTTTTGCAAGACGTGTTTTATAGTTGTGGACTAACATGTTTTGCAGGTCCAAAATTCAGAGTTTAGCCTCGGATGAATAGTGTCCGAGGCGCCTCCATGGGGCTTGGAGGCGCCTCGGGTACAAGCCAGCACATGTCTGCGCAGAAGACTTGGAGGCGCCTCGGACATGGCTGGAGGCGCCTTGGACCAGACATTGGAGGCGCCTTGGAGCAGCCTGGAGGCGCCTCAAGCAGGATAAAGCGCGACTTGTTCTGCACTTATCACCGCGGCAGACTCGGTGCCTAGAGGCGCCTCCAAGGTTGTCTGAGGTAACTGATTCCAAGCAATCCTTCTGATATAAGCTGCCTACGAGACGATCCCGAAGTGCTGCGACTTGACACCGACAACCCGGATCTCTACATCTACTATTTCTCTTGTTGTTGGTAAATTTAGCAGCTTTTATTGTAATTAGTTTGTAACACATTTCCGAAATATAGTTGTTGCCCACAGAAAGCGATCAAGGATCGCGGGCCTTCGAATAGGAGTCGTTCTAGGCTCCGAACGAAGTAAATTCTCCTGTGTCTCTGTGTTTGTTTCTTTATTCCGCTGTGTGTTTTAACTCCGATAGTTTTACGAATCGAACGAAATAGCTGCGAGCGCTATTCACCCCCCCCCCTCTTGCGCGTCTCGATCCAACACCTACTAGTCCTAGTCGATCGGAAGAGATAGCACGCCAAACTGGTATGCTACAATTGCTGAAGACTGATAACGCCAAACTGGTATACTACTTATGTTGGGATGTATACTAAAAGCTTAGCTTTTTATATGAACATAAGAATCACATTGGTCAAATGTCTGCATTTATGTTAAATACAGTTGCCCATTTAATATATATTGTAGATAACATGATGTGTGGTGTCACACAGAAGATCATGTTATCAGTTCCTTATAAATTATAAATAGTAGCTCACAACCAAGATAGATTGAGACAAACCATTGAATGATTATAGTGTAATTTGGTATTAGTTTATCTTGACTATAAAATTATACTAGTTCACTATATGTGTATTGAGCAGGACCATTTGAGATTATTATTTTTATACTGACTGCATAAAAGAATAAAACATTTGTTATTATGGATGTGCGCACTCTTAATCTCGATATAATAACAAGCACATATACTTATTATTTATTTCTTTAATTTATCAATATGTGATATTTAGTTCGTTAAATCAATAGGCTCGATAAGTTGAGAAATGATATTATTTATATGGTGTATTATTAATTATAGAAGGAAACTGTATCCTAGTAATTTAGGTTGATGATGTCCCTTTGAGAAGCTCATAAGGATTGTCATGTAAACCCTGCAAGTGTACTTAGTCCGATATGACAATGAAGTTGAGTGGTACTACTCTTGGAGCTAGATATTAATTAAGTGAGTTGTCAGTAACTCATTTAATTAATGGACATTCGATATCTTAAACACGGGAAGATTAATGCACTCATGATAAGAAGGATCCCATAATGTAATTTGGGATTGATGTGGTAGTTCAATAATAACTCTTTAGTGATATGAGTTATTATTGATGAACTTAAGTTGGGTGTTCGGGGTGAACATAGGAAGCTCAAGCTCATCGGGAGACCAAAACTAATTTCTCCTCTTGGTTCCTGTTGTAGCCTCTATAAAGTCTTGTATCCACCAAGTCCACTTCTTACCCAAGTAATGGGTCGGTCACATCCTTGCTTGGAGCAAAGGGGGTCGACCAAGCATTAGCTTGGAGCCCAAGAGATGGCTGACCAAGCCATGCTTGGTGTCCAAGCATGGGGTCGGCCACACCATTAGAACTAAAGGGAGATTTTATTTTTTAAAATCTTTCATTTTGTAGTCATTCATGAAGGGATTTAAAAGATAAATTTTAATTTTAAAATTTTATTTTATAGTCATCCTCATGGTTTTAAAAGAGAGTTTTAAATTTTTAAAATCTTTCCTTTTATAACTATCTACAAAGGATTAAAGAGAGATTTTAATCTTTCCTTATTTGTAGTTTAAAAGAAAGATTTTAATTTTTGATAAAACTTTCCTTTTTTATAATCATGATTTAAAATAGAAGTTTTAATTAATCTTTCCTTTTTGTAGTTGTCTACATGTTTTAAAAGAGAGAGATTAATTTTAAAACTTTGCTTTATTGACATGTACAATAGGAAATTTAGAAAAGAGAGATTTTAATTGTTGTTAAAATTTTCTTTTTAATGGGAGACCACAAATAAGGAATTTTTAATTATGTTTAAAACTTTTCTTTTTTGTCATGACTAAGAATTATAAAAGAGAGGTAGAAGGTGTCTTCATGACCTAGGCATTCTCCTCTTCTCCTTGCTTGTGGTCGGCCCTCTCCTTCTCTCTTCCCTTAAGGCCGACGACATCTATATTCCCTTCTTCCTTCTTTTTCTTCCTTCTAAGGCCGGAGCTTGAAGCAGAAGAAGGAGAAGACAAGAAGTACCTAGGTGGCCTGTTGCTTGGAGGGGAAGAAGAAGAGAAGGAGTTTCCTATTTTGGCATCCCTTGGTGGCTCGAGAGTCTTGGAGGAGGAGAAGTACTTCGGGTGAATTCCATCTTGGTAGATCGTTGTCCACACAACGTCCAAGAGGAGGAGAGGAATACAATAGAAGATCAAGAGGTCTTTAGCTACAAAGAAAGATATAACTAATTAAAGGTTTCCGCTTTGAATTAATTAGTTAGTTTTCTTTGCATGGATTCTGAAACACCAACACAAGAGGCTAGCGATTTTATGTTTCAATTTTGTGCTATCGATTTTGCGTTTTGATCTTGTGTTTCTATTGTGGTCTCTGTAGTTAAACCTAGAGTTACTATAAGAAGTTAAATATCCAATTTCTTTGAAAGGCTTTGTCTAAGAAGTAGTGGATGATCTCATAACCAAGAAGGCCTAGTGCCTCGCTATGTTTAACTTGGAAGCCAATCTTTGAAATAGATATTTAATCAACTTATGTAATATGATTTAACTTAGAAAGATCACATCGGTTAAACTTGGAGTAAAAATGTTAAGTATCGTTTCCAATCCAAGTTTAACTTCAGTAGAGCACATGGGTAGCTAGGTTAAGTTCTGTGCTTGTATAAATTTTTGTACAGGGGAAACAGAACGAAATCTAGGTGTAGCAACCATCAACTTAGTCAATTGACCAATTAATAAATAACAGAATTATTCTGAGAACTATTCTAATATTTATAACAGAATTATTAGAATAATCCAAATACTAATTTGATTTGATTTGATGATCTGATCCGGTCAATTCTGGTAATTCTCTTTTATCTCTTTTACCCCCCGACAAACTTAACGGGAGATCTTTAACGTTGAGTTTGTTTGCTAACTTGTTGAAACATTGTCTGGATAATGGCTTAGTAAAGATATCAGTGATTTGATCTTCAGGGAAAATATAAGAGACGAATAACTGCTGAGTTGTCATACGTTCACGAACAAAATGAAAATCAATTTCCACATGTTTCGTACGAGCATGAAAGACTAGATTTGCTGTGAGATATGTTGCTCCAATATTGTCACACCAAATTTTTGGTGCAATATTTGATGCAAAATGAAGTTCAGAGAGAAGTGATTGAAGCCAAATAATTTCTGACATTGTATTTTCTATAGTTTTATATTCTGCTCATTGCTTGAACGAGATACTGTAAGTTGCTTTTTCAAATTCCATAAGATAACATTTCGTCCAATAAATATTGCATATTCACTAGTAGAGCGTCTATCTTCAGGAGAACTTGCCCAATCCACATCACTATATGCATGTAAATCTCGAGACGATTGACAATATAAAAGAAGACCATGTAGAATAGTACCTTTGAGATATCGAAGTATTCTTTTTTATATTAACCCAATTTTGTTCAGTTGGAACATGCATGAATTGACAAACATGATTTACCATAAAAGTGATATCAGAGCGTGTGATAGTGACATATTATAAGGCTCCAGCAATACTTCGATAAATTTGTGGATTAGACAGAGCAGGAGAGGATGAAGTTGGAGAATTGTTTATAGCAATTGGTGTAGCGACCGGATGTGTTCCATCCATTTTGGCTCTTTGAAAAAGTCCAGTAATGTATTTGCTCTGAGAGAGAAGATAGTCATCCTCATGTGGAATAAACTCAATACCAAGAAAAAAATGAGCAATACCCAAATCTCGAGTAGGAAATTCTTGATTGAGAAACTTAATAAAGTTGTGATACCCTTGTGATCATTGTCGGTTTCAGAATGTCGTCCACATAAATAAGAAAAAATATCATAGATCCATCATTATATTTGTGAAATAGAGACGAGTCACTCTTTGATCCAGAAAATCCTTGAGCTTGTAACCAATTAGATAGTCGATAAAACTATGCATGAGGAGCTTGTCGAAGACCATATAAGAATTTTTTAAGTTGGCAAACATGAGATAAAAATTATGGATGAATGAAATCAGTTGGTTGCTCCATAAATACAGTTTCCTCAAGATGACCATGGAGAAACGTATTTGAAATGTCCAATTGTCGTACAGGTCAATTAGAACTAACAGCTATTGATAATAATAATCTGACAGATGTAATTTTGATGATTGGGCTAAAAGTGTCATGAAAGTCAATACCTGGTCGTTGACTAAATCCTTTAGCTACAAGTCGAGCTTTATGTCGTTCAAGAGAACCATCAGCTCAATGCTTAAGACGGAATACCCATTTAGAGCCCCCAACATTCATTGAGAGAGTACGTGGAACTAGACTCCATGTTCCATTTCGAAGAAGTGCATCAAATTCTATAGCCATTGCACTGCACCAGTTTGGATCCTTGATTGCTTGTGTAAAACAAGTTGATTTAATAGATTTTGAAGAGACCATTAGAGCTCGTGGAAGGGAATATCGAGTTGCATTTGGTGGGTAATGCTCATAAATGTCACTAATGGGAAGCATGTGACGAGATGCATTATCATCTGAATCACTTGTTGATGGCGACGAGGAAGTAGGTTGACATGGTGACGTAGATTACGGACTTGCATTATCCGAGGATTCAGAACTAGAGAGCATATTATCTGTTGGATCCCGTGGGTGTTTTGATGTGATCAACCAAGTTAGGTTAGGTTCTGCCTGTTATTTGATCCTTGTGTCTAAGTGTGCAGGAACTTAGGAGCGCAGGAAGTCGAGCGGAAGACGCAGCTAGCGAGAAGGACGGCACGGGAAGGGAGCCGACGGGCTCAGTGCGTTCGAAGGACGAAAGAGCTACGGAAGAGTACATCGATGGACGAGAAGAATATGCGCGGCATTCGAGGGACGAGAAGCCGGGTCGGAAGCTTGCTCGAGGAGAAGACCGGAAATTGGGTTCGGGTGAGCCCTATTTCGGTTGGCCGAAATCACCCTAGCGATCGGAGCTTCGGAAGAAGAGGAAAAAGAGAAGTTGAAAGCTATTTATACCATGAAGGTTGAAGGCAGTATTTATACCATGCAGGTTGAAGGCGCCCTCAACATCATTAAGGGCATCCTCAACATTGAAGGTGCCTCCATCATCTTGAAGGCGCCTCAGACCAGTCCGAGGCACCTTCAAAGGCATTGGAGGCGCCTCAGACCCAGTCTTCGTGACCATTTGCAACCGGGTAGAGCTTTTTCCAATCAAACTACTTGTAGGCGCCCTCAACTCTCTTGGAAGCGTCTTCAACACTCGGGATAAGATTTCCAAGAGCTTTATAAAGACCCCTGGAGCTAGGAAATTAATCAATCAACTCAGTATTCAATTCCTAGCAATAGTTTAGAACTTTCAGTATGTAAAAGGCTTCTCCGCCTTCAGAGAAAGAGATCTTTCTGAGCTTTTTCATTACCTTGGATTAACAACCCCCTGGGTTATAACCAAGTTAAATTCTCTATCTCCTCTTTATTTCTGTTAGTTTATTTCTTTATTATTATTACATTTTTTGAGTTGAAAGAAACGAGGAGGGTATTTTTATTGTGCAGGCAATTCACCCCCTCTTGTCGACCCCGCTGCACCAACATTATCTTCAACCGATGAGACTTCCAAGATTGGAGCAGCAACCTAAGGTGATTCTAATAGTATAGGAGAGTTATTAGAGAGTTCCGGAGCAGGACCTAGGATGCCATTACTTCTGACAAAATTAGGTGGCATTAAGAAAGTACCACTTGTATCTAGAGGAGAGATCAAAGAAGCTACCGAAAAAGGGAATAGAGACTCATCAAAAGTAACATGTCGTGAAATATAAATTTGTCCTGTTGGTATATGCAAGCAACGATAACCATGGTGCAAATTGCTATAACAAAGAAAAACACATTGTAGTGAACGAGAGTCAAGTTTGTGTTTAGAATACAGGCATAACCATGGATAGCATGCGCAACCAAAAATTCGAAGAAAAGTATCATCAGGGGTTTGATTATAAAGTTTTTCAAAAGGACACTTATGATTGAGCAATGGAGTAGGAAGCCGATTTATGAGATATATTGCAGTGCTAACAGCTTCATTCCAAAATTTACGCGGAACCGATGCATGATGAAGAAGAGCTAAGGCAATTTCAACTATATATCTATGTTTTCTCTCAACAGAGTCATTTTGTTCTAGAGTATGAGGACAACAAACTCGATGAACAATTTCACAAGAGACAAGATGGTGACGGAGAGCTTGATATTCGCCTCCCCAATCAGAATGAAAAGAGAGTATTTTATGATTAAAATATCGTTCAACTTGAATTTGAAAATTACAGAATATATCAAATAAATCGGATTTCCTTCTCATAGGATAGAGCCAAGTATATTTTCTAAATTGATCAATGAAGGTAACATAATATTGGAAACCTTGATTAGACAAAATGGGTGCAGGACCCCAAACATCAGAATGGATTATTTCAAGTGGAAAATTAGAAACATGATCAGATGAAGAGAAAGATAGTTTATGACTTTTAGATTCCGTGTAGACCCTATATGAATGAGATGGAGAGGAGGTAATGTAAGTAGGTAAACCATATCTATTGATGATTGACTGAACAATACGAAGGGAAAGATGACCAAGTCGAGCATGCCAAGTTGGTTTATTTGTGCGTTCATCAATAAAAGCTTTAATTGAAGAACTCTGAAAATAATAGAGATCATTTTTGATTCTCCCATAAAATACAATAGCATTTGTTTCTCTATCCTTTATAAGATAATAATTATGATGAAACTAAAAAATGACATTGTTATTAAGACAAAACTGACGTGTACAAAGTAAATTTTTAGTGATAGATGGAACATGAAAGACATTGCACATGTGAGAAGTTCGATTAGATAAATGAATATATGTATTTCCAAGATTAGCAATTTACAAACCTGAATCATCACCTACTTGAACCGTATCTGAGCCATAATATGACATTACGTCTGTAAGGATATTATAATTTGATGTGACATGATGAGTTGCTCCGGTGTCAATATACCAATCAGTAGATGAAAACTCTGGGATTTTACCACAAATAGACACAGATGAGAGGACTTTAGGATATACTTGTGATGATTGTCTTGAGGCTGTAGGACCACCAATAAAATTTGAGTCAAATGGATTAGGACATTGAATATCAAAATGTCTATTTTTGAGACAAATTTTACATTTTACCCGAAACCAATCAAGTCTTTTAGGACATATATTTTCAGTATGACCAACGATACGTCAAATCTGACATCGGTTTGAACTTTGCTTTTGGCTTCTTTGATGTCGTTGAGTATTTGACATCTAAAGTAAAAAATAACTTATTCGGCGACAGCTGTTGGACGACATCACAAAAAAGAGCTTCTATCTTGTGGTTGTCGGCCGTGGAGAAAAACCACAGAGACAAAATCGTTAAAGAAACTCTTTTTTTTTTTTTTTTTTTTTGTGGAAGACAAACACAGAGATTAAGGAAGAGGAAAGAGAAACAAAGGGGTTAGCGATGAAAGAAAACAGAGAAGAATAAGACAATTAAAATACGTAGGAAAGAAGAAGAGGCTTGAGGGAAAAAAAATTTAAAAAGGATTTGCTGTTTATTGGATTTCCCCCTCAAAAAGTTGAGGGAAGATAAAAAAAGATAACTCTGATACCATGTAAAAAGAAGAATAGGGAGAGAGTAAGAAATAATATGAGAGCAATAAAATCTATTGTTGATTGATATTTGCCCTAAAAATAATACAATACATAATGTTCAAAAAGTACTTGCTCAATTGATCAATTAATAAATAATTAATTGGTCAAATAATTATAATAATTATAACAGAATTATTAGAATAATTCAAATACTAATTTGATTTGATGATTTGATCCAATCAATTCTGATAATTCTCTTTTATCTCTTTTACGTCGTACACCGCCTTCAACATAGAGTCTTGCAACGTAGCTGGTCGGAAGAGGAGGAGTCCGGCCGAAGGAGAGGAGGAGGAGCTACGCCAGCGTCGGAGCCAGTGTTGAGTCATTTTCCAAGTTCCCACTCCATCTTCTTCGACATCTTTTGTCGATAGTTCTCCTAAATCGAATTCGTTTAGTTAACACAACTGCGCGATCTTACGCCTTCATCCTCATTTGATTTTGATTTTGATTTTGATTTTGATTTTTCCAGTTAACTGATATTATATTATTATTATTTTAACTGTGAAATAATTTTGCGATGGCGTTTTGTAATTCATATTTTTTTTTAAAAAAAAAAGGAAGGAAATTGAATAAGTTTGCAATAGCCTATCCATCTTTTCGGACCAAGAGCCCATAAGAATATCCGGCCCACGAACTTCCCCTAGAGTTCGAACTGAGTCATCAAGTAGAGACGGGACAAGGAGCGAGTGACCCCGTGGAGACATATTCGTCGCTGGTAGCTTCCTCCGGCGGCATTGGCGTCGATCAAAGGCGCTTTCTGTGGGATTTCTTGATCGTCACGCAAGCATATCATCCAATGTCGTTGTCCTAATGGCGTTTCGATCATCGCCAATCCAAGTCATTGTACAGATCGTTTGTGTGATTTGTTGATCGATGTGGCTTTTGTTGACCCCCCTATGGATAATTGATCGAGGGATGATCTGATAGACGAGCATCGGCGATACTAAGGCAGATCAACGTGTTGGCGGAGATTTACAAACAGAGTAGATACTGAGAACGATACACGCTTGACTCGCCGTCGGAGGTTCTGCGAATACCATGAATCGAGGTATGGGGATATATGTACTCTTCTAGGCTTCATACAAGCTTTAACCTGAGATTACATTTTTCTTGTTTGCTTGCTTCTTGTTGCACGAAAATATAATGCATGTTGGTAAGGGTTTTGCAATGCATTGAGCTCCTTTTTCTTAAATGTAAATGACAGTTTGTATCATCTAAGTGTTTGGCACGCTTCTTCCTGCGGGAAATATGTAACAATTTCATGTATAACTATAAATGCCCTAATACTGAATTGTGCCTGTATACCATCAGAATTCAGTTTTAAGTCAACTGGAACTGATCAGGAGTAGAAGCTGCTGAATTTGTGTGACAAGTATATAGATGGAATTGATTGCATGAATAACAGGATTTTAGAACACGTAGGTTGAAATTGTTCTAAGTGCGGCTTGAGTTCTCTAAATTAGTGGCTAATTTCTTGTCATGTTTGTAAGACACTCCAACTGTCCAAAAAAACTAATTTTTTGCAGTCTATTTTTTCCAGTATAAAACTCATTTCTATGATAAAAGAATTGGTCATATTCCAGTAGTTAAATATTTGTGTCTGAAGTGGACTCCACAATCAACCCATGGCTTGTCTTTGTTCCTCATCTGAACATACCTGTATCTTCTTTGCCATGGTATAGGAAGTTTTACTTGAGCATTTATGCCATCTTGGATCTTCATGAAGTTTACAACTTGTGTGAGAGATATTTTTTACAAGAACTACCGAACTGCAGGACAAAAGAATGATTTTTTGTCAGAGATGGTAGTTGTAAACTACATTTTATATAATTTTTTAACCTTCTAATTCTATCATGGTAAAAGAGTAACGAACAGTAGGACAAGTCACCTTGGTGCCTCCCCACTCCCTTGCCATCCCTAAATCAAATTCCTCATTATTAGGAAAGTTAAAGCCTCACTATATCTACTTGTCATTCTTGGCAGGTGTTACAGGAGCTGCTCTTTGCCATCCAAATACTCTTATTGGGCTTGAAGAGAAAGGTTAGATTCTCTCTAGTGCAGTGCAATTATTGTACTTATGATATGAAAATAGAGTGGAGTAGATTCTTTTCGAGAAATTGTTCAATCGATCTTACCTGCTACAAATATTGAGTTATAATGCAAATAGTCCCTAGAAAATTTGTGCCTACCTGTATAATTCATCTTTAGCATCTTCTTGAGCATGTGACACCTTTTTGAAATGCTTATCCAAGTATGCTTGCAATAAAGTGTCAAAGAAACAGTGCCATGTTATGTTTTTTTACTGCCCAATAATGTTGAGCGTGCATACTTAAAAGAAGAGGTCCCAAGAACAACATTTCCCCCTTTTTGTGCTTCTTTGTGTGGTAAACTTGCACATAGATGAAAGCTTCAGGAAGAGAATCTTCTGAGTCAAGACCCTTTTCAAGTGATCCATCCTTTATTCTCCTTGTTCAATGATGATGCAGTAGCAAATTGCTCTCATAGATGACCTTTGTAAAGGTAACTTGAGTACTCTCTTTGCAATGAAGAGACAATTTATGAATTACTTATGCAATTTGACATTTGATATCATGGTCATGCAGGCTATAATTCAGCTCCTTTTACTAATCTGGTAGATCTTAACTTCATGATCAAAGATATCTGTATTTGTACTAAATCCAAGTGTATGTGATAAAATACGTACAACTTGATCAATAAACATCATCCTTTCCAATCATCCAATTTTTGTTAATGATAAGACAACAAACTAACTGATTGAATATATTCTAATTCTAAATTAACGTGTTTTGTTCTTTTATCAAGGACAGTGACATGGGATGGAGATTTCCGATCCATGCATGTTTTCTTGTCTGTCCTCTATACCAAATGAAGCCTTTTCATTCCATGGCACTCTTACTCTCTATAACATTAAGAATCTGTCACCATCTACTCATGTTTAAAGACACACTTAGTTCATGCAGTAGATATAAAATATAATAATTATGAGTATTTTTTTTTTTAGTTTGATTCATGTAATAGAATAAGCATAGAATGTTTTATGTTTAATTGACTGGACTGTTTTATGATGATAAAATATCTCTGTACAAATACTTTCAAAGGATCGGTGTGACCAATCTACCCCATCCAATTGGCATAATAGAGCCAAGTTGCTTCACCCTCAAGTTTGACTAGTCCACGCCGTTCAATTGACTTCATTGGCCCAAACTTTGATACAACCTAACTCATTTGATCAGCTTGATCAACCTATTCTACTTGACAAACCCTATCAATCCATTTGACCCACTTGTCTGATTAGTCCGTCCATCTTGACACACCAGACCATTTGTCCTAATCAAATCATCAGATCAGACCCCTTCTAACTTGACTGGTACATTTAACCCATCCATTTGGCTTGCTTAACTTGCTTAGCTTGCTCGATATAGTGTAAAAAAGAGCAATATTGAGAATTAATACTTTAAATTTATTTTGTAGTCAAATATAAGGATGAACTGAAATAAAATAGTCATTCTTATCAATCAGACCTACCATAAATTTTACAATTAAAGGCTCTTTTCTATAATGACTGTTTGATTTTGTAGCATTGCAAACTACAAGTCAAACTAGAAATCTTTTCCAAAGTATAGGACATAGTTTATGTCGGGCATAAAGTAGGAACAAAAAAAAGAAGGCAAAAGTGACATAGAGTAGAGAGTGTGTGTGCAGAGCACTATGGATGAGATATATCTTTGATTTGGTGCTCCTCTTTATGTTTCCACCATCCAATAGAGCACTTCAAACTTTGGCAAACCCTGTAGATTATTATTCCTTACAAAGGGGCCAAGAAAAGGGTCCCCCACCACAGGAAGCATGCTTGTTTATGGCAGGACTGCCAAATCTATCACCCTTCTTTTTGAGTGATGGCTTAAGATTTCATGCAAATAAAGGTAGAGCCTCACTTTTGATTCCAATTCTCTTCTTCTCAGCCTTTAGGACCATGTTGTTAAGTTGAAAGCTTTGTTTTTTTTATATATATATTTGTACTCAATGTCTCATCTCCTCCCCCACAAAAGCTTTGTTAAAAAAGTCGTATTAGCTTTGTGGTCCTGTATGTTGTGGTTCGACCTTATGCAAGACCCAAACGAGATCAATACATGGGACTCAGTGAGAACTCATTGTTAGATAATTGATCATTTTTGACTTCTACTAAGGCATAAGAAGAGATTAAACAGTCTCCTCGGGGCGGTGCGATGGTTAAGACATGGAATATTGCCACATGAGGTCTTGGGGTCGAAACTTGGCATGACCGAGCATGATCTCCCCATGTCTTGGCCATTTGCACTAATGGCTAGTAGCCACCTGTGATTTACCTCCTCCGTGTTGGCCTAAGGACAGATTAGAGGGGGCATTGGAGGTGAACGAATCGCCTTTTGCCACATAAGAAGAGATTAAACATCATCATAAGTCGCGTCAAGTCAGGTAAGAATAAGCATGATGATAACTTAAACCATTTGTCGTTTGAATACCCCTCAATAGCTCATGGAGTTAGACAAGTCAAGCAGTGATCAGATGACAGCACAGTCTATGCGTTAGAAGGTTGAACCTTCTGATATCCCATAACTGAGAAACCTTGTGGTTCATTTTGCGAATACATTTAATTTGGAGATAGACAAATTGCCTTTGTTGTCCATTAATTTCTTAGATCATTCACAATACATTTAATATGATTAATTCACAACTCTTTCTCTGTTTGTTTTGGTTGCGAATTCAATTTTAATTTTTGATATCTGATTAATTTATGCCTACAAACTAAATATTACATTAGTTAGTTCTGTTACACTTTTATCATCTTTGTAAACAGATAATTACACCTGCAACTATTTTATACCTCCTTGCTAAAACAAAAAATAATGTTAATGCATGCCATTAAAATTAATTGGTGTGCTTAAAATAATATTTTAAAGCAAATTTGGAGCATAATTTAATAGTCTAACATTCGTGCACAATTATAGTATGATAATAAATGCTTCTGATAATTTAATAGTCTTAACATTCGAATTGGAATGCGTTAACATCAAGGCCAAAGCTGGTTTTAAAATTAATAGTATTTCATTTTTGTTATTTTTTTAAAAAATTATTTCATGTCATAAATCAACAATTTTCCAACAATGCAAAAGTAATTGCGGTATATACTTGTCACAAATCCATGACCAATTTCCTCTTTTTTCCATTCCTTTTGTTTTCCTTCCTCATAATAAGAAGAAGAAAGATTAAAATTATGGTGAATACAATTAATACTTTAACATTCAAAATATCTTTATTTTTTTTATATTTATATATTTATTAAACAAAGTCATGAGGTAAAAGATGAAATCGTCACCATAATAGCCTCTCTAGGAGGGTTTTATATACTTTGGAAGAGAATAAATTTTAAGATGCTTATTTAATTTAAACCAAGCGGCCTTTTAAAATCATTTGTCTAGTATGACCTTCTAGAAATCATATGTTGCATTAGGATGATGAAAAGGGGTGTGACTTGTCATTTATTGACATTTTGGAACGGATGAATACATCAGTGATCATATAGCCAAGCAACAAAGTTTCAACCTAACAAGTCCCCGAGACTATAATGTTATGGTAGAATATCTAAATTGTTATCTAGGTATTTATGATTTAATCTTTAGTTATGATATATTTGTAAAAAAAAATTTTAATAAAAAATTAATTAAAAGATACTAGATTTTTAAACTAGCCACTCCAAGCTCCAACTCTTTCTAATTTATCCTTAATCATCCTTTCAAATTTAAAAGTTTCAACCCAACAACCCACAGCGCATTAGAAGAAAGTGTTAGTGGATTCAAAATGGAAAGTCAAAATTCTTTTCTATTATTATTATTATTATTATTATTTTAAATTCACAGACCTTTTGTTTTTTATTTTAAAAAACAAATTTAATAAAAAAACAAAATTTTAAAGTTACCGGCGTTGACCACTTACACGATGACGTCACCGTCGCATCAGCTTCCTCGGGAACGTCAGCGTCCAACTGTCATGAACTTGTGAGTCTTAAGCCGTCCGATGCGAGAGGAGATGAACTGTGACCGTTAGACCGAAGAATGACCGTTGAGGGTGCGGATCTACGTGGCCACATAACGTCCAGGTGGCCGCCTGCAACACGCGGACGGGAGAATTCCGTCACCGGCAGTGAAGCGGTGAGCCGATTGTATGATTGCGTCGCGGATCCGGTGTTCGCGTGGTCGCTGGGCCATTTACCCTTCCACCTTCCCGTCTCGCCACGTGTCCGGGATCGTGTATCATTGCGGGCCTTCCCAGTAGTATTTATCCTCCCCCGGCTTCTCGTCCCCTCCTCGGCCTCGAGCAAGCGTTTGAGATTTTGCGCTCGCTTCGTTGGATTTCTGTTGCCTTCTCTCTGAGATTTGAGTGTGGGAAGGAGGAGGAGGAGGAGGAGGGTGGCGATTGATCAATCGAACGATTGATTGGTTCTTGCGGCGATCGATGGCGAAGGTGGTTCCGGTGCCTGAGGTGTACGCACGGGACCAGATGATCTCATGGTTCCGGAGCGAGTTCGCCGCCGCGAACGCGATCATCGACGCGTTCTGCAGCCACCTGGCGCAGAAAGATGGCGGTGAGGAGTACGAGTCGGTGTTCGCCGCCCTGCACTGCCGGCGCCTGAATTGGATCCCGGTGCTCCACAACCAAAAGTACTTCCCCATCGACGAGATCTCCTTCGAGATCCGCTTGCTAGAAGCCAACCGCGATACCGCAAGGGAGAGGCTTCGTCTTCCTCCGGCACAGTCGGAGGAGACGATCAATTTTTGGGAGAGCGATAGCCCTCCCGCTGAGAATGAAATACCTTCCCCGGAAGAGCAAGCTTCCGGCGAGGCGGTGGAGGGAAGCATTGAGGTCGCGGGGATCGGGGAAGACGGTGCGGCGACGGCGGATGCGTCTTCTGGAGGAAACTCGGAGCAAACTTCTCCGGAGGCGGAGGCCATTAAGGTCGCCTTCACAGAGGAAGCGCCGGCGGAGGAAGAACCTTCCTACAAGGCGGTGGGGAAAAGCATTGAGATCGCGGGGATCGAGAAGGACGCGGCGGCGACGGCGGATCCGTCTTTGGGAGGAAACTCAGAGCGAACTCCTGCGGATGCGGAGGTCATTAATGCCGCCTTCACAGAGGAAGAACCTTCCGACGAGGCAGTGGGGGAAAGCGATGAGGTAGCGGGGATCGAGGAGGATTCGCCCTGTGGAGCAAAATGCTCGCTTCAGATTCAGAATGGTGTCGAAGACGGCGACGCCACCGGAGGTATCTCACATTGAATATCACGATGCCCTTTTTATCGCTTATTTCCACTCTTTCTGCATTCACCGGAATTCGAATCTCGCCTCCTCGGCGAGACTGCATACGATCCGATCCGGGTGCCCCCTTTACCCTCTATTTTCTTATCCCCTACGGCGTTAAGCCGACGAGTCCGCGGCCATCACTCTCCCTACGGCAGCAACCGGCGAGATCGAAATGACAGAGCCGCGAAGGCTGCGATCCGTCCAATGCGGATCGGCCGATCGTCCCCGAGTCTGGTTAGTACGGGGCGGCGATGTCGGCGGAGCGAGTTCTAACTTTTCATTCCTAGTTTTCTACGGCATCTCTTGTTTTGTTCTATTTGGTTTTGGTTTGATTCGGTTTGGTTCAATTTCATCTTGATCTGTCATTGATTGAAGCATTACCATTATTAAATTCTCTCGTGCCAGGATCGCAAGAACCAACTTCGGCGGTCGACATTTCTGCCAACGATGGAGATTTCTCGGCGCGCCTGGAGAGGATCAAGCTCTCGAAAGGTTTCGTGGCAAAGGAGTCAGTGAAAGGGCATATGGCGAGTTCTATCTCTACTCACTTTCTGTTTAGAGATGCAGTAAAGGATGATCCGTGTTTCTTTTGTCAGGTTAACGTTGTCAAAGGTCTCAAGATGTATGAGGGTATTTTCACAGACTCAGAGTTGCCTGACCTCGTCCAGTTCATCAATGGACTTCGTCATGCAGGTCGAAGAGGAGAACTCTCCGGTAAAGCCACTACACGCATTTCTTCTTTTAAGCGATTGTGAAGATGATATTGCTTCATATGTTTCCAGGGGAAACATTCATTTTCTTCAATAAACAAATGAAAGGGAACAAGAGGGAGATCATTCAATTCGGCGTTCCATTATTCCAGCCAACCACTGAAGGAGAAAGTAAGTAGACATATTTCTGAGAAGGATTCATTGTTCCAATTTTCAGAGGGAAAACTTCACACAAAATTTAATTAAATAAACATGATCAATGAAGGTACCACCGAGCCAATTCCCCCTGAATTGCAGAACATAATTGATCATTTGGTCCTTTGGCACATCATACCAGATAATAAGAAACCTAACAGCTGCATTATCAACTTCTTCGATGAGGTAGCAGCTCCTTTCTTTTACAACCAAGCTAAGTTTTCTTCCCAGACTCTTGTTAATTTTCCCCTGGTGCAGGGCGATTATTCTCAGCCCTACTTCAAACCTCCCCATCTGGAAAACCCCATTCTGACACTCGTCCTCTCTGAAACGACCATGGCTTTTGGCCGGTCGCTCATCAGTGACCCCGAAGGAAACTACAAGGGATCGCTAATTCTTACACTCAATGAAGGGTATGCAATTGCAAACATCACCACCAATATTGTTGAATTCTACTACCACAGACTAATGATCATTCATGAATCTGTGTAGGGCACTCATAGCGATGCGCGGCAACAGTGCAGACATGGCGAGGCACGCGGTGTGCGCCTCGCCAAACAAGAGGATGACCGTCACATTCGTGAAGGTTAAAACCGCCGCTCACAGTTTGTACTCGCCTACTGCTTCACGGGCCAACCAAGCTATGATCTGGTGGCGACCGGAGTGCTCCCTCCCGCAGCCAACCATGCCCATGCCTGGAGTCATTGCGTACGGACCTCAAGCCATGATTCCACTGCAAGCTCCAGCCGCTGTCATGGTGGCGCAGCCAGGAGGAGAAGTCGTCCTGACCACCTCCCGTAGGAACTCGCCGCCGCACAACGGAACTGGCGTCTTCCTGCCCTGGGCCACCGTCGGCCCGAAGAAGTACACTAAGCACCTCCCTCCGCGTATCCAAAAGCGGAGGCAATCCTTCTTTCCATCTTCGTTAGAAGCTCAAGCTTAACTAAATTTTGGTAGTGGATTTACTTCTACTATAGAGATTTCATGGGTTGACGTTTTAGAGATCATTAAATATTATGCAGCTGTCTTCCAGACAAACTTTTGCGTCCTGTTTATCTATCTATCTTCCTCATCGGCGGAATTTCCGGTCTAATTACTTGTGATGTAAAGTTTTAACTTATATGAAATAGTGACAGAGCAGATCAGAGCTGAGCTGAGCTTGCAGTCTCTCTGGCGAAGTCCCCAAAGTTTTTTCTAGTGAACAACAAAAAAATCTTATCCGGTATTCCTCGTTTTCTCCGGGGAGTTGATCCTTGCTACATTAATGAAGCCCGCCTGCCTTCCTCCACCTGCGTTCTTTTCCGGCGGTGTATGGAGAGCGAGGACGGCGCCGTGCTGAAGCTGGTCCACCCCGGCCGCTTCGTCGAGATCCACCGCAAGGCCCTGACTGCCGGCGAGGTGATGGCCAGGAACCCCCGCCACTTCGTCACCCGCCCCGACGTGTTCCGCTTCCCCTGGGTCGTCGTCCGGCCCGAGTCCCTCCTCTGCCCCGGCAACGTCTTCTACATCGTCCCCTGCCACACCCTCTACCGCCTCGTTCAGACCTCCCGCCGCGGCGACCGCAACGAATCCCCGCGGCTGAGCGATCGCCGGCTCCACCCCAACGACGGGGCGGTGACGTACTCCGACTTCGACGGCCAGTCGTTCGACGTCGACGGCGGTGCCGGCGGCCTCAGGGAGCAGCAAGCCTGCGAGCTGAAGCCGTGCTTGAAGAAGGGAAACTCGAACGCGAGCTCGAGCTCTGCGTCGACTAGGCGCGGAGGAGGTTGCCGGCGTGTGGCCTTCATACTTCCCAAGGAGGACGATGAGAAGAATTAAGAAAACGGTTTTGTACCGGGGACCGCGTCCAAGTGATTAACTCTTCCGTTAATTCCCAATTCACCAAGTCGCATGTAAATTTGTGAAAATTTGTGTTCCAATTCACCGCTCAAAGCTCCAACAGGCAGGATAGGCCCGTCGAGACTGGCTGTGGGCAAAGAGAGATAGATGTTCATTGTCGTTGAGAATGGCAATCATGTTGGAGTCGAGATACCCAGTGATGATGTGGGGTAGATGAAGATGAGAGGGAAAGATTTTTGTGTTGACAGTAGTTTTTCCTTTCTGCCCCGCCTCCTTCGCCATCTCCGCCGACGGAATCACGCCGCGCTTCATTCCTTTCCCCACGCCGCCCTCTATTCGCCACTTCACCGCCTCCTCTATCTCTCCTCCCGCGCTGCCGCACGCGCCCCTACCTTGCTCCGCCTCCTGGAACCCTCCGGGCTCCGAGTCGTCACCAGCGCGCGTCCCTGACGTGCTCCGCCTACTGGAGCCCTCCGGTCTCCAAGCCCTCTGGCTTCCGAGCCCTAGCCGTCGTGCGCCCCTGTCGTGCTTTGACTCCTGGAGCCCTCTTTCCTCTGAGCCCTCGCCGGTGCACGCCCTTGCCGTGTTCCGCCTCCAAGAGCCATCCGGCCTCCGAGCCCTCACGGAGCCCTCATTCACCTCTCCTCCCTCGCCATCCACCTGCTCCAGCACCGAGGCGACAGAGCTGTTGGAAAATGGGTTTAGTGGCCAGTAGGATCAGACAACTAACTGTTATAAACTAATTTCTGAATGGAAAATAAAGAATTGACGATCGGACAGAAAATTAATTCATATATAATTTAAATTTATGGATTAATATTAATTTAAAACATTTACATCATATGCATCAAAAATTTTATCATAAATTTTAGATAAAGTAAATTCTTTAAATTATACATTTATAAATCGTATTTCTCTAAATTTAAAAAATAGATTCCATTCCCTAAATATTATAGAGGAGAGAGAAAAAATAGGGAAGTGATCCTGTCCGAATGCTGAATCAATGGACGCTAGGCACGGAGCGCTCTTCGACTGCTGTCGTGGATCTCCGACTGGTGGCATGAAGCTCCGGCGGACCTGCACAGAAGTCGGGCCGGGAAGAGGTTCCCGGCGGCGACCCTCCGACGCTCAAGTCAGGCGAAGCTCAAGAAAGAAACAGTGGCTTCAAAACTAGTAGGCTGTGTACCTCCGGCGAAGAATGAGGGCCTTTATATAGGGCAACGAAGAAGTGAGTGTACACCTACCGAGGTGTACACGTGTCCATGGCCCATACTCCAATAAGGACTTGTCAGTGAGCTTCCCTAACCCATACTGCTACAGTCTCAGCATGTCCTCGATGGGACAGCGGAATCCCCTGTCACAAGATTTGGAGCGTGGCCCACACGTGAAACATACCTGTTGTCAGAAAAAGACGTTCCTTGTCCTTTTCCCCTTTGCTCCATCTCTGACTTCCGGGCGGACAGCTCCCTCAACATCCGGCCAGACATATGCGGTGGTTTACTTGGGGAGATCTTCCATCACGTGCTTTGTGGAGACTATTAGCAGTGTTACCTTATGGCTTTGGCCGAGCGGGACATCCGCTCGGCCCCGCGACCTTTTCCACTGAGCGCCGGAACCCTGATTTCGACAGGGCGCCTTTAACCATCAGCCGAATATCGTCCGGTCGGCCAGCCACTCGGACCCATCCCTCTCCGGATGTTCAATTCCACCGGGCGGCCGTTCGGTCGGACCCGGCCCTCCGGATGGACAACTGCCATTGTGACTTCCACGTGGCGTTGACTCCACAGGGCTGGGTCCCCTGTTCTTACTACCGGATCACTTGCCTCCCCTTCAAGTCTAGTCGAAGGAGACGAATAGTCCGACTGACTGGACTAAGAATCTGGACGAGCGGCTCCTCCGTGTTGGTATCCTCCGCTCGGCCAAGCATAGAGGTAGCCTTAAGCGAATCAACAATGGCATTCACTGGATCTCCTCATGTTCTGCGCCAATCTTCGACATTAAGGTTGAGCATGCCTTCATTAAATGCTCCGAATGATTGAATGCCACGTGGAGCACTGCCATCGGCGTACGGCGGCGGTGACATGGTGTTTTGATGTGATCGAAGCGATTCGAAATGGACGGCTCGATGCATGCTTTGATTCCCGTGACCTGGATTCAACGGTGGAGGCCGCCCGGCCTTGACCCTATAAATTCTTCGTTTCCTTCTCTTCCTCACTTGCCTCCGCGATTTGGACCATTGCCCCCTGCGCTTTGGAGCTCCGGCGATCCTGTTTCTGCTCTCCGACGCTCTCCGGCGCCTTTTCCTTGATCCCTTTCCCCGCAGCAAGGTTTTATATCTTTCCTTCCTCCTTTCCGGTGTTTCCTCCGCATTTCTTTCTCAGTTTCGATCCTTGAAACTTCCTTTCGTTTGCTGTTGTTTTTCTCCTACCTTTTTGCCTTTTGACTCCTCCCGATCGGCCCATGGCTAGCTCTTCCAATCCCGAATATCAGTCGCTCGGCCCATGGTACACCACCATGCAGTCCCGATTCGAACAGCGGGACTTCGATATTTTGACAGACAATTTCGAAATCCCAGAGGATTTTGAAATTCGCTTAGCTGGTCCCTCCGCTCGGCCTCACAGGTCGCCGCGCGGAGCTTTCTGTGTCTTCCGAGACCAGTTTATCGCCGGTCTTCGTTTTCCTGTACACCCTTTCATCATAGATGTCTGTAATTTTTTCGATGTGCCACTCGGCAGTTTAGTACCCAACACCTTCCGTCTCCTCTGCGGTGTTGTCGTTTTATTTAAGATTCAGAACATCCCCCTCCGACCGGAGGTCTTCTTTTATTTCTATTACCCCAAGCAAGCCGAGCCGGGCACCTTCATGTTCCAAGCTCGGCCCGGCTTGGTATTTTTCAACAAACTTCCTACTTCCAATAAACATTGGAAGGATTATTTTTTCTACATCCGTATGCCCGATTAGGCCACCTTCCCGACAAAGTGGCAAGTCAGTCTACCCCCCACTCCCGAGTTGAAGAAGTTCAAGACCCGACCGGACTATCTCTACGCTGCAAATATACTGGCCGATCTGCAACTTGACATCAACAAACTTCTCCACGAGGGAGTGATGTACATCTTCGGGCTGAGTCCTATACGAACTCCTCTTCCGACCGGCTTCGGTAAGAACTTTGCTTGGGCATTTGCTTTAATTGCTAACTTATTTCTTTTCTTTCTCCTGCAGCGGACATTGTCATGGACTCGGTGATGGCCGGCGTTCTGAAGAGAAAGGCGGCGGCGCTAGAGGCCGCGGCAGCCAAGGAGATGGAAGCTCTGGGTATCCAGCCGGTCGTATCCCACGAAGGAGAGAGCGGGACTCAGGCTGAGTCGGCCGCTCCCGCTTCCCAACAAAATGTGGCTAGCGGCGCCGCCCCCTCAAGAGAACGAACTGCCCCCGAGGAAGGTTCCGCTCTGGAGGAGGAGCAGCCCTTACAAAAGAGGCGTCGAGTGGAGACTCCCCTGCGCTCGGCTACCTCAGCTGTCCAACCCTCCGAGCGGGTCACTGCAACTGCTCGGGGCAAGGCGCCAGAGACCGAAACCATCTCGTCCGACCGGACGCCTTCGGATTGGGACGAGCCCGCTGCTCCAGTGGAGGCTATTCCAATCAGCACCCTTCCGCCCGCTCGTCACTCAGTCCAACGCTCGACCATTCATTCGCAGTTTTCTGCGCCGGCTTCTGATCCCCTTCCGACTGCCGGTCGGACGACCCCCGGTCACGGTCGCACGATTCGGGTCACTCTTCACCTACCGACTGAAGAGCTGCTTCTAGAAGCCGACCGCCCATCCGCGCCCGAGCACACCATCACCTTGAAAGGGCCCCTAGCTGAGATGTGGGCCGATGCTCGGGCACGCACAGCGCTGATCCCCCTCGGAAACTTGGCCAATAGCCACATGCGGGAGGCCACGGGGGTAAGTTTGCTCTACTAAGTTTTGTATGCATTCTTTCCGATCGGCCGCTAATAACTATAATTTTCTTTTGCCAGAGATGGGTGGAGGAAATTGCGGTTTCCAACCGCTTGGCCTTGGTGGATGAAGAGCTACGACAACTGAAGGCCGCAGTTGGTCCGTTCGGCCTTCAGGGCCCTTCCTATTCCGAGCTGCAAAAAGAGGTGAAGAAAGCTCAAACTCTGCTGGCGGCCGAGCAGAAGAAGACAGCCGACCAGGCCCATGCCCTGGCCGAGTCCGAGCGACAAGTCAAGTCGCTTGACACAAAAATAACCCTGGCCACCACTCGGAAGAATACAGCTATCTCCGATCTGGAGAAGAAGAACGTTGAGGCTCGGGGCCTGGAGCTGAAGATAAAGGAATTGACAGAGCAGCTCAACAGGGAGAAGGCGGGCCGCTCGGCCGACGCGGCTAAGATTCAGAATCTGAACGAGGCCCTTACTGGCTCCCAAGCGGCGTTCAAAGAATATCAAGATGCCGAGCCGAGTCGGATCGCGGCCTTAAGACAGAACTACATCCGCTCGCCTGAATTTTCGGAGAAAATATGCGAGCGGATGTATACAGCCTTCGACTTGGCTATGACCGCCACCACCACTTATCTGAAGTCTAAGGGTCTTCTCCCGGAGTCTACTGCTATTCCGGCCGGCGATCAGGTGGCGCTTCTGAATAACATTCCCAGGGACCTTTATGATTATATTGAGTAGCTTTCTGTAATTCGGCCACTCGCCAGGATATCATCCTTTTTTTGTAATTGGGCCGCTCGGCCTAAAGCTTTAACTTTAATGCAATGTTTTCCTTATATTCGCTGTCTTTTGACATAACCAAAATATGTGTTCATCCGCTCTCCCATTATCACCCCTCTGGTATTCGAAAGGGATTTTTACCAAGTGCTTGGCATTGCCCTGTCGTTCGGCTAAACATGTAATACTTCGCCTACTTAATTTTCCACTCTGATAGCAGAGATCCTTCGCTATGTATCGAGCAAGTACTTTTTGGCTCTGGGCCGAGCGGAACGTAGAGACGATTTGATGATATTGAGGGTGAGTTTCTGGGGCAATTGTATTCTTTTTATAGGCATTCCCCCGCTCGGAGGGTTTATAGACGCCGGCTCGTCTCTCGATATTTAACGTCGGAGCTCGACGGTCTTACGCTCGGACGTTTATAGACGCCGGCTCGTCTCTCGATTTTTAACGTCGGAGCTCGACGGTCTTCCGCTCGGACATTTATAGATGCCGGCTCGTCTCTCGATTTTTAACGTCGGAGCTCGATGGTCTTCCGCTCGGACGTTTATAGACGCCGGCTCGTCTCTCGATTTTTAACGTCGGAGCTCGACGGTCTTCCGCTCGGACGTTTATAGACGCCGACTCGTCTCTCGATTTTTAACGTCGGAGCTCGACGGTCTTCCGCTCGGACGTTTATAGACGCCGGCTCGTCTCTCGATTTTTAACGTCGGAGCTCGACGGTCTTCCGCTCGGACGTTTATAGACGCCGGCTCATCTCTCGATTTTTAACGTCGGAGCTCGACGGTCTTCCGCTCGGACGTTTATAGACGCCGGCTCGTCTCTCGATTTTTAACGTCGGAGCTCGACGGTCTTCCGCTCGGACGTTTATAGACGCCGGCTCGTCTCTCGATTTTTAACGTCGGAGCTCGACGGTCTTCCGCTCGGACGTTTATAGATGCCGGCTCGTCTCTCGATTTTTAACGTCGAAGCTCGACGGCCTTTTTAAGGCTAACTCGGATAACGTACTCCCGGTTGAATGGCTTGGGGCCTTCGTCCTTGAGCGCTTGGCTCGGATACTATACCTCCGGCCGAACGGCTCGGGCCCTTCGTTCTCGAGCGCTTGGCTCGGATACTATACATTAGGGAGATAGGCCGCTCGGCAAACCCATTGGCCATCTTTTGAATTAATTTTGCTTCCTGCATTACAAGGGTACGAGCGACCAAAATATATGCAAAAATAAGTTACATTAGTGCACCTTTCACCCAGCCCGATAAGGCTGGAGATGATTCGCACTCCACGGCCGGTCCAGTTGACGCCCGTCTTCATCCTCCAAATAATAAGTGCCCGAGCGGGGCTTTTCAATAACCTTGAAGGGGCCCGCCCACGGTGCCTCTAGCTTGCCGACGCCGCCGACCGGCTTGACTTTCTTCCAGACGAGATCACCGACCTGGAATGATCTGGGGATTACGCGGCGGTTGTAGTTTTGCTTCATCCGCTGCCGGTACGCCATCAGCCGAACGGACGCCTTAGCTCTTTCTTCTTCGACCAAATCCAGCTCCATGTTCCTCCGCTCGGCGTTGTCCTCATCATAATTTTGGATTCGAGCGGACTCGATGCCGACTTCAACAGGAATGACCGCTTCGCCGCCATACACCAAGTGGAAAGGCGTGACGCCCGTCCCTTCCTTTGGAGTCGTTCGGATGGCCCATAAGACGCCCGGCACTTCATCTACCCAACTTCCTCCCAAGTGATCGAGCCGAGTGCGCAGAATGCGAAGAATTTCCCGATTGGCTACCTCGGCTTGACCGTTACTTTGGGGATAGACCACGGACGTGAAGTGTTGCTCGATGCCATAGCTTTGACACCAATCTTCGAGCAATTTTCCTGTGAATTGCCGCCCATTGTCGGAAACCAATCGGCGAGGGATGCCGAACCGACAAATGATGTGTTGCCAGATGAATTTTTTGACCATCTGTTCGATGATCTTTGCTAGCGGCTCAGCCTCCACCCACTTGGAAAAATAATCGACTGCCACTAGTAGAAATTTCTGCTGTCCGGTTGCCATAGGAAATGGACCAACGATATCCATTCCCCACTGGTCGAACGGACATGAGACCGTCGATGCCTTCATTTCCTCTGCCGGTCGGTGATAGAAGTTGTGGTATTTCTGGCACGAAAGGCACGTCGACACGGTCATCGCGGCATCTGCTTGTAAGGTCGGCCAGAAGTACCCGGCCAACAGGATCTTCTTAGCCAGCGATCGTCCGCCCGGATGCCCACCGCAGGATCCTTGATGCACTTCTTGGAGGATATACGCCGCGTCTTCCGGGCTCACGTATTTCAATAACGGACGGGAGAAAGCCTTCTTGTAGAGCTGATCGCCGATGAGTGTGAACCGACCGGCTCTCCTCCTTAGCAGCTGAGCTTCATTCTGATCAGACGATGTGGCGCCCGAGCGCAGAAACTCCGTGATGGGTGTCCTCCAGTCGCTCGGAAATGCGAGGCCCTCCATCGGATCGACATGCACCACCAAAGATACTTGTTCAATTGGCTGCTGGATGGCGATCGGCGTCATTGAACTTGCAAGCTTGGCTAACTCATCAGCCGCTTGATTCTCCGCTCGGGGTATCTTTTGGATGATAACTTCTCGGAAGTCAGTCTTGAGCTTCTCGAAGGCTTGAGCGTAAAGCTTGAGCCGAGCGTTGTTGATTTCAAAGGTGCCTGTCAGCTGCTGAGCGGCCAATTGGGAGTCTGAATGGAGTGTTACCCGTCCGGCACCAACATGCCGGGCGGCCTGTAAGCCGGCTATGAGGGCCTCATATTCTGCTTCGTTGTTTGTAGCTTTATAATCCAGCCGGACGGATAAGTGCATCTTTTCTTCTTGAGGGAAGAGCAACAGTATCCCAATCCCGCTTCCGAGCCGAGTGGATGATCCGTCCACAAATATTCTCCACATAGCTTTCGGCTCTGAATTCTGAACCTCAGTCACAAAATCCGCCAAGGACTGCGCTTTGATTGCCGAGCGAGGCTGGTATTGGATGTCAAATTCACTTAACTCCGTCGTCCATTTAATGAGCCGCCCGGACACTTCTGGATTCAGCAATACACGCCCGAGCGGGCTATTGGTTTTGACAATGACGGTATGCGCCAGGAAATACGGACGAAGGCGCCGAGCGGCGAGGACCAGAGCGAAAGCTAGCTTTTCGAGCCGAGTGTAGCGAGATTCAGCATCTTTTAAAATGTGGCTAAGGAAATACACAGGCTCCTCTCCGCTCGCCCTCACCAGTGCTGAGCCGATTGCCTACTCGGTCGAGGATAGATAAATACAAAGTGGCTCACCAATAGTCGGCTTGGCTAATACCGGGAGCGAATTCAGATATGCCTTTAAATCTTCGAACGCCCGGTCGCATTCTTCATCCCAGTGAAATTTCGTAGCCTTGCGTAAGATCTTGAAAAAAGGAAGGCTCCGGTCGACGGTTTTGGAGATGAATCTGGACAGAGCGGTTATCCGACCGGTCAAACGCTGCACTTCCCTTGTATTTCTTGGAGGCGACATATCTTGTAGAGCTTTCACCTTGCTGGGATTTGCTTCGATGCCCCCCTCGGTCACTATGTACCCCAAGAAACGCCCTCCTTTTGCGCCGAACAGGCACTTTCTGGGGATTTAGCTTGACTCCATATTTGCGTAGCGTTCGAAAGGTTTCTTCCATGTCCTTGAAGAGATCGGCCGCTCGGACGGACTTAATGAGAATGTCGTCCACATAAACTTCTAGATTCCGCCCGATCTGCTCTCTGAATACTTTATTCATTAAGCGCTGATATGTGGCCCCGCATTCTTTAATTCGAACGGCATCACATTATAGCAATAAGTGCTATCGGCCGTCACGAAGCTGACTTTTTCTTGATCTTTGCGGGCGAGCGGCACTTGGTGATAGCCCTAGTAGGCGTCGAGCATACAGATTAATTCACAGCCGGCCGTAGAGTCCACCAGCTGATCTATCCGGGGCAGAGGATAAAAATCTTTCGGGCAAGCTTTGTTGAGATCCCGAAAATCTATGCACACTCTCCAATTGTTGTCTGGCTTGGAGACTAATACTACGTTAGCCAACCAGCTCGGGAACTGCACCTCACGTATATGGCCGGCCTCTAGAAGTTTCTCCACCTCCGCTCGGATGATGGAATTCTTCTCGGCGCTGAAGTCCCTTTTTCTTTGCTTTACTGGCCGTGCGTCCGGTCAGACATGTAGCTCATGCTACGCTATGCTCGGCGAAATTCCAGGCAGCTCATGCGTCGACCAGACGAAGACATCGTGATTCCTTCGGAGACATTGGATCACCTCCTCTTTTTGATTCACCTCCAGATCGGACGCGATGAAGGTCGTAGCTTCCGATCGGGTCGGGTGTATCCGTACTTCCTCTTTTTCTTCATAAACTAAAGAGGGAGGCTTTTCTGTGATGGCGTTTACCTCAATCCGGGGCATTTTCCGAACGGAATTGGCTTCTGCTCGGACCATCTCGATGTAGCATCGCCGAGCGGCCAGTTGGTCTCCCCGTACCTCTCCTACTTTATCTTCGACGGGAAACTTGATCTTCTGGTGGAAGGTTGAGACGGCTGCCCGGAACTCGCTGAGCGTCGGTCGTCCCAAAATGACGTTGTAGGACGAGGGAGAGTCCACCACCACGAAGTTCACTGTCCTCGTCCTCCTGAGCGGCTCTTCTCCCAGTGAGATGGCTAGCCCGTGAACCCGTAGAGTGGAGTTGTCATGGGCAGCAGCTCGGCTCGGTCAATTTGCATCTGATCGAATGCTTTCTTGAAGATGATGTTGACCGAGCTCGCTGTATTAATAAAAACGCGGTGGATAGTATAATTCGCTATTACCGCTTTGATGAGGAGAGCGTCGTCATGCGGCACTTCAACCCCTTCCAAGTCTCTGGGCCCGAAGCTTATCTCAGGTCCGCTCGCCCTTTCCTGACTGCAGCCGACCGCATGAATCTGGAGCTGTCGGACGCTCGCCTTCCTCGCTCGGTTGGAGTCTCCTCCAGTCGGCCCACCAGCAATGATATTGATCTCGCCTCGGGAAGTATTGCTTCTATTTTCTTCCTCCCGAGCGGATGGTCGAGACCTTTCTCTTGACGCTCGGCGATTCTCTTGTCTTGGAGAGCGATGCCGATCGGAAGTCTGTTGCTGTCGCCTATCAGCTCGCGCCCGGTCGACTTCATGAGTTCTCTATCGCCGGTCGACTGAGGGAGACCGTCGGCCGCCATTCCGGGGAACGGGATGAGCTACAAAGGGAAGACTGCGACAATCCCTTGTGTTGTGCATGTCCGTTCGATGGAAAGAGCAGAACATCGGGGTCCATTTCTTCTTTGGCTTGGGCCGGGCGGCAGCTACTTCTTGCACGTGAGACCTGGTATGGGAGGAGCGGATTGCTTCGGCCCTCGGTCTTCTGGGCGGCTGATGAGCGGCGTGCTGTTTCCGCTCGGCGGGAGGAGCCCGCTCGGTTGGAGTTTCTTTTTTCCTGGCCGCTTGCGCTTCCTCCACGTTGATGTATTCGTTGGCCCGGTGTAGCATATGGTCATAGTCTCGAGGCGGCTTCCGAACGAGCGAGCGGAAGAAGTCCTCGTCCACGAGGCCTTGTGTAAATGCGTTCATCATTGTCTCTGAGGTGGCCGTTGGAATATCCATCGCCACTTTGTTGAACCGCTGGATGTAAGCTCGGAGTGATTCACGGGCTTCTTGCTTGATGGCGAACATGCTCACACTTGTTTTCTGGTAGCGCCGACTGCTCGCAAAATGGTGGAGGAAGGCCGTTCGGAAGTCCTTGAAGCTTGTGATGGATCCGTCCGGCAGCCTCCGAAACCACCGTTGAGCCGATCCCGAGAGAGTAGTAAGAAAAACTCGGCATTTCACTCCATCTGTGTATTGATGGAGCGTAGCTGTATTATCAAACTTACCCAGATGATCATCCGGGTCGGTTGTCCCATTATACTCACCGATCGTCGGAGGCACGTAGTGCTTCGGCAAGGGGTCTCTTAGAATGACCTCCGAAAATTGGCGGTTAATTCGCTCGGGCGATGCATCCGCTCGGGGGGTTTTTCCTTTTTTGTCATCCCGTCTAGGCCTTTCATCAGAAGAAGATCCCCGATCTCTGTTAGTTGCTGCGACCTCGGGGGTGCGGAATAGGGCCCGATGAAATGCAACGGTGGCCTGTGGTGCCTCCGCTCGGCCACCAGACGCTGATGTTGCTTGCTGCTCCGGCCGCTCGGCTGTGGCTTTCTGTTTTTGCTCCACAAGCTTGGCGGCCCTTATCTCGATCAAGGCGTCGAGTTCCTCCGTCGAAAGCGTCACCGTGTGTTGTCGTCCAGCCTCGTCCATTGTTTCCGTTTGGATGCAGGAGCGTTCCCACAGACGGCGCCAAATTGATCCTGTCCGAATGCTGAATCAATGGACGCTAGGCACGGAGCGCTCTTCGACTGCTGTCGTGGATCTCCGACTGGTGGCACGAAGCTCCGGTGGACCTGCACAGAAGTCGGGACGGGAAGGGGTTCCCGGCGGCAACCCTCCGACGCTCAAGTCAGGCGAAGCTCAAGAAAGAAACAGTGGCTTCAAAACTAGTAGACTGTGTACCTTCGGCGAAGAATGAGGGCCTTTATATAGGGCAGCGAAGAAGTGAGTGTACACTTCTTCAATTCGGCCATGCCGTTCTAGTATTCTACTCACCTCCAATAGGTCCACCAAATTCTAGGGCTCAGCTTCTCGATCCAATGCCTTACTCATTCTCGTTCAACCCCTTCAACACAACGCCTTTCCCGTGCCCAAATATCTAGTTGTTCAGTAGCACATGAACACATGATACGTGGAACAGCCTGGTCGATATAGCGTGATCTCACGAGATCTACCACAATAGCAAATATGGTTGATGTGATCCTCTGATATGGTGATGAGACACCCTTCTTATTAGGATATAGCACCCTGTCAAAAGCACACCATCCCCTCTGACAGACGCGGATATAACATCTCACTCCTTCATGTTATAAAAGGCGGGCCGAGGTACACGCACACATACTCACATACTGTTGGTTGATACTCGAAATATCGTACTGATCCCCTGCACAAAAATTTTGTACAAGTCCTGAACCAATCCTAACAACCTATTGTGTTCTTTAGAAATTAAATTAGGAATCGCAAACGGAACTTAACATTATTGATTCCAAATTTAACTTATCTGTTCTTAGAGGTTTAGACTTGGATCGCAAACGATACTTAACATTATTGATCCAAATCCACCCATGTTACAAATTTAATTAAATATTAATTTCAGAAATTGGCTTCCAGGTTAAACATGGTGAGACACTAGACCTTCTTGGGTATGGGAGCATCCATCACTTACTAGACAAAGTCTTTCAATGAAATCTAATATTTAATTTCCTTATATAACCCTAGGTTTAATCAAAAGGAACAATCGAATCATAAATTTGAAAAACAAAAAAAATACAAAATCGAATCACAAATTCGAAACCTAGAATCATATGTCTCTTGTGCTTGGTATTTCAAAAACTATACAAAGAAAACTAGTATGATGCGGAATAGGATTACTAGTTATACCTTTCTTTGTTAACAACAACCTTTTGATCTTCTATCGTATTCCTCTTCTTATCTCGGACGTTGTGTGGGCAATGATCTACCGAGATGAGAACCACCAAGACAACTTCCTTCTTCTATGTTTCGGCCACCAACCTTCAAGCTCCAAGGGATACAAGAGCAAAACCTCCTTTCTCTCCTTCTCCAAGCAAAATCCGGTCACCACAAGAGCTCCAAGACATGTTGATGAGGTTCGACCACAAGAAGAAGAAGGAGAAGAGAATAGGGTCGGCCACACCAAGGAATAAAAGAGAGAGGAATAATAGAATATGTGTTGTGAGGTGAGGCACCTCTACGCTCTCTTTTATATTACTTGGTCTTGTCAAATAAGGAAATTTAATTATAATTAAAATCTCCTTATATTCCTTGTCATAGGTTAATAAGGAAAATTTAATTAAAAATTCCTTTTAACCCATGCTATGGCTAGCCACATCACATGCTTCAAATAAGGCAAGTTTTAAACACAAAATTAAAACTTCCTTATTTGTTTCCGAAAATTTTTAAAATAAAAATTTCTCTATTAATTTTCCCTTCGTGGTTGGTTATAAAAGGAAATTTTATAAATTAAAATCTCTCTATTAAAACATGCGGATGATTTCCAAAAAGGAAAGTTATCTTTAAAAGTAAAATCTTCCTCTCAATCTACAAATAAGGAAAGATTTCAAATCTTTTCTTAATCTTTTGTAGAAACTATAATAGGAAAGATTTAATTTTAAAATTCTTTTTTAAATCATTAAGATGCTTAAAAAAGAAAAGTTTTATCAAAAATTAAAATCTTCCTTTTAACTACAAATAAGGAAAGATATCAAACCTTTCACTTAATCTTTTGTAGAAAGCTATAAAAGGAAATATTTAAAATTTAAACTTTCTTTTAAAACCATGTTATCCACATAAGAAAAGATTTTTAAAAATAAAATCCTTTTATTTTATATGGCCGGCCACACCAAGCTTGGACTCCAAGCTAGGGCCGGCCACCTAAGGTTGGGTAAGAAGGAGAGTATAGGTGGGTATAATACTTTATAAATAAGAGGCTACGATAGGGACCAAGAGGAGGAATTGGTTTGGATCTCCTGATGAAATTAAGCTTTCCGTGTTCGCCCGAACACCCAACTGAATTTCATCAATAATAATTCATACCACTAAAGAATTATTATTGAACTACCGCACCAATCTCAAGTTACATTTTGGGCTCTTTCTTATTATGAGTGTATTAGTCTCTCTGTGTTTAAAATATAAAATGTCCACTAATTAAATGAGTTACTGACAACTCACTTAATTAATATCTAGCTCCAAGAGTAGTACCACTCAACTTCATTATCATGTCAGATTAAGTCCACCTGCAAGGTTTACATGACAATCCTTATGAGCTCCTCTTGGGGATATCATCAACCTAGATTACTAGGACACAGCTTCTTTCTATAATCAACAATACACACTATAAATAATATCATTTCCCAACTTATCGGGCCTCTTGATTTATCGAACTAAATCTCACCCATTGATAAGTCAAAGAAATAAATACTAGATATATGTGTTTGTTATTATATCATGATTAAGAGTACACACTTCCATAATAACAAAGGTCTTGTTCTTTTATTCAGTCAGTATAAAAAGAATTTACCTTAAATGGTCCAGCTCAATACACTCAGAGTGTACTAGTGTAATTTTATAGTTAAGATAAACTAATATCAAATTACACTACGACTACTCCAATGGTTTGTTTCTTTCCATCTTAGTCATGAGCTACTGTTTATAATTTATAAGGAATTGATAACATGATCTTCTGTGTGTAATACCACACACCATGTTATCTACAATATAAATTAATTGAACAACTACACTTAGCATATAAATGTAGACATTTGACCAATGTGATTCTTTATTTCAAAATAAAATATTTACAAAAAGCTAGGCTTTTAGTATACACTCTAACACATACAAGGGCATACGCTTCTTCACACATTTCAACATTTTACTGCTCTTCTCCATTTCTCCCCCACTGGAGACTAACTTCAGCATCGAAGTGGATAAGTTGGGGCACGCCCGACCTCCGTTCTAACCCCTCCCTCACTCTTCTACTCCTCGCAAGTTCTCCAGACGATTTGACCCTCCCTACAGTGCTCAATGACTCCCTTCATCAGTTCAGCAAGCATCTCTGGTAGCACCACCTCCCTCCAACTCATGGTGACTTTGTCAACATTAGGGACACCTCACTAGTGGCTCATCCTCTAGCAATCTCAAGCAGGAATAAATTGACGTCGTCTGTGGGAACATACACCTAAACTGACACATTGAGATGTATGATATCGGAAAACTCTCTACCATCACCATGACATCGGAGGATTTTAGCAAACCTGTTGTTGCCACATTACAGGAGCAAGAGAGCAGAATTCTTAGGTGTTATTTTCATTTGAACGCTGCGCTAAAAACCCATGAGCCTTTGGCCTGGCAAGATCCTTACTCTCCAGATCCTTAGTCGGCACATGAGATCCAAGTTGCATCAAATTTCATACGTTAGGTTTTTATATATCTTGACCTGCCGATCAATGCTATTTTTATGGATTGACTTAGTGTTCAGCTATTCACTTTCATTGTCGAACCTAGTTAGTTATTATCATTCTCTCCTCGATTCCATGGACACTTGGGAGTTGAGAGATTGAGCTTACTATTCTCTTCCCCACTCCACGGATGCTTGTGAATCAAGGGATAGACCTTGCTATTCTCTCCCCGAGTCTGTAAATGCTTAGGAGTCGAGGATAGAGCCTATTTTTCATTCATTGACCCCATGAACCCTTGAGAGTCGAGGGATCAATCTTACCATTCTCTCCCTAACTCTACGAACGCTTGGGAGTTGAGAGATTGAGCTGATTATATTCTCTCCCCGACTCCATGGATACTTTGGAGTCGAGGGATCAAGTAATTCTCACCCTTAGCATGATCCCTGACTTCATGGATACTTAGTGTTGGTGCAATATCCCTCAGGTCAAGGTTGACCTGGGTAACCAAGCTGAGTCTTGGTTTGGGTTTAGATGTTTGACAATAAGATATTGATTGAAGAAGAGTCAAGTAGGTCAAGGTTGACTGGATACTTGACTGGGAAGTCCTAACTGGGATGTTAGGCAAAATGAAAGTCCTGGTGAGTGAAGTCAGGCAGAAGAAAAGTCCTGGTGAGTGAAGCCAGGCAGATGAAAGTCCTGGTGAGTGAAGCCAGGCAGAAGAAAAGTCCTGGTGAGTGAAGCCAGGCAGATGAAAGTCCTAGTGAGTGAAGCTAGGCAGATGGAAACCCTGGTGAGTGAAGCCAGGTGAAAGTCCTAGTGAGTGAAGCTAGGCAGATGGAAACCCTGGTGAGTGAAGCCAGGTGAAAGCCCTGGTGAGTGAAGCCAGGCAGATGAAAGTCCTGGTGAGTGAAGCCAGGCAGAAGAAAAGTCCTGGTGAGTGAAGCCAGGCAGATGAAAGTCCTAGTGAGTGAAGCTAGGCAGATGGAAACCCTGGTGAGTGAAGCCAGGTGAAAGTCCTAGTGAGTGAAGCTAGGCAGATGGAAAACCCTAGTGAGTAAAGCCAGGTGAAAGCCCTGGTGAGTGAAGCCAGGAAAGGGAAAATCCAGATGGATCAAGGATGATCGGACATCTGGTGCTGGGAAGTCCAAGTAGGTCAAAGGATTGACTGGATACTTGGCAAGGAAGGAAGACCAGATGGGTCAAGGTTGACCAGACATCTGGTGGAAGTCCAAGTAGGTCAATGGAGTGACCGGATACTTGGCACGACGAGTAAAAGTCCAAGTGGGTCAAAGGGATTGACCGACACTTGGTGGGAGTCCCGCAGTCAAGGGAGTGACCGATGTGAGGCATGATGTACCAACAGTCAAGGTTGACCGGATGTTGGTTAGGAGGTTTGGAACTTGGTTTTGGGCAAAATCCACGCCGGATCGATCCGTGGATCGATCCAGTCGTTTAGTGCTGATCAGGAGTTCTGATTCGAAATCAGAAGCTCGGATCGATCCGTGGATCGATCGAGGTCCCGATCGATCCATCGATCGGGACGATGCCGCTTCGCGCGATAAGCGCCGGATCGATCCGTGGATCGATCCGTGCGCTCGAGAGGCGCCCGATCGATCCGTGGATCGATCCAGCCTCCCGATCGATTCGAACATCAATCGATCGGGATCCGACCGCTGCATCGGGTTTAAAGCCGCAGGCGTGGTCTTCGGCATCTCTTTACGAGCTCTTCTCAGATTCATTCCAGCTCCTCCACAGCTCTCTACAAGCACGTGATCGCCAGTTCTTGAAGGTTCTTGGAGGCTTTCCAAGTCAAGAGGCGGATCTATTGCAAGAGGAAGAAGTTAGGGTTAGGGTTTTTACGGCACATCTTGTAAGCTTTTGCTTAACTTGTATTTCCCTTTCTTCTTCTTGTATTGAGAGTGTTGTAGGGCTTCTCCGCCTTTGGTAGTTACCATAAAGGAGTGTTATTCATAGTGGAGGGTGTGTGCGTTGGTGTGGATCCTTGGATTAGTCACCTCTTGTGAGGTGGATACCAAGTAAAATCCTAGTGTTAGCGTGTTTGTGTTTGTTTCTGTATTTTCCGCTGCGCATTCTTGAAGAAACAAGCAACACCGAGCAACGAGCACGCGACGAGCTATTCACCCCCCCTCTAGCTACTTTTGGTCCTAACAAGTGGTATCAGAGCGAGGTTGCTCTTCACCGGAATCATCGCCGGAAGGGTCAAGCATAACAACAAAAGCTAGAGGGTGAAGAAGTTGGAGCAAATTCATCAAAGTCAAAGAATTCAAGAAGCTCAACTTCAAGATGCAATTCCAAGATGGACTTGGATTTGATACAAGGGTGGCTCCACCATACACTTCTACGAGTTTCGATTCTTGGAAATCAAGAATCGAAAATTTTCTTATGATGGAGATAGAGCAATGGTTTGCTCTAATGGAAGGCTTCAAAGCTCCAACAAACTCCAAGGGCAAGCTTCTAAAGAAAAGCAGATGGAGTTCAGAGCAAATTCAAAGGGGCGAGGCAAATGACAAAGTGACCAAGCTTCTGGTCAATTTATTGCCTAGCCACATCTTGGCTCGAGTTGGAGAATTCGAAGATGCCAAGGAGCTTTGGAGCAAATTGGCCAAGCTTCATGAAGAGATCCCCTCCACTGTACAAGATCATGAAGAATCCAAAGAGGGTGACTCTTTGGAGCAAGACCAAGAGGAGGACCCCGAGGTTGAGAGATACTCAATCTCCGAAGAAGAGGAAATCCAAGAAGCTTCATCCTCAAGGGAATGCACCGAAGGGAACAAGGAGGGAGCATACTCCTTGTTTCACATTCAAGATGATGAAGCCTCCACCTCTAGGATTGAGGGGGAGCAATCCTTGGTGACGCCGGATCAAGAAGAAGGAGAAGCTTCTACATCCGGGTCAAGTGAAGAAGAAGAAGATGGTGCCACCTCCGAAATTCAAGAAATAGCAAATGGAGGAGCAAGTGCCATCCCTACACAAGAAGGTATAAATGTTTCAATTAAAAATAAAAATCATATAATATGTTTTGAGTGTAGGGAAAGTGGGCACTACAAGAGCAAGTGTCCCAACTTGGCCAAGAAGAAGGGTCAAGTGACGAAAAAGGGCAAGGAGAAGCCCAAGGAGACCACCCCCGGGACAAAGAAGAGCAAGGAGCATATCATATGCTTCTCTTGCAATCAAAAGGGGCATTACCGGAGTCAATGCCCCAAGGGGAAGAAGGTGGTCAAGGCTCAAGGAGGCACTAGGCAAGGGGGAGCCTCCAAGGTAAAGAAGAAGGTAACATTTATTGAGCCTACCCCTTTACATTATGGTAAAAAGCATGATGGTTCTAACTTTTATCATTTTAATGCTATTTACCATGAAAATAGAAAGCATGATAGTGTTAAAGAAAAACATATAGCTTTTCATGCTAAAACTACTACACCTAAGGCTAGGATTGTAGGTAAAAATCTAGGCGTAAACTCTAAGGATTTTAGATACAAGCCTAGAAACAAAAATGCTCATGGGTCAAATACTAAGGACTTAGTGAGAGAAAATCAAGTCTTGAGGTCAAGACTTGATAAAATGGAAAAGACCCTAAAAAGGATGGAAAATATCCTATTAGGGCAAAATGAGCATAACCTAGGTCTAGGAGCACAAAGGTCATCTAATGGCCATAGAGGTTTGGGATACAAACCAAAGGCTAAGAAGGATGTGCCCTCTTACCATAGAGTTCCATATAGCTATGGAACAAACCCTAGGTCTAGTGGTCAAGCCAAAAATACTAGGGAAGTCATCCCTAAGAGTATTTTTGCAATAAATGTGACTAAGACTTCTAAGAAGTCTAAGAAAGTCACAAACAAGGTCACAAGGGAGGTTATCCCTAGAGTTGACCTAGAAAATGTGACCAAGGCTTCTAAGAAGCCCAACAAGGTCACTAGGAAGGTATCTAGGGAAGTTATCCCTAGTGAGTACCTAGAGCATCCAAGGAGCACCAATAGGTGTTGGGTTCCTAGGAGCATCTTCTCTACCCCATAGATGGGTTAGAGAGTGTCAACTCCGATTAGAAGGGTAGTTAACCCAACTTTGAGGAAATTGACACTCAAGGAGCATTTTCAAGGTTTAGTTAACCTTTGAAAATGAAATGGACCTATTATTTACTCCTTGAAAGAGTAAAATGTGCCTAATGGTGGAAGATTTGATTTTAATCTTAAATGGCACATATTGAAAATTAATAAGAACTATCAAGTTGGGTTTTTGGTATGTTCTTAGGCAATTTAAGGCAATCCGGGCCTTAAATTTAAAAGTGCTGCTCTTGAGGAAAAATGGAATATGCCAACATTTGAGGACATGTTCATTTTAATTGGCATAAATTAATCAAGGGAATAAGAAATGCAAACTTAGGCTTTGGCATTTTCTTGAAGCACTTTGGGCAAGCTAGGGTTTAAGTCTTAGGATTAGCTAAGATTAACGATACTTAGATAGGTAATCTAGGTATATTTTATTTATGCTAAACCTTGCCATGATTGTTTGCTCATAATATGCCATGACATCATATTTTATCTTATTTGTATTTTGCATTCATGACTTATCATGAAAAATACAAAAATACCATGTCATGTCATACATACATCATGTAGTTATAGGAATCTTTCTTTTGAAAGCTATTTTATTTTGATGTATGCCATAACATTATCATGCATTATGTTTATTTCCTTAAAGAAAAAAAAAATTAAGGACATATGACATTAGTTAAACAAGTGGCATTTGTTTACAACAAGTGGAATAAACAAGTGACATTTGTTTAACAAGTAAATCAACAAGTAACATCCTTTGTGGATGTCTACCTCTCAAAATGCCTAGATAGATATGCTTGATCCCTAGAATAGGGCAAAACCAAAATCTTACATCTCACAAAGACCTATAAGGTGACTTATATGTGTTTTAGTGCATATTATATACAAGTGAGATGTTAGGATGATGAACAAAACTCAAGATGTTGATTTAGTGCATTCTTTTGAGTTTTAAGTTCATCAAAACACATAGTTATGTGTTTTCCCATCATTGAGAAAGCTAATGTACAAGTCATGTGCATTATGCCCAAGGAACATGATGGGATATTGGTTTTGAAAATGTTTTTAAAATGTTTTTGGAAAACCTTGGTGAAGGCTATCTTTTGATAGTAATTACCATTGAATAGTTAGACACAAACTTGAAGAAAAATACTAAAGTTTTTGCAAGCTTTCAAGTTTGTGTCAATCTTTGAAAATATGATGTATTTTCATAGAAAACTACTTTTCCATGATTAAGTATGCCCTAAATAATGTCTACACGAAATTTCATAATTTTTGGATTTTTGTAGAATTTTCTAGGGGTTTCTGAAGTTGACTGAAATGGAATTTCAGCAACTATCAGAGCTCCGATCGATCCATGGATCGATTGGAGTTCCATGAATCGATCCATGGATCGATTCAAACGGCAATTCCCGCGAGCAGAAGCTCGCTGGATCGATCAGCCGATCGATCCAGGGAGTCTGAATCGATCAGTGGATCGATTCAGAAAGGTTCAATCGATTGGACCCAACTCCAATCGATCCAAGTTGCTGATTTTGGCCGGGAAGGCCTGATTTCAGCATCTTTGAACCTCTTTGAGTCTAGGTAACCATTCCAAACCCCTTAAATACATTTGTATACATACAAAGGGTGTTTTCATGTTGAAAACAAGGATGGATTGGTTAACGAAGACTAAGTAGAAGTTTAGGTTGAGATTGTTTCAAATTTTGAATATTTGAACCTCAAAACTTCCACATTTGGGTTTCCTAATGGTTTAGGGATTCCAAGTCATTGTTGGTGCAATGACAGAAGTTACCACCATGTCTTTAGGGGAAGGGACTCTTTAAAGACATGAAAATTATTTTTCATGAACCTTGGAAGGTGGTTAACCTTCTGTTGTGAACTTGCTCAAGGTTGAGCATTTAAACTTGAAATGGGAAAAATGGGGAGTGGATATCCTCATTATTTCAAGTGGATACTCAAGTGGTTGAAAATGCTCAAGGTTGGGTATTTGTCAACATTGAGGGAGAAGTTAAGGATAAATGAAGGGTATGAGACCTTCATTATCGTGTTGATCACAACGAGTGATGTTGTGAACAACGATGAGCAACTCTTGGGAGAGTCTTCAACAAATGGATTTGTTGAAGTGTGCCCAGAATTGGAGCATGGGTTGATGTGTGTCCAACGATGGGTTGATGTGTGCCAATAGGGGGAGAATGTATGGTTAAGCTTAGTCCTTCATTACCTATGGGAAGGTCATAGGGGGAGAATGAAAGGACTCATGAAAGGGAGTAAGTTAGGCTTTCATTACCTAGAGGGAGTTTGCCCTCTTAGGGGGAGAATGAAGAGCTTAATTTATGCTTTCATTACCTAGTGGTATGAAGAAGGAGGCTATGGGATTAGCCTAACTTACATATGGGATTGTAAGTGTTATTGTGGTATTGTCAAACATCAAAAAGGGGGAGATTGTTGGTGCAATATCCCTCAGGTCAAGGTTGACCTGGGTAACCAAGCTGAGTCTTGGTTTGGGTTTAGATGTTTGACAATAAGATATTGATTGAAGAAGAGTCAAGTAGGTCAAGGTTGACTGGATACTTGACTGGGAAGTCCTAACTGGGATGTTAGGCAAAATGAAAGTCCTGGTGAGTGAAGCCAGGCAGAAGAAAAGTCCTGGTGAGTGAAGCCAGGCAGATGAAAGTCCTGGTGAGTGAAGCCAGGCAGAAGAAAAGTCCTGGTGAGTGAAGCCAGGCAGATGAAAGTCCTAGTGAGTGAAGCTAGGCAGATGGAAACCCTGGTGAGTGAAGCCAGGTGAAAGTCCTAGTGAGTGAAGCTAGGCAGATGGAAAACCCTAGTGAGTAAAGCTAGGTGAAAGCCCTGGTGAGTGAAGCCAGGCAGATGAAAGTCCTGGTGAGTGAAGCCAGGCAGAAGAAAAGTCCTGGTGAGTGAAGCCAGGCAGATGAAAGTCCTAGTGAGTGAAGCTAGGCAGATGGAAACCCTGGTGAGTGAAGCCAGGTGAAAGTCCTAGTGAGTGAAGCTAGGAAGATGGAAAACCCTAGTGAGTAAAGCTAGGTGAAAGCCCTGGTGAGTGAAGCCAGGCAAGGGAAAATCCAGATGGATCAAGGATGATCGGACATCTGGTGCTGGGAAGTCCAAGTAGGTCAAAGGATTGACTGGATACTTGGCAAGGAAGGAAGACCAGATGGGTCAAGGTTGACCAGACATCTGGTGGAAGTCCAAGTAGGTCAATGGAGTGACCGGATACTTGGCACGACGAGTAAAAGTCCAAGTGGGTCAAAGGGATTGACCGGACACTTGGTGGGGAGTCCTGGCAGGTCAAGGGAGTGACCAGATGCGAGGCATGATGTACCAACAGGTCAAGGTTGACCGGATGTTGGTTAGGGAGGTTTGGAACTTGGTTTTGGGCAAAAACCAAGTGCTGGATCGATCCGTGGATCGATCCAGGCTGTGGATCGATCAGTGGATCGATCTAGATTCTTCCCAGCGACCAGAAAGCTTCTGGATCGATCCAGAGGTCCCGATCGATCAGCCGATAGATTGGGACGATGCTGCTTCGCGCGATAAGCGCTGGATCGATCCGTGGATCGATCCAGGCGCGTTTCCTGAGCACAGAGGCGCTCTGGATCGATCCGTGGATCGATCCAAAGCCTCCCCGATCGATTCGGAACATTCGAATCGATCGGGATCCGACCGTTGCGTCGGGTTTAAAGCCGCAGGCGAGCGTGGTCTTCGGCATCTCTTCACGAGCTCTTCTCAGATTCATTCCAGCTCTCTACAAGCACGTGATCGCCAGTTCTTGAAGGTTCTTGGAGGCTTTCCAAGTCAAGAGGCGGATCTATTGCAAGAGGAAGAAGTTAGGGTTAGGGTTTTTACGGCACATCTTGTAAGCTTTTGCTTAACTTGTATTTCCCTTTCTTCTTCTTGTATTGAGAGTGTTGTAGGGCTTCTCCGCCTTTGGTAGTTACCATAAAGGAGTGTTATTCATAGTGGAGGGTGTGTGCGTTGGTGTGGATCCTTGGATTAGTCACCTCTTGTGAGGTGGATACCAAGTAAAATCCTAGTGTTAGCGTGTTTGTGTTTGTTTCTGTATTTTCCGCTGCGCATTCTTGAAGAAACAAGCAACACCGAGCAACGAGCACGCGACGAGCTATTCACCCCCCCTCTAGCTACTTTTGGTCCTAACACTTAGAAGTTGAGGGATTGAGTTATTTTCTCCCTCAGTGGGATCAAAGTCTATTATAATCTCTCCTCTACTCTGCGTACGCTTGAGAGTCAAGGGATCTGTTGGGATATGCCCAATGCAATATATACTTAATATGATAATAAAATTATTTTATTGCAACACATACACCACACCCATGCAGGATACAACTGTTGGAACCCCAAGGTATTTTGATGTGATCAAACAAGCTAAGTTAGGTCCTACGTTTGTTTAACCCTTGTGTCTAAGTGTGCAGGAGCTTAGGAACACAGGAAGTCGAGCGGAAGACGTGACTAGTGAGAAGGACGGCACGGGAAAGAGCCGACGGGCTCGATGCATCTGAGGGACGAGGTGACCGCGGAAGAGTACACCGGTGGACGAGAAGAACGTGCGCGACGTTCGAGGGACGAGAAACCGGGAAGGAAGGTTGCTCGAGGAGAAGGTCGGAACTTGGGTTCGAGTGAGCCCTATTCCGGATGATCGAGATCACCCAAGCTAGCGGAGCCGGAGTTGAAGACCCGGACCGAGACGAGCTGAACCGAAGTAGAGCGACCGGACGAAAAAGTCAACCAGAGTTGACTTTTGGGGTCCGGGGCGCCCGGAGCTGACCGAGGCGTCTGGACCCCTCCGGGGTGCCTGGATCGAAGTTATTGACCAAATCGAGTCAAACTCGATCTGAACATTGGGGGATAAAGTTTTATCCCCACAGGGCGCCCGGAACCCCTTCGGGGGCGCCCCGACCAGTGCTATAAATATAGCACTGGTTTGCACAGATCTTTCAACTCACTTGTAATTCATTTTTCCCTATGCTTTATTTTCTTTTGTACTGTCAACGCTGTAAGAGGCTACTCCGCCCAGAGGAGAATCAGATAGAGCGTCATCTTTGCCTTGGATTAGCAATCCTCTTATTGCAAACCAAGTAAACCCTCTGCATCTGTTTTAGATTTTGTTTATTTAGTCTCTGTTTCTTTTTAATTACAAGTTCCTTAAATTAGTTGAATATCGGAGAAAGGTTTTGATTTAATTTTAGTAGGACAATTCACCCCTCCCCTCTTGCCGACCTCCAAAGGGACCAACAAGTGGTATCAAAGCAAGGCGCTTCAGGAGGACTAACCACCAATTGAAGCAACGAGATGGCCGGACCAAGCATCGTTCCACCAAAATTCGAGGGGGACTTCGCAGACTGGAAGCGACGTATGGAGGTATTCCTAAGAACTGATTTCGAAATTCGGTTTATTATGAAATATGGTTTTGTAGCTCCAATGAATCAAGATGGAGAAGAAAAAGAAGAGAGCCACTGGACGAAGAAGGAGCAGAATGAGTCTGTAGCAAACAGCCGTGCGGAATATCACCTGCTGAGCGTGTTGCCGCCTCAAGAGGTCAACCGCATCGGAAGCTATTCATCTGCCAAAGAACTCTGGGAGAAGTTCCTGGAACTCCACGAAGGCACGTCTGAAGCGAAGCTTGCTAAAAGAGACATCCTCCGGAACAATTTAATGAACATCCGACTGGAAAAAGGTGAGAAGGTAGCCAGTCTACACGCAAAGGTAAAAGAACTGATTACTGGTCTCGAGAACCTCAGAGAAACGGTAACAAATCGGGAAACAATACGCTACGCACTCAACGCGTTTTCCAAAACATCAGATTGGACATCAATCGTCGACGCCTACGACATTTCGAAAGACCTGGAGGTAAGCACTTTAGAAGAACTGTTCTCCACTCTTGAATTGCATGAAACCAGGTGTGTAGGAACAAAGGAATCAAGCCAGATGATTGCGCTAAACGCAACCAAAAGGGATGAACCTGAGTCAGACTTAGAGGATGATCAGGAAGTGTACATGGTAAGAAACTTTAAAAAGTTTTTTAGAGCTAATAAATTTAAAGAAATACAGAATAAAAAGAATCCAATAAATAGAAGAAGGATGCGTTGCTACCAGTGTCAAAAGGAAGGACACCTAAAAGAAGATTGCCCAGAACTAAAGAAGGACAAAGACAAGATTCCCAAGAAGCACAAGAACCTAAAAGCTACTTGGGATAACACTGTTGGTGCGGGAAGCATCCGACGATCGAACCTTGGTTTTGATAATGGCAAAGGATTCAAAGTTAAGTTAGTGTGTGATCTAACATGTTTGAATGAGTGTTTCAGGAAAGTCCTAGCTGCGGTTAGGCAGGTGAAAAACCCTAAGGGGTAGTAACCTTAGGTCCTAGGGTGCAGTAACCCTAGGTGGAGGAAAACCCTAAGGGGCGGTAACCTTAGGTCCTAGGGGGTGGTAACCCTAGGTGGAGAAAAACCCTAAGGGGCGGTAACCTTAGGTCCTAGGGGGTGGTAACCCTAGGCTGAAAGTCCAGTCGATCTGGAGGACCGGACTGACATTAGGTAATCTCTCCTGAGGGGAGTAGGTGAGGACGCGTTCCCCGTAGAGGGAACAGTAGGCGTCGGGTCGACCTAGGGTTTCCGGTTGGAAATCCGAATTCAGACTCGGACAGTCCGAAGACTGTCAGTTATTCCTTACTTTGTTTTATCAGATTCTAACACTGTCTTGCAGGGTATTTTGCTCGGACTAACCTTTGTTTGCAGGTGAGGAACCTGCTGGAAAAAGGTGGTCCGGGCGCCCGGAATGGATCCGGGCGCCCGGGATCAAATTTTATCCCTGTCGCGACTTCGCCACGTGGAGCATCCTGGTTGGTTGGCCACGTCACACTCCAGGCGCCCGGAAAGGATCCAGGCGCCCTGAATGTCATATAAAAAGAGGGTTGAGGTGCAGCTTCAACACAACAATCAATTGCTAAGCTGTCTTCTGTGAAGTGCTGTCAACGAGACGATTTTGAAGTGCGACTACTCGACGTCGACAACCCAAAGCTCAGACTCTTCAATCTTGTGTTGTCGGTATTAATTCTTTTATTACACTGATTGTAATTCAAATTGTAATCTTTTCGGATATATAGTTGTTGCCCACCGAAAGCGGTCAAGGACCGTGGGCCTTCGAGTAGGAGTCGCCATAAGCTCCGAACGAAGTAAAACACCTGCGTCTCTGTGTGTTTTATTTTACTTTCCGCTGCGTTTCCATTCTGTGTTTTATATCGTTAAAAATAGCCACGAGCGCTATTCACCCCCCCTCCCCTCTAGCGCGTTTCGATCCATCAATTGGTATCAGAGCGGGGTCATTTTGAATTGGTGCAACCACCATTCAAAATAATTTTTTCGTGGTATTTTTATTTTCGGAGTCGATTAGAATTTAGCCTCATAGCTAAATTCTAAATCTTTTTCGCTCGAATCGTTTTTTTTCGGAATTGGTGCAACACCACCCGAATTTGTGGTCCATTTCTTTCTTACCGCACTACTAAGCCAGGATCAAGTCCTGGGACATTTTTTTGTTGTTTTTTCGCTTTAGGTAAAACTGAAATGGCCCTTCAAGAAGGCTATAGTACTGCCCGCCCTCCGCTATTCACCGGAGACGACTTCGGGTACTGGAAAAGTCGGATGGAGGCATATCTCCAGACTCACTTTGAAGTTTGGATGATTGTCAAAACCGGATTCAAACTACCATCTGACAGCACCGGCAAACCACTACCGTACGAGGAATGGGATGCATCTTCGATCAAGAAAGTGGAAGCTAATGCCAAGGCAACCTGCACCCTCCAGTGTGGCCTATCAAAAGAAGAACTCAACCGCGTCGGCCCCTTCAACAGGGCCAAAGAATTGTGGGAGAAGCTAATTGAACTTCACGAAGGGACATCCGACACCAAAGTAAGTAAAAGAGACTTAATTTTTAATAAATTATTTAACATCAAATTGCAGGAAGGTGAAACAGCTGCTCAACTCCATGCTCGGATTCAAGATCTGCTCAATGGTCTTCATGCGATTGGACAAAAGGTAGACAACCGGGACATCATAAGGTATTCTCTAAACGCCTTTCCAAGGAACACCTTGTGGGCATCCATGGTAGATGCCTACAAGGTCTCCAAGGACTTGTCTACCATTAAATTAGATGAACTGTTTGCAGAATTCGAACTTCACGAACAGACTAATGCACGCCCGACCGAGAAAGGATTGACTTTGGTTGCAGGAACAGGGAGATCGCGTGAGTCAAAGGTCAAGCGAAGAACCGAACCTGAGTCACAAGACGAACCAGACTCAGAAGACGACGATGAACTCACAATCGAAATAGTCAGCTTAGTAAAGAAGCTCTGCAAAAAGAAGGGCTTCAACAAAAAGGATCTCAGAAAGGCCATTCAGTCTAAAGAAGCCCAGCCGAGCTCGAAGGTCAAATTCGAAGTGACCTGCTACGGGTGCAATCAGAAGGGTCACATCAAGGCGAATTGCCCGAACCAGAAGGATCCAAAGAAACCCAAAAGAAAGAAGGCATTGAAGGCAACATGGGACGAGTCTTCTTCCGAAGAATCCGACGACGAAGAACAAGAACAGACGAACTTTCTTGCCTTGACAGCCCGGGACTTCACCAACGGATCCGGAAGTGAGGACGAATCGGAAGCCGAGTCCGAGAGAAGCCACGGATCCGCATCCGTTTCCGAAGGGCCGAACCCCTCTGTAAGTAAAAGTCGATTATATAGTTTAATTAATTATTTAATGCATAAAGTAGCTAAGTCTAAGATTCGAATTAAAGCGCTTCTAAAGGAGGTAACACTCCTTAAAGAAACGCCTAATAACGAATCCTTAACTGATCAAGTTCAGACTGGAACCTCAACTCAAGTTCAAAAACTTGAGGAAGAGAATTCCAATCTGAAAAGTCAAGTCAAGGATTTGAAAATAACTCTAGAGAGATTTTCCTTGGGATCCAAGAATCTTGACTTAATTCTTGGAACTCAAAGGGCAATCTACAATCGAACTGGACTAGGATATAAGAAGAAGTATAAATCTTACCTATCCTTAATAAAACCAAATAGAAAAATGGTCCAAGCATGGGTTGCCAAGTCCAATATGATCAATCGAATTGGACTTGGACATTATTGGGTTCCTAAGGATCAAATACATTACCTCAATAAACCTTATCGAGGCTATGATCCAGGGGGAGCTAAAACAATAAAAATTCGAAATTAAATTCAAAATTCAAAATTCTAAAATTCAAAATTCTAAAATTCAAAATTCAAAATTCAATATTCTAAAATTCAAAATTCTAAAATTCAAAATTCAAAATTCAAAATTCTAAAATTCAAAACTCAAAATTCTAAAATTCAAAATTCAATATTTCAAAATTCAATATTCTAAAATTCAAAATTCTAAATTCTAAAACTAAAAATTCAAAATTCAAAATTCAAAATTCAAAATTCAAAATTCAAATTCAAAATTCTAAAATTCAAAATTCAAAATTCAAAATTCTAAAATTCAAAATTCAAAATTCAAAATTCTAAAATTCAAAATTCAAAATTCAAAATTCTAAAACTCAAAATTCTAAAATTCAAAATTCAAAATTCTAAAACTCTAAAATTCAAAATTCAAAATTCTAAAATTCGAAATTAAATTCAAAATTCTAAATTAAAAATTCTAAAATTCAAAATTCAATATTCTAAAATTCAAAATTCAAAATTCAAAAATTCAAAATTCAAAATTCTAAAATTCAAAATTCTAAATTCTAATTAAAAATTCTAAATTCAAAATTCAGAATTAAAATTTAGAGGGTCCATAATAGCTGGCAACTCCGAAAACTATTTACACGACAGGGTAACCAAACTTAAACTACCCGAAATGGGTAAATAAGAGTAGATTACCCGGATGGGTAAATAAGGATAGATTAAAAAGGGTTAAATTTTAACTTAAAGCACAGTACTGGTGAAGTTTTTGGATGATAGTACATTGGGAAAACTTGGGCATCGCATGTCTAGGAAGATATGGCTTCGACCTGGTGCATTTGGGCAAGTGGAACTAACCGAAGCTACCCTTAAATGGATCATAACTAGTTAGACCAAGGTTTAGTATTAAGCTCAATGGGTAGGACTATTTGGGAAACCTCGAAGGCATGGTTACTTTAATGAGCTCCTTGTGACTCACCATAGCCCAGAAGTTTATGCAAAGAACGCTTACTTGTTGAACCCAAAGCTAAACCCGAATCTAACATAAAGTTAAACATAACCCTATAAATTGAGTTAATTCATCTCACAAAATAATAGGAGCCCCTGATTGAAAACATACATCGGGTGAGATGACTAAGAAAATTTAAATATCCCTCCAAAATACTTAAATTAAAATTTAAATATTCCTCCAAAATTACTTAAACTAAATTTCAAAGCAAATTAACTTAAACAATTTCAAAATTGAATTAATTTAAAATAATTCTCAATTAAACATGTTTAACATCAAGTTTACTTAAGCATCTTTAAGTTAATTAAAACAAAAAAAACTAAAAAAAATAATAAATAAAAAATAAAACGAACAGAAGTCAAAAACCGGGGGCGGGCGCCCCCGGTATTCACACCCCGGACTCCCTTATAAATAGGGGGCAGGAGGCGCCCCCTACCCTTGCACCAAAGTCTTTCTCCTTAAAGCTTCTTAGCTTACTTGTGAAGACTTTCAAAATTAAAATTTTCCGCGGTTGATACAGAGTCGTGACTCAACCGAGGTCGTCAGTTCTAAAATTTATTACAATGGCTCCTCGGTAAAATTTTTATCCCCTCCTAAACTTTATTTCTTATAATGCTTGTTTATTTCCTAGTGTAATATTAATTTGAAATTTAGGAAGCGTTCCAAATCTGGTGCTGGGCCCTCTACACCTAGCATTGACCCTAGGTTTCCCACCGACGAACTTTGGATTAAGTTTATGTCAACAAATTACATGGCCATTAGAACCAAATGTATAGATAGATCATTTTTTCTACGCTCTTGTATTCCAGTCTCCGAGGCTAGGTTGCGAAATCTAGTTGAGTGCACTAGCCCGGTAAACATAAGTTTATGTGCCGAATTTTACAACAACCTAGTGAAAGTAGATGACTACTCCTATACCACTAGGGCAGCTGGCACAGATATCACATTATCTCCCACTACCATTCGTGAGTTTCTAGGGTTACGAGAGTCACCCTGCACCTTTTTATGCTATCCTCCTAGGGAGCTACCTTTTAGAGATCCCTACTCACATATTACCCTCGATACGATCTATTCGTATTTCTTTGAGGACCAACGTGATCCCACTGAGATCCAGTTTAGGTCCCTTAACCTTAGAATTCAGGACTACGCCCTTTATAGGGTTCTAGTACTTTGTATTTTACCGCTGACCACTCACGACATTGCGGTGATGCGTCCATTTCACTCCTTTCTTCTCTATGCCACGTGTCAGAGGTTAGACATAGACATCAGCCTACACATCTTTTCCACTATTATTTACGCATCTGGATACGTGACCAGCAGACGGGTACATATGCCTTACTGTCACATCCTGACAACTTACATGTCCTCATTGCACATTGATGTCACCGAAGGTGACATCCGTCACATGACCGAGTTTGACATCATAGGAGCTAGAAACTTTTCCCTAGCAAATATCCATATAGACGATGAGGGTACCATGTCCTGGCGTAGGGGGGCACAGCACCAGCAGGCGGAGGAGGCAGAGCATGATGAGTTCATGTTAGCACTATTTCCTGAGGAGGCTGCTCCTGCCCCACCACCACCTCGAGCACCACACCCAGCTCCTCGCACTCTAGCTGATCGAGTTTCCGGACTTGAGAGGGCTATGTCGAGTCTCCAGCACGAGAGCTCCGAGTTTCATCAGTCCATGCGGCGAGAGGTCTCCGATCTTCGACGAGAGGTCCGACGGGAGGTCTCCGACTTACGACGAGACGTACGGCAGGAGCTCTCCGACCTGCGCCGAGATCTACGAGAGGACGATCGGGCTCGTCACACTGAGCTCCTGACACTACTCCGGTCGCTGGGTTCCGGACCACCTCCCTCATCATCTCAGTAGCTCCGACTGTAGCTCCATTATGACTCTAGTACAGCATGTAGCAGCATGTAGCAGCTCTATTATGACTCCTTTATCTATGTCGACTTTTTACTTCTGACTTGATTGATTATATCCTAATCTAATAGTTTAGTCTTTTTATCACATCTTTTAATGTTTTTTTATAACTTCTAGGCAAAACTTGGTTTTTCAAAATCCCTACTTTACTAGATTTTCAAGAGTTGGATTTAGCCTAGGATTTCCCCCTAGAAATCATGTTCCCCCAGGACTCAGCCAGAGCATCTCACAAACATCTAGGTTTACCTTGATCGTGTTTGTAAAACATAGAACGGTGTGAGATGCATAGGGTACAGCCTGGACTCGAGAATACTTATTTCTGTGCATCAATATAAGTCTGGGCGTTAAATACGTGATTAAAAGTAATCGAATCAACTCTTCCAGCCTTAGTCAAATCTAACTGGATCTATTGACTTGACTTGACTAACCAAGTGAACACTGTTGCCCTCTAGGCAATCAGCAAGTAGCTAAACGGTTAGACAGTTGGTAAAGGAAATAATAAGTTTAAGCATGTCTGTACTTAAAAGATCTGATACCTGATCAAAACAAATCTTGACTCATGCTTGGACTTTAGGGCTCTGATACCTTACTAAAACAAACGGCAAGCTATTTAAAAAATAAGGTCATCGCTTCTCCTTTGCCTTAAGTATTCTTGAAATACATTTCAAAAACATGCCTTAAGCAGCTTTCTCAAAAACTTTCTCCAAATTTAAAACTTTCAAGTATTCTCTACTTTAAAACTTTAAGACTTTTTCAAAGTACTATTCTCTTTAAAACTTTTAAAAACTTTTAAGTTAAAGCAGTATTATTTAAAACTTTGAAATTTTTAAGTTAAAATTTTTTTTCTCCTTGGAAATTTTCTTTAAACATCTGAATATTTGTGAAGTTGAAAATCTTGTTTGAAAATTTCTGAAGTTGAAAATCTTGTTTGAAAATTTCTAGAGTTGAAAATTTTGTTTGAAAATTTCTGAAGTTGAAAATCTTGTTTGAAAATTTCTGAAGTTGAAAATCTCGTTTGAAAATTTTTATTGTTTGAAAATCTTGTTTGAAAAATTCTGAAGTTGAAAAATTTTGTTTGACAATTTCTAAAGTTGAAAATTGTGTTTTGAAATTTTTTTCAAAAACTAGCTCATTTTTTATATATGGCAAAGGGGGAGAGTAGAGAAATTCAATTCAAAGAAAGAGCAGAGAAATTCAAAGAAAATATTTTAAAAGGAGCTTGTATTAAGGGGGAGCGATGTTTATCTTGCTATCATGCTTATCCTGTTTCTTGTGCTTATACATATCTTTTACTTAACATTGAATTTCGGTTGCCATTATCAAAAAGGGGAGATTGTTGGTGCGGGAAGCATCCGACGATCGAACCTTGGTTTTGATAATGGCAAAGGATTCAAAGTTAAGTTAGTGTGTGATCTAACATATTTGAATGAGTGTTTCAGGAAAGTCCTAGCTGCGGTTAGGCAAGTGAAAAACCCTAAGGGGGGGTAACCTTAGGTCCTAGGGGGCGGTAACCCTAGGTGGAGGAAAACCCTAAGGGGCGGTAACCTTAGGTCCTAGGGGGTGGTAACCCTAGGTGGAGAAAAACCCTAAGGGGCGGTAACCTTAGGTCCTAGGGGTGGTAACCTAGGTGAAAGTCCATGGTGTGAACCGACCGGCATCGTAAATCTCCCGAGGGGAGTAGGTGAGGACGCGTTCCCGTAGAGGGAACAGAGGTGTCGGGTCGACCTAGGGTTTCCGGTTGGAAATGTCGGTGAAGACTGTCGTTATTCCTTACTTTGTTTTATCGATTCTAACACTGTCTTGCAGGTATTTTGCTCGGACTAACCTTTGTTTGCAGTGAGGAACCCGCCGAGGGTCCGGCGCCGAATGGATCCGGCGCCGAGGTCGTGCGCCCGAACAGTCCGCGCCGGATCAAATTTATCCCGCGACTTCGCCACGTGGAGCATCCCGGTTGGTTGGCCACGTCACACCTGCACCCGAAAGATCCGCCCGGAATGGCATATAAAAGAGGGTTGAGGTGCAGCTTCAACACAACAATCAATTGCTAAGCTGTCTTCTGTGAAGTGTTGTCAACGAGACGATTTTGAAGTGCGACTACTCGACGTCGACAACCCAAAGCTCAGATTCTTCAATCTTGTGTTGTCGGTATTAATTCTTTTATTACACTGATTGTAATTCAAATTGTAATCTTTTCGGATATATAGTTGTTGTCCACCGAAAGCGGTCAAGGACCGTGGGCCTTCGAGTAGGAGTCGTCATAGGCTCCGAACGAAGTAAAACACCTGCGTCTCTGTGTATTTTATTTTACTTTCCGCTGTGTTTCCATTCTGTGTTTTATATCGTTAAAAATAGCCACGAGCGCTATTCACCCCCCCTCTAGCGCGTTTCGATCCATCAGACACTTCTTCATCTGAGTCCGAGATTCAAGAATATGCCGGGATAGCACTGATGGCAAGCTACGAAGGACAGAGTACATCAGAACCCAGCATCGTTGAAGGGGGAGCGACCTAAGATGGAAGTAGCGAAGCAGGGGGAGATTCAGGCTTCAAGTCTGATATGGTAAGTGAGGTATGCCTCTTACCCCCTGATGAACTTTACTTTGGTATTAAGGCAATGACAAAATCCATGTATAAATTAGAAAATAAAAATACCAAATTAGAAAATGAAATTCTAGAAACAAAAAGAATTTTGACAAAATCATGTCTTATAGAGGATTTTGAAAAATTGAAAATTGAAAATGAAAAACTAAAAGAAGAAATAAAAATATTGAAAAAAATCTAATAGTTCAAATATTTCTACTTTTATAAATTATAGAGGTTTAAATTGGTATTATAGATTTCATCAAAGTCAAATCAGAAATATATCAAAAATCTATGTACCTAGGAAATACTTGGTTAATCCTGTAGGTAGGAACCTCTACTGGGTTCCAAAAACCTGTTTAATTTAAAATTAAAATTAAAATTAACTTAGAATTTTTTTTTTGAAAATTATTTATGAAAGTTAACTTAGAATATTTTTTTGCCTTACGACTTTTTTTTTAAAAAAAATTGAAATAAGTTTCACACTTAAAATTTTAGAAAATTTTTTAACACTTATGATTGTTTTTTCTGAAAAAATGTTTTACTTAAATTTTTTTTTCGAAAGAAAAATTCTGACGAGTGTCTTTACTTAGACAGTTTTAAATTTTTTTTTTGAATTTACCTTAGACTTGTTTATAACCCGAATTTTTATGTGATCAAAGGGGGAAAAGTATGTTAAGTCTAGGGGGAGGTAATATAATTTTTCAATTGAAAAATATTTGGACTTATATGAATATAAATTATTTTTATTGCATATGTTTACCCTAACTTAACTTGGGTTGCTCACATCAAAAAGGGGGAGATTGTTGGAACCCTAAGGTGTTTTGATGTGATCAAACAAGCTAAGTTAGGTCCTACGTTTGTTTAACCCTTGTGTTTAAGTGTGCAGGAGCTTAGAAACACAGGAAGTCGAGCGGAAGACGCGGCTAGCGAGAAGGACGGCATGGGAAAGAGCCGACGGGCTCGGTGCGTCCGAGGGACGAGGTGACCGCGGAAGAGTACACCGGTGGACGAGAAGAACGTGCGCGGCGTTCGAGGGACGAGAAACCGGGAAGGAATGCTGCTCGAGGAGAAGGCTGGAACTTGGGTTCGGGTGAGCCCTATTCCGGATGGTCGAGATCACCCAAGCTAGCGGAGCCGGAGTTGAAGACCTGGACCGAGACGAGCTGAACCGAAGCAAAGCGACCGGAAGGAAAAAGTCAACCAGAGTTGACTTTTGGGGTCCGGGGCGCCCAGAGCTGACCGGGGCGCCCGGACCGAAGTTATTGACCAGATCGAGTCAAACTCGATCTGAACGTTGGGGGATAAAGTTTTATCCCCCCAGGGCGCCCGGAACCCCTTCGGGGCGCCCCGACCAGTGCTATAAATATAGCACTGGTTTGCACAGATCTTTCAACTCACTTGTAATTCATTTTTCCCTGTGCTTTATTTTCTTTTGTACTGTCAACATTGTAAGAGGCTACTCCGCCCAGAGGAGAATCAGATAGAGCGCCATCTTTGCCTTGGATTAGCAATCCTCTGATTGCAAACTAAGTAAACTCTCTGCGTCTGTTTTAGATTCTATTTATTTAGTCTCTGTTTCTTTTTAATTACAAGTTCCTTAAATTAGTTGAATATCCGAGAAAGGTTTTGGTTTAATTTTTGTAGGAAAATTCACCCCTCCCCTCTTGCCGGTCTCCAAAGGGACTAACAACAACTCACGCAGACATAATCATAAAATAAAATTTTCAGAATAATAATTATTCTAGGCTACCTTATGGATGATGCATATGGAAAAGAGCATCAACTTTAGCGACGTCCATGAATCTCACCTCTATTTGTATCCATGTTGAGATTCAAGATAACTCTGGTGAGCAATAAGGTTCACCTCTGATTTATACTAACCAACCATGGAGGCGATATAATCCAAGAGAAGGATGAAGAAACGAAAGAGTGAGGAAGAAGTATTTCTTCCTCTTGGCTTGAGGTGGGAGATGTAAGAGAGAAGGGAGGAGAGAGAGAGGTTAGGTTTTATAAAAATCTAGACCAATGAATAATGATTTTTTAAAAATTATTCTCTTATATATTAGATGAGTTGGATTAGAAAGCTTAAATCTATCCTAAAATTCCTTAATCAAAATTTGATTCATTGACCTCTTGGTTTGGTTTACAACCAAACCAACTTAATTTTAAACCAAACTAATTTGGTTCATACTAAACTAAATAGGGTTTAACTCTTCCATAAGAGATATAGCTCATCCGCGCTTCCGTTCTGACAAAATATCTTTCATATTTACTCTTTGATTAATCCAACCAAATATTTTATCTCTTGAACTGAAAACCAAATATTCAAACTTGTTTTACGTCTTTAGATACTCATAATGCATGTGACTCAATAGGTTTCCAGTTTATCTAGGTTATAATTAACTATTTAATTATGGATCGATTATGAGTGACACATAGTAGTACATCATGATCCTTAAGTAATGGAAAAATCATAATTGATTTCAGAACTAGATCTGAACTCTTCAACAGCTACAGTGAGTAATGTCTTGTTCCTTTCACTCGTCTTATACCCACTTGGTTCAGGACATGGTCTATGTGTCTGTCCCCACTAAACTGATTATGTCACACCTAGTCCAAGTAATACTTCCTCGTCATATATATTCAAATTACTCCTATATGTGTCTAAGAGTCTCATACTCTTAACATGTGATGCTTTATAAAGACTTTGAGTAATAATCTTAACAAGTGGTCTACTAAAGGAGCGGCGAATCCTCTGTGGGTTTATCCAAACACTTTCAGGCACTTCAACTTATACCCAATTATCTCAGGTTCACATCTCTAAGGAGATGCTTTGCTTAATATGCCAAAGTATAAGCCTCTATGATCAAGGTGAATTGAATACCTCAGGTCGAAGGAAACTTGCACTGGAGCTACAGTAAGTACTTCACAGACATATCCATATATGTAGATGTTGGTTGCTTCTCGGAATACCATCCTAGTTCCCCTGTACAAAAATTTGTACAAGCATAGAATTATCCTAGCTACCCATGTGCTCTACTAAAGTCAAATTTGGATTGCAAATAATGCTTAACATTATTAATCCAAATTTCCCCTTTAGAAGTTAAACTTGGGTTGGGAACAAAACTTAACATTCTTACTTCAAGTTCACCCGATGAGATCTTTCTAAGTTAAACCATATTACAGAAGTTATCAAATATTTATTTCTAAGATCGGCTTCTAGGTTAAACATGGCGAGGCACTAGACCTTCTTGGGTATGAGATCATCTACCACTTCCTAGATAAAGCCTCACAGAGAAATTGGATATTTAACTTCTTACAGTAAACTAGGTTTAACTATAGAGACATTAATAGAAGCACAATATCGAAACATGTAATCGAAACTAAAATCGATAACTAAAATCGATAACCTCTTGTGTTTGGTTTTTCAAGATCTATACAAAAGATGAACTAGTTATGATGCGGAAACTAATAACTAGTTATACCTTTTGTAATTTATAGACCTCTTGATCTTCTATTGTATTTCTTTTTTTATCTCGGACGTTGTGTGGGTGACGATCTACCAAGACGAGAATCCACCCAAGCCTTCTTCTTCCTTCCAAATTTCGACCACCAACTTTCTCCAAGAGATAATGAAGTTCGGCCACCAACCAAGCTCCAAGGGATGCTAGGAAACAATGTCTCCTTCTTCTCCTTCTTCTCCAAGCATGAACTGGCCACCAATCCAACTTTCAAGTCTTGATGTCGCCGTCCACAAAGATGAAGAGAAGAGGAAGAGATGATTTTATAATGTAAATGTAAATAATTTACATACATTTAAAAATCTCATTCATGTATCGAATTCAAGAGTCTTACTTTGAATTTGGGAGATCATAGGTTTTTCTCCAAATGAATTGATATCCACCATAAATAAGAACAACCTTGAAGTAAGTCCAACAAGTCATTTTTAACTATAGTGCTAGGTATCACATATGCCAATTATGTGTCACTTATATGCTATCAACTAATTGAATATTCACATAAAATCAAGTTGTTAATTCATTAACAATTATACATCGTATGTATATTACTCAACCTCACATTTATCTACATTAACCATAGAATAAGTCCAACAAGCTAATGCTTCAAGTTAAAGTGATTAATCATGCATAACATAAATAATGATATGAAATATCGTGCACATGACATAATTTATGATATAAAAAATACAACTACATGACATACAATATGACATGAATATGATATTAACAATGTAATAGTAGTCATAATTTTATTTTCAAAATAAAATATTTTTAAGAATCTAATTTCCATAAATTAAGTTTTCTTTAATTAAATTAGGAAATGAATTTTCAAATTTAATTACATACTTTATCTAAAAAATATTTCTTAATAAAAAATCTAATTAACTAGGAAATAATTACCTAATTTTAAAACTCTTAACTAATTAGAAAATATAAATAATTAGAATTTCTTAATTAATTTAGAATCTTTCAAATTTGAAATTTTCTAAAATTATTTTTGAGTTTTTTAATTAGAATTTACTAATTAATTAGGAAATTTTTTAAAAATAAAATTTCTTAATAAATTCAGAATCTTTCTGAATTTAAATTTTCTAAATTATTATGGAATAATTTTAAATTTAATTTACTAAATTATTTTAAAAACTCTCTAAAAATAAAATTCCATAACAAATTAGGAATCTTTTTAAAAATAAAATTTCTGAATAAAATAAGATTTTTTTTAAAATTAATTATATGACTAATTACGTATGTTGAAGTACGATCAAATTCTGATATCATTATTGGAGAGCTCGACGCATGTACGTGCTTATAACATATTTTGTAAACATGTGCAGTGAAGATTAAAAATAATAATAAATCTAATTTATTACAACACACATATCACACGCATGCAAGGATACATTTCATGCAAACATGATCGCAATATAAAATTTTATGGAAATAAATTTACTCTAGATATACCTGACGGATGACACGGAGTGGAAAGGGCATCAACCTAGTGTTAGAGTGTATATTAAAAGCCTAGCTTTTGTAAACATTTATTTTTTGAAATAATAGAATCACATTGGTCAAATGTCTATATTTATTTATTGAATATAGTTGTTCAATTAATTTATAAAGTAGATAACATGGTGTGTTGTGTCACACACAGAAGAACATGTTATCAGCTCTTTATAAATTATAAACAGTTGCTCACAACTAAGATGGAAAGGAACAAACCATTGGTATAGTCGTAGTGTAATTAGGTATTAGTTTATCCTGACTAATAAATTACACTAGTACACTCTAAGTGTATTGAGTAGGACCATTTTAGGTAAGTTCTTTTTATACTGACTTAATAACAGAACTAGACCTTAGTTATTATGGAAGTGTGTACTTTTAATCCTAATATAATAACAAACATATATATTTAGTATATATTTCTTTAACTTATCAAAGGGTGAGTTTTTCTTGATAAATCAATAGGCCCGATAAGTTGGGAAATGATATTACTTATAGTATGTGTTATTGATTATAGAAGGAAACTGTGTCATAGTAATCTAGGTTGAGAATGTCCCCAAGAGGAGCTCATAAGGATTGTCATGTTAAACCCTGCAGGTGGACTTAGTCCGACATGACAATGAGGTTGAGTGGTACTACTCTTGGACTTAGATATTAATTAAGTGAGTCGTCAGTAACTTACTTAATTAGTGGGCATTCGTTATCTTAAACACAGGGAGACTAACACACTCATGATAAGAAGGAGCCCATAAATATAATTTGAGATTGGTGCGGTAGTGCAACAATAACTCTCTAGTGGAATGAGTTATTGTTGATGAACTTGAGTTGTGTGTTCGGGACGAACACGGGATACTCAAGCTCATCAGAAGGCCAAAACCAATTTATCCTCTAGGTCCCTGTCGTAGTCTCATTAAAGCCTCAAGTCCATCCAAAGAAAGACCCATCTTGGTGTCCAAGAAGGGGGCTGGTCCATTGCTTGGTGACCAAGCAATGGCCGGCCACCATCTCCTCTTAAAGGGTCGACCCTTTGCTTGGTGTCCAAGCATGTAGGGGCCGACCACAATAATTCAAACAAGGAGGGGTGTTTTGAATTTTTAAAATCTTCTCTTTGTAGAAATCTACAAGTTGTAAAAGAGATATTTTAAATTTATAAAACTTTCCTTATTTGAATTAGGTCATATGGTTTAAAAGAAAGTTTAAAAGTTTTGAAACTTTTCCTTTTTAACCATCCTCATGGTTTTAAGAAAAAAGGAAGAGAAGTTTTAAAATTTAAATTTTCAATTTTTCTAACCATGTTAAAAAAAGAAATTTTTAGAAGAGAAGTTTTAAATTTTAAAACAAGGTTTTAATTTTTTAAACTTTCCTTTTTTAACCTCCACTTTAGGAAATTAAAAGAGAGCTTGTAAAATTTTATAAGAGCTTATAAAATTTTATAAGAGCTTATAAAATTTTATAAAAAAAAATTATTTCTTTCCTTGATGAGGTGGTCGGCCACCTTGCTTGGTGCCCAAGCAAGGGGCCAGCCAAAATAAAATAAAAAAAATCATCATCCAATTAATGTTTGGTGATTGATTCAATCAAGAGGAAATAAAAGGAAAAATAAAAGGGAAAAGGGAAAAGAAAAAGGGAAAAGAAAAAACAAGAGGAAGATTTTAACTTTTGTAAAAAGTATTTCCTTTTTTACCTTGGGCAAGTAATATAAAAGAAGGGGTGAGGAGGCCTCATGAGATATCAATTCCTATTCTCTTGGTAGAGTCTCTCTTGGTGGCCGGCCCTCCCTCTCCCCTCTTCTTTTCCCTTTGCTCTCTTCTCCTTGGTGGTGGTGGTGGCCGGATTTTAGAGGAAGAGGAAGAAAACTTTTGGGTGGTGTTCATCTTGGAGAATCGTCGCCCACACGACGTCCAAGGTGTTAGGATGTATACTAAAAGTCTAGCTTTTGGTATAAATATTTATCTAGAAATAAGAATCACATTGGTCAAATGTCTACATTTATGATAAATGTAGTTGTTCAATTAATTTATATTGTAGATAACATGGTGTGTGGTGTCACACACAGAGGATCATATTATTAGTACCTTATAAATTATAAACTGTAGCTCACGGCCAAGATGGAAAGGAACAAACCATTGGAAGGTCGTAGTGTAATTAGGTATTAGTTTATCTTAACTATATAATTACACTAGTACACTTAGTGTGTTTTAAGTAGGACCATTAGAGGTCGTTTCTTTTATACCGACTTTATAAAGGAACAAAGACCTCAGTTATTATGGAAGTGTGTACTCTTAATCCTAATATAATAACAAGCACATATATTTGATATTTATTTCTTTAACTTATCAATGGGTGAGATTTAGTTCGATAAATCAATAAGCCCGATAAGTTGGGAAATGATATCACTTATAGTGTGTGTTGTTGATTATAGAAGGAAACTGTGTCCTAGTAATCTAGGTTGAAAATGTCCCCAAGAGGAGCTCATAGGATTGTCATGTTAAACCCTGCAGGTGGACTTAGTCCGACATGACGATGAAGTTGAGTGGTACTACTCTTGGAGCTAGTTATTAATTAAGTGAATTGTCAGTAACTTACTTAATTAGTGGACATTTGTTATCTTAAACACAGGGAGACTAACACTCTCATAATAAGAAGGAGCCCAAAAATGTAATTTTGGATTGGTGCGGTAGTTCAATAATAATTCTTTAGTGGAATGAATTATTATTGATGAAATTAAGTTGTGTGTTTGGGGCGAACACGGGATGCTTAATTTCATCGGGAGACCAAAACCAATTCCTCCTCTCGGTCCCTATCGTAGCCTCTTAATTATAGAGTACTATACCCACCTATACCCACCTTCTTACCCATCCTAAAGGGGTCGACCAAGCTAGCTTGGAGACCAAGCTAGGGTCGGCCATGGCTTGGTTCATGGGTAAATTCATGTGGCCGACCCTATCTTGAACTCAAGCTTAGGTGGCCGACCCTATTAAAATAAAAAGGAATTTTAATTTTAAAATTTTTTTTATGTGGATAACATGATTTAAAAGAGAGTTTAAAAATTTAAATCTTTCCTTTTATAAGATTCTACAAAAGATTAAGAGAAGAGCTAAATCTCTTTCCTTATTTGTAGATTAAAAGGTTAATTTTAATTTTGGTAAAAACTTTCCTTTTAATCATGTTCATGATTTAAAAGAAAGTTTAAAAATTAAAAAATTCTCTTTTATTAGTTTCTACAAATGATTAAGAAAAGATTTGATATCTTTCCTTATTTGTAGATTGAAAGGAGATTTTAATTTTTAGAGATAACTTTCCTTTTTGGAAATTATCCACATGTTTAAAAGAAAGATTTTAATTTATAAAATTTTCTTTTTATTAACCAATCATGAAGGGATAAAAATTATTGGAGAAATTTTTATAAATTTCCGGAAACAAATTATAGGAAGTTTTAATTCTTGTTTTAATTAAAACTTTCTTTGTTTTGGGGAGAAAGTGGTCGGCCAAGAAAATTGGAAAAAGAAAATTGATTTTTAATTAATTAATTTTTCTTTTTCATGGCAAAAGAATTAAGGAAGTTTTTATTAAAATTTCCTTATTTGCCCAGACCAAGGATTATAAAAGAGGGGGTAGAGGTGTCTTAATGGCTAACGACTCTATTCTTTTTCTTCCTCTCTTTTCTTCCTAGGTGTGGTCGACCCCTAGAGGTTCCCCTTCTCTCTTCTCCTTCTTGTGGCCGAGACTTCATCACCTCTTGGAGACATAGAAGTGGCCGGATCTAGCTTGGAGAAAAGGAGAGAAAGGAGGCTTGTTTCTTGCATCCCTTGGAGCTTGGTTGGTGGAAAAAGTTCTTCATCCTTTGGAAGTTTTTGCTTGGCCAAAACTTGAAGGAAAGAAGAAGAAGGTGCCTTGGTGGTTCTTATCTCGAAAGATCATTGCCCACACAATGTCCAATGTTAGAAGAGGAATACGGTAGAAGATCAAGAGGTCATTGAAAGTTCACAAAGAAAGGTATAACTAATAATTATTTTCTGCATCATAATAATTTTATTTCTTTGTAAAAATACCAAATACAAGAGGCATGTGATTCTAGGTTTTGAATTAGTTTTCGATGTTGTGTTCTTTTGTTTTCTTTTCAAACTTGTGCTTCGATTATTCTTTTTGGTTAACCTAGAGTTATTTAAGGAAATTAAATATTAACTTTCCTTAAAAGACTTTGTCTAGGCGGTGGTGGTTGTTCCCATATCCAAGAAAGTCATGTGCCTCGCCATGCAGTTCTAGAAGCCAAATTTGGAAATTAATATTTAATCAACTTTGTGACCTGGGTGATTTGGATCGAACGTATTAAGTTCCGCAGGAGATCCAAGTTTAAACCTAAAAGAACAAATAAATTAAACTTAGGATCAAACGTGTTAAGTTCCGCAGGCGATCCAAGTTTAATTTAAAAGAACACATGGTAGCTAGGAAAAGGTTCAGATCTTTGTACAAAATTTTTGTACAGTGGAACCGTTAGGTTTTCCGAGTAGCAACCAACACAAGGCGAGGCAAGGAATACGGCAGAAGATCTCGAGGTCATTAGCATACAAAGAAAAGGTATAATTAGCAATTGTTTTTCACACATCATGCTAGTTATTTCTCTTTGTAAGAATTCCAAACACAAGGGACATTAGATCTTGTTTTTCGAATTTATTTTTCGAGTTTGTGTTTTCTTTGTTTTTTGAATTTGTGATTCGATTGTTCTTTTTGGTTAAACCTAGAGTTATTTAAGGAAATTAAATATTAGCTTTCCTTAAAAGGCTTTGTCTAGGCGGTGGTGGTTGCTCCCATATCCAAGAAGGCCATGTGCCTTGCCATGCAGTCTTGGAAGCTAATTTTGGAAATTAATATTTAATGGAATTTATAACATAGGTGGATTTGGATCAATAGTGTTAAGTTCCGCTTGCGATCTAAATCTAAACCATCAAGAACAGATAAGTTAAATTTGGAATCAATGATGTTAAGTTCCGTCTACGATTCCTAATTTAACTTCTAAAGAACACAATAGGTTGTTTAGGAAAGGTTTGACACTTGTATAAAATTTTTGTACAGTGAAACCGGTACGATCTTCCTAGGACCAACCAACACCTAGAGACACTCGGAAGCCTTACATCTATTTGTATCCACGCTGAGAACACCTCAAGATGACTTCAGAAGTCATGAGTTTTGTCTTCGAGAAAGGTACTAGCCTTGCGTGTGAAGACAATGTTTGGTGCCTAGCTTAACCCAGCGACACTAAACGAAGCGATTGACGGTAGTGTAACAGATGTCCAAAAAGAGAAAACTTGACGCGGACATAGAGTAGCGAGTCTAAGACATCCAATGCCAGGAGGAAGGCGACGGAAGGCCGGCACAACACCTTGAAGGTGCTGCAGGTGGTGGGTGGCACTGCTGGCATCCCACACAGGCTATAGATTCCCTTCGCGGTAATTGGTGTTGGAACCCCAAGGTGTTTTGATGTGATCGAACGAGTTAAGTTAGGTCCTGTTTTGTCTAATCCATGTGTTTAAGTGTGCAGGAGCTTAGGAACACAGGAAGTCAAGCGGAAGACGCGGCTAATGAGAAGGACGACACGTGGAGAGAGTCGACGGGCTCAGTGCGTCCGAGGGACGAGGTGATCGCGGAAGAGTACACCGATGGACGAGAAGAACGTGCGCGGCGTTCTAAGGACGAGAAACCGGGAAGGAAGGCTGCTCGAGGAAAAGGCCGGAACTTGGGTTCGGGTGAGCCCTATTTCGGATGACCGAGATCACCAAGCTAGTGGAGCCGGAGCGAAAAGACCCGGATCGAGACGAGCTGAACCGGAGAAGGAAAAAAAGTCAATTCCTGTTGACTTTAGGGCTCCGGGTGCCCGGAACAGCCCGAGGCGCCTGGAACCCTTCCGGGCGCTCAGACTGAAGATATTGACCAGATCGAATCAAACTCGATCTGAACGTTGGAGGATAAAGTTTTATCCCCCAGAGCGCCCGGAACCCTTTCGGGGCACCTCGATCAGTGCTATAAATATAACACTAGTTTGCACAGCTTATTCATCTCATTAGTAATCAATTTTCTCTGTGCTTTCATTTATGTTCTTTTTATTTGTGCTGTCAACGCTGTAAAGAGGCTACTCCGCCCGAAGGAGGTCATCAAATAGTGCGCTTACTTTCCTTGGATTAGCAATCCCCTGATTGCAAACCAAATAAACCTCTGTGTCTGATTTGCATTTTATTAGTCTCTTTATTTTTTATTACAAGTTCTTTTAAATTAGTTGAATATCCGAGAAAGGTTTGTGTTTTTTTTGTAGGGCAATTCACCCCTCCCCTCTTGTCGGCCTCCAAAGGAACCAACAATTGGGTGGCCAAAGGTAGTTAGATCATCGGCTGGGTAGTCTGGCTGTGAATGGTCGGCGACGAACTCTTGTTGGTAGGCGACGACGGGTAGGAGGAAGAGAGAAGGGGAGAGAAGAATTAGGTTTTCCAAAAACCTAATCTAATGAATAAAATATTAATCTTCTCCCAATCTATATCTTATATAGATTCTTTACACGGGTTTATGAGCAAGCTCAAACCCAACCCAATAATAATCCTTAATCAAAACTCAACCCATTAAGTTCTTCGTTCAGTTCAAAATAAAACAAACTTAGTTTAATGGTTGAACCTCTTCTAATTAATTAAAACCAAACTAATTTTGATTTATAACTAAACTAAAAAAGGGTCCAACCCATATTCAAAAGACGTGGCTCATTCACACTTCTGTTCCGACAAATTATCTTTTATATTTGCCCTTTGTCTAGTCCAACTAGATTCAATTTTTCTTAATATGAGAATCCATTTCTCAAACTCGTTGTAAGTCCTTTGGATAAACTCATAGTGTGTGTAACCCAATAGGTTCCCAATTATATTAACCGTCCATAATTAACCATTAATTATGAATCGATAATAAGTGACACCTAGTAGTACATCATGACTCCAAATTGACCGAAAATCATACGGTTGATTCTGGAACCACTTCTGAACTTTTTAACAGCTAGAGTGAGTCGTGTCTCATTCCTTTTACTCGTCTTATACCCACTTGGTTCATGACATAGTCTATGTGTCAGCCCTCACTAGAGTGATTACGTCGCACCTAGCCCAAGTAATATTTCATCATTTTGTGGATTCAAATTACTTGTACATGTGTCCAAGAGTACAATACTCTTAATATGTGATGCTTTGACCAAAGACTTTAAGTAATAATTCTAACAAATGGACATAGCGTATGCGTTTCCTCATAAGAAGCGGTGAATCTTCTGTGGACTATCTAAACACCTTGAGACACTTTTACTTATACCTAATCATCTCGGGGTCATACTTCCAAGGAGATGCTTGTTTAGGATGTCAAAGTAACTCAATGACCAAGGTGACTTGAACACCTCAAGTTAAAGGAAACTCACACTTAAGGTACAGTAAAAGCTTCATTGACATATTCATATACGTAGAAAATCAAATGAAGTCTTACAACAGACCACTCCAATGAATTGATTGTCATAATTAGCATCCACGTTTAACTCTCGACATCCCAATGTTTCCAGCTAGTGAGTAGCAGCTGCTTGGTTAAATCAAGAAGTATAACCTGTGCTAGTCTCACATAATCAATGATTCTAAATACATCAATTTGTTAACTAGGAAAGATTTCAATATATTTGTATTACATATATAGAGATGCTCACTAGTTGTGATCTTATCACAAGTTTTCTTATGTTATGAATCATATTACGGATATTTAATAAGTGAGTTTAAGATCTAATCAAACACATAGAATGTGCACTCAAATAATGAATCTTTATTTATCTAATAAATAGTATAAACCGTAAAATAATTATCTTAGAACACTTCTCAAATATAATATGCAATGTTCAACAACTCCTTTCTTCAACTCCATTCTTCAACTCCATAGGTATCTCTGATAGCCCCACCTTCCTCCAACTCATGGTGACTTCATCAACATCAGCGAGACCTCACATGCGGCTCATCCTCTAGCAATCTCAGGCAGCTTCACTCGACATTGCTTAAAGCTCCATATGCTTGTCCACTGGTCATGGCTCCATCCCCAATCACCGCGACAACATGATTCTTCTTGCCCTTCATATCCCTACAGGCAACCATCCCTTGAAATCAAACATAATCAGCACAATTAAGTTAATGATCATCTGTGCATGAGCAAGCTTAAAGATTCAATTAGTAAATTGAACAGTGAGCGACGTAGGGTACACCGAAAGAGGAAATCAAAACTCAAACCTACCCAGCATTGCTGATATGTTGGTGGAGCTATGATCGGTTCTGAAGCTATTATAGTCGCTTCTAAGGTTATGTTTGGTTGGGTGTAATGTAATCTTGCTTGCAATGTAATCAAATTTGTAATGTAATGTAATATAATCTTGATTACATTACTACGTTTGGTAATGTAATGTATGTAATATTTGATTACAAGGATGATTATATTTTTTTGTTTGGTGTCCATTATTTTTTATAAAGAATGTAATTCGTATTATTATAAAATGATAAAAATATTCTGCGATCTCTACCGATGGTCGCCGCATCTTTGTCGGAGCTTGCGGCAACCAACGGTTGTCGCCGTTGGCCTCCTCTGCCGGCAGCCGCCACCGGCGACGACGACGATCGCCGGCGACGACGACGATCGCCGGCGACGACGACGATCGCCGGCGACGACCGAGGGTGGTCGCCGGCAACGATCGCTGGCGGTGGCGGCAGTCGGCGGGCGACGACCGATGGTGGTCGTCGATGGCGGCGCGGGGCGGTGGTCGCCGGCGTCGGGCGGTGGTCGCCGGCGCCGTGCGGTGGTCGCCGGCGCCGGGCAGTGGTCGCCGGCGCCGGGCGGTGGTCGCCGACGGCGACCGGCAGGCGGGGCCGACGACGATGGGCAGCGGCAGCTGACGGCAATGGATGGCAGTCACGGTGGACTAGGGGTATATTCGATATTTAAATTTTGATTAAACGGTGACCTCGTAATGTAATCTGATTACATAGTATTTGTTTTGTAATCCAGATTACAAAACTTCACTAACTTTTGAAATCCAGATTACATTACAAGTATAAAATTAAACCAAATAAAATAATCAACTTTGTAATGTAATCCTAATTACATTACAAGGCAGATTACACGTTACCAAACGTAGCCTAAGCGTTTTATAAATCCAAATAACCCATTTGTTTGCCACAATGTAGGGTATCTAGTGTGGGTATGATTGTGAAATAGTTTTGGAGGCAAAACCATGTCATTCAAATATATTGCGAGAAAGTGGACATAGGGATTTCAAAATCTAGTGCCCTTCCGTATGAACCAAACAGAGGGTAAGTAATCTGAGGTAGATTTGGTCGAACGGGCAGATTTGGCCACGTGCTTTCCATGTCGGTAATTGTGTTTATGCGTACTTTGTCGGCCCATATTTAATGGGCCGATTTGGGACTGTTCGGCCCATATTTGTCCACTATTATACGCCCCGTTTCCGCCGACGGGCGATCCCTCCGAACAAGCTCCGGTTTGATTCCGGCCATCTTCTCACACGATGCAACCGAAGGGGAGACCACTGCTTTCCATCTTGTTCCTCGTCTCCTTCTCCTCTCTCTTCCTTCTCTTCTCCTACCGCTCCTCCTCGTCCTCCTTCCGATCGTCCATTCCCCTTTCTCCTACCTCAAACCCTAATTCCCGCTTCACCTTCATCATCAAGGTCCTCACCTACGACCGCATCGCTTCCCTCCGCCGCTGCCTGCGCTCCCTCGCGGCCGCAGACTACGCCGGCGACCGCGTCCACCTCCACGTCCTCGTCGATCACTTCCGCGTCGCGAATGGCTCCTCCGACTCGACGGTCGACAGCCAGCTGGAAGAGTCGCGCCGGATTTTGGATCTCGTCGACCGGATCGGCTGGCCACATGGGGAGAAAATTGTCCACTACAGGACGGCCAACGTCGGGCTCCAGGCGCAGTGGCTGGAGGCGTGGTGGCCCAGCTCCGACGACGAGTTCGCCTTCGTGGTGGAGGACGACCTTGAGTTGTCGCCGCTGTACTATAAGTTCCTCAAAGGGCTGATCTTGAAGTACTACTACGACCCGGCGAACTTCGATCCTTCCATCTATGGCGCGTCGCTCCAACGGCCGAGGTTTGTTGCTGGTATGCTGTTGCTTCTCCTTTCTCCCTGTTTTCTCTACTCAGTTGTCTTTAATTCGTGCCAAGATCCTTTTGTGTGACTTGTATCTCAGATCACACTGTTGCCTTGAATTGTTTCAAACTCATCAGTGTTCTAGAGATTTTAGTGCATATGAATTCAGCAGTTGAAATGGCATTCTTTCTGTGAATTTACAACATTTGCAACCTGTAAGAATTGTTTTTTCATGTTGAATGTAGATGACTTGAGTTGTACCACTTCACTCACGATCTTTGCTTATGAAAGTTTCCTTTTAGATTGCTTGTTCAGACATGGAATAGATCATGAAGCCTTGGGATAGATGAGGTTGCAAGGTGTATTTAAGTGCTTCTATTCAATTTCTCATTATCATCGAAATGTATGCATGCCTGATTTTTGAGACTAAGTGCTTCTTGTGCTACTACTGATATAGTCTTGCAAGAGCTCGATCGAGGGATCTTAAATAGTTGAGAAAAACATGGCTTCACGGTGATGAATTGATGATGGTGACTTCAAAGAATCACCTTGTTGTAAATCTAGTTGACTATGAACTTGCAGGCAAACATGGAAACAGATTGCAGTTGGATAACGAAACGCGAATTTTCTTGTACCAATTGGTTGGCACATGGGGTCAGCTTCTTTTTCCAAAACCATGGAAGGAATTTCGTTTATGGTATGATGAAAACAAAACCAAAGGAATCAAGCCATTTCTACAAGGCATGGTAATCTTGTTTATTTCAGGCACCAAGATAGTTTTTTTCTTCTTCATTTTCCAGTTGTTTGGATATAAGTGATTTTCCAAATTAAAGAAATCTTATTGCCTCGTTAAATTCCTGATCTATCAGTAAATTGTGATTTTTGTGCTACATTTTCTACATGTCGAGTTTTCACAATGTTATTGCCTCTTTTCCCTCTTTTGGGGCCATGTTTTTCAGGTGACTACAGGATGGTACAAAAGGTTCGGTGAGAGAATTTGGACTCCTTGGTTCATCAAATTCATTCATTCCCGTGGGTACTACAATATATACACAAACTTCAATCGAGAAAGAGCTCTCAGCATCTCTCATAGAGATGCAGGAGTAAATTATGGAAAGACAATTGGTCCTGATTCAAGTTTGTTGGAGGATGAACCTCTCGATTTCAAACTCCTGGAGCTGCCACCACTGAGGAACTTAAAATGGTACGACTTCTGTTTTGCGGAAACTTTTCCAGGTAGAGTCGCAGGTAGCTTTGATGAGCTCAGATCTATAGTTCACTCTATGAAACAGAACAAATTAGTCGTGATAAGCTTGTACCAGACGACTGAGAAGATTGCTAGAAACCTTATTTGCAATCTTGAAAAAGATGGTTTGCTGAATGTTGTTTTTGTCGGTGGAGATACAGAGCTCTTGCTTGACCTTGCCAGGAGAGGATATGGTGTCATTGATTCAAACAAGTTGATTTCAAGTTTTGGACACGACAAATCGATAGACCTCCAACATGAGGCAGACTTTGTAAGAGAGACTTGGGTTAAAGCCTCTATCATCCAGAAGTGCCTCGAATTAGGCTACGATACCTGGTTGATCGATGGTAATATGATTCCAAATGGTGGTTCATTACCTGAGTTGCCAAATTCTTCGTATAATCTTGCTGTTGCGAAAGATGTTGAGTTTCTGTTTGTGAAGAGCCGCCCATCCTCTTTAAAGATTTGGAACGGTGAGTACGTTCACAAGATGGCAACGGCGAGCAAGTTTCTGTTGGCAAACAATTCTCAGCTGATGAGAGACGAAAGTTTCATGCATCTCGTTGCGATGACATTAGGCGAGAAGGATAGATTTGATCACTCAAGCATTGGTTTGAAATTAGGGGATGCTACTCCGAAACCTTCTGAAAGCAAAGCGAATATCATCTTTTGGGATCGACAAATGACAATGGCTTCGGTGCAAGTGGAGCTTGAAAGGTTCGGAATGTGGTTGATTGATGCGGAATCCTCCTGTACTTCTGTTGTTTGCCGCAGATAATAGAGTCCGACTTCTAAGAGTACAAGCATCATGAAACCCACCCTCCATCGCGCGAGATACTGCTGCAATTGATCCTGAGGCACAAGAGATCCAAACCGCATCGAGATCGATCGACTTTGCCAACCATGGCGAGCATCCATCCTTGTAATCCAATGAAGCTCCATGTCGATTACAGTTTAATTCCTCTGAAATTAGATTTGAACTGGTGCTGTCAAACTCTCAAGCAGCTGATGAAACTGTGTGCAGAGAACCAACTTAATAGATAAATTTGGTGTCCGGTTGCTGCTGCTTGCTCTCTGTGCATTTCTTGTGCATCGATATAAAATAATATAAAGTCTCTTTATATTATTTAAACAAATTATATGATTTAAAGATCCAGAAAATAATTAGTCATGGATTTGAACGATCATGTGACTTGGCGCGTTCTGGTTTGAACATGCAGACCACGGCACGTGAATGCCATTTCACAGTGCGTGCGTGCACGTGCGCCAACGTCTCCGCCATGACTCATCATCATCGTAATCTTGACCATGAGAACCGAAGCAACGGCACCCGTTTATGGCTATTAATTAAATGAATTATTAATACTTTTAAAAATTTAATGACTTATCCACTTTGAATTAATTAATTAAGTGTTGTCCTTTTCCATCCTTTAATAGTTTCTAAATTAGTTACAGTTTGAATAAGTCATGTCACCTTGGCATTGGACACGAGTCATGTCGCATGACTAAATTTAATTCTAATTCAAACTTGATCTATTTAATAAACAAATCAAAAGCTATCATCAAATCTAATGTACAATTTTTCAGATAGAATATCGTTATCAAGCCATCAATCACGCTTAACCACTTGATTAATCAGGAAGATCCTCTTAATTAATTTCTCTCCTCCAACTGCGACCGCCGGATCGATCCATTTTGGTGAACCGAACCCGGTCCGGTCTCCGAGATATGGTCCGGTCGACGTGTCGGCAGTCGAAGGGCAAAGATGGCCATAAATCACAGCGCAATTTTTATATTTTATCCTTATTTTTTTAAAAAATAAAAATCAGGGATTTTAAAATTGGATGATGGGTCAATTTTGGTCGGTTCAGTCAAACCGTCGGATGACTTGGTTCGGAAAGATCTGGACGTCGCGGTGACTTGTGTTGGTTCGCGGATGAGGTGGATTAAAAAAAGAGTAAAAAATAATTTTAAATTTTTTTTAAAAAAGATTTAATGAATGCTCTCCACGTAGTATATGTGGTTTGGTGTGTGCCATTATATTAATATATATATACATATATAATTAATTTTTTTTAAAAAAATATTAATAATAAATGCAATGTGTTGGGATTGGACTCGAAGTGGATTAGTTTTGATTCTTACGTGGATATTTAAATCATTCTAATGTAATTAATCATTTCTCCAACATGAAGGATAAATATGTTCAACGTTTAATTAGGTACCATAGATTAAACAATTAAAAATAATTTATTTTATAATTTTGAAGTCGAGATATCCACGAAGCAATATAAAACTATGATTTAGATATTCAAGAAGTTGAGCTATTGATCATAAGCAATCCAAAATATGATTGAATATGAAAAATATCCTTTAAAAAACTAAGGACTTATATCTATATTTTTATTAACTAAAAGGATTTTTTCACTATAATTTTTTCCTACCTTTAGATAAATAAATTCTTTACTTTTGGTGGAAGAAAGAATTGTTGTTGCATGGTTTCAATCCTCCATTTCATGTTAGATTTTTTTTTCTAAAAAAATAATATAATTATTATTAATACTATTGGCTTTGTTTTTCATCAAATGGAAAGGATATTCTTCAAACAAACTTTTGGAAAGTGGAAGAAGACTTGAGCATTAGACTTCTCTACATACACACCACTAAGAATGTCCTTTTGATCTTGCTTTATTTTGTTAATATAAATTAATTATATCTAATTATATATATTATTAAAAAAAAGCCAAAAGGAATGAGAAATGAAGCCTAAGAAGTAAGATTCGATAGTGGTAATCAAAAGGTCCATACTATATATATTTGGAAAAGGAATGTGAACTATCTAGTATGGGTCAAACAACCATTCGAATAAAATATAATGATATTAAAGATACAATTTTGAGTTTAATAAATATTTTTTTATAATTATGTCGGCAACACAATCAATACATCTTCGAAAATTATAAGTAAATAGTAACAATCAATTTATTTGGGAGAGCGAAAAATAAAACAATAACATAGACATGTGATAATAGGTGACGATAATAAATAAGAATGTGAGCTCAAATTCTATAAGTTTACTCCTTCTCTAACGACTACATCCCTCAAAAGTATATGAGAAAAAACACCTACCAAGTTCTCAATGTGAAACCCTAATCTAGTAAAGGTGCAATGTTTGAAAACCTTTTCTATCTCTTTATCAATTTTTTAATAGAAACAAAAATCAAACTTTTGATTTTTATAACAAGATAAAAAAAGTAAAGAAAAAGAGATACATGTGACTATAAATAATAATAAGAATATTTTTGGGAGTATTTTGAAAATAATATATTAAATAATTGTTTTTTTCGTTGGAAGGCCAGGGTTTTTGGTTGCGAGAGGGTATTTAATCCCCCGCCTCCGCAGCCTAATCGGATCGTCCTTGTTTCCTATTTCCTGGAGCGAGCGAGGAAGCGCGAGGGAGAAGCGAGGGATCCTGTTCTCGACGCGCTCATTTTTGCTCTTGGCCTCGTCATCTTGCTCACGCTCCTTCGATTTGCGTGAATTTTCTCGCGGAAAGGAGATGAAGTACGTGCTGGTGACCGGAGGAGTGGTGAGCGGATTGGGCAAAGGGGTGACGGCGAGCAGTATTGGAGTCCTCCTCAAGGCATGCGGCCTCCGCGTCACCTCCATAAAGATTGGTACTTGCTTTGTCTTTCCCCTTGAGTTTGAGACAAAAAGGTTGCAAAAAGAAGAAAGTTTTTTTCCCCTCCCGCTGAAATGAGATTTATCTTCTCGATTTTCTGTTGCCGTTGCTTCTTTTGGGAAAAAAAATGGGCGCTATTTTGAGTTTTCCCTTAGATGTAAATAACGCCTTTTATCTTCTTTTTGTTTGATTTGTTTGTCCTCTAACCCAAAGGAAGGACCTTTTTCGTTAATGAGGTTGATTTGGAACTTAATCGTCATTTCTCGTATAGCAGGAACCGTTTTGGCCTTTGTTTTCCTCGTGATTTTCAGCAGTCGGGGTTTTGTTTGTTAAACCATCCAGAAACTAGACTTTTTCTCGTAGCTTTGTAGGAAAGGATCAAATGACCGTCTTAGAAATTTGTTTGCAAAGACCTTTCGTCTTTTCTTTCGTCGTGGTAATATAATACTCTTTTGAAGGCCATCGGTTGGCGCTTCTGTCATTCCAGCAGCAGTTTGGTCGTTGTCAACTAGTGTCTCTCATGTACAATGACCTGGTTCAGTTTCTCTTCCACTTTCGTTTCCGGTTGAAGTCGAATGATTTAATGCATTGAGATGATAAAGAACAAGTTTTCAATACAAAAAAGTTGATAAAGAACACCGATAAAACTTTATGTCACTTCTCTCTCTCAATAGCAGTGCTCCAAAGCTGAGACGCAAAAGGATTGGCTGGATATTTCCTTTAAGCTATTTCAGGTCAATAGTCAATACAAACAAATATGTTCCACTGTAGTTTTTTTACACTAAAATAAAAAAAAAGGTGGAGAAAAAAATGAAAAACGCTCGGAGGTGTAGATTCATATGTCATTCATGTAACTGCTGTTTTCCATCTTTGCATTAAGATTCGTCGTATTCTGAGTATTAATTGAATTTATGTCTACTTTATGCAAAAGACGTTGTAATATGAAGTATTGTTTTCCTGTTTTTTTTTTTTTGATATCACACCATTTCTTCACTTAGAAGTAGCTAACTTTTGTTTTTTGTTCATAATGGAACTCATGCAGATCCTTATTTAAACACTGATGCTGGAACTATGTCTCCATTTGAGCACGGGGAAGTATTTGTTTTAGACGATGGTGGCGAGGTAAAGTATTCTTCAAGTTCTCATATGCCTCCTACGTCGGTTTAATTTCAAAGATTTAATGACACATTGACTTTCACGGATACCAATGGTAGCAAAATATCACTAATATTTTTCTTTTTTATGTGGTGTAAATCTAAATTATTGCACTTCATTTATTGTTTTGTTTGTAGGTGGATTTGGATCTTGGAAATTATGAAAGGTTTCTTGATATCAAGTTAACTCGTGATAATAATATCACTACCGGGAAAATCTATCAGGCACGCAGATAATAAAGCTTATCTATTATCTAAGTGATGTTAATTTATGATATGCAAGTTTGCACGATCAACATTGGTTCTCTTATTTTGCATGTCATTTTCACATTACTTTTATTCCTAACCTAATTATAATTACATTTTAATCGTCATTTTTGGTGGTAGTCTGTCATTGACAAGGAAAGGAGGGGTGACTATCTTGGAAAAACAGTTCAGGTACGTGTCTTTTTGGAACCAATGCTTTGATCCTAAGATGCCTATTGTTTTCTTAGATTCTCAGAGTCTTCATTTCCTTTTTAGGTTGTCCCACACATTACTGGTGAGATACAGGAGTGGATTGAACGCGTAGCAATGATACCCGTGGATGGCAACGAAGGACCTGCTGATGTCTGTGTCATAGAATTAGGTGGAACAATAGGTAGAAGTTGCTTCTAGGGTCCTCAAACAGTTTGAATGAAATATATCACAGTTCTTTCTGTCTGAAAATCCTTTTTGATGCATGCATAGCATATGAGCAAACTGTTCATGTCATACTTTTAACGACAGTAGCATATTGATACAGGTGATATTGAGTCAATGCCCTTCATTGAAGCTTTGGGTCAATTCTCTTACCGTGTTGGTGAGAAAGCTGTACTTGCTTCTGTTTATGATGCCTTTACAGCAGTAGAGCAGCTTTTTTCTTTTTTTTGCTGTTGGTTCACTATATGATATTTGCAATCCATTATTGGACTTCAGGCCCTGGTAATTTCTGTCTGGTTCATGTCAGCCTTGTACCAGTATTGAATGTTGTTGGTGAACAGGTAAAGAATTAGTGTAAATGTCATTGATCTTTCCTAATTTAGTTAGAATTTTATTAATAGAATAATATTTTTATACCCCTATAGAAAACTAAGCCAACTCAACATAGTGTTCGGGGTCTAAGAGGACTTGGATTAACACCAAATATTTTGGCATGCCGCAGTGCAAAGGTTTGTCACCTACTCCCTTCTTGACCTATTGCTCTGTTGTCTCTCTTTTAAGGTTTTTTTTTTACCATTACCAATTGATTCTTGATAATTTTACTACAATGATTATGACAGCCACTGGAGGAAAATGTTAAAGAAAAACTTTCACAATTTTGTCATGTTCCGGTACTATGATTTTTTTCCCACATTCTTTTTTTGAGATGACTATGATTGTGTGCATATTCGTGATGCTAAGTGATCAAATAATCCTTTTGCAGGTACCTAATATTGTCACCCTTCATGATGTTACGAACATTTGGCACATTCCTCTATTATTGAAGGTGAACCACACAACTCTTGTTATCATGTGGTTCTATATTCTTTATGCAGCTTGTTTGAACTAACAAAATATGGCCAATGGCATGGATCATTTTACAGAAGCAGAAGGCACATGAAGCTCTCATAAAAATTTTACAACTCCAAGGGTCTGTATGATGCACACTCAAAATATTTCTTTTTTCAAGGATAGTTTTGGTTTGTGATTAACTAAAACTCAGTGTTTCATTTGTTGGCATATATAGAGTTGCTAAGGAACCTAGGTTGGATGAATGGACAAGAAGGGCTGAAATATGTGACACATTGCAGGATCCTGTCGGTTCCCTCTCTTCTGCATTTACATTCTTATCTGCCCTATTTTTTCCACTACTATTGTCTTGTTCACCAGTGAGAGGAGTTGCCATTGATTTCTCAGGTCAGAATTGCAATGGTCGGAAAATATACTGGTCTTTCTGATGCTTATCTCTCGGTCTTGAAGGTGAGATAAATACATTTCTAATTACATCCTATCATTCCCCTTTCTTTATAGATGTTCTGTAATATTTTATAATCTTAGCAAAAGCTCTCATTCTTTATGTTCTTCAAGTAAAGATTAATAATATTCTTAATGGCTTTGTGCTTCTCGTAGAGGTAGTTATAGCTTATGAGCTGCCATGATCATTGCTATAGCTGGTCAAATCAGCTAAAAGCAATGTTTTATATGCAAGCTACTGTTGTTGGACTAATTAATTGACAAGTGGAGTCTAAATATGTTAGACTGCTTTCATGGTTCTTCTGGCATTGCTAAGATATCAAAATTAACTGCTACGTGTAGGGTAAATTTGCTAGAGTTGTATGCATACTTTGTTTGGGACCATTTGTTGATAACTAATAATTAGTTAGGACGATAGCAATATGGATGTATCTTTGTAGATACTCATTTGTAGTTGTTTAGCTCATGAACCTTTTTGGTCAGGCACTTTTGCATGCTGCTGTTGCTTGCCAAAGGAAACTGGTTGTGGATTGGATAGCATCTCCTGACCTTGAAGAAACTACTGAAAAAGAGGTTTGCTTTACAATCATGTTCTGCCTTCAGCACCTTTTTGTTATAAGGCTATCTTACTCTTTTATTTGAACCTGATGGCTTTCTTTTATGACAATGTTTGCTTCCTTACACAGGCTCCTGAAGTCCACAAAAAAGCTTGGGGTCTATTGAAAGTGCGTTGGCTCTAGCTATCTTAAATCGCCACAGCTTATATGATTTTGATGTGGAGGTTTTAATGCTGTGTTTGCATCTAATCACATTGTTAACGGCTTGATTCAGGCAGCAAATGGCATACTAGTTCCAGGAGGTTTTGGGGATAGGGGCGTGCAAGGAAAAATACTTGCTGCTAAATATGCTCGTGAAAACAAAGTGCCTTATCTTGGAATTTGTCTTGGAATGCAGATTGCTGTGATTGAATTTGCTCGATCTGTTATGAAGTTGCCATATGCAAACAGTACAGAGTTTGCCCCTGATACAAAGACACCGTGTATTATCTTCATGCCTGAGGTAAGTAATAAATATACTAACCTCTATATGTCATTTTGATTAGATGTATTCAGGCTCGTGTTGCCTTATGAATATCGAATGCAATCTCAAGGGCTCTAAAACTCATATGGGCGCTACGATGAGGCTTGGATCTAGGACGACATATTTTGAAGTCCCTAACTGTAAAGCTGCGAAACTGTAATAACTGATACTCTCCTTGGTGTTTTTTTTTTGTGTGTTTTCACATACTTCAATTATTGTATCACTTTGGATAGGTATGGTAATGTTAATTTTGTTGACGAACGACATCGGCACCGATATGAGGTCAGTTCACTTTTAAATAGCCAACGATCTCTAGGTGTTGTTCTGGAACCATCACTACTGAAATAAGTGGATTACATTTTTGATAGGTAAATCCAGATATGGTCCCAGAATTTGAGAAGGCTGGACTTGCTTTTGTCGGTAAAGATGAAACCGGAAAGCGAATGGAGGTGCACAGAAGATCATTCTTGCACTCTTGAATACATTTTGAATTCCGTCCTGACATCCGATATGCTACCAACTTCTGTAGGTTATTGAGCTCCCCGATCATCCTTATTTTATCGGAGTGCAATTTCATCCAGAATTCAAATCTAGACCTGGAAAACCATCTGCTCTTTTCTTAGGTAAATGCCATATCTTAGAAATAATCCTGTCGCGGATGGTTCAGAATGGTTAATTCTAGATTATCGACATTGCACCCTTTAGGTTTGTTCAACTAAATGTTGCTCTCTCAAAATGTTTGGCAGGACTAATCGCCGCCTCGAGCGGGCAGCTCAATACTTTGCTAAGAACTCCTTTCGCTTCCGATGCAGCACCACCTAGACTCCCTTCGATGAATGGTCCTGTGACACTAAAACCTCACCAGAATGGGAATTTGAAGAAGCTCACCAATGGCCTCGCCAATGGAAACTACCATGCCAACAGCATCAATGGCAATGGTGTGCATGTGTGATTTTTGCACTGACGTGCATCTGCTGCTCCCTTTTTTGCCATGTCTACTTTCGTTCTTACGTGTCGAGGCTACTCTTTGCGCTCCATCGAGGAAGAAGTTTGCGAACTCGAGGGACTATGAGGCATGGTGCTGTTCTAAGGTTTTACGAGAGAGCAAACATCCTTGTTCCTCTTGGCTTCGTTGAGGGGGACTTTGGTATAACTTTTTTTGTATAAAGAATTAACTTATTTTTTAAATTTTGGTTGTGAAGTATATCTTGAATTTGTTTTTATTATTTTTGGGTGTGATGAAAAGTTTTTTAAAATTTTTTAAAAAATTAAGTCTTATTGTTATTAAATTTTTATTATTTCAGTAAAACCATCGGCATTATTCTGAAGATTTAGAAGGATATTTTGATAATTATAAAACTATGTGGGTTGATATTCCAAATAGGATATACGTGCAGTGCGTTTACCCAAAAGTCCAGCGTTGACTGAAATTGGATGGATCCCACTGACCCCTGGTGGATTCCATTGACCCCTAGTCATGTTGGGACACTGTCGGTACAGGAAGAATTGAATTTTCCGTGTTGTTCGACCTCTTCACCCTCATGTAACAGTGGCGGCGGCACTAGGGATGATAATGGGGCGGGGTAGGGGTGGATTTGTCATTCCCATTTCCGCCCCATTCTTATTTTTTCGGGTTCGGGGAATTTCCCATCCCCGCCCCATTTCCAAATTGACCCAAACAAACCACAGACACCAGAAACAGTAGAATATTAACTCAAACAAATCACAGACACAGAAACACCAAAATGGTAGCCACTGTATCATCAATTGTAATCCATGGAGGTGAAAGTTTAACTGCCATGTATTAATACCAATATTATCATCAATATTAATATTAATATTAATACATTAATCTGACCTGGCATGAGCTATTCTAGTGTCTGTGGTTTGTTTGGGTCAATTGATAATATTAATATTAATATCAATATTAATAATATTATTAATAATAATAATTTCAAAAATTTTAATATTAATATTAATACTATTATTAATACTTTTTTAAAAAAATTATATTATTATTTATTAGTATTAATAATAATAATATTCGGGGCGGGTTCGGGGATGGGAATAGTATTCCCATACCCGCCCCAAACCCGTCCCATCCCCGAAAAATCGGGGATCCCCATCCCCATTTCGGGTTTTCCCCACGGGGCCCCAAACCCGCGGGGAAAATTACCATCCCTAGGCGGCACCCCAATGTAGGTACGCGTTTTTCCCCTGCTGTCGGCACTAACTGATTTGTTTCACACTATATAGATCTACTCTTAATTGATTTGATTCTCTATATGACTGTAAATAAATTGAGCCGAATCCCGTTGAGTTTTGAGATGTTCAAGTTTTTTTATAATTGAGCTGAATCAAGTTGAGTTTTGAGATGTTCAAATTTTTTTATAAGATAATCGAGTCGAGCCAATCTGAGTTTAAAATGAATCAAACTTTTAAAATAAGTGTTCAAACTTAACTTGGTTTATTTTTTGTGAGCTTGAACTTGTTTGAACCTTAGCTTGAGCTTAGTTCGTTTAGATGTTATCAAGTTCTCAATTCAAGTTTGGCTTGAGCTTACCTTGAGCTTGGTTCGTTTAGATGTTATCAAGCTCTCAATTTAAATTTGTTTAATTGTTTGAAATTTTTAATTGTTTGATTGATTATTAAGATTGATAATTTAAATTTATCTATCTATTTATTGTATTTTTTATTTAGCATATTGGAAAGAGTTTTATTAATAAATATGATTCGTGAACATTGCTCACGAACATTAACTAGCTGAACACATATGTGTTCAAGCTTGTTTGTTTAGTTTAACGAACTATTCAAATTTATTTATTTAATTAATCTTATGTATATTGAACGAACATAAACAAGCTCTTACCAAATTAAACACCAGACTTATTCACGAACGCTTGATTCATTTACAGTCCTAATTCCTTATATGTTATACTTAATTGTGTAACGGTGATGTTCTTTCATCTTGATGCTGATAGTTGTTTTCTCATTTACTTTCTCTTCAATGAATCTCTTTTCTCTCTATTATTTAGTTTATTGTATCTGTTTAAAATGCACATTCTTTTCCGTTCCCACCACTGATGACCTCAGGTTGTCTGTCTTCACTCAAATTATAATTTAAAAGAATGTGAACTCAAAGAGGATCGTAGCTAATCGATGTAATCATGTTTAGAATCCAGTCGATGCTGAACCCCGATTGGTTCACAACCGGATTGAGTCGTATTGTAGCTGGAATCCGACCACAATTGGCCTCGATCCTACAAGATATGATTGGTCCAAAATACGGCCAAAATCTGGTTACGATCCGATCGAGGTCCAACTGGGGTCCGGCCTAGGACGATTCGTTGGCATGACCCGCAACGAAGCAACACTAGAAAGAAGAAAAGATGTGAAAACATTTTAGATTTTAGGAAAAAAAAAAATTGCGTGGACCTACCACGAGAGCAGGTGTACAGCAGTCCACAAATATTGTTTTGTAGCGAAGCAAAATTATATGTAAAATTAATTAAAATTTAATCTAATTAAATTTATTTAGAATATAATAATAATATAATTAATAGTTAATACGAAAATAATTTTATATGATTATATAGAATTGTTTAGATTTTTTTTTTTAAATTTAAAATGAATTATATTATATTATATTTTAAAATGATTATATTTTTAGAAAATAAATTTTGTTTATCAAAATCTAAATTCCAAGTTCTAAATTTATCAAAATGATATAAGCATTGTCTTCTCGTCGACTAAACCCTAAACTGCCGCCGCCGCCTTCTTCTTCTTCTCGCGCTGCCGTGCCCGCCCCGTGAGCTGCTAGATCAGGCCACGCCGGAGCGCCTCCGACGTCGTTGTCCGATTCATCCAAGGTAATCATTTCCAATCCGATCCGTTCTTTTTCCGTTATAACGTCCGAGAATGGCATTTGCAAGCAACGTTATTTACCGGAACTTTGGAACGGCGTGAGGCCTTCCCGTGCCGGAACGCCCCGGCAGTTCCACGTCCGTTCCGACGAACCATGGATTGAATGGTATTTTGTTTGATTTAATTGGACAATAGCATTTAACTGTTAATGTATTCTATAACTAAGCAATAGGTTATCGCTGAATGCATATATTGTATTTGATATCAGTAAAGCAAAGGGAAACTATTCTACTTTCCTTTTGTTTTCCTTAACAATATTATCTGAACAAGAGACATAATTCTTCTCACTTCATTTCCCACCTTTCCCTTTACATAAAAATCTTACTAGCTAACCAACTACTGCAATTACTCCTTGATCACAAAGTGTGGTCAAGCCACCTCTCCCAATGCATATATTGTATTTGCTTGCTGTTGATGATTTCCTTCCATTCTTTTTAGAGACTCCCCTGTAGGTCAGAGGCTAATGAGGATCTCCTTCACCGGAGTACTGTCAACATGCCTAATCCCACTTAAAGTTCTGAGATTAGATTTGACTATCACTCCTTTCTATACCAACCCAAGTTGGTTGATTAAGCATATTTGTTTGTGTATATACATTGTCTTGCTATCTTCGTTCAATACTTTTCCCTGCTTAGTAAACAAACCTGTTGCCTAGATGTCAACCGAATTGGGAGTGACTGCAAAGTATACATGTAACTTTCAATTGATAGTCTATAGATCATTATCTCATACAAATTTTCATTATATTCTATATCCTTGTTCCAATAATCTCTTTTAATGATCCATAATCTAATTAAGTTAGCAAAATACATGTCAATTGCTTAATGTGTTTTTGTCTGTTGCTAACAATTTGTGTAGTATATAGGCTGTTGTCTGACTATCATGTCTTTGTTCATGATATAAATTGTTTTGTATATGAAGAAAAATTATTTGAATTTTCTTTGACGAATCAATGCGTCCAATGTTACTAGCCCCAATTGAATTTGCATCAAAGTTTTGACTGGCATGATCCTTCCCGGGAAACTGATCCATTACTTGACATTCTGTTATCTGACAATCAGATTAATATAGACAAATGATATAAATCTTTGATCATTTTATTCTGGCTTCAAATGATATCCTACCAGTTCTTCACCATTTTAATCATGCTTGCTAAAAGTGCCTTTATTCTGTAAACTACAGCTATTACTTCCATTTCCCTTTTGTTTCAAGGTTGTCTTCTTTCATGGCAGCAAAAAAAACAAGATGAAGAAAGGGGTACATCCTCAAAGGCAGTGGATTTCATATGTGACTCAAAGTGGTAGATTGATGAATATTATGATGACCAGAATTAGCCATGTTGGTAAAGTCTACCATTTGAGAGCTAGGCGCCAGATGGCTAAAAGCCTTGGGCAGATCGCAAAGTTCAACCGCCGATACGGGAAGCAGGAAGAAAATGAGGAAAAATAAACCAATTCACAACTTGTTTTGCCATCTTTTGTTTCTTTTGTCATAAGATTCACATTTGGATACAAGATTGTCAAGGACAACTTGATTCTGATGTTACTCGTTCTAGTTCTTTAGAGACGCAGTCTCTCCTTGCTTTGATTGTTTTGTTACATGCCTACTGTGTCGAAGCAATCAATTCAATTCCTTCTCAGTGTTTCTATCCCATGGCTCTTTGTTTTTATTTATATAAGATGTATTTTACCTCATACTTTTATTTTTTTTCAAAATACTAATTCTATTGTCATCATTTTTCCTTTTATATTTGCAAATGTTATTAAAATGTCCCTTAAATGACTAGTTGAGTAGTAAGGCGTGGATACTAGATTATTAAAAAATAAAAAGAGATTTTTTAAAAATATGACATATAGGGGGCAAAATGATTATTTTTCTAGATTGGACTAAAATCCAGTTCGAAGCGGTTCGAATCATTGCGAATTCGACTGGCTTGTCGACCACATTCATGGTTGACGGGTGAAACGAACCGATCGGGCTCGGTATCTCGACCGGCGGTTCGGTTGCAGATATTTGCTCGAGGTGGACGCGCAGCGAGCTCATGGCGCAACGCTTCTGCCTCTTCCCAACACGCAACGCCCCCGTTCCCCACCTCCCGCTCGCCCCACTATTTACTCTTCCCCCTTCCCTTCCCCTCTCCGGTTCTCCTGCTCCTCCAATTTCATTAGGCCTCCCGATCAACCGCCATGGCGCTTTGCGGGGTCTCCTTCCTCCCCGCGCGCGATGCGCTTCGGATCAGCCTTCCGCCCCTCACCTCTTCTCCCTTCCCTTGCTCTCGGCGTTCTTCGGGATCCAGAATTATGCGGAGAAGTCAGGCCACGTGCTCTCTCCGGAAGATCGACTCCGCCGCTCCGTCAGGCGCCGGTAAACCGGCGTTGGAGGCCGATGAGCAGATCGGACCCGTCATGAAGTTCAGGATGTCTGATTTTGCAATCTCGTCTCAAGTTAGCGTCGGTCTTCATGGACGGGTGGGTTATGGCTTGTTCTTCAAGCAAAATGTTGACTTTTTTTTGTTCTTGAAATCTAAGGCGCCTTTTCTCTCGGTTTGTTTCTTATTGCGTAGGCTGACGAGTTGATCTTCGAGGCGACTGTTTGTGATCCCAATAGGTGAGTAGAATTCTCCCCGCTTTTGGCCTAACTTGTTCTAATGCCCCACGAAGGCCAAAGTTCGGATTTTGATGGATTTGTACCACTTTAGCTCGCTTTACAAATCGAGGGTAGTGCTTCGGCAACTGACTACTGTGCAAGCGAAGCGCAGAGGTCAGCGTGCATTGGAGGTCGGCTGGATTGAGCTTCTTTTGCTAAATCAATGGAGTGATTTTGCTCCAGTATTTGATTAGAAGTAATACACATGATATAACCACTGAAAGACCCCGACACGGCATTGTTTTCAGGTTCTGAAGAAACTTGCTCGGCGCAAGCTTATGTATCACTCCTATGCAATGCAAGTCTATGGTTATGTGTTCTCCTCGGACATTGGAGACAATATCCCGTTTACATTGGTGCACGGAGTAAGTTCTAACATCTTATGTTTTACCATGGTATTATAACATATTTAGGAACGACAAAATAAATCATGAATTTAGATAGTCGATTATTCGAGCCCTTAGCCAGAGTATTTTAATATGCTAGGTTCTTTCTGCAGTATCATGGTAGTTATTCCCTGAGACATTGGCTTCAACTCTCAGATTGGCTTCCCACGTTGGAAGTTACTTTGGCACTAGATGACGAGTGTCTTAGGAGGGTCGGGGATGATACAACAGGTGGACCTGCTGTTAGCCGGCAACATCGCCTCACCAGAATTTTAATGAGAGATCTTCTCATTGCAGTGAGCAAACTGTGTTAGTGTGTACATTTGTTTTTTTCATCATGGATTATATTAACGATTGTGGGTTTTTGTAGGTCAACTACTTGCATAGTCATGGGCTAGCTCATACAGAACTAAGGCTAGAGAATGTACATATCAGTCCTGTTGACAAACATGTTAAAGTAAGTTAGACTTTACTATTTGTACTTTCTTTTGCTATTTGGAAAGTGTTTGCTTGATTTAACTAGAATTTGTCAATCTATTGCTGGTATTTTTGAGTTTTTATATTATTTAATTCTATGTAGCTAGATTTAGTAAATTATGCTAAATTTTTTGAGGTAGGCTATACCTTCCTTTTTCACATCCTGTACATCTTGTTAAAATCTTAATTGATTTAGAAGAAGAGTAAATCTCTTGCTTAGTTGCTTTTTCTTGTGCAAGCTTTTAGCTCTAAAAACTGAAAGTCCTTCAGTGATTTTTTTTGACAATTTAAATTGTTGTCGGGAACTATGACATTTCTGTCAAGAGATAAATTTTAGTTGCGTTAAATAAAATTGAGTTTTGCCCTTCCTACTGCCTCTAGAATCCTCGCTTTAAGCAAAGGTAGCTGATCAAAACCACTTACTATCTTTAATGTACCCGCATACAGGTTGCATTGCTTTCTTTTCTCAAGGTATACACCACATTGTTTACATTAACACAAGAGAGATATGCCTTCCAAATTCACAACTCTGGTTATTGCCAAACTACACAAACATGGAATTGCAGAAAGCATATAACATAGACCTGCATGTACCTTAGTTGCTTATTGAATGTATAATGTGTGTGTTAATTTACAATTTTTCAAAATTGTAAATTAAAACCATGGTTAGTGGTTGAACCTATCGAGGGAGTTCTCAGAGACAATAATTTTCTGCTCCAAACTAAACTAAAGCAGCTATCAAAACCATGGTTAGTGTCATCTCCCAGCTTATCCTCTGTGTTCATTCTGATCATATTCGCTTACTCTTCTGGTTCTTACTCAGGATTTCTTGGGCACATCTTCTTGTTAACTGATCATACTAGACTGCTGCAAACTAGAGCTGAGCTACTTATTTCATTATTCGAACATGGTGAGTCTTGGCTTGTCTCATATCAAGTCTCACTTCCTTGTAGAATGGTTTTGAAGCAGCTGAGGACAAATCAGGATGCTTTAGATAATATGATTTTCCCTTAGGTGAAGCCATTCTTTGAAGTTTATTTCGAACTGCAGATAATATGGATAGATATTCAACGTTCATTGTTGAGGTGTTTCTTACTAAAGTTTGTATACACTGCATAAAGGGATTCTGTTCATTTAGTTTCAACATCATTTGAATTAGATGATATTTATGTTATTAGATAGGTATCCTTGGAAATGCTGCTGATTTCAACAACAGCAATCCAAACCATAGCACCAATGAGGTGAACAATGACAGGAGGAAATTGATGATTGCGTTTGATATGAGGTATAGTGATAAATACGAGGTGAACAAATGTGAAGAATTGTTCTACCAGAAACTATGGAAGTTTCTTGCTGCAATTTTTAATTGTCTTTTCTGTTATAGATGTGTTGGTTTCATCATGGCAAGACTGATTCTGAAGGAGCTAATGGATGCATCGATCTTTCTAAAGTTTAAGTCTTTCTTGACAAAGGTTTGTTAATTTGTAAAATTACTTCAACTCCTTGGAGAAATGAACTGCATATCAGTACAGTGGAATAGACATATTGTAATGCTTTTATGCATGTAAATAGAGGAATCAAATTATCATTATTATAAATATGCTAAGAATAAAAAGGCGTTCAGTGTTACTGGATTTAGTCACTTCTGTATCTTCTTTATGATAATTTATACATTTTTGTTTGCAGGGAAATGACCCGTCATGTTTGCGTGAGTTCCTTTTGCCAATTCTGTGCCGAGATTCACCATCTGGCAATCCTGGTTTGCAGGTTAATGTACACCTACTCTCTAAATTTCTTGTAAGATGTAGAGAAAGCTGGTTTGCTAAAAAGAGTTCTTCTTTATATTTTTATGTTATAGATAATGGATAGGAACTGGGGTGCTGGTTGGAACCTTCTCTCGCAGTTGCTGGCTTTGAAACCTTCTAAGAGAATAAGGTATAAACCAAACATGACTTTACAGTGAGAATTATCATTCACCCCTAGAGCGAAATATAAAACTGAAAATAGTTGGATGCTGAACTTTACGATGTCACACATGTAACATTACCTTAGTGTAACTACATAACTTCAGTGAGTGTATTTGCAAACTTGTAACCTTATGCTCGGTTCTGCTTAGACTCCCTAGTGATAATTTTTTTTTGAATTTCCATGCAGTTGTTTGGACGCACTAAGGCATCCATTTTTATGTGGTCCTAAATGGCGCACAGGCCCTTCCATGGATTTGATCCGATGGGGTTTAGGTTCAACTACCGTTCGGATGTCAGAAGATTACATCTACGTTGGTCATCAGGTGATGGACCACACATTTCTTTTATATTTCATGTATAATCTCAAATTATGCACATGATTACCACACTAGTTTTGGTTAGGACAAACAAGCTGTGTAGAATACAATAAGATCCATATAGCGAACTCCAAATAGTCAGGACATGAGCCATAAGCCATAAGAAAGTATGAGCACCCCTCTTTTAAAATCTAAAGTCTTGTGGATATCATCCACTTTTTTGATCTTGATCCTGTCAATATTAATTACAACTTCGATCTTAATATTGTTTTTGCCATATTACAGCGAAGTAGGATTGCTTATTTCATAGAGCTGATGGAGTTGCTGAATCCAAATCCTAGAACTAAGGTATCTATCCAGACTTACTATTGTAAGTCATCGAAAATATATAAAGCATAAATTCGGTGAGTTCCTAGTACTAAGGTATTTTTCCTGTGCGTTCGTGTGACCTTGCAGGGTTGGCTCAACTTCTTACCCGGTAGGTGGAGGTTGTTATACTCCACGGGAAGGCATATTGGATTAACTCTTCGACAAACTACCCCGAGAGTCCTTATCGATGATGCATACCTAACTTTGCGACAAGCTTCAGTTCCAGATCATCGCAGCTTTTCACTTGTATCCAATATAAGCTTCAAGATCATACCAACACCTCATTGGCCGCATGACAAGTCTGGGCCTACTGGAAGTTTGCAGGTAAAGTCTCTTGTGAAGATTTGCCCTGGGAGAAGGCATTACCCGAAAGAAGAGGATAGCGAAGAAAGCAGAAGGTTTGCCATCCACAACTCCGCGTCGGGTCACTTGTCCAGTAGGAAATGGAAAGGGATGGACAATCTTAAAGAGCTTCCCTCCAGCCTTCCAGCTGTTAAACTTACCATGGATGATATAGATGTATCGTTGAAACTTGATTCTTCCTCATTGAGTGCCGATGCCGCCAAGAAAGTGCTTCAGGAGGTCCGCACACAGATCCCGTTTGAAATGTTCGACGTGTCTAAATTCGTTTGCGGTACTTATGTAGATTCGAGGATGATGGTTCTTCGCGGAATCAGTGGGTCGGCTTTGCTCTTCACAAGATCGTGTTCTGTAAATGAGAATGTCTAAAATCCAAAAGATTTTCATTATGTATATTCTTCCAGACTCTTTTGAGGCTGTTCCCCTCTGTACAAATATCGCATCATATTCTCAATCCTGCAGCACTTTGAGTTTTACACAGTGAGTTTGGCGGCAAACTCTAGTGCATTGGTCAGTTTCGATAAATTGTGGCAAAAAAAAAAAAAAAACTAAAGATTTGGTAAAATTAGGGGTGTTGCGAGAATCGAACTCACGACCTCTCGCACCCAAAGCGAGAATCATACCACTAGACCAAACACCCTGTTGAGTTTTATACAGTGAGTTTGGTGAAAAACTCTAATGCATTGGTCGGTTTCGATAAATTGTGGGAAAAAAAATAAGGGGTGTTGCGAGAATCGAACTCACGACCTCTCGCACCCGAAGCGAGAATCATACCACTAGACCAAACACCCTGTTGATTTTCTTTTTTTTAGTTTACGTAATGAATGTGATTAACGAGGTAAAAGGTAAATAATTCTAAATTTTCTCCGGCTGTTATTTTTTTTAAAAAAATATAATAAATAATTAGATCCTTCTACTGTGCCCGATTTCGTTCGCCATTGCCGCGGCCGAGGCCGCCTTCGCAGGCTGCAGCACGCCGCCGGAAGACTACCTCAGCGATCTCCCCAGTCCTCTTCTTCCTCCTCACCCGCGACTCCTTCCGCACCTCCGTCCTCGCTTGCCGATGGCGTCGTGTCGCATTCCGACTATTTCAAGCGGACCTCTAGGTTACCAGCTGGCGTCGACTCGTTGCTATTCTTGCTCTATCGGGCGTCTTCGACTCGCCTCCGACTGCAGGTTGATTCGTCCCCGACGTAGATCGCCGCTGCAACTGGATCGACTACGGTCCCACTCCGGAGTCTGTCCATTTGTCCATCGCTCGTGGCAGTCGGTCCCCAACCTTCCTCAGTCAAGACGCTTTCACTCATGATTTCGAAGGAGTGGTTGGCAAGGCTGTTCTCTTGCTCGCCTGATTTGGAAAATTAACATTAAACCAAGGATTTCGGTTGATCAATATCAGAAACTCGGACGTTTAAAGCTGAAATCCGATGTTCGTCTGGAACAGTTGTATGTTGGCCTCTGTTCAGTTGCAGAGCCTTTTGGAACACCACTATCTTCATTACTTGTCTCTTTATAGCAAGGTATATTGTTATCTTTTTCTTGTTTAACGATAATTAGATTGTAAACTACAAAATATTAGGGAAAAAAAATCCAAAATGCTATAATTCATTAACCTTTTCCAGGTGAGCTTAAGATTTTTTAATGCAAAATGACAATGGTCATCAATGCATAGTATAGTAGATTGGAATTTGAATCCTAAATGTGTGTTAGCTCGGTATGTGTACTTGTAGGACATTAAATTAAGCACATTGTTCATCGATGGAAGATATTTATATCAATTACAGAGTAGTTAATTTTTTGTCTTTATGGAAAAAGAATCTACACGACCACTATACCTAAAGGGATGATGAAAATGGTCATAAATGGATAATATATTGGAAAAAGAATTCATGTGGACAAAGAATCCTCAATGTAAATTATGTGTGCGTACACATGCTTATCAGCATAATGTTATAGGGATTGGTTACTAGGGGGCGATAGTAGAAAAAGGGGCAAAAACAAGAGTAGATATAGAGAGAAAGGGACATGGACGAAGGGATATAAATTTTTATTTTTGCTTGCTAATTTTATATTACATGTCTATCTAAAAAAAAATACATCTTAGTCATGGTGAGAATCTAATTGCCTGGTCATCTTCTGTTGTTGGTTTCTTGGAATTGGTTCCTTGTTGGGACTATTTCTTTCTTGCTTGATCGAGGATGAAGCCTCTCTTGATGATAGCACATGAGCATGCAGAATGGCAAAAACATAGATAGAAAGTATGACAATAGTGTTTGTGTTATTCAATGCCGAACCTTATCGGCATTTCCAGGGAAGCTTACTCCATGTATCTGGTTTTTGCTTGTGTTTACAAAATAGTGTTGTTGGTAGCAGAGAGATGCCATTGGTTGTTTAGATTGCAAGACTATATTGTCAATTGCTTTTCAATGCCAATTAATGTTCAATTACAGAATAATTTGATAAGACATCTTATTAATATTCACCATAAATAACCAACATGTTAAATAGGAGTTAATATCATATTTTGGTCTAGCTTTTGTCATAGTGATTTTAGATCGTTTGTGAATCTGTGATATATAAAGTTTTCAATACGACTGTTGTTTTTTTCCTAGTTAATTCAGTGTTTTTCTTTTCTTTCTCAGTTATAGCTTATGCCTACTCCAGAAAGTTTACCAGTTCTTTACAAATTGTTGAAGTTGGAGATCCATCCATCCACTTCTGGTCACAATTCCAACAGTTTGCAAGTGCTATTTTCTCTTCTTCAGTGCACACCGAATATATATTCACTCATTTTAATTGAAAATGGACAGGCGTGAGATCAGTCATCATATGTACATTGATTTTGAAGCAATGACAATATTTTGATTTGATTTGATTTGATTTATCTCTTCTTATGATTTAAATTTCAGGGGCCATATGGAAGAGAAATCAATTAGTGGAGGAATTTATTGAATATTGTGCCCATCAAAGGTTTAGATCATCTTAAGAAAAGTTTCTGCTAGAAACAAAACTACAAGAATTCAATCAGCCATTTTGGAGATATTATTGGAGAGAGTTCAAGCATGGGATGAACTGATGAAGTAGTGGTGACTACACATAGGGATGGGTTTGCCCATATATATATATATATATATATATATATATATATATATATATATATATATAACATTTGAAGCTTTGTCATACTAGCAGATTATATACTGTATATAAAAGCACATGAACTGTGATGTTATCAACATTGCACATAATGTTTTATGAACTTAGCTCATGCTTTCCATTTGGTGCATTGTATGGCATCAAATGGTGTAAGGCTGTTTGGGATTGAGTAAAAGGGCCTCTTGATTTTTTTCATGGGCGCCGTCAAGTGTCATGAATTCCAATGTTGTTCTGGCCCCTGAAAATGTGTAGGAGAGTATTCTTAAGGTGAGTATTCTTTTTATTTCAATTATTAATGCATGATTAAGATGGGATTTTATTGTTATGATGCTATATTAGCTTTCAATCACTCTCCATTATTTTTGTGATGCAGAAAGGGATTAAAATCTCTCAGAGGAATGGGTGTGACAACTACAGCCTCCTCTGCAATATATTCAACAGGGTCGCTACTAGTGGGATGTTGTAGCATAGTTCAACTATAGGGCCATCTGATTCAATCAGTGTTATCTGCTGTTCAAGTTTTTATCTAATTTAGTTGCCCTTTCGAGAGGTTTGTAACATTACATCATAGAGTACTCTCTGAGTAATGTAATAGTTGATGTGCTTGTTGTACAGGATGTGCAGTGAAAGGAGACTTTGGCGTCAAGCTTTCTGCTTAATTATCAGCGGACGAGTGATCTATCTGCCGAGGTTAAAGGATTACAGATGCAGCATTCCTTTTGTGTTCTGAAAGGACACAATAGGATTGTTACAGTTAAGTCGTATGCAATAGATTTGTTACAATTCAGGTGTGCTATATTTGTGTGATGTTTGTGTCGCGTGTGTTTGCGAGATTGTTAATTGCAGTTGGACACTGATAACTGCAAGTTTATAATAGAGAAAAATGTGGATTAGCTCATGGAATGCTCTTCGAAGGTGAACTTTCGACCTCTATGATAGGATATTTCTTGAATAAACAAGTTAAGAGTAAAATAAAAGCATGCTTGTTCTTGGAGCATAACACTAACTCATTCCTACTGCAATTGTTTTTTATTCATATGTCACAGTTGTTCACTATTGTTGCTAAGGTTGGCTTGTGCTGGTGGAGAACCTAAACAATTGTATCACTTGTTCGGGATGATGACAAGTACATTATTGGAAAGAGCTCGAGCATCACCAAGGTACATTCTTAAATCAACTTAAGCATGTTGGGTTCATAATCTCCATTACTCTTCTTGCTCCATCTTCATCTGCAAAATTATATTGTTTATACCTCCTCTCACATGGTTAAAGTCAAAGGCATTTCATAATTTAGAATAATTAATCATCTTTGATTCATAAAAATTACAGAGAAAAAAGAAGAAGATTCTTAAATGGATCTCCTTATCCTATAGCTGGAGCCTTTGATCATTGAACTTGGCCTTGTCTCTCTTACTAATCGACATCAATCATATTTAAGATATTCTCTTTTGTGATTATCTTAAAATTTAATCGTGTCATGTCTTAATTACTATACTTAATTCATGGTCATAACTTCTAATTGCATCCCTAACAATTGGATACTGAATTGTCACCATCTGCATTATATATAAAGCTATTCCAGATTTATTTTGACAACTCTTTATTACCTCGAGATATTTATTTCTTTAATAAAAAGTTTGTCATATTTTTTGAGACCCCTCCAGTAGTTGTCAGATGATGAAGCCAAGACGTAGACGCTGCATGCCTTTGTCTTCGTATAATTGCATTACGTTGACTGCTGAAATATGAAAAACTCGTACAAAATTCCAAATACAAACCAAAAAAATCTACTCCAACTACTCAACAAGGTAGAATCACAGTGAAAAATAAATAAATAAAATAAACAAACTAACAAAAGAGCCTCATGCACGTTCTCTTCCAAATTATTCATCAACAGCTCAAGTATATATGACTCCTTATGTACACAAACTCACAGGCCCTAAAAATTACCAATCTTTCTTCTTCTTTTTCTTTTTTTTTCCCTCTCTTAATCCTTCAATAGTAATAATAATAATAATTATTATTATTATTCATTTTGGATGCCAAGAATTCAAGCATCTAATGGTGCCATTTAGGTACTCTGACCACTTGAGGTCCTCTGGCTCACCTTCAATGTGGATTTCAGCTCCTTTGTTTGGAAGCAGCAACTGATCTGACCATGGAAACATGCCACTGATTTCCATTAGAGGACTGTTGTAGCTCTGCATCTCCACTCCACTGCTATTCACGCTGCTCCCGCTGCTGCTGCTCGGGTTCATGATGCCGATTCCGATTCCCCCCTCCAAGTACTGCAATGGCTGAAAGCAAGCTTCTTCTCGCGGCAGATTCACCACCGAAGCAATCAGTGCGTCGCTGCCGTAGCTCGTCGGCTCGAACCAGCAGAGCGGCGTCGGGTTGTGGCTCGTGGGCTGCTCCCTCGAGAGGGAGCTCGAATTCTCAACCGGGGTGGTGGTCGAGGGAGCTACGGCGACGGGTGGCTCGTCGCCGGTTTCGGCGGCGGCCGGCTTGTGGTCTTCTTTCAGCGGCTTGTGGGTGTCCGGGTCGATCCCATTTTGCTTCAGCCTCTTCTTGATGCAGGAGTTCCAGTAGTTCTTGATCTCGTTGTCCGTCCTCCCGGGCAATCGCGACGCAATCTGAGACCACCTGAACAAACAAATTGTCAAGAACACTTGGAAGAACACGGCGAATTGCCCGTGGACAGAATCGTCAAGAACCTGTTGCCCAACACGGCGTGGAGTTCGACGATGAGCCTCTCCTCCTCCTCGGAGAACATGCCCCGCTTGAGGTCCGGCCGCAGGTAGTTTATCCACCTCAACCGGCAGCTCTTCCCGCACCTCTGCAAGCCTGCAAAATTCCCCCGGGGCAGAGCTTTCACCTCGAATTCTTCTCCGACGGAAGGAAGGGAGCAGCGCAGCGAGGAGAATAACTAACTACGCACCTGCCAGCTTGGGTACAGAGCTCCAGCAGCCATGGCCGAACTTGGTGATGTGGTCGAGCAGCTTCTCGTCCTCCTCAGGAGACCACAGACCCTTCCTCAGCTTCTGCTTGTAGCAGCACGAGTGCCTCCCCATGAAGACAGCAATGTGCCCAACAATTTAGATCAGAAAAAACTTGGAGACAAGAAATTCAACGAGAGAAGGAACAAGCTCTGAACTCAAGCTAAGGGAGAGAAGAAGAAGAAGAAGAGAGAGAGAGAGAGAGAGAGAGAGAGAGAGAGAGAAGGAGATAAGTGTGCCCAATTCAACTAGGGGGGCTTTTTAACTTGGGTTTGAGTGCCACATCAAGGTGATAGAATTAATGTATGGCTGGCCCTATGGTGGGTCAAGTGTCTGCCATTGGAGAGGAGAGGAGAGGAGGGGAGAGGACTCCATGGCTTCAAAACCAAGTCAGTAAAATGTTGGGATTTATAAAGGGAAGGTACATGTGAGGAGATGAGGCATTGACTCTTTGGACCATGAATTGGAGAGGCAGCATGCTTGGACTTTCCCTCCTCAGCCTGTTTGTATAGAGGAAAATCCTTTGGAGTTTATCTTCTAATTCTTCACCTTCCATTGCCTTTTAACATGCTTCATATCCAATGCCGTTTTGAAAATTTGACACTCTTGAAAGTTCTTCCAAGGGCACTTTAATGGAGTGCATCAAAATGATGATGAGTAAGGGTAGGCCTCTCTCCCTTTTTTTGCCTTTGTGGTGTGGTATATCTTCTAATGTATCGCCTTCATCCACTAATCATTTATATATTTATCGCTTTATATCTAAAGCTAAATTAAAGTGTTTATAAAAGAGGAAAGGAAGATTCTTCCACACCTCCTCCCATTTTATCGAAATGAGAACTCCTTTAGGGGAAATTTCTTAAACTTGTGTCATTAGGAGAAGATAAGGATCATGAATATAAATTCACTAAATGAGCTTGTTATCATGTATAATTTGAGGGGACTCGTATTGATTTGAAATGACATGAGTTAGTTGTATGCCATTAAGTGATTTGCCTTTCCATTGAAAATTTAGTCACTTTAGTTTTTAGCCATCCATTAGATTTGTCTAGATGCAACTTCAATGATCACAACGAAACAATGTAAATCAATCAATCGACTCAAGATCTCCAAGAATGACAACAAATTAAGCTTTTTTTAAAAAAATTATCCACTTTCTATCCTCGAGCCATCCATTTAGTTTGTCAATTTCATTCAAAATGAATAAATAATGATTACTATTGTGTTGCAACTCTGCTACGCTCGACTACTACAGACGAACCAACACTGACACTCGAGCACAACCAAATTTCTATCTTCGTGTTGGGTAACATTATTGTTGAGTTAATTTAATTATTACATGAGAAAGGGCAGGGTTGTTACACTTCCTTCATTCTTGTATTCAATTACTCTACTTAGAGTTTACTGGTAGAGAATTTAGTAGATTGTTCATTGATAAGTCCGAGGGACATGGCGCATGGATCTTGCAGTAAGGGCCGCTAAAGACTTTGAATCAAATAACTGACCTTGTATTCTTTCACTTGTTTTATTGTTTCTATTTTTCCGCTATGCACTCACATTTTTATGAAATAAACAATAATTAAGTTTTTAAAATTAACATGATTCGATCCTACAATTATCACCCTCAAAATTTTTTACAAAGAAACCTTGGAGTCTATTTTCTTTTTGTTAGATGGTCTAATAATTTTCTGATTGGAATAACTCACCATTCCTGAGGAAAATCTGTGACTATCCGAATGAAATTCTTGCTTGCGAAGACAAAGTCATGATAAATGACAAATGCTGGCCTTGACGACAAACAAGTTGTAGGATGGAGGTCAACTACCTGTACAAAAAAAGACGACGAGCAATAATTCATGGAATTGACGATAACATGAGTATAAAGCAGAATGGATAATGCATACATGGTGTCCTTTTATTGTTACATAGCTGTCTGAATCATCGAGCTTCGCGACCTGCATGAAATAACCTGCTAGCAATGCCCTTCCAATGTCGTTGTAAATGTTGGAGCTGTTCGAATTTGGGCTGCACTGAGTAAGATTAAGCTTATCCATGATCAACTTGAGCTGATTCCTGACATTGTCAGCAGCTTTGAGCACTGCCTGACTGATAAACTTACTTTTACACCATGCAGAATTTCCATCTGCAAATTATGCTTTGTACATTATAATGTGCGCACAGGCATATACATATAAAAACACAACTTACTGTTTAATTTGTATGCGTTGTAAACATTGAGAAGACTAAGGTGATCGCCATTCATATGCATGAACGTTGCCTTAGCTTTATCAGCAGCCTCCTGGCATTCGATGGGCCGTAGGAAGCAATTCGATACTGATATGAAATTTCAAGAAAGAATAGGAAAGTAAAATTTTAGTTCGAGCATTTTAAACAATATCACCACTTGAAAAAACAAATCTGCAGTGAAATTAGAAGACTTCCTAGATTTGGTGCACAGTGGCTGGCTTTTGCTTCAATAGGAAGAGTTGAAAGTTTGAGCAAACAAGATGTCATTTTTAGATTTCTTTTATCGAATATACAGTGAATCTATTTGGCAAAGTATTAAAAATGTCATCAAAAACTTAAAGGAGCTTGCCAGACAAAAAGGCTAAGAGAAAAATGAAAAGAGGTATAACATGCATAACATCTATGATCGGATTGAAAACTGCATAAGCTAGGGATTTGATTAGGAAAAACTGTTGATAGACTAAACGTACCTAATCTTATGCCTATGTTGCCAGCCTACAACTTATCACACATTTGTTTCTCTCTTTTTCTTTTCCCATTTCCAGTTGAGAGGGTAGGCATCATGTAGAGCAGAACCCTAAAAGCCATGGCTGATACTAGAAGCTATATTGCATGGTAACAATGATGATAGAGGTTATGTCTCCTTCTCAATCTCTTTTTTTGCTTCAATTGTACTTTCAATAATCACGTTTTCATTAAGATTTTTTCTAATTTATGCAACAAGCTAGGCATAGATGGCATACCGTAGCTTAAGAAAGAGTGTTAGATTAAAAAAAAATGAGTATAATCTAGTCTAGAACCTACCTAGCCTTATGCCTATGTTAAGTTATTATCAGTAATTTAGAGAAAATTAGTCATCTTAAAGGATTTTATTTTGAGTCTATAAATACATGTAATTATTCTTTCTAAGATACAATGCTATGATATTTCATAAATTTTACACCTTGTCTAACACTGTAAATGAAATAAGCAACATCATTTCAATCACATTTCAAATTAACATAAATTACACACACAGCATATGAAAAATCTGAAATGATAAATAGAATTTACCTAAATTATATCTCTTAATACTAAAGAAAAGCATAAGAGATTTAAGGAAAAGCACATATGGAATTTGTCTTGCACCTGACAGCATAGCAGCAATCGAAAGAATCTCATTAGAGCAGCAAAACTTTGGACTTTCAATGAGCATCTTTGCCATTTGAGGATCCAAAGGAAACTCACTCATGAGCTCTCCCAATTTGGTCACACTACCCTCATCATCCAAAGCACCTAAGCATTTCAAGGTATCAACAGCTTGCAGAACTGTTTCAGCAGGAGGAGGGTCCATCAAATCAAGTTTGAGTAAATCCTGAAATCCAAGCTTTCTAAGCTGAAGGATAGAACCAGCAAGGTTTGCTCGGAGAATCTCTGGGGAATCTTCAGGCTGATTTCTCTCCAAAAAACTCTTGGAATAAAGTCGAAAGCATTTTCCTCCAGCTGACCTTCTTGCACATCCTGCCCTCCTTTGTGCACTTGCTTTTGATATTGGTAAAATCAGCAAGGACTCGACATGACGATCTGCATTGTAAACCTTTTTCTTCGTGTACCCACAATCGATGGAGTAAACAATGCCATCAATTGACAATGAAGATTCTGCAATTTCCGTTGACACTATAATTTTCCTTCCAACAAGGCTTGGTGGATGTTGGATCACACCATCGATTGCCGGCGATAGTTTTTTTGTTGCAGGTGGAGCCGCCTTGAAGACCTTCTTCTGCATATCAACAGGCATAAATGAATCGAGAGCGATGACCTTGACAGGTCCAATTCTGTCTTCCAAGTCCATGATTAGCTTTTCAATTTTCCAGCAGCATCTCTCTATCTCCTCCTTCCCAGTAAGGAACACAATTATGTCACCGGTCGGTTCAGATACAATAATCTGAGAAACAATCTCTACTGCTTCGTCCACATAGTCCCTCACTGGATCCTGTGAATGAATAATCTCTAGAGGATGAAGCGATGGAAGTGGTTGTACAATTCGGGAACCCTTGAAGTAATCTTTTAACTTTTTCGCTTCATTCTGAGTACTCATGAGCACGAGTTTAAGGTCGCTTCGGGATTTTGATTTGAACAAATCCTTGAAGTAAGCAAGAAGTATATCAGTGGCTAGGGTCCTCAAGTGCACCTCATCTAGAATTACCACTCTGTAACTTTGTAGCATTCGATCGTACATTGCCTCTCTTAGAAGCACACCATCTGTTAAGTACCTAAACAAATTTACATCTCCAAAATAAGACTAGAACCATGTTGCATAAACAGAGAGAATGTATCCATGAACCAGTGCCTAGACAAAACCTTACTTCAAAGTGGTCTTCGGTCCACTGCAGTCTTCAAAAAGCAACGAGTACCCCACTTCCTCTCCCAACTTCACGTCCATCTCTTGAGCAACTCGACGGGACAGGGCCGATGCTACTAGACGGCGAGGTTGAGCGCAGACAACCTTCTTCCCTTTTCTTGCATATCCTGCCTCAATGACAAATTGTGGAATCTGCCGCCCCGACAATCCAAAGACAACATTAGAGACAATCAAGAATTGAATCCCTACATCCATCCAATCATATGTAACATCCTCCTCCTAGTTCACATCTAATCATGCAACACTACTAATACCGTATACCGATCGAAGAAGACGACGTCAAGAACTTCGACTGAAGAGTTTTCGCATACTCGTGTGATTACTGCCCGAGCATGAAGTTTAAGAACCGTACCCTTTTTAGTTTTTATAAGAAAAAGAGAGGGTGGATGACCTGGGTGGATTTTCCCGATCCTGGCGGGGCGGCGACGATGACGACCTGGTTCTTGGCGAGCGCGTCGAGGAACTTGCTCCGGTCGGCCCACACGGGAAGATTCTTCCGCCGCTGAAGGAGCTTGTGATAGCGCCGGGAGAAGGGCCATCCCGTCGCCGGGTTCACCTCCTTCGCCTCTTCATCCGCCATCGCCGGATCCGCGATCGGGGAGGAGGAAAAATAATAAGGAGGCGCGTCGGATCACTTTTCAGTAAAGCAAGACCAGTACAAAGCTTCGATGGGAAGAAATAATTAAGATGCGCACTTGTTACTAAAATACTCCTCTCTCCCCTCCTGGCCTCCATCGAATCGAATAATTTTGGCAGAAAATAAGAATAGCGGTCTTTGTAGGAATATATATTTTTTAAAAATGTACATCCCTTTTTAAATATTATAAAAAAAACATAATTTATAATTTAAATATTCAAATATTTATATCTCCTCGACTGTTTGACTCGAGTCGTAAAGCTATTCAGGTCTAAATAGGGTTTTTTTTTTAAATGTTTTAATATGTTAGATCAATATTATAAAATTTTATTACAATATCTTTAATGATTAAAATTCTAAATAATTTTTTTTATCATTCAATTTAAAACATATAATTATATAAATTTACACATGTTACATCAATTTTAAGATAAAAGAAAAAAAAATATTTAAATTTTCAAAAATATTGTTAAACATTTATACAATAGTTTAAAATTTTTTATTTCATAAAGCTCTCACAAACCTCTTTGATTGTTTTTTAAATGGCAATAAAACAATTAACATAAATCAAATTCATGGTCACTTTACATCCATCCCGAATGGACATGTCTTTTATATTTCAAGAAAATTTATATGTCTATTTAAAATTTTCTCTGAGATTTTTTCTCTTTACATATTATTATTCTTGCAAGAAACATGCTGTAAAAATATTTGTTCTTACAATTAATAGATCGTCCATTGCTAGTATTTTCTTATTTATTTGGATAATCGATAAAAAAGAATGTTTATAAGATCGAATTGATATCCGTAGATTAATCAATATTGTAGAAAAAAAACATACTCCTCAAATGGTCACTTGCAAAACTCACTTAATCAAGTTCTTGAACTAAAGAAGGTCTTTCACTTCAAAATGGATTAATTCGGTCGGTAACCGAATTAATTTTTTTTAACTTAAAAATATTAAATTATTTTCAAAAAAACTTAATTTATTTAATAAAAAGATATATTTAATTCTTTTTTGAAAAATAATATTATTAATAAAAAATTAGTATAATCAATTTATTTGATTTACAAAATCTAAAATTAAACCAAACTCTTTGAAGAGTTTTGCCGTGGGAGTCTATCTTAATCATACAACTAATCTAGGTAGTGTGAGTATGTTTTTCATGTTTCAAGATAAGACATGAAACTCGGGGGTTGAAGTCTTGGGATTAAATTTTAGAGTTGGCAGCACGTAAATTTTTGTAACCTATGTAAATTCATCTCGCCTGTCATTTGTCTTTTCAATTATTATAATTTATCTCTTTTTCATTGATCCTAAAATGAACGATAAAAATGTTATGGATGAACATATTCATCTTTTTTTTCCACGAGATATGACGTTCTACGGATGATCGGTTCGTGGCTTGGGCGGATAGAATTGTTGAATTATGAGCATGTCTTGCATAAGGATTCTCTTAATAAACTACTAAGCTACCACTTGCGGGTTTCATTTAATAATTGTAATAAAAAATATTTACGCTCATATCTTACTCTTTTCCTAGTCTATTCTTAAATTATATATATATAAAATAAATCATAGAAGACTTGGTGTAACACTTTTTGCTGCTGGCCCTTTTACTTTTGGAGTACTTGGAGGGAAATTTAAATTCATTCTAAGTAATTGGTGATTAGAAGGCTTATTTTCTCGTGGTTAATCAGTTAACTTAAAATTACTTTATAATGATTTTAAAAAATATATATTTAAAACTAAATTTTTTTAAAGAATGTTATATGGTATTAATGGTTTAGAATTATTTTTAAAATTTAAAATTTTAAAAGAAGTAATAAATTCAAATTAAAAACCACACAAAATTAAATTCTTTTCTAAATGTATAAATACCTTATAAAATACTACAGTCAATATAACTTTAGGAGAAATATTTTTTTTAAAAAAAATTAAAATTAATAAAATTTTAAGTCTCATAGGAAAATAGTACTAGGGATTATCTGGTCCGTAAATTATGGAGTAGGGGATAGTCCATTGCATGAGGACTCTTGATTTGAATATACTTCATCTTTAAATAAGTAGGGTTCATCTAAATCAAGAGTCTAAAAAAATGAATCATCCTTTTGTCTATAAATTTTGCAGACCAAAGAATCCCTCCTTGGAAAATAGTTAAAAAAAATTATATTAGATTGGATTTTTGGATTCCAATTGATCGGTTCAGGTTTAAGATTTTCATATTAAATTCAAATTTGAATCGAATTCAAATTAGATTAAAAAAAAATTAATCTGATCCAACTCAATCTATTCCATCCGAATTAACACTCTGAGTGAGGACGAACACAGTCATATTTAGTCAACTAGAGATCCCTATTTCTCCAGCTCTCATTTGACGAGTCTGAATTATCGTGAGGACGAACCCGAGTCGCTGTGGGCACTCGGCTCTCTTGAGCACTAGGCTGACGTGGGCACTCGGCTTTAAATTAATAATATTTTTACCAAATAATAATAGCATAGATAACAACGAAAAGAGACGACGAAAGTAAGAGATAATATTTCGAGAGCTCGGATCCTTTGGATACCGTTTTTTAAGGTTCAAAAGATGATCCTTAGTATGTATTGATGGACTACATGATCTCCATTTATAAAATAGATAGAGATTATTCATCTCCACCCGTATATATTTAAAGATCATTCCTTGAATCGCAAAAAACAATCCATAGGACCTGTCCGCAAAAAATAGACCATTCGAACCTTTGGATTTGACCGAACAAAGACGATAACGATCAGATCCTTTGAATATCGTTTTTTACGGTTCAAAAGATGATCCTTATTTATAAAATAGATAGAGATTATTCATCTCCATCCATCCGTATATATTTAAATATTGAATCGCAAAAAATAATTAATAGGACCTGTCCGTAAAAAATAGACCATTCGAACCTTTGGATTTGACCGAACAAAGACGGGGGTAGACACGGAAATTAAAGGTATCGATGGAAATGAGTGTCATTATGCTGAGCTTTCCATAACCGTCCTAATTTTACCTTAAAATTGATTAACTGAATTATTTTTTAAAAAAATAGAAAAAATATATTAGAACTTTTAAATAAAAAATTAATTGGTTCAATAAAATATTTATTTTTTATTATTAATAAAACATCAGTTTAGTTAAGTTGTACACCTTAAAAAAAATATTTTTAAAAAAACTTCCGGATAAATAAATTAAACCGAATTGCCACATAGAAAAAGTTGAAGAGAGCAATCTCAAAAGAGCACGCTAGAAAAAGCTGAAGAGAGCGAATTAGCAAAGGATTGATATTCTTAATAAAATAGATAATTAATTTCCTAGTTTCTTTTTTTGTGGGTCCTAATAATATAACTATTTTTTCACCTCGGCAAAGCCTTCGTTCCCGGCGAGCATCCCGTACTTATCTTTCCTGGTGAAGGCGGTGCACTCAAACCCTAGCAATCTCCCGATCTCCGTCTGCAAATGGTTCGCCATGTCGCGGCTGCTGCACTCCCTGCCGGCGATCGTTCCGGTGAAGACGCGGTCCTTGAACTCCAAGGCGTAACTGGGGATGGGGTTCAGGAGGAAGTAGAGCGGGTCGAGGCTCTTGAGGCGGCCGGTTGTGCTGGTACCGTAGAACATGGAGACGGCAGTTTCGATGGCGACGGGAGCCACGTCGGCGTTGACCTCTGCGAAGAGGGGGCTGAAGCGAAGCAGGTAGGGCTCGCGGCAGGTGGTGCCCTCGGGGCAGACCACGAGGGTTTCGCCGCGGTCGACGAGGTCGCGCATGAGCCGGAGGTCCTCGTCGCGGTTGCGCGTGAGGCGGACGGTGCGGATCGGGGAGATCCACTCGGTGACGCGGCTGATGCTGTAGGTGACGGCGGTGACGGGGCGGCCGATGGCGGCGGAGATGCAGAGGGGGTCGAGGAGGGTGCGGTGGTTGCAAATAAAGAGTCGGGCGTGGGAGTCCAGTGAGACTGGCTCTCCGGAGGAGGGGGAGGAGGAGATGATGACCCGATTGTGCATGCCGAGGAAGGCGACGAGAGGGACGGAGAGGGCGTAGGGGAGGAGGATGAAGACGACGGCGCGGATGACCGCGAGCGGGAGGCCGAAAGGGAGCCAAAAGAACATGGCAGCAGCCGATGAGGCGACGGGCTTGAAGGCGAGGCGGCCATCGTGGAACACCACCGGCTTCGGGTACTTGCACGGCTGCAGCGCTCGCCACCGCCGCTTCTCCGCGGTGCTCACGAAATAAACTTCCTGTCGATTTTAACCCCCCAAAAATAATAATTTAATAATTGGCCTCACGATGTTTTTTTTTTAAAAAATAAATAAATAAATAAATAAAAGGATATTTTTTCAAATACAAAAGTCGACCTCGCAATGAGCAAAGACGTTGCGATGAATCCCGAAGCTGCCACTGCCTCCCAAACCCACCACCGCCTCCTTCCGCTGCTTTTCCTTCCCGAACCACGCCGCCACCGGGAGCTCCTCTTCTGCCGACTTCATCCACCCGGTGTAGTATCCCGCTACCACCCTCATCTCCCTCGCCACCACCTTCTCCGCCCCCAAATACTCCTTGGCGAATGGCTCGACCATCACCGTCGGCATGCAGCTCACCGCCACCCGCCTCTTCGCCTTGCTCACCACCTCCCACCCCTCCTCCCCGACGTCCTCCATCAAGAACTTGGGCAGCACCGCCCTCCCCGCCCTCATCCCCTTCTCCCTCAGGCCGCAGAACGTCACCATTGCCATCATCCGCAGCGCCGCCTCCTTCCCGAGGCAGCAGATCGCCGGGTACAGGATCAGCAGCAGCATCGCCCTCATCAGCCCCCCGCTCTCCACCGCCACCAGCATGAAGTAAGGGAAGGTGGATCTGTCCCTTAGCACCGCTTCCTCCACGTCGAACACTACGGTTTGGTCCCGCAGCTTCTCCGTCGGAGGGTACCTCTGCGCCTTCCCATGGTTCGCATGAAAAGCCCGGAGTCTTCTCGCCAGGAACCGGTAGAACAGATGGAGGCTCTTGAAGGTCTTCGAGGTCATGTTGGTGCTTGATCGGGGCTTCGCTGCTGCCTTTTTTACTTCGCTATTTATAGACACGCCACTAATGGTCCGGTAGTGTGCACTGTGCAGTGCAAGTATTCGATGAAAGTTCTGAAAAGCGGATCCTTCATTGTTGCGGCGTTGGCTATGCCCCACCGTGGGCGGCTTGGAGGCCATACACTTGGGGGATGGATGGATGGATTGTGAAGGGAGCATTAATGCCATTGAGAATCTCTCTGGTCGGCAGCACTTCAGAGGTATCGATCTGAATCAAAGCATTTGGTTGTTTGCATTTGGTTGTTTGTTCCCTTCCATTTATGTGGCAAGGAATTTTGGAAAAGAGTGACGCAGTTTTGGTGCATCAGCTAGATTAAATCATGTCAATTCCTTGTGGTCCGACATTATTTCTATGAAATGGAATGCATCTTCATCCATGGCATGTCTGCACAGACCAATAAAGGGTGCCCCATGAAATTCAAACAGGCTCCAGCTCTTATTGAGTTGAAGTTTCAAACCAAATGGTCATAAATTGATTTTCAGTAGATGAACCAGGTGGCTCGAACTGTGAATTATATACCAGAGTATGCTTAATGAGACTTTAGACTAGGATTGTGTTTTTTTAGTTCTTTACTTGATCCTTAAGTGCACTATCAATAATCTGTTACTCTGCCGATCCCAGACGAGTAATCCTTGAAGATATTTTAGTTGTTTTATGTTCAACCTCATCTAAGAATTCCTTGACAGTAATCTGAACGTGAGAGGTATATGAATTCATGATTTTTTTTGTCAATGTTGTATGCATGCACATCTTCTTGAAGGTGTCATTTTCATCAAATTAAATGAGCTAATTAAACTGATCTGTGAGAATTACTCGACGGAAGCCATTATGCATCTAGGATCTTTCTTATAAAAAAATAATTTGAGGCTAGAAAACTTGCAGCTGTTTTGTTTGGTGTATTAATTGCCTTCTTGAGTCAATCATTATATCTTACTTTGAATGTTTCCATGCACCTCCCCAAAACTCCCATCTTTTATGAGTTCTTTGAACTTGATTGTAGTGTTCCAATAGTCCAAGTCAACACCAGTTTTGTAATAGTTAAGTTTTATAGTGTAGCTTCAACAGGATGATAGAGGAAGATCAAAGAACCTCAACTACAATCTAGACTTTTAGGCATCACCAAGATCAAGAACAGGATCCTTGTGCGAACGGCCGACGTCCTCCATCACTTATCCGAGTTATATGTTATCCTATAGGTGAACAGCAGAAGAAGAATAAGATATGGACTCCTGCACCAATCATGTGAGCTTCCTACTCTTTTCATGCATGTTGTATGATTTCACCAATCTCATCAATTAATTGTTTATCATCCTCATGGATGTTTTTGTCCACATGTCACAAATTAAAACACACAATATAGTGAACCAGTAGTGTGTGAACACGTATGTTTTGGCATACACAATCATATCCATAAATTAAAACATGGAATCGGCAAAATCATCACGCTAAAATGAAACATTGATGTGGAAATTTAAGTTATTATTTCTTGTAATATTGAAGAGTTTAGACTTTATATACATTTGTCAACTTTCCAGATTTTATTCAAATGTAGAATCCTTCTGTCTACTTGTCACATTATGGTTCCTCCACAAAGATAATTAGAATCAGTTCATGAATTTTCTAATTTTGATTTGAATACGTAATCAGGTGTATTTAATATTTTCTCAGGAGTTTTTAACCTTTTACTGATTTTCAAGGCATATGATACTATAAATTTGAGAAAGATGAAACTAGTTCTCTATAACTATAAGCAAAAGTTAGGAATGACATATTGAGCAAAAGTTAATTAGCATAGCATGTCTGAAAACATTAATAAAAATCAAAAGTCCTTCCCGCTGTAAAATTGACTGATATGAATAAGATGAGATAATTGTTATGAGTTGAGTCAAAAAAAGTCAAAGCAATTTTATAATTAAGGTTAATCAATTATTGTATACTTTGATTGTCCTTAAAGATAATTAACTTTGCATATGATAATTATACTTTTAGAAGTATAAAATAATCTTTTGCCATTTAATATCGGCTAAAAATGGAATTATTTATAGTCGGAACCTAAAATAAACAAATAGATGGTTTGCTTTGGGATAAAGAAGGTATTATTGTTAACTATTCCTTACCAACCAGACTTTAATGGCTACCTACCATTTTTATTATTATTCCCAATTCATTTCATCTTCCCATTTGCAGTCTGATCTTCTGCAAATTTTTGTTCTAATTGCTCATTTTTTATGCCCGACCATATTGCAAATGTGAACTTTCTCTTAGTCATCCCTAAAACTACAACCGTCTTCCAGCTCTCATTAAATCCTTTCAAATCAAATTAAAGTTTGCTTATAGAAAGTAACATTTGAACCCTCAACTTAGTGACTATAACTGGAGAGTTATGGCGATAATATTTCAATCACTTTGTGGACTATATTGAGTTGTTGTGCACAGATAGGATCTATGTCATTGATTATCGTCAGACTTTAGTATTGGTTGGTTTGCAGTCACACTTTAAATAAGTTAGATTTGCCGATCTAATTAATGACGGGAAGCTGTGGCATTGATTGATATGTTAGTACACAAAGACTTCAAGGATTTCCATGCTAATCCATTGGTTCCTCAATATCATTTGTGAATAATCTAAGGGCTTACACTTTGTATGAGGTTAGGCAATGCCACATAAAGTAGAAACCTTTGCAGTTACGTGTCATCAAGATCTATAAGCCATCTGTTTTCTTATTTCGACAAATCAAACAGACAGATTATCGTTGAGCTTATCTCTGTGACTGTCTTTGACACCTTATCATCATTTGCTTGATTACTTCTTTACTTTATCTTCCCCAAATCTTTTTCTGTGTCCTTGAAATTGCACACAACTGAGCAATTTCTGGCCAAGTGTAGTTATGTTATTTACAGCTTGAGCTACCTATTTGCAAGCAACCAAACAACCCTTATATACATAACATCAGAAGTTATTAATATTCAATGCTAAAGTTTACACTCATGTAAAATATAGTTTTTTTTTTCTTTTGTAAATTGTAAATAGCTACTCCAAAGAGAAAATATGAAGCCTACACTTCTAGAGAGACCACATTAACTTGTGTCTTTTCCACAGTTCCACATTATTTTCTCAGATTCCCTTTAAATTATTTCAAGAAGTTAGGACTTAGGATGTTAGTGCTGTAGAAGGAAAGAGAAGTACATGATTTATATTGGTCAAGCTGGCTTTTAGTATATAGTGTTGTCTCCAGCTTCCTTGTTCTTTCCTTGATTTCCCTCTATTTGCTTTATGCAAGTAAGACACCGAGGGTCAGTTTACTTGGTTGGAGGATACAATGGGTGAAAGGAAAGTCACACAAAAAAGGGTTTATAATGATGGAGCTCCATATATAATGTCGCGAGTGTTTCTCTTCCCCCTAACTTTCATCCATGTAAACACATTCTGAAATTAGCATACAATAGATGATTATAGAGTAAGATCGACTTGTAGGCAATCCCGTTTCCACCTGGTGTTCATATTTTTATCAGGCTCAACATTTATGGCGTGCGTAGCTATGCATCTTTTTCTCACAATTATAGTTAGCCTATTCTTGTACCTGCAAAATGATCTTGATTTTTTTGTGCTTTAATAGTCCACTGTGGGTTGATGGTTAAGTTAAACCAATCTTTAGTCTGCATATGAATATTTTAGTAGCATGCATTAATTAATTTTTATTTGTATACTTCTTATCAATTATTATACATCATCACCTAACTATTGTATATTAAAACATGTCTATTCTTTTGTGTATATTACGTTCAGTTCACGCCATAGTATTAAGGATACATGCATACATGCATGAACTCACTGGGATCAGATGCAGGTTGTGATTTACATGGCTTGTTGGTGATGGACAAATTATGAACAGATATGAAGTTAGTTGGCGTTTCAATGCAACAATTGCCTTGGATTTAGCCTTTAGGTGTTTTGCTTCCTATTTGACTCGCACACGATTGGCTTGTATTGGTTTGAGATGTGAGAGTTGGCAAATGAGGGTCACTTGAGATGGATAATTCTTCTAAGTATCTAATGACATGGCATTTTTTTTATTGCTTTTTGTTGCTTAGAGGTATTTGATGCTCACATGAATGTTTTGCTTGGTTCGATATGTTATACAACTGACAAATCCCTTTTGGTTACCAGATGGTATGGAATTAAATCTCATCTCATGAATCGCTTACCTCATCAGTCCTCATCTTTACCATTACCAAAATTATTTAATGCGCACACATCGGTTGAAGATGTGATATAGTTGATTGACGGTACCGCTTGGGATGCTATCATCTCCTTGATTACTGGATGGTGAGTTATTCTATCTTTTTCATTTCTAAACCAATGTAATAATGTTTTGGCATGATCCTGACTATAATTAAATCACTGAAGTTTACTTATATTTGATATCTAGCATTACTTTCTTACCCTTGTTTTGATGTTTATGGTTTTCTTTCCTGTCTGTGAACATTGCATTGAGATGTTTTTGCATTCATGGTTTGACGGGCGGTCTAATCCATATAATGATTTGGTTCAATTGACCTTATTGATCAATCTATCTCGAGTAGTGGAGTTTAGCATGTGGCTGGAGTGAGAAGTGAACCCAAGAGTGGTGGCTCAACAATCCTTTAAACCTGCAAGAAATCTATCTCAGTGGCCTTTGCGCGAGTCTTTTGATGCTTAAGTCAATTGAAGTGTGATAAAGCAAGTTTGAGCTTCAGAATTAGAGGTCAGGTGTGATTTGAGAAAAAAGTCCACAACTAGACATCTCATGTACAAAATAGACATCGTGACCTAGACACCTGGATTACCAAAACAAAGTACAAAAAAAAAACAAAGTACAAAATTGTAAATCGATATCTGTCTCCCATTGAAAAATTCATTTTTCAAGCTCTTCAAGCTCTATGTATGATCATAAGCACATTTTTAAGAGCTCGAGCAGTGAACACAACACATCACATGCTTCAAGATAGAAATTGTCCATTACCATCTCCTCTTTCCAATAGGATATTTTGAAGGATTGCTACCACACTTCATTTTATAACACTTCGAAAACACCCTTCAAAGGAAAGGGGAGAATTCTACTTAAATAGAAATTGTTGCACAATGTGGACATAGAGGAGGGAGGCGCCCAGTAAGGGTGGGCATCTATTACCGTTGGCGTAATTAAATTCTGAGATTGAAAACAGTCTGCACTTCATTCATTTTTTTTGTTGGTTTAAATTTTTCCTATCCATTAAATCAGATCACTAGTCATATTTAAATAGATTATAATATTTTTTAGTTTATTGACCATTCTTTTCTTATTGGTTTCCCATCAGTTTGTCTTTCACATACTATCTTAATTTATTCAGTAAGGGTGGGCATCCATAACCCAAACTAGTAAACTAAACTAGCATTTAGTCAGCATAATTAAATTCTAAGATTGAATACATTCAGTGCACTTCATTCATTTTTTTTTGTTGGTTTAAATTTTTCCTCTCCATTAAATCAGATCACTAGTCATATTTAAATAGATCATAATATTTTTTAGTTTATTGACCATTCTTTTCTTATTCGTTTCCCATCAGTTTTGTCTTTCATATACTAATCTTAATTTATTCATTCTAGCTCTTAAAATTTACTTATTTTTTTTCCAGGTTGGTTTTAATTAAAAAAAAAAGATCTCCTCTGCTATTTTTCTAACTCAACATTCACTTTGTGCACAATAAGGTTGGTGCCGTCTCAACTCAAGATGCTAATCTGAGTTCATCCATCATTCAGGTAACAGCCCTATTCACATCACTTGTTTTCATTTCAAGTTTTAGTCCCCTTCATTTCTAAGTTATGTTTGTGAACAAGTAGATCCAAGAAAATGCCTCTGGAGAAAACCTTCTTCAATAGCTTCTCTTTGTAGTTTCATGTTGATGAAAATGATGGGGTTGAAAGAATCAGTCTGGAAAATTTTCACCCCATTTCACTTTCAGTTTTACATAATTCATTTTGATTGTAGGTTTCAATTCTCCTCCATTTCTTTGCATTATTTTCTTAGGCAACCAACAATGATGAGGGGAAGTAACTTCATCTCATATTGCTTTCATCTGTTCAAATTCTTTTTTGGTCTAATTTGGTACCCAAAAATTTTTTAAGACTATATTCATATATTTATTTTTTTTATATTGAAAAGCATTCATGTTAATCCTATTATTTGTTCATTTATTAAAATTTTCTTTTCTGGAGCTCATTCCCTTCCCTTTATTTCTCTTCTTTGTCCCTTGAGGATCTAGAAGAAGGGCAATTAGACTTGCTGCTGTTACATATAAGATTTAAAGGGGATGCTTGTATTTACTGTAGACATTAATGGGGTGATTGACATATCCATTCAAATTGAATTGACTCAATTTTTTTAGGATTTTGAGTCAGAATTTGAGGGTTAAAATATATATTTGGATATACATTGGATTTTAAATTTTGTATAAAAATTATTTAATTATTGTATCACTCTATTGGTATTAATACAATAACTATATATATTATAAGTAAAACTAATAAAGGATTGTATTCCATTAATACAAAGAATTTACTATATTTCTACTTGATTTTATAAGCATAAAATTAAAATGCTAATACGAATTTATAAAATTCAAACAAATAAAAACATTTCAAAGCTCTTAAATTAGAACTTTTTCTTAGTTTAAATTCATATATATATATTTTAAATATAAATTTAAATAGTTATAAATAATTATATAAGAAGAATATAGAAGATTATTTTATGCAAATGATGAAGAATGTTTAATATTTATTTATTAGAGATAGTTCGAACTAACCTAAATGATAATATAGAAAATTTTAGAGTAAAATGAAATAAATCAAATTTTAAACTTTCATATTTAATGGTTGAGGACAACTCAATTTGATTTCCATTTGGTTTAATTTACATTTAAAAATAAAAATAGCATATGTGCTCAAATTTTAATATTAACAATTTATAAAATAATACATTGAATTTTATCATCTTTATGTTATATACAAATTGTAAAATATATTCTTTAATATTTTAAATTCTTATCACTTTAAACTTTATCTATTAACACTATTATTTAACAAAAATAATAATGAGGTGCGATCAATAATCCATTAGGTAAATTAATAGTATTAATAATTAAAATAATAATTATTAACACTATTTGTTTATGCTTTATGTTATTATGCCATGTTTTCGACGTAACTAGATCCATCATCCATGCTCATATGTCTTGTGTTTTTTCTGTTCGAGTTCTCCTGGAATTCATGCGGTTAGGAGAAAACTCAAAGGCTTAACATATAAACCCTGTGATTGTAAACGTTTGCTATGCTTGTTTTTGGCGCTGATCTAGCTGCTCCTTTGAGAACTTTTTATTGTATTTGCACAAAGGCTTGATTCACACAGTGTGGGTATTCTGTCACAGTTCATTCCACCACGTTTCAGTCCTGAGAGCTCTCTTTCAGAGATCTGTGAGCGATATCCATGGATGCAGGATGGGGTGGGCGATTCTGGGCAGAATGTTGTCGCTATAATTCTTTTCAATAAGATCTTGGAAAGTTGGTTGAAACAGGATGAGCAATCAATGAGGTTTAGCTACCAAAGATACTGACTTTACAGGTGAGTGAAGAATGAACGATAGCCACCCATCACTGGTCCAAGTCTTTCGGTATTTCTGGTCTTTGATTCATGAACCCTACTGCTGCAATAACCTGGATGAGCAAAGAACAACTAGTGACGGTCCTCTGAGGAACTAAAACTCAATCGTTAGTTTGAGAGGAAACTTGTTACAAATAATAGAATCTGTTGTCGATGTGAAATGTAATAGATTCTTGAAAAAGTAGGATAACACCATGCAAAATTACAAGACCAAGTACAATATTCTTCTGGTATCAATCTTGGCTTCCAAAGTGTTTGGCATCCCGAGCACCCACTTTGGCTTCCAAAGTGCTCCCATCTGATCTACCACCGAATCCATTGTAAGTTTTGTATGATGTTATCTTACTTTTCCAAGAATCCCTTACATTTCACATCTACTACCGATTCCATTGTTTATAGGCAATCCTGTTTCCACCTTGTGTTCATATTTTTAGTGGGCTCAACATTTATAGTGTGCTTAGCTATGCATCTTTTTCTCATAACTATAATCAACCTATTCCACCTGCCAAATGATCTTGATTTTTTGTGCTGTAATAGTCCATTGTGGATTGATGGTTAAGTTTAACCAATCTTTAGTCTGCATGTGAATATCTTAGTAGCGTGCATTAATGATATTTTATTGGCACATTTATTAGCAATTATTATACATTATCATGTTACAATCGTATATTAAAACATCTCTATTCTCTTCAGTGTATATGACGTTCAGTTTGCCATAGAATCGAGTATATATGCAACATCCATCAACTCACGGAGGATCAGATGTTCAAAGTTGAATACATCTAGAGGATCATTCATTCATTCATTCATTCATTCATTTTGGCTTAACTTTATTTGACCTCTGGTCCTCTGCAGTTCTATGATTATCAAAGTCAAGCCACATTTATTCCAATTGTTTACAGTCAATTATATGAATATATAACTAATACTATTTAAATAAATTAAAACATTCAGTTGGTGTAATTAAGTTCTAAGATTGAATACATTCAGAGCAGTGCATTCATTTTTATTTTTTTTTGGGTTAAATTTTTTACTCCAATAAATCAGATCACTAATAATATTTAAATAGATTATAATTTGAGTTGATCCATCAGGCAGGTAATAGTACTATTCACGTCACTTAGTTTTACGTCACTTAGTTTTCATTTCAAGTGTTACTTATGTTTGAGAACAAGTGGATGCAAGGAAATGCCTGAGGAGAAAAACTTCTTCAGTAGATTTTCTTTGTAGTTTCGTGTCGATGAAAATGATGGGATTGAAAGAATCACTCGGGAAAATCTTCACCCCATTTCACTTTCAGTTTTACATAATTCATTTTGCATTATTTTCTTAGGCAACAATGATGGGGGAGTAACTTCATCTCATAATGCTTTCATCCCATTATTTTGTCCAAAGAGGTTTTAAGAATATATTTTTTATATTGAAAAGCATTCATTTTGAAAACATTTAAAATTGTATGAAAAAGGTTTATTTATTTTAAAATTGTCTTGTTTCTAATTTATTTTCTTCTTTATCCCTTGTGGTAGGGCAACTTTGGTACCGCGATAAAACATCCATATTATTAACCAAATATTCGTGTTCGATCTCCAGTTATGTCGTATTTATAGAAATTTTTCTTTTAAATGGGACATGCAACCAACAGAAGTTGGGCTTTGTTGTTTGCTACGTGTGCTTCTTGAATTATATATATATATATATATATATATATATATATATATATATATATATATATATATATATATATATATATATATATATATATATATATGTGTGTGTGTGTGTGTGTGTGTGTGTGTGTGTGTGTGTGTGTGTGTTACAAATTTATCAAAAATCAAATCAGATAATAGGTGGCCTAAAATACAGAGAAGGAGAATATTTCAAAAACCAACTACCGAATAAATTCTTGTGATTGAAACTAACAACTACTTTACACAATTTGATATTTTCTTTGGACCACCATACTTCAGCGTCAATCAATCATAGAGCTAGCATTAAGAGGGTAAAGAAAATTTTAGATCCCCTTTAAATCATAAGTTGTAAAAAAAAAAGTTTAAAGAATTTATAAGGTGGACATGTGATGTGATGAGGACTATACGTTGTTGTTGATAGGTGATAAATCGATAATACAATCTATTTCCTTTGATAATTTATGTTTCTTTCATTTAATAACATATACAATAATAATAAAATCTTTATGTTTGAGTCCACTATATAGATATTTTTTATGTCAATGGATTTATCCTTCACTATATTATTATATATATTTAAATAAAATTTATCTTGTTTTATTTTATTAACAAAGTCTTTTTTTAATTCTTTTGGTTTTATTAACAACGTATTTGTTATAGTTTTATATCATTTAATTGGAGCATTTATTAATCTTCTAAGTGCATATCTGTATCATTATAAATGTATCTATTGAAGTTTCTTTTAACAGACGTAACTCTGACTTTTTATTTAATATAATAGATGTAACTCTAACTTTTTTTTAATACTTTTTATGTTCATTCTCGTATGTCCGCACATCCACTTTAATATTCTCATTTATACAACTCTCATCGTTTGATTATATGCTCGAGTCATAGTCAATCATTTAATGTCATATAATATAGTAGGTTTAATTGTCGTTTGGTAAAATTTCATTTTAAGTTTTAGAGGTATTTTACGATCATATAAAACATTTGACGCTTTTCTTCATTTCAATCATCCTGTTTGTATTCTAAGACGTCTCTATTAATCTATACATCATTTTATAAAAATCTTCTAAATACTTGAAGTTCACATAGCACGGATCCTCTGGTCCGCAAATTGCGGACCAGAGGATGATTCACTTTTTTACACCGTTGATTTAGATGGACCCCATCTATTTAAAAATAAGGTTCATCCAAATCAACGGTTCCCAAGCAGTGGACCATCCCCTGATCCGTAATTTGCGGGCCAGAGGATCCCTACTAAAGTTCACATTGAGAAGCCATATCTTATTAAAAATACTTATTGGTTATACTTAATTAATATTTTTTTTATTAAAATACTTTTTAAAATCTTTCAAAAGCATATTTAATATTATACTATTATTTCTTACTAAATTCTATTTTTCTTTCTCCTCTTTTATTTTCATTTTTTACCATTATTATTGTGCCCTTATTCTTCTACAAGTTATTATGCACATTTTCTTTTAAAAAAAATTTACCGTTAATATTTACTAACTAAATATTTTTAACTAAATAAATTTAATTGATGATTTATCAAAGTTAAAATTGATAAAAGGTATCTTGGTTTAGGAATGTCCTGCCAATGTGGAATCCTAAAGAAGAGTTTATTGTAAACTATTACTTGAACATATTATATTTATGTCACACAATAATAATTTTTATCATTGTGTCAAGACTTATATTCATCGAAGTTAAAATTAATTGATAATTTTTTAAAACAATAGCAATTAAAATTTATATTAATAGTATTATAATAATTTATTACTTATTGTCAAATTAGTTAATATAAAATATTTTTTATTTTTTATAAATTTTACTAATAAAAAAGTTAGGTTTATCAAAGATAAAGTTATTGCTACATGACCTAGTTGGTCACTCATTCCGATTACATAAATAATCATTGATAATGTATAAACTTATCCTTTTAAATTTTACTAATATAATTCAATTATGTCTCTAATAATATTTTTAATATTTATTTTTTAAAAAAATATTAAGGTCTTAGTTTTTTCCCACCTAAGGCCTTAAAAATGATTGTGACGACCATGATCAGAATTACAATGGCTAATTACAATCACTTAAATTTAGACTCTAGTTGTAATTACCAATCAAACATTACCGTTGCGAGTCTTGCGACCCATAAAATTTTACCTTGGTAATGGTCATCAATGATTTTTATTATTTTATATTTTTTTAAGAAAAAGAGTATTTTGAAAAATAGTGGTGTTTTTCAAATATTTTAAAAAAATCGAGTGTTGTCCCTTGAATAAACTTGCTAATGAAATTAATTTTGAAATTAATTTTCACTCATCTTTTCAAGTCTTATAATCTTGCTCATGAAATGAACTCTGAAATCTGTCTTTTGAATGAATTGAACCACTGCTCTGTTGGTGCAGCGGAGATCAGTAAGAAGGGGGATGAATTGTTGAAAACAAAAATAAGCTATACCCTCCTCGGATTTCAACTCAGAATTTAAATCAGCAATAAAATAACAGCAACTAAATTAATGAAACAAAAAAAGAAATAGAAATAGAAACGACTCAGGGATTTAACCTGGTTACAACCAAGGAGGTTGTTAATCCAGGACAGTGGAAAAGAGCGCAGTAAGAAAAATCTCCTTCTCTGAAGGCGGAGAAGCCTTTTATACATTTGAAGCTCACTAGTTGCTTAGGAATTGCTTACAGATTGATTGCTTGAGTTGTTCTTAAATTCATAGCTTCAGGAGCCATTTTATAGCTCCTGGAAAGTCTATCCCGAGGGTCCAAGGCACCTCCAACAAGGTTCAAGGCGCCTCCAGCTCGGTCAGCGGATAGAACTTTATCCGCACGCAAACGGTCAAAACTGACCTGTTGAGGGCGCCTTCAACAGGGTTGAAGGCGCCTTCAAGGGCGCCTCCAATCCTGCTGGAGGCGCCTCCAAGCTGGCAGCACAGATTCCAGCTTGGTTTTTCCAGCTTCCAATGCTCCGTTCTTTTGGGTGATTGCGGCCAACCGGAATAGGGCTCACCCGAACTCAATTCCCGACCTTCTCCTCGAGCAGCCTTCCGTCCGGCTTAACATCCCTCGAACGCCGCGCATCCTCTTCACGCCCACCGGAGTACTCTTCCGTAGCTCTCTCATCCTTCGGACGCATCGAGCCCGTCGACTCCCTTCCTGTGCCGTCCTTCTCGCTAGCTGCGTCTTCCGCTCGACTTCCTGTGTTCCTAAGCTCCTGCACACTCAGACACAGGGATCAAACACAGCAGGACCTAACCAACTTGGTTGATCACATCAAAACTACAACGGGGTCCAACAATCTCCCCCTTTTTGATGTGCATCAACCCAAGTTCAAGTTAGGGATAAAGATAGACATAAACAGTAATTTTAAAGTAAAAATTACTAAACTAACAAGTTAAGTATAATTTTTGCAATTAGTAAAATTGCAACACTTTTATAAAAAATATTGCAACACTTTATAAAAAAAATTAATTTCTCTAACTCTCCCTAAACTGCAACACTTTATATAAAAAAAAAATAATTTCTCTAACTCCCCCTAAACTTGTACTTTTCTCTCCCCTTTTGATCACAGCAAAAAATGGGGTCTTAAGAATTTTCAAGTAAAATTGAAGTTTTTGAAAAATTTTCTAAGTTAAAATCAATTTTTCAATTTACCAAAAAAAATCTAAGTAAAAAAAATCCTAAGTAAATGTTCAAAGGTTCCAAAAAAAATTTCTAAGTTAAGTGAATGATTTTTTTTTTTTAGAATTTTCTAGAAGAAAATTTCTAACCCAAAAAAAAATTCTAAGGAATTTTTGTTTATTTTAACAAACATTTGATAAACTTTCAAAGCATTATTTAATTCTTATTTAATGCTTTTTCAGAAAGTTAATTAAATATTTTCTTTCAATATTTTAGTTTTCAGGTCGTGGCGAGGCACTAAGCCTTCTTGGTTATTGGAGCAACAACCACTTCCTTAGACAAAGTTTCCATAAAGAATTTCAATGTTTAATTTTCTCACTGTAAACTTTTAATTTTTGAAAAATTAATCAAGCACAGATTTTGGAACCCAATAAAGGTTCCTACCTACAGGGTTATTCAGATACTTAGGGGTACATAATTTTTGAGTATTCTTCTAAGTTGACCCTGATGGTTTTTAATGTAATAGTTCAATTTTCCATAAACTTTAATTTTTGAATTTGAAAATCTATTTAAACATGTATTATTTCTTAATTTCTCAATTTCTAATTTTAGATTTTTATTTTCAGATTTTAAATTTTCATTTTCTTTTTCTTTTTCTTTTTCTAATTGATCTAATTCTTTAGACAAAGCTTTAATAAACTCAAAAAACTGTTTAGAGTTTAGGGCACGTACCTTACTTACCTCATCTTGCGATGCTCCCCCTTCATCATTGCTTTCTCCTTCTGATGTTCCTCCCCCTTCATCTATGCTCATTTCTGAGCTGGACGTTTCTTCTAGCTGATGGTTGGCCATCAGTGCTAGTCCCGAGAATTCTTCGACTTCGGAGTCGGAGGACGACGAATCATCCCACGTGGCCTTTAGATTGTGTTTGGGTCGAGTGGGCTTCTTGTTCCTTTCCTTACTTTTGCTCTTCAGTTTTGAACAGTCATCTTTGATATGTCCTTCTTCGTTGCAATTGTAGCAACGAACCACCCTTTTCTTTCGCTGGAGCTTTTTCGACTGCAATCTAAATTTGTTAGAATTTACAAATTTATTAAACCGTCTTACCAGTAGTGCCGCTTCGGATTCGTCGATCGAAGCTTCGGAATCGGGATTGTCCCTCCTTGCTTGTAGGGCGACATCGAGGTTTGACTTCACTACTTCTTTAGGCTCTGCAATCCGAGACTCGTGAAGTTCAAAGGTAGAAAACAAACTTTCTAAGGTACTTACCTCAAGGTCCTTAGAGATGTAGTAAGCATCTACTAAGGACGCCTATTCCAGAGTCCTCGGGAAGGCGTTGAGCGCGTATCAGATGGAGTCTCGGTTCGTTACCGTTTCGCCGAGATTCGTCAGTTGCGTTATCAGCTCCTTGATCCGTGCTTGGAGTTGCGCTACCTTCTCGCCGGTGTTTATTCGGAGATTCGTTAGTTGTGTTCGAAGAATGTCGCGTCTCGCTAGCTTTGCTTCCGAGGTGCCTTCGTGGAGCTCTAGGAATTTCTCACAGAGGTCTTTTCCGGAGTCGTAGCTTCCGATCCGACTTACCTCTTAGGGCGGAAGAACGCTGAGCAAGTGAAACTCAGCTTTTCCGTTCGCCACGAAATCCGCCTGCTCCTTCTTCGTCCATTGGAACTCTTCTTTGTCTTTAGGAGTTGCAAAACCGTATTTCATTGTTAGTAAGATATCGAACTCGGTTTTGAAGAATACCTCCATTTTTTACTTCTATGTAGTGAAATCTCCGTCGAACTTCGGGGGATGGATGTTTGCGTCGGCCATTGTCTTGATCGTAGTGCTTCAATTGGCGGTTAGTCCTTCTGAGGCGATCAGGCTATGATACCACTTGTTGGTGCAGCGGAGACCGGTAAGAGGGGGGGTGAATTGCTGAAAACAAAAACAAGCTATACCCTCCTCGGATTTCAATTCAGAATTTAAATCAGCAATAAAATAACAACAACTAAATTAATGAAACAGAAAAAGAAATAGAAACAGAAACGACTCAGGGATTTAACCTGGTTACAACCAAGGATGTTGTTAATCCAGGACAGTGGAAAAGAGCGCAGTAAGAAAAATCTCCTTCTCTGAAGGCGGAGAAGCCTTTTACACTTTTGAAGCTCACTAGTTGCTTAGGAATTGCTTACAGATTGATTGCATGAGTTGTTCTTAAATTCCTAGCTCCAGGGGCCTTTTTATACCTCATGGAAAGTCTATCCCGATGGTCCAAGGCGTCTCCAACAAGGTTCAAGGCACCTCCAGCTCGGTCAGCGAATAGAACTTTATTCGCACGCAAACGGTCAAAACTGACCTGTTGAGGGCGCCTTCAACAGGGTTGAAGGCGCCTTCAAGGGCGCCTCCAATCCTGCTGGAGGCGCCTCCAAGCTGGCAGCACAGATTCCAACTTGGTTTTTCCAGCTTCCGACGCTCCGTTCTTTTGGGTGATTGCGGCCAACCGGAATAGGACTCACCCGAACCCAATTTCCGGCCTTCTCCTCGAGCAGCCTTCCGTCCGGCTTAACGTCCCTCGAACGCTGCGCACGCTCTTCACGCCCACCGGAGTACTCTTCCGCAGCTCTCTCGTCCTTCGGACGCATCGAGCCCGTCGGCTCCCTTCCTGTGCCGTCCTTCTCGCTAGCTGCGTCTTCCGTTCGACTTCTTGTGTTCCTCAGCTCCTACACACTCAGACACAGAAATCAAACACAGCAGGACCTAACGAACTTGGTTGATTACATCAAAACTACCACGGGGTCCAACATGCTCTTGGTTGTGTCGGTTTCAGCAGTGACCATCCAAATGAGATTGTAGACGGCATTATCAATTAATGCTATTATTCAACCAAAAAAAATAGTATTAATTATAAGAGAAAATAAAAAAGAATTTCAAAACTCTAAAGAATATTTTAAAATTCCGTATGGGATTTTGAAATTTAAATATTATCCCCCCTAAAAAAAAATTTGAACTCTATCAAAACTTCAGGTTACATAGTTTTTCTTCCTTTTATAAAATTTGAATATTCTACTATTACACATAGTAACAACATATCCCAAGCTGAGCTCTCAACATAAACACCACCATTTTTCCATAAAGCCTCAAGGCTATCCAACCTTGCGCCGGCATACTAATCAATAACACGACAGACGACAACATCTTTCGAGCAAAAGATCGATAAGCAGATAAAACCCTGTGATCGATAAGCTAGCTGCTCCTTTAAAGAGCCTTTTATTGGATTTGCACAAAGGTTTGATTCACACAGTGTGGGAATTCTGTCACAGTTCACTCCACCCCGTTCCACTCCTGAGAGCTGTGAGCAATATCCCTGGATGCAGGTGGACTCTGGACGGAATGTTGTCGCTGCAATTCTTTCAGTCGTTCAATAAGTTCTTGGAAAGTCGGCCGGAGTTTTGGCTCACTGCAGCAGAAAACAGGGCGAGCATTCAATGAGGTTTAGCTACCAAAGATACTGAATTTACAGGTGAGTGAAGAATGAATCACAGCCAACAACTCTCGATAATAGACACCCATCGCTGGTCCAAGTCTTTCGGTATTTCTAGCCTCTGATTCATGAACCCTACTGCTGCAATGACCTGGACGAGTGAAGAGATCAAGAACCGTAGTAATTGCGAAATGTAATGGATAACACCACGCAAAATTACAAGACCAACTACCAACCGACAGTATGCTTGTATAACACAACAAGCCTGAAAATGTCGCACTTGGAACTTGCAAGATAGACAACACTTGTAGAATATCTAAATTTTTTATAGAGCCAACAAGAACCTGGTTTCTGAACACTCAATACGAAACAAAATACATTAAGTTTGTTGTTCTGTAATCATTAAACAAAAATATTGAGATTCTCAAGTAAAATTGAAATAGAACAAGAAATTAGAATCAAGAAACTATCAAAAACTCAAGCTTGTTTTGAAAGATATATAGTGTCTCAGGTAAATTTAATGATTTATCAATGCATCTGAGGGTTTTATTTATAGTAAATGACGATTGTTGTGAAGGTATAGCATGATCGTGCATCTAATAGATATTTCGTAGGTCATTCATTAGCTTCCCTTAGCAAGAACCAAGATGGACAACTCTAGAAAATGATACTGACCTGCATGGAATTTAGATTATACCAAGGAATTTTTTCGGTGGCCAGCTCCCACAATATCACGCCATAGCCATAGACATCTGACCTATATTTTGTTCCCAAAGAAGAAGAAATTAGTAATCCCTCCTGAATTACTAAATTGAACATCATTGTGAACTGAAATGCCAGCAGAATCAACACAAGAACATACTTCTCGTCTGAAGGTTCATTTCGAAGAACTTCTGGAGCCATCCATTGAGGCTAAAACAACAAGAATAAAAAGAAAATATTTAAGCTTTATGAATAATCCGCTACCTCAATAACTGTATTCATTGTTAAGGTATAAGGACAGTACCGTTCCTTTCCCCGATTTGGTGGTCAAATACGTTTCATGCTTCAAGCGTGATAGTCCAAAATCACCAACCTGTTTAAGGTAAAGGCAGATAATAGAGTATGTAGCTGTTAGAAGTGAGAAAGAGCCCCAGTGGTGTGGAAGCAAAGCCACCTTGACAGTCCAATTCTTGTCAACCAACAAATTTGATGACTTCAAATCGCGATGGACGATCGGAGGGTTGCAGCGATGAAGATAGTTCATTCCCTTTGCCTATAAAACAATTGAAACACTAGACCACAACTATATACATGCAACTAAAAGGGGGATTTATGTGCACAAGATGACCGACAATGCAAATTTTGAAAGGGCCGATGCATATAACCTTACGAAGTCATATACATGTGAATTGCTAGTATAATAAATATATGGTGGGATGACCATGAATTGAATCACATTAACAGTCAAAAGCAATACCACAACAAGAAGTAAATTTTCTTGCTTTTGCTTTTATCAAACTTACCTTTGTCAGCTTACTAATAAGTTTCGCCTTCCCTAACTTCCACACTATTTGAGACATCCAATTCAGGTTGATTTCTTTCACCTGCAGTTCTTACTCTGATTGTTTTGATGACTAAACTAAACTTAATAAACCATGGCAATATGGATGGAACATTCAAACAATCTCAATGAGCCTATGGATGATGCATATTACAACCTTAATTTGGAAGCTATGTTTCTCTCTTCAAAGTTGCAAGGCAAGTGCAGAGAACCAAAATCCCTGATTTAATTTGTTTTTTATGTGAATTTAATTGGAAGTTTCAGCCACATACTAATAAATTTAGGCTTGAAGAGGTACACTTACAATATCAAGAGCCATGAGGATTCGCTTTCTCCAGTCCAACCGCGTTGTGCTTCTTTGCAACAAGCGGTACAAACTCCCACTGCATTTATTATTTATTGAATTCAAAGTTAGGTGATAATCAGTTTATTTCAGAATCATCTCTAATTGTTGAAAAGCTCATTGCAAGAGAGTAGTTCTTACACCACTCGTGGCCAAATTACAAAGAAAGGGTCGAGTGTACCAACCGTGGAAGGAATTCAGTTACAATGCAAAGGCAATTAGGAGAAGTGACTGCACCCATAAAAAGCAGTATGTTTGGATGTCGTAGCCTCTTCATGAGTGAAACCTTAAAATAAATCACTGCTTTAAGCCGTAGCTGAAAATTTGCACTATAAAACTCAGAGAACTAGCAATGTACGTACTAATAGCTTCATGCCTAAAATAAAGCATGTCAAGCGCTGAATAGACTTGCAAGATTAGCAAACATCAAAAAATGTCTCCAAAAATGTAGTGAATGTGAACTTCAAGCATCCCAATGAGCCAAAGTTCCAGAGTATAAATTTCAAAAATAATCATGAGAAACAAGATAGTTAACAAACTACCGAAGCACACATAGACATAATGAAAGCTGAAAAAGAAGAGGACAGAGAAAGCTACCAAAATCAATCTAATGTCACATTTGACATAGTGTTTGCAAATTAAAACTATGTGCAATATATGGAATAAAACTTAATCACAGGTAATAAGATATGGCTTCTCAATGAGCCAGATATTAGTAGTGCACGACGTGCGGGTTTACAAGCAACGTAAAACAGTGTTGTTTCAATCACTGACCTCTTCTCTAAAGGAAAGTATCACTTCATCCGAATATTCCTGCTTTGGGAATACTTTTACTGCAATGTCCTGCAAGAAACATAATACACAATTGTCATTACATAAAGAAGAACCTATAGCATTTTGAACATCAGATTTACCCATACTAGTTGCCGATGAATGAGGAATTTGTTCAATCAGATGTTTCTGGCTTCTAATTATCTTATTATTTTTCTATATGTAACAACACAGACTCAACAGCAATGCAGTTCAAGTAGCAACTTACTAAGAGCGAGGTATGCAGCAACTCATTTTTGAATTAATATGAAAAGTAGAGGAGACGCTCACCGAGCCATACCACAGAGCATGATACACAGTTCCACACGAACCTGGAGAAGTACAAGGTGTTCGCAGTCACTGATACAAGCTTTAGCTTGAAACCAGATTGATAAGAGCAACAGTCTTCTCATCAGACAGACTTGTCGGTTTGATAATTATTAACATCTCTCATGAAGAAATACTTTCCACAAAATTCTATCATCGAGGTGTTAGATTAGTTAATTAGAATGGCAATAAGACATCTAACTTAAAAATAATTAAGAACTTTCCATGGCACACACCAAAGAGGAAAATTAATAAATTCAACTGAAAAGAAGTAAAACATAAATTTCTAAGCATTCTAACTTGGGAATTTGGTGAGCCTAAAGCAACTGCTTATTCTTATGCAGTCATGTAATGATCCTAATTATTACCAAACTGCTTGTTAGAAACCGAAAAAAAATGGAAAATAAAAAAGAAACTAATCGACCTGCGTGCCATAACAGCTTAACCAGCTTCATAATTTCTTTTGAAATTCTAAAATGCACATGTGATTGCTACGGGAAAATGACTACCTTGACCTATCTGTTCTCCAATTATGAGATCTTCCCATAAGATCTCATAATCTAAGCAGTCAGCATCCACCCTCTGAACTTCATTGCTACTCATAGTGCTTCCGCTGCTATTCATGCTGTTCGCATTATGGGAGGAACACGACCCTGAAACATCGTCGCTGCCTGTCCAGTTGTTTTCAGTCACTTGATTTTCTGCTTTTCTAACATATTCAGATGATTTTGGATTATGCTTGTCATTTTCTTGGTCACCATGAAGCCAGTGATTCTTTGCTTCATTGTCATCACACTCTTGCCCTTTCCAAGGCCATGATATACGCTTATTGACGAGTAATGCCTCCGTCTTGCTTATGATCTTGAAAATGCATGCCTTTCCTTCATCTTCATAACGATTTATTTTGCTTGTTTCGGCAGGAAACTTTTCCTCTATTGTAGCAGATTGTGTGCTAAAGGTACAAGGTACATCATTTTTTGGTGTGCTAAATCCACTAGAACCACCTTCCTCTTTATGGTCTAAGGCAAGATCAGGGCGCTGACCATCTGTAGCTCTGTTTACGCGTTCCATGTGCTCGCTTGGCTTTATCCGAGAACGAACTTTGCATGCTACTTTACTGGCCTGTTTTTAAACATAAAAAAAAAAGAAGAATAAACTAGAATGTGAATTGATAAAACCAGTCTTCTCTACAAGTAAGAGTTCTTTCAAGTGCTTCTACCATATGCAATCTATTGAGCTCTTCTAGTACATAGAAAATGCAACAAGTTACGCAACACTCACAAGGTTTGTGATCTTGGATGCAATAGCAACTTGGATGGGTTGTTGAGGATCAGAACCATGCTCATGCACAGCACCTGCATTGTTCCATTCAGAGGCTTGTGATTTGGCAAACGGCGGTGGAGGAGATGTATCATCCTGAAAGGACCTTAAGTCGCTCGAGACGACAATGATGCCAATCAAACTACCATCATCGTCATAGAAGGGAGTGTTGGAGGCAATAGCTACAAAACGTTCTCCTAACTTGTTCTTCACAGGAAACTTCCCTGTCCAGCTCTCCCCAACGACTATCCGCTGCATGATATTACCGGCAATGTTGAAATCGCAGGCATCGATAAGAAGCTCAAATGCATGCTTTCCTAGAGCTTCAGATGAAGAATAACCATATAGATTTTCTGCCGAACAATTCCTACAGATGAAATGAGACCATCAAAACCACTCAAATCTAACTAGCCAGGACTCCAAGCAACATCAAAGAGTCAAGGGGTTGATAGAGAAGAACTAACCAATAGATTATCGTGCCCTCAAGATCAAATATGTGGACAGACTGCCCCATGGATTGCAAAATGTTCAGATACTGCCTCTCAGAAAAGGAAATGGCGGAGCAAATCGTCCTCGGGCTCTCCTGGTGCAACCCTGAAGAAAGCCCAACGGAAGCTAAACCCCTCCTCCACGCCGATACATCAACGCCTCGGTCTCCGCTGTTCTTCCTCTGTATCGGGGGCCTCACCCGCAGCGGCGACAGGGAGTGTGACCGGCCGCGGTCGGGTAGGCGCATGCCACCAGCATTCGCCGGCATCAGCTTCGATATCTCTTGCTTCAGTTGAGCATGCCCCGTCTCCAGTTCCTGAATCTTCTTCAGCAAATCGTCCGGTGGGATCTCCATTAACCCTCGAGGGGCAGCTAGAAAGTTAGGTTTCTGGTAAAAGAGACACCAAGGTGCCCCCTTAGGTCAAGGAGAGGGGGTTCGCTGGTTGTTCGATCGACAGCTGCTTCTCTGCTAAAATACACAATCTTGATGAATCAAAAAAACGCACCTTCGCAGAACGAAAGGGCTTTCCTCACGATCCTCGTAAAGGTACCGATTTCCTGCTCAAATTCGTTGCTTCGCCCTTTTCTGGTAGAAGGCGATTTTTCTGGGGAAAAAAAACTGTTTTTCTGGATCGATGATGCCTCGTTTCTTATGAGCGCCCACTTCCGTGTGCATCTCAATCTCTCCCTCTTTCTTCCCTTCAATCACCTCCTCCTTATAAGATTGCTGCGAAAATTTGCGGCTTTGGAGAAGTTGCCCTTTGGATGAGCTCCAAAGCTGCAATCTTTGTCTCGGGAAACGACTACCGACTTCAGTCGCAGCTTGCGGCGAGGTTTGTCGCTCCATTTCCACTGCTTCATGTTACGGCAAACTCTGCGTTTTGGATGATATTAATATTGATGAAAGTTGAAGCGAAAAGAGCTTAAAAACTTCTGTTTGAATATTGGGAAGATAAATTTTGTAGTTACATGGCGGCATCCCAGGTTGATCCCGCGGGTCATTCCACATGATAAATTATGATAGACTTATCACATGAAATCACAGGGTCGAATCATAAGATCATCGGAGCGTAAATTTCCGGATCTTATATAATTCATCCCATCATCATTTACCCTCTTGATTACTGTAATATATCTTTCTCGTGATGGCATGAGATCGGATGTAACAAAAATGCTGAGACGAACGATTTCACTTTTTACCACGGCATCTCAGGCTGTATTTGGATATGAGTAAATTTTGTTAGTCAGAATCTGACCAGTTAGAATTTTTTATCGTCTAATCATAATACATACATGTACATATATGTAATTAATATATACATATAATATTATTAAAATATCCTTATGTATAAAATACATAGTCAGATTTTGACCATTTAGTATTAATATTTAAATATTTACCTTATATTTTAATAGTTATATTTATTGCTCGAGTTCAGTAGGATACGTATGAACACCGGACTTCGGCCGTTGATCCAAACTGTCTCCGACCGTCAAAATTCTCATATACTTTAAAATCTAGATAATTATCTAATTAGTCATTGGTGTTTTGCAGGCATGCATCATCGCGAAAATGCCAAGTGCCAAAATCTTAAGCGTCCATCTTTCAAATGTTAGCGGAGGAAGGAGAAAGATGACACAGGTCCGTTTACAACACTCGGGCCGGGCCGGGTAATTGGGCCGATCGGGCCTTTTCTTCTCGAGATTCGTTGCGCTTATATATTCGACCGGCGACCGGAGTCGTAGTGGTTAGCGGAGGAAGGAGAAGGATGGCCGAGGGCGTTCCGCCGATGGACGAGAAAGCGAAGAGGACGCGCGATCTGCTTGCCAGCTTCTACTCCCCCGATGCTTCTGCGGCCCTCGGAGTGGGAGGCGGCGCCGGCGTCTCGCCTCGAAGGATCGCCTCCCCCGACTCCATCAACTCGCCGTTCTTCGATCCCGAAGTCTACATGAGCATCCTGGTACGGGATCTCTCTCGCCTCCTCCAACTTCTCTCTACTTTGTCAGATTCGTCTCTATCTCTCTCTCTCGCTGGTCGTCCTTTCTGGATCTCGGAATGCTCCGCGACCTCTTGGTGTGTGTTAGATCTTTTGTCGAATTCATCAGGATTCTTCCGCTCACACTTTTTAGATGTCGATTCTATCTGGTGGCTTCGTTGGGTTATCTATTCTTCCCTTTTGTGTGGATTTTAACGGTCAACTCATTGTGAAGACAACTCACTCTATTTCGGTTTTCAGCTTTGTTCTCTTTTAGGATCTTAGGGCGAGTAATTCTATGGCATTTTACTTTTCCATTCTAGTTATTGAGTGGAACTGCGATCAATCGATGAAACTGGGAACCTTTCCCGGTTTAATCAAATTTCCTATGTACCCCCTGTTACTAATTCTGTCTTTGTCTTTGCTCCTCCTCATGAGATTTCGTGTCTATGGCTTTTGATCCTTACTGATTCTCTCATCAAAATCGTGGAGCGGTATGTTAGAGCAAAGGAAGATGAATAAGCAAAATCCAGGAACAATAAAAGCCAACAAGTTATTTCTGCACGTTCTTCATATTGAAAATTATAGGTTATTCGCTGTTATTAAGATCAGTGTTGCAAATTTTGCTAGGCGCCAATCGATGCCCGACTGGCGCCTAGCGCCTAGAGCGCCTAGGCGGCGCTTAGGTGGCGCCTAGGTGGCGCTTAGGTGGCGCCTAGGTGCTCTAGATACCATATGATCTTTTAGTGAAAATGTGAAATGCACATTGATCTCAATGAAATACAAAATTCAAAACAAGTAACAACTAGCAAGTGAGTTCAAAATGAACATCAAGTAGCCTAAGCTAAATAGCAAATAGCATCAAAGTATTCAAAGTTTCAACTTCAAAGAAAAGAAAACATGGAAACAAACTAGTAGTCTAGTACAAACTACAAACTACAAAGTACATACTACAAAGATAACAATCATAACATCAGTTTGTACTACAAATCCTTAGGAAAATTCCTCTCCTTCTCCATATTCTTCTATGACATGCTCTTCGTCTGATTCAAAATCAAACTCATACACACTCACTTCTTCCTCACTCTCGGATTGAAAGTCATCCTCATCAAGTTCTCTAAGTCTACTACTTCTTCTAGGCCTAAGCGCTTCATCTGCTCCCATAGCATCACTAACAACTTTCCAAGTCATGCCCGTGTCGTGTTCAACTTCATCATCAGCCCCATCAACAATCCAATCTTGTGTAGAACTTGCATCACTTGCTAGAAGAACCTCAATATTCCTCTCTTTCTCCCTATTTTTCTTGTTCATCAGTTTTGCATTGAATTGAACAAAGACTAGATTATTTAATCGATTGTATCTAGTCTATTCCTTTTCTTTGTATGCACCTACAAATACAATTAATATTTATGAGAACATAATGAACTATTAGTCTATTAGTATTAAAATAGTTTAAGACTTTAAGCTACTAACCCCTTCAAATGTACTCTAATTTCTTTCACACCCCGATGAACTAGTAGTTAAAGAGAGGATCTTCATAGCAATTTTCTGCAAGTTAGAAGTCAATGCACCAAAAGTTGACCACCAATTTGCTGCATAATTATAAAAAAATAAGTCAATTACATGAATAATATTAATAACCTCAAATAATAATAATATTATGAATATTTATTTAATTACCTGGATCAAACTTGTCATCATTCAATGAACATGCTTTTACTGCAATGGGTTTCCCAAAGATAGACTCCTTTTTCTTATACATGGGTAACTCCTCACTCAAAATGATATTTTGCATATCAATATCCCCCAAAAAGATAACATCCATACAATCAACGACCCCAATTGAGACAGTTTGATCCAAATAAAGAAGCGGATCCTTATAATGATAAAAAGGATTCAACAAATAAGCCATCAAATGCAGTGCACTATCTAGCCTATCTTTCATCTTTGCATCAATAATATCAATAATATGCTGATAGTTTTTTGGAACATTACTTAGAGCATTCTTAATATCTTTCTTAGCTTGTAGAAGCTCACTATACACAAAACCCATAGATGGTTTCTTATCGGCATCAACAATTCGAAGTACCTTCACCAAAGGTGCAAAAACCTTCAAGCACAATGACACACCAGTCCAAAATCCTATACTCAACACTGTTGTGTAAGATGTTTTCCCTTTAACACTCTTGGAAAATTTGCATTCTTCCCAATCAGTGCTAGTAAACATTGCCCTTAATTGACTTTTTTTCTCAGATAAACTTTGCAAAGTTAGAAATGCTGAAGCAAATCTAGTCACCCCTGGTCTGACAATATCTCTCTTCTTTGTATATGATCTCATCAATGCCAAGGTCTTATGGTGAGCATAAATAAATATAGTTAATGCCTTGGCTTGATCAATGACTTTCTTGAACCTTGGTATACTTGCAATGCTTTCAAGCATAAGATTTATAGAATGAGTAGCACATGAGGTCCAAAAGATTGTTGGCCTCTTCTCCTTCAACAACTTTGCAGCATCCCATGTTATTTGAGGCATTATCAGTTACTTTTTGAACAACATTTTCTGGACCAACCTGTTGAATGCATTGCTCTACATACTCATAAATTAGTTGACTTGTATGAGTTTCATTTGAAGATTCTTTAGAGGAAAGAAAAACGGTGCCTAATCTAGAATTGACACACAAGTTCATAATTGACCTCCTTTTTCTATCACTCCAAGCATTTGTCATAATTGAGCACCCATTCAATTTCCATTCTTCTTCATTTGTCTTCAGTAAGCCTTTGATCCTGTCAGCCTCTTTCTTCAAATACGGCTCGCTCATTTCATATCTAGTAGGAGGTTTAAACCCTGGCCCAAATTGACCAACTGCCTCCATCGTCACCTTAAAGCTATCTCTATTAACAGCATTAAAAGAAACACCAGCTTCATATGCCCATCTACAGACATATTCTTTAACCAAACTTGTTCTTTCTTTGAAAAGAGCATCATTGATGTTTTGTTCCCACTTGCTCTTTGCTAAGTTCAAAGAAGTCTTGGGGTTAATGACACTTGAAAACTTATCCATAGGACCAAGGGTACGTGATGGCTTTATGGTCCCAAAAGACTCTTGAAATTCATCCACATCAATGTCTTTTCGAATATTCACATCCGATCTTAAAGATTCCTCTTCAATTTTCTTGTTTCTCTTCTTCATCTTTCCCTCATTAATTGCATTCCTACACTTAACTTGATCATCTTTTGAAGACTTTGGACATGTAGACACATTTCCCATTATGTGTGCTACGTGTTCTTTTATTCTGTAAACTCCTCCAAACATAACTTTCCCACATAAAATACATTTGACTTTGTCCAAGTTCTTTGCATCAATTAACATCCCATACAGCCATCCAACATCATTCAATTTTCGTTTTAGTACTTCACAATCTTGAGAAGCTTGAGAAACACTAATCGAGCCTGAACCCGAACCCTCAGGAGCAGTTGAAGATGCCATAACTGCATAATAGCAGCAGGCCAATGAAATAGGAGGAATGGAATGGGGGAGAAATGAGCATTTGTCTACATGTCTGGATCAATGGAGTTGTAATGCACAAATGTGCACATGAGAAAGGAAAAAATGTGTAAAGTGAAACCAAATGACCAAATAATAAGCATGCAAAAGTCCTCAAAACCAAAATATCTAAGACAATTAAACTAACTAATAGAATACCTACTCTCCATGAAAAGTTACCAAACAAGAAGAGTAACATCCAGAATACCTTCCTACATTTTTAATACCAATCTTTCCATTAACATTCATTTACTTCACTTTTCAAGTCACCAGTTATAAAGCAAAAAATTGCATGTGATAATCAACTCAATGCATCTCTCCTTCCCCTTCCCACTTCTAATTATTCATAGAGCTGGTTTGATGAGGTTTATATTCACTTGTCTGTTCAACATAACTTTAACAATTAATACTCACAGAGAATGAGTTGGGTGGCTACAAGTTTAGAAGAATGCTTAATGGTGATCTCAACAAGGACATCAGGTCTCAAAATCCAAGAAAATAATTTCTGACTGATGCATGAAAAAAAAATCATTTGGTTCTGGAAAAAAATGACACAGTACACTCAAAGAACCAAGAAGCATAAAAAAAGAAGCAAGAAGGAAGAAGCACCAAGAAGCATCGAAGAACCAAGAAACATCAAAGAAGAAGCAAGACGGAAGAAGCACTAAGAATCATCGAAGAACCAAGAAACATCGAAGAACCAAGAAGTCAGAAGCACCAAGAAGAACCAAGAATCATCAAAGAAGCAGCAAAGAAGAAGTGAAGAACTAAGAAGCAAGAAGGCAGAAGCATTGAAGAACCAAGAAGGATCAAAGAGGAAGCAAGAAGGCAAGCAAAAAGCATGGAAGAATGAAGAATCAGAACTCACCAATGGTGCAGATTTTTGCTTCTTCGAGTTTGATGCAGAGAGATTAGGGCGCAGGAGAGATTCCAGCGAGGCGTGGCAGAGAATGGTGGAAGGGTGGACCAGAATGAACGCAACGATGCTGGCGGCAGAGAGATGTGCAACGAGATTAGGGTGGGCGGCAGAGAGGTGTCCAGCGAGATTAGGGTGGGCGGCAGAGAGATGTGCAGCGAGATTAGGGTTGGAACTGTGGAAAGAAACATAGTAGTTTTGGGCTTTTGGGCCATAAATAATTATAGAAAAAAGGGTTTGGTCCAAAACAAAAAAAAAAATCTGTTTGGTCTAAGCAGCGCCTAGGCCGAACAGACCGCCTATTCGGCGCCTAGGACCGCACATAAATAGTACCGCCTAATTTGGCCGAATAGGAGGTTTTCGGTTCGGCTAGGGGTTGCCTAGTGCCTAGGCGGCGCCTAGGCGGCCGCCTAGGCCGAAATCTACAACACTGATTAAGATTCGAGGAAGCAAAAAACAGTAAATATGATAAGACTGGAAAAAGTTTTTTTTTTTGGTCTTTTAGCGCAAAGATTGTACTATGTTAAATCATGTAATCATGCGAATAAAGGAATGGAATTGAGTTACAATAGAAAATGTTTAAGCTTCAAAGATCTTTTAACATGAGTTGGTATGGAAAGGAGTACTCCTTAATGTCCCAGCTTGGAGCCGAGCAATATGCTTACCTTCTTGCTTTCTTCAGGTTCAAAAATTAAACATGGAGGGACTTCTTCAAAAGCATGTTGAGATGGCAGCTGAAATTAAGAATCTTGATACTGATTTGCAGATGTTAGTGTACGAGAATTATAACAAATTTATCAATGCTACTGAGACTATAAAAAGGTAAAACTCTTCTCTTACTTGTTATATTACTGTAATCATGGCATTCTTGTTTCTTCTGTGTACCTATTTATTTTATTCTCATAAAAGTGGTTTAAGCTTTATCTCCTATCTAACTCTTGCAAAACATATCTGTCTAACTTTTTTATGAAATTGTGGTCTGCCTAAACACAAAATCAGAGCAACATTGGTTTGAATAACTGCAGCAAAAGATGCATTATTTTAACCACTTCTGTCAAGTTGGAGATCCATTCTGGTGTTCCTTTCCATGATCAAGTTGTTTTCATGAAGAATATCTTATTTTATGGCATCCCTAATGTCAGTAGCAAAGTCAATATGATCCCAAGATTATATAACCTTATCTTTGTTGTTTACAATGTATTTTTCATTTTCTGAGAGCTATGTTTTGTAGTCTCATAGTTTTTGCCTTGTTGTTTTTTTTTTAAAAATATTGCTATATTTTGATTGTTTAGTTACTGCCGTGTTTTGTATAATCCACTGTGGATTTTGAACCAAGTGTTCTGAATACTAGCATATTGGTCACTGGTAGGATGAAGAATAACATAGTTGGAATGGAGACAAATATGGAGCAACTTCTCGTAAAGGTAGACATCAGTTTTTTTAATATGAAATTTGAACGATGATTTTCCATCTATTCATTACAAAAAAAAAATATATAATTATGAGCCATTCTGCAGATTACTTCTGTTCAATCCAAGAGTGATTTGGTGAATACATCTCTTTTTGAAAAGAGGGAGCACATAGAGAAATTGCATCGTACTCGGAATCTTCTACGAAAAGTTCAAGTACGTACTTGCAGATGGTAGTTTTTATCCCTAGTTGGTTAAATCTTTGTTCTAATCAACTCTAGGTAGCATTCATATTTGTTACAAATTCTTCATTGACTATTGACTGTTTTTTCCATTAGGTGAATGAGCGAGAATTATATGAAGCTTATGTTACAAAATTGAGTTAGAATCATACTTTTAATATCTTCTTATCTCTTTATCATTGTTGTTCTTTGTCAATTAAATTGATTGATGAAGTATGCCTACTTTAGAAGTTTCTTTGATTATATATTGATTAATCCCTATATTCAGGAAATATATAAAATTAGAAAATGTTTCAATACGAGAGGCATTAGCAACTTCTTTAACAATTGTAATCTAAAAATTTACCTGCTTTTTAGGTGTAGTTTCTAGGAAAACTATAATTATTTATGCTTTGCAGTTAATTTATGACCTTCCAACTCGGCTTGCAAAATGTATCAAAGTAGAAGCTTATGCAGATGCAGTTAGATATTTCATTGGAGCCAAGCCAATTTTTGAGGTGAAAATTTTTCCTTGAATTATTTGTATGTTCATTTACTGCTATTTGCCTGTAATTCATGGACTTAGAATCAGGTCAACTTGGAGGTGTTTTTTTTACTAGGCATATGGGGACTCATCTTTCCAAGATTGTAAGCGGGCTTCTGAAGAGGCAATAGATTTGGTTATCAAGAACCTTCAGGTACCTCTAGGCAAAAAACTACTACCTGTCAAACTTCTATTCTGAACTATGTAAGGTTGGTATATTTCTGCCCTATTGTTCTGAAGGAAATTATTTTAGGCAAAGATATATTTGGATTCTGAGCCTATTGAAGCTAGAGCTGAAGCTGTAGTGCTTCTGAAACAGCTGAACTTCCCTGTTGGTATTTTTTCCTTTTCCTTTCTAGTCATTCTATTTTTTTCCTGTTGTATCAATCTCAATTTTATCATTTTATTTATCCTTTTACCTAGATCTTTTGTATGGCTTGCCAATTTATACCTGATTTTCCCCCCTGGTATGTCAAGAATTTGTTCAGACCCTTAGAGTTAGTTCCTGTGAATGTCAGAGTCATAGGATCAGATACTGTGGGTGAGGATATTAGAGAATGCAATATGTATTAGATTCCTTGAGAGAAGAAAATTCATATCTTCTTGGCCGAGGATAAAGGAGAAATAATTGTTTGGGATTAAAGTCGTTTGTCTATTACTGTAAAAACATTATTTATTGTGTTTGTAACTCTTTTCAAGCCTATAAACCTAGTGTAACTCTTATAAACGTGGTATATATGATTACTTAATCACTCCCTATAAAAATCAATTCCTAATACATGATCTACACAGAATGACTCTTCCTACGAACTAAACAATTATAATTATGGCATAACAATTTCTTCAAATAAAAGTTAGGATATAAATATGTTTAATGGAATTATTAAGGTTGCACCTATGGCTTTATTTTTCATCACTGAATCCCACCAACTGACACAAGAGATCCTCAATATAACGAGAGGTGCTTCCTTCATATCCGCCCTCCATGAAAAGCTCTGACTTCTCCGAATACATAGTTTGTTGTATTGAGCTCCTCCACATCACGATCTCACTTTGTGTCGACTCTTCCTCTGCACCTGAAGTTGTGGCGTGATAAGCTTCGTGCTGACTCATCTGTGCCGAAGCCTTCTCCATGTTGAACCCCATTTTGCTTCCTCTTGCTCCCATTTGTGTGTCATGACATGTTTCTCCATTGTCAGCTCATGTGACGTCTCTTCACTCCAGGTAAGCATCCTCGTCATCTATTTCTCTTCCTCCAATATTGGTGTTTCCTCATCTCCTTTACCTTCTCCTATGACAGACCTTTGACACCAATATTTAGCATTGACTGCATACTTCAAGCTGACTGAGGACCAAAATCTCTACTTGGCTAGATATTTCAATCCTCAGTCTAAGCTAATTCAACTGACTTGTGCTTTAGCTGGGTTACTGATTTGCAATGTCACTCCTCTCTCTGAGAAGTGTGCTTGCCCTTCAGCATAAAATTAAAAAATTAAATGTTGAGCCGGATTCCTGGATCAATCAGGAGCTCAGAAATTTGGTGGTTCCAATTGGAGGTGATATTAGATTGCTAATTCTAAACTGGAGGTCAATTAGTTAAAAGATGATTAATGCTTGACTATATATGCAAATTAATTCTTTTGATATTTATTTTTTGATTCACATGATTGTTTTTGACCAATATGAACTCAAATTCTGTTCTCCCTAACTCAAATTCTGTTCTCCCTGTAGTTTATTTTTTATAATGAACTCCTATTTGATGAATATTTCATTCGGGTATTATTTCCTTGTAATTGTGTGACTGATTTTCACATTTAAAGACAGATTGTAGTATGGCTAATGGGAGTTTTTTTTTGTATGATGAGATTCTATTTAATCAATAACTCATTGTTGATTCTTACTTTTAATTCTGCATAACTATGTACCCATTGAAAGTTGGATTGGTGATGCAACATCAAAATCAAACTGGTGAAGTTCATAGGAACTTGGATGAAATCGATGAAGTGAAGGTGATAATTATCTTACAAAGAGAAATGAACCTCTGTGTTACACAGATTATTAAAAAAGAAATTTCATTAATCAAAAACCTTCTGCAACAGGAGATGACACCACTTTTATAGACTTTATCAACTAGATTAGGAAGGAGACACCACTGATTGGGTAACACAATAATCAAAACAAAATTTTACCAAATTAAAACAAGATATCCATTAAACTCTAACCAAATTAAAATTATTACTACCAAATTAAAAGTTCAAAACCTAAATTAGGATAATTATCAGAATGAATTATAATTTCAAAATTCTAATAAAAACAATTCCCAATTTGAATTAATTATGTTTATGTTGTATTCTCTGAATCTGTGGTTGATTGTTGATAGCGACAAAAATGATTTTGTGATATTAAAATAGAGCAAATGAGGTGAGCTCAACTTTGACTATCATTAATCTGGTGTGTCATAAAGGTGGATAATTTAAAAACAAAGCTGCTTGAGAAGCTGGAGGATTATCTCTTGAAATTCCAGGATGAATACAAGGAGACAGGGGTATCAGCATGCAATGCCACTGAATCATCTGATATTGGGCAATTGCCAGATACAGTAAGTTCCTTATAACAGCGCTAAGCATGTACTCATGTAGCAGCTTTATCTATTACTGTTCCTTAATCATTTCATCTAGTTCTCCAGTTGCTGTTTATTAGAGTTATATTGTCTGAATTGTTTTCTATGTTTGTTCCAAAAGTAGTTCATGCAGTTGAGGGGGGTGCAGTACTGAGTTATCATGCCTGTCTGGAATTGCCCATCTGAATTGCACCTTGGAATATCTTCTCCTGTTTGGGTTCATATATGAACTGAAAATATATTTTATTGGATATAGAAATTTAATAAAGATCTGTTAACATTGAGATTATTCTGAAACACACATTATGAAGTTTGATGAATCATCTATGCACATGATGCCCTAGATATAATGATCTTAAAGCACTAGAATCTGGCATGATGAATGCTCACTTGTAAATTGTACTGATAGGTTTAATTAACTAAAGGCTACAGATATTCTATTCAATCAATTTAGGCTAAGACATTATCCTTAAGTTGTATTTTGTCCACATTTGTAATATGTGGATGCAATAAAATTCATTTCCGAAAAAGAAATATATTGAGAACCCATGTTTGTGCAATCACTTAGTGCTAGGGAAAACACAAGATTAGAACCACAAGTGAGGATAACTAAATTTTTGGTAGAGATGAGAGTGTCAGATGAACCCCATCTCCTTGGATTCGTTGAGAGAAGATAATCCAAACCTTTTTGGAACAGGGGTTATACATGTATTATATGGATGGTTCACTTCTTCCTTCCTCCTGTGGAAGTTCCTCATTCTTTGACTTAAAAGGGGGCTTGGTGGTTGAGAAATGGGGCCTACAACTTGGTTAAGCATCCTTTGTCCTCGAGATGCTTTGTCGATATATTTTAGAGAGATTAACTTTTCTCGTTCACATATTTTCTTGTTTTCTATCAATTATGAATAGCATTGAGCTCCTTGTACGGCCTTTTTGCAGGTTTCTGTTGGGGACATCTCCAAAATTATCCGTGCTTATCTTATCATCTTCCCTGATTCTGAAAAACGGCTCATTGAACTTGTTCAGAAGCTATTCAACCGGTAAATCTCCAATTTGGTGGTTAAATTTGATTTATTTTTATGTTAATAGTTTTCAGTCTCCTTGTCAAGAGATTTTGGACATTTATAGTCAATTGTAATTGCTAACTGGCTTATTGTTGTACTTGAAGGCGTTATGGAATTATTCAACAAAGAATAAAAGAAAGGGTGACGCCTGCAGATCTACTTAACATGATGAGTAAGAACTGTTGTCATCAGCCTGTGTTATATGAAGACTTTCATCATTGTGATATTTGCTTCAATAATTTTTGTTTTTAACCTTCTTTTGAAATGCAACTTTTTCTTATTTTAAGTTACTCTATATGGAAGCATGCATGTAGAGGCTTCCTAATGTTTGTATATGTTTGATCATCTATATATGTGAATCTTGTCCACCTTGTAGCACCTACCAAGGTGCATCCAAATATCTGTCTATCTTGTGATCAATATGGTCGTCTTTATTTGATGAGCATGGTAAAGTCTCCTGTAATAATATTGATCCAATTGTCATAATCACACATTCAACTACTATTCTTGTTTCCATGATCAAAATTGTATAAAGACAACAATGCTCTAGGAATACTAATGCCATCCAGTTTTTTTTGGCTATCTGTGGTGTGCATTATGCATTACCATTGGTGTCTTTCTCTTTGGCAGTATAACACAAATGAGGCTTGTCCCGTGTAATGCAGGAGCAATTTGGGAGGATGTGAATGTTATGGATGAAATTTTGGCTGAGGCAGCCCTTCCTGCTTTTTCTCTGGAGGTCTTTCTCTAACTTATTGATGTTTAGACCTGAATTTGATTCATTTCTAAGTTAAATTCAGTTGATAGAGCCTGAAAGCAATGCTAGGATTTCTAATCTAGCTTAATACTATCAGATCACTAAAAACATGGATGAGTTGCACCGATGACTTTCATATACATCCTATGTTGTGAAGAGAGGGAATGGTGGCTACAACTCTAAAAGGGAATTAAGAAACTATAATTTGAATTGACCACTTTGTTTTCTTGGCCTTGGAAGGCTTGCAATCTGATTTCACCAATTAAACAGTTTGGGACTGTTGAAGTTGAAGCTTGGTGGTTTTACATGTGAAAAATGAATTTTCAAAGCATGGCTTCATATTCCCAAATAGTCAATAGGTTGACAATTGTCACGATGTGTTTCTCTTAAATAGAGATTATCTTGTGATATTTATTTGCTTATTGGGCCTTATTCTGTTATAATAGGCTGCTAGGAGTATTGTTCAACAGTATATCTCCACTTCCTTTTCCTATCTTCTAGACGAGATCACAGGTGATATATCTTATTTCTATTGTTCAAACTTCTGCTATTGTGAGAGTACGTTTGTTAACAAGACCTTAGATTATTTCTTTCTTTTATGTTGTTTGGAACACTGAATTAGAAAGGTACAAACAGTGAGCTCAATAAATTTTGGACTTAGTTGCTATAGTTACCTATACAAGCAACAAAAGAAAATCAGTCCCAAGTCATTGTGTGGTTGATACACATTTGTTGTCATCTTAGAAGGCAGTTAATCATTTAACTTTCTGGCATGGTTTGGAATCTCGTGTCATATAAAGAAGCACGGTCCAAACATATCGTTCCTAGAAATTATCAAAATTTAATATTGATTGGCATAAGTAGTGTCTTTTAAATGAGTCATGCCATTGATTATTGTGTCGTGCAGGATTAAATGTCTAAAACTCATGATTTTTAGTTCAATTACTAAATGCTATATTCTTGTTAAAAGTAGAAAGAAACAAAAGAGGATTAAGTGACTAAAATTCATGAATTTATTTTGGCTCGTTTTAACACATCCCAAAACATGTCAATATAATATGATAAAAATTTGTAATTCAATTAACTACTTTGCTAAAGTATTTAACAAATAAGTAAATAAACTAAGTGAAAAAGGTATTAAAGGAATAAAACTCATGTAAATTCATCTTGGTATAGTTTGATGCATGCGCATGCCAAAGTGTGTGGAGTATTGACACAAAACAGGTGTCGAAACTGTACCATTCAACCCAAGGACCGAGACTTTAACATACCTTGGCCTAGTATATAGTTGCCTTTTCTTCATTTTTCTTCTTCTTTATCTCCTCCCTCTCTCCACCTTCAATTTGTTTCTAGTACTCTAACGTAGTATCAAAACCTCATCATTCTAGTCAAAGACCAAAATCCAGAACGACAGCTTGATATTTCAAATGCTGCTTTATAAGTTCAAAGTTGACAACTTAAATATGGCAGTGCTCAGTTCAGTTGTACTTCTTTTAATAGATTTCTACTTCTGTTTGATTCAACTTTTAGGCTCTAGCCATTACTCTTCTGCAATTAAAAGTCTGGAAGCCATTGTAATTGAACTACGAATCCAGATATAATATAATATTAATCAAATTTTGTTCTAAAAAATGTGAAACCGCCACATTAACGGCCCCTCATGTGACGGCCCCACGTCGATGGAAGGAGATTCATTAGGACCACAGGTGTTAAGTGCATGGCGGGACGAATGATGCATCAAATTTTGTTCTAAGATCATATAAGATGTGGATGCACCCACCTGACCTGTTGAAGGATTTTTATGATAATACATTGGGAATTTTCCTCCCTAGTATATGATTGTTGGTGTTAGGTTTATTTGGTCTGGTTTTGTGTCTCTGACTTTTTAAGTCTTTATTCCTAGTAATGACAGCCAATCTCCGTGCATATCTGTTCCTCTTGGAATTATTTTCTGATTTACAATATTACAGAACTTGTCCTAGTTTTTCATTTTGATGCTTCTATTTTTTTGTTATTTACTTGTACAAGTAGCTTGCAATGAAGTCATTCTCTGAGAACCAATCTTTGATGATTATTTTGTACCTTAACCTATTCTAATTTCTATGTAATTGGAAATTACTAACCATTATTTTACTATTTTTTCTTCTACAATTTGATGGTTATTTTGCTTTGACAGATGCACTTGGCAAAAGCCAACAAACCCAGAAGGAAGTGGTGGAAGAATGTCCATATCAAAATACACTAGAAGGCAGTAAAAAGACTATAATACAGGGCAGTTTGGATCTCTTATTGGTAAGGACCGATATCTAATGAAGCATTATATTTATATATATCATCCTCATTGTTCATTGCTAAAGTTTAAATAATTGGCATATATTTCCTACATAGCTAATATTTGCAGTTGAAGTTTTATTTCTCATGGGGAAATTATGGGAAGTGAGATTTCCATTCATTTGCTGCATCCAATAGTCAATAGTGTGAAATTGATTTGTGGCCACACATGCCTCAATGTTTATGTGAATACCTAATGATTTTTTCTTTTCCAAGAGTTATATCTTTAATCCCTAATGGTTTTTTTTTCCTTTCAAAGACATATATCTTTACTTTAGCATCCTTGCTGTTTGATATGTAGCCTTGCTACAAGTTTTTGTTGTATCTTGGAACATGGTGGAAACTTGGAAATTCTTTTTGCACTGAACAACTAGCTTGTTTTAATAGGTTCTTGGTAGAAATTTATTCTGTGGGTGGATGGCTGAAGTCCTTGAGCATCAGTTTGTATAGGACTTCTGTGTTATGCTACCATATATGTATACTTCAGTAAACTTACTCTTGTTCACATTTCATAAGAAGCTCCTCCTCTTTTGTTAATATAAGTCGACTATATTTCTTGTTTTCACTACAATATCAATTGTTCTTTGTTGCTGCGGTCAGTTTTTTTTTTCCTGCCTTTGCTTTTGTTCATATAATAGCATTGTGAACGATTTGCATAGTAGATTTCAATTTTTTTGTAGCAAGATTGAGCTTGTGCATGTGGCCTTTTTGATTGTCCCCTGCTATTCAAAAGAGAGCGGTACTCTGTATATGCTAACCACGAATAAGACTGCCCGTGTTGTACAGTTTGCATACTTGGCGAATTATGTTGAATTTTACTCTCCTTTTCTGAATTTTGTGAATTTTTAGTGTGAACATCATCAACTAAATGCAGGATTTTCGTCAGCTTCTTGATGATAATTTAGAGTTGCTAGCAAAGTTGACAGACTTAATAGTTGATTGGGTGCAAGAAGGTTTCCAAGGATTCTTTGAAAAGCTAAACGAACAGTTTCTTGTACTCTGTGGAAGAGGATATATTGCAAATCCAGATTCATGTCAAGTAGATGCTGTGCAAATGGACAAAGTGCAGGCAGGGCTAGTCCTTGTGTTGGCTCAACTTTCTGTATTCATAGAGCAGAGTGCAATACCTACAATAACAGAGGTAGCTGTCAATATCATTTCTGCATATGCGAGGATAACAACATCTTGCTGCAGTTATATGTTAGATTGATAGTACATCCAAGTTGTCCCCGAGGCTATGGTGCCGTGGTAGGACATCCAGGTTGTCACCTTGGCACTCGCGGTTCAATCCCCGCTATGGCGTATTTGCAGGAATTTTTCCTCCAAAGGGGCGTGCAACCAAAGGATGTTGGGTTGGCCGCCACTCGCGCTTCCCGATTTATCCTAGTGGTCGTGGGAAACTTTCATGGAGCCGAGCCGGTCACCCCATGGATAGCAATGAGCCTAACTGAATTTTTCATTTTTTTTAATGTTAGATTGATAGTAAAGTCAACAATAACTATGTCAGGAAATTGCTGCTTCTTTTTCTGGAGGCGGTACCCGTGCCTATGAACATGGACCACCATTTGTACCTGGAGAGATATGTAGGATATTTCATTCAGCTGGTGAAAGGTTTTTGCTACTTGTAAGTATTACAATCTATTTGATTTTATGGTTCCATGAACATCTTTTCTTAAACATGGACAAAGGTGTGTTTGTCAAAACTATGCCTTAGGACTTTTTTTGGTTACACTGAGAAATTAATTACATTCATACTGATTCATATCGAAGGATTCGTGTTCTGTTTTTTTTTCCCCTGTTCTGTATCAGTTTCAATCACAAATTGATTTTCCTATTAAAATATTGATCATCTCATGCAAACTGACTACTGACTATCGAATAAGATGTGGCTTCTTGAGGTTGTTATTGCAATTGACCTAAGTGAGAATATTAATGGTATCTCTCCTGGTTTTGTACCTTTAACACTTGATCAAATTTTTGCAATACCTTTAAATTTTCTAACATCCTGTCGTTTTAAAAAACTTGTGTTTCTTTACTGTAATTTTTACTGTTATGTAATTTGTCTTCAAACATCCATATTGTTACACTATGTTAATTGATTCCTGTTTGCAGTATATAAACATGAGAACCCAGAAGATATCAGTTCTCTTGAAAAAGAGGTTCATTACACCTAATTGGATGAAGGTGATTTTCATTGCCAACTGTTGTAGTCCATTAGCAGTTGATGGATGAAATTGGATTCTTATTCTATTTAATTCTTGTGTTAACTGTTTGATAATTTGACAGCATAAGGAACCACGGGAAGTTCACATGTTCGTTGACTTGCTCCTTCAAGAGGTCAGTTGCGTTTTTTAGGTGATTCTGCATTTTTTTCCCACACACTTTCAAATGCATTAACTTGCTGGTAACTCATCCTTCTTCTTCTTCTTCTTCTTCTGTTGCTGATGTTTATGTGATTTAGGCGGTAAAAGCATGAATTAGCTGGGTTTCTGTATCTGCTGTTATCAATGATATATACACATATACATAAAATGAACCATCAGATGTTAATAAAATGTTTTTGAACTAACTAGCAATGTAGCTGAGATCTTGATTCGACACACTTTGGCAATGTTTATTGCCTATCAAAGGGGCAAGATTTGTTGCAATTAAATTCTATTTCTTTGGATGTTTTAACATACAGATGAATTTTGAGCAGCATTCTTCATTTTGTTGCAGTTGGAAGCTGTAGGAATGGAAGTCAAGCAAATTTTGCCTCAAGGATTGGTTCGGCGGCACCGCCATTCTGACAGTTTGGGAAGCACTACTTCATCACGTAGCAATCCAACGCGTGAGGATAAATTAACCCGGACAAATACTCAACGTGCCAGAAGCCAATTTTTAGAAAGCCATCTTGCTAAGTTGTTTGAACAGAAAATGGAGATATTTACTAAAGTACAGCACACACAGGTTAGAATTTGTTGATTATTCTACAAATGCTAATCTCAACACAGATGGCAATCATGAAGCCCATAGGTGATAGCTTTTTATGGTTCCAAGCTCACTAATATAGCAAGGTAGATTTCAAAAAGTACTTGTGCTCGAATGCCTGATTGATTAAAAGATGCACAGAGAATTACTTACATGGAAATAAATGTCTCCATTTGAGGCGTCCTTTAAAAAAGATAGTCCGGAACCTGATTAGCTGGAATTGTTTTCACGCTGTTTTCATTGTTGCCAACATAATTATTCACAATTTTGCATTATCAAACATTTCCTGCCATTGTCGGAGAACTTATATAGCTTAATATTTGAATTTTCAATGAGCTTTGATTTATGATTGCAGGAATCGGTTTTATCAACCATTATCAAATTCTGCCTCAAAAGCTTACAAGAGTTTGTGCGGCTCCAAACATTTAACCGAAGTGGGTTTCAACAGATTCACTTGGATGCTGAATATTTGAAGAACACCCTGAAAGAATTTGTCGATGACGAAGCAGCAATAGATTTCCTCTTAAAAGAGGTAAGTGACACGTCACCTATGCAAACTATGAAGTCAACATTAAAATACTTGAAATCTTCATTCGCGTGAGGTTTAATCCTTTAACCATTTAGTACATACACTTATATTTATTTTCTAGCTTTGGAAATATCTTCTTTGGCTTGCTATCCTGCTATTAGCATTTAATTATTTGGCTATTATATTTCAATATCCATTCATTTGTATGAATAGCTTGTTCTATCAGTTCTAATGATGTGGAAAATCCAACTAATTGTAATGACGCTTTATTCTTAGCAAGTATTTGCTTCACAACCAAAATCCAGTCATCGAATTAATTTTCTTTTAGAGCGTACTTTATGGGTGAATTAGTCGATAGTTTCCCAAAGGGTAAGTATGATATGTTGGCAATAATCAAGGTTTAATATTTTTTAATCAAGCTGCAATTTTGGAGTAGATTAACTTAAAACGTTTTGGTGACTTCATGACTTGCAACTTTTGCCATCAAATGTATCATTTAAATTGAAAAATCTTCTTCCTGGGCGATTGGACCAGAAATTACTGCCAAAATTTTAACTTTGCAGGTTGTCGGTGCGGCTCATGAAAGATGTCTTGACCCGATTCCCCTCGAAGCTCCCATATTAGATAGACTGATCAGCATAAAGTTATCAAAGAGCAAAGAGCAGAGCCAAACTTCTCCTTGATCAGAAAGGAGGAAACAATATGATAAGCTTACAAAGTTCAAATTGCATTTTTGCACTCGTAGAGATTCCTGGAGAATATCAGATTCCTCATTTGTCATCTCTTCGGAGTTCCCTTTTTTTCGATCACTTAAATTCTTTGATAAAGAGGCATTTGTGTTCAACTTGATTAAGATTCGTAGTGAGTGTGCTGGACTCAGTGTTGTTGGTTGAATGATGTTGTATATGTATCGAAACTTTACGTGTCTGATTTACTCCTTTTAATTTTAGCTCGCTGCAAATGGACACGACATTATCATCCAACAAATTGCTGAAAAATCTTTCCTATTCTTTATTATTTTCCATCATCAGATGGGAGGGGAGTTTGGCGCAATGACTTATCAGATGGAAGGGGAGTTTGGCGCAATGACTTACAAGTTATAAGAGTTTCGAAAATAGTCTTCTACTCTACGTCATATAATAAATTCATTTTCAGGACTCCTTGATCCGAATTTCGAACCTTGGTTTGTCCTTTTATCAAATTAATCATCATATATCCTGCACAATGTGTATGGTATGGGTGGCATGCGTCCCCTCTGATGGATTTAATGACTAGTGCATGAGATGTTGTCATCATGAGGTCTGAGATTCGAATCTCGGTAAAATCGAAATAAATGTTTTCTTTATATGTTAGTCATTATTCTAAAAGTTAGTAGCTGTCCGTGATTTACCTTTTTCGTGTTGATCCTGGGACGAATTGACGGAGACACTGAGAGCAAACGTATTCATCCTTTATCACCATGGTATGGTAACATGCGCATGCGTGGACGCCTCTCACAATAGGGAGATGCCTTCTCGTATGAAAGTCGTGCACGTGAGTTGTACATGGATAACAAGACCTATCCTTATTAATACTTTAATTTCACCTCAAAGTTATCTTATTCTAAATTTTTATTATTTAATTATTAACGTTCTTAAATTATTTGATAAGTCATTATTCTGAATTAGCATTGTGATTAATCGTAAAATAAAAAGAGTGAAAATGTCAAAGAAGAATTTTGCAAAAAGAAAATATTGACGAAAAAAAAATCCCTTTCATAAATATAGAAAGTCTATAAAGAGCAGCGAAAATTGGAATACTTTGAAAACATGCAGAAAGAAGAATCAACTCCCAAAAGTGACTTCTACTCCATATTATTATCAACGAAATCCCATTAATGCCCGCCTCTAGAAGATATACACTCCGCCAGATCAAAGGGTATGAATGGAAACATCTAGCCTCCCTCTCAACTCTCAACTGTCTCCTTTATAAGAGCTCTTCTTCTTCCGGGGTTTCCCGTCGACTCCCTTTTGTTCGCCTACCTACCCACCCAACCTTCCACCACAAACCCTAGTCCTCGATCTGTCTCTCTCTCTCGCGGAGGTCTCCGATGACGTGGTCGACTCGATTTCTGACGGCGGTGGCGTTCCTTTCCGTCGGCGTCGTCTTCGCGCCTGACGTCTTCGGCTCGGGGCCCGACGCTCCCGCAGCAGCCATCACAGCCGCCAAGCTCCTCCACCTGCTCGCCTTTGCTACCGCCTGGGGATCCTCGCTCTGGGTCACCTTCATCGGCGGCATCATCATGTTCAAGTAAAATCGATCGATCCCCTTTCCCAACCCCACCTTTTCTGTTCCAATTGTCGATGATGTAAAAAACCGATGAAGATGGAACTTTTCTACCATTCTCTTTAATCGTATCGATTTGTGAAGTAAACGCGTTTAAAATGCAGATATTTGCCGAGGCACCACTTCGGCAACCTTCAGAGCAAGTTGTTCCCTGCCTACTTCACGATGGTGTCTGTGTGTGCCGCAATCTCGGTGGCCGCGTTCGCCTATCTCCATCCGTGGAGATCAGCTTCGTCCATAGAGAAGTATCAGCTCGGTTTCCTCCTCTCTGCTCTTGGTTTCGACCTTTGCAACCTGATTGTCTTCACCCCAATGACTATTGAGGTAATCATCCAATTCATCTGCAAATGGTGACTTGACATCTATTATCATCGGTTGAATCTATTTGCTTCTTCTTTTTGATAAGGTAATCTAGGAATTGGTCTCCTGTTGAAAGTATCTATATGCTTTTCTTGCATCTGTAGTATTATGCCATTAACGAATGGATATATCTACCAAGTTTGACAAGTGATGCTGAAACTTTTTTGAACACCTACGATAGTTTCAACTTTCAAAATTATCAAAATCTTTCCTAACTAATTGGAAGTCTTATCATTTTGCTCCAGAAATTGTAAAAGTGTTTAATATAGGCAGTTCCATTAGTAAACGAAATTTGAAAATATAGAGGGTGTTTTGAATAAGTGTATAAACTGCGGCAGGCAAAATGAGAATGTGTTATGGTGTGTGAACAATTTTTTTTTTATTAAATTGCTTTTGCAATTTACTTTTATATGAGAAGATATTTCACAATTGAGGTTTGAAGATTCATTTCTAAAGTGGCAACAAGAGCAACAATTACTCGTTTAGTTCTTCGATTAAATTGCTAAATTGTGATATGAAGACTTGGATGTTTAGATCATCTAGGAATTGGTCTCCTGTTGAAAGTATCTATACGCTTTTCTTGCATCTGTAGTATTATGCCATTAATGAGTGGATATATCTACCAAGTTTGACAAGTGACACTGAAACTTTTTTGAACACCTACGATAGTTTCAACTTTCAAAATTACTCGTTTAGTTCTTTGATTAAATTGCTAAATTGTGATATGGAGACTTGGATGTTTAGATCTTCTAGAACTGAATCATGCATTATTGAAATGCATTAGTGCATGTCTGTGATTCAATTTCCTAGAGGTGGAGAAATAACTGAGATAAAAAGGAGGTAAGCAAAAAAAAAAAGATCTAAAGGAAAGGTAGGGGAAATGATTAATATACTAGTTTTTGAGAAAAAAAAAGATGATTTCAAACGAAAGAAATATGTGAAGAAGTTGGAAAAATATTTCTCAGTCCTCTTTCTTGTCTCCTTCTACTTCCTTGGGTGGAAATGAAGAAACAACACATGGAGAAATTTTTCCTCAAGTACTTTCCTTCCATATTCCCTTCATTCTTAGGAAAGCCTACGATACCATTGAACTATGCTGAACTTTTAATATTTTTCTTGTACATTCAAATTTTATCCTATGGATTTTATGACAAAAGCACAGTCGGTATTTATTTGCTATGCAAAAAATAACTCTTCTTGTACTCTTCTAATTTTATCCTATGGATTTCTTTTAAATAACTCTTGCATATTTATCACTACATCCTAATTTTGGAGATGTAGCGGTCCTTACCGAGACATTACAGTCGGACACTACAACACGTTCCTTCCGAGAAACAATCTAGCATTAACACAATAGTTTAATTGATTCATTCATTTTAACGTTGGCTAGCAACCTAATGCAAGCCTCCTTTATCCAGGCTTAGGATCGGCCATGATAGGATAATTCGTTATCGGCGGAGTTAGCTCTTCTAATTAAACCCAATAACTTATTATGAGCAGTTGATTTTTTTCTTAGATTCATGCAAGTCATCCATATTCATATCTTCATTTTGTCGCAGATGATGAAGAAGAGGCACAAAGTTGAAAGAGATATAAACATTGGTGATGAAGTCGGAATTTCAAAGAATATGGAAGCAGCAAAATCCAATGCAAAACTCAAGTCCATGAACAAAAAGTTTGGAATGATTCATGGTTTGTCTTCCCTTGCTAACCTCATGGCATTCGGTAGCCTGGCCATCCATTCATGGTACTTGGCCGACAAGCTACGTTTCTAAACTCAAAAAGCAAAAACATCTGCGGTCTCAACCAATTTATTCATCCACCCATATGTATTGACTAGATGTATAATTCACCATTCCCTTTCTGGTTCTGGTGCAAAACATTGATGATAAATTATGTTACATCCGGGAGTGTTCAGAAACTCCCATCTGTTTTGTTCCTTTGTATGAAAAGTGTGACTTTAGAGCTGCAAAGCAGTTAACATGCCACTGCAAATCATCTTGGTTTGGTTAGAGCAAATCATCCGTGGAGGACAGCCTCGTCCATAGAGAAGCATCGACTTGGTTTCCTCCTTTCTGCTCTTGGTTTCGACCTTTGCAACCTGATTGTCTTCACCCCAATGACTATCGAGGTAATCATCCAACTCATCTGCAAATGGTGACATGACATCTATTATCATTAGTTGAATCTATTTGCTTCTCCTTGATTTAAGGTACTATAGGAATTGGTCTCTTGTCGAAAGTATATATACGCTTTTCTTGCATCTGTAGTATTTAATGGATATATCTACCAAGTTTGACAAGTGATGCTGACACTTTTTGAACACCTACGATAGTTTCAACTTTCAAAATTATTAAAATCTTTCCTAACTAATTTGCAGTCTTTGTTGGATTTTATATTGATGGAATTGACGGTGTTGGTCTAATAGTTGGGTCAAATTAATGAGCTTGACAACCAGTCATTGGCTCAAATCAGTCGGTACGACGACACGAACCTTGTCTCATTGATACTCTTGACACATCTTTTCGATTATCGACGTACTCTTTCAAGTAATAGACATATCTCTTTTGGTATGGTCATTGCCCACTTAATCGGTCGTTGAGTTATCTCTTTGGATATCGATGCATATTTTCGGGTAAGTCTATCCCTACAGATAGAGTATTAAGGTCAAAGACTAGATCTTCTTTCCTTAAGACGATATTACCCTGTCCAGGTGCTTACAATTTATCGACAATCATCTTCGAAAATACAACTTATGTCTCAAAATAGGAGCATTCCAAATTTTGAGCTCTATCGAACTTTCGAAGCCTTGAAACTTTTAAGACAAGAGAGAGAAGAGAACTTAAGAGGAGAATTTACAACTTGAGAATTGAGTGATTTGAATCTAAGGAGTAGAGGGTATTTTACAGGGATGAAGGGTTACTCTCAAAGGATGAAGAGTTTCTTCCGAGAGGTCAAAAGACATGGTCTTTTCACTTAAATATTATCAATTATCATTAATTGATTCAATTAATCAATAATATTAATTAAATAAATTAATTAATTTTATAACTATGATTAATCTGATTAACTATTTACTTAATCTATTATAAATCTTAATTAATCAATTAATTAATATTACAATCATTAATTAATTTTTTAATCAATCAATGAAATTAATTCTAATTTCACACTAAAATGGTTCCTCGTGGATAAACATTTACGCATACTCGAGTTAGTTCATGTGATCTCATCTATGAGTTCTCTTGAGGCGGTGCGGTAATTAAGGCATGAGGTGTTGTCACATGAGGTTTTGAGGTCGAAACTTGGCGTGTCCGAGCATGCCTCTCCCCATGCCTTGCCACATGCACTAATGGCTAGTAGCCACCTGTAATTTACCTCCTCCGTGTTGGCCTAGGGATGGGTTGACGGGGGCGCTGGGGGCGAGCGAATAACCTTTTGCCACATGTAATCTCATCTATGAACCCAGCTCATGTGCATGCTAAAACTTTCGTCTGATCATACCAGACTAACTTTTCATTAGATATTAATTTCTCATTTACTCGAAAAATTAATTTACGACGGTCTATTCACGAAATAACCGTCTTATCCCTATTTAATTTATTGGTTACCAAAAATCAATTTCCCAACACCCCCCCCCCCCCCCCCCTTCATAAATAAAAATTATGGATAATTTCAAATCTCAAATAAGGGTTTCATCAGAAGACTATCACATCAGGAGAGCTAGTTTGTGACTTTGAACCTTCCGAAGTGGAATACGATCGGATTTACTTGGCTACCAAATGAATTATGTCTTAAATTGTTCAGTCGTTGGTGTAAACCAAGACAATCATATGCACACAATAACCCTTAAGCTTTTACCGATTCTGTATCGTGTTCATTTTGGCCATGAATAAAGCTTGGGATTCATAAGTGTTTCATTGAAGCGATCTGTCTTGACACTTATATAGGTGATCTCATATTAAGAATATCTTATAATATCCTATTATACCATTTGCAATATAATATAAGAATCATTAAGAACTTTTGTTCATCCTTTACTCATTTTATAGGTGACAGCTTTTGTCTTTCGGAATAAGTTGGAGTAATTACTCCTAGGTGTCTCGAATCTTATAACTCAGTTGTCTCTTTTAAACTATGATCTTGGGATCTCCGGTCAATATAGTTGGGTTAACACTACTCGATTTAAATGTTGAGTTTTAAACTCATTCCCCTAGACATACAGTATAGTTGATCTCTCGATAGGTTATTTTTTAACTACTTATCTGCACAATTCGTCATATTCAATGAAAATTTCACCACTAGAGATCTATTACTTTAATAGTATTAAGTCTTTTCAAGACTTACCATTTTACAGTAGTGTCATTCTAATAATTTCTTAGATACCATAATGTATCATATATATTGGCATAATTCGATGCATTTTATGCAATTAATTCTTTGGACCCCCAATTTGGGTATTTATACATTTTCTAAATCTTCTCAATGTTTAGCCACAATATTGTTGAATTGAGGTGAATCAGATATAATCGATTATTAAATGTTGTTCTTCCTCAAGAAACATTCTTTAAGCAATATTTTGCATTCTCTCCCTCAATACCATAGATGATCTTGTTTACTTGATTTTTCCAAATACATTTCTAGTGTTTTTAAAACACGTCAAAGGCCTCAATCTTGTTTAAAAGCAAGTCTCTATAACTTCAATCTTCTGATTTCACTGAGTTAAAAATGTGGTTGTCTAGTCAGGATGATGACCAAGATTGCACTTGTTCTCAAAAAGTGCTCAATCTAGAAAATATGCATCACTTGTCTTCAAATTTCACCGAGCTAGAGCTACAATCATTTGATTGGAGTGTTGACAGGATTACATTTACATTTCAATAGACACTCTACTTAAAAAGTATACATATCTTAATCTTTCAATCTCATCGAGCCAAAACTACGGTCGTTTGATCGAAGTGTTAACCATGATTGTATTTACTCTTCGAGAAACATTTGACTCAAGAAGTATACATCCCTTGATCTTCCAATCTCATAACCAAACCTATGGCCATTTGATTGGAGTGCTGACTAGAATTGTATTACACTTTGAGAGACACTCGACTCAAGAAGTATACATCCCTTGATCATCCAATCTCGTCGAGATAAAGTTGCGATCGTTTGATTGGAGTGTTACTAGGTTTGTATTACTCTTCAAAAGACACTCGGAAGTATACATCCCTTAGTCTTCCAATCTTGTTGAGTTATAGCTATTGTCGTTTGATTGAAGTGCTGACTGTGATTGCATTTATTCTTCGAGACACAATTCACTCAATTTCGTCAATTGCAATACATGTGATACAATCGTTCTAACTCATTTATTTTGACCTCCACTTGGATCTTATTGAGTTAGACTCAAATCTAGCTTTTAGCCAAGTGAGTTTGATCTTCTATTTGAAGTCTTTCATTAGCCCTCTTTTTGGATAGTTTAAACCCACTATCCTCAACTTTGTGATTTTAGTCAAATTAAATGACTCTCACACAGCCTTGAACTTCATTGTTACATTATACCCATGGTATAATTTTGTCATCCAACCTTTTAAGTTATGGTTCTAGCATAGGAAAATTCTATTCTTCCTTGCGAATAACTCTCTCATCTCTTAAGATTCACTTTTTGGATGCCCTACAACATCTTTTGAAAGTAACCTTACAAGGTACATTTTCTTTAAGTTATACAATATTTTTTACTATGCTTGAAGATGATTATGAAGAATTTCTTTAATTTCTCTCCGGTAAGAGAGGTACCCACGGTCTCCATAACTGTGAAAATCATTTTCATATTGTTGGAATTTTATAATGATTGAATTGGCAGTGTTGCTCCAACATCTGGGTCTGGTTAATTAGCTTGACAATGAGTCATCGACTCGAATCGATGGAGCTTGGTATGGTGACGTAGACCTTGCCCCATTTATATACTCGACACACCCTTTTAGTTATCAAGGTACCACTTCAGGTAATATACATATTCGTTTTGGTATCGTCATTGCCCACTTAATTTCGTCAGTTGTCGAGTTATCCCTTTGGATATCGACACATCCCTTTTGGTAAGCTTAAGGTGAATGCTACATCTTCTTTTCTTAAGATGATATTGTCCCGCCCAAATGCTTACGGTTTATCAATAATTGTCTCCCAAGATACAATGACTTCCGTCTTGAAAGAGGAATACTCCAAATTTCGAGCCCTATAAAACTTTCGAAGCCTTAGAACTCTTACGAGAGGAGAGAGAGAAGAGAACTCAAGAGGAGAATTCATAATTTGACAATTGAGTGATTTGAATGGGGTTAGAGTTTTTTTTATAAGGATGAAGGGTTAGTCTCAAAAGATTCTTCCAAGAGATGAAAAATATGAGGTGTGTGTTTTCACTTAAATATTATAAATTATCATTAATTGATTCAATTAATCAATAACATAATTAATTAAATTATCATTAATGATATAGCTATAATTAATCTGATTAATTATTTACTTACTTACTATTCCGTCATCGATTAATCTTTTAATCAATTAATTCATCAATGAAATAAATTTTAATTTCACATCCATCAATGGTTCCCATGGAAACATTCACGCATACTTGAATTAGCGTTTATGTAATCTCATCCATAAATCCAGTTCATGTGTGAGCCAAAACTTTCGTCGGATTATACCAGACTAATCCTTCATTAGATATTAATTTCTCATTCACTTGAGAAATTAATTTACAACGGCCTACAATTATAAAATAGTTTATCCCTATTTAATTTATTAGTTGCCAAAACCAATTTTCCAACTGTCTTATCATTTTGCTCCCTGGTATTCGTAGAAATTGTAAAGTGTTTGATATAGGCAGTCCATTATAGTAAACGAAATTTGAAATACAAAGGGTGTTTTGCATAAGTGTATAAACTATGGCAGGCAAAATGAAAATTTGTGTTATAGTGTGTGAACAATTTTATTGATTAAATTGCTTTTGCAATTTACTTTTATATGAGAAGATATACTACAATTGAGGTTTGAAGATTCTTTTCTAAAGTGACAGCAAGAGCAACAATTACTCGTTTAGTTCTTTGATTAAATTGCTAAATTGTGATGTAGAGACTTGGATGTTTAGATCAGCTAGAACTGAATCATGCATTCTTGAAATGCATTAGTGCATGTCTGTGGTTCAATTTCCTAGAGGTGGAGAAATAACTGAGATAAAAAGGAGGTAAGCAAAAGAAAAAATCTAGAGGAAAGGTAAGGGAAATGATTAATATACTAGTTTTTGAGAAAAAAAAATGATTTCAAACGAAAGAAATATGTGAAGAAGTTGGAAAAATATTTCTCAGTCCTCTTTCTTGTCTCCTACTTCCTTGGGTGGAAATGAAGAAACAACACATGGAGAAACTTTTCCTTTTCCTCAAGTACTTTCCTTCATTCATAGGAAAGCCTGCGACAGATACCATTGAACTATGTTGAACTTTTAATATGTTGCTTTTACATTCAAATTCTATCCTATGGCTTTTATGACAAAAGCACAATCCATATTTATTTTCTATGCAAAAAAAGTAACTCTTCTAATTAACCCAATAACTTATTATGAGCAGTTGATTTGTTTCTTAGATTCATGCAAGTCATCCATATTCATATCTTCATGTTGCAGATGATGAAGAAGAGGCACAAAATTGAAAGAGATATAAACATCGGTGACGAAGTCGGAGTTTCAAAGAATATGGAAGCGGCAAAATCCAATGCAAAACTCAAGTCTATGAACAAAAAGTTTGGAATGATCCATGGTTTGTCTTCCCTTGCTAACCTCATGGCATCCGGTAGCCTGGCCATCCATTCATGGTACTTGGCCGGCAAGCTGCATTTCCAAACTCAAAAAAGTTAGAACATCTGTGGTCTCAACCAATTTATTCATCCGCACATATGTATTGATTAGATGCATGATTCACCATTTCCCTACTGGTTCTGGTGAGAAACCTTTATGAATTTATAAAAATTATGTTACATCAGAGAGTGTTACAGAAACTCCCATCTGTTTTGTTCCTTTGAATGGAAGTGTGATTTTAGAGCTGCAAAGCAGTTAACATGCCACTGTATCTCGGAGCTTGGTTTGGTTGCAGCTGAATTTGACTTCTTCTAATTATTCTTCTTATAAGTATTCGATATCTAGCTTTCCCATCAAATAGGGTGTTTGGTCTAGTGGTATGATTCTCGCTTCGGGTGCGAGAGGTCGTGAGTTCGATTCTCGCAACACCCCAATTTTTAACAGATCTCAAGTAATACTTTTTTTTAATAGAAAAATACATTCTTATTCCACGAATTAATTTAAACTTAGATAAACTAACTTATATGTAGATCAAATTGGGTGTTTGGTCTAGTGGTATGATTCTCGCTTCGGGTGCGAGAGGTCGTGAGTTCGATTCTCGCAACACCCCATTTTTTAACTTAATTGATCTCGATTAATACTTTTTTGTCATATATAATTTATTATTATTTTAATAATTAACTTAAACTATAATCAAATAGGGTGTTTGGTTTAGTGGTATGATTCTCGTTTTGGGTGCGAGAGGTCGCGAGTTCGATTCTCGCAACACCCCAATTTTTAAACTTGTAATTATTACCTCATATCGTTTAATATTTTTTTGTCATATATAATTTATTATTATTTTAATAAATTAACTTAAACTCTGATCAAATAGGGTGTTTGGTCTAGTGGTATGATTCTCGCTTTGGGTGCGAGAGGTCGCGAGTTCGATTCTCGCAACACCCCTTTTTCCTTAAATTTGTAATTATTAACTGATCTCTATTAATACTTTTTTGTCATATAAAACCTGCTATTATCCTCATAAACCAACTTAAATTTATATCAATATATGTTATAATTAAATAAATTGTGTCGGATTAAATTTATATCAATAGATGTCAAAACAGGCTCCGAAGTCCGAATTGCAGTTAACGGGCTGGATCTAACATAGTCACTGATAGGACAGACTGGATGCAGGCATGCAGCTCCAACCTCCATCATCGCCAGAATCCGACCCGCAAAAGGCTCCCCTCGCCCGACCCAATTTCATCAGCACGAGCGGAGCGGAGCGGAGAGAAGAGAAAGGCGAAAGGGACGACGGCCGAGCTCGTGGGGCGATGGCGGACCAGTGGAGGAGCTCTAGCGAATGGCGTCGTATCCCTTCCATCCCCTTCGCGTGTCCCCCCAATCCTTGAGTTTTATTCTTCCTTCTCCCCCTCGAACACGACTCCCGGCGTACGCTAGTTGTCCCGCTCGGAGGAAACAGCGCGTTTCCCGTTAGGGTTTCCCCTCATCGGCTGGCTGTTCTCATCGTATTCGCTCCCGCTATGCTCAAGTAGATTCCGGACTCATGATCTACTGTTGAGTTTGATTGATTCGACGTTTAGCTGGGACGTGGCTCATTGATTGAGAAAGTATGATCTTTAGGCTTCGCTCCCAACTTATTCATTTCTTATTATTACGTTAAGTAATGCCTTTTTGGAGTTCTATTAGTTTTTTATATAGTTAGCAATCATTTACTGTCCATTTCTATGGCAGAAGTTCGAACTAAAGGCATGTTTTTTTGTGTGTGTGTCGTATGTTAAGTGTCGCTTTTGATTGCTTTGGTCCTTTGTTGCTTAATCAAATCGGTGGAAGGACACAGGCATCAACTTGTTGGCTTGGCGCTCCATGCTACTGAAGTCACGCCAATGTTATTTATGGTTTAGAAAAATTCTTGGCGACAGCTGAATGTCAGGCGCTTCAGTAGCTTCCAGCTAGCTTATCTTAGTGGTTCTTAGGCATTTGTTTTGCTAAATTTGCTTCTATCCTATTTGTAGCAGTTCAAACAAATTTCTTCTTACATTTTCTCCACATAGCTATAATATTCCTTTTATCTTTTTACTGCATTTGTTTGACTAATAGTGGGATAAGTTTCTATCATGTTTGATCTCTGTTGTTGTTGATCACCAATGTGGTACCGTGAGCCAAGTACTTAAACAGTTAAACCTTACCCTTCTTGAGGATTGTCCTTTTGGCAAGAGGCTACTAGACACACTACTTTTTAGGTATGGTCATTAAGTCTTAGATACCGTGGCAAAACATATTCATGCTTCTTCTGTTTTCAGTGATTCAATCCTGCCAAAAGTAATCCTTCCATTTTCTTTGGCACATTTACATGCTTGCACTGGTACTACCTTTTGTAGACATTTTTTTTGTTATTATCTTAATTTCTAGTATATTTCTTCATAAAATCATAAATATTCATGAACAAACATAGAAACCTGTATTTGTATCATCTATTTTGAGGATCCCTATGGAAGGGCACAGAGCATGATTAACTTGCGTTTAATGGTGGAAATTTTAACAATATACTCTAGCTTATGCCAATTGTTATTCTAAGTCAGAGTATTGGAAGGGCACAGAGCACAATTAACTTGTCTTTAATGGAGAATGATGTACTTAGGGAAATACTAGCTTTTCTTGTTGCTATGCTATGTCCTTAGTGTATTGTTTGAATGGGTACTTCCAATGTCCTCATAAGAGAGAATTTGAAATGTGAGAAAAGGAAGTTTTAAAAGAAACTCATTATAAGTTTATTGATTTAGTACACTGTTGTTGTCTAAAATTAGAATATCCTAAATCATTAGCTTTACTGATGAGATGATGATGATAGATTTTTGGCATAATGATAATTGGTAAACTATCTGCTGTATTGATGAATTCCATATTGCCAAACGTGCAAATTGATAAGATGATTTTAAGAAATAAACGGTCAAACACCAGTTGCATGCATTAGAGAATTCCTTCTTTGTTCTTACAACCAGTATCCATATTTTATTCGAAACCTTAAAATGTTCAGGAATATTCCTGCCAAGAGATGTCTACTAGCTCTCCTTTTGAAGAACATACAGGCACCAATGAAGGGGAAATGAGGTTCCCAGACCTTGGGGATAGCCACTTTGTTTTTGAGGATAAAAATTTGGTTTATCATGAAGATGATCAAATGCAAGAAGAACTTGAGAGACAATTGACTGATGAGAGTCAATCTAATGTTAGTGCAACTGTGCTGTGGAAACATGTTGTCAAAGGGAAAAAGTGTGGAAATGCTCATGGTGGTTCTCATGTCTTTAAGTGCAAATATTGCCACAAGATATATCATGGGACATACACCCGTGTTTATGCTCACTTGATGGGTCACAAAAAGGGAGAGAGCAAGGGGATCGGATATTGTTCTACTGTCAAAGCTGACAAAAATCTACAAATGCAGATAAAAAGGGAAGTTGAGAATGTAGAAAGTTCACCTAATGTTGTTCCTTTGAGGAAGTCAAAGCTCAATCCAAGTTCAGAAGCAACTTTACGAGGAACTTCTTTAGCCTTGTCCTATGTAAGTTCTTTTGAGCAGGAGTATTCAACGCAGGATAGAGATGATGTTGACTCTAAAGTAGTACGATGTTTATGTGCAAATGGAATCCCTTTCAGTGTTCTGAAATCGCCATATTGGGAAGATATGGTATTGGCAATTAGTAAAGAATTGGGTTACAAAAGTCCATCTTATGAGAAAGCAAATACGATCTTACTAGAAAATGAAAGACTTAAGGTTGAAAGAGAAATGGAGGACTTTAAACAGAAGTGGCCACAATATGGAATTTCAATCATTTCAAGTGGCTGGAGCGACATAAAAAACCTACCTTTGATAAATATGTTGGCTTCAAACCAATTTGGATCCATGTTCTTAAATGCCTTTGATTTTGTAACAGTTGAGAAATCACAGAAAAGCATTTCTGATTTTATGTTGGAAGCAATTGAGAAGGTGGGGCCGTATAATGTTGTTCAATTGATAACGGACAATTCAATTGACTGCAGAGCTGCCAGTGATGAAGTGGCACAAGTATATCCTCACTTATTTTGGAATCCTTGCATGGTTCACACTTTGTATCTGATACTAAAGGATATTATGAATGCTCTTCCTTGGCTTAAGCAGACATATCGAACTGCTAAAGGTATAGTCAGATACTTCTTACACCATCCTCATTCTGGTGATATCTTCCAAATATTTTCAAGATTGAAGTTACTGAAAGCTACAGCACAAGGATTTGCTTCACACTATATCACTTTTTATGTTCTACTTGACATCAGAGAATCTCTTACAGCTGCTGTGTTGTCCGAACATTGGGAATTGTGGGCTACTTCTCCAAATATGAAGGAGAAAGTGAAGCTTCTTGGCGATAATGTGAAGGAGGCAGTCGTGTCCGAGAACTTTTGGGTACCAGCACGGTTGGCCTTATCCATTATCAAGCCAGTTTATAAGATGGTCAAGTTTTCTGATCAAGATGGTGCCCTTATTGGTGATGTATGTGATAGAATGGATAATATGCTGGGGGAAATTAAAGAAAATCTGAGTGGGCTTGAAGATATGTATACAATTGTGGAAGAAAAGGTTCTTTCAAGGTGGAACAAGAAAATTTTTCCATTGCACTGTTTGGCTTATGCTCTCACACCGAAGTACTATGATGAGGAATACCTACAACTTCCGGCACCAGGATGTAGGAAGAGATGCCCCCCAGGTAGATTCATTCCTCTGTTCATTTTCCCCTTTCTATGCTAAGCATGAAATTATTAATCCTCCTTTGTAATACTACTATGTTTTCATCATTAATCTCACAACTTGTTTCCAGTATGCTTTTAGACTAGTTATGAAGTTGCCTTAGTTTACAGATCAAGATGATGAGGTATTTGAGTGTGCTACTTCTGCCATATGTAAAATGCACCAAAACGCTGACCGCCAGGATATTATCCGCGTGCAATTTCTGTCCTTTATCGAGAAGAAGGGGAAGTTCTCCTTGCCCATAGCCAAGAGAGATGCCCGAAATCCCAAAATCAATGTTTTCCAGTGGTGGAAGTTTCATGGTGGTGATACAAAGGAGCTAAGAGACGTGGCCTTCAAAGTTCTCTCTCAGTCTATCAGTTCTTTTTCAGTGGAGAAACAATGGAGTACCTATAGCTATATCCAAAGTGCAAAGAGACACAGATCAAATTCTAGTTACGCTGACAATCTCGTATATGTACATTCTAACTTACGGCTATTGTCCAGGTACTGTCTGTTTTTTTTTTTTATGCAAACTTCTACTTTGTGTGGTTTAGACAGATTCAAATACCATGCAGAATTAGTATGGCATCATATGGTATTTAGGACCAAACCACAGGATTGAGACTAGTATTCTTTTTTTACTAGATTTTGATAGCGTCTAACTTTGCAATTTGGCACATCACTTGATCTTCTAGCAGTGTTGTCTGACATCATTACTGGCTTTCTCGGTTTGTCGGTGTAGGCGTAATCCAAGCTATAAGTATGGCATACACCAAAAGTGGGATGTAAACCCTGAGCTTCCTTATGTCGATGAATCTGCTTTCCAGTGGGAAGATTTGTGCTTCATGGGACTGGACGATGATGACTCATTGTTAAAACAGGCTTCTCATTCTAGCAATCCTGTACAAGAGCTTTTGAGGATCATCGAGGACGTTCCCTCCTGTGATGATCAACTTGATGAACAAAGTCAGACAACCAGCTCCGCGCGTGCAGGTGGAGGGAGAGGAGGTCGAGCTGGTATTCCAAGTAGGCTCGATCACAAAGGTAAGACAGAAATTTGTGTGATCCCAACGTTTGTTTTGCTAGTTTCTTAAATATAAGAATAAGCTCAATGTTTGAATCTGATGGCTTTTCACAAAGATTAGTCATCATGTGTGCATTCTGATGATATCTATTTTGAACTAAAATTCTTATGCTTGCTTTTACTTGCTTAAATTAATGAATTGTGTTTGCTTCGATGGATAGGACAGGAAGGATGAAAAGGTGAAGGAGGGAGAAGAAGGGGAGCCGTGACGAGACGATGAGTTGAGAAAGGAGGCTGAGTTTGTTTACTAAGAGGATGGTAGTGGAAGAGAGAATGAAGAAAATGACCAAGTAATTCTAATTATCTTGCTTATGCTGAATCCCCTTCCTTAGCCCTCTTACTATCTCTTCAAAGTAAACACCACCTAAATCAGTTTAACTTTAGGCCATGGCCGCTGTAATTTTACTAGTTATTAGAAATCCTAGAAAAAATGATTTACTTGGTATTTTACTGTACACTATATTATCACCACGTATTAGTGAGACATTTTTGAAAATATTGTGACCGCGTGTGAGAGAGAATCTATCAACTAAAAAGTTCTCGAGTCTCCAATCTTGTTCGTTCGAGTAAAAAAAAAAAATCGGTGCATGAAGTTTCCGTCATGTGGAGTCTTAGAAAAGATTATTTTCAGAATTCGAATCTATGATTTTTTTTATCATTACGTCAAGACTCCTCTCAACTTTCTGTTCTTCGAGTAAAAGGAAAAATTAAATATAATATGTTAACTAATTTATGATTGAAATCATAAATTGAAATCATAAATTAGAAAGTTTATGGAAAATTGAAGTCTCCATTCTCGTTGTCCAAGAAGTCTGAAAATTTTAGTGTGTTTATGGAAATCTAGAATACAAGGGAGGAAAGTAAAATATATTATTATTAGAAATTCCATAACAAATGATTTCCTTAGTATTTAGATATCAATTATATTTGAGACTAAATAACAATTTATGTTGCTAATCGTTGTCATTTAAGATAAATGGCATAAATTGAATTATATATTTATATATTTTTATAAAATCAAAGGTTAATTAGATTTTAAGTTTTTTTTCAAATAAAAAATAAATTGAATGGGATTTCTATATTTTTATGTCATTTACTATTAAAATAACAAATTGGATGATTTATTTTTTTAAAAAATATAAAAGTCCATTAATTTTTTAAGTAGTTTTTATTACTATTAAAATAACAAATTGAATGATTTATTTTTTAAAAAATAAAAGTCCATTAAATTTTTTAAGTATTTTTAATTTAAAAATAAGAAAAAATGGTTTTAAATATATCACTTGAATTAAATAAATCTTACATTAATTTTAAAAAAACAATTATTTTACTAATTAATTTGATGAAACGGAATCAATTACTTTTCAAAAAATAAAAATAGAAAAAAGTGTCCATAAAATTAACTAAAAAATTACCTATAAATAAAACGAAATGAAATTAGATGGAAATGGGATTGCCTTGTTTCTTTATGAACTATGGAAATCAAATGATACACAAATCATGGCTAATATCGATTTTTATTAGTCTGCATCTTATAGTTGGAATCCATCACATCAAAAACTTAGATACGATGCAATGAGAATTTATCGGTCGAGAAAAATATCCTCCCATTATAGTAATTATAATTTTTCGATTTATCTCCTCATGGATGATCATAAAATCGATCATATGGTTCTAGGATGAGTCTAGTGGTTAGCGTATAAGGTGTTACAACTATGAGGTCTGAGATTCGAATCTCGATAAAGCCGAGGTAAATATCTCCCTTATGTACTAGTCACTATTCCAAAGACTAGTAGCCACTCGTGATTTACCTCCTCCGTGTTGACCCTAGGACGGGTTGACGAAGGTGCTGGGAGCGAACGTATTCACCTTTTGCCACCATGAAACCGATCATGTGGGATCACTGGATGACGAATTTCATCTTTTACTACAAAAGAAATGAGAACTTGACCCTCAAGATAATGATACAGTGCAGATTATTTTTTTAGTTTCTCAGACATACAGAACTGAGTCACAACTTTTGCAAATTAACAGATAAATTTTTTTTTCTGGACCTAAATATGCTAAACTGATGGACCGCAAGGAGCGCTTCCCAATTTATCCTAATAACCGGCAGAAACTTTTTGACGTATTAAACTAATCACTCTTAAGATTAATTAGCGTAAACTGAACTAAAAAACTTGACCTATGTTTGTGGGTTTCTTATTAGGCACAAAATGATCTACAGGAGTTTTAATATGTTCGATATAAAATACTATTTACTAAGTTGCTTGCTGACAGCTTGATGGCAAATTGACAGAGCTGATCTTAACATTTTCTCTTAATCCCTGAAGCAGTTAGTTTCTAGGAAAAATGATCACACAAAACAAGCTGTGACCTTTTGATAAATTGTACATCTGGTAGACAATTTTTCATCAACTATTATTCAGAAATTTAAGCTTGAAAATGAGTGCAGTTTCTACAAGCACGACTCTCAGTAAAAGATTACCACATCAAGCTCGAGAAATGTGAATTAAATCATCCAAAACATGTAGTAAAGTGCAAGGGATCGAAAACGTTGGAGGGCAGTCATGTTTGATAGGCCTTACAATGACTGAAGGAGCTCTATTTGGTAGCTTGTGCAATCATATTGCTTATTGAACTTGCCTGCTCCTTGGCTGCTTCCACAAGTTGGTCCTAGCAAAAGAAAATCCAATGATCGATGACAATGAGATTATTATGCAATGGAAATGGCTTTTTGAAGATTTATGGGAAAGCACCTGATGTGTGCCATCTCAAATTAGCCTACTAAAGGTGATGCTCGTCGTTTGTCAATAGAATATGACACATACAAATGTTCTGTCTTCCCATACATGTAGGACACTCTACAAGCTATAGTAAAGATGGTCTTAAAGCCACCTTGTAGTTTCTAAATAACATCTGTTTTGTTCCCTAACTCCACCAATTATGTAGTGGCATGCATCGTGAAGTAATCTTGAAGATAGGGTCAGGCATCCAAAACAAAAAATTGAAAATTTAACTTGGATTGAATCAAACCAAACAAGAGATTAGGTTCATAAATTTTTAAGTTTGGCTTTACTTTGAACAAAAGAAATTTGTTTCCATTGCATTGAAACTCTAGTTCTACTTGCAACACGAAAACATATATATCTGATTTATCTCTTTTTTCTAGCAAGTAGAATTAAATTTGCTAGTTTTACAATTTTGCATAAAACATAAATCAAACCAAGTTTTAATTCAGTTAGAAAACCTTATAGCTTCTTTTTTGGTTCAGCTTAGTTTAGAAAATTTTGAATAGGTTTGAATTTTTCTCTACCGAGAGGCGTAAACTGGATTGTGCCCACCCTCATTGTAGGAGATTGTTATAGTTGATTAGTTGACCACCTATTCCAAAGGCTCAAGCCGATAAGAATAATTGATCGGATGATAATTTTTGACTAGGCAAACTTTAAACCCTACACTTCTGATTCTATGTTAATGATAGGTTAAACACTTATATCAAAAGCTCGATGTATTAGGAAAATGATCAACAACATGAATTGATGAGATGGCATTTTTTGACACGAGGGATTTGAATCCTAGATATCTTAAACCAAAAGCTCTAGCTATTAGGAAAGTGATCAGCACATAAATTGATGTGGAGGTACTTTTTGCTATAGATGATTCAAAATTAACTAACCACTTATCTAAAAAGCCTCAGCTATTAGGAAAGCAATTAGAGATAGCAACTAATTTATAGTTGTTGCTATTAGCCTCAGCTATTAGCCGACCCCACCTAGTGGGAAAAGGCTTGGTTGTTGTTGTATTAGGAAAGCAACTAATTTATAGTTTTATAACCTTAATAGAGATATTTGATTTTGAACTGCTAGAGTGCGCGCTTGTAAGTGGATGATTGTTTTGTACACCAAAATAAAAGGCTGTGTCACAATCAACAACATTTTATTTGTTGTCTCTAACTATAAGATAGATGATTATTTTTGGTTTAAGTAAAAGCTTAATTCCATTAGTCCCATCACACTTTAAACTTGTTGTCAAGGTATTAATCTAATAAATACCTGTGCAGCTATAAGACGGGCAACGGCCTTTTTGCTCGACTCTTGAAGCTCACCGGCAATGAGAATTTCATCCAATATGTAGTATGCCTGCCCAATTCATAAGCAGATAAGATATAAACAAGAAAATAAGAGATGGTCAATGAAAGCATCTACATCTTTAAACAAATTACCTTATGAAAATTGAATATTAAATCAAGTTCGCAAACCTGAGAATAAGGAAACATAAAGCTTCATAATTTGATTTGTGAACAAAACCTTTCTGAGATGCAATCAACTAAATGAAATGACTTACACTGCCAAAATATCGGTCCAATATCTCAACAAAATGATGAATGATTTCAAGTATTTCTAATTCATTATCTTCTGCATCAATGCACATGCAAAAGTAAAGACTGGCATATCTGAAAATGATATTTTATGAGTCAGGAGCATTGCATTTTAAAAGTAGCAAAGTAAACTTCATAAAACAACAAATAACCACCACAAAGATGCATAGTTGTACAGCAAAATTACCTTCTATACACAACCTTATATCCTCTCCACTCTACAAAGTTGCAAAGCTTTGGACCTCGTGTAAGAATCAGTCCGCTAAGCTCACGGATGGCCTTAATAGATAAAAGTGCAAGTGATCAAGTCATAATAGTGAGAAAAAAAATGCATCAGCATTTATATTTTTCTATGAAAAAATAGCAGAGTGCAAGTACCATAATAGTGAACCTTCCAGGCTGATAGAATACTTGAATGTAATACGATCAACAAGAGAATGGACAAATTCTGGATCTCATGCACAACAACAGAATGAACATCTTGCAAAATCTTACATGAGAATGATTGGGTAAATCTAATGTCAATGGATAATTGAGAACAGAATGGTATATGTAGCATGCAAGGAAACCAAAATTTGCTTTTGGTGTAAATTCACTGCACGTTTTGTACAGAATAGCATATCATTGCAATGGAACATCCTGGGATACAGAGTCCACATCTAAACTTCACCGTCTAGAATGATTCCTAAGTTTCGAATGCAGTGGACGAAAGAGATAAGAATTTAGACAGGAAAATGTTGCCAAAAAAATAATAGAATTCGGGGACAATAGATTAGATACGTGATCAGGCCAACAAAAACAGAATTGCAGTTAACTCAGGATGACCAATTAATTCTTCTACAAGGCTCATCAGGCTGACCATAATAAGCCTGCAATTAGTGAACTGATAACAGTCACTATTTGTCTATAAGAATCAACATCGAGCAAAGGAAAAGTAGAAAACAGGAGCCAATTTGCTAAAGACCACGTAGACTTTGACAATCACTATTCAGTATCTAAATGATATGATACCATGGACGCCACTTGAAATAATGAGCAAAAATGATAGAACAATGTTACAATTTAGATATATAATGCAAATTGACCTGCAAACAGGTAAGCTATAATGCCGCTTACAAATATTAATATCTATCCATTATAGTAAATTAAAGAAAATTTAGAACATGAATGATATACAAAAGCACCAGAGAGAAGAGGAAACAAAATGCAAAGACATTCTCAACAACTAGGTCAAATTTTACTTTTCCAGTGATCAACGGAAGTAGACTCATTCACAGACAGACTTTGCAACCAGGACAACAGTTAGCGAACGAATTGTGAAACTGAAGCAAGCAATTAAAATATGAAAAGTAAATCTGGAGTAAAACATCATATCTACCTTAGTTCTTTCTTTCTGAGAATATGGAGAATACCATTTGGTTAATCTCACTTTTCCCTGTCGACTAATTAGAAGTACAAAGTGAATCTGTCATTACAAAGAAGGCAAGTTATCAAAATTCGGTAAACAATTCAATAAGTAGCTTGATAATTAAAATAATGCACTCATTCACTCTGGACAAATCTGATGGCAATACCAATTTCATATCGACCTATTAAACAAGAAGGGCAATTTTCCTATACACTAGTATTAACAGGATCACAAGCCTATTTTCTCATACAATTTTTCGTTTGCCTAAACCATTTTTCACAATAGAACAAAAATCTGTATGGCTTCCATATTCAAAATGGATAAAATTATGCACGATCAACTAAGACAAAAAGGAAATCTCAAACCGTATGATTTAGGTTTCCGATCATCATCATAAACAAAAGAAGAAGATGAAAACAGCAGCAAATTGCACCCGAGGTACTGATCACTGTTGTTGAAATAACTGAACCGACGAGATTTCAACTTCGATAAATATTATCTACCATCATGTTTCGCACTTAATTCCACGAATATTTTTTAGCTAAAGCATATATACCGATGGGTACACAAAGAAATCACAACTTCGAAAATTAACAGACACGCAACCGAAAGGAAATCCTTCATACATAAGCTCAAGTTGTTAACTCAGGAATCGGAAAACAAAATTGAATAGATTCATAGACAAACGATTGTAAGATACGAAGACATCCTAGCTCTAATCTTAAATAAGAGAGAAAATTTCAAGGGAGAAGGAAACGATCGAGCGATAACCGACCATTTCTATCGGCTTTCCTTCGGATCTGTGATTCTTCGATCTCCCGCGATCAGGACGGAAGAAGACGAGGAAAAATATCGTGAAGGGATATGAAAATTAAAAAGATCAATGAAAGGATATGAAAATTAAAAGGATTTAGGAAGGCCACTAAATTAGGCCCCTGGGTCCTGTCCAAATGGGCCCATTAAATGCCCATATCAAATGGGTGAATTTTTTGGCAAAGTTATGCAATTACTAAAATTATATGGTTGTTTCTGAAAATTAGTATATTCGAATGAGACCTGCTTTTCCCCTCCTCTGACACCCTCCCCTCCCGGGCCCACCTATGTTTTTGACCTTTATACCCCTTATTCACTCCACGTTTTTTTTCTTCACATTTATATTTCTTTTTAATCAGTTTTTTTATCAAATTTTTTTTAACTGTTTTATTTTTTAATCAGTTTTTTTATCATTTTTTTTTATCAATTTTATTCTTTTTAAATAATTTTTTATTATATATTTACCATGATAAATAATATTTATTTAATATTAAAAAAATAGTATAATTTTTTAATATTTTATTTATTTTTTAATTGTATATTTTCACATTCCACATCCATCATATTATTTACCTTTATATTATTTTTTTATTTCATTTTTTTTGTTTTTTATTAAGTATTTTTTCGACAAGAATATCATATTTGTAATCTGAAATCTGATTCTATGTCCGTAATTTTCTCTGTCCCCGTGTTCTACTCGTCGCCTCCAGTCCACTATCGGCGACCTCTGGTCATCGTCCCGACCAAAACTATACCCTAGGGGGAAGGTGAACCCAGGGAGATCGCCATCGACACGATCGACATCGGTATTCGACCGAATCTGAGCAGAGACTCAGATCGACGGTGAAGGAAAGTCTGCTCAGATCCGGTCAAATTTTGACGCTGATCGCGCCGATGCGACCTCACTACGTTCACCTTCTCCCTAGGATATAATTTTAATCAAGGCGGCAACCGAGGGCCTCCGACGGTGCCGCCGACGGTGGGCTGAGGTGACGAGTGAGAACAAGAACCGATGATATTGGAATAGAGGATTCGATCTCTTGTAATTTTTTATTTTTTTAATAGTAGATTTTAGGGGTTATTATTTATAAAAAATTTAAAAGTAAAATAGGGATAAAAAATAAAAAAAATTGATGAAAAAATAATAAACAAAATTTATTAAAAAAATAAAACTAAAGAATTAAATAAAATTGAAAAAAAATTAAAGAAGTAAATAAAATTAGAAAAAAAAAAACTTGTTATTTAAAGAAGGAAGGGTGAAAATGTCATTTAATAGAGGAGAGAGAGGGGGGTGGGCTGTCAGAGGGGTGGGAAAAGAAATTTACTATTCGAATTCGAGCTAAGGTAAAATTTCAATTTGACCCTTACAATTTCAATATCTCAAATAAGACATGATCTACGTCTTTTATCTCCCCTTCACTTTTTAACTGGCAGGAAGAAGAAGAAGAAGAAAAATCACTTTTTTCTGGATTGGCAAGTAGTAGCGTGATCCAGAAACTCAGAGGAGAAGCATTAGGTTATGGTCTGGCAGAACTGAAGAAGACGGAGATAAGGGGAATGTGTAAGAAAGGTAAGAAACCTAATGGCAAACATGCTTTCTGCCGTGGATCCAACTCGATGGCTCGATCGAACTCGGCCAGCGACCCATTGGCGTCTCTTTGCCCAGCACCAAACCGAAAGAGTAGGGCAAAATTGGCGGATTACCTGTCTGAAGAGCGGCATGCCTCGGCCGACAGAAACTGAGGCCTCTTGCGCGGCGGCGATGCCGCCCGTCAGGAAGTCCCAAATGGAGGCGGCGGGGAGGAGAAAGGAGGGGAATGAATCCTCAAGACGCCTCCTTTGGGCAGGGAAGGAGCTGGACGGGCGGAGTTTGGCGAAGGGAGAGAGGGAGGAGCGACTCGTCTTCTCCGTTTCACCGTATGGATCCTCTCCAATACCAGGGAATAATTTTATTCTTACAATTTCCACAACTCCCCTTTTATTTCCGGTAAAACCCTTAAATTCGAAACATGAATGGTCGGATGCAGCGTGGATTAGTAGCATAGTTGTGCGGGATCCTCGAAAAAGTAGAATTCGGCACGTGATTTATGGCCCCGCAAGGATCTCAGGCCGCCAAGCGCCTGCGAACACGTTTCGGCATCGGAACGGTTGAGATAATGAAGCCGCGTTGCCGCATAATACACTGTATGCGGGCTCTGCGGTCCCCGGTACGTCGAATAAAAAGTCGTGGCCTCATCAGAGAGACATCGCCGTCTTGATTGCGAGCGGAGAGGAGGAGAATTGGGCGTTTTTGTGGCGGTCGAAATCTAGGGTGCGGCCGCAGGGTAGGAGTTTGTGGATTTCGCTCCTCGTCTCCTTGTTCTTCGATCGAGGACCAGGCATGCGGTGATGGCCCGAGAGGAGCCGGTCGAGGAAGGAAAAGAAGGCGAGGACGCCGTCGGCGTTACCTGCTCGATTTGCCTCGAGGCCGTCAAGAACCGAGGGGACCGGGCCACCGCTTGGCTGCAATGCGGGCATGAATTCCACCTCGGTTAGTTCGTCCTGGGGATCTTCTTCTTTGATTTTTTTTTTCTTTGCTAATCACTTGGTTGTGGTTGAATTCTGATGATTCGGTGGGGGGAAATAGTTGATTTGATAGAAAGGTGCCTTTTTTTGTTGTTTTGTTTAACTAGTATTGTCTTTGATCAACTATTCTTATCTGTCCAAACAAGCTTTTTCCCTTATTCTTAAAGACAAGGAACCAACAAGCCAATCATACTTTATGGAAGTTTGAAGCTGGTTGAAGAGAAAAAGACCTAACCGGTTTGCAATTGATCCCTGTTGGACTGGAATTTCAATTTGTTTGAAGTAGAAAGTAAAGGAATAAACAAGTGTAAGAGTTTTCCCCTTTTCTAAAATTTGTTTCTGGTGGAACACTATCTAATACACTGCCCTTCCTTTTCTACATTTGCCTCCAAAAGCCTCCATATTATATCAAAAACAGCCTGTGTGATTGTCAAAGGCAAGGAACCAACAAGCCAACCATTCTATGTGGAGTTTGAAGGTGGTTGTACATAAAAAAAAAAACACTAGCTTGTTCCCAACATATTATGTATGATCAGAAAGGAATTCTAAGAATAATGGTTTCAGTTGTTATATTTCATTTCATTGGGAAAACAAGAAACAAAAATAATTCATTCCTTATGTTTAGGATAATAGGGTATAGATATTTTTGATATTTTACCCTTGTGTATTATTAAGACTTACAAATCCTCTCACATCTGGTTGGACTTTCAAATCTATAAACTTACTTTTCCTCAAACATAGTAATCAAATATCATAATTCGAGACCTAAGTTTTCTGTGATAATGTAATCCTATTTCGAATATTTTGTTTTGTGAAAATGATATTTTAATACAAAATTAGGGATAGAATTCCATTTCCAGTAGAATTATGGTTCCAGAAACTGACAAGGTAGCAACACCAGCTTTGTAGATGGTTTGATTTTGCAACTGTTTGTGACTTAAGAGTGTGCTATTTCTGGGTTACTCATGGTGATTTCTATTCAACAATATGGTAAATGGGTTGATTAGTTGGCCATTCAAAGATAAGTAGATAACTATTTCTTGCCCAAAAATTGGCCCTTCATTTATTCAGTGAAAGAAGGGGAGCCTTGGCGCAACGGTAAAGTTGTTGCTTTGTGACAAAAAGGTCATGGGTTCGAATCTTGGAAACGACCTTTTGCAAAAAGCAGGGTAAGGCTGCGTACAATGGATCCTTCCCGGGGACCCCGCATAGCAAGAGCTTCGTGCACCAAACTGCCATTTATTCAGTGAAAGACTAGTAACTTACAATTTTTGCTGTCCATGTTTTCTTCATCATTCATTTGTTGTTGCTGCCTTCTCTTTGATGGTTTATGAAAAAGCTCAAACCTGGTGAGCATTGGGTCCTTCTTAAACTTTGGTTGAAATCTACTATTGAACATTGAGCATTGAATGCAAGCTCCTGTGATTCACTCTCTTCAAAGTACATATAGCTTTATCTTAACATTTATGTCAGTTCTTATTTCCGTTTAAGTGATAGTCATGGAAAAATGAATTCCAATGCTCAAAGTTCTTCTGTAAGAAATTTTACGTTGCTACCACAGTTAAATTATCAATAATGTGTTATTATTACATCCTTTTCCTAATCTGTCACATCAATGGATTTAATTATATATATAGGCTAAATGTATGAAGCTAGAAAAAACAGTTAAATCAATTGAATTTTATGTCTTACAATAATTTGTGCATAATCTCTTTTCAGATAACCTATGTAGCATCTCTTTTGAGCAGTCATTTATGTTGGCTCATCCACGTAGTCTAATAGTGAAGATTTATCACCATTTAGAACCATTTGTTTCAGATTGCATTGGTTCTGCATTTAATGCTAAGGGAGTGATGCAATGCCCAAATTGTCGAAAAGTTGAAGAAGGAAATTGGCTGTATGCAAATGGCTGCCATTCAACACCAGACTTCATTGACGAATTGATTCATGATGGAGACCTCTACAATCATAGTTACATTGAAAGTGTATGCTGCTTACTTGAATCACTCCCCTCTTTGATTTTGCATCTGTTTGTTTAGACCTCTGATAATGTATCAAATTTAGAAATTGAGCATCTTAAAATCTCACTATTTAAAAAGAACATTTGTCAGGCCTTTTTTCTCAGTTGTTTTTAGAGTAGTGGCTTCTTTTTTTGTTCCATTATCCCATTGTCTCATTTGTTGTTTTTTTTCCAATTTTTTTTTTTTGCTTTAGTGGTATTTTTTTTCAGTATATTTCTTTCCAATCATATCATGTTTTCTCTAGTCATGTGTTTTTTTGTTTGTATCTGTTTGTCCAGCCGATCGGAGGTCATTGGTGTCCAATCAGCGACTTGGCAAGAATTCCATCAATGTTTGAGTAAGTTCTGCATTTCATATGATCTTTATATATTATGTATAATGACAATTCCAATCTATTATGAGAGAATGACTAGATCAATAGTGCTGTTTTATTTACATACCAAAAAATGTCTTCATTAAATCATTTATTCATGAAGTAAAATATAAAGCTAAGTACTTGGTATAAGATTTATATAGTCAACAGGCAAATAACTATTTTCATGTAGATAAAAATGTAATGCTAGATCACCGATTTCTCCTTTCTCCAGTAGTAAGGTTTGGCAATCATTTTATTTACGTTTGTCCAATTTATTGCATGCAAACCATATAATCTTTCCGCTTGGACTTTGTCTTAATCGAGTTTGCTAAATACTTGGTTAGAGAACTTGCTTTGTAAATGCCACATTGGAAGCGTTTAGCGGCATTTGTCATTTAACTTACCTTTTTTTCTATTTTAATTTAGGGAAGGCGAATCTTCTTCGGCTGCTCCTTGTAAGTCAAAGCAGATATATATTAATGACAAGTAACTTTTGAGTAACCCAGCAAATTTGTGGTATTGCAGTTCGTGATCCTTTTGGATATCACGCAATTGTTTCTGAGAATCAGTCGACCATGTCATCACCTCATCCACACCCTTTCGTAACTTACACACAACTTCCCCAACCTTCTTCCTCCAATCAGTCATTTGAGGCCATGCTTGATGGTTCTGGATATCACCAACAGTGGAGTTATTTTTCAAGACCAAGAGATATTCATGCTCATATGATAGCAGAGAGTAATCGCCATCATCCATCCTACCTATTCAATACCCATGATCCAGCATCTCACTTTTCAAGGATCAACACGGATGGTTTACCTGCTGCAGACTCTGTTTTCCATCCTTTTGTTCTTGGTCATGGGTGAGTTGCATTGCATCGATTTCCTACCTTTTACCCGGCTGTTTCTTTTTCTGAATCTAAATCTGTAGTGATCAAATATTATCATTATGCATGCTTTCAATATGATTCAAGTTTGTTCAATATGATCACCACCTGAATTTTAACTCTCTTTTTTGTTTTTTTTTTCCAGAAATGTCCCAAGATCTGGCCCCACTAGCTCCTCTGTCCTTTCCTCGGTGTCACCATTCCTCCGAACCCATGCCAATCTCCTTGAAGGCTTCCATCGACAAAATTCTCAAAGTGTGCATGGAACAAGTATGCCACAATCTGCAAACCCGAGGGGTCTGAATCCAGCAGACCAGTGTGTCCCTTTCCTGATAACTCCCATTCCTTTAGATGCTGAGGGAATTCGAAACCGCCACCGTCTATGGGAGCGTGAAGCTGTAATGACACATCCTTCTCCCATTGACAGGGAGCCTAGTGCCTGGGGCTCTTTCCCACAGCCCAATGGTGCATCAGACCGCAACTCACGGATGGCCCTCTTTCCGTCACACAACGGACCCGAGAGGTCATCATCAATACAAGCAGGCTACAACCAGACAATAATACCTCCAGGCCTCATGCTGTCGTTGATGTGATGCTGAATTTGGCATTTCTCGAAGCTGAACTATTTTTGCATTCTCAAATCTCCCCTTGAATGCAGTAAATTTCATTTTAAACTGTTGATGTCGAATTGTAAACTCTACTAGCTGTGGGAACATGTTGGTTGGTGATGGCAAGATGGATGCTGGCTCCAAATGGCATGAACAAAATAATGTGTTGAAACTGTTGTAAGTTAAAAGTGCAAGGGGAGAGAAGGCCCCCAGAAGCTTAAAACATGCACAGATTTTCATTATGGGAAAATCTATCAAAAACTTAGGATGCTTTGAAAATGTGTTCCAAAGCTGCATTTACTGAGTTTAAGATGATTCTTGTTTTTGTTATGCTGTTCGATCGATACACACAAATGCTTAGCTCTGGTGATGAAATGTTGTACTAGCCATTAACTTGCTCATTTTTCTGGTTGGTAAAATTAGATTTCTCAGTTGCATCAGTTCATGGTTGTTTTCTTCAAAAACATGGTTGCATTTACCATGACAATACGGATTCAATCATGAATCTATTACTTGACTTTTATCAGCCTTTGCATTGCATGAGCTTTAGCATAATTTAAATGGTATAACAAGATTCATATAGACGACCCTAAATAGTTTGGAGGAACACAACCCTTCGGTACGAGTCATATAGTTGACCCTAAATAGTTCTTGGAGGATCACAGCCATGATCCTTCCACTGCCTTATGCACTCTGCAAAAGTTTGAGAAATTGATTATTAAAAAAAACACACACAAATGAAATATACATACAACAAGGAGGATCAATCTGAATCTTACCAATGGTATGCCTTTCCCTGCCCTTTCTCTCAAGAATGCACAAGGCTTGAAGAACAACTCACCATACACCTTTGTCCATTCCTCCAATCTCTTGCATACATAATTTGCACCAAGTGAGTCTGCCCAATGGATCACTCCACCCCTGAATTTTAAGAAAATGAGTGAATGAATCGTAACGATATAAATCCTGAATCATATGCTTCTGAGTTTCAGCCAACTTAACCTGTGAGCTGGGAATCCAATCCCCATGATGGAAGCTATGTCAAGGTCTGAAGGCTTCACAGCAATTCTCTTGTCGAGAACACGACAAGCCTCGTTGATAACTGGAAAGAAGAGCATTTCAACAATGTCCTCGTCTGGTATTGTGGTCCTCAGCTGCAGATCAAGTTGAACAAACATGTGTTTATTTTGTTCTTAAGCAAATTCTACTGGTTTTTTGGTTAACTAACCTGAGGGTTTGGAGTGACACTGATCATGTTCTTTGAATTGTTAATGTACTTAACTATTTCGGGGTCGGGAATGGCTTCCTTCTTCTCATCATACTTGTAGAATCCATTTCCATTGGCCTTGCCTGTTACAAAGTGATTCTGAAGTTATAACATATACTCACTGAAAAACTAGTAACTATATACACAATAAAGTTTAACTGAAAAGTAATTCATTCGACTAAACTTGCAAACTGTTAGCTTATCAGAAATAACCTTTGACAATTTTTCATACCTTCCCTCTTATCGTCGAGCATGATTTGCATTAATCTCGACTTGTAGAATCTATCAGGGAAGCTCTCAAGGTATTTTGTGCTAGAAGCTATGGCAACTCCGATACCGACCAAATCAATTAGCCTGTACAAGCCACAAGAACAAAGAGATCATTGTGAGTTGCACACTCTGATGATTGATGAGATTTCCTTGATCATCTTAATGAATATTAGTCCATGTACCTGAAAGGACCCATTGGCATTCCAAATTTAGTACATGCCTCATCGACCTTATAGGCATCGAGACCATGATCGACTAGAAAGAGTGCTGTTTGAGTGAGAGGAATGAACATCCTATCAACAGCAGAGCCATTAGTGGCTGCAATGGGGGTCTTGTGAATCTTTTCGCCGATATCCAGAAGATCTATGATGACTTGTGGAGATGTTTCACATGTCTGAACTATTTCTAGAAGTGGTGTTTCATAAGCAGGACTGCGACAGAGACAAGTTCAGAAATGTGCCAATTTTTTTTAAAAAAAGCAACAAATGTTCAACCTTGGCATTTTCATTTTGTTACCTGAAGAAATGTGCCCCGACAATACGATCTTGAGCCTCGGTCCTTTCTCCGATTAAGTTAAGATCAAATGTAGAAGTGTTAGTGGCCAATATACAGTCTGAAGAACAATATTTCTGAAGATCTGCATACACTTGCTGCTTTGAAGTCAAATCCTCAAGAACTGTCTGAAAATGCCAAAGTATCAAGGAGGAAAAACAATTAGAAATGAACCATTTTGCTCATGAAATTTGAGTTATCATTTTTTTACCTCGATAACCATATTGACATCTTTAAAGCATTCATAATCAAGAAGACCTGTGAGTAGAGATAGTGCTGTCTCACATTGCTCTTGTGTCATTTTTCCTTGGCTTATGAAAGTATGCAAATTCTCTGCGGAGTTAGTATTGCGAGTAAGAACTTCAAATTTTCAAAGCATAATTATAGTGTGAGCAGCTGAATTCATCAGTGACATAGATTGTTATACCTTTGACTCCATCTATTCCTGCATTTAAGATATTTTCATCTACTTCTTTTAGTATCACTGGGTAATTTTTCAGAATTAGTGCTGTTGCGATATCAGAGCCCATTGAATTTCCCCCTACGACACCGATTTTAGTTATTTTCCGAGGAATCAAACCCAAGTCAGTGATCCCTGGAACCTGTAAGATGTGTTCAAGAATAAAAGTTAGTTCAAATCATCACAAACTAAGCTTAAATTTATGATTTCTGACTTCAGTTTTGGTGAAGAAAATAAAAAAAAAAGGACAAGCAGATAGTGTTTGTACCATTGCAGCTCGGCGTTGAGCTAAGACAACATGAATCAAATTCTTGCAAGTTTCAGAGAAGAGAAGTTTTTGAAAAATGTTGGATTCCTACAATAAGAAGAAAAAAAACCATTGCATATATTAGCATTTGGTGAAGGATGAGGAGAGCTTTTAGTTAGTGTGAGAATCCAATCGAGTTTACCTTAACAAGTCCATTGCGAGGACCCGAGATGATACCCTCTTCGATCACATCAATACAATCCAAAGGGGAATGAACATGAGGAGATCGCTCTCGAGCTTGAGATCTGGCAGAATTCAGCATTTTCTTCACCTCCTCAAGGGGTTCCAACTTGTCGGCTTTGTGAAGACTCTTGATCCATGGCTTCCTAAACTCCGCGATATCGAGAGCCCAACATTTTGCCGTCTTAACTAACTCATCAGTTGAAACTACAGCATCAACAAGACCGATATTGTAAGCCTCTTCGCCTCCAATTGGCTTGGACAACTGCAAGGTTTGATGAAAGCATACTTACAACAACTGTACTAACTGAATAACAGAAGTCTACCAAGATTTGTTATATGACAACAATATTCAAATCAATTAACTAAAATTTTCTATATTGTACCAAGATAATGTCAAGGGCTTTCTGAAGTCCGACGAGTCGCGGAAGCCTTTGAGTTCCTAAATAAACTCAAAAGCTTATGATTTTGTTGCTAACACATACAGAACTTACCAAACTTGGAAGGGTACCTACCTCCAAGTCCTGGAATGAACCCAACTGTAAGTTCAGGTAGAGCTAAATGAGCATCTGAAGTCGAAATTCGCGCATGGCATGCCTGAAGTTTCAATAAAGATAAAGTTATATCTTAACCTTAAAATTCAGATAGGAGTTTCAGGAATGAATCGAATCACTCACCATTGCTGTTTCCAATCCACCTCCAATAACAAGGCCTTTCATAGCAGCTACTGATGGTTTAGCAGCACCTAAATGAGCATGCAGAAATCAGAAATGCACAATTGTGATAGAAACAGATGGTGTTTCTCTTTGAACTACCTTCAAAAGTATCGGTAAGCACATCGATCGCCAAGTAGCCTTCTTTCGGTTCGGGTTCTATCAATCAATGTGGATATTAGAACTTTGCATGAACTAGAGGCATAAAAGGAGTCGAAGGATGGAGAGAAAACAAGAAAGATGAACTGAACTTACTTATTCCTTCATCAATTTCTTGAAAATTTCCAAAGGCTTCAATGTCGAAACCTCCCGAAAAATGAGGCCCTTCGCCTGATCGAGGAGTGAAATCTTAAGCTTACACTTGAAAACATGCATACTGAAACTTGATCAATAAAGTTGTTTGAGATTGAAGAATTCATACTTGTAATGACAATGGCTTTCACATCATCCCTTTTCAAAGCTTCATCATAATTATCCTTCAAACTCCAAAACACTGAAACAATGATAAACAACATTAACATACTCAACTAAGAAAGAGATTAAGAGGGGGGATATGCTAATGATCACCACTGTGGTTTAAGAAGTTCATCGGAGGATTAACGATAGTGATGATGGCCACGCCATCGCCGCCCACCTCCATCTCGGTCAGCTTCCTCCCCATCTCTTCTTCTTCTTCTCCTTGGTTTTGAATTGTTTGCTACAGTGTGTCTATATAATGTTGTTTAGACGTGATTAGTGGCTTGTATCTTAGTTTTTGCCTTTTAATGTGTATATATTTTATACAAACCATTTGTTAATACCAAGACTTGATTTGGATAAATGATAATTTTCATAGTATTTCATTATTCCCTATAATTAAATTTTCAGTGGCGCAGAAAAGATATTACTTCCACTCCTTGACTAAAGAAATAGGATAAGATTAGATTAAATAAGTCCTCCAAATTTAATAATTTTTAAATGGATCTATTTGACTACTATTTTTATATGGAAAATATTGAAAAAGATGCCTTAAGACTTATAATTTCTTTGGATTTAGCTTTTTTTGTATTTATACAAATTCTTTATTGAGATGGTGGTTGTTGGTGTTGTTTTCTAGTTAGGCGGTTGTTGTTAGAGATTAATTTATATTCTAGCCCCTATAGTTCTATTTTTTTCGTTTCCTCTTTTTAGCGCTTAGTCCCATACTTCGTGGAACAAGAGAAAAAGTAAACTCATACTTAATCAATTTATTCAAAGTAAACTTAGAAGATATAGAATAATGGTTTACTATAATATAATTATATAACTATATATATATATTATTTAGATTTAAAATTTTAAAGTTGTTCTTTACAATTCCTGTGCCAATTGGGAAATTTTAGTCATGAGGGGTAGGTAGCTCAGGATATTCTAATATTCTAAAATATTAATTATTTATTGTCTCTTGTTTTTTGAACTAATGTGAAATTATGTTGAGAGGAATATGTCTTTTGGAAATGGTCAAAATGGTGGAAAAGTCAACTTGAGTTGTTGGAAGACAATAACTATTCATATTTTTTTTTTATTTTATTTAAGTTTAAGTAATGTTCAATATTAGAGTCCCGAATTATAATATCGCGATAGAATATTCAAATTATAATTTAATCATCCGTAATTCGAACTCCAACTATAATGTATTTATAGAAATATTTCCTCTAAATATGGGATATAATAAAAAAATACTGAATTTCTAAATTGATCATCGCGTGTACTTCTCTATTTGTCCTGATGATCAATAGAAAATTTCTATGAGACTCAGTCAATCATCCTAGAAATAATAGGCTAACTGAATTATCAATTTTTTCAAAGGTTGAATATTGGAACACATGATTTAGAAAAAATTCAATTGGATCTAATTAACTTTCAAAAGAAAATACCGATGTGACACGTTGAATAGTAAGGGAATATGGATGGAACTTTCAATCGCAAATCATGATGCGATATGTTGAATAGTTAAGGAAGATGGACGGGAGTTTGAATAGAAAATCTTAGGATCAAGTAATGAATTCTACCGAATTTGAACATCGACTAGTTTAGTTGATTTAATAGAAAATTTTAATATTTAGTAACTTGTTGATCTAGTTACATTAAAAAAAAATAAAAATAATTCTAGTTAATCTCGTTATCTATCTTAGATGACCGATTAAATCCTATAAAATTTTTCCATCAGTTATTAGAGTAAATTAGAAAGTAAACACGAGGGTAACCCAGAAGACTAGGATCCTTTAGTTACGCGTCCCGTTTGGAGAAAAAAATTCTATAAATATACCATAGTTGGGGATCGAACCCAGGGTATAGATATCCTAGCTACCATAGTACTATAATCTCGAGGACTAGTTACACTAACACTTTAGAATGGTCGAGTCAGAATAGACACTTGATTAGTACATATAGGGTCATGATGAAATTTAGGAGTCAATTCATGGTTATAATATCTAAGTTCTTGTCCTCCTTCCTATATTGATCACGGCTTGTGTTAATAGTCATTTATAATTTATCTCTCTTCATATAATCTAGGGATCATCTATGAGGGACGTTTGGGATGAGCATTATAATTTTTTTGCTACCACTAACACTTTAGAATGACTTGGTTAGAGTAAAGCCGTCAAACAGGTCAATCTGTGGTTGGGCGGGTCAGCCTGTAGCGAGCAAATCATTTGGCAGGGTAGGACGGATTGATTTGTCATCTTGGTGAGTTGAGAAATCTCTAATCCAACCTGTTCCAAGGTGGATAACCCACGAGCTCATCAAATATTTAAAAAAATAAAAAAATTTCATATCCTCCACATTTTAGTTCATAAAGATTTCATATATTTTAAATATAAATGGCTATAAACGAGTACACGTATTTAATAAAAGTAGTATTTTTATTTTAAGATTATAAAAAATAATAAAATTTAATCTATATGTATTTTTCAACCATGGGTCAATACCTGTGCAGGTCATGAGCCTAAGCGGTTTGACTTACTGTAGATTTAGGTTGATAAAATACCAATTCAATCTGCTTAAATTATTTGATGGAGTGTAGCCAGCCAATTAGATAAGTCAAACTTAAATTAACGGCTCTATATTAGAGAGGGATATATTTATTATAATAGTTACAGATCGAAACATAAATACTTCGATAATAATTTAGATGTCTAGTTGTATCATAGTTTGGGTTCAAATATCTCTTATTGTGGTGGTAAAAGACGAATACGCTTGTCCCTAGTATCCCCGTCAACCCGTCTCAGGGTCAATCGAAGGAGGTAAATCACGAACAACTACTAGTTTTTGGAATAATGACTAGCACATAAGGGAGACATTTATTTCGGTTTTACTGAGATTCGAACCCTAGACCTCATGATAATAATATTTTATGCGCTAATCATTAGACTCATCCGACAGACACAAATATCTCCTATTATGATGGCTAGGATTGAGAATATTAATGCCGATGATTTCTCTAACTGGCATAAAAAAACAAAAACAAAACATAAAAATAAAATAAGAAAAAAGGTAAATTTAGCTGCTGCTGCTGCATGAGGAGGTGGCACTCCCACGAGTCTACTGTAGCAGTTGTTTTTTTTTGTTTTTTTTTTCAAAGTTGAATATTAATTATATTTAATAATTATCAAAATATAAATAAATATTAAAATGTATTAAATTAAAATTTTATAAGTATAATTGATTTTATTTAAATATAAAATTAGATGTAAATTAATTAAATAGTAGTGAAATTATAAATATTTAATTGGTAAAATATTCGATGATACAATTTAAAATATTTAAGAGTGAAATATTTAATATAGTAAATATTTAGTTAAGAGAATATTTAATTGTAATATTTGATATAATTTAATTAATGATGTATGATCTTGTTCGGAAGCTGAGTCAAACGGACTGTCAGGGGTGATGTGGCTGGAATGTGACCGAATCGCTATGGTCCGAAGTGAGATACATTGAGTTATTCTCTATGTTGATCAAGTCGTCAGAAGGTTCTAGTCAACACTACCTACAGACAACGACCAAGTTGTCCCGGTCCTTGATACCCCGATATTTGAGGCAGATCCAACGAATATGTAAGAAACATACTAATAGTAGAATAATAAAATGAATGTAGAGTAAATACGGTAATGTACCCTGGCTCAAGGGGCCTCCCTCTGGTAGATCGGTGAACTTGTCGGGATGATGCTCGAGTTGTCGTGACCCGAAAGAATTTATGGCTCTGAGCAGGATGAAAAGCTGGATCTGACGGCACCTAGTCGAGCGTGATCTGGATCTGGAAGACAACATGCAAGCCGGGACCTAACAACGACACGCATGCCGAGATATGACCGAGATATGATATCGACACGTAGATCGAGATATAACAACGACACACAAGCCAGGATATGATAATAGTAGCGGCCCCTAGGGCTTGAAAGCCAAATAAAAGTGGAGCGGATATCGGATCAGCGTCGACAATGTACGACAGTGTGGATCGTAGACTGCTTACGACGATGGAGGCCCCACTGCGATGATAGGAACTGGATGCAACTTAGAACTGATCTTGCACTGGTGTAGTTGCCAATAAGGTGGTGTGAGGGCGGCGACCCAAGAGGGCAGCGCCGGCTGGCTATGGGCAGCGGCGCCGGTGAACAACCACTGATGGTGGAGAGAAGTGCGCTGGAAAGGAGAAAGAGAGAGGTGACACTAGGGGGCGCGCGTGGCCTGCTAGCGTGCCTGGCGTCTGGAAGCGACAACGACAGCGGAGGCATAAGTGAACGGGAGGGAGGAGGCGACGAGGGAGACAGCGTGGTGGCGCCTCATTTGTGTATGGCTCCGACTATTGCCTCGGTGAACGACTAGAGAAAGAGGGGAAACAAGAGTGGCAACCAGACTTGTAGCGAGTTGTGAGCGTTGCAGGGCGGCAATGGCCAGAGGTGACGATGGTGGTTGTCGGAGGCGATGACGGGACGGAGGAGTGGGGGCTGAAGGCGAAGCATGAGGCAGTGTCTGCTTGTGTGAGGTCATGGCGATGCTCCTCGGTAGCGTTGGCATAGAGAAGGGAGGAAGTGGTGGTTGGAGGCGTCTATTGGCCCCGAAAAATTTATATTTGAGGGTATTTATATAATCAGGAAATTTTTAGAAATCCATAAGAACGTACCTCAACCGGCCCATAAAAAATTTCTTATTTATATATAAGAAAAGATTTAAATCTGCAACGAATTCTGGTTTTTCCTCCACCCTAAACACTGATTTTACTAAAATATCTTCCCCTTTCTCCCTAATTTTTTTTAGGTCCTTAAGATATTAAAAATTATAAATATTTAACAGAAATATTTAATGTTGTTATGGATGTCCTTAGCAGTCCCAGTTGGGCTCACACCTAGGGTGAGTATTCGGTTAAAATCGAACCAAATCGAACTGATTTTTTTTCGAACAAACAAATCGAACCGAACCGATTTTCAATAAAAATCGAATCGAACCAAGTTAAATTTTTAATAAAACTGAATAAATCGAACTGAACAAATCGAATTAATCGATTTTTAGAAATAAAAAAATCAAATTTTCGAATAAATTGATCGAATTTTTATTCAATTTAACCTAACTTTTTCTCACCCCTACTCACACCTATCACTTCTTCAAGCATGCTATTCATCCACCGATGCCGATTCGATTGCAAACCTGGAAACTCAATCGATCGATTGCAAGTCGATCGGATAAATTGATCAGAGTCCTAGCTTAGCGGCTCGTTTCGCGATACTTTTTCCTCGATTGGATCGAGAGAGAAGCATCGCCATGGCGGCGGCAGCGGCGGCATCTAAGCTACTCAGCGCCGGAACCAAGATCGTCGCCGTTGGGCGCAACTACGTTGCCCACGCCAAGGAGCTCGGCAACGCTGTCCCTAAGGTTAGGGTTTTTTTTTTTTGCCCGATTTCTTATTTGTTGATCTGATCTCCTCTGTCTTGGTATGGATTTCCCAGGAGCCGGTGTTGTTCATGAAGCCGACCTCGTCCTATCTTCAAAATGGAGGGACGATTGAGGTTCCGCACCCTCTAGAATCGTTGGATCATGAGGTTGAGTTGGCTGTCGTCATTGGGAAGAAGGCGCGTGATGTCTCCGAGGCTTCTGCCATGGACTATGTCGGAGGTAGTTGGTTTATCTTTGATGCTCTAAAAGAGCGTATTTTTTTAGTAAGCTAACTGGAATGCTCCGGGAACACTTCGGCTTGTGTGAAACCAGAACAAACTTATGGAACTACAATTCCAATTTCATTGAAGGTTCCACTTTGGAATTCCCACATTCCTTCAGAAGTTGGATTTTTAATTTCCATCTACTTTAGTTCAGTATTTTGCATACTTAAGAGAAGCATAGGGAAATTTTAGTGAAGTACTTTGAGAAATGAGCATTCAATTCCAAATTAATATGTATTTTTCTTTTTAGAATTCATTTCTCTTGAAGAATTAGAATACTTTTATGATGTAATTGGCTCCAAACAAACTGTAAAAGTCCACCTTTTTTCATCATCCTATGAATTTGTGGATGAAAATGACATTTTTGTTGAATGTTATCGACCTTATTTGTGTTTTTTCTTTTACCTCTTTGAAAATGTTTTCTACCTTTATTTTGTATGACCCTGAATTATATGGCTCTACCAATCCCTTAAAATAGACAGGAAAGGTTGGTCATCATGCTTACGAGTTGTGTATTTCGCAATTTTCTGAGTTTCCAGTACGAATTTGAATTGTTTTGGAATAATATTCTTTAAATTATTTTTTATCAATCCGCAGAATTATTGTCTTGCATTGGGTTGGACACAATCTAATCTTGATGTTTGAAATTTAAAGGACTTGTTCACTAATTAACCTCTTGTTCAACTTTTTATGCCATCTAGTCAGGAAATATTAAATTTTCACCCTTGGTTATTCTAATGACTGTTTGTTGCAATGGTAGGGTATGCACTTGCTTTGGATATGACGGCAAGAGAAATCCAATCTGTCGCCAAGGTGAATCATTTTTTTACTGTTTTATGTTTTACTGAAAAAACAGCCATTTTGAGAAATCCAATCTGTCGCCATGGTGAAATATTTTTATTTCTTTTATGGTACAAAGATTTTACCGTTTTATGTTTTACTGAAAAAAACAGCCATTTTGAGTAGATTGTTCATCATTATCTCTTCATTGTTTCTCTACTTAATTGTTTTATAAGCATCTATCTCCTTCTCCTACAACACTACACTTCAAGAACTAAGATCTAGATATAGTAAATACAGAATACTCTTAGTTAGGCAGTAACAACTCCTCCAGTGTAAGGTCAATGATAGATGGTTTGCTTGGGATGTGGAGAAGTGGCATTGGCAAATTTGAAATGCTTAAAACACATAAGGAAAACACATTGTTCAAAATTTTTAGACTAAAGCAATTTAGCGATGATACTTTGCTCATCCATAATTTATAATATTAAATAAATATTATAATTTGAGGTTATCCTGAATAATTCAATCCTCAAGGAAGAGGTGTCCAACAAAATCCTTCCCTACTCACTAAAGGATGGGACGCAAAATATAGGAAAAGGTAGGAGTACAAGCATTAGGTGAAATATACTGTGATTCTAATATGACATGAGATAAGATGATATCAAAGTTGAAAATAATAGCTAAGAATGTACTTAATGAGTCAAAGGGACATGCACCACTAAGTAAGGAATTTTAGTGGTGGAATAAGAAAGTACAAGTGAAAGAAAAACGAATAGCTTATAAGGAATTATATATTTATAAGAATGAGGAAAACTAAAAAAAAAATATACAATAACTAAGAAAGAAGCTAAGAGAGTAGTGAATGAAGCAAAGAATGAAACTTTTGAACGATTATATTAAAAATTGAATACAAAAGAAGGGGAAAGAGACATTTATTGAATAGCTAAAATGAGATAAAGAAAGACAAGAGACTTTATCCAAATAAAATGTATTAAAGATGAATGTAATAGGATACTAGTAGATGACGAAGAAATAAAACAGCGATGGAAGAGGTATTTTCATTAACTTTTTAATAAAGGTTTAGGTGATTTAACTTAACTTAGGTAATTTAAGTATGTCCAATGAGCATAGAAATTTAAATTTTATCTTAGAATTCAAATTTCAGAAGTAGAACAAGCTTTAAATGGGATGCATAATAGAAAAGTCGTTGGACCATATGATATTCTGATAGAGGTATAAAAGTGCGTAGGGAAATAAGGTATTGAATGACTTATAAAATTATTTAACATGATATTGAAAATGAAAAAAAATGTCTGATCAATGGAGGATAAGTACTCTAGTTCCCTTATAAAAGTACAAATTATTAGGGTATTATACCCTGAAACTGTGGAGAAAAGTAATAGAAAAAAGATTATGGAGCCTACAGTGACCGAAAATCAATTTGGGTCATGCCTAGAAGGTCGACAATAAAAGCTATACATCTTCTTAGACAATTAATTGAAAAATATCGAGAGCAAAAACAAGATCTACACATGGTATTCATTGACTTAGAAAAAGTTTATGATAGAGTCCCAAAAGAAATTATATGGAGAATTCTAGAAAAAAGAAGTGTTAGTATAACATATATTGAACTAATTAAGGATATGTATGAGGATGACTTCATGCGGAGTAACTGCATCATTTCTAATAAAGATAGGGTTACATCAAGGATTAGCTCTAAGTCCCTATTTTTTTACACTAATTATGGACGAACTCATTGTACACATTGAAGACCCAGTACCGTGGTACATGTTGTTTGCAGGTGATAATGTTTTGGTGGATGAAACACGTGAAGGAGTAAATGCTAAACTAGAATCTTGGCGGGAAACATTAGAAGGGAAAGGTTTTAGGCTTAGTAGAATAAAAACAGAATATATGGAATTTAAGTTTAACAATATTAGACATAATGAGACAATTGTTAAGATAGGAAATGACGAGTTGTCCGGAACCGAGAGCTTTAGATATTTAGGATCATTTTTGCAAAATGATGGAGGGATTGAGAGAGTTGTCTTACATAGAATACAAACAGGATGGTTGAATGGAGAAGAGTGTCGGGTGTTTTATGTGACTGTAAAATAGCTCTAAAATTTAAAGGAAAATTCTACAAAACCGCAGTTAAACCTACTGGGTTATATGTAGCTGAATGTTGAGCTATGACTCGAGCACATGAGCAAAAAATGAGAGTTGCAGAGGTGAGGTTGTTAAGGTGGATGTGTGGACATACGAGAATGGACAGAATAAAAGATCTATATAGCCGACCCTGCCTAGTGAGATAAAGCTTGGTTGTTGTTGTTGTTGTTGTTAGTTGATTGTAAGCAGTTTGTTGTCTTTGGCATTTATTTTTTCTTTGCCTTTTTTTAGATATTTTAACATTTTTAGGGATTTATGTTGATTCATCTGGCATCTTGTTTCCTCCTGCAGTAGCATAACATTTGCAAGAGTGTTTCAGTAGAATGAATTGCAAGCATGGAATTTTATAGGACGTTATTATATCACTTTAAGTGGTTCAATATGAAGTTGGAATTACAAATATATGTTTTAATTGTGATATTGAAATTGTTGTGCAGGCAGCAGGCCTTCCTTGGACAGTGGCCAAAGGACAGGACACATTCACTCCGATTAGCGCAGTGGTAAATATTATTTTGTTGCTTCTCTTTTGTATCCTTCTTCTATATGTATACCATACAATATCCATTTGAAACTATTGTGCATCTAATGGAGATTAGGATTTTAGACTGTATCAACTGCTATATAACCACAGTTCATGACAAACATGACAAGGATGCAGCTGTGGAATTTTTTGCCTGTCCACTTTTAACAGAATTTACTTTAAGTTTTTTTTTTTCTTCCTCTGGATACAGCTTCCAAAAGCAATGGTAGTTGACCCTGACAATCTGGAGTTGTGGCTAAAGGTGCTTGTTCATCTTTCTCATTTCCCTTGGTGAACTTGTCTGGTTCATTGAGTTTATGTGAACACTCATATATCCTTTATAATCCAGGTAGATGATGAAATTAGACAGAAAGGGTCTACCAATGACATGATCTTCAAACTTCCATTTCTCATCAGCCACATCAGTTCATTTATGACTCTTTTTGAAGGAGATGTGATTTTGACTGGTATGTCATTTTCCAACTTTGCTTACTTGAATTAACAAATTAATTATCTGATACTGGGTGCCAAAACTAGATGCATGCATTTACTTTTGAAGAATCATAATTTTTTTTTAAATTAAAATTTGATCTGAGCAACAGAAATAAACTTTAAGCTCTTCTCAAAAGTCTTGAGCCATGTTTATCCCTAACTGTTTGGAGGGGTTACTTGTATACATTATCTCTCCTTGAGTCTTATGCAATTCAAATTAATTTTATTATAGTAACTAGTGTTTTGGTTGGTCTCCATCTACCCCTTATACCTTACACTCATAGTTTGTGAACATGTTTGTATGATCTCAGCTTATTTTAATATCTCTATGCACAAATTTCTCAGTATTTTAACATCTCACGAATTTCTACATATTAACTTCTTTTCTGAGCATTTTTACCCTGCTGGTGATAGATTTTCCTCGCCTTTAATGTGTGAGACAGTATAAATATTACTCACTCAGATGCTTATTTGTCAGTTAATCTACTAGGGTTTAGATTCATTACAGAAGTTGAATGCATGATCCTTTTCCCGTCCATGTAAATCACAGGAACTCCTTCGGGCGTCGGTCCAGTGAAGGTGGGTCAAAAGGTTTCGGCAGGCATAACAGGCTTGATCGACATCCACTTCGATGTTCAGAGACGCCTAAAGCCATTGAGCAGCTAGGTTAGTCCGGAACTGAAACACTTCTCTGTAAAATAAATGAGTCGAACTGCTTCACAGTTGCCTCAGAGATGTTTCAATAAAATCTGCTTCTTCCCCTGTGAAGATTGAATGTCATGTTGTAATATTTGATTAGTGTTTGCTCATAGTGAAACTTCTTGTATTTCAAATCTTGGCATCTACTTTTGTGTGCGTCTCCCGTAATTTATCTATTGGTATTTAGCGGGGGCAAGTGATATTGGACAGTCGGAGGTGAATATTATCACTTTTTGTTCCAATTAGTACAATTAAATTAGTTCTTACGGATTGGTGCAGTTGATACTATGTATGAGTGATTGTTCTAATAAATTTTAGGATTAATTTTTAATGAAGGTAAAATGTCTTGCTATATATCTAATCTTTTTATGTAAAGGGTCTGTGTTAGAATAAATACTTCATATGATTTATCCCTGAGTATTTCAGTTAGGGTGGCAACTTCACGTAGGGGTGGACTAAATCAAGCTGAATATGTTGAAAAATTTAAAATTTGAATTTGGCTCGAAATAGGTATATTCGAAGTCGAGCTCAATTCGAAGTTTGAAAATTTTAAAATTTTGTGTTCGAGTTCAGTTTAAATTAGGGTTCGAGTTTAGCTCGAAAGATTCAAATATGTTCGTGAATTATTTGAATTATTGTTCGAAATTTATTTATTTAATATATATTTAACTTATATTAATAAAATATTAAGGTTCGCTTACTATCGAACAATATAATTTGGGTTCAAGTTCAGTTCGAAAAAAAATTCAAACATGTTTGAGTTCGGCTAAAAAAAAAAATCGAACATGTTCGAGTTCAGCTTGAATTCGATAAATTTAAATACAAATCGAATATTTTTTTGAACCGGTTCGAAAAGACCCAATTCATTTGCAGCCCTAGCTTCACGATCCAATTAGGACTGGTAAGTTCATCATGGATCAAGGGCGTTTCGCGTGGCAAATGGGTGGCCACCGGGCCGAGAGGCTCAAAATAAAATATTACGATAGTTGTTATGGCCTGGATAAAAGTAGCCCGTTAAAGGCCCAGTAAAGGAAAATGGATTAAAAAGTGAGTATCAAAATTAGGGTATATAAATGTTGAGGGACGGTTTGGGTTCGGCGGTCACGGAAGCTTCGGGACCTCTCCGATCATGGTGGCTTCGTCGCCTTCCTCTTCTTCCACCTCCTCCTCTTCGGAGTCTGGATCGGATTCGTCCTCCTCCTCCGTTTCCCGTCGTCGAGATCGCCGCCGCAGTCGGCACCGCCGTGGGGAAAATCTTAAGGCTCGCAAAGAGCGCAGCAAGCGGAAGCGGAAGCACCGTCGATCTGCCAGCGACGGATCCTCTAGCTCCTACAACGATGGTTACAGGTTGGTGATTTCCTCTTTGTGAATTTTGGATGGAGGGTCAGTGATTTTGATCAGGTAGTTTAGGACCTTAGGTAGTTTGCATCATTCTTAACATTACATTCTAGCATAATTCGAAGACTGTTGGAATGACTTGGAGATTGATCGAATTGCGCAATTTCTTCAAAGACTCTTTGATCGAGTTCAAACATTTTTTTAGCTTGATGGTTTCTTTAATTTTTAGGGGAGCATTTTAATACATAATAGTTCATTTAGTAAATTTTAGCTACTCTATGAATAGAGCCTGTAATCATGTTTGTTTTCCTCTGATTCCTTGCACCAATTCAGATTTCTAATCAACATGGAATATCTCTTAGTCTGGAACTTAGTCAATGAATTGGTATTGTTAATAAATCCTTCTTTCATATAAATCCATTGAAAACGCATTATTTTTATAGCCCCATGATGTATGTAAGCTAGGTGATTGTGATCATGCAAGTTTTGCGCAGAGGCATATCTAATTGGACGGACTTTGTGTGCTTTGCCAATTCACCCTTAATATGACATCGAAACCACTTAATGAGGTAGGATGCACAGGTCATTTTTTTATTACTTCTTCAAATTGCAATGACGTGTGAACATCCATACACCACTCCACTGGTCACAGTGACAATCAAGCTGCCAAATGCCAAAATCTCACTTGTAGAAGACATATTGTAGACATTCTGCAATAATTGCACTAATGAAATTGTGATGGATTCACATGGTTGTTGAAGATGTAAGTTTGCACTCGTGTTATTTGGGGTGGTTGTGCTTATGCGATGGTTTGAGTTGAGATTGTTGACTCCAGTTGATGCTCCCACTATTCTCCCACTCTTCTTTTGCATAGTCCTCTTCAACTCCTTCAAGACAATGTACTAGTGAGTTGTGAAGAATGGAGCACAGTTGAAGAATCAAATCCTTGGCTTTTCTTTCAGCCATCACAAGGATGAGGTACTTGTGGGCTCTCTAGATACCTTAAGAGGAAGGTTGCAAATTGGATCAATGTAAAAAAGTTCATATTATCTTGTTGTGTTCATAACCTTCATTAGGCACTTTGTAAATGCATTTGCACCTCAACCTATAAGGAGTTGTACATGATCTTGACAAAGGATACCTTCTCATGCAACAAGTCCTTTAAATTGGCTTTGTTAATTTGTGGCCGTTTTAATTTGTCCTAGCTTAACTAGTTGGCTGAGGTGGCATCCCTTTGTCAAGAGTTCTTATTGTAGGTGGCAAAATCTATGTACTCATCTTTCTCTATCTCAATGAAATGACATGAATAAAACTTATTTCATCACTGGCACAAATGGTTGATGTTAGAAGTAGTGCTTGTAGACCTATATCAGAGGATCTCTGATGTTGTGTGGGGTATGTCCTAACTTTTAGTAATGCACAGAGGAAACTTCTAGTCCCCCTCTTGTTGTTCTTTCTCTAGTTTGGTGGCTTCAGATCAAAATTTGGGCATTAAGCTCGTGTGAGATTCTCATTGCAATTGAGCGGCTATTGTTTTTTGACATCCCCTTTATTATTGCTCTTGTGCATGATCCTATGCAAACATCTTAGCGAATGCCTTTAATATTTTGCATCAAAGCTTTGTCTGTGTATCTCTAAGTTGTCAAATGCTTACTGAGAGGGGGATAGAGTCCATGAACAATATACCGTTGGCATGGAAAATGTGTTGAGAGTTGGGACTTCTTCCTGCAAGGTACTTTGAAACGAATTCCTATGCCTCTATTCGTATGACACATGAAGAGGAGAGCTCAAGGGGATAGAGAATTACTTTCTAATTCTGAGGAGGAAAAAGCAGAACTTTGGAATAATGGATCGATGCCTTTATTCATTCCTTGTTCAACTTATATTAATTGGTCCATGTCCATGTATTCTTGTATATTTGACATAAAGCTTTTGATGCATGAATAATCTACTCAAAAGTTTTTACACAACCAATGAACTTCAACTTTGATTATTCATATGATTTTTCTTGGCAATAAACTTGCATTTTTTTCTCTTTCTTTTTTTGCTTCTGTAATATGCTATTGCACACAAGGTTGGTTTAAATTCTTCAGTGTGTATTGTCTCCTTAAACAGTCATGTTCATTTTCATTGTTGTTTGATTTCAGTGATGAAAACACTTCTGATAGCGAGGCCAAGCATAAAAAGCACAAGCACGAGAGGTCCAAAAAGGTAAACAACCATATTGTTTGCATACACGTGTATGCATAGATCGACTAGCTAGTTTAAAAACTGTCTTCCTGCCTTTTATTAAGGATAAGGAGAGGAGAAAGAGACACAGGAACAAGCATCAAAAGCAGAAACATAAAGAGGTAGGTTGTCAATTTTTTTTTTCTTTGGTTCGGTTGGAATATGTCATGGTTCAACTTGTGAAAATATTATAGTTAGAACATTCCGGGAAAAACTGTTGAGAGCGCACTGAAAATACATATAATGGCTATAAGCAGCATACAGTTGGTCAGAATACTAGGTGCGGTTACACGGTGGGGTTTTAATAAAAAACATCTAGTTTCACTTGAGGTGTATAAAAATGTCCAAACCCAAACTCTTTTATTCAACATAATCTCCAAATCTAAATTTTTTGTTTTTTGATTTTATATTTACAAAGTTACAAAAAAATAAAAACTAAAAAATAATTATTTTATACTATGGATCAATTTTTGTTATCTTCTTTGTTATTGTAGAATTTCTCTTCTTTTTTTATAACAACTTATGGTATTTGCTGCCTGTTTTTGGTTGGCTCTTTGATATTGGAGCTGGGGCCTGTGAATGGGTGATGATCACTGGATTGGCTTTGGCATTTTTTTTCCTTTGGCAATGTGAGCTTCATACAGAAGCAGCAGAGTTGTGGCAGTCCAGTCCAACTATCCAAGGTATTAGTACTTTCCGAACCATTATTTAAACCTCTTCCATGTCGTCTCATTGTCATATTGATTTCTGCATCTTCCATCTTTAGTTCCTTGGCCGCGACAAAGAAGATGGTGCTCGACGCAGTGCTATTTCTGGTAAAAAGGTGAGGAAGTGTTTGTTTGTCTTTGTTGGCCGCCTACCGTGATGCATTGTTGACTTGGTGTGCTTGTGCTCCTCCTGCAGATTCTCCTGAAGCTTGATAAATCGAAGGAAGACAAGAAGGCTGAGAGCAACCGTAATGACCTGCTGAAGTTTCTGAATGCTAGTTATGATTGATTGTCGTTGAAGGAAGATGGTTTTAAGAAAATATCAAATTTTAAGATTGTACATGAATTGTGTTTGCTCTTGTAATGTTCTACTCTTGCATTTTGACGTTTAGCATGCCAACTCTCGGATTACATGTTTGTAGTCTATTGATTTGCATAAGAGGTAATGCTACTTTCTTGATTTAATGTTTAATTTAATTTAAATATGTGGTAAACCTATTGGTGATGTGATGATTTCTTATACGCATCAAATAGTTTTGGACTCGACGTGTAAACTAACTTGTAAAATTTTAATTCTTAAATCATGCAAATTTGTTTTGCGGAGTATATATTTTTTATACAATGTTACGAACTTAAGCTAATGTGCGAGCAGGGATTTGTTGAATGTATTCCTCTGATAGACCGGGTTGTGTGCAGGCAGGCGGGATCCTCCGTCCTCGGTTGTGGGGGTATGTGCTTTATTTTTTTTATTTTTGTTTCCCACGAGTAGGGATTTATTGAACAACGTTCAATGTGAATACATATAATCATAACTGTAAGATGCAATGTTATTCAATTCAACATACTTACTGCAATTGTTGGGTCCACGTTCAACGGATACATATCTTGAAAAAAAAAAAAAACCTTCTATCTTCTAATTAATTTAGCGATCATCTATAAGTAAATTTTATGATTTAATGAATTTTGAGGAGTTTTGTTATCCTTTTTACTAGAATATTATTTAATTCAAAGTGTAATGATTAGGTGTTTCAATGAATAATCAATGGATTTAAAGTTTGAGTTTCATAAAACTTATGGTGCAGATTTTTCTCCAGTGAGAAACGGATTTAAAAATATTAGTTATTTATTTACTCAAATGATCAGTAGAAATTTTCCATGAGACAAACAGTTGGATATCTGAATTAAAAAAATTAAAAATAAAAATAAATAATTTATTCATGTTTGTTATTTTATTTATCTATTTTAAAACCGGACCAATACTTCTTAAACGGTCTGGCCCAACCCTGGTCCTTCTTCGCTTTTCTTATATAATTATTGATATTTAATAAAGCTTATAACTTAATTTTGATGTGTAATAATAAATAGATGGGTGACAAACGTGATAGCGGATAAATAAGGTGGAGATGAATTTTCTCTAAATATATAATTTAATTTTTAATAAATATATAAATTTATAATTTATGTTTATTAAAGTTCGTTTAGATTGGATAAAAGCTCGAATAAGTCCGTGAGTCATGACTATATTCATTAAATAAAGCTCGAGCTCGACTCGATTATAAACGAGTCAAACTCAAATATTCAAGAATTCAGTTCGACTCGACTTGATTACATCTCTAAAGATAAAATTCTGCACCTATAAAGGTCGTTGGATACTTACGAATAAAATCATTCCTAACCAAAAAGACAGACAAGTGATTTACCTCTTTGGGTTCGGCAAGTAACCTTTTATTAGATATAGGATCGTATTATGAATTTACATGATTATTAATATGTAATCATGTTTACCGTTTAAGTTTAAACACGGGCAAATGGATATATTTACTAAATAAAAAAAATATTTTAGAACCTTAAATTTTAAAGAGAATTATACTTTAATAAATCAAAACATTTTAAAATATAAAAATTAATTGCGGAAAAACTTTCGAATTCCTTTTTTATATTTTCTTATTTTTAACATATTATAAATAATCTAAAATTTTAAAAATTAGTATATTTTTATATTTAAATTAGAAAATATATAATTAAAATTAAACTAATTAATAAATACAAATGACGTCCAAAGTAAACCCGATGCACCTCCATTTTATTCCATTTTTTTTTAAATAGCTATTTTGGAGATGAAATCCTTTGTCCCCATATGGCCAGATTCTCGTATTCCCATGTCTCATCGTCGATCGGACGGGCTAAATCACATCTCAAGGATGCAGTGCACATCACGAGGCTGTTTAACCCGTTCGATCGATAATAGGACACGGGAATACGGGACAGAGGATTTGATTTCATTCTATCCCTCCTCTATTCTCTTCCTGAATCAAATGCTCCATTAATCCTCTAATCTCAAACCCGTTCCTGTGCATGACTGGTTAAGTTTTATGATTGTTAATAGAACGGTCAACTAGTAATTCTAGAGGCCAAAATAAGTCCTAGAAAGGTATGGAATCGACAAGGGATCATAATTATCATTATAAGAAAACTCTTAGCACAAACTCGATAATTTACAGTAAAAACTAGTTGAATAGCTAATTTTCATTCACAAAGTTGAAAGACTTACTAATTTTTAGAACTTTCAAATAGGCCTTCCAAGATGTGCTCAATTCTGAATTTCATGACTGGCTGACCTGACCGGGTCTTTTTAAACATCTTTTCCCGCCGTGTCTTCCATTTGGCTTCATTTTTCGCACTCTTCTCCTTCTTTGCATGAATGATCCCTTCCCTTTCCATCCTGGCTTTCTCATCTTCGGCGTGCTTCTTCTCGTACTCTTCTTTTAAACTTCTGAAAGGCTTTTTCTTCGTTTTACTTTGCTTTGGAGGACTTTCGGTTTGATCTACTTCCTGTAAAGCCATTTAAAATTTCAGATTGAAGTCTTATAAATTACCATGCTGCTAAACAAAATGTAGAACCCCATGGGCCACTTAGGGATGATATAGAGACCCAATACATCAAGCATCTGAGGGTACATTGCCAATTCAAGTCTTGGATAGACTTGAATAACCAGTTATGCTTAATAATTGTGTTCCGAATGAATATTGGATTCGCTTAATCATCGAAGCAGAGATTTAATTGGCTTGGGCAGTGGGTAACTAATCATGGTTCAAGTAGCAGTCAAAAGTGAGTATAGTTGACCTAATAATGTTGTGAACATTCTATATAATCAGGTTTTTAGACAATATGAAAAGTCTATCTAACGAAGATTCTAGTTTGTCTCTAATGACATAATAAAGGATGGGCTTGTACAAATGACAGTATCAGATATAATTACATAAACCCAGCACTAAAGAAATATAAATTCCTAAACCATTTTCATATCCAGTTGATGTAATAAGACAAGTAGCTTCTATAAATAGGACACTTCCATTATGCATTTGATAATTTTAAAACTAGGATATGTGATTTGGGTATTTCGGAAACTTTCCTACGTGGTTCGGTAATTTGCCGCAAAATTTACAAGTCTAAAGAAATTAACCAATCTCACCTTAACATCCAAAGTTGTGGGCTGATGCTCACTGGAAATGTTTTGTTACTTGACTGTTTTCCTGTGCTTCTTCACAAATTTCAAATTTGGCATTCTTGTATCACTCTGTGTTTTTCTATAATCATAAATCAAATGGCTTTGATGTTAATTGTCAAATAAGGCATAAACATAATCTTGTCCAACTAAAAAACAATCATGAAAAAATATCCTACCAAAATCAGAAAAAATAACGGAAAAATCTAAAATTGCACAAAACAACACCCTGGGATGTTAGAGAACGAAATTTACCAAGGCCTCTCGAGATATGAAGTTCATAGAATGGGAGGTTGGATTCACAACAAAGCCAAAAATGAGGACTAAAACCTAGACAGCTAAATTTGGTAGCTAATATCAAATGCAGAAAGTGAAACTTAAATGCAACTTCTTAGGCTATGTATATTATGGGGGAAGGAAAGGAAATAAGAGTGGCAAGGAGGCACAATTTTGAGACTCGTTCTCCTGATTATCTTGCCGAAATTACAGTAGGAATCGCCAAAATCTCATTTTCAAAGAAGCAAGTTTTGTGAGGCCCTCGAACCTCTGGATTTGCTCCTCTGTATTTGATATAGTTGATTTTAGTCGACTGTCGGAACTTTCGGGAGATTGCTGCCGGGAGGAAGCAAACTGAGTTGTCGTCGAGGCTAGTGTTCGACACTATCTCCGTAAAACAATATTGCTCCGCTACGGTGCTCACGGATAGCAGCAATTCATTCCCAAGATACAACGACGACGTCTCAAAATAATAGCACTTCAAATTTCGAGACTGACGAACATTCTCGTAGATTTTTTGGACTCTTCTTATGCAAGAGATGGACGAATGGTTTGAATGCAAATGCTTTTCGAATGAATGATTTTCAAGAAAGAGAGGGATCTATTTATATTGGGTGAAGAGATAAGTAACCCTTGGTTTGGATTGATCTGGATCGTTCATTTTGAAGGGTATAACCCTTTAAAGGTCCTTTGATCTCAGCCATCAGATCTGAAGAGATATAACTTTTCAGATGACTTTTAATCTCAACCATAAGATCTGAAGAGATATAACTCTTCAGATTTTGATATGATCTCGCCCCTTGATCTAAAGAGTTATAACTCTTCAGATCTCATCTTGATCTCAACCGTCAGATTACAACATTTAATCTAACGCTTCAGATCAAGCCTTCCTCTTCAACGCCAGATTAGAATCCGACGCTCCAAATCGCATCTACTTGCGATCTGTCCTCATCTTTGATCCGACGGTCACCATCTGTTCGCCCAATCCAGTCATTGTCTCTACACAGTCATGTGCCACATAGGCACCGCCTCATCACTGCCACGTGTCGTCACCTGACCATGCCACGTCACCGCCACATGGAGCATAAATTAAAGCTCCTCGCGACGATGCGAAGTGCTCATTGCGCGCATGGCTCACCCATTACGCGTGAGCACCTGTGCTTTTGTATTAACAACATTAACACAGCAACACATATAAGGAAACGCGGGCTCTCGCCGTTTAACGATGTGGAATTAAAATCCCATCTTTTTCCTTAATGCTAATTTGAGCACATCTTTGAACAATTAATTTCTCATTCACCCTGAGTAAATTAATAGTCCAAATTTATCTACACGAAACGTAAATTTCGATTTTGAAGTCAAACTTGACTTCAATGTCATCCTCAATTAACCCAACGGCAGGTAGCCCAATCCCATCTGCCCACAATGGGATGGAAGTGAACACCCTCAGCAGGACAGAAACGAGAGGGAAATGTCATCCTTATCCTTCTTAGCACGCACAGACCTGACATTCTCGTGTGGCAGATGAGGCAAGTTGCAATGAGCAATGACAGAGGGAAGCTGGAGGGTTTGAGCCTAAGGAAGGGCGGAAGGCTCGTGAGGCGCGGCGGTCTCAAGCAGCCAAAACGGAGAGGGAGTATGGCGAGCTCAGGAAGGGCAGCCAGCGGGGGAAGAAGTGCAGCGGGTTTGGGAGAAAATGGTAACTTTTCATTTTTCGAGTTCCTTCTTCTTTCTCACCCAATTACGCAACTACCAAAACTCCCTCTCTTTCTCTCCCTCTCCCTCTCCCTCTCCCTTCCCTTCTCTCTTCACCATATTACAAAGATACCAATTTGATAATCTTTCGCTGTAGAATATCAGATTTGAAAGAAGAAGAAGAAACATCATACTACACGATCAATGTATCTGTTCATGCCTAGCTTGGACGGAATCCCATATCTTATCACAATACTAGTCAATTCATTCCAAAAAGATACCAATTAAAACAGATATCAAACAATCGCAATCACTCGGAACAAACAAAGCTGCAGATTGAAGACCTAGAACCGAGCAATTTCTCTCGCATCGAGTTCTCGATTCTAGATCTGAACAAAACCTGACAGGAGATCGATCGATTCAAGGTAAACTAAAAGGAGAGAAAAGGATAGAAGGAAAGGCGACGAGGAAGATTAGTAACTCACTGATTAGAGCAGAGGGTTGTAGCAAGAGCACCTGGCTTTGGCGTCGGCGAAGGCTTCGATCGACAGGCCTTTCCCTCCCAGCCGCCGCTCGTGCCTCTTCCTCAGGCGATCCTTCCCGTGGGCAATGCCCGTCGCCGCCTTCTCGAATTGGTTCGAAACGGAAACTGAACGCGAGAACCGGCACCGGACCCACAATTATTTAATGGGCTGGGCCAAGTCTGGCCCTTCTTACAGAATTTTTGAACTTACAATTTAGTATAATAATAATATTTGTGAATAGAATGATCCTTTTAAATCTATTAAAACCCTTTATTTTAACAATTTAACGTCCGGTAAATTATTTTTTTCTTAGAAAAAATAATTATCATCGATCGCGATGGGACTCGAACCCACAATCTCCCGCTCCGGAGGCGAGCGCCTTATCCATTAGGCCACGCGACCAGTACATCTTATGGGTTCATAGCTATATTATTTAATAACTAAATAAATCTAATTATAATTCTATATATTTTTCTAAACTGAATAAGGGAATAAGGGGGAATAAAAATGAAAATGAATAATTATTATTGTTAATATTTAGATTATCTGAAAATATAAATAAAAGAATCAAATATTCCATTAATACCAAAAATTACTATAGAGCAGCACCCTTCCTCTCTCTCTTCCCGAGGCATGGTGTCGCGGTAGGATATTTAGGTTATCATTCAGACATTCGTGGTTCGATCCCCAACTATGACGTATTTGCAGTAAGTTTCTTCCAAATGGGGAGCGCAATCAAAGGATGTTAGGCGTCTGGATTGGCTGCCGTGTGTGTTTTCCGATTTATCCTGATGGTCGGTGAAAAAATTTCGTGGAACTGAACCGATCATTCTCAGATATAGTCAATCAGGTTAACTGGAATTATTCTTTTTTCGCCACACACAAAAAGGAAGAGGGGCTTTGCCCTTTTCGCCGCCGCCACCCAACTCCATCAGCCAACGTCCGACACCAGTCAGCGGCCCTCCCGCCAGCCACCAGCCGCCTCGAAGCCGGCTAAAGTTGCCTTAAATAGGTGCTAAGACCAAGCTGCTGCTGATGGAGACTGCGCCGGCCGAACAGCCCTGTGTCGGATCTATTTACGTCGGCCAAATTGTTGTGCCGCGAAACTGTGCCACCGTCTCTTCCTTCCTTCTTGCGCTGTTGCTCACGCAAGGAAGTCCGCCGACAACTCCTGCTCTCCGTCGAAAGCCATTCACGTTTTGAAACAAAACGTGAACAGTTGTTTGAATTCAATTCACGTTTTTCAAACGTGAACAGTGTTGCTGGTTGCTCCAATGGTTTTGCCTTTGAATAACAACCATAGTTGTTGTCGTTCATCATAAATTTGAATTTGAACTCATTACTAATAAAGATAAAATTAAAAATTTATTCGATTGTAATAATATTAATTGGAAACAAAGACTGGTTTTGCCTTTGAATAGCAACCATAGTTGTTGTCGTTCATCATAAATTTGAACTCATTACTAATAAAGATAAAATTAAAAATTTATTTGATTGTAATAATATTAATAGGAAACAATGACTGATAATATATTATCATCCTGATTCTCATTCCTATTGACCGTATAATCAAAACCATTCCAATTCATAAATTTAAACCAAACGCCGCTAACTAAAAGTCAAACTCCTGCTATGACGGAGATGTTGATTCGCCTGAACATCTTTTGCTTCTTTTTTTTCAGCCGACGCTTATTATATAATAATTTGAAAGCGATTTAAGCTATCAAATAAATAGCGAAAAGAAAAGATATCGTAGATTAACCAATATGATGTTATGCGAGTGTATGATTCTACGAAGAAGTTAAACATGGTAAGATGAATCATAATCTCCCAATCAAGCCTGATGTTTACATGCTACAAAGTACTACTCAACCCTATTTCACCGACAGAATCCCCCTCCAAACTATGACATCGTGACAAGTCATTCTTGTCGAATGAGTTGCTATCCGTATGCGAGTGTACAAATCTGGTGTCACCTTCTCTGTTCGTTACAAATCTGGTTATCTTTTCCGGATGCTTCAGAGAAATCAGCAGCACCGATCTATCAATCTCTCTCTCACTCTCTCTCTCTCTCTCTCTCTCTCTCTCTCTCTCTCTCTCTCTTAGCCATGCTAATCATGGCTATTTGGTCAAAGCGACAGGCGAATTTACTTGACACTGAAGACCAAGAAACCCAATCGATTAACACTTAAAATCTCCAAGGGTGAGCTTCAACTTTCAAAGGACCTCCCAAGTAAAACAGCAGGCACCTCCCTTTCCATGATCTCTTATCTATTACCATTTGCTTCATAGCTGCTTTTCTTTGGGCTCGGGGTGTGATTGACCGTAACACCATTTATCTGTGATTGCGTTTGGTGATTCAGTTGTTCCGAATCAATATTGTTTTTTTGTCCAGAAAACTTCACCATAATCTCATTGGAAAGAGGTGGTTGATCTCGCAGAGATTCCATATGCCTGATTGCAGGTACATCATTGCGGCAGTATCGCCGCCACATGTCTCGATATGTTGACTCTAGTCCTCGTGCAAATTTTGATCCATCACAGATTGGAGACTTCGACATAAGCTCTCGCAGTGACATTCTTAGCTCTCCTAGAGCTGAGATATCCGAAGCCAGCTTTAATGCCAATTTGACATATTCCTCTTCTGTTTTCGCAACCAGCCGGCCCAAACCTGCACCAAAACTAGACTCAGGGGAAAGGCACATATGCAGAATACATAAAGAAAAAAAATTAAAACTTAGGATGTTAAGATAATAAAATAAAATAAAATTCTCAACAAGGTTATCTAATGAATCCTGGCAAAAGATTGTTAACATGTATAGGCCACATGCTCACTAAATCATTGCAAATTCAACTCCCCTTGCTTCTAACGGCAAAAAGCTCAGGCCCAAGTAAAGAACTTGTAACTCCATTTGTATACAGCCCAGATCAGTCCTCTTTTTGCGGTCCAGAGGAGGAGCCACTTGTATGTATTGGTGGGGAGTCATGGTCCCCACCTATAAAATAGGTGGGGGTCATGACTCCCCGCCAATATGCATGTAAGTAGTCCTCCCCTGGTCCGCAAAAAGCGGACCAGAGGATCTGCCCTCATTTGTATAGCCATGCAACTGCTTGAAAGAGTATAGCTAGAACGTGTAGTATTGATGTACATTTCTGATATAAATTTTGTTTGAATAAATATGTTAAATTACTTCCAGTGCTATGTATCCAGAAGTTTAACCATTGATATATATTCTTACCAACTCTAGTCAGAAGGCTGACACCGACATTATGAGCATGAACAGAACCCGCCATTGTGACACACGGAACTCCCATGTACAGTGACTCACAAGTAGTAGTTGTTCCTGCATATGGAAATGTATCCAAGCTGCAAAAGCAGGTAGTCATTCTTCAATAAACCATAGCAAGGTAAAAGACTAGGCAAAGTAACAAATCTTGAACACAGACCACACAAGTAATAATAATTACTTCATTGCCTTTATTAGATGTTTAAATATTATTTCAATCATTTTCGCACAACTTGGGCAGAAATAAAGTAGAGTTGGAAGGAATCATATTTCTCACTTTATATTTCTTTTCAAGTACACAGAAGAAATTGATAGTTTTACTCCGTTTCCTTTCTTATTTCCATCCAAGTAAACACAGAATTAGTGGACTATAAACTCAATTTATTATTGAGGATATAACAGTGATATTTTGAAATTGAACTCACGTAGAGAAAATCAAGGCCTGCAATGTGCTCTAATAGATTGATAATATGTAAAAGCAGACGAAGAAAAAAAAAGGAAAAAGTATATAGATATTATTAGGAGATGACACAAAAGTTGGACAAAGAATAAAACAGTTTTTTCATAATCAACACGGTTAAAGTTTGGTTCTGGTATCCACAACTAAAGTTCGACTTGAATAAAAAGATAACAGAATCTGTGGAAGTTCCAAATGAAAAAAGTATAAACAGAAAGTGATCCATTTTGGGGTTTATCACCGTATTAGTAAGCATTAGCAAGTTGTATTTGCCTAACAAACTATAAATCTTAAGCACCAAAAAGTTAGTTGAACTTTAAAATAATTCTTCACTTTAAGACAGCTTAATTTCTTGAACAAAAAAACATAACATAAATTAAATTTTAATGTACTTTTTTTTTTTTATGAAATGGCAAGGAAGATCACCAGAAATAAGGACAAGGACATATTAGATAATGAAAAACAATTAGCCAATGGGAATAAGCATGCTGCCAAAGTTGTTTTAGATCAGTTAATGCGTTCCCTGAATAAAGATGGTTTCTTACTTTCTTGTCATAAACAAAGTACAAGGATGAAAGTTGAGTCAATGTTGCACCTTATATCCATCAAGGAATATGCTTGCATGTGATCATGGTTAAGAAGGATAAGGGGTAATAGATCAACTCGCAAGGATTCCAACCCCATCTGCTCCAATGTAGAGAGAAATTTCTGCCTAACACTTTCGCAACAGAAAGGCTTGCACTTGACAACGAGTCTAGAATTGGGAACTGCACATAATATAGTTGCCCAAACTCGCAATACTCTTGGTGTTATCTGACAAATATAAATAAAACAAAATTATATCATAGCTTTAATTTCAAAAAAAAATAAATAATAAATAATATAATTTTAGGTGCTACCTTAGCCAAATTATTAAAGCTTCCGAAGGTGATAAAACCATTGGAAAGAGCCGGTGTTGGTGTAACAGGACCAGCCTCAGGGGAAGGCGTATAGCAGAGAAAACAATCTGGGAGACGAACTAATTCTTCAACATTCCTGCCAAAAATATTATCCCTCATTAATTAGCCATTAACATTAGCACAAAATTGGCAATCTTTATATGTTAAAAATGACATAATTTAAGACTTACTTTTGATTTGAATTAAGTGGATCCGTTAACTCATCTGTTATCCGATAATCAATTGTTGGCAAACCAGTTGTATTTGGGTAACCAATCCATGTTGCCTAACAATCATCATATACCACCAATCATAAGAACAACACGCTAGTAGAATGCTGATAACCTAAATCCTACTAAGCTATGAACATGAAAGAAAAGCAGGAAGAAGGGAAACAGGAAACTCCATGAAGAAAGAAAAGTACTTCATGAAATACTGAAATCCCTAATGGGTGGTCAGCATCAGAAGATGAATACTTTTGCAATTGCTGAGAATAGCCACATAATGCTGAAAATATATAAATTGGCAACTACTACCTGGACTGGAGCAGGCCGGCAAGCCATCATGCCCAATTTATTATTTGCAGTGTGTCCAGTAAGCTCCACCAATATATCAACTTTATCATCTCTAACCAAGCTAGCCACCCTTTTCTCATCTATACCATAAATATCTCTCCACACACCACCCTTTTTCAGAACTCTATCCTTAAATTTAAGTGTCTTTGCGTCTGCCTAAAGAATCATACCAAGTAACAAATCAGCAATGGAAAAATGGTTATATTCAAAATGCCGGGAAAATGGTTATTCAAAATGCAAAGGCAAGAATATTAAAGAGAAAAAAAACAGAAAAGGAAAAGACTTGGCCACAGTCCACAAGGAAAAGGTGCAAGGAGAATGATTCAACTAAACAAACATAAGGAGAAAAATAGAAATAAAGGAAAAGGAGAATTTTCACCTTGACAACGGCAGAGTATACAACCACCTTATAGTTTGCATAGTCATGGTGAGAAAGAGGTGCTTCAATGAAGTAGGAAACAGAGTGAGTAAAATAATCAGGGGACACATATCCAACTATCAGCGGACGGTCTGTGTCTTTAGGATTATCCCAAGTGGTATATTGCACATAGTGATTCATAAAGCGCCTTCCCCATTCCCTAAGAAACAGTTTAACTTAGAATCAAGCCATATAATGTATATGAAAAATCATAAAGCAACCAATAAATAAACTTATTCAAGCAACTGTAGGCAAATATTGACAGTCATGAATTGATATACTTCAAAAAATATTATGCTAATCCTAGTTCCAGATAAATAATGAAACCTTTATATAAAAAAACATGACAACTATATCAGAATGATAAACCCTTTCCCAAATAAGTTAATAAAATAACTCTATTTAATTTACCAAAAAATGAAAAAGTTAGTGTTTTCAAAGAAAAATAATCACTCTAATGGAAGATGCAAAAACAAACAAATGAAGCAAGACTTTTGGTTAGGAAATTGTTACTACCTATGCGCCTCAAAAAGTTTATCATCTGAACCCACATCTATGTAGTTCATTGCCAAGAGTCGATTCTGCAAAACTACATACAAATTAGTGAAGAAGTATTTTCACCAGGTACTCTGACCTAATGGTACCTGGTTAATTGAGATGATAATTGACAGTAATAATCAAATAGGTCAGCAATGCAACTTAAAGATATAGGGTTATCCCATTAGAGTAAAAGCAATCAAATATTAAGAAAATGGTGCCTCTAGAAAGTAGTTGTAGATCTCTTCCACTGCTTCATCGCTCTAACCTCTCCTTCTCCACCCCAATCAGTATGTTTCTTTCTATTTTAATTACTTTTACTACCCATTTGCAACTATAGTCCTATTTCTGCCCATTTCTCACATTTTAGCCAATTTCTTCCTATGTTTGTTAATTTATGATATCTCCTTGATCTTTACACTAGAATTTCTCAGTCCTATGAGAGTTAACATCTTGAGCAAAATCAGCTCAAATTCAGTCAATCCAGATCCAATTCAACCAGGCAGACTCAGATCAGCTGATTCTTCAAACTAATATTTGCTCTTGGTTTAGGAAAAACTTTAATTATGGATGACCAGCTGTGATTTTAAGGATCATAGTTTTCACAATTACAAAAGAACACATAATAAAAAAATAAATAAAGCAAAATAAAATTAGTGTAAAAAGGAGAATGCTAAGATGAGTGTACTAGAAAGATAAAATTAATAATAATAGTATCCGAGAGATATTTAATTTTATATATGAAAAAAAAGGCACAAACAAAAAGAACATTTGCATACACCCATGTACTTTTGTCATTGATTCATAGGCATGCTCAAAAGTCAAAGCATTGTGAAGAGGAAGGTATAAAGGAAGTTTTTGTTTTTTCCACAATATGTCAAAATAATTTAAATGAGATAATATGGTCATCTGCATCAAAGTCTCCAACAAACCTTAATTATATTGATTATCATACTGGAGGATAGGGAAAGGGTACAAAGATAAACAATAAGAACTGGCAGCAATGGAAACAAAAACAAATGGTTTGCTGTTATAGTGTTGTACCAGACAGGTGGCAGTTCAATATACTCTATTCGTATGCATGACATGTTGCCATAACATGCTTACTCCCCGAGAAAAACAGGACAGATTTGGAACCAGCATGCCAACTGTCAACATTAGGTGTCAGGAGCAATCCATCATGCTAGCCCTAGTCAGATGGGAGCTAGGTATAGTCCAAAAGTCACTTGAATAATATGCATAATAGACTTGGTTTAAGATATCAAGAAACAAGCAAAGAATTCACATCTTGGAGTATGAAAATATAGATGATGAGAATATGAAGACGGACAAATCCAAAAAAGCATGTTACCTGACCAGCATTACGTGAATCAGGATCTATCTGGAGACATCTCTCATAAGCCTCGATAGACAGATTAATACTGCCCACATCTCTGTAGAGAACCCCTAAACAAGAAATATAGTGAGAGTACAAAAGAAATTTCTTACAGCAACTCTCAAAGATATCAACAAGAAATATAATATAGCTGTGATCCATTGATATAATCATTTGCATAGATCCCCTCGAGGCCTTGAATATGATACTACAGTACAAAATAATCTAGGATAACTATGGAAACCCTCTGATAAAAATAAATCAACAAGAAATATAATATAACTGCAATAGATTGATATGAGCATTTACATAGATCTACTGGTATAGGATACTATTGTACCAAATAATCTAAGACCGAATTGCATATTTATACCAAAACCTCTAACAGAAGAGCTGAGACACCTCTAGTCAGACAACAATCTTCTGTGAGATTCTATTTGCAAAATCCTAAAATCTAAAATAGATACCTTCCCTTAGTTAGCATAAAGGGGCATATGGTTCCTGACAGAGATATAAGGGAAGCCCATAGGCATTTAAAACTTAAAAAAGTGCCAACCACTCTGGACTTCCTAGCATCTCAGAAAGTTAAGAGCAAAGACACATCTTCAAATCATAATCTTAAGTGATAAACCAAAGACAGTAGAAATAAAGAGAATAGATGCACAACCAACCTAGGTTATTGTATGCTTCAGCATATGTAGGATTTGCAATGATGGCTTTTTCAATCATGCTGGCAGCTGCATCCATTTTACCCTATAGAGAAGAATGTCATTTTTGCAATACTGTCAACTTACCGGTATAAGTCATTTTTGAAAAAATAGTAAATTCACATAACAATTTCACAAGTGATCCATAATCTAGATGGTTATACCTGGACAGTGAAGACCACACCAAGATTATTTAGCGATTGAGAGAAGTTTGGTTTAATAGATAAAGCCGTCTAGAAAAAATAACCAAGTGTCAACAGAAATATCAAGAGCAATATCACACTATAGATAAAGATATATCAAATTTTTAAATATGGAGGACTGAAAAACAGAACATACCTGGTAACATTCCACCGCCTTATCCAGATTGTCTCTGTCCTTATAGATAACTCCCAAATTGTTGCAAGCCTCCGCACAATTGGGATTGAAGTGTAATGCAAGTTCATAAAACACAATTGCCTTCATGAATATTCAGATTCAAGTGTCAAAGAGTATCTTGCAGGAAAGAAGAGATAGTAAAACAAAGGAAACACAAACAAAGACAGTTGTTAGATGACTCTATATTAAGCTACAGATGGCCCATGCTTTGATGACACCCCGTACATGATTAAGCAACTCATCACACTTTCCACAAGATGCAAAATATTGTAATGTATAAGACTAACCTTATCAAATTTAAGCATTTCACCATATGCAACACCAAGATTATACATCGCATCAGCATAGTGCCAATTGTAAAACAAAGCTTTTTTGTAATATGCTACACCTTGGTTTATATCACCCTCGAGTTTTACCTAAGAATATAAGGAATCAGTTAAACAAACTGTAATTAATTTTAAAATAAATTGTAATCTGTAAATCACTCAATGGAGAAAAAAGTCAACAATAGCAGAAAGGCCCAATATCACTGCATGCAGAATTACTTTCATAGTTGTAAAAATAATTAACAAATTAAGCAAAGTGTTAGTGCATAGATGATTCCTGAAGATTAGAGAAATACTTAATATAAACAACAACATGGTGCACGAAGCTCCCAACAATGAGGAAGGATCGGACCTTATTGAGTCTATTATAAGCAGCCTTATCTTGCACTTCAAGAGACTATTTCTGACTCGAACCCGTGACCACAAGGTCCCACAACAACTATACCGTTGCACCAAAGGTCCCTTCTAGAGAAGCACTTAATATGAGAGAAGAAATTGACTTGTCAAGCAGATAACCAAATTCAGTATCTATACACTTACCACATTAGCAATTTAACGAGCAATGTCATACTCTACTTTCTTGATTTCTAACATTGGCTTGTAAGACTAAAGATTCAATTTATCAAGAAACATTTGATCTTCAATAAGACTAGATAAATATTAATTTGAGATTTGTGTTAATATCTGCCTCATCCAGAACTCACTTTTAAGTTTTTAGGCTAATTACCAAATTCAGTCAAACACTTGCCTCATTCAAAATTGAAAGGATCTACCGATATTCTATTTTCTTCAATTTTTAATATTAATTTGTAGGACTAAAGATTCAATTTATCAGGACAATTGATCTTCAACAAGACTAGATGAATATGTAAAATTAGTCCAGGAACATGATATTTGAACTATTATCCTGTGGGACCAATAAAACAAGGTTCCTTCTTTTAATCAGTAAATTATGCACAGCTGATAACGTCTAGAGCTAGCTTGTTCACATAGATGAGTCCACCAGACAATTCCTCTGCAATATAATCATTGACTAATGAATTAATGTAAAGACAAATATACGAGACTGCATGATTTTTAGTGAGGATATCTACTCTACAGTGTTACATCCTGATTAAGGCATAATATGGTTTCAAGGTGCGATCCTTGCAAAAACTTTCATTTTTTTCTTAAGATTTTCCTAAAGTACACCTCAACAGCTGAGACATGGCAGTGCAAATTTTATGCTAGTGCTTTAGGTGAGTTGTTCCATTGTAACCTGATTCTCACAGGCATGAACTAGGCAAAAGCATCAATAGCAAGGTAAAAGAATCCTGGCCTACAGGAACTTTTACAAAATTGAAACTGCTTTAACCATACAAATCCTACCAAATTCCGAATTGCTGGACTTCACTTCAAATTTTCAGTCCAAGTTCAAATAATGCTGATGATACATCAAGAAAAAAGATTATAAAATAAAGTGCACAAGCCACAGATAAGGAAAACAGAATCTGAGAGGAATTATGAAAATGGGTACATAGAACAATGCTATGAGAACTTTGATCATGTAAAAAGCAACTAACAGGAACACAACATTGAAATCAAAATAATGAAACAAGACAGAAGCAAAGATTGTTCCCAGATGCAGAAACCTCATTTAACTGTCATCATCCAGTCTCAGTGGTGCTGTTATAACTATAGATCTTGACTTAGATACAAGTCCATTAATTTTAGGAAATTGCATGGGTTAATTGAAGGGAGATTAGAAGCAATACAACTGTCAAAGGAAGTTATAATTATAACAATATTAAACTATGAATTAAATAAAAAATAATTTTATTAAGTTATTCCAACTTCCAACAATCACATTGCCCACTTGGTCAGCCGTGTAAGAACCAACAAAGTCCATAATGTTTATGTGGATGTAAATTGATGAAACACACATCGTATGAAAAGCCTATTGAGGCAGTAAATGCTGATATCCCATATTCATCAGGCTTGTAATCAGGTATCATTCTAAAAATAAGCCATCACTCTATGTCATTGCAGAACTTCACAGCTTGATTATCAAATGACCTAACATTTTTAAACATCTTTTGTGAGCAGCAGCATGATGTTAGCTGCACTTCAGATGTGTAAAAGAACTGTGGCAAATTCTATAGAAAGCTTCAAAATTGCAATTTAGAATTAGGTACATACATAAGAACCAAGAGGGTACAGAGAGGCCACTAAAGTTTTAAGATATATTTTTGAAGAGTAACCAGAGCCACAACAAAACTGTTGAAAGGAACTGACATGTACCAAGCTAGTATGATATTTTTGGCTACTATTAAAGGAAAATCCTGAAATGCTTCCTGAACTGAGCCAGTGAGATGGTTAATGCATTAGTGTACATAGAATTATTATATAGCAGAACCTTGTATCCAACCAGAACTATGTCACCAAAAAGCATTCAACTAAAGATATTTCTGCATCTTAACTCCTATTGGGCAAAAGGCGATTACGCTTGCCCTCATCAACCCGTCCTAGGACCATCACGAGGGACGTTAATCACGGTGACTGCAGTAAAATGGATGGGAGGGTGAATTGTGAATTTTAAAACTTGAATGGGCACATTCAGAACTAAAATCCTTTTTTTTGGTCTTCAAACACATCAGTCCTATATCTTTTCCTTGTTTTTACTTTCTGGAGCATACCCGTTGACTATCATGCAAATCTTGTAAAACATGAAACAACAGGCTTTCCATATACTTGGGAGAGACTAGCATGAATCAATGCCACATTAACTAAGAAAGTATATGGAATTAGTGATAATCTATCTGAATGGATATTCTACTTGAAATGCATTAAAAGATTTTAATTTCTTTGACATGGGGAACATGTATAGTCAATCTTTTAAGCATGAAAAAGTGGAACACCAACAGAGGTCAGAAAATGACACCCTGGAGAAAAGCAAAATAAAAATATAGCACGAGTATTACAACAAGGGCCCAACTGATTTTGAAGGTGCACACTGCAAAGGCACTTAGAATATGTATGACGCAGACTGAGATAAATAACTGACCTTAGTCCCAAGGTCTGTCAAAGCTATTGCCATGTTATTTTTGGCAATTTCAAAGTTTGGAGACACAGCTAAGCACCTGATACAGGAAAACAAAATACCCACAATAATTATGAACCAGGAGAAATGAACCATTATAGTTATGTTAAACAAAAAAATAACTTGGATGTCACCTTTCATAGCAAGCAATAGCTGCCTCCAAGTCACCCCGATTTTTATATATTACACCCATGTTGCAGTATGCTTCAGCATATAAGGGCCTCTCTAGGATAGCCTTCTCATAGCAGTTTAGAGCCAAATCATATTGCATCATCTCGGAGTAAACAACTCCAAGGTTGTAATAGGCGGGCTGAAGTATAAAAGTGGTGTCATATCAAACCCCAAAAATTAGAGGGAAAGCCCAAAAACAGTAACCAGGCAAATAAGATTCATGAACATACAGCATAGTGACTATCTACTTTAAGTGCTTCAAAATACTTCTGAATTCCTTCCTCAGTGTTACCGGCAAGTTTTAAGCTTGTCCCAAGATCTGTCAAAACAATAGCAAGGCATTCTGCAGCAGGTTTGTATGAAGGATCTGCCTTTAAAGCCTTCTTATATGACTGCAATAAACTTATTGTGTCAGATTTAATTGTTTATTTGAGTAAACTTCCCAATACATCTAATAAACTAACAGTGGATTAAACAATGGAAGTGAAAATGAGAACCTCAGAATTACCAAATCTCAAAAGGGTGCAAAAATACAACGAAAAGAGAGTATATAGAAAATTGATAGAGAAACTATAAAAACAATCTTAGGTAAGCAGGATATGCAGTATTCACCACGAAATGGTAAAAATTAACTATAAAAACAATTAGCAGTCTGTCCAACCAGTTGTGAACATTTTCATAGATAAATTTATCCCTGTTGGATTCTATGCATGGTAATATATCAGTAATGCCCAAGTTATTTAGATACTTTTTCTAGCATATTTTCTTTTGTCCCTCATAAATTAAACTAGTTAACTTGCCCATGGAATATATATATACCAGTCATCTGAACTAAACCAAACTGCTCAATAATTAATAGATTTATTTATTTTATACCACCCAAAAACATAACACATCTATCTTCAAGTATTTAGAAAGGCGAAAGAGTATGCAGGTCATATAAAGTCAGCCCACTATATAAAACTTATGATGCATATAAGCATTTTCTAGGAATATGTGATCAATATTAAAGTATTAAGAAATTTCTATATCAATATCTTGAGTATTAATCATTTGCAAAACATGTTCTTGAGTAAACACTTAGAAATCAGAAGCAACTAAATACGATAGTTCAGCTTTGAAGTAAATTTGGATTAGCTTAAACTGGTTAAAATAAACCAGAAAAGGTTTTTAAACTACATGTGTAGATCGCATATACTATACTAATTAACAGGTATATATTTAAGAATCTGATAGATCACAAAATCAATCTTTAAGTTCATAGAGGATCCGAAGGAACAAGTTTCAATTATCCATAGTTACCAATAAAATGAAGGCATTAAGTATTAAATTGTCAAAAATAAAGTAAAAAAGCCCTAATGAATTTTAGATACCTTTTCTCAAAAAAATACAACCCAATAGTAACAAAAAAGGATGCTACAATTGTTAACTACCTAAAAAATGGAATACTTAGCAACTAGCGTTTTCTTTAGGAGATGCCTGATCAAACACTTATTTAAACTCAAGTAAAAGAAAATGAAAATTGTGTGTCATGAAAATAAAGAACTAGTAAAGATGGGCTTACTTAAACCAAAAGATAGAAGGGAGAGGGAGGGGGAGAGAAAGTAACACAAAACTATACCCAAGTAATTCATAATCCATGTATAACTTTGTGAGCCTTACGATCCCCTTTCCACTTCCCCTCCCCATACCTATCATTCCGCCAAAGTAAGCCCAGCCTAAATATAACAATTAAGTCACTCAACTAACAAAATTCCAGGGATTTAAGTAACAAGATTTACCCCAAATACAATAATAAAAAAACAAATTTTCCGTCTAGATTAAGAAATATCTGAATTAGTAAATAATTAACAAATACAGAAATCATGAACACCTCAGCAGCCTCCGATAAGTGTCCCTCATCCTTGTAAATAACCCCACAGTGAGTGAGGGCGCAAGCATTGAATGGATCAAGCTTAATTGCTTCTGTAATACAACCAAAAGCTTGCCGCAATTGATTCTGCATTTGGAGGCAGATTCCCTTGCCTATAAGGGCTTCCAGATTGGTTTTATCCTTCTCAAGGATGCTTTCATACAACAACTGAGCATCTGCAAACTTGTTTCGCGACCTTAGGATATTAGCATATGTGAGAGCACCATTCCCTTCAATCTTCCTCCTAAGCAAAGGAACTTCAGGCTGAGTTGAGCACTCATCTAAGGAAGTTTTCAAAGCTTTGGGGCAGCCATTCTCCAATAGAGCACATTCCCTCTTATTCCCATTATCAGTGTCCTCTATCCATGCCATGAGGAGATAGCCACCTGACACTGCTCCTGGAAAGAGTGAAGGAGATGAAAGAAATAAGCTAAATTTACCTCTTGAGAGTCTTAGAACGGGCTATGATTCACTTTAAACGAAGAACATAAAGCGGACAGGAAAAGGGATCGGTATAAGTAAATTCATCCTACACTCTGGCAACTCGATGCAAAAGCCCTACCAAAGAAATTCAAAGATCAAAGAGTGAAAAGTCCCAACTTTAATCACACTTCAAGGAAACGCCGATGAACGAAGACCAAGTCCGACGAAGTCAATCAAAATGCGAGTCCACGGAGTGAGAAAAACGCGAGAAACCCAAACAACACATCAGCGTAATCTACACGGAACAACAGAACAGGAAAAAGAAATAGAAAGAGAGCGGCAAGATTAGAACAGAACGCTAGGGTTTCGGCCTTACAATGGAAGGCGGAGCGGCGGTGAGAGGGAAGCCACCGGAAGGGAAGAAGCGCGCTGCTCCAGCAGCGAGGGTGTCGAACGGACGGAGAGAGGGAGGCAGTCCGGAGGGTTTTCGCGCGGCGGCAGGGGTGGAGGGCTCTCCCTCGACTTCTTCGTATCGCTCTCTTTTTCGTCGGCTTTTTTCCAGTCTTTGCGTCGCCCTTTTCGCTGCGCTGCCTACCGCGGCAGCTGCCTTGTGCCGTATGCCCTTTTATTGTAGAGGTAATTTGCGGGCTAATGATACGCGTCGCTACTCCATAAATACCGAATCGAAGATTTTTTTTTACCGATAAAAATATCTAATAAATAAAAGGCTTCTTCGATTAAAAAAAAACTGAAGAATATTATTTCTTATCTAATAAATATTATTTAATGCCAGGATATTTCAGTATCTAATAAATGATGTTAGAAAGAACTGCAATATCTTTCGTAGGCGATAACTACTGCCAACGACCAACAGATGTGTTGGCTTTTGAGATTAAGCGATTAACCATTAGCTTGTTTCAAACAAATGCAGTTAATTCTAGGTGAAAACATAGATACAGAATTTATCGTCACTGGCCATGACAAGCCATGAATCAATCAGAATCATGCCTGCTCTTGCCTTTATGCCTGCTCTGGTGTATTCGCTTGTCGTCCGAATCATTAGACCGTTTCTTCTCGTGATGCTTCCGATGATTACCTTCTCTGTCCCTTCCCTCTTCGTGTCTTGGTTCATCATTACTACTGCGGGGTCTCCTCTCATCCCTTTCTTCCCGCCGCCTCCTTTTTCTGCGTGTGTCCATCGACTGATCTTCGTCACTTTCGTTAATTGTAGTTTGTTCATTCTTACCAGGTGCCTTAGCCAAGGTCCGTTGAAGAGTGATAGACTCCGGTTGATTGCGAGGTGCCCTGCAGCCCACAGCACGAATGTTTTAGCTCAAACTAAGTGTTGTGATTTAACAGTCTCAATATTCTAGAGCAATGAAATCAATAATATAGCTGCTGAGCAAAAAAGAGATTAGTGTGATAGTGATCTTACTTGTACAAGCCAAGCCCTTGAACCATAATTGCTTCGGCATGCTGAGCACCCAGGTCGTCAGCGGTAGACCCTCTCTTTACAAGCTCTGTGTATTCATGTTTATCCAGCCGATTGCCTTGAGGCCGACTGGCACGCTTGGGAGTCAAGCCAAGCACTTCTCGCATAGCCTGTTCTTCATCTTCTTTGATCCTTTTGATTTCCTCTCTAATGGAATCCATCTCTGAGCTGGGAGATTGCTTGTCTCGAGTATACCAGAACAGATCTTTCCCTGATAAATGGTAAAATAAAATTAATAAAGAGCAAACATATAACCTTTTTTACTGTTGCAGAGAGAGGATTGCAAGAAGAAAAAAAAGATCAATGTTAAAATACAGTAGGGTAACAGATGGAATTCTGCCTCCAAAAAGGTAATTCAAAGAACCAAAGGGCACAAAAGATCTATTTGTTTTGTGGAAAATATTTACTAGTGTTTTTCCAGCATTTGGCACGTCGTAAAATCATGATCATCGGAAATATTTCCTAAGTTCAATGGAAAATGTGGTCATTTGGAGGGAAAACAAAATCATTTTACCATACTCGTCAGTGAACACCTTCCATCGATCATACTCTCGAGCCACCCACCACCACTTTTGCTCTCTGTTCAATAGCATCTGTGACTTCCTCCCCTCTGCCTACCACTTCCCACAGGCCCCCTGCTCACCTGTAAATTTTCTCCTGTTCAAGGGAAAATCTAGTTGTTTGGGGGGGAATGACTTCTGCTTGGACCTTGAGTGACCTACCCAGTTTTTAAGATGACAATGACCCCAATTACTGCAACAATGTAGAAGATACCTAGACAGGTAAAGATTTGTAAGATTGACAATGGATATAGTCTTTGAGTTCTTAAGGCAAGTTATACATGATAGCACGAGTGATTATCTAAAAACAATAATGTTTCTTTAGTAAGATATGACCAGAGATAGAATAAAATAATAAAAAAACAATAATAAAGAAACAAAATACATGGCAAAAAAAAATGTTGAAACCAATGGTATATTTGATTTATGGCCATAATCATGAATATGAATTGTAAAGACTCATATGTGTGTGCGCATGCGCATAGAGTTTTGATATGCTAAGTACCTTATACCGCACACCCAGTACACACCTGAAAAAAAAATCGATTTGAAATTTTTTTTATTTAATACTATTACTCAACTCCTAAACCCTAAAGGCAAAACCCTAAGGGTACGTTTGGTCCCTTGTTTATGTGATTACCAAGTAATCACATAACTAAAGTTATGGGGAATAAAACATAATCTAATGTTGTTTGGTTCAATTTAGGTAATGCAAAGAAAATTTGTTTGTTTGAAGATTTTAATGTATAAACCGGTTTAATATTTTAATATATTACCCTTCGTTACAAAAACTAATTATACATATTATTTTTCTTTCTTTTTGAAACTTTATTATTATTATTATTATTAGTATTATTTGAACTTTACGTTTTTCTATGTTTTTTAACGTTTTTTTTTGTTTTTCCTTTTTTTAGTTTACGTTTTTTTTATTTACGTTTTTATAGTTCGTTTTTCTTTTTTTTTTTAGTTCGTTTTTCCTTTTCGTTTTTATTTTTTAAGTTCGTGGTTTCTTTTATTTTTTTTAGTTTACGTTTTTCTCTTTTATTATTATTATTTTTTTAAGTTTACATTTTTTTTTATTTTAAAATGAAATTTTTTTTTATAAAAAGTTTTAGGGGTATTTTTGGTTAAAAAATTTCGTTAACCCCAGAATCAAAGAAAACCTTACTTTTTCGAGGTTTCCGATTCCGGGTTACATGCCCCTTTTGCTGACATGTCAGGCATGGATAATTACTCGGGAATCGCCGATTACCTAAACCAAACAGGGTTTTCATTGATAACCTTGGATGGATAACTAAGGTTATCTGAGATAACCTTAAACCAAACACACCCTAAATAGCATACCTGCAAGCAAAAATAAAAAATAAAAAATAAAAAATAAAAAAAATAAAAATGTTAACATGTACTCCAGTTGTGCCAATCAGATTTTGCCTTTAGAATTTAAGAGTTGGGTTATAGTATACAAAAAATTTCAAAATGAAAAAAAAAAAAAATTTGAGGTGCTCACGGGATGTACGGCGTAAAGGTATGACATGTCAAACTATCTATCTCTCTATACCCAACGGTTTATATGAATAGGACCAATAATATGTATAGCAAATTTTGGAAAACTAAGCTCTGTTGCTTTTATGTAAAAAATATTGCTAAACAAAGAGGGAAAAAAACATCATACAGAAAAGTACCAAGAAAATCCACTACCTATACAAAATTAAAGCATAAAATAGAAGTCTAGGAAGAGTACCTTTTTGCCATCGGCCAACAGGAGCATTAATGCTATGACCAAGATAATTCTCTCGATGTTTATCAACCTTCACATCATCCCATTTGAATTCTAAAAAAAACGACAGGATACTGTATGAGTCCCATCTATTTAGCAAAGATGGAAGGAAATAAAAATAGCTCCAAAGACAAGTCATCAGAGCTGATAAATTAGAAACAGAACAATGAAGTAATTTGCATGGAGCCAGAAATGGACAAAAGCAGCCTATTCCGTGCTATTTTTCCACAAAATAATTCATTTGTTAAGGAAGATAGACATTAAATTGCTTTGAACTTAACATATTTCAAGATGAGAGGATCTATATCTCAAACAAAATTTTCATCATTTGAAAAATAACAACTAGAAAGTGGCAATTTCATGTATCTACAGGTGTAGCTCTCTACGTATATATGTAATCTATGTCCCTGAGGTACATAGAATTCCCAGCAAAGAATTTTTTAGGTATCCATTAGATTTAGAGTTTTCCATCAATCAATAAGTCATCCAATTCAATCAATGTGACTGCATGATCAAAGAAAAAGGCATTATTACTGATGTATCAGCATTAGCCACAGGAATCTATCTGTTAGCATAGTTTAACATCAGAGTAGGATTAGATATTCCAAAGATGGTCAAAGCAATCACATAACAACTTACCAGACCACAAAAATCAATTCGTCAGCATATTTTAACTTCCAGAGTACAATTAGATAAGCCAAAACTGATCAAAACTATCCGATAACGACATACCACATAATACTAGTTGTTCTAGCCACACGAATAAAGACATTCAATGTTCTTAAAATATCTGGAACAGGGTATTGCCTCCTGCTCATCAGAAACACTCCCTGGCCCTCAAACACGTGAAATATCCATCATCCATGCACTAAAATAACAATATTACAGAGGGAAAAAAAAACTTCACACGCTAAAATTTTACGTTATTTTATGGGAATTCCTCCCATGGAGATCGGGATATCGCATGCAGCATTAATTATAAACCCTAATGCTGGTTATGAATACAGAGAATGAAATGAAACGGAGAAAAAAAACAAACATAATTTTATAATACACCGTCCAAAGAGCAACGTCTACATAAATCTCCCTTTATACGCAAAGATCCGCGTGAAAATTGAAAGATTTTTCTGACAGAATGATATGAGCCGACGCATACATAGAATAGAACCCAAGCAAGGGAGGAAGAAAGAAGAAGAAGCTTACGATCTCGACCGCCTCGAACACCTCCTCTCGAAGGATGATACATCGCTTCCTCAGCTCCGCCTCGCCTCGCTTCGATTCCGAAAGCGATTCCGATCGCGGCGACGAAAGGGCGAAGCTGGAGATAACGATACGGAAATTGTAGATAATAAACCACTAGCTGCCAAGCGGGTCGGTTCCGCAAACATGAACCGAACCCGACACCATATATTTAAAATTTGATTTCATATATTTAAAAAAACCGAACCCAGCATCATATATTTAAAACCGAACCCGGCTTATATTCTTTTTTTCAAAATACTACTAAAATTAATCGGAAATAATTATTTAATTTTTTTCTGAATTTGAGATGATTTAAATTTGACTTGAGTTCCATTTGTTTAAATTAATGTCATTAAACTTTGAATTTAAACTTAATTTGATTATTTAAAATTTTTATATTTTTAAATTTATTTAATTGAATAGTAAAGTTGATGTTACAAAACTTATTAACTATCTTGAGAAATGAGAAGCCTTTTTATTTTATTTATAAATTTAATAAAAAAACTTATTAATAAATATGGTCCATAATTTTTATTTATAAAACATTATTTATGAATAATTTACAATTTGCGTTCACAAATGCCAACTAGATAAACACGCTTGCATGCATTTAATATTATTCATTTAGTTTAACAAACTGTTAATAAATAAATTGTTACTAAATTTGTTCCGGAGTGGTTTGGTTGATTTAAAACTCCATCCATTTAAACGCAAATGGACACTTTATTGTCTCGGCAAAAAAAAGTTGAGCGTGGGCAGCTTTTCAAATTTTTAGATATTTCAGAATAGAGAGTTAACTTCAATAAATTAATTAATAATTTTTTTTAATAGATAATTAATCTAAAAATATTTGGTTGATCAGTAGCCTGCTGTAAATACTTTTTATTTATCCTAGTCGTTAATAGAAAACTTTTATATAATTAATTGATCATCATAGATTAATTAATATAAACTAATGTGAATGTCAATTAATAATAATACACTTATAATTGAAATTAAAAAAGATGCTATAAGACTATGGTGCAATAATAAGCACGGAAGCGGCCTCTTTAGATAATAATGATTCAAAACTCATAAAGGTATCTTACATTTGTAGAGTTAGAATTATTTGGGTAGGTAGGATCCTCCAGTCCCGTTTATCCTAATCTATCTCTGGACCAAGGGTAGTGATTGAAGGGATTCAATGATCCTCACCTGTTTAGCAATTGTGGATCATTGAATCCCTCCAATCACTGTAGTGGATCAAGCCCTAGTCTGCTAAAAGCGGACCAGAGGATCTCTGCTCTTACTTGTGACGTTGGTAATGGCAATGACCGCCACTACAAAGTAACTTTGATTTAAGGACGAAATTTAGGGGCGAAATTTTTTTATCCCAAATCTGTAACAAATTTTGCGACGAAACAAGCAATCCTTGTTAATTAGCAACGAACAAGTTTCATCGCCAATTAGCAACAATTATATAAATGTTCTTAAATATCAATTTGACCCAATATATTAAGATTATTTTTTTAACGTCAAAATGACTATAAATGTTTTCAAAATCAGTTGATAGACCTAGAGAACTCAGAAAGATATAAAATCAATTGAAATATGTTCGCCTAGTTCTCCTGATTATATCCATACCCTTAAACATAAATTTGACATAATATATTTTTTTCATAACTAAAATAATTAGATAGCTTTAATTGTACTTTATAAAAATACTAAAAAGAGTTATTGATTGAACATGTTATAGTTATTTTGATGTTAAAAAATTACTTCTCTCAATATATTGAATCAAATTGATATTTAAGGGTATTTATATAATCAGAAAAACTAGATAAATATATAAGAACTAGATTCATATTATTTGAGCTCTCTATGTCCCTCAACCATTTTTGAAGACATTTATTTTATTTTAATTATGTGACAAATTATAGGATTCGTCGTAAATTGAATAAAAAATTAAATACAAATCATATGTATCTTAAACTTGCATATGAACCTAGAGAAGTCAGTGATATAAAATCAGTTTTTATGTGTTCGTATAAATCTTCTAATTATAAAAATATTCTTAAATATCAATTTTACCAAATATATTGATATTAGTGATTTTTTAATATGAATGTATCAAAAATATCTAATTTATATTCAAAAAATCATTGATCTCGATATATTAGGTCAAATTAATGCTTAAAAGCATTTATACAATCAATAAATTTATATGAATACATATAAACTATTTTCATATCATTTTGAGTTCTTCAGGTCCCCCTCAATCGATTTTGAAGATACTTATTTATTTATTTATTTATTTCAAGTCTGCAACAAATCCATGGATTCATCGCAATTCTGCGACAAATCCATGGATTCTTCACAGACATGAAACCATTGATTATATAAATACCCTTAAACATCAATTTGACCAAATATATTGATATTAGTGATCTTTTTAATACAAATATATTCAAAAAAATCTATTTCATGTTCAAAATATCAATGATCTCAATATATTGGGTCAAATTGATATTTGAGGTCAATTATATAATTAAGAGATTTATATAAACACATTGGAACCGATTTTATATCATTCCAAACTCTCTACGTCCCTCAACTAGTTGTAGACATATTTATTTTTTTATGAAATAGTAGCAATGGAAAATTGACATTTCTATCGCTAATGACGATGAACAATTTATAAGTGCCCTAGATTAGTTTTAATATGATCAACTGAGCCAGTTAAGTCCTATAGATTTGATGTCTTGTATCTAAGTATATAAGGATTTAGGAACACAAGAAGTTGAGCGCAAGATGCAGTAAGCGAGAGAAGGACGACACGGAAAGCAAGTCGACAGGCTTAATGCATCTGAGGGACAAGGAATTGCAGAAGAGTACATTGGTGGATAAAAAGGACACGCGTGGAGCATTCGAGGGATAAGAAGCCGGAGAGGAAGCTTGCTCAAAGAGAAAATCAAAGTTGGATTTGGGTGAGCTCAACTCTGAATAACCGAAGCATCACCCAAGTAAGTGCGAGGAAAAGAATCGTCAACATTGATATTGACCATTATAATGAATAGTGCTCGAGGCACCTCTAGTCCAACTGAGTTCTGCCTAAAAAAGGACTGGAGCTACCTCTGATGGACTAGATGTGCCTCGTATGAACAACAGCCAAGGCGCCTGTAGTTAATCGGAGTGCCTCTAATGAACAGTAGTCGCTAGGCTACCATTATGAGGAGGATAACATTTTATCCACTTGGAGGCGCCCTGAATGACTTTGGAGGCACCTTCGATGTCGCCTCAACAAACGGTAACTTTTTCCAAAATGATATAAATAACACCCTAAAGTTAGGAGTTCAAAACACACTGATGCGGTGATAGGAGGAGGTCCACCTGGCACGGGGTCAACCACCAGGGTGGAGGTCAAAGTCAAGATGGTCAACGTCCAAGTGTCAAAGGGTCTAACAAAGGATAAATGTAACGGTCGGTCGGGACAAGTAGATCTCGATCGAAAAGACATATATCCGAGCGGGCAATCCTTCTGACTCGAGAGAATATCATAAGCAGGCGCTCAAGCCATATTATCAAGACGCTGAGGGAGACCGGATAGTTTGTCCGAACGTAGAAAGGCAGGTTACTACACAGACAACGCACGAAAGAACAATTGAAGTGGGCAGAGCCGAGGACTCCCGACCGAGCGGCTACCCGCTCGACCAAGCAACAGGACCTGACCGTGGACACAGCGGAGTCCTGGGCGAGTGGCTAATCCGCTCGACATCCATTCATAGGGTACAGTGGAGGGCATGCCCACAAACATGTTGGAGAACATGGACACGAACATATTAGAGAACGTGCTCATGCCTCGAGGAGCATGTGTTGGTTGCTACTCGGAAAACCTAATGGTTCTACTGTACAAAAATTTTATACAAAGATCTGAACCTTTTCCTAGCTACCATGTGTTCTTTTAAATTAAACTTGGATCGCCTGCGGAACTTAACACGTTTGATCCTAAGTTTAATTTATTTGTTCTTTTAAGTTTAGACTTGGATCTCGTGCGGAACTTAACACGTTCGATCCAAATCACCTAGGTCACGAAGATAATTAAATATCTATTTCCAAAATCGGCTTCCAGTACTGCATGGTGAGGCACTTGGCATTCTTGGATATGGGAGCAACCACCACCGACTAGACAAAGCCTTTTAAGAAAATTAAATATTTAACCTTCCCATAGTAACCCTAGGTTAACCGCTAAGAACAATCAAATCACAAGAAAAAAAAAAAACAAAAGAACACAACTTCGAAAACTAATTCGAAAAACTAGAATCGCATGTCTCTTGTATTTGGTATTTTTACAAAGAAACAAAACCAACATGATGCCAAAAACAATTATTAGTTATACATTTCTTTGTGAATATGACCTTTTGATCTTCTACAGTATTCTTCTTCTAATCTCGGACATTGTGTGGACAACGATCTTCCGAGACGAGAACCACCTAGCACCTTCTTCTTCTTCCTTCAAGTTTCGGCCAAGCACAAAACCTCCAAAGGATGAAAAACTTTTTCCACCAACCAAGCTCCAAGGGATGCAAGTTTTTTCTCCTTCTTCTCCAAGCTAAGATCCGACTACCACTTGATCTCCAAGAAAGATGAGAGGTTCGGCCACACCAAGGAGAAGAGAGACTTTGAAGAAGCCGGCTACACCAAGGAAGAAATGAGGGAGAAAATATAATAGAGGTTGTGTTAATGAAGGCACCCAAACCCCCTCTTTTATAATCCTTAGCCTTGGCAAATAAGGAAAATTTAATAAAATCTTCCTTAATTCTTTTGCCATTAAAAAGGAAATTTTTAATTAATTAAAATTAAAATCCTTTTCTAAATGAATATGGCCGGCCACGTCAAACAAGCAAACTAGGAAAAATTTTCGCTAGAAAAATTAAAGCTTCCTAATTTGCTTCCAGAAAAATTTTAAAATAAAATTTCTCTTTAATAATCCCTTCATGGTTGATACTATAAAAGGGAATTTCTATAATTTTAAAATTTATCTTTTCAACATGTGGATGATTTATAAATAAGGAAAGTTTTTACCAAAATTAAAAACAACCTTTTAATCTACAAATAAGGAAAGAGATTTAACTCCTATCTTAATCTTTTGTAGAATCTTATAAAAGGAAATATTTTAATTTTTAAACTCACTTTTAAATCATGTATTCCACATAAGAAAAAATTTAAAATTAAAATTCCTTTTCTATTTTTAATGGTCGGCCACACATAGGTTGAACCCATGCTTGGGCCGGCCACAATCAATCCCATCTAAACATGGTTTGGCCGGCCCTTGCTTGGGCTCCAAGCAAAGCTTGGCCGACCCCCTTTAGATGGGTGTGAAGGTGGGCATAGGTGGGTATAGTACTATATAATTAAGAGACTACAATAGGGACCGGGAGAAGGAATTGGTTTTGGTCTCCTGATAAAATTAAGCATCCCGTGTTCGCCCCAAACACACAACTTAATTTTATCAATAATAATTCATTCCACTAGAGAACTATTATTGAACTACCGCACCAATCCCAAATTACATCTTTGGGCTTCTTCTTATTATGAGTGTATTAGTCTCCCTGTGTTTAAGATAATGAATGCTCACTAATTAAATGAGTTACTGACAACTCACTTAATTAATATCTTAGTCCAAGAGTAGTATCACTCAACCTTATCTTCATGTCAAAATAAGTCCACCTGCAGGATTTAACATGACAATCCTTATGAGCTCCTCTTGGGGGCATTCTCAACCTAGATTACTAGGACACAGTTTCCTTCTATAATCAACAACACACACTATAAGTGATATCATTTCTCAACTTATCGAACTTATTGATTTATCGAACTAAATCTCACCCATTGATAAATTAAAGAAATAAATAACAAATATATGTGCTTGTTATTATATTAGGATTAAAAGCACACACTTCCATAATAACTGAGGTCTTTGTTCCTTTATAAAGTCAGTATAAAAAAAACGACCTCTAATGGTCATACTCAATACACTCTAAGTGTACTAGCTAGTGTAATTATATAGTTAAGATAAACTAATACCTAATTATACTACAACCTTCCAATGGTTTGTTCCTTTCCATCTTGATCGTGAGCTACTGTTTATAATTTATAAGGTACAGATAACATGATCTTCTGTATGTGACATCACACACCATGTTATCTATAATATAAATTAATTGCCCCTAGGGCGTAGCGCAGACGGTGGGCGCATGGTATCTCTGGCGTAATGGTCAGGGGTCGATTCTCAGGAACTGATGACCTGGGGTTTATCCCGCCATGCGCCTATGGCCTGTGTATCTGCATGAACCTCCCTCCATATCCGTGGGGCCGATACTAGGGGGCCGCTAAGGTAGCGGATCTACCTTTTTTATAATATAAATTAATTGAACAACTACATTTATCATAAATGTAGACATTTGACCAATGTGATTCTTATTTCTAGATAAATGTTTATACCAAAAGCTAGACTTTTAGTATACATCCTAACAGCATGCACGTCGTCCACCAGAGTTCTATATAAAGGGGGGTCCATCATCGATGGAGGTACTCGTGATTTACTGCTTACGTATAATTCTATTGTTTCACTCCTCCACAATCCAGTGACTGACTTGAGTATCGGAAGGTCAACGCCAGGGGCCCTTTCCCTAGCTCGACACTAACGTCGTCTATTTTGCAGAGTGGTGCGGAGTCTACATCCTGTTAGCGAGGTCGCCACATCCCAGCTTTCCACTCACCCTCTTTTGGACAGGATCACACACCTTGTGCTTATTTCTGTATTTCATTTTCTAAGCTTCTAATTGTTGTAAGAGTTTTTTCCACCTCTGACGTTGTTGAAGAAGTTCTTTAGCGCTTTTACTTACTTTGGATTAATAATCATCTATGCTGTAATCAAGTAACCCTCTTACTCATACTTTATTCTTTTAGTATTTATTTTTAATTAATTGAGTGTGTCCTTGCTAAGTAAGTAACTAAGTAAGTAACAAAAGGAATTTGCTATCCACCCCCCCCCCCCTGCCGCTGTCGCTCCACGTGAACCAACACAATTGACTTTTATGTCGCTATTAGTAAACAAAAATTTTTTGTTCTGTCGCTATTAGCGACAGATGATTGACTTTTCATCGCAATTGTTAAGCGGAAATTCCATTCCACTTCGATTATTAGCGATGAAAGTTTAGGTTTTCGTCACTAATAGCAATGCAGAATTTACTTTTCCGTCATTGAATGGAAATATAATTTCACTTTGGTTATTAGCTACAGAAGTTTACATTTGTTGTGCAAATAGCGACAAAGAATATACTTTCTAGTGCTAATTGCTGAACGGAGATTCCATTTTGCTTTGGCTATTATCAACGAAAATTAAATTATCGTCGCTATAAATAGTGATGGATATTTATTATCCATCGCCATGTATGTTAGCGACGGGCAACTAGGTGACGGTATACATTCCATCCCTAATCCGTCACTATTTGGTTATATCGATGGGATAGCGACGGAATATTTTTGTTGCTAAATGGTGAATTTTTTGTAGCGTTTAATATTTGACAATGAGTAAGTTTTGTAATCTTAATATGACGACCTATTTTCATATACCATAATATTCTTATTTATGAGTAAATTTAGTTTTAATATACAAATTTACAAAATTCGTAACTTAATTAGTTGTTTATATGCTATCTCATTAAATGTACTATATTTTTTCCTATAGGTTATCACGGGTGACATCTCTCCATTTGTTGTGCACTCTCTGATCTGTTAGCAATTATATGATAAATTTTTTCATGTTCATCATTATGTATTTAATTTATTTACTTTATTCTAACAATTTTGGTTGACAGTCTCGACATGGTGGGCAGAAACAGACTTCTCTTGGACAACTTACTTCATCATCGGGCATTGGACCTACAACCCCCCCCCCCCCCTCCCCCTTTCAGGTGTTGGACCTTCTCATGCACCTTCGCCACCTTCTCATTCACCTTCGTCGTTCACGCATGAACCTAATTCAGCTAAAAACTCAACTGCTGAGTTTATACACACTCAAAAATTTATAGTCCCACTCAGAGATTAGTAAGTACAATAAAATAAATTTTTTATTTTTTCAACTATCTTAATTATCTAACATTGTTTGGTTGTAATGATAGATTTGGAAATTTTGTATGAGTTATTCATAATATTAATAGAATCATGAATAACCGTTGGGGAAGTGCTTTAATGACATATAAAGCACTCCAACATCCACCAAAGAGCTCTAGTGGAACGAGTTTAAGGTATATTCCCTTCAGTTTATATATGAAATTAGAGTAAATATATAATCAATTATTTTTTTCCATTTCAATGGTCATTAAATTGGGACCCGAGTGAAAAAATGGAAATAAAAAAGAATATTTAAAAAAAATGTGACGATCACATCTGTCATGTACTTGTACTGAATCATGCTAAGATGAGGGAGAAAAGACCACCCTGCATCACAAATGAACGTTGGGCCAAGATCTTTAATGTTTGGGTAACTGACGAGAGTAAACAAAGGGCTCATCAGAATAGAACAAATTAAGTTTATAATTCTGGAGATTCATTTGTTACATACAAGGGAGGCTCTATTAGATAAGCATACACACAAATTGATTGTATTTTAACTCTCTCATTAATTTTTTTAATCTATTTTATTATTTTTAACAATATTTTTTTAGACCAAGGAAATGAAAAAGGAGTCTACATTCATAGATACTTACACCCGCATATTTAGAAAAAACAAAGAGAGTTGGAATGGAAAGATTTGGATTAATCTTTATTTGATCTATTCGTTATGTACCTAGTCTCTCGTTAAAATATTGTTTTTGTAATTTTATTCAAATTTTTATAATAACAATACATGATAAATATAATGAACTAGAGCTAACATAAAGATGCTCACAAGCTAGTGGTGATACTAAGAGATCTAAGCTCTCTATTGGCAATAATATGAGTTTATTGCTGAAGGCTACTGGAGGAGCTAAAGAGGGAGGGATATTAGTAGACTAGTAGTGAGTTCCTTCAACATAACCTATAGAGTTGTTAGTACATTTTCTTCTACCCCACTAGTAGTAAGGGCCCAAATAATTAGTTTGACTGAAGAGGTTAACCATTTGAAGGGAATAATATTGCAAAGGGCTCAAAAAATATTGCAAAAGGATCATGAAATTAGTAATTTGTGTCGATAATAAAACTTCATAATGCAACATCTTTAGTTGAGTTCCGCTCCAAGTCAGATTCCTCCCCGTTCTAATGATGATGGTGGCGACGATGATAATGATGGTGGCGACAACGATGATGATGGTGGTACCGTGTTAATGGTTTTTTATGATCTTATTTATATATGAATGTTATTTGTCTCACAATTAATATTTTTGAACCATAATTATTTGATTGTGAACTTTTTATTTTTGTATTTTTTTATTAATACTGTTAATTTATTTCAAATAGGATTAGCGAGCTCATGTTGGAGGAAGTAAGTATTAAATTTTATGTTAATTTATAGATTTTTTTATATAAAAATAATACTTTTTATTTGTTTGTTTTGATGCCGTAAAAGAAGAATAATGGAGGGAGAAAAAAGTATTTGTCACGAAAGAAGAAGTTAATTTTGTGATAACAAAAGTTGTTGCGTCGCTAAATTCTCCGAATGTCGAGTCGAGGATGATGATACCGACGACTCGAGATAGACGCCTAACAAATACAGAGTTGGAGTTTGAGTTGCGTGAGGAGTGTAGCCTGAGGAACAAAGACGATGAATCCTACAGTGAGGTAGTCTCATTAAAATAGATTCGTCCCCTCCGGCGGTGTTAAGAGGCATGTCACATTTGGACGTCTGTTTTCAAGGATAAAATGGTGAGACCACGATACAACCTAACACAGATTAATATGGCAAACTGAACATATACCTAAACACTATCACAAATATCTACCGAATGAAAAATTGCACGACAAAATGAAATGAGAATGAAACGAGGAAAAGACTCTTCTCTTTTTCTTTTTTCATACAAATTCTTCACAGAATTCTACTCTCTCTTGCTGGCACACCTTGTTTTCAAAAGCTCTGTGACTTTATTCTGGGCTTCTTGCTCCTTCTTATGTGTCATGCACGTGTGTTCATGCATGTATGACATTTGTGCTTCACCTGCTCACTTGTGCTTAACACCTTGTCAAGCATGTGTGCTTAACACTTGTGCTTCACAGGTGTTGTAAGTTACAAAATGTGGCTCAATCATATGGCATGAAGCATGGAACAATAGGTGCCGCGCCAAGTGTCACATGTTGATCCACATAGGTTGGGTATGCACATGCAAAAGAGACTCGTGACAACTTTGAATTGATACAGGTGGGTATACTGTACCCCAACTGCGGTTCGCTTTGTGTAGCAGCATTCACGCAAGAATCCTTTAGTTGGTGTAATCCAGACCCTAGATTCACATCTCCTTTTGTACTATCGATCAGTCGTAATGTCACTCAATCGATGTGGGACTAATACCCGTAAGTCGTGTTTCCATTCATATTTTTATTTTTTCTAAAAATCCCTCACATGAATGAAAACAAAGCAAATGATAGCCTTCGGCAATTGAGTCGTGTATAGGATAAGTAGGTGTTACCCTTTGAACCTTCTCTTGTAAAAATCTATTTGCTCACTAGCTAAACATTAAAAGCGATGTCTTTAAACAATTTAACTGTTATGTCTTTTATGTAAGCATGGATAGATTGTACCTTGAACTCTTCCTGATATAGGTCAGGTCTCATGGGTATGTCTTATATAGGTCAGGTCTCATGAGTATATATGTATGTTCTTAGCCATTATAAGCCTCAAAGGATTATGTATATATGGCAGTTGAAAAAACAAAAGTTGAGAGTAAATGGATATAATGGATTAAGAAAGTAATTAGAAATACGAAAATGAAAATGTTCATATAAAGATGTTAAAATGTTTTGTGAAATTTCATAAACATGGGAATTTGTAATTGAATTAATGAACGAATCAAATTTTAATTAACGATTGAAGAAGTTTTAGAAAATGATGAGAAGTTATTAGATAACGATTAAATATGAGAATTTTATTTTGTTTTTAATTTTCTACTATACTTAAAATTGGTCCCAAATATGATAATGTTATTGACACTAAATTGTATTGATAAATTATTATCCTATGTCGCGGCCTCCAGTTTGGAAATTTCTCCAACTCAACCGCAGATGTTGAATAGCCCTTGGAGCGTTCCTGGTTGAAGAACGCTCTCATAGCCAAGGGAGCACTCGTCGTAGATGGCGTACCGATGGATACATACCACCGTGACAGAAAAAACAAGTTAGGCATTTGGAGGTGGAGAGTTAGCCGAAACATTAGAAGACCACGTAGACTTGGTGGGCGGAGCCACCGTGGTCGCAAAGTGGGTGGTGGAGCGGAGGTCGACAAAGGTATTGTTTATTGTGACAGCGAAGGAGCTCCCGAAGGACCTCCTCGAGGTCGGTCGCTCCAGCATTAACCATCGGCTGCAAGCCTATTGCTCTATTGTCAAACTTGTTCTGTCGGCTTTTCGGAAGATGCCTTATGGACTTAAGGTTTTAATAAGAAATTGAGTGAAAAATATTAACTTATTAAGGAAGGGGAAGATATTTTAATAGGTTAAAACTTATTAGTTAGAATTATAAATTTTATTTTATTATTTATTACTTTATTAATTTATTATCAAAATAGATTATCATATATTACTTTATAATTAATAATTACTAAAATAAACGGTGATAAAATCTGTCAATAAAATTGACATAGGATTATGAAATCGTTAATTTTTTTTTTGGCTGACTTACTTATTGTGTTGACTGGATATGCATATGAAATTATTTGTTATTTGTTATTTCTTTTTTCTTCATAAAATTTAATTTCTGTTATTTTCATTAATTGTTAAAGTTTATTTATTTTTAAGTAATCAAGTTAAGTAAAAAAAATTATATAAGTAAAATTTATGTCAACATGCATTAAATATTAAATAAATGAGTTATTTTTAGTTTAACTTAATTATGAATCTTCATTTGCACAGGTATAAAATAGAAGAAAATTTGAATATATATAAAAGTTCAAAGAAAGATCATGAAATAAAATTAGAGAAGTTGGAGAAAAAATATATATTGATATCGGAGAAAATGGAAGATACGAAATAATTTATGTTGAAGTGGGTAGCACAATAGGAAAACATGTTTAAAAATACAGGCCAACAAAGCAATATAATAACAATAATTTATTAGAAAACGTTGTTACTAGTGTTAATGTAGAAGAGCAAACAGAAGCTAATGTTCATGAAAAAAGAAGTGATGGAGGAAATAGATCAACCAGGAGTAATAAAAAGAGATACGATTGAGAGGTTGACTTACTATTTTTCTTTAGTGGGTGTGGCGCCATAATTAATTCATGAGGTAAATTAAAACAAGAAACTTATATTGTTTATTGCAAGAAGTTAGACTATGTGTGAAGCTAGGTGAGCAAAAATTCAGTTAAGTGGAGCAAATTGGTCGAATTTTAAAATTCGGTTAGATTTATTTGGAAATTCTTTTTTACTAAAAAAATCAGTTAATTTGGTTAATTAGGTTCGGTTTTAGTTTTAAAATTTCTTATTCGGTTAAGCAGAATGGATCAAATTTTTTGACCCAATAAATTTTTAGACCATATTTTTTAAGACCAAAATCAAATTTTATAGAAAATAATAAAATTTTATTAAAGAAACTATTTTTTAAAAAAATTAATTCAATTTTCGACTAAACTAACAGATATTTTATTGTTCGATTTGTTTTTTTTTTTTAATTCATGGGTCCGATTTATTTTTTAAAAAAAATCTATTTGATTCAATTTGATTAATTCGATTTAGCTCAATTTTTACTGAATACTCAAGTGGGCTAACCATAATATTCTTTCCAGATCCTTATTGCTTTTACATATGCGTGTTTTGTTAAATAGACACAAATAATATATATGTTTGTTTTGTTAAAGAGAAAAAATGATGATATCTGGTTATTCAAATAATTTGTCTCTTTCCATTTTCCCCTGAACTATTTGTTCTCTTTTAAAATTCTATAAAATTTTCTAAAGAGAAGGCCTGAAGTTATGATTTGCATCATCTCATAATTCATCATCCGCTAACACTTTAACAAGCAAAAGGTTCACTTGGTTAAGTTTATGAACCCTGGAATCTTATTCACTTGGTTTGTAAAACAAAATGTTAAAATACAAAAGGATTGTAGGAATATGACCAAATGTTATAGCCAAAATGCGAAATCAGGTAATTTTTAATCACTACAGTATTCCATAACCAGAAGGTAAAGATCAAAGTTCATAGTGTCTAATGACCCAAACATGGAGGACTCGACTATATCACCATACATCTAGTTGCAGCTCATCCGTTGCTGGAGGCATCCGTCTTCTAGAATGATAGACAATCTCTCCTACCTACTGCCTAAGAACATCTTCCATGATTCTGCCTTACTCTTCCAAATATTTCTTTCATTCTTGGTGAATCTACAATGAATTATGCAATGCTTGAGAAAAAAAGGAGTAAAGTAAGGTAGTGGATGCATCATCATCACCATCTTTATCAAATCTTGCTTGTCCGAACAGTGACCATCTCATTTGTACTTGTTTTGTTAATGAGACGTAAATGAGATGGCTGACTCGAACTGAAATTTTTTAATAGTCACTAGGATAAATTCAAGAACTATAGATATCTCCTGATATGATATCTCATCACAAATAGTTCAAACACTATGGATGTATATCAAAATCTCATTATATTGATAATTGTTCTATCTTTTACCATCGCATCAAACAAGCAGCCTATTTTATTTCATCATTATAACTTATCCATGAGGATGGATACTAAACTTTAAATAAGTGCAATTATTGAAAGTAAAAGCGGATTTAAAAACACATTTTCATTTATTGAATAAGAGTTGCATGTTATTTTAAATTCCTCAAATTAGCAAGTAAATTTGCCACAAGTGTGTTTAGGGAATTGATTCACGCCTTAGGTCAACTCAATTGGTTTTTGTTTCCCTACGTGTTAAAATGGTAACACATGGTGATTAAATTAGTCTAATAAAATAATTTAATTAATGATTTTATTATGAATTGATATTGGATGTAGATTTTATATGGATAAAAACTCATTAATTTACTTTATTATTATTATTATTGATGGATTAATAATGTAATTAGTAATTTTAAGTTATATGTACTATAATCTCCCTAGGATTATTATCCCATATAATTCTTCTTCTATTCCATCGGGAAAAAATATATAGCTCGTCACTTTAATGCCTACAGCAAGTTTATGCCTTTTCTTGTACATAATTTCTCATTTCTTATTTATTTGTAATAAAATATTTTCTTTCCGTGTGTCGATACAAAAAATATATTTTTAGGGAGAGAGAAATTATTTTGTTAATTGAGTCAAAGGTACTTGACATATTTATACCTAAGACTTTACAAAAAAAAAAAAATGACGAAAGCTATAACTTAGTACAAATTTTTCTATTTTCCAATTTGATCCAAGTCATTCATTCCTAGATCTTTTTACTTTAATAGATAAACAAATAGTTAATTTAAAAAAAAAATATTATCAACCTTTTTTAAATATGAATCTATCTAATTTACATATTGTCCAACGATATCAAGGCAATGAAAACGAACATAGTAACTCATATAATCGTTGACCTCTTTCATTCTGAGTAGTTTTATCAATGTTAGTAGCAAATTGTGCAAATGCTTCCAACTCCATAAATTAAGCTAGTTCCAATTTTAATTTGCGGACTACTTGTTTCATGACTTTAATTTGAGCTACGGATCATATTCTCGAAACAGAAATACCAACATTAACAAGAGGTCGGATTCCGGCATTGAATGGATCGGCAGATAAAAATATTTATCCATTTGTAATAAAAATTACATTAGTATATTAATCGATTGAATCTCAACTATTGATAAAACGTCTTCCGATTGAATCTCAACTATTGGTAAAACAGTCATACTTTCATATATTAATCGATCTGATTTACAGATTATCTAACAACTTCAAGCCAATGGTAATGAACAACGATCCAAGTTTTATTTACCATTTTCGTAGCTTTTGATTTTGTTTTATTAAACAACTATAAATTTAAACAATAAGATCATATTTAGAATTACTCCTGGTTCTCTTGGGACAGCGCAGTGGTTAAAACACGGGATGTTACCATATGAGATTTTGGGATCGAAATTCGACGTATCCGAGCATGCGTCCTTCTCATGCCTTGCCATCTATTTAAAATTGCTCCCGTCTCTTCCACCCAACTTCATTGCCACCCAAATTGAAAATAAAGAAATAAATGATATATTTTTTTAATTTTCTCTTTTATATTTTTCCTCATTTTGCCCTTTATTTATATACATGTATAGTTTTAATTATATTTATTTATTTAAACTCATGATTATCTCTACCAGATTTTGACTTTAAAATTTAAGGGTTGAATTATAATATTAAGTATACAAAACATTTTTAAATAAAAAAAAAATTATGTACACACAAAGAGTTATATATATATATATATATATATATATATATATATATATATATATATATATATATATATATATATATATATATAATATTATTTGAATATTTCAACTCTGATGTTGGATTTCTTTTGTTGCCTTTTTAAAATCTGTCTCAGGGCTTAAAGTTTTAATACGGAATTGGGTGACAAATTGATTAGGGAAGGGAAAATTATTTTAACAGGTTCAAAATTATTAGTTCAGCATTTAAAATTATAAATTTTATTTTAGGATTTATTACTTCATCGAATAAATATTACGAAGTAAAATATTATATAAAAATAAAAGTGAGACTCGTCTTTTTAAATTCAAAGTATAAAATAATATCTACTACATCAAATTTATTATCGATTATCATATATTATTTTATAATTAATAATTATCAAAGTAAATGATGACAGAGTCTATCAACAAAATTCATATAGTATTGACACGACTAATTTATTTCTTGACTGTCCGAGCTATCATACTATAACTGATTTTGTATGTTGAATCTCATCCCACTTTATAACTAGACATGCATCAAGTTAATATGAAATTATTTGTTATTTTTTATTATTTTTTTCTTCATAAATTTTAATTTCTGTAATATTTATTAATTATTAAACTTTATTTATTTTTAAGTAATCAAATTAAGTATAAGTAGATTATAGAAGTAAAATTTGTATAATTCATCATGTCATGCATTAAATACTGAATAAGTGAGTTATTTTTAGTTTAATTTATCTAATTGATATTGACATGTTTTTTTATTAACAGATGTTTATAAAAATTGATATTACAAATTGTAAGTATAAGAAGATCCACATGTTATTAAATATAGAAAAGAATAAAGAGCATTTGCACTAAAATAGAAGAAAAATTGAATAAATATGAAAGTTCTGAGAAATATCATAAAATAAAATAGGAGAAGTTGAAAAAAAAACATATATTATTGCATGACGAAATGGAAGAAATGAAATTGTTTATGTTGAGGAGAGTGACGTAATGGGAGAACATGTTAAAAGATACATTCCAACAAATTAAATATGATAATAATAATTTACTGGAAAACACTATTATGACTTACTAGTGTTAATGTAGAAGAGCAAATTGAAGCTTATGTTCCTGAAAAAATAAATGATAAAGGAAATGGTCCAGGGAGGAGTAAGAGGAATGATTGAGAGGTTGGCTTGTTATTTTTCTTTACTGAGTGTGGTGCCATAATTGATTTCTGAGATAAATAAAAAAAAAAACTTATTTTATCTATTGCAAGAAGTTGGACTATGCCTCAGGTTAGGGTAGGGGTGGATAAAAATTCAATTAAATCAAACAAACCGACTGAATTTTAAAATTCAGTTTATTTGAAAATTTCTTTTTTTTTCAAAGAAAATTAGTTAATTTAATTAATTTAGTACGATTTTGATCTTAAAGTTTTTTATTCGATTAAACAAAATAGATTGAACTTTTAGACTAAACTAAATTTTTTGATCATTTTTTAAGACAAAAATCAAATTTTATCAAAAAATACTAAGTTTTATTAAAAAAAACTATTTAAAAAATAGCTTAATTTAATTTTCGATCGAATTAACCGATATTTATCGATTCATATTGTTGATTTCTTTTAAAAAAATTTGGTCTTCGGTTTATTTGATAAAAAAATTAGTTCGATTAAATTCAATTAATTTAGTTAGGTTTGATTTCACCGAATAATCACCTCACTTAAGGCTGACCACAACTTCTTTCTAGTTCCTTAATCTTCTCAGATGCTTGTTTTGTTAAAGGGACACATACATATATTTTGTTTTGTGAAAGAGACACAAATAAGGATATCTATTTACTTTAAATGATTTTTCTATTTCCATTCTCCCTCAACTATATATTCTCTATTAAAATTTATAAAATTTTCTAAAGATAAAAAGGCCTTAAATTATTATTTGCATCATCTCATAATGTATTATCGGCTAACACTTTAATAATTAAATGTTCACTTGGTTAATTTTATAAACACTGAAATCTTCTTATTCATTTGGTTTGTAAAACAAAAGGTTGAAATCCAAAAGGATTATAGGAATATGACCAAATGTTATAGCCAAGACACGAAATCAGGTAACTTTAATTTTCATCACTACCATATTCAATAACCAGAAGGTAATTAAAGATCAAAGTTCATAGTGTCTAATGGCCCAAACCTGGAGGACTTGATTATATCACCATACATATGGTCATAACTCATTGGTTGCGGGAGGCAGTGATAGATCTAGCTAGGGGGAGCGGGGGTGTGCTTGAGCTCCCTCTTGCTCCTGAAAAATTCCATCAGAATGTTGCAGTCCGAGGGACAACGAGAAGGAGGACAAACTTCAACTCTCATCTTTGAGCATCCTCTTCCTTTTTTGTCTGGATCTATCACTAGCGGGAGGCATCCATCTTCTAAAGTGATAGACAATCTCTCCTACCTATTGTCTAGGAATATCTTTCATTATTTTAGTTTCCTCATCCAAATATTTCTTCCATTATTGATGAAGCTACAATGAATTGGGCAACGTTTGAGAAAAAAACACGAGTACGGGATTCATCATCGTCGCCATCTTTATCAAATCATGCTTGTCCCAACAATTCAACAGTGACCACCTCATTTGTGTTTATTTTGTTAATGAGACACAAATGAGGTGACCGACTCGAACTCATAAAAATTATAGTCACTGGAGTAAATTCGAGAAGCATAGATATAAAATTGTAACACATGGCCGGATTGAATTAGTCTAATAAAATGATTTAATTAATGATTTGATTATGTGTTGATATTGGATATGGATTTTAGTTATATGGATAGAAATTTATTATTCTATTCTATTATTATTATTATTAATGAATTAATAATGCAATTAATAAAGTTACATATAAGTACTATAATCTCCATAGGATTATTATCCCATATGATTTTTCTTCATTTCATCTCTAAGAATAATACATTCCGTCACTTTAATGCATGCCCACAGAAGATTAAGCTTCTTGCTCTTCTTTTGAATAATTTCTTTTTTTTCCTCGGTAAAAAAAACATATTTGAGAAGAAAGAGATTATTTTGTCAAACTAGTCACAAGTATATTATATATTTATACCTAACAATTTTATATAAAATGGTGACGAAAGATATATGTATAAATTTTTTCATTTTTCAATTTGATCTGAATTATTCTTTTCTAGTGCTATTTACTCGAACAGAGTAATAAATAGTAAATTTTTAAAAAATTATTGTCAGGCACTTTATATGAATCTATCTAATTTACAAATTATCCAACAACCACAAGTAAATATTAATTAACATCAATCCAAATTTTATTTACCATTTTTATCACTTTTGATTTTGTTTTATTAAACGACTATAAATTCAAACAATAACATCATATTTAGAATTACTCATGTATATTGCATGACTGTAGAATAATTTGTAAGATTAATTTTCAATTTACTCTATCTAAACTTAATTCAACTATTCTCACCCCAAGTCTGAATATTTATTCAGTGGTAGGGAAAAGTAAATAAAAAATGACTTGAATATTTTCTATTTGGATAGAATTTCAGCCTTAAGAATTAAGATCGAACCTTAATTATTAATGATCGATAATGTTAATAAAGAAATATGGGTAGATCCCAATTCCTCTAGTCTCTCTTCACCTAACTCTATTGTCACACCTTATGAAAATAGTCCTCACGGACTTAGCTGGAGTGGTTAGTATATAAAAGTTTACCATTTGAGAACGTGGATTTGAATATCGGGATAGTTAGGACGCAATTCCTTGGACCCTACAGGGGTAGAAGCGTACTAACGAGCTGTGTACTAAAATAGTCCTCACGAGTTATGTATCTCTTTTCACTGTGCACTAATTTCTTCCGTTACCGTAATTTACCTCCTTCGTGTTGGTCCTGAGACGAACTAACGGAGACACCGGGACGAGCGAATCGTCTTTTGCCACTTTTGCCACATCTTATGAAAATAAATAAATGAAGAAATGGGATTTTTTTTTTCCATTTTCTCTTTCTCTTTGATAATTTTTTTCTCATTTTACCCTTTATATATATTCAAATATATAATTTTGATATACTATCCACCTTACACTGAACACCTTATTATAATTGTTGTTGTTTTTTAAGTTATCTTAATCAGATTTTATCTTTGAAATTTAGGGGTAGAATTATAGTATTAAATATAAAATTTTTCAAATCGAAAAAAAAAAATTAGGTGCGCACAAAGGGTTATATATATATATGATGTGGTTTAAATATCTCACCATGATTGACATGGTGACTGAAATCCATTCCATTGTCAATTCAAAAGTCTCACCAAGATGACACAATGACAGAAGTCCCCGACGTAAAGGACGATGACATTGAGTAGGTTTTATCCTAAATTTCTTCCCTAGAGCAACAATTTTCTATGGAGAGTAATAAATATTAAAAGATTGGTTAGGAGGTTAGGCGAAACTTTTCCGATGCTTAAGTTAGTATAGAGGGTTTTATAGAAATATAGAAAATGCAGTAAAGTAGACGATCATAGATTATATTAGATGATAGCATAATCAAATTAGATAATAGCATAATCAAAATCTCAGAGCATCATAGAGCCTCCTCCCTAGCTAAAATAAAACCTCCTCTCTTTTTGGTGCCTTCCCCTCTCTTAGAAGGCGAAGCACACAATATTTAATAAATGCCCATTCATTAGTATTTAAGGAGCATTATGGGGTATTAAAGCATGGTTAAAAGGGCATTAAGAAGTGTCTTGTAAGCTATATGGTGAAGAAGTCAAGAGACATACCACACGCTGTATTGACCATGTCAAGGGACATTCCATTTGGATATTGTGTTGGCCGAGTCTTGCCATGTGGAGGCTATATTGATCGAGCCCTGACCTTTATCGCATGTCTTCCCTATTGATCGGATTACGGACTGGCCACATAGACTCTTACTTTACCTCGGATTTAGGTTTAATTTTGGGTGTAATAAGTATACTTCTTTATATAGACCCATTGTCTATAAATTTATTCTAAAGAAGTTTATTTAGTGGATACAAAATTAAATTTAAATATAATAAAGTTAAAATTATCTCGCATCAATCATACACAATTCATCTCACAAAATTAGTTGGGATGAATTAGAAAAAATTAAATTAAAAATCAAATTTCAAATTTAATTTAAATTAAAATCAAATTAATTTAAAAGTAATTTAATCAAATTAAATTTAAAAAGTTGATTAAAATTTAAAGTAAACTCAATTAAAATTAATAGTACTAAGTTTAATTAAATTAGAATTGAAAGTAAATTAAATTTAAATTAAAAGTAAATTCAATTAAAATTAACATTAAATTAATCAGCTTAAAATTAAAAGGATCTCAAATGAACCCATAAGGTTAACATGTATTCATGGCCATTTAGAATGGATGAGAGGTTAAGGATACGAAAATGAAAAATATGCTTTGATAAATAGTATACTTTAAATTTTTTCAAATTTCTATTGATTTGTGTGTGCATACGTCTTTTTAAAATCGCAGTTCATCAATGTGTAGAGTCGGTGCTAAAACTTCTATACTCTTAGGGTGTATTTAGTTTGGAGTTATTCTTGATAATTTTAGTTATTCATCTAATGTTATCAACGAAAATACTGTTTAATTTAGGTAATCGATGATTCCTAAGTAATATTTTATGTCCGACATTTCAGCAAAAGGGGTATGCAACTCGGAATCTGAAAACCTCGAAAAACTAAAGGGTATGTTAGATACGTGTGTTTTGCATTTTCATTTTCTGAAAAACACGTGTTTTGTATACAACAGAAAATGACTTTTTGTCATTCTTTATTTTTTTAGAAAACGCTATATATTTTTTTAGAAAATAGGCACGAAAAATGCAAACCAAACACCATTTAAAAAAAAACGCGTGTTATTTAGAAATTAAAAATGAAAAACGCACTTTCCAAACACACTCGAAGTTTTTGGAAAAACGCGTGTTAACAAAATTTTTTTACCCAAAATACCTTCAGATATTAGAAAAATATGATAAAAAAAAAAGTAAAGGAGAAAATAAAAAATATAATATTTTTTTTTTGTAAAAAAAGAAAAGAATGTAAAAAAATAAAAAATGGAACAAATCTTAAAAATTTATAAAATAATTTAAAAATGTAAAAAAACATTAAAAAAATGAAAATAGGGAAAATGTAAAAAAAATTTAAAAATAATAAAAGAAATTAAAAATAAAAAATAAAAAACATAAAAAATAGAAAAAACGTAAAAACCATTAAAAAAATAAAAAACAAAAAAGCATACAAAATAAAAAAAACGTAAAAACACTTAAAAAAAAAACACATAAAAAAAATAAAGAAAAGGGAGAAAAAAATAGAGTGTAAATAATAATAATAATAATATATGGTTAGTTTTTTACCCGAGAGTAATATAGTAATATATTAAACTAGGTTATTCATTAAAATCTTCAAAAAAAAAAATTTTTTTTGCATTACCAATCAAATAATATTTGATTATGTTTTATATTCCCTATAACCTTGATTATATAATTATTTGATAATCATATAATTAAGATTATACATAATAAATTGAACCAAACGGGAATATTGAAAGATAAGTAATATGTTGTAGAGAAAAACACATTCTTAATTCTTTAAAAATATTTTTCCTTTAAAAAATAATTTTAAAAATCCTTTTAGAAATTATTTAGAAAATGATTTTAAAAATGTTTTTTTTTCAAAAAACCATTTAAAAATTATTTTAAAATTTTATAAAATATGATTTTAAAAATTCTTTAAAAAATGATTTAAAAATTTTGAAAATCCTTTTAAAAATATTTTTAAAATTTATTTTAAAAATAATTTCAATTTTTTTTTTTAAAAAAAATAAAAATAATTTCAAAATTGCTTTTAAAAATAAAAAAAACAACTTTTAAAATCTTTTTTTAAAAAATAAAAATTATTTAAAAATAATTTTAAAAAATATTTAAAATAATTTGAATTTTTTTTTAATTCCTTTTAAAAATAATTTTAAATACCCTTTTAACGATTCTGTAAAAATGATTTTGAAATTTATTTTAAAATTTTTGTTAATTTTATTTTTAAAAAAATTAAAAATTCTTTTAAAAGTTATTTAAATTTTATTTACATCACAAATTTAACGATTAATATAGCCTTCGTTGCAAATTTGACAAAGAAAATAATATTTGTCATCATATCTGGTTTGCCAATTGCATCGTAGATTTAGCGACAAATACTATTTTCGTGCATATTTACGACGAATACGAATTTATCACCCATTTATCTTCTTTCGCCATTAATCTTCTGTCGCATGATCGATATCGCCGAAGGATCTGTCTCTCATACGCCTAACATGTTCATGGACAGTTAGTGCACGCATGTAAGTAACTCGTCGATATTCTTTGCACGGGACGTTGTCATATATACAACGTGTTGGCCAGTTAGTTGATTTTATTGCGTAGGTCAACGCGGAGGATTTGAAGGGATCAGTTGGAGATTTAAGCTAACTGATGGATTGATTGGTCAAACTGTGCTTACTTAAAGAACGGATATGGTAAACGTGTATTTCAAGTTCGCTCTTAGTTTTAGAGAATTATTGTGAGAGTTGGACTATTTTTAAAAGCGGAAAAAATTATCTACTTAATTGTTTTTCTTATAAAATGTTTTCTTTGACTTTGATAAAGTCAAGAAGACACATCAGTCATACCCGGAAAGAACCGCAATTGTTTTTTGTTTTTTTGTTTTAATTTGTTTTGCTAGAATTTGTTGTTTTTCACTAAAGGGTTTTTGACTACTTCAACCGCAAGATAATCTTGCTGCATCGTGATCATGCATGAAAGACTTTTTCCATAGTTTCATATGTCATTATCGTTATCTTATTGACTCTGGACAGCAACTTTAAGGAGAAGATCGATGCGTAAAAATCAAAGGGTGATTTTTTTTTTTTAAATCTCTTTTTGATTTATTATCTGATCCGGTCCTAGATCATATTATGCTGTGAGGTAGTCCCGCAGCGGTAGAAATTCACCTCGCAATTAAGGCGTTGAAATCTCCTCTTCACTTTTTTCTCGTGGTGTGGGAGGAAAAGAATAGTCAATTCCTACAGAAAATAACATATACTACCAAATAAAAAAAGACAGAATTATTCATTAAAAAATTGATTGTTATTGTCTTTTAGCAACGAGATTTCAGTTCCGTCGCAAATTAGCTATGGAATTAATTTTCCGTTGATACGATGCATGATAGTAGGATCGAATAATTGACGTGATCTAAAGTCAAGTCTATGGGATGGTCAGAAGTCAAGTCTACGTGACGGTTAGAAGTTAAACCTACGTAATGGTCAAAGGTCCAGCCTACGTATGGTCAAAAGTTCGACCTACGCGGTAATTAAAGGTCCAGATTGCAGGACGGTCCAGGTTGGACATAAACGACATTCAGGGGATAGGCCTACAGGACGAGTAGTAATTCGGAAGGTAAGATGTACGATTCAGGACTTACGGGATACAGGTCAGGATTTACAGGACGAGACAGACAGAATAGGAAATGTGGGTCGGGACATACGATTCAGGACTTACAGGATACAGGTCAGGATTTACAGACGAGACAGACAGAATAGGAAATGTGGGTCAGGACATACGATTCAGGACTTACGGGATACAGGTCATGACTCACAAGATAAGACAGGTAAAACAGGAGACACAGATCAGGACATACAGGTTACGACAGGCGGACTAAGACTTACGGTTCAAGGTAAGCAGACCAAGGCTGACACATTGGTCAAATCGTACAGGGCAGGACAGGAGGACTAAGGTTTATAGGTCAAGGTAAGCGGACTAAGGCTTATACACGGATCAAGGCGTACATGTCAGGACAGGAGGACTAAGGCGTATAGGTCAGAGCTTATAGGATACAGTTCCGGACTTACAGGATAAAATACATAGCAAGGTTGTGCATACGGAACGAGAGACTTAAGGAATTAAACGATAAGCGAATGCCTCGATTGGCAGGGCGGTAGGCGCAGGTCTGGATCTACCGGGATGGACCGAATGATAAATACAGGGCTAAACGTACAGATCTAGATTTACTGGACAACAAACACAAGCCAGGGAATGTAGGTCTGTGGCTACAAGTCAAGATTTGCAGGTACGAAGACCCAGTTTAAGGTTAACAGACCGGGACGAGCATACACTATACGACAATCAATCCAGGGAATCGTAACAACTCGTCAGAGAATAATCATCGCATGTCAGAGAATATGCTAACGATCTAGGGCTCATTGCCCACTGATCCCTCCTTAGACCTATAGGAAGATGTCATGTGTCATTCACCGTCAGACAAATCCTGACACTCGTCAAACTACAGAAGTGCCTACTGCCATATAAAAAGGGAGACTTTGTCTCTACGCAGGGAGCTCGACTCGTTATTAGCTCGATTATTAAAGTTAACGAACCTAACTTGTTAAGCGAGCTTAGGCTCATTTTCGGGCTCGTTTTAGAGCTAATTTTTTAGCTCATTTTAAGGCTCATTTTAGAGCTCATTTTTTTTTTCTCGTTTTAGAGCTCGTTTTTTGACTCAGTTTAAGGCTCATTTTTTTGGGTCGCGAGCCTATAAATGAACATGTTCGCGAGCTCACGAGCCAAATATCCTTAAGCTTGAGCTCGGCTCAATAAAACTGTTGAATTCGAAATCGAGCTCGAGTTCGGCTCGATAAGATAAATGAACGAACTCAAACGAGTTTTTTTACCGAATCGAGTTCCGAATAGCTCGCGAACCGTTTGGTTCATTTACATCCCTACCTCATCGTTTCCGTCATCACCCCTCGTCATCCACCCGTGGGAACCTTTTCAGGAGGTACCAGATTAACCATGCGTCTCCGTGACTTTCCGTCAACAGCGAGGACAACGCGGCCAATCCCTGTTCGACTCAACTTCCGGGCGGGATCATCCGTCGCTAAACCTAACGACAGATAATAACCCTCCATTGCTAATTTTAGTGATAAAAATTTAATTCCGTCGTTGCCATTAACGATGGAAAATTAACTTTCGTTATAAATTAGAAGCAGAAGTAAAATTCCGTCATTAAATTTGTAAACGAAATTTACTATTCTGTCATATCTCTATCAATCAGACACTAAAATTAGCGAAGGATAATTTCATTTCATTATTAATTTGCGATAGATATTTAAATATCCATCGCTAAATTTCATAAAAAATTTTACAGCATCTTCTGATTTTTGCATTTGTCCTGTTTACAAACAATAAAACCAAACATGTAACCATCACAAACAAAGGAATATTACAGAACACAACTTAACATCTAATCGCAACATATTCACAGCACATACGATACAAACATCACAATTCATTCACAAGTCCATATATACACACAAACAACTTAACAAACAATACATATCAAATCAATCCAAAAAATTTTCAAATTCAATCCAATCCAACATTGATAAATATCTCAAATTTAACTAATAAACATATAGATCAAATAAATCCAAACACATTACTAACGATAATAAAACCTCCCAACAAACGCATCCAATCTACTCCAAAACTAATTAGTAGTATTCAATCCTGCAAAAAGTATAATACGATATGTTATTAATAAAAACAAACAAATAATCATAATCATAAAAATTATGACTAACAAATTTAATTTAAACTAAACAAGATGAAAATTATAATAATTAAATGTTAGCTAGACAATAATTTTACATACTTGAATGTTAGTTTGGATATCTACTAATAATAATTAATATATATAGAATATATCATTATCTAAAATATTACTTAACAATATAACACAATTAAATATGCATATAATATGAAACTTAATATATATATTTTGCATGTTTTAAGAGTAATAAATAAAAAAAAAACAAAGTTAAAGGTAACACCTCTCAGTCAGCCATTGATCGGTGTTGTGAGGGTTATGAGTTTCATGAGAGTTAAAATCATGCAACGTTTGACTCATTTGAGCTATGAATTCTTTCATTTCTCGTCCAATTTTCTCATATCCCATTTGGGCTCGTCGAGACTCTTCAAATTGTTTCTCTAATGTAAAGAGTTGATTTTTAAATCTTGGTTTTCTTCGTTTAAGGCTTCTACTCTAGTAGATGATCCGTTGGGACAACCCTTAGCCCTAGGAGCCATCACAAGATCATAGCCAGAACCATAGAAAGAAGAGGTCTTTTTCCTTCTACTGATCATATTATATAATAAATCTTATTTAACTAGTCGATGGAGATAGAGTATGTGTCTCATCTCCTTCTCTACCAAGTTGAGACGCTTGTACAATTCTAATCGTCATTTCATCTTATTTAAATAAAAAATTATTCATGTAAAAAATATAATTAAAAAAGTTATTCATTGTTAGCAATTAAAGGTATTCAAGTTTATATTCTTACCTCTATTGTCTTACATTATTCGATCGAGTATCGATAAATGTGTTATCATTTTTCTTCTGTGTGCTACTAAATACCTCCCAACAAGTAGGAGCTTGTTGTAATTAATCCTTCTAAATATTCAAGAATGCAATTAAACCAAAATAAATTCATTGATAATTACAAATTTCTTATATAAATTTATTAATTGTAAACTCATCAAGTGTATTACATGCTTTCCGATTGATCGGAATACAGCTGAATGCTTTATAGATTCAGTGCCAAGGCCAACCAACTTAGTATTTCCATTAGTGTGAGTCTTCGCTAACTTTGACTATCATTTTTCTACAACCCAGATGGCTTGTCAGACATCCAAATATCTTCTGATACATAGGGATCTTACTTATTTTTTTCTACATTTATATAGCATATCCATGTAGACTTTTGCAAAAGTGTGAGATATTTTGGGACACCATGGATGAGTACACAAGTCACAGACTATGAGATAGTAGTTATTATAATTATTTAATGGTATTGAAATGACTAAACTCATTTCCATTTTAGTATACTATTAAATTAATTTCTATTCCCATTCTTACCCCAAACCAAATGCCCTTAGTAGTTAATTATGAGATCGCAATGACTATAATTACATGACATTTATTATTTTGTAGTTATTACACTAAATATAAAAATAAAGATAATTATAGAAAATAAAAGGTACAATGAAGATAATAAATGAAAATAAATATTCTCTTGGCCATTGATACATTGCATAAAGGTGGGATCCGGTAAGACCAATTACTGGGACGTGACAGTCAGAAGTTATGCGGGCATGACAGTCAGAAGTCAAGCGGACGTGATAGTCAGAAGTCAAAAGGACGTGACAGCTAACAGTTAAGAAGGGAAAGAAGGAATTAGACCGCTTGACGTCATCAGCTGCATAATTCCAATTGGGGCTGTAAACAAGCCGAGCAGAGCCGAGCTTTGGGGTGTTCAAGCTTGTTTGATAAGGTAACCAAGCCGAGCCGAAGTTAAAATGAACCAAGCTTTTGAAATGAGTGTTCAAACTTGACTTGATTTATTTTTTATGAGCTTGAGCTTGTTTGAAGCTTGGCTCGAGCTTGATTCGTTTAGATGTTATTAAGCTCTCAATTCAAGTTTGACTTGAGCTTGATTCGTTTAAATATTATCAAGCTCTCAATTCAAGATTGTTTAATTGTTTGAAACTTTTAGTTGTTTTATTGATTATTGAACTTGGTAATTTAAATTTATTTTATTTTATTTTATTAGTTATTTAGCATATTGAAAAGAGTTTTATTAATGAATATGATTTGTGAACATTGTTCATAAACATTGTTCACGAACATTGTTCACGAACGTTAACGATTTGAACATATATATATTCAAGCTTGTTTATTTAGCTTAATTAGCTGTTCAAACTTGTTTGTTTAATTAATCTTATGTATATTAAACGAATATAAACAAGCTCTTACCAAGCCGAACATCAAGCTTGTTCATGAACGCATGGTTTATTTACAACCCTAATTCTGGTTGGGTACAGGCAGATCAGGGTCCCAGATCTGAGACATAAGGTGCAGCGGGGGGTAATGCCTGATTTGCCTCGACTGGTAGGATTTTCTCAGCTCGGTCTGCATAACCAGGCCTGATACTTTTAGTAAGCCAACTCCCGGTAGGCTCTTTAGCGATCCCAACGGGAAATATGGGGCCCTCACCACAGCTCGTCCTTCTCATCAACACTTGAGGCAAGCGTTATATCCGAACGATCATCCCGAGCTGCCCATAGTCAAACTCAGGCGGGACAGATAGTACTAGGCGACAACGATGTCAGAGAACCATAACCTCTTGTAGGGAATAACTGTCATACGTCAGGGAATATTCCAATGATTTGTTATCAGTTATGAATGGAGCATTCTTTCAACTAATAAGAGGGCACCATGTATCCTCCATCATCCGACAGATCCTGACACCCGATATTCTCTAACGTTGGTAAAGTTCTAGAGGTATGCAGTGTCATATAAAACAGGAGGTCCTCTCCCTTGTACAGGTACGCTCTCTCGCACATTCCTACTCGTCTCCTACATTTCTTTTTTCCTTTGTACACTATTCTTCTAGGGAAAATACTTTACTTGAATGTCGGAGGACTTACGCCGGGGATTTTTTCCTTGATTTTGGGTCTCTAACATTCTATGTGTCTGTCTGAGTATGCACAGAGTCTAAGTACCGACAGTTAATTTATCGCCGTCCTTCAATTCCATGTAGGGGTCTATTTTCCAGTGCACATGCACTAGGGGTATCTGAGTCGCCTCTCCGTCAACACCGACAACATCTCAACCGATCTTCGTTTGACTCATATTCCGGACTAAAAAGAGACATTTTAAACTTTTTTCTAAGAACAATCTAGAAAAATAATACAAATTAAAAGTCCTTTTAAATTTTTTTATTAATATAAAAATTTTATTATTATTTCTATATTCCATTCCGTTCTTCCTACGCAAGCAATGCACTTTCTTTATGGCATGGTTTTGGAATCGACTTTAATTAATGGATGCCGACTGATTTGCTTTACATCCTTAAATCAAAGTACTTTAAGATATTTATGAAAATTATTTTTTCAATTAAATTATTGAAATAATTAAATATCTTTTAGAAGCTTCTAAAAATATCTTAAAAATATTTTTAGAAGCTTCTAAAGGAAAAGTAATACATGTCTTTGTCCATTTTACTACACCACTTACAACTCAAACTCAAACGACTTTGACTATTTATTTTTCATTAGCTTGTTTATTCACATACACCTTTTTATTTTTCAAACTTTTGAATTTTCTCTTCATTTTAAAAAATAAGTAAAAAATATTTAAGATAAAACATCCAAGTCAGCTATTGGAGTGCCACCCTCGTGCCACCACAGACCTAAATTTATTTTAATAAAATATTCTTTTAAGGTCTTAAAATAACTAAAATACAAGTTACTATCTAATATTCAAAAATAGAGATGTTTAAAAATGATATATGATATAATGTAAACATCACATTAATTTATTATTTTGGATTGAGAATTTGATATTGACATTTTTTAAATTCCGGTATCTAATTAATTTTGGAGTAGACTAATTTAGTCATATTAAATTTTTTTTCCAGTCATCAGGATTTAACCGTAATACTGTCCTGAACTTGATATTGACATAATAATAATATATGAGGGGTTTTTTTGCAAAAAGATAGCGAAAATTTATAATTTATCAGAAAAAACAATTTCGACAAGACAAGAGAAGCTACGATTAATATTAATTTTATTTGTCCTCATTTTATCATATTTTCTCGAAAATATAAACTCGTGATAGATTTCGTCCAAGACAAGAGAAATTGAACGCCGTCTAAATAAAATATTGATATTTCAAACTGACCTGGACAATTCGAGCATTATCCCTTTCAAAGATCAAACATGGCGACTTTTTCTTTTCACTAGTTAGCACAATATTTTTTAAAAAATAATATAAATTTAATAAATTGACTTTGTTACTTTTTGCTCAAATAAAATATAAAAAACTCATAAAATTTTACAATTATGATTACAAATAAAATTTCTAAAACCTACAGTAGACGAAGAAACTATATAAATTTGTCCGATAATTTTATAAATATATATTTTAATATATTTCATTTTATCACAAGATGGAGTGTTCCTAATTTTGCAACCTTTTAAATTAATTACTTTTGGTGACATTTTTGTTTCTTTTGGGTTTAGTAGACGCCGGGCAGAATGAGCTATTGACCGCGACTTCATTGTCTATCCATTTAATTTTTAATTAAATAATCATTTATTTTTTTTATTAAATATTCTCATGAAAGGGATTGAAATATACAAATCTCACGTACTCACATTTCTGAAATGTTATTACTAAAAATATTATGATATATTTTAAATATTATTCGTATAAATATCTCAAAGAGAATTAAATTATCTATTTTATTTTTAAGTATGCATTCGCAATTAGAAGTGAATATTTTTTAAATTTAATTTTAAATAATGATCCTCGTAGATTTTTTTTATTACAAACTGTGTATATTGAAAAGAAATAATACTATATTATATTATCAAAATATTATTCGATGATTAGATTTATTAAAAGAAACGATGGCTTTTGTATAAAAAAGCCATCTTATTTGACCTTGTTTTTGACATGTCGTGAATTGTAACGCACCCAAATAAAGCGGATCACGGGCGGCGTTGACCAGCTCCACATATTTGACTTGAAATTGACTCATCTTTTTAGTTTCCTCTAAATATTTCTAAAAATAAAAAATTGGTGCCTTCCAATTTCAGGTAACGCTTCGTTATTTCCGACAAAAAAAAAATAAAAGAGTATTTTTATAAAATATTTTATTTTATTATTTTAAATTAAAATCTACCCGATTAATCGCTGTTGTATAGCGTTATTTTTGTCGTTTTAATATTTTTTAATGATTTTAATCTATTTTTCTAACTTAAAATATCTATATAATTAATATGATTGTATAAAAATCATGAAAACAGTTGGAAATAAAAACTCTCTCGTTTATTTTTCATAATTGTGTAGTGAGTTTGTGCAATATTGGAATTAAACAAATTATAAGGGACATTTTGATGCTTTGTTCTAAACAGAGGTGGAAAAGTATATATTTAGAGTTTAGTGTACCGATATGCAAGATTAGTCGAGAGGGTCAGATCTGGTTAGAAACTAAAACCAAACAATAAATTTTTAATAATAATAATAATAATAAAGCTAAAATGTTTTTAAATTAAGTAGCGGACAAAAAACAGCAGAGCGAAGGCCGCGAGAAGCAGCTTGGAATTTTCGGACGGCACGACCATAAAAGCACTCACCATCCACTTCTCCGATCCGTTCAGCCACCGCGAATCTTCCCTCGATGCTGTGATCGATCCAAGAGAAGAAGAAGAAGAAGAAGAAGAAGAAGAAGAAGTGGGAGAAGAGGAAGGCGGAGAGGAACGATCGGCCGGTAAATGGCGAACGACATCATCCGGAACAGCAGCAGCCGCCGGAGCTGGGCGGAGAGCTTCCAGGACCGGTCGGATGTGTTCCGGCGTAGCCGGATGACGGAGGATGGAGACGACGAGGAGAATCTCAAGTGGGCGGCGCTGGAGAAGCTGCCGACCTACGACCGGATGCGAAAGGCCATCCTCCGGCAGGTCGCGGAGAGCGGGAACGTCATCACTAACGAGATCGATGTCAACCAGCTCGGTCCGCAGGATCGGCAGCAGCTCCTCGAGCACATCTTCAAGGTGGTGGAGGAGGACAACGAGCGCTTCCTCACTCGCCTCCGAGACCGTATCGATCGGTGGGTTTCGCTTGCCCTGCTCATCCAATCGAGGGTTTCATTCGAGATTTAGCCCAAATTTTAGACAGAAGAAAGACAAAAAAAAAAGGAGAAATCGTTTACTCGTTTCAATTTTATCTTGCATCGCTCACTCTTTTGCTTAATTTGTTGAGGTAGCAAACTCTTTGCATCTTTCACCTTTTCCCCCGCACCTTTACTTCATACTCGTGTCAGTAACAGACATATGCTTGTCGAAATCCCCAAACAATTTTTCCCCCCTTTACGATTGGCCTCCTTGACACTCTGTTTTTTCACTAAAACTATGATGCTCTTGTTCTATTTATCTGCTTAGTTTTTGACATATATACAAATGGAACAGGGTTGGGTTGGAGCTTCCAAAGATTGAGGTCAGATATGAGAACATATCAGTGGAGGCAGATGTCCATGTTGGTAGCCGAGCACTTCCCACTTTGTGGAATTTCACCATGAACATTCTTGAGGTACTTAGCAACTATCTTTGAAAAATTAAGGGGCCTGGAAAATTAAATTGAAAGACAAAAGAATAAGAGGAACATACAACAGAATAAAAATTGTAGGAAAAAAAGAAGGGGCAATTGGAAGGAGAAAAAAAAAAGGAAAAGCTTTACATGCATGTTTGTAGAAGTCTTTTCATTGTTATTCACTCTGTGATCATGGCTGGTCGCAAGTCTTATTACCCCTGATTTAACGTTTCTTTCTTTGCTTTGCTAATGTGGACATTCAGGATATTGTTGGTGTTCTAAGATTAAACCGGTCCAGGAAAAAGAATTTGCAGATTCTTAATGATGTCAGTGGGATATTGAAGCCGACAAGGTAAGCAGATAAAATTGTCTGATTCTACCTTCCCAACCATTCAGTTATCCTTACGATTGTGACAATCACGAATCTTTTTTTTCCTCCTTGTTTGAAATTGCTTCTAAAATGCTTTTTTTTCCACAACAGATGTTATATTATGTTAGTCTTTAGTAGTTTTAGCCATATTGAATGTGACTGGTAAGGTGTCAATGAGTTGTGCTTATGTAGGCTGGGCTCGGGGATTGAGTCAACCTGTTTGAAACATGCCAAACCTGGCCCATGATAGAACCATCTGAAGCCCATCATAGACTTGGGCACAACTCTTTGGTGCCGTGAGCAGCCAGCTCAATTTTAATAATAAAATATACATAGAAAATTATAAAAATAATTAACAATCTTAAAGCACTTGATAGATCACAATTTTAATTTATTAACAATTTCATAAAAATTTAAATATTTTAATAAAATGTTGAAATATTTTAATAAAATTTTGAAATATTTTAAATATTCTGGCAAAAACTATATGGTGTCGTCACTTATCTCTTGGTCACTTTTCTTTTTTTGGTAAGAAATATATGGTGTTGGCTTATGTTGAGATGGTTATATATATACTGAATGCTGAATTTAAACTCGATATCATTATGGAAGAAGGGTATCTCACTCTTCAATATCTAATCCATTCTCAGGATGACATTGCTGCTTGGACCTCCAGCTTCAGGGAAAACAACACTTTTACTTGCCCTTTCTGGCAAGCTCGATAAAAATCTAAGAGTATGCTTCCTCTTCTTGTTCCTCACTATCCTTTTCTGGAATATTTTAGAAGCATTTAAATGAGTCTTGGGTGCAGTGTTGAGGCATGTGTATTTAATGTCATTACTTTGCTTACAGCAAGGGGGCAGAGTAACATATTGCGGCCATGAACTATCAGAATTTGTTCCTCAGAGAACTTCTGCTTACATTAGTCAATTGGACATTCACAACGGTGAGATGACAGTTCGAGAAACATTAGATTTCTCAGCACGATGTTTGGGAGTGGGATCAAGGTACGAGATGCTATCAGAATTGTCAAGACGAGAGAGGGATGCAGGAATTAAACCAGATCCTGAGATTGACGCATTCATGAAAGCAGCTGCAATGGAAGGGCAAAGCACTAGTGTATCAACTGATTATGTTCTCAAGGTTAATGGCAACAACTTTCTAGTGGAATTATATTATTGCTTGAGCTGTTACTGGCAATGCTAACACTCGAAATGTTGGAAAACAGGTACTTGGTTTGGATATTTGTGCCGACATCATTGTTGGTGATCAGATGCGACGTGGCATTTCGGGAGGACAAAAGAAGCGTGTGACGACAGGTAAGTTTATTGCTAGGAGAAAATTATTGAAAGCAAATGTCATTTACACACCTTCTAAATTAGTTAGGCCCCTTCAAAATTCAAACTAAATACTCTTTGATACCCATGCATACTTGAAAAAACAATAGTTTGTCATAAAACTAGATGTCCCGTATTGGGAAAATAACTAGTGCAATAATAAATTGCTCAGTGAAATCATTGTCAAGCAGCATCTTGAAGAAAAAAATTAACTAATCAATTTTCCTCATTATGAAAATGTCCAAATATTCTTTATGAAGGTGAAGTTAGGAATGTCGACGTATTCAAATTTATAATCACGAGGTCATGAACCTTAAAGAGTATACATAAAGAAACATATCTTTCTAACACCTGTTTGTTCTTTTTGCTCTTTAATTATCTTTTAATATATATTCATGTTTAGTAACCTAAACTATTTGTTCTTGGTTGCAGGAGAGATGTTGACTGGTCCTGCACGCGCACTTTTCATGGATGAGATATCAACTGGACTTGACAGTTCTACCACCTTTCAAATAGTAAAGTTCATTAGACAAATGGTTCATGTCATGGATGGAACAGTCCTTGTTTCTCTTCTTCAGCCTGCACCTGAGACATTTGAATTATTTGATGATATCATTTTGTTGTCTGAGGGTCAAATAGTCTATCAAGGTCCTCGGGAGTATGTTGTTGAGTTTTTTGAGTTAGCTGGCTTTAAATGTCCTGAAAGGAAAGGAGTTGCTGACTTTCTTCAAGAGGTAACTTCAAAGAAGGATCAACAACAATATTGGGCTAACAAGGACAAACCTTATCATTTTGTTTCAGTCTCTGAGTTTGTGGAACTTTTCAAGAGATTTCATGTTGGGCGACAACTACATGCAGAGCTTAGTGTTCCTTATGATAAGTCTAAAGCCCATCCTGCAGCATTGACAACAGAAAGATATGGTATTTCTAACTGGGAACTTCTGAAGGCATGTTTATCGAGGGAATGGTTGCTGATGAAGAGAAACTCTTTTATCTTCATCTTTAAGACAACCCAGATAACCACACTTTCTTTGATAGCCATGTCTGTGTTTTTCAGAACGGAAATGCACCATAGAACAATTCCTGATGGCAACAAATTTTATGGTGCACTTTTCTTTACTTTGACCAATGTGATGTTCAATGGAATGGCAGAATTGGTGATGACGGTTGAGAAGCTCCCTGTGTTCTACAAACAGAGAGATTTTTTGTTTTTCCCACCTTGGGCTTTTGGCTTTGCATACTATCTCCTCAAGATTCCTCTTTCATTTCTGGACACTGGAATTTGGATCATACTTACCTATTATGTGATTGGTTTTGCCCCTGCTGCAAGCCGGTAAATCTCTCTCTTTTTTTAAACAATCATTTCCTTTAAGATTTACTGCTTCTGATGCTTCTATATTATAATATTATCTGAGAAATTTCATGTTTCTGCAACTTCTTTTTTTTCATATGACATGATACATATGCAGCGTAAGGTAATAAACCATCTCACCTTTCTCCTTCTAATTTGGCAGGTTCTTCCGCCAATTCCTAGCACTTCTCCTCACACATCAAATGGCTCTTAGTCTGTTCCGCTTCATTGCTGCTGCAGGAAGAACAATGGTTGTAGCCAACACTTTTGGAACCTTCACCTTGCTTATTGTTTTCGTGCTAGGAGGATTTGTCATATCAAAAGGTTAGAAAAATCTGACTGTAACTCTTATTAGTTCCTTGTGTATATTCTGATTGATTGTCATACCAAAACTGAAGTTAACAACTTAACATCTGATTTTTATGTGGACAGATGACATCAAACCCTGGTGGATATGGGGTTTCTGGAGTTCCCCGTTAATGTATGGGCAAAATGCTATTGCTATTAATGAGTTCCTTGATCCAAGATGGGGCAGGGTAAGTTTCTTATCATGTGTTTGTTGTCTGAATGCTATAGACATTTCCAATTCTAATGCATGCTTCCCTCCTTGTTGCAGGAGAATAATGACACCAATATAAATGCTCAGACAGTGGGAGAAGCTATTCTCAAATCTAGAGGAATGTTTACCCGTGGCTATTGGTATTGGATTGCTATTGGAGCCCTCACAGGATTTATTATTCTATTCAACATATTATTTGTCCTTTCATTGACTTACTTGAATCGTAAGTTGTTGATTTCCACCGTAACTTCTATTATCCATTTCATTATTCAATCATTTCTCTCATGGGAACCAAATTTTCATGTTTGCAGCTTTGGCAAGCGCTCAAAATGCAATTGTTGATGAGGAATCAAGTAACAAAAAGAAAAACTCATCAACAGAAAATGGAAGGATTCAAATGGTACAAAATGTCAGATATGCTGCTTCGCAGGATACATCAGGTTAGATTGTTTGATCCCATTCGTTTTGTCATTTAGTCATGATATTTAGCATCTTTTATTCTAACTCAAAATATGTGATGGATTTTTAAGAGAAAATTTTAAGCTAACTTCAAATATACTCAAAATCATTCAATCATTCATTTTGAATATAATAATAGCATCACCTTTTGGCGCAAATTTGAATATCTAACCAACCAAGAAGCCATCATAAATTGTTGATGGTATCATTCATGTCATCATCTACAAACTATAAGAAATGACATAATATAATTGTCATGCATTCTTGTGGTATCTGCAACAAGGTTGGGGAAATTATATTTATGAAACAGTGGAAGGGTGACCTATTCTGGAGGTGTGCTGGGAGATGACTGATACGCATGGCCTAAATTATGAACTGTAGAGGTTGACTCTGACATTGTCAACTTGCTTTATTCCTGAATAAAACCACCATTTAGCTCTGATCTACTGATCCTGACACCATGGTTGAATACTTAAAATTAACATCAGTTGGCATATGGCTCATGTATCCACTCTCTTCATTGAACTTAACCAATCGCTTCCACTCTTATTGGGCAATCCCGTCAGACATACTTCAACATCCCCATTTTAGCATGGAACAGAAAATCAAAGAATCACAAAGTCACCGTCCTAAAGTCGCAGCCTATAGAGCTGGGAGAGTGTGTGGGGGGGCATAGGGAATGTTATAGATTATCACTTTTCAGTTAGGGTGTTGAGAAATCCAATACTCTTGTTGAAAAACATATGGAGTGCACATTTTGGGCGCCAAATTATGTTGATTTTGCCGCTCTCTTCATGCATTACAAAAATATTCAATTTTTCCCTGTTTTAATTCAATGATCGAAAAGCTTCTTATTTTTTACAGATGCAGCAAGGAGAAACAGCTCTGAAAGTTTCAGTGCTTCAGTCCGTCCAACAAAGAGAGGAATGGTTTTACCTTTCCAGCCTCTTTCTCTTGCTTTCAATCACGTGAACTATTATGTTGACATGCCTGCTGTAAGTCAATCCAACATATCTTTCCCCCCAATTTAATGTGATGAATTCGATTCAATATATTCTGACAAGTCTGTTTCTGTTTATCTTGTTTTTCCTTGCAATTTAAATTGAAAAACAAATCAGAAGGAAAACAAATAACTGACATTTCATCCTTTGACATCAGGAAATGAAGAGTCAAGGAGTTGAGGAAGATCGTCTCCAGTTGTTGTGCGACGTAAGTGGTGCATTTAGGCCAGGAATCCTGACTGCATTGGTTGGAGTTAGTGGAGCAGGAAAGACTACGTTGATGGATGTTCTGGCAGGAAGAAAAACGGGCGGCTATATTGAAGGCGATATCAGTATTTCTGGTTATCCAAAAAATCAGGAAACTTTTGCTAGGATAAGTGGTTACTGTGAGCAAAATGATATTCACTCGCCATATATGACTATTTATGAATCAGTTGTTTACTCTGCTTGGCTGCGTCTTGCGCCGGATGTTGACAGACAAACACGAATGGTTAGTGGCAATTTATGCTTCCATGCATAATGCATTTGCTTGTTTGAGTAGTGCTTTGTTATTCTGTGATTTAACTGAAATGCCCTTGCAAGTATGTTCTCTTTTATTAATCTGGACTGACAGCTGTTTAACACAGATGTTTGTGGAGGAGGTCATGGAGTTGGTTGAACTTGACACACTAAGGGACGCTCTGGTTGGCCTTCCTGGGGTTGATGGTTTATCGACTGAACAACGAAAAAGACTCACAATTGCTGTTGAACTCGTCGCAAATCCATCCATTATCTTCATGGATGAGCCAACATCAGGACTTGATGCAAGAGCTGCTGCCATAGTTATGAGGACAGTCAGAAATACAGTGGACACAGGACGAACTGTCGTGTGCACAATTCATCAACCGAGCATTGACATTTTTGAAGCTTTTGATGAGGTTCTCATTCATAATTTGAATTACTTGCACTAACTATTTTAATCCTATGAGGCTTTGCCAAATGCAATACTGCATCCTGAATGAGTTGGTATTTTTCTTCTCTCCAGCTACTTCTGATGAAAAGGGGAGGTCAAGTTATATATGCTGGTCCTCTTGGTCGCCAATCTCACAAGCTTGTTGAATATTTTGAAGTGAGTTTTCCAATCTCAATTGATCTTGTTCTAGAAGTTTTACTTCATAAGTTTAATTACACTTCTCATTTATAAATTATACAAATATAACTTTACATCGGTGCAATACTTAATTATATCCAAAGAATCAGTAAATTGTTTTGATCACAGGAAAGCCACGTATTGTTATGTTTAATCAAATAAATTATCTTACAGGCAATTCCAGGGGTACCAAAGATTGCTGAGGGTGTTAATCCTGCAACATGGATGTTGGACGTAAGCACTACTCATGCCGAGGCTAGCTTGCATATAGACTTCGCAGATGTTTATGCAAATTCTCAACTTTATCAGTAAGTAGAAAGTTTATGTGAATTCCCCACTTTATTTGTAAATAGAAGATACATGCTTCATAAAGATATCATACATTGAAATCGTATAACCTATTTGTCCACTTTGTATTGTTCAGAAAAAATCAGGAACTTATCAAAGAATTGAATATTCCAGCACCTGATTCGACGGATCTATATTTCCCCACAAAATACTCGCAGACTTTTACTACTCAATGCAAGGCTTGTTTCTGGAAACAGTATTGGTCTTATTGGAGAAACCCACAATACAATGCTGTCCGATTCTTCATGACAATTGTCATAGCTCTAATATTTGGCACACTGTTTTGGCAAAAGGGCAAACGGACGTAAGCTTTCCGACTTATAAACTTTGCTTTGCATCATTCACTTGATCTATATTTTCTGTATCTTCCTCATCTCGCTTCTTTGGATGTGGACAGTGGCACTCAACAAGACGTATTGAATCTCGTCGGAGCTTTCTACGCTGCGGTCTTCTTCCTTGGATCCAGCAATGCTATCAATGTGCAGCCTGTTGTGGCAGTCGAGAGGACAGTCTTCTACCGTGAAAGAGCTGCAGGAATGTACTCAGCCTTGGCCTATGCATTTGCTCAAGTAAGTTAAAAGTGCCCTTAATTACCTTCTATCAGAGCAATCCGAAATTCAAGCAAGTAGGTGATTAGTTCAGAGAAGGTGGAAGAATTTTTCAAAATGCTTATATTTCTTACTGTTGCAGGTGGCCATCGAGGTGATATACATATTGATACAAGGATTAATCTACACCATTATTCTCTTCTCGATGATTGGCTTTACATGGCGCGTGACCAACTTCTTGTGGTTCTTCTACTTCATTGTCATGTCCTTTACCTACTTTGTTCTGTATGGCATGATGGCTGTGGCACTAACACCCAACCATCAAGTCGCCGGTATCGTGTCGAGCTTCTTCTACAACTTCTGGAACTTGTTTTCAGGCTTCCTCATCGCACGGCCGGTACGTACATGCATATCTTAAACGTATGATTCACAAACGAACTGTTCATACATTATGGCTGATATTATCTTGAATTCTTGATGGCACATTTTGCAGGAGATTCCGATCTGGTGGAGGTGGTACTACTGGGGCAATCCAGTATCTTGGACAATTTATGGTGTTATCGCGTCGCAGCTGGGAAAAAGGGGTGGCGAGATCGAAGTTCCTGGAGAAATCCGCCCGATGTTGCTTACGGATTACTTGAACAATAACCTGGGCTACAAGTACAGCTTCGTCAAGTGGGCAGCATTGACCAACGTGGGTTTCGTCGTCATGTTCTTCTTGGTCTTCGCCTACTCGATCAAGGTCCTCAACTTCCAAAAGCGATAGGCGAATTCTCCGATTCTTGACGCTCAAAATGAAAGAGTTTGCCTGTGACCCAGCTTCAGTTTTCTTCATCCGGAGACTCCTGTCTTTATATCCAATATCCTGATGCTTTACTTTGTGCAACTCCAGTTTCATGTCGACAAGTCTAGTTGTATAATTTTTGATTTTTTTTTTGTACACTTTAATCCACTGGATTATTTATATTGTGAGTATAATTTTAACAAATACATGGTAAATGTGAATTAAAGTTATTCAAAATATGGTTAAAATTCTAGTAAATGTGAATATTTTTTTTATCAAATTACATAAAAAATTTCGACTGTGGTCTGACGTCACCTTCCGTCCTACCCCCTTCTACTGGGGTCGCTTAATGCACGTGGAGGTCTCCCATTGGCCCATACATTACGTAATGTTCCTGTCCTAATCAACTCTTCCAACGTCGCGCCGTACTCTTCCCTTCTCTCTCTGCCCTTCTTCGTTCGCCCTTTCGTGAACGACACGATCCGGCTCTCCCGCTCTCTCTCCTCCCCCGCCCCCTCCCTCCGCTCATTCATGTAGGAGGCGACGAATCTTTCCCTCTCCGTCGCGCACTTCGCCATGGATTTGCACGAGCTCCACTTCCTATTCGCCGGCGCAAGGCCTGGCTTCGACCCCTTCAACCTCCCGGCCTTCCCTGCCTCCGCCGCTCCGCTCGGATCGGAGTACCAGATGGCGCCTCCGTTCGTTGCGTCCGCCACCGGACCGCCGCCGACGCCGTTTCAAGCTCTTCCTCTGGCGCCTCCGGCGGGAATGCAGAGCTTCGCATTGCTCGAGAGTGGGGGGAGCGGCGGCAGGTGGCCGAGGCAGGAGACCCTGACGCTCCTGGAGGTGCGATCGCGGTTGGACTCCAGATTCCGGGAAGCCGCCCAGAAGGGCCCCCTTTGGGACGAGGTCTCCAGGTAATTGGTTAGTTGATTCACTCATTAATGGCGTTCGCGGATCGATTTGGCTCGTCAGCCGGTCCCCAAATTGTAGGATCATGGCGGAGGAGCATGGATACCAGAGGAGTGGGAAGAAGTGCAGAGAGAAGATGGAGAACTTGTACAAGTACTACAAGAAGACGAAGGAAGGTAAAGCAGGGCGGCAGGACGGGAAGCACTACAGGTTTTTCCGGCAGCTGGAAGCCCTCTATGGAAGGGAAGGAGGAGGAACCAATTGCAGGAACGCCGATCAAAATCCTAACTTTTCCGGCACCAATCGCCTTGTCGACAAGAATGCCCGTACTTTCCAGCTTCCTTCCATCCGCTTGTCGAACTGCTCCACCGACGGCGACGGCAGCTCGTCGTCAGCCGGCGACGACGATGAGGAGGAGGAAGAAGGGGGTGAGCGGGCGGCGGAAGAGTTCATCGGTGCTCAAATCAGGCGGTTCGTCGATGCGCAAGAATTGTGGATGAAGCGGATGCTGCGTGTACTGGAGGAGGCGGAGGCTGCGCGGGTGTCGCGGGAGGAGGAACAGAGGCGGCTGGAGGCAGAGCGGGTCGACCGCGAGGCGAGGCTGTGGGCAGGCGAGCGGGCATGGACGGAGACACGCGACGCCGCGATCATGAAAGCGCTGGAGAAGATCAGCCGCCGGCGGAGATCGACGGCGGAGAGTGATTGAGGAGGCTGTGGATGATCAGCTGGTGCATGGCAGTGCGCAAGGTGTTCGATCGATGTCTTGTTCTCTTGGACATTAATGCAAACAAATGGTGGCTATATGGATAGATCGGGGTAAGTACGTACGAAATACTATGGGTTTGCTATTTAATTAGATAACGAATAATTATAATTAATTAATAATAAGTTACATAAAAATTAGACAAAAAAAATTATCGAATGTGCGTGTATATGTGACCCTATTTTTGATCGTGTTTGGAAAAATGTTTAAATTAATGCTTTTGATCAATAAATCTGTGTACTATTTTAAATATCCATCGAGTCATTCATGAGTCAGACTGTGCAGTAAAGAAAGGGAGCTATAGGAAGGTGTAGAGATTTCACTCGACTAATTTCAGAGGTAGATGGTGATGGCTATTTTTAAGGGAAATACAGTCAGAGACATGACTAATTGCAAGTGACAATCTTGAGTAGGGTGTTGTTTATTAAGATGCATGGCTCTTGTAGAGGAGTTTTAGGGTACCCCAGCGAAGGCTTGTTTGGAAGAAGCATCAATGCTGGATGAAATTCTATGTACTAATGGTGGAGCTAGGTTTTCTATTTGGGAGGGTGCATGGTAATCACTATAAGATCATCGTCAAACTTGAAGATATGATAAACCATTAGTATGATAAACTAAAAAACCATAGGATTCCCTCCCTTTCACTACCGACGTCACTATTCGACATTTAAAAGCAACGAACGACATTTGATATTTTCTTATTAGGAGCATAGATCTATTTTCTCAGAATATATATTTTCTGTTATGGTCGAAAATCGAAATATAATTAGTTTTGGTTGTTAATTTAATCTGGACTATAGCACTGTATATGCCAGCGAAATGTACATGTCAATGGCCACACATGTCGTCCTAAGCTCGACAAATTGTGGCACAGTGTCATGCACGTCTGGTCTCGAACTCGCACTGTGCCCTGCACGAGCACCAAGCACATGGCGATGGAGCCAGCCAGCCAGCCAGTCAGCGAGCGAACCCAATCGTGGTCCCATTTTGCATGGCAGGGTCCCTGTTTTGTTTCGTTCTCTCTCCGTGTCGTTTGAGAATAGTTGGCAATCGATCGATCGAGAGCGAATTGGCGAGGAGGACAAGGATGGAACAAGACGTGTGGGCGCGGGCAACGGCTCTGCTAATGAGCTGCGTCTACATTCGCCTGCCTGCCTGCGCGTCCATGGCTACGTGCAGCGCCAGGAGGAGCAGAAGCAGCGCGCTTGGATGCATGTGCCAGGACTGCGTCGGCTGGCCAAAGAGCTAGCCTCCATTTTTGGCAACCTCCCTGCTGCGGAGTGCGGCCTCGCCTTCGTGCAGGGGAGTAGTAGTACGGCGTGCATGGGCCTTCGGAGGTGGACGGTGATCGAATTGAGCCTGCAGCAGCTAGTCGCGTAGGCTTGAACCATAGCAGCAGGCTGGCTGGTGCAAACCTGGGGAAGGAACAGCCGGACGGAAACAACAACACATGATGCACAATGCACATGAAGATAAGTCCTTAATAGTATTTAAAAAGTATATATATTTTAATTTGCAAAACAATATTGTGCTAATGTATTTTGTCCCACTACCAGAGTACTAGTGCCGGTCACATCTTGACCAAATAATATTAAGTTGAGAGAATAAAATGGTGAAATACAAATATTGACAAATTTTAGAGGGAAATGTGAAATTTTATCAAAAATGATACAAAGAAATCGAAATAGTTGTTACTTCTTACTACTTAAGACCCAGCGAATCGGATCAATTTCAAGGCATTGATTATTCGAACCCGAAATTTCGTTTTCGGATCTTAAACGAGACTCTGATACTGGCCAGTGTGGCACCCGGTTTCAGTCAACCTCTACTCTATAAATGCCCCTTTGAACATAAACCCTAGCACTGCCGCTGCTTGTTTTTTTGTTTCTCAGGATCGCTCTCGCCTCCGCCTTGCAGCTTCCTTCTAGCTCTCGCTAATCGCCATGGAGTTTTGGGGTATACCATCTCATCACTCCATCGACTCTTATCTTTCTTCGATTTCTGTTTTCGATGGCATTTGTGCAGTTCGTACAGTTTCTGGAATCTCACTCCTTGAATGATTTTTTATGAGATTGAAGCTTAGCACATTTTGTCCATTATTTCTGTTCTCATATACAGTCATCCTTTCGGTTTCCTATGCATTTTTTCGTGCTTAGCCGAATTCTATTCCTTCTCGTGTGTTTAGTTTCTTGAGTGTTTCTTTTTATTATAGTAGTTTTATTTCTTGAGTGGTTAGAATGCCATCTTTCTTGCTTGGATTTTGTTAGGGGCGTGTCTTACGTGTGCCATAATATATGCACTATCATGGAAATCGTTCATATTCTGTTTTTATTATGATCTTTTTATCATGCACTTAAGATGTTGGAATTTCACATTTTATTGGCATTATATAGAAATAATTTATGAATAGCCATGGTTATATTGATCTACAAATTAATAAAATCTTAAATTTAAAAAATCTTTTAACTTTTTAAGTATTAAATTTAATCTGCATTATTGTATGCAAATATCTTGTCTTCCATTTTTGTAACTGAATGAGTTTCTTAAATTACTTTAGATTGACACGCATGTAAAACATGTTGCGTTAAAAGTTTAATTTTAATATAACCTTAGTTCGTTTGTTTTGATGATTGGAAAAACAGATTGTTGTGTGATTTTTGATGATGATATGATCGAAATGTGTCTTTTCCTTCTTGATTCAAGTATTTATTTGCCTTTTGTAATTTTTTTGTTAGTTTAACATCTCTTTATACTAAGATAACAACAAACCCTATGTCTCTAATATAGTATTTGTCTTACTTTACATTGTTTCATCTGTAATTCAATCTAAGTGCAGTTCTAATTGACACTTGATCAGCATTGAATGTGACATTTGCTCTTAGCTTTTATCATCACAAACATTCTGAACATATTTTTTGAAACTTGTTTGATGATTATTGTTGTTGATTGGTCTTGCAATTTTTTAAGGTTTGGAAGTTCAACCTGGCCAAACTGTTAAGGTCAATCCGGGCGAGAACAAATACTTGCATCTTTCGCAGGTTCCATGATCTGTCTTTTTTTTTATCTTAGACATGCTAACCAATCATGTCTTTCTAAGTTATTGTTATAATTAAAAGTTATCTTGGTTTATGTAGATATCTCTAGGAGAGGTAAAGAAGGAGAAAACTGCAGCTGCTTCAGTATTTGTGAAGTTTGATGACAAAAAGCTGGTGCTAGGAACTTTATCTGCTGATAAGTGTTCTCAGATTCAGAGTGATTTGGTGTTTGAAAAAGAATTCGAACTCTTTCATGGTTCAAAGAATACAAGTGTCCACTTCTTGGGTTACAAGACTGCAGCAACTGAAGAAGATGACGAATATCCTTTTGACTTGTGTTGTTAAATTATTTGTTAGCAAATTCAGTCATGTTACATGTTTTCAATTTTTGATTTCCTTGACTAGCCCTTTCTGGTTTCTGGATTTACCATCTCCAATTCATCCGGTAAGGATTTTTCTGATCCTTTTGTTTGTTACTTTGTTACCTTATTTGGCGAGGTTAGTGACTGAAACGTTTTCTAATAAATATTCAGATGGTGATTCTGAATCAGAGGAGGAGATTCCACTAGCTGCACCTGTAAATGGTACAATTCTGTAATTTTTTTTTAAAACTCTTTTCCTTTTGGCTACTCGATCCTTGTCTTGCAAATTCTTAACTTGTCATCACTTATGGTTTTCTTTTAAATATCATTCACATAATTGTTACTTTATAAAAGTTATTCACAGAATTAAAATAAGTAAAAATTATTCAAGAGATCTGTAAATTAAATTGCTCATAACATAATGATCATATTTTTTATGTAACAATGAGTGGTCTCATATTTATAATGGATGTAAATATGTTCCTGGAGTAGTTCATCCATTTTTTAAAAATATATTATGTGTTTCTTTTTAATCCGTATATTCTTATCTATTATTCATTGCTTTACCTTAAAAGGCAAACCTGAGGCGAAGGCAAATGATAAAGCAGCAAAATCAAATGCTCAAAAGGCAGTAACTCCTGTTGGTAAGGCCAAGGTCAAAGTAGAGGAACCTAAAAAAGATGATATGGCTAAGGATGATGAAGATGATGATGATACTGAAGATGATTCTGATTCTGAGGATGATGACGATGATGACGATGACAATGATGATGTGGTTGGTGCATTGGTTAAAAAACATGATCCTATGCATACTCACATCAAATTATCTGCATACGTTAGCTGATTTTTTATTGCGTGAAATCATATTCAAATTATATTTCTCTTTGATTGTTCCAGGAAATGGGTGAGGGAGAAGACGATGATAGTGATGATGAAGATGATAGTTCTGATGAAGAGGAAGAAGCTACTCCTAAGAAGGTTAGTAATTTTCTTCCGCATTGTTTTGGTTAGCACTTAGTTGTGCTCGATATGAATGCACTTATTGCAGGCTGAAGTGGGTAAGAAGAGGCCTGCTGGTTCTGCATCCAAGACTCCTGTTCCAGAAAAGAAAGCAAAGCTTATTTCCCCTGATGTAAAGCAGAAAACTGGTATGTAACCCCATGTTCTTTAACTTTTGTTGAAGGGAATTCATTTGTGTTGACACCCTTGAACCTTTGTTAAATTTGTCGAGAGTTGGCTCAATACTATATCTATTCATCAAGAACAATCAACTTGTTGGTTTCATTTGATCTTTATTTTGTAATGATAAAGCATTCTTGTAGTTGCAGATGGAAAGAAAGATGGTCATGTTGCAACACCATTTCCATCTAAACAACGTAAGACTCCGGCAAATAGCGACAAGTCAAAGCAGCAAACTCCTAAATCTTCTGGTTCAGTCGCCTGCAAGTCCTGCAGCAAGTATGCTCTCCATTCTTATATTTCTTGCTGTGAAATTTATCAATAATAATGGAATTGTTATAATTTTGCTTTTCAGAACCTTCAACACTGAGAACGCCCTTGGATCACATACCAAAGCAAAACACTCTACTGGAAATTGAGATTGATGATTGATTGTCTCCTTATTTTGAACTTTTAGATTTACTATGTCACGGTGTTATTGAATTTGAGCATTGCTCTAGAAATTTATTTGCTCATGAGAGTTAGTCTGTTTTTGTGTTTTTTGACCTTTTGATCTATGAATTCTGTGGATGCTTTTAATGATTTAGAAGTTCTACATTTTTCAATTTTGAAGCACATTGCTATTTTTGTTTTTAGAGATATATATTCGACCAAGTGAAAATTAAATTTAATGGTCTTTAACCATGCAATGTTGAAGTTTAAATTTTTAATCTTATCATTTTGTTTTAAAAATTTTAATTTATTATTTTGATTTAATTTGAATATTCTCTAATAAATAAATACCAACTCATTATTTTGCTTGAGAATATGAACCCTCTTTGAAGAAAATTAACAAATATATGTATTTATGTAAAATTAAATTGCGCAACAAATTTAAGGAAAATCAATAAATCTATATATTTTCAGAAATTTATGATGCAAATTTTTATCTGGCAACAATGTACTATTATAAATTATATATTTTACTATTTGAAATTTTCGAAAATAAAAAAGTACTATTATTGTTTTTTCTCTAAAATAAAAAATTAAACCCGACACGGGTATGACTCAAGCAATTCGGGGCTTTGTTCAATCATTATTCGACCCGAAAAGTATGTTTTCGCATCCGAATCGGTACCGTCGTCCTCCGCTTTAAATTTCTCTTAAACCCTAATGGCTCTACTTCGGTGACTGCTCCCACTCATCGCTCTCGATCTCGCCTTCGCAACCATTTCTCTCGCTCCCGTCATCTCGCACGACGGCCATGGAGTTCTGGGGTATATCCTCTCCTATCGCTTCATGAATTTTCGGATTTTCCCTTTTATAGTGTTTGATTCCTGTTCGTTTCGATTCTACTGATGTATATCCTCTCCTGTTCGCTTCATGTTCTGGGTCTTGATTGATCTGCAATTTTTAAGGTTTGGAAGTTCAACCTGGCCAAACTGTGAAGGTCAATCCTGGCGAGAACAAATACTTGCATCTTTCTCAGGTTCTAACACCGGCTTTTATTAGACGTCATAGGGAGTTATTCTAAATCAAGTTTTGATAAAAAAAAAAAAGAAGTTATATTTGCTCATGTAGGTATCTCTTGGAGAGAGAAAGAAGGAGAAAGGTGCAGAGGGTGCATCAGTATTTGTGAAATTTGATGACAAAAAGTTGGTTCTAGGAACTCTATATGCTGACAAATGTGCTCAAATTCAACATGATTTAGTTTTTGAGAAAGAATTTGAACTATCTCATGGTTCAAAGAATACAAGCGTCTGCTTCATGGGCTATAAGATTGCAGTTTTTGTAGAGAGTGACGAATATCCTTTGGATTAATGTTGTTAAATTACTCGTTAGCAAACACTGATGTTACATTGTTTTTAAGTTTTGAATCCCTTAACTGGCTGTTTCTGTCTTTTGGATATACCATCTCTGATCCATTCAGTAAGTTTCTCTTTCCTTTTTATTTTTTTGTTTCTTTCTTATTTGATGCACTTACTGAGATTATAACCCTCTGTAATAAATCCTCAGATAGCGAATCTGAATCAGACGAGGGGAATCCACTGGATGTGCCCATCAATGGTACCATTTTGCGATATATATTGTGGTTTCTTCTTTTGTTCTTGATTCTTCTTTTGTATATCATTAACCTGATATTGCTATTTATTTACTTTTGTTCAATTCCCACTTTGCGGAGATGTCTATAGTGAAAAGTCCAATAGTATAATGGCTTGGCATTAGATGATACTTTTGTTCGATACATTTTTTCCACATTAGCATTAGACTTCCACATTAGCAGTAGACGATAAAATTATTTGCAGGCTCCAATAGATGATAGAATGAGAGAATATTTGAGCCATTTTGAATATGTTCAAAGACAATAGATTATGTAGTCAGAAGCCTTGAGGGATAAAGAGTGATCAAAAACAATTGTTACATGATGAAATAAAAAATGATTTAATTGATTTGATTGCTAGTATTATTTCCTTGTGTAGGGCTAACAGAGGGTTGATATTTGTGTAATTAACCCAAATAGTTGGGACAAACGTGGATTAAAGATGATAATGATCAATACTAGATGAATTTAATCATGCTTTTTAAGATAAATCTACATGTTAAGAGTATATTTTCAGATAATTGATATTATTATTAATTAAATTGTTATTTTTATTATTATGTAAAGATTATTGGATGGTAATATTGACATATATTGTACAATCGATTTGTTTCTCTGCAAAATTTATTATTTTTGTTATTTTCTGTATATTCTCATCTATTATTCATGAGTTTAATTACAAGGCAAACTGGAGGTGAAGACAAATGATAAAGCTGCAATGCCTAACGCTCAAAAGGCAGAAGCTTCTGATGGTAGGTCCAAGGCCAAGATAGAGCAATCTAAAAAAGATGATAAACTAAAGGCTAAAGCTGAAGACGATGATGATTCTGAGGAGGACGAATCTGATGACGATGAAGATGATGAGGTTGGTCCAATTAGTGGAAAGCATGATCATATGCTCATACTTGAAATCATAAAACGGTGTACATTATTAGTATGTGCTTCTATTGCACAAAATGATAGTCAAATGGCATTTCTTTTTCGATTGTTTTAGGAAATGGTTGATGGAGAGGACGGCAGTGATGATGAAGATGAGAGTTCCGAAGAAGAGGAAGAAGCTACTCCTAAGAAGGTCAGTGTTTTTGCTATTGCATTGTTTGGCATTCAGGTGCGAATGTGGAAATATACAAAAGTGCATGTTGCAGGTTGAAGTGGGTAACAAAAGGCCTGCCAATTCTTCATCCAAAACACCTGATCCAGAAAAGAAAGCAAAGTTGGTTTCTTCTGGTGGGAATCAGAAACCAGGTAGATATCTATCTCCATTGTTTCTAATATTTGACATTGGTAATCTATATCTCATAGAATGCTGACATTCACTTTGGCATTCGTCAAGTGTCATAGATGAATTTGATAAAGAGACAAAACTCACTTTGCAGGGGCTGATGGAAAGAAAGGTGGTCATATTGCAACTCCATACCCAGCCAAACAAGGAAAGACCCCTGCAAATAGTGTTGACAAGTCGAAACAGCAAGCCCCTAAACCCGCCGGCTGTGTCGCTTGCAAATCATGCAGCAAGTAGTGCTCTCACCGTCGTCACTTCTCTTATTTTTTGTAAACAATAATTACATCTTTACAATTCTGCCATGTTTGTTTCAGAACCTTCAACTCCGAGAACGCCCTTCAATCTCATACTAAAGCAAAGCACAGCTGAAATTAAGTTGTGACCTTGAATTTGGAGCTTCAGTGGCAAAGCTAGTGTTACTACTTTGTGTTTTGGTGGCAAGTGTGAATCCCACTTTTCGATTTACTTCCTCTGAGCGTGGTAGTTAAATTTGGGCAATGCACTAGTATTTATTTGTATCAAAAGAAAACTGCATCAGAACAAGAACAATGGTGATGTTTAGCAGAGGTAGTGACTATATAAGTTTGATGAACCCCAGCTAGCATGGACGGCTTTTAGTGTCTTCTTGTGCAGCAAGGGCCCAGAGCAAGCGAATATTCCTCGGTCTAGGTCTTCAAGATATATGCCTTTGGAGAAATCTAATGGCCATCCTCCGGCATCAGTGACCACTCCACTAGTCTCTTGTATGATCAGATGCGAATGGAGGACCCAAAATCTTCCCTTTGAACCTCTAGTGGAGTTACAGATGCGCATGGCGTCGAGAATTTTCTGAGGCTCTAGGGGTTCAGGAGGGGCTTTCAGTCCATATTCTGGAGCTTCAGAGGGGCATTCGTTGACGGAACTCGTCACTGATTCGAGCAAACTGTGGCGTCCTCTCAACAGCGTGAAGACATCTTCTTCTGCGACGATCGATTCATGTCCGTCGCAGCCAAAGTAGTCTGATAAGAACCAGCTAACTAATCCTTGAACTCTCCAATCTGTCGAACGAAATGAAACAGAGAAGTATCGAAAGATCCAACTTTTCAATCTGCAGAAGCTAAGGAATGCCACAGTGGAGGAAACCAGACCTGCCACACAACTTGGACATCGTCTTCCCTTTCCCCCGTGCCACCAGTCCGCTCTGCACCCGCTGGCACAACGAGCACGCCAACTGCACCGCCCTCACCGCCACATCGAGATCCCTCGCACGCCTCTTCTCTCCCTCCGCCTCCGTCCAGGGGAGTCCGAGCGGAGGGGAAAGCCGCGAGGATGAATAGGCATCCTCCTCCGAGAGGCCAGTGCCTCGATCGGTGGCGGCGGCGGCGGCAGCGTAGGGACCCACGAGGACGAGATTGGTGCGGGCGAAAGGCGAGGTTTTGGGGAATAAGCAAGACAGACGGCGGCGTCGCGGTTCGATCCTGCAAGCGACGACCGCGCCGGTGCAATTAGCGAGGCAAACCTCGGCCATTCTCGGAGGCTCCCTTCTTCCCTTTCCTCCTCAGCCTCAGAGAACCGAACGCGGCGAAAAGGGAGTAGCTTTGCTCTTCTTCTTCGCCGCCTCGGAATCAAAATCCCGCCACGGGATTGGAGACCACTGCTCGGGGTTCGATTGGAGCACACGGTGACGAATCGAAGTGGTCGTCGCCTCGCCTTCTCACCCACCGCCTGCACTTTATTGCTACAAAATCGATTGCTAGGACGGATTGCGATAACAGATGGCAAAAAGGAATGCGAAGTGATGAGGTAGAACGACGAATCCCGAAGAGCAACCCCAAGGTAGGATGACAATTTTCCCTGTAGATTCCGAGCCTGTTGGGAAAATCCGAAACAGGGTCTGAGGATCTCTAATTTATTTGGGGATGATAACGGATTTAGAGATTTTTTTTTGGGATGTGGCAGGTATGGAAATATTGTCTTTCGAATCTGGCTTGAAAATAATAATAATAATAATATTATTAATATAAAAATATTATTTTAAAAAATAATAATATTAATATTGATAATAATATTAATATTGAAATATTTTAAAATATTAATAATAAAATTATTATTATTACTGATATTAATAATAATAATAATAAAATAATAATATTATTAAATTAATTTGAGGATGAGGTCGGGGATTTGATCCCCGATGACTCAGGGATTCCCTGAATCTGAAAAAATGAGGATGGGGATGAGGACGAGGATGAAATTCAGGGCGGAGATGGGAATGACAAATCCGTCTCCGTCCTACTCCATTATCATCCCTACCCCCGGCCAAAGCAAGTAGTGGCACAGGATGGCAATATGGTAATTAATGCAAACCATGATTATCTATTCTTATATTTAATAATTAAATTTGAAATTCTGAATACGTATTTAATAAATACAGTAAATAGTCTCTCATCCATTAGAAATTTCTATATTCTCAATTATAATATATTCATATATATACATGTAATTAATATATTCACATGATATTACTAAATGTTTATGTATATACATGCATGTATATATCTAGCTGGTCAGATTCTGATCATTTAGTAATGTCCTTAATTTACAGTAAATCTTGTTGACCAGAATTTAACTAGGTAGAAATTTCTATCTTCCCAATTATAATACATGCATGTAATTAATATATACATATGATATTATTAAAATGTTCATGTATATGCATGCATGTATATATTCTGACTGATCAGATTCTGGCTATTTAGCAATGCCCTTAATTTACAGTAAATCTTGTTGGATAAAATCTGTCCAGCTAGAAATCTCTATCTTCCCAATTATAATACATGTATGCACATGCATGTAATTAATATATACATATGATATTGCTAAAATGTCCATGTATATGCATACATGTATATATTTTGGCTGGCCAGATTCTGGTCATTTAGCAATACCCTTAATTTACAATAAATCTTGTTGGCCAGAATCTGGCCAGCTAGAAATCTCTATCTTCCCAATTATAATACATGCATTAATTAATATATACATATGATATTACTAAAATGCCCATATATATGCATGCATGTATATATTCTGGCTGGTTAGATTATAGTCATTTAACAATACCCTTAATTTATAGTAAATCTTGTTGGCCAGAATTTGTCCAGCTAGAAATCTCTATCTTCCCAATTATAATACATGCATGTAATTAATATATACATATAATATTACTAAAATGTCCATGTATATGCATGCATGTATATATTCTGGCTGACTATATTCTAGCCATTTAGCAATGTTCTTAATTTACAGTAAATCTTGTTGGCCAGAATCTGACCAGCTAGAAATTTCTATCTTTCCAATTATAATACATACATGTACATGCATGTAACTAATATATACATATGATGTTACTAAAATGCCCATGTATATGCATGCGTGTATATATTCTGGCTAGTCAAATTCTGGTCATTTAGCAATGCCCTTAATTTACAGTAAATCTTGTTGGTCATAATCTGACCAGCTAGAAATCTCTATCTTCCCAATTATAATACATGCATGCAATTAATATATACATATGATATTACTAAAATGCTCATGTATATGCATGCATGTATATATTCTGGCTGGTCAGATTCTGACCATTTAGCAATGCCCTTAATTTACATTAAATCTTGTTGGCCAGAATTTGGCCAGCTAGAAATCTCTATCTTCCCAATTATAATATATGCATATAATTAATATATACATATGATATTACTAAAATACCCATATATATACATGCATTTATATATTATGAAGGGCCAGATTCTGACCATTTAGCAATGCTCTTAATTTACAGTAAATCTGGTTGGCCAGAATCTGGCCAGGTAGAAATCTCTATTTTCCCAATTATAATACATGCATGTAATTAATATATACATATATACTACTAAAATGTCCATGTATATGCATGCATGTATATATTCTGGCTTACCAGATTCTGGCCATTTAGCAATGCCCTTAATTTACAGTAAATTTTGTTGGCTAGAATCTGGTCAGCTAGAAATCTCTATCTTCCCAATTATAATATATGCATGTAATTAATATATACATATTATATTACTAAAATGTACATAATATATATTCTGGTTGGTTAGATTCTGGGCATTTAGCAATGTCCGTAATTTACAATAAATCTTGTTGGCCAGAATCTGACCAGCTAAAAATCTCTATCTTCCCAATTATAATACATGCATGTATATGCATATAATTAATATATACATATGATATTACTAAAATGTCCATGTATATGCATGCATGCATGTATATATTCTGGCTGGCCAGATTCTGGCCATTTAGCAATGTCCTTAATTTACAATAAATCTTGTTGGTCAGAATCTAGCTAGCTAAAAATCTCTATCTTTCCAATTATAATAAATGCATGTATATGCATGTAATTAATATATACATATGATATTATTAAAATGCCCATATATATGTATGCATGTATATATTTTGGTTGGTCAGATTCTGGTCATTTAACAAATGCCCAATTTAGGATAGTGCTAAATAGTCAAAATCTGGCCAGTCAGAATACATACATGCATGTATATACATGAGTATTTTAGTAATATCATATGTATATATTAATTACATGTATATACATCAATATATTATAATTGGAAGATGGAGATTTCTAGGTGACAAGATTCTGTCCAATAAAATTTACTTTTTAATTTATAAGTATAGCTAGTGGGCTCACAAACTTAATAAACTTTATATATATATATATATATATATATATATATATATATTTTAGCATAAATTTATTTATTTTTTAACTCTGCTATAAATTTGTTATAAATCTATTATAATAGAACAAGTAGTGGTCATTTCGCAAAATGGGGTCGACACGTAGCCCGGCCCATTTCTTCGCTTATTTTTTCTTGAGATTTGCAAAATCGAATCGGCGAGACCTCAGGGGATGTTTGGTTGGTTGTATATCTTCTATCGGAATAAATCAAAGTTTCCTTTTTTACCCTTAAAGGAAAATAAGAGAAAAAATTAGATGTGAGAGAAAGATGAATGTGAGAGAAAAATATGATGAAAGAGAATGATGAGAGATAAAGTATTATGAGAGAGAAAGTGTGATAAGAAAGAATGAAGAGAGAGAAAGTGTGATGAGAGAAAATGAAAAAAGAGAGTGTGATTGGAGAGAGCATGATGAGAGAAAATATGATGTGAGAGAAAGTATGATAGAAGAGAATAAAGAGAGAGAAAATATAGTGAGAAAAAATGAGGAGAGAGTGTGTCATGAGAGAGATTAAGGAGAGAGAAAGTATAGTGAGAGAAAAAGAGAACAGTGAATATGATGGGAGAGATTGAGGAAAGAGAAAGTATGATGAGAGAGAAAGTGTGTTGAGGAAAAAGGAGTAAGTGTGATAAGAGAGATTGAGAGAGAAAGTATGATGAGAGAGAAAGTGTGTTGAGGAAAAAAGAAGTAAGTGTGATAAGAGAGATTGAGGAGAGAGAAAGTATGATGAGAGAGAAAGTGTGATGAGAAAAAAGAGAGTGTGATGGGAGAGATTGAGGAGAGAGAAAGCATGATGAGGAAAAAAAGGAAGAGAATGCGATGGAAGAGATTGAGGAGAGAGAAAGTATGATGAGAGAGAAAGCGTAATGAGAAAAAATGAGGAAAGAGAGTGTGATAGGAGAGATTAAGGAGAGAGAAAGTGTGTGATAAAATGATGAGAGAGAAAATATAATGAGAGAGAATAAGGAGAGATAAGTGATATGAAAGAATAAATAAATAAATATATTTTGATATTTGATATTAATGGAGAAAATTTTAGTTTGAATCAATGATTCCCATTCCCATTCCCCACCCCTATTACCCTAAACCAAACGCCCCCTCAGTTTCAAAATCGATCGCGGAGCGAGGCGATCGTCTTCCATGGCCTCGAAGCACCCTCTCGAATCGCCGGAGTCGGACCAAGCGCCGGCTTCGAAAAGATACCGTCCGAAGGAGAAGGAAGCTTCCTTCCGTCAGGATCCTAACAGCGCTGCAGTTCGGGTCGAGCTCAACCCGGCCGACTGCGATCTAGGTATGCGCTTGCAGGAATGTAATTCCAACTTCCTTGGCTCTATTTATGGCGCACTAGGGTTCTTGTGCTGTTCTTGTTGTTAGCTGGGTTAGATTCCCAACCCTGGCGAAAATGAGTAAAAGTTAAATGATTGTTTCGATGCGCGGCCGACTGCTACATCGGTTTCTGTTTCTTGCTAGATGTGGTTTCGGGGATGGGGGGGTTTCAACTTCATTTGGTATTTTACCGTCGTCTTGGGGGTCTTGGATGGCTGTTTTAGCTGATTTTGATTGGCAAAGGTAGTAAAGTTAGTGAAATTTGATGGATTTCTTGGTATCCATGTATGCTTTTTTTTTTCCTTGGTGAATTGATCATATTATTTTTTTTTAGAAAAAAAAAATCATAAGAAGCACCTTTACTCACTATACACTTGCTATTGCATTTGCTTAAGCTCGTTGGTGAGGACTTACACTAGTGTCTCAACTATGTGAGTCGGAGTTCAAACTTCTATCTGATAATCGTATCTGCCAAGTTTCATTCCATTTCTATTATCTTCTTAGCAGTGAGTCCTGCTTATCGGAATACTTTTTTGTTGGATAGGTATTGAGGTGGAGTCCCCGTAACCAGCAGGGAGATTGATTTGATTGACCTCTGGTGACGAGATGGGTATTCAGTCGAACGGAATTAGGTTAGGCACATGATTCTGGGCACTTTTTCAGTCTGAGTCTCAGTGAGGTGAACCTGATGGGCAGCTGTGCAAATGGCTGAAAGAGTAACTCTAAACCTCCAAAAGACAGGTTCGGGTTCTGTAGGTCAAAGTTGTTGGATATTGGGGCCTTAAATGGACCAAAACGATTTAGAGGAAGGAAGCCATCAATTGTTGAAAGTCGTAATTGACTTCAAAATTGAAATCTACGATTCGCGTAGATAGATTTAGACTATTAATTTGCTCAAAACCGATTAAGGGTGAATGAGAAATTAATGTTTAAAGTCAACCCAAAATAATATTTATTATTCATTAATAAAGTGCATGGGAGAATAGTCCCACATCGGAAATTCCTGATGTGTATTCTCTACTTATTAATGAAGATGTGTTAATGGAGTTAACACAAAAATAAAAGGACAGATTACCCCTTAGCCCAGGCCGAGCAGGTGCTCGCGCCTGTGAGCCCGCCACGTGCGCAATGGGCGCTTTGTAGGCGCACTTTGCACTTCGCACGTACGCATTGAGGAGCTTAAATTTATGCTCCAGGTGACATTGCAGTGCCTACGTGGCACTCGGGTGACGTGTCATACCTGACGTGGCAGCACCTATGCGACATCCTCGTGAGCAAAGGGAGATGACTGGACAGTTGACTTAGGGAATGGATGGTTACCGTTGATCAACGTTGATCAAATAGGTATGATGGATCGCTTGTGATGCGATCTAGAGCGTTGGATCGCAAAGAGTAACGATCTGACGGCTTGGGATGAGACTTGATCTGAAGCATCGAATCAATGGATCCAGAACAATAGGCGGGATCTGAGGGTCACAACTCCTCAGATCTGATGGATGAGATTGAAGTGGGCTTGGTGAAGGGTTACAACCCTTCAGAATGGATGATCTAGATCGATCCAGCCGAAGGAACACATCCACTCACCCAAAGGACAATCAACCTCTTCATTCAGTATAAATAGAACCCTCCAGATGATGGAAAATTCACTCAATTCACTCAATCCTCTCTTCTCTTCCTCAAGCATTCATCTCATCTTGTGCATTCAAGAGTCCAAGAAGTCTACTAGAAGGTTCGCTGGTCTCGGAAGTCGGAGTGCTACGATTCCGAGATGTTCGTCGTCGTTGTATCTTGGGAACGAATTGCAACAATCCGTTAAGCACCGTAGCGGAGCAATATCGTTTACGGAGATAGTGTCGAACACTAGCCTCGACGATCAGTTTGCATACTCCAGAAGCTAACCGGGGATCAACAAAAGTGTCGTCTGTGTCAAATAGTCAGTTTGGCCATGCCATACCAGTGATATATCACCGAAGTATTAATGTTTGGTCAATAGGGTATACCTTAGAAGTGTTCCTTTTATTTCCTGTTGATCATTTAGTGATGAGTTGGTTTGTTTAAGAAGAGGAAGAGGTCCTATGTTACTTGGGCATGGCCTCGGACCCTCTGATTAGGAGACCATGGATCAACTGCTATATTCAGGTACTCCATTTGTGTACTTCAACATCCACCTCCCTAGTCTGAATATGAAACCTCCTTTTAAAACAGTTGACTTAAATTTTTTCTAGAAGAATATCAAGTAAGTAATCTTGGAAAGGGATAAAAGGTCGCTAACTGTTTAATTTCAGAAGCAACAGAAGACACCATTGACTAGGGTTACTGTTCGTAAATTGACAAACACGATATTTTTTCCAGAAATATGTATTCTTGTCATGCTCCTTATTACTGGTAAGTTCTTAAAAAATTTGCAATCTTTAACCTATTTGGTCATAAGTTGTTATTTACTGAACTGTTTTCAGATTTCAATATTGATAAACATGGTCTTCAAGGCCATGCACTGCATGAAGAAGGATTTGCATATTGCTGGTCTGGTGCCCGAGCAACTGTTGGAATAACTGGAGGGAAGTATTGTTTTGGCTGCAAGGTGATATCGGACCAGGAAGTTGACATGGCTGATACACCTCCGGATCAACAACATATATGCCGTGTTGGTATATCAAGGGGTGACGATCCTGTTGGTAGCCTCGGTGAGACGATCAAGAGTTTTGGCTTTGGAGGAACTGGTAAATTTTCAAACGGAGGGAAGTTCTCAGATTATGGGTCCAGCTTTGGTGTAGGTGATACTATAATTTGCACAGTGGACCTTGAAAAAAAGCCATTGTCTTCTATTGGGTTTTCCAAAAATGGGAAATCATTGGGTGTTGCTATGCATTTTGATGCGAGCTCAATAGGCATTGGTGCATCAGCGATGCCACCTAGGAGTCAACCATGGGAATCTGCATTTTTCCCCCATGTACTTTTGAAGAACGTTGTGGTTCAGCTGCAGTTTAACATTGAAGATGGATTGATCCCTGAGGAAGGCTACAAACCTTGGGCTGCTGCTTTTGAGGATGGGAATGCAGTAGTTGGGCCATCATTCACAAGCCCAAGCACATGTGAGGTGATCATGATGGTTGGTTTACCTGCATCTGGGAAGACAACATGGGCAGAGAAATGGATGACGGAGCATCCTGAGAAACGATATGTTCTGCTTGGAACAAATCTTGCATTGGATAAAATGAAGGTTAGTGGTTTAACAGTTTTTATTTGTTGCGATTCTCAGTTTTCTTTCTTAACCTTAATTTCATTTTTTTTTATAGTGAGAGAGCATTATCTGATGACTATTTTATCTATATCAGGTTCCAGGTCTCATGCGCAAGAATAATTATGGAGAACGTTTTGAACGCCTTATGGATCGAGCAACTGGAATTTTCAATGTATTATTATCTAGGGCTGCCAATACAGCACGTAATTATATTCTTGATCAAACAAATGTTTACAAGAGTGCTCGTAACCGTAAACTAAGGGCATTTGTGAATTACCGTAAGGTAAGTTCAGTTTGTTTAATTTTGATACCAATGCCCAATTTGTGGAGTTAAATTTGGCCAGACGAGGTGGCAAAATCTACTAATGTCTATTTCATGATGCTTCTGATGTATCAGATTGCAGTGGTCATTTTTCCTTCACAAGATGAGCTTAGACTTCGTGCAGAAAAACGTTTTAAAGAGATGGGGAAAGATGTACCTGCTGAAGCAGTAAATGAGATGATAGGTATCCATCATCACACTTCAAAAAAAAGAAAAACTTTTTATCTATTGGTGTAGAACTTAATATGGACATAACTTTCAGCCAATTATATTTTACCAACAACCAAGAACATGCCTCCTTCAAAGGAGTTATTTGATGAGGTACTTGAAAGATTTATGCACCAAATTTTGTTGAGTTTTCTCATGAAGGTATATTCCTCACATTTTCTTTCCATATTTGAAGGTTATTTTTACAGAATCTGGGAGGGAAGAGTCACAAAGACAATTAGATGAGATGAAACGTTTGCTAGTATCTCCTAGTACGGGTGCAAAGCAAGATCCCCCGCATTATTCATGTGAAAGTTCTTTTCAATCATTTCCTAGACCTATTCTTAATGTGAAAACTGCTTCAGGTTCCACAATGCATTTGGGAATGAATTTGTTTCTTGTTTTTGAATTGATTGATTTTGGTTACTCACTTTTCCTTCAATTTGTCGATGCAGGTATGGGTGTGAACTGGCCAGCTTCCACGCCATCTCCTCCATTATATGATAGCCGAAGTACTTTTCAAGTAAGTGTTTCCATACTGATTTCAACAGAACATGATTGTTTCAGATGTTCTTTATGCTTGCAACTTAGTGAAGAGTAAGAGAGCCGAGAGTTGCCTTAATTTTGCCTTATATTTATGCTTTCTATTGTCTATGTCCTTTTGGCTATTTTTAGATTGAACTAAAATAAATTTGCTTTGTGCTTTGTAGGTTAGTTCTTCATATTCAAGTGTGTATTCAAGTCCTAGCTCCTTTCGAGATCACCAAATAATACCAGATTACACCGGTCTGTCGACACAAAGAGACATGTATACTTCAAGTCATGGAGCCAACTCTAGTCCTCATGTGAGATACAGTAGTCCAAACTTTTCTAGCAGGTATGCTTACGAGCTGAGTTTGATAACTACGAGTGATGTGAGCCCCTATCAGTCATATGATAGAGCTGATACGTTTAGATGCGCCAGGTTAGACAGTCTTGGTTCCTCTAGGAGGCTCGAGTATGAAAATCCAACAATGCCACCCTTGTACAGAAGTCCAGGTGTACATTTCCAAGACACTAGGGTTCCATATGTCGGTCATCAATCCACAGGATCATGGTCACCACAATATGAGTTTCGAAGCCCTGCTCAAAGCAGCTATGGTACACCCTGTTGAACTTCCTGATTTTTCCTCTGTTATGCATCTGAAGAAACTTTCTGCCTTTTAGCTTGAGAAACAACTTAACTGCAAGTAAATGCAGGTCTGAACTATCAATCTCCGCCGCCGAGGCTACCATATCGATATCCTCCTAACCAAATGCGGCCACCATCTGGCCAATGGTACCAGTAGGTAGGTAGCTTACATGATGACTCATGTGTCATATGTTTTATCTTCTTATTTTTGATAGAGAAGGAAAAATATTCTATGTCGAAACACTGAAAACACTCAATCTTGTTCTGGTGATCAATGTCTTGAAACACAGTTCACCATGAGTGCTAGATAAAGCTTTCTTGTTTGCTTGGTTGGTGTCTGACATTGTGTTGTGGCTTAAGTTCTCATGATCCCCAGTAGGGTTGCAAATCAGTTGAGCTTGGCTGCAAATTGGTTGAGCTGAGGCAAGCATGATGATATTCAAATTTATTTATTTATTGTTTATTAAAAGCCCCATTTGAGTCCTTCGATTATGTACCCTATATTACACGTGGAATCGGAACATGTATTAGGATTGCTCTAACAATTCTAGGCGTAAAAAATTCACCATCAAATCCACTAGCGGAAGGAAGGACCAATTCTACTTGGTGGTTGACCCCATTTATGACGGCCAACTGGATGTCTTCAGACTGAAGCATCAAAATGCGTGGCAAAAGATACATGTTGATCAGTGATCATGGCTGCTGCAGTGTTACTCATGAAGTATAAGATCTTGGTAATGTGAGTGTAGCTTCACTTCCTCAGACGCTGAGGAGAATGACTTCCTCCCTATGGGTAAAATGTCGATCTTCGTGATGGATCAAGTGTTTTGAGTTGATGACAATGAACTCGCTGTTAGATCTACTGAGTGTTTTGAGTTGATGACAATGAACTCAATGTTAGATCTACTGAGTTTGACGTCCTTGAATCTGTCTTTATTTGCTCCTCCAATTTGGATTCCGTCAATGCAACTTGAGCCGTTAACTCCGGCGACGGCCATTTTTGGCGTTTGCCTCCTAGTTCCTTGTCGGTGAGAATCGGTGTGCCGGCTAAGCTATAGCAGCTCCGGACAACTCTCATTTTAGCAGCAACATGTGGCTGCCTTTTGCAGGAAACTGTGTTCTTGTTCTCTCGGAAGAGAGCTTTAGGCGTAATTGTTTCAGAGGAATGATCTACCTTGGCTGCTTTCGTAGCACCCGCGGATGGCTGCCGGAGATTGTTCAACGTTTTAGAAGTCTCCGGCGGCTGACATTTTGGGTTCAGGTTGACTCCCCTTTCTTTGTTCATCCCTTTGTATTCTTGGATGTGTTCCGATTTCCTGACGCTCTGTTTTTTGTAATCCTCAACCGATAAAGAGGTTGCGGTGGCCTTGTCCTCCGATCGATCCGGCGCGAGGGAGTTTTGGTGGATCTCGATTGGACTTAGGCTGACGCCTCTTCGATCGATCGCCGGCGACGAGTCCTCCGTGGTCTTTTTATTCAACGCTGAAGGCCACAGATTCTTCGCCGCGCTCCGGAACTCGATCGGCCTCGCCGGCGTGGCGAAGATCTCAACCGGCCGCGCGCTCGCGCCTCTTCGCCTCGATCCGGAGGCAGCGCTGGCCGGCGCCAACTCCAACGCCAGGTCCATACGCTTTGAGACAGGCGGCGAGCAGGGGTCCCTCCTCGCCAAGTTTCCGCCCTGCTGCTTCAGATCCAAGATCTTGGCCGGCGCGATCCACCGATCTGCCTTCCTCAGGCGGAGCGCCTCCAGTCTCGACTGCAACCGTGCGATTTCCTCCTCGATCCGCGCGATCTCGCTGTCGACGGCGCTCTCCTCGGCAGTTTCAGCGGCTTTCCTGTGGAATCTGAAACCGGTAACTGACTTCTCAAGCACAGGGCTGCGGTTCTCCTTGGACGGGTGGAGATCGAGAGTTCCAAGGTTGGTGGAGATCTGCCGGAGAGGTAACGTCGTCGAGGCCTTGGAAGCGGAGGCGCCATCTTCGAAGACGGCGTTGTTCCAAATCCGGAGATTATTGGAATCTGGAAGCTGGAGAAAGCTCATCCTTTTCTTCCTCCTCTTCTTCTTCTTCTTCTTCTTCTTAAGTTTAGTAAGAAACCATTTATATAAGAGAAAGAAGGGGCGTCTTGACCGTTGGAATAGGAGACGAATTACTAGACGCGTTGGATCGGAGTAAAGAGATGGAATTGTGGCCGTACAGCTCCACTAATGACGCTCCGATGTTATTTAAGTTAATGTAAGGTAAATTTTCACTTCAAAACTTATCTAAAGTTTATCGTTAAAGTTTCAAAATTATTAAAATAACTATAATTTTGTTATTTAATTCGGATTTTACCCTATTTGAATCAGTACGAAACTCATTTAAACACCGTGAGTTAAATGGATTTGGAATGTGATAATTACTAAAAATAATTGAATATCCTGAAAGTTAGTTGCAAAATGGAAATATTTCAATTAATTAATTGATGATGGACAACGGCGTGCATTTATTGGGGGCCACTGGATATGGGCTGGAGGCCATTAGGATGAATCTAATGCGTGATTTAAGGTGATTAGCTTTTGGGGCAATTTATCCTAAAATTATTCTTTGCCCAAAATGATTCAAATTCTCGTATCCATTAAGATTGTAAATGAACAGCACGATGAGTAAGTTTGATGTTTAATTTGATATTTTTTTACATATATTTATTTATAATATAAAATTAGTTAAATGAATAAATTTAAATTATGATTGATTCAGTCTAAAAGTTGAGAAGACGAAAAGATCTAAATGATGTGATTGGAATATTCACATCCGGAGAGAAGAGACTATGATAAGTTGTCTTCTATATTGATCAAGTTGTCAGAAGGTCTTTTTGGTTAACGCTACCTATAGACAGTCAAGTTGCGCTGGTCTCTGACACCTCTATGCTCAAGGCATGTCCCAATAATATATAAGAAGCAGACTAAATAGTTGAATAATGAAATATGTGAAGAATAAACATGGAAAATATACTCTGGCCCAGGGGGTGCCCTATGGTAAACCAGTGAGTTGTGTCGTAAAGTTGATTGAGTCGTCATGACATGGAAGAGTAGTTGAATGTGAGTTAGATGAAGAGCTAGATCTGGGGATCCGAAGGCCAGAGCATAACGGTGACTTGTAGGCCGAACCATAATAGCATGCAGGCTAAAATGGAATCGCGACACGTAGGTCAGAATATGAACAACTAGAGGGTCGGAACACAATAGGTCAGATGGTCGTATCAACGGCAAGGGCCAGACGACGACAACGATTGTGAATGCTAGAAAGGAGGACATTGCAGGTGACACATGGGCTACTGCATGCCGAGAGAGGGGTAGGTGACGTGTGGACTGTCGGCGTACCTGTAAGGAGGCGACAGCAGCGCTGGAGGCCACGCAGAAGCAGTGGCAAGAGGTAGGTGGCACTTGGCCGCTGAAGGAGAGGAGACCAGCGTGGGGCGGCTGTTAGCCAGCAATGACGAGGGTGGGCGTTGGCTCTTGAAAGAGAGGCGACCGACATGGGGTGGTTGATGGTGGGCAATGATGAGGGGGGTGGTGCTTGGCCGCTGAAAGAGAGGTGACCAGTGTGGGGCGGCTACCAGCCAATGACGATGAGGGGGTGACGCTTGGCCGTTGAAGGAGGAGTGACCGACATGGGAGGCTACCAGTGTTGGAGATCACGAGGGAGGAGATCGACAAGAGGTGAGTCGACTGCGAGGCTTTCAGCGAGGTGGCACGATGAGCCCTTCGACGAGGTGGCGCATAACCAAGGAAGGGGGCCTGACTATGCTTGGGCGATAGCGACCGAAAAAACCCACGAAGGTCTCCTCTTCTCCTCTTCGATGAACAATGTCCTAAATAAAAGGGATTACAATAAAATTATAAAACATCCCCTTTTATCCACGTGTCTTCCTTTCCATATTACCGTATCATATAATAATAAACAAATTAAATGAATTTAAATTTATAATATGTAACTCATTAAGGAATCAAATAAATTTAAAAATATAATTTTTTTTAAAAATTAAACCAGCTGAGCTAAATAATATTTATTCCAACTAAGCTCAAATCAAATTTAGCTAAACTTAAATTCAAAAAAATTCCTCCCTCTCTCCTTCCTTACAAGTATTAATGTATTGAATCCCATCTGTCCACAAAGGATGTTTAATTGACGGGAGGATAGTAAATTTATTATAATGAAACAAAGATTAATTTCTGATAGAAGTATATTCTTGAAAAAAAAATTCTTCCATCACTTAGTCATTTGATGGTCAACTATAAGTTGACCTCGTTATTTATCTCTTTTTATATAATCGGGCGATAGACTATGAAGGGATGAAGGCTTAGAATGAACGTAATCATATTTTTCTTATAATAAAAATCAATCAAATTAATCTTAAACAATTATTTTTGTCTGATTATCTCATTAATTGAAAAAAAAGTTGGACTCAATTATAACCCTATTTGTATGGAAACTACCCGAGGTAAAGTAAAAAATAAAAATCTTCTTTATTTAGAAATTGGAATTGTAGTTTATAATTAATGGCCAAAATTAAAATGGTTATACTTTGGATTTTAATTTTTTAGGGCGCCGAAGTAAAACTCTCTTAGTTTATAAGAAAATCTCTCATTATAAATTTACTCAAGAAATTTAAATTTCTAATAATGAAGAAATAGATGTGACTTGGCAGACATACGATGTCCATTGAATGTCATGTGAATTCACATGGCGATGCTTATTTATTTCCAATTAATTACACCCAAAACTTTAATGACAAATTGAAAGGGGCGCTAAAATTAGAAGCAAGGGGTACTTTTGACAATACGACAAATATTTGGTCGAAAAGTCTATATTCCTTCACAGCTATTTAACAAACTACCGCAAAAATGAGTCAATTCAAAATTTTCCAGTCGCAACCAATTAAAAAATAACGCGTTGTACGTCAACCGTTTCTCTTAGATCGTTATCCACGTGGCATATCATCAAGTAGAGTAGCTAGATCGCAAAGTATTCCCTAGGTATGTTTGTAATCAATTTGGATTGGACGTATCGGATTGGTCCATCTCATCGAATAATTTAAATAAATTAGGTTAAAATTTTATCAACTTAAGTCCATCGTAAGCTGATTCACCTAGGCTCACGACTCACACAGGTCGACCCACGATGGACTTGGATTGACCCGCAGATTGAAAAATACATATAAATTAAGTTTTATGCCAATTTATTATTTTTGTTTGTTATAATTTTAAAATAAAAATAGTAATTTTAATCCCATATAAGTACTCGTTTGTGTCCATTTATATTTAAAATATATATTTATAAATATATTTAATTAATGAAATCTTTCTTAAATAAAATTTTGAAAGTATGAAATATTTTTTAATTTTTTTTTAAAAAAAATTATTGGCTCTCGGATTGGCCTGTCAAATCCGTAATTCATCTTGGATTGGGTTGGGTTGAAAATTTTTTAACCCGCTAAGTTGATTGATGAACCCGTCCTCGCCCTGTTAAATAATTAGCCTGTTACGGGTTGATCACCCTATCATGGATTAATAACTCATCTGATCGCTTTTGTATATTCTAAACTGACAAATATTTTAAATTGATAAGAATATATTATATTTGATGATAGCAAGATGATAAAAAAAAGATATATTTTCTAATATCGATTTAAGATATTTATATAAATTATTTTATTTACGATCTTATCAATCTTAAGATTTGAGATTAAAAAAATTATATCAATACATATTTTAAAAGTAATTAAAAAATTATTAATAAATTTTAAATTTTTTTTTACTGTGAAAAGAAAAAAAATATCAACTTAATTTAATTTTGAATTTTTTCAGAATTAATGAGTAGGTTCTAGAAAGCTTAAGATTGTTAGATCATCTGCATCCCCTATACCAAAACACCATGTTTAATTTTTTATTTATTTATTTTTTTTTTTGTAAAAATAACACTAAACCTCTCCCATCCATGCACCAAATTCACACATCAAAATATGACGTGGGAATAATGCAACACCATATATTCACAACATCATATTTGGTGTGGGAGAGGGTTTCTATTTTTTTAATCTTATTATATAATTATATAATTAATAAAATTAAATATAATTAATTTGTAATTGTAATTTTATTTGTCTTTATTAATATTAATTATTTATTATAAATTTAAATTAAGTATATTTAGTAGCATATTTTAATTTTATTATGCATATTTATAAAGATTGAATTTATTAACATTAATATTTTTAATTTATTTAATATGTTTTAATTATAATTATATTTATAAATTATATCACTAATTTCATAAAAAATAAAATAAAATATTAAAAGTTTTAATATGCATAAATATAAAATACATTATCAATTACACTAATGAGGTCGAAAGAATAAATACCTAAAATTAGATGATGATATATACCTAAAATGAGGTCTAAAGAATAAATTATTTGTAATGAAACAAAAAGCGTGTTAAAAGGATGTTGAACGAGTATTTGACATGCTCTAATCACGTTTTACAATTATTGCAGGCCTTTCATGTTTTTAGTAGAAAAATATTTTACATGATATAATGACATCATGTATTATTATGTATAATATGATAATTGAAAATGAACGTGATTTAAATGCACCAATCATGAAATACTTTGAGATGTTGACTCTAGATGTTGAGCCAACAATAGATGATAGTACTCTATTTAAAAAGTTTCTAACTCAATACAAATAAATCAAAGATAAAGAAGCTCATATTGCCTTTCAAAATGTATTAATTCAGCATTTACGGGAATAATATAATAATTAAAAAAATTAAAATCTTTAATATTGTACTTTTAATTAAGTTTCATTGTTTATTTTAAATAAAAAATAAAAATATTTTATCTTAATTATATGTGATTTTATAATTTTTTAAAATATATTTATATTGGAACAATTATGTAATAAAAATTTTAAATGGAAATTATAGTTTATATATATATATATTAGTTGGATGCAAAATTTTATAAAATTTAGTCTATCAAATATCAATGAAGTATTAATTTTAAATATAATAGTTATCATTTAAAATCTTAATAAATTAAAATATATGTTGGTAATTAAATTATGAATAAGAAAAATAGAATATTTTAGAGAATATTACTTTTTGGTGTGATACGGTGTGAGTGAGTTGAAGCTGGTGTTGAAATTGCACCATTTTAATATGAAAACTATATCAAATATAATGTTAGAGTCTCCACAACTCACTCTCATTATAATACCCACCATCTCATAAAAAATATGGGGTCCACTATCATATACTTATTATAACAACATATATCTTTCATCCATATTCCTTTTAATATTAATACTCATTATTTGGTCCCACAAATCCACAATCCTACTCAATAATCTTAAAATTATATGATATTAAATAAATCTATTTTAAATAGATTTTAACATATTAAAATAATTACTATTATTAATCTTATTTTTTTAAAAAAATCTATTTTTAAAAATAATATTAACATTTATAAATATATTTATTAAATAAAATAGATTACAAAAATCATATTATTATCATTTAAAAATAAATAAATAATAATATTATTAAAAATATACTCATGTTTTATTATTTATCCATTTAATTCTATTTTTAATTTTAAAATTTATATATATTTTAAATAATTAACATAAAAAAAATAATATACTCACGAGGTGAGCTAGGTCTGACCCACCTCATGCCATCTTGAACGTATTCTAAGTGAAAAAGGTTATAACACCTCCTCACAATGATTTTAATAAAGGGAATATTATATCACCCCATTAATGGGAGCAATGCGGATACCTTTATGGGTTGGAGATGGTCTAAATGAATTAAGTCTAATTAAATTTTTGACATTCAAATTTATTTGATAGTCAAATTTAAAATGAATTAAATGGTTAAAATAGTTTAATTTTTTTAAATGAGTTCGAGATTAATTTAAATTCGGCATGACCTTAAGTTCTCAATTAAATTAAAATTTTAAATTTATTTCAATAGTTATTGAATTTAATAATATAAATTTATTTATTTATAGTTTGTTTTTATTGATTAACATGATTTACGTCCAATGCATCTTCATCGTCCGGTGGATCGCGATTAATTTTAGCCATCTAACCTTGTCCGAGATGACAGATACGTGCCCCATTTCTCCTTTGCCTCTTTAGAAGAAGACAACGCATGGTTCCACTAAGGCTGTTTAAGGTCAACGTCAACGCAAAAGACGTCAACGCAAAGGAAAGGCGGGACCGTTTGTGTGCTTCAGTCATTTCCACTGAAAGACAGACGCAATCGAAGATTGAAGCTCGAGAAAGGCAATGGCGAAGTCTCTGCCCATCGCCAAAATCCTCCTCCTTTCCTCTCTGCATTTGCTCCTCTGCTTTTCATATGACAGGCTGACTCCCGGCCAGCTCATGCCTTCCAATGAGACCTTGACCTCCGACGGCGGCACCTTCGTCCTCGGCTTCTTCTCCCCGAGGAGCACCGGCGGGGACCTCTACCTCGGCGTCTGGTACAACATCCCCCAGAGGACCGTAATCTGGGTCGCCAACAGGGAGAGCCCCGTCACCGGCCAGCCCGCGGCACTCCTCTTCGCCGACGACCGCAGCCTCCGCGTCGTCGGCTCGCGCGGGAGAAACTTCACCTTCTGGTCGGCCAACCCACCAGGAGCCGCGGCGGCGGCGGTGCTACTCAACACCGGGAACCTAGTTCTCCGAGACGGCGAAGGCGGCGTCCTCTGGCAGAGCTTCGATCACCCAACGGACACCTTTCTGCCCGGCATGAGCCTCCGATACGCCTACGGCGACCGCTCGCACACCCGGTTCACCTCGTGGAAGGCCGCCGACGACCCCTCGCCGGGGAACTTCACCTTCGGCGTCGACTCGACCACTTCCCTTCAGCTCATGACATGGAGAGGCTCGGAGATCTACTACCGGAGCCAAGTGTGGAGCGGCAACGTGTTCACCGGTTCGCGCGGCCCGAGCTCCAACTCCGTGATCTACTTGACGATCTTAGCAGACGAAGACGGATTCCTCCTCACCATTAGCGTATCGGACTCGTCGCCCTACACCAGGTACACCCTAAACCACTCCGGCCAGCTGCAGCTCCTGAGCTGGGACTCCGCATCGAAACTATGGCAAACCTTCGCATCCGCACCGATCGGCTGCCAAGTTTACGGATCCTGCGGCCAGTTCGCATACTGCGACGCCAACGGAACAGTGCCGGCGTGCAGGTGCTTGGAAGGGTTCGAGCCGAGGTCGAAGACCGCTTGGAGCGGCGGCGACCATTCAGGCGGTTGCTCGAGGGAGAGAGCTCTCCTGTGCGACGAGGGGGACAGCTTCCTCCGAGTGGCAGGGATGAAGTTACCGGACCAGTTCGTGCGCGTGAGGAACAAGATGAACATGAGCGAATGCAGGTCTGAGTGCTCGACCAATTGCTCCTGTCAAGCCTTTGCTTATGCTGATCTGAACGTGGGGAATTCTACAACTCCAAGGTGTTTGGTTTGGACAAGGAGTTTTGTTGATGCTGAGATGCTAAGTATTGGAGGAGAGGACTTGTATCTGAAGCTCATGAGCTTCAATTCAGGTGAACTTTATACCTCTTTTCGATATATCGTTTAGCTTCTCGCAAAGATGCAACTGAATTGTCATCTTTAATCAGGTGCATCAAGCGGCAAGAGCAGCAGCAGCAGGAGGAAGAAACTGCTGCTTGTGCTGTCCATTTCAGCAGCAGCCTCTGTTTTGGCCTGCGCCCTTGCATTGTGGATGTTTGATGAGCAAATCAAAGGTGTGTTCAAGCGAGCAAAGAGCGAAGAACTAGTACGCGATTCGAGCTCGAGTCGAGAGTTCCTGGACAATTTCTATGGTACTAAAGAAGTTGCGGAAGGAGAGGCAGCAGATCAAGCTCCAGAGCTTCCATTGATCAGCTTTGAGAGCCTGGTTCTTGCCACTGACAACTTCTCTGTTTCAAATAAACTCGGACAAGGAGGCTTTGGCATAGTTTACAAGGTACAAACAATCTTTTAAGTCTTTTGATAGAGTGAGAATTAGATTTAAGGGGAGCTTTGGCGCAGCGATAAAGTTGTTGCTGTGCAATCTGTAAGTTACGGGTTAGTCACAGAAACATTGGTAAGAGTTTCGTGTACCTGACTGCCCGAGAATTAGATTGAAGTTTTTATGGTTGAAGAAGTTGATTTTTTTCTTGTTTCAGGGCATTCTTCAAGGAGGGCAAGAAATTGCAATTAAAAGACTAATTAGAGGGTCTGGACAAGGATTAGTAGAGTTTAAGAATGAGATTAATTTGATTGCTAGGTTGCAGCATAGGAACCTAGTCAGGCTTCTTGGCTATTGCATTCATGGAGAAGAGAAACTACTAGCTTATGAATACATGCCCAACAAGAGTTTGGACTTCTTCCTATTCGGTTAGTTTCCTCGCACTTTTTTGGTAGTGAAATTCAACTTTATGATTGTGGATTTAGGCTTTACGAAGTAATTTGAATAGATCTGGTGCTAAAGACGAAGCTCGATTGGGGGAAGAGGTTCAACATAATCAAAGGAATTGCTCGGGCACTTCTTTATCTTCATCAGGATTCGAGATTACGAATTGTTCACCGTGATCTTAAGACGAGCAATATTTTGTTGGACAAGGATATGAACCCTAAGATATCTGATTTTGGGATGGCAAGGATCTTCGGTGGAAACCAGAATGAAGCAAATACGAATAGAGTTGTTGGAACTTAGTAAGTATTATGTGACACGAACTTACGAAAAACGCTCAATGAAAAAAGAAGTTTAATATCGAATGGGTATGCAATGTGTTGCAGTGGATACATGTCTCCTGAATACGCAATGCAAGGATTTTTTTCTGTGAAATCAGATGTCTATAGTTTCGGAGTATTACTCTTGGAGATTGTGAGCGGCCTACGAAATAGTAGCTTTCACCTCGTGCTTGACTTCCCCAATCTCTTGGCTTATGTGAGTAAACACTGAAATTTAGCAAAGTAGAATGCTCGATCTTTTCATACTCACAAAGTTGAAGTGTTTTTCAGGCATGGCAACTATGGAATGAAGGGAATGCAAAGGACTTCATAGATCCTTCTTCCAACACACAGACTTGCTACCTAGATGAAGCACTAAGAAGCATCCATGTGGGTCTCTTGTGTGTTCAGGACAGCCCGAGCGACCGACCAGCAATGTCGTCAATTGTTTTCATGCTCGAAAATGAAACCGCAATCTCTCATACACCTAAAGAGCCAATATTTACCATCCAAAGAAATGATCCATCAGTTGAAAATTTGGAGACTTATTCACTAAACAATATGACCATCACAACTGTCGAAGGTCGTTAGAATGCAAATTCTTCATCATCATGGTCATCAATCGTCAAGCCATATTATTCGCAACTGTTCGAAGTCGAGGTCGAGGTCAAGCTCGGCTAGATCAAACCATATTAGTCAACTATTTGAGGCTGGCTACATGTATCCTATTTCATATTGGAAGAGTAGAGTTTGATCATAAAATTTTTTTGTTTGACTACATGTGTATTTATGATTTCAAGTGAGTAATAGAGTTCAAATCTTTATGATTTCCTCTTTATGATTTAGAAGCTCCAGATTAGACAGTCTTGGTTCTTCTAGGAGGCTCGAGTATGAAAAGCAGTGATGGTACACCCTGTTGAACTTCCTGATTTTAGCTTATGAAACAACTCAACTGCAAGTAAATGCAGGTCTGAAATATCAATCCCTGCCCAAAGCACTGAAAACACTCACTCTGGTTCTGGTGTGATCAATGTCTTGAAACACAATTTACCATGAGTGCTTGATAAAGGTTTCTTGCTTGCTTGGTTGGTGTGTGACATTGTGTTGTGGCTGAAGTTATCATGATCCCCAGTAGGGTTGCAGATCAGTTAAGCTGAGCCAAGCATGATGACAGATTGACATTCAAATTTATTTATTTTTTCTTTATTAAAATCCCCTTTTGAGTCCTTCGATTATGTCTCCTATATTACACGTGGAATCGGAACATGTATAAGGACTGCTCTCACAATTCTAGCCGTCAAATATTGACCATCGAATCCACTAGCGGAAGGAAGGAACAATTCTACTTGGTGGTTGATCCCATTTATGACGACCAACAGGAGATCTTCAGACTGAAGCATCAAAATGCGTGGCAAAGATACATGTTGATCAGTGATGATGGCTGCTACATGATGACTGATATATATATATATATATATATATATATATATATGTATAAACCACAAATTATAATTCGCCATGGAGACATAGCACCTTTATAATGAGCCTTATTCAGGCATCATTATCATTCGCAGCTTCAGTTCGCAGTCCTTTTAAGTGCTATCCTTACCCACTTCTGAGCTAACGAGTGCACAAAAGTCGTGAATGGAAAGATTAGAGTTCATGGCGTTTGGACAGTCGTAAATAGACATCGGATGGCCGTGACGGATCTAGGGGGAGCGAGGATGTGCTTGAGCATTCCCTTGCTCCCGAAAAATTCCATCATTATGTTACAATCCGAGGGGTAGCAAAAAGGAAGACAAACTCCAGTTTTCTTCTTTAAACATCCTCTTCCTTTTTTTGCCTAGATCCGTATGGTAGTAAAAATAGATGGGAATGAGGTCACCTGTATGTACACCTGAGTTTATATATATATATATATATAATTACTTAAAATGAATAAATTTGAATCATGATATAATAAATAATTTTTTTTTTAAGGAATTTAAATTTTTAATATCTAACTCATTAACGAATCAAATAAATTTCATAATATAAAAGCTTTTTAAAAATTAAAGAAGCTCACATGAAGAGCTAAATAATATTTAAATAAACTAAATTCAAATTAAATTTAACTAAATTTAAATTTATAAAATTCCTCCGACCCTATTGTCAGTACTAATGCATTGAATCCATCTATACTCATGGGGGTTCCCAATTAATTAGATAATGAGAGATTTTCTTCTCACTTCCTACTCATTTGACAATTGATTATAATTTGACAATATAAGTTGACTTTATAATTTATCGTTTTTTAACGTAACCTTCAGATGGACTATGAGAAGGGATTGGAAATTCATTTCAATTTAAAATTAATGGCTAAAATTAAAATTGTTATATTTTGAATTTTAATTTATAAGGCATCTCGAATGGTAAATATAAAAAGAGAAAAATTTCAAATTCTAAATTTTCCTCGCCGCCGTCTTCCTTCGTAGCATGTTCTTGCTGAGCAAGCAAAAGCACCGTAAGCTACTTGGACAATTTACAGTCGTATGCTTGTTCTCGAGCTGGTTGGAAGTTTGAGAAATTACCACTGAACACATACACTACATTGGTTTGCTTACCAAATTCTCTCCAATCTCGATCATAAGCTTTTCTCCACTCCACTGGCTTTTTCAACTTGTATAATGATATATCCTACAACGAACAAGCCCTACCTGCTTTCTTACCAGCTTTTGCTTATATCATTTGTGAGGAACTGCCCAATCATCAATTCCCACATTTCAAACCAATGATAATTCATTTCATTTTAAGTTGTAATTCCCTATCGTGATACTAATATATATTAGAAGAAAGGAAGAATTTATGCTATAACATGCTAGGTCGACGCTTACTACAAATGCCTGCAAACTACAGCCACTTAGACAGTTAACCGCTACACGTTGTAATAGCTACTTCGACAATTAATTACTACACCTTATAGCAGCTAATTATCCAAATAGCTGCTATAACATGTAGCAGCTAACTAACCAAGTGACTGCTACAATGTGTAGCAACTACTTGGTAAGTTGTTTCATTTTAAATTGTAATTCTCTCGCCTCTATTCCTATTATTGACCATTTATATATGATTATCTTTATTGGACATCTCGATTGTTACACTGTTAATTAATTCCACAGCTAGCTGCTACAACGTTGTAACAGTTACTTGGAATAATAGCTACTACAACGCTAATACGCTATAGCAGCTAATTCGACTGTTAGCTACTACAACGTCGACTGTTAGCTATTACAACGTTGTAGTAGCTACTAGGAATGATAGCTGCTACAATGTTGTAGCAGCTAATTCGACTGTTAGCCGCTACAACGTTGTAGTAGCTACTTGGAATAATAGACGATGCTATAATGTTGTAGCAGCTAATTTGACGGTTAGCTCCTACACGTTGTAGCAGCTAATTCGATGGTTAGCAGACCATCTTCAAAAATCAATAAGTGCTGAAGACACAAATAGGAACACGTAAAAACCCTTAAGGAAAAATAATCGAGCGAGAATAAGAATTAAAATTCGTCCTATTTTGAATTTCATTAATGTATAATAAGATTAGCGTGCAGAAGCACATTCCTGCATCCCTTCAAACTCCATTGCACTTATGATTATTAGAGATATAAAGGTTGCTAGGATGATTGAATCTCTCTTTTAACTCCCGTCACGAGCATGTCATCTAGGGCAGAGATGCCCTGCCTGCCTTGTTCCCTCTCGTTCTCCTTCAAGCATGAGTTGGGGTTGCCTCAATTCATCCTGGGCTAACTGTAGGTTTTGCGGTTGTTGTGCAATTACCTCATCTTTAGCTTGCGCTTCCTGAAGTGCGAGGGAAATGGCGGAATCATGCTTGATCTTCCAATACATTCTAGCTTGTCTCTGATTGTCTAGATCTGAATATGCGTTTTCTTTTAAGGCTAGGTCAGCACGAACCCAGGACTTAACAACTACGCAATGTTTCTCAGTTTTCTTTCGAAGAGAGAATTGCAAGTCTCTATCTTGTAGTGCCTCTATAAGAGCTGCTTCTTTTTGAGCAAGCAGTAGATTCAGTTGGTTCATCTGTTGGCGAAGTTGTCAGAGTTCATCAGATTCCAAGTTAGGGGTCATTAGTAACAGAGGATTTGATTAAAGGAGGAATAAGGAGATAAACTATTACTGATAGAGTGTTACCATTTTTAAAGAGAGATTGAGAATATTAATGGTATTTAACCTATTGAAAAGATAGATCGTCTTTCTCTTGGGAAAAGAGAATCAAGAGATAAATGAATCAGCACAACAAGGTATAATAACTTGATATGGAACTTTGTATTGCCATTAATAACCATATAATCAGCGATAGAACTTTTGGACTTTTTACTATGAATTCGCTATAAGAGTGTTGGTTGGTCCTAGGAAGATCGTACCGGTTCCACTGTATAAAAATTTTGTACAAGTGTCGAATCTTTCCTAAACAACCTATTGTATTCTTTAGAAGTTAAATTAGGAATCGCAAACGGAACTTAACATTATTGATTCCAAATTTAACTTATCTGTTCTTTATGGTTTAGATTTGGATCGCAAGCGGAACTTAACACTATTGATCCAAATCAACCTATGTTACAAAGTTAATTAAATATTTATTTCTAAAATCGGCTCCCAGGTCAAACATGGCGAGACACTAGGCCTTCTTGGGTATGGGATCATCCACCACTGCCTCGACAAAGCCTTTAATAGAAATTTAATATTTAATTTCCTAAAATATTTAATCCACCACTAGGCCTTCTTAGGTTTAACCAAAAAGAACAATCGAATCACAAATTCGAAAAACAAAAACACAAATTCTAAACTCTAGAATCATATGCCTCTTGTGTTTGATATTTCCAAAAATAACTATACAAAGAAAACTAGTATGATGCGGAAAACAATTACTAGTTATACCTTTCTTTGTAAGCAAATAACCTCTTGATCTTCTACCGTATTCCTCTTCTAATCTCGGACATTGTGTGGGCAACGATCTTCCGAGATGAGAACCACCAAGCTCCTTCTTCTCCAAGCTAGATTCGGCCACCATCAATTCTCCAAGAGAAGTAGAGGTCCGACCACCACCACCAAGCTCCAAGGGATGCAAGAAACAAAGCCTCCTTTCTCTCCTTCTTCTCTAAACAATATTCGGCCACCTTCCAAGCTTCAAGGGATGAAGAGTTTCGGCCAAGGAGAAGATAGAAAAAAGGAGAAGGGAAAAAATATAGGGCCGGCCACACCAAGGAAGAGAGGAGGACAATAGAAAAGAATTGTTATCATGAAGGCACCTCTACCCTCTCTTTTATAATCCTTGATATTGGCAAATAAAGAAATTTAAATAAAAACTTCCTTAATTCCTTTGCCATGAAAAAGAAAATTTAATTAATTAAAAATCAATTTCCTTTTCTCACATAACATGGTCGGCCATCTATATTTTCTTCAAGGAATGTTTTTATTTACCAGAATTAAAACTTCCTAATTTGTTTCTGGAAATTTATAAAAAAAAGTCTTCAATAATTTTTCCCTTCATGGTGGATTATAAAAAGGAAATTTTATAAATTAAAATATTTCTTTTAAACATGTGGATGATTTCCAAAAAGGAAAGTTATCTCTAAAAATTAAAATCTACTTTCAATTTACAAATAAGGAAAGATATCAAATTTTTTCTTAATCTTTTGTTGAAACTTATAAAAGGGAATATTTAATTTTTAAACTCTCTTTTTTAAATCATGAACATGGTTAAAAAAGGAAAGTTTTCTCAAAATTAAAATCTACCTTTCAATCTACAAATAAGGAAATATTTCAAATCTTTTCTTAATCTTTTGTAGAAAGCTATAAAAGGAAAGATTTAAATTTTAAACTCTCTTTTAAAACCATGAAATCCACATAAGAAAAATTTATAAATAAAATCCCTTTTAATGTGATGTGGCCGGCCACATCATGCTTGGATTCCAAGCATTGGCCGACCACCAACTTGGCTCAACCACTTGGTCTTGGCCCGCCCTAGCTTGGGTTCCAAGCTAGCTTGGCCAGCCCCTTTGGGTTGGGTAAGAAGTGGGTATGTGGTGAGTATAAATCTCTATATACAAGAGACTACGATAGGGACCGAGAGGAAGAATTGGTTTTGGTCTCCCGATGAAAATAAGCTTCCCGTGTTCGCCCCAAACACACAACTTAATTTCATCAATAATAATTCATACCACTAAAGAATTATTATTGAACTACCACACCAATCCTAAATTATATTTTGGGCTCCTTCTTATTATGAGTGTGTTAGTCTCCCTGTGTTTAAGATGTCGGATGCCCACTAATTAATTCAGTTACTGACAACTCATTTTAATTAATGTCTTAGTCCAAGAGTAGTACCACTCAACCTTATCGTCATGTCGGACTAAGTCCACCTGCAGAGTTTAACATGACAATCTTTATGAGCTCCTCTTGGGGACATTATCAACCTAGATTACTAGGACACAATTTTCTTCTATAATCAACAAGTCACACTATAAGTAACACCATTTCCCAACTTATCGAGCATTTTGATTTATCGAGCTAAATCTCACCCTTTGATAAGTCAAAGAAAAATAAATATTAAATATATGTGCTTGTTATTATATTAGGATTAAGAGCACACACTTCCATAATAACTAAGGTCTAGTTCTTTTATTAAATCAGTATAAAAAGAACTTACCTTAAATGATCCTGCTCAATACACTTAGAGTGTACTAGTGTAATCTATTAGTCAAGATAAACTAATACCTAATTACACTACGACTATTCCAATGGTTTGTTCCTTTCTATCTTAGTCGTGAGCTACTGTTTATAATTTATAAAGAACTGATAACACGATCTTCTGTATGTGACACCACACACTATGTTATCTATAATATAAATTAATTGAACATCTACATTTGGTGTATATATATATATATATATAGACACTTAACCAATGTGATTCTTATAAATGTTTATACAAAAGCTAGACTTTTAGTATACACTCCAATAAAGAGATACATTGAGCTTGACAGATTTTTACTTGTCTTACCTCGTGGAGGTGCCGGATTGTTCCTCCCACCCCAGATAGGGGTGTGTGGCTAAATAATAGCCTGGACAAAGATGAGACGCTTGCTCCATCCTCCTACGTTTATGAGACTTACCTTCACAGTCTATGAAAGGGAGGCTATCTCCGAGTTGACTCGATTTAATTCAGCTTGTAAGGACCTTATTTTATCTGCTTGCTGCTCCAAATCTTGTTGTTGTTGCGATATTAGTTGACCATCTGCTTGGGTCTTCTTTGTTAGGATGGTGATCGCGGAAGCATGCTTCAATCCCAGGTTATCCAGTTCAGCGGTCCTTTGCTCTAAGTCCAAATAGGTTTTTTTCCCTTAAGGCGACCTCGACTTGAATTTAGGAATGGGTAGCAGATAGACACACCTCAAGTTCTTGCTATTGTGGGTGATGAAGAACCATAGCTTGTATCATCTCTGCTAGGGATCACTCTTTCTCGGATAATAGTTGAGCCTAAGGAGAAAAATCTAAATTCATAGCTCTCAGTAATATACCCAAGAGAAGATGGAGAAAGAAAAGGTAATTAAGATCAGTGCAATGAGAACGAACTAAGGTAAAAGCCCCCTTGATCCTGTCTGAAAGTCGATGAGATGAATGCTAGGGATGCGGTGCTCGGCTGAGCTCCTGTGGACTTTGCTCCCGCCTGCAACACAAGCAGCGTTAGTGCCGAGTCAGGGAAGGGGTTCTCGGTGATGACCCTCCGACGCTCAAGTCAGTCTCTGACGAAGAAGAAGAAGCAAAGAGATGGAGCAACAAGAAACTATAGTGCAACAGTAAATATCGCATGTAATGCATACCTCCGTCAATGCTTGGGCTCCTTTATATTGAGCTTCGGAAGCACGCGTTCATGCTTTCGAAGGTGAGCATGCATCTCAAAGCTTTCCCTGAAAAGACATGTCAGTAAAGTGTTCCTAACACATTACCTTAACGGGCCGAGCATATCTCTGAAGTGACAGTGGAAGCTCCCGCCGTACGATCCTCTGTCTGACCATGCCGCCTGTTAGTGACACTAGCTCCCAAAAGAATATCAAAAGATAGCCTGTTGTACCTTCTGGGTGGCCGAACGGAATATCCGCACGGCCGGAATTCTGCTGTCCATGTTGTCTGCTATCACGCCGAGAGGGATAGCCGCTTGGCTGGAAGTCCACTTTCCAAAGTGTTGTCTGTTGCCGGTCTGAGCGGGATAGTCGCTTGGCCGGAAGTCTACTGTTCTCGTGATATGCTGCTGGGCCGAGAGGGATGCCCACTTGGCCAGAAGTCCACTGTCCGCATGCTCGTCTGATGTTGAGTCTACTGCTCGACCGAGCGGGGCAACCGCTCGGCTCGGCTTCTGCACATTGTTCTCCCTTGACCGTCAGATGTTTGAATGTTTCCCGTGTCGGGGTGACGGTGGATCGGATCCTTCTCCCCGGTCGAGGCATGCTTCGTCCGACCGGCCGATGCCCTATACGCGTTGACCACCTTGACTTGACCTCCACCGTGGCAACGGGGTGGGGCCCCTTATCATTACCGCATCACAAGCCTCCCCCTCAAGTCTAGTCAAAGGAGGTTGTAGTCCGACTGACTGGACCATTGTGTGAGTAGATTCCATCCCGATCGGCCTTCGTCACTATGTGGTCTCCGATCAGGATGAGGTCGATTGTCGCCGATCGGCCTGTTGAAGCTTGTTGCTCGGGCCTAAGTATGCTCCCTCGATCCGATTGGCATGACGAAAGTGCAATGTAAAAATTCTCCTTGGGCTGTCTCGGGTGACGTGAGCCAGGCTCACGTCACCTAGATTTCTTGGAAACTGTGCAAATTCCCGCTCATTAAGGTTGAGCACGTTCCCATGCCTGCATTAATTGTCGATCGTGGTGGTGCGCTATGTGTCACGCCCACTGCCACCGCACGCCTGATGTGACAGGCATGATGTAATGTTTGACGGTTTGAATTCAATGGTAAGATCTTGGTCTGGATTTCTGAGACTTAAATTGGACGACTCTGGTCGACCGAGCCCGAGCCTTATAAGCTCGTGGTGTCGCTTCCTTCGCACACTTCTTCGCGTTCGAGTTCCCCGGAAGCCCTCTCTCTGCTTCTATGCGCTCCCTATTCTCCGGCGATCCTCTGTGCTTCTTCTCGGGCGACCCCTCTCTAGTAAGCTTCCTCCCAATCACCCCCGTCTTCGTTCTTTTCGGCCTTTTTATGTTCCGACGGTATTCCAACTATCTTTTTCATCTTTCGGTCGCCTTTCTTCCCCTCGATCATCTCTTCATCCATTTTTGTGATGACAAGTTCTTCGTAGCCTTCCGCCTCTATCATTGAACTCTGGTACACATCCATGGAGTCTAGGTTTGATGGAGGCGGCGCTGAGAGCTTGAGATACGTTTTTGAAATTTCCTCTGATCATCAGATCATTCTATCCTCTCTTTCCGATCGGCCCAATTCTCCGCCGACCGGCTGCATTTGTTTCTTTCGAGACCAGTTTATCGCCGGTCTACGGTTTCCCCTTCATCCCTTCATTCCAGCAGTTTGTAAATATTTTCGTATTCCTCTTGCTCAACTTGTTCCGAACTTCTTCCAACTGCTGTACGACGTCGTTGCTTTGTTTCGTCTGCACGACATCCTTCTTACCCACGAATCTTTCATTATTTTTATTATCCCAAACTGTCCGATCCGGGGGCTTTCCTCTTCTAGTCTTGAGTCGGTCTAGTTTTTTTAGACAAGATGCCAACCTCTAACAAGCGCTGGAAGGAATACTTTTTCTTCATGCGCCTTTCCGAGCGGCCAGATTTCCTGACCAGCTGGCAGCTCGAAGTGGTGCCTCAGCCTCCCCTGAAAAGCTATAAGAGCTGATCAGACTACTTGAATGCAGCCTCCATGCTAGCCGGTCAAAAATACGACATCCATAAGCTGCTGTTGGAGGGTGTTCTGTATATCTTCGGCTTGAGTCCGATCCACACCCGGCACTCTCGCGTATAAAATCTCCAGACTCTCGTGTCTTTAAAATTGAGTTATAACCGTGGTTCCTCTTGGTCCTTGACTAAATCATAAGGGTGGTTCTCCACATTCCCAAATGACCATTTGGTTGGATAAAAGTGTTAGTACAATCGACCTCTAAGGTTTTAATGTCTGACAAATATGTTTAATAGAGCTTGATTAAAAGAAGTCCTAGTCAAGGCTAGGCAAGGGTGAGAAGTCAACCGAGTGATTAGTACTAACTGCGATTATGCAAGGGAAGTCCTAATTGCTGCTAGGCAAGGAAAATCTTGGTAGATCGTGGAAGTTAGGTGGATTCGATAGGTCTGGAGGACCCAATATCAAATCCCTAGTGGGCCGATCCAATGTTGAGTCTTGGTGAGTGAAGCCAGGTGGAGAAAACCCTAGGAGGTGGTAACCTTAGGTTCTGGTGAGTGAAGCCAGGTGGAGAAAACCCTAGAGCGAGGTAACTCTAGGTTTTGGTGAGTAAAGCCAGATGGAGAAAATCATAGGGAGAGGTAACCTTAGGTAACGAGAAGTCTTGGATGAGTGAACTCCAAGCAAGGTTGATCGAATGATTTCCGGTCGACTGTGCGCGGTCGACTTGACCAATGGATCCTAGTAAATCTAAATTTAGTTTTATCATAGTGTTCTATATTACTATTATTGCTGTTGACTAATATAGTATTGTAGGAAAAACCTTAGTGGATCAGACATTAGACACTGAGCAGAGAAAGTCCAAACAGGTCTGGAGGACTATATTTGGCAGGTAAGTTAAGGTAAGCAATTGGAGAATAGTGACAGTGAAGTCATGTTCCTAAAAGGAACAAACCCTAGGTCGTTGATTCGACTGGAAAAATTGGTAAGGTTTTCAAGTTGAGATCAGGACAATTCTACTGTCAAATACTACTCATGCGTCTTACTGCTTATATATTATACTGTGCTAATTTTGTTTTGCAGGGATATTCTGTTTAACATTGTTTTGCAGGAATTGACCTGATTGGTCGACCGAACCAGTTTGACTTAGACTAGAGTTCAGACCAGAGCAGAACACAACAAAGTCAGATCAAAGTCTGATCGGTCAACCGAACCAGATGATCGGTTAACCGAACCTCAATGATGTGGCACAGATCAGATCAATCAGAAGCTAATTTCGAAGAGAACCTGATCAGTCGATCAAACCGGTGTATCGGTCGATCGAATGATCACCTCATTAATGGAGCATTTAGTGCGGATCTCAATGAACAATGAAAGCTCACTGTTCGGTCGACTGAAAATGGTAATTGGTCGACTGAACCATTAAACCTCATAAATGTGGGAAGATCGGATTTCGACGAAAAAGGAAGGGAGCACGTTCAGTGGACCAATAGGTGGTTCGATCGACCAAACAGATCAATCGACCGAACCATGCTTATAAAAGAGGAGCTCGACGTCCGAGGCAAGGCATCAATTTTCGATTCACCTCAACACTAAATCTTTGTTCGTGCTACTACTCTGTTTTTCATCTTCAAGCAAGTTATTGCATCATCCAGAAGTATCGACCGAGCTCAATCTTATACATATTGTCGGTATACTTTTTATTTAAGCTTGTACTATTTTAATTTTCAAAAGCTAGTAGTGTGGTACTATCTTACATTCATCATTTGTACGTATTACTTTTTTTCAAAGTTTTTAGAAAAAAAATAATTCTAATGGATTGCCCAACGGTGCGATCAAGAGATTGCGAGTCTTGAAGTAGGAGGCGACCTCTACTCCGAATCAAGTAACCGAAATGAGTATTTTATTTTCCACTGCACTACTCCTGTTTTAAAATAAGAAAAAGTTTTTAACGTGCGATATCCCCCCCCCTCTATCTCATCTTTCGATCCTTCAAAAAGCTCTAAATTCTCGCGTCTTTTGGACCGAGTTATAAGTGTGGTTCCCCATACATTTCAAAATTATAATGTAGGTGAGAAGGTGAATCCAGGGGAGATCGTAGTCAATTTTGACCGGATTCCGACAACGATTTGATGTACAAATTATAAAAAGGATCAAGAAAAGATTAGAAATTGTGGACCAGAGAATTTAGATTCCATTATAAATGTAAAAAGTTTTAACCGATGTTTTTTAGTTTTTTTTAAAATTAAAAATTTAAAAGATGGGGGTGGATTGGTGGGATTTGATGGTCCACCTGTTTAACAAGTGGGACTATCAAATTCCATCAATACAAATGAAGAATTAGGACTTATCCTTATACTTACGATTGACAGATTTGTTTTTTTTTTTTTTCAATGGGACTATATATTTTCTAACTCTTTCATGATAATATATTTTTTTTACAGGTAAATTATTGAGGAAATATATTAAATTAAAGAATTTAAAAATATAATTAATTTTATTTAAATATAAAATTAGTGTAAATTAATAAAATAATCCTGATATTTATAAATATGTGATTAACGAGATAATTTATAAATTTGAGAAATATATGGTTCATAAATATTTAATTCATAATATATTTAATGATATTTAAAATAACGCACGGTCCCACTAAGGCTGCTCAAGGTCAACCTCGACGCGAAGGAAGCACCGATTGCTTGCTTCAGGCTTCCACTGCGAGCGAGACCGTTCATTGTTCGGAGAAACGAGCTAGAGAGAGGCAATGGCGACGTCTCCGCCCATCGCTAAAATCCTCCTCCTCTTCTCTCTGCATTTTCTTCTCTGCGTTTCAGATAACAGGCTGACCCCCGGCCAACTCATGCCTTCCAATGAGACCTTGACTAGCGGCGCCTTCGTCCTCGGCTTCTTCTCCCCAAGGAGTTCCGGCGGCGACCTCTACCTCGGCATCTGGTACAACATCTCCCAGAGGACCGTAATCTGGGTCGCCAACAGGGAGAGCCCTGTCACCGACCAGCCCGCAACTCTCCTCTTCTCCGTCGACGACCGCAGCCTCCGCGTCGTCGGCTCGCGCGGGAGCAACTTCACCTTCTGGTCGGCGAACCCACTTAGCGCCGCCACGGAGGCGGTGCTACTCAAAAACGGGAACCTAGTTGTCCAAGACGGCAACGGCAGCGTCCTCTGGCAGAGCTTCGATCACCCAACGGACACCTTTCTGCCCGGCATGATTTTCAGATACGTCCACCACGAACGTTCGCACACCCGGCTCACCTCGTGGAAGGCCGCCGACGACCCCTCGCAGGGGAACTTCAGCTTCGGCTTCGACTCGACCGCTTCCCTTCAGTTCATGACATGGAGAGGCTCAGAGATCTACTACCGGAGCTCAGTGTGGTCCGGCTACGCGTTCACCGGCTGGCACCCCCCGAGCTCCAACGCCAACTCCGTGATCTACTATACGGTCTTAGAAGACGAAGACGGATTCAACCTCACCATTACCGTATCAGACTCGTCGCCCTATACCAGGTACACCCTAAACCACTCCGGTCAGATGCAGCTCCTGGGCTGGGATTCCACATCGAAACTATGGCAAACCTTCTCATCTGTACCGATCGGCTGCCAAGTCTACGGATCCTGCGGCCAGTTCTCGTACTGCAACGTCAACGGAACAGTGCCGGCGTGCAGGTGCTTGGAAGGGTTCGAGCCGAGGTCGAAGACCGCATGGAGCGGTGGCGACCATTCAGGCGGTTGCTCGAGGGCGAGTTCTCTCCGGTGCGGCGAGGCGGACAACTTCCTCCGAGTGGCAGGGATGAAATTGCCCGACCAGTTCGTGTTCGTGAGGAACAAGATGAACATGAGCGAGTGTAGGTCTAAGTGCTCGACCAATTGCTCCTGTCAAGCCTTTGCTTATGCTGATCTGAACGTGGGGAATGCTACAGTCTCAAGGTGTTTGGTTTGGACGGGGAGATTTGTTGATGCAGAGATGATAACTGGAGGAGAGGACTTGTATCTGAAGATCATGAACTTCAATTCAGGTAAACTTTGTGCCTCTTTTCCGCCAACTGACTGACCAACCGACGAGCAGTATCTGATGCAACTGACTGAATTGTCATCTTCAATCAGGTGCATCAAGCGGCAAGAGCAGAAGGAAGATACTGTTGCTCGTGTTGTCCATTTCAGCAGCAGCCTCTGCTTTGGCCTGCGCCCTTGCAGCGTGGAAGTTTGATGAGCAAATAAAAGGTGTGTTCAGGCGAACAAAGAGTGAAGAACTAGTACGCGATTCGAACTCGATTCAAGAGTTCCTGAACAATTTCTCTGGTGCTAATGACGTTGCAGAAGGAGAGGCAGCAGATCAAGCTCCACAGCTTCCATTGATCAACTTTGAGAGCCTGGTTCTGGCCACTGACAACTTCTCTGTTTCAAATAAACTGGGACAAGGAGGCTTTGGCATAGTTTACAAGGTACAAACAATCGTTTTAAGTCTTTTGATAGAGTGATAACTAGACTGAAGACGTGGTCTTTTGGAAAGTAGGATAATAGATCTTTATAGGAGACTTTTCATTGGTGATAATTTTGTGTATCAGGCTGTCCTTTGATAGTGTGAGAATTAGATTGAAGTTTTTATGATTGAAGAAGTTGATTTTTTGCTTGTTTCAGGGCATTCTTCACGGAGGGCAAGAAATCGCAATTAAAAGGCTAATTAGAGGGTCTGGACAAGGATTAGTAGAGTTTAAGAATGAGATTAACTTGATTGCTCGGTTGCAGCATAGGAACCTAGTCAAGCTCCTTGGCTATTGCATTCATGGAGAAGAGAAACTACTGGCTTATGAATACATGCCTAACAAGAGTTTGGACTTCTTCCTATTCGGTTAGTTTCGTCACACTTTTTGGTAGTGAAATTCAACTTTAAGATTATGGATCTAAGGTTTATGAAATAATTTGAATAGATCCGGTGCAAAAGGCGAAGCTCGATTGGGGGAAGAGGTTCAACGTGATCAAAGGAATTGCTCGGGCACTTGTTTATCTTCATCAGGATTCGAGGTTACGGATTGTTCACCGTGATCTTAAGGTGAGCAATATTTTGTTGGACAAGCATATGAACCCTAAGATATCTGATTTTGGAATGGCAAAGATCTTCGGAGGGAACCAAAATGAAGCAAATACGAAAAGAGTGGTTGGAACTTAGTAAGTATTATATGATTCAAAATCAAGAAAAATACTTAACGAAAAGAGAAGTGTAATATCGAATGGATGTCCAATGTGTTTGTAGTGGATATATGTCTCCTGAATATGCAATGCAAGGACTTTTTTCTATGAAATCTGATGTCTATAGCTTCGGAGTATTGCTCTTGGAGATTGTGAGCGGCCTACAAAATAGTAGCTTTCACCTCGCGCCCGACTTCACCCATCTCTTGGCTTATGTAAGCAAATACTTAAATTTTAGAAAAGTAGAATGCTTGATCTTTCCGTACTCATAATGTTTAAGTGTTTTCTAGGCATGGCAACTATGGAATGAAAGGAACGCAAAGGACTTCATAGATCCTTCTTCCAACACACAGTCTTGCTACCTAGATGAAGCATTAAGGAGCATCCATGTGGGTCTCTTGTGTGTTCAGGACAGCCCGAGTGACCGACCGGCAATGTCATCAGTTGTTTTCATGCTTGAAAATGAAACCACAATCTCTCGTACTCCTAAAAAGCCAATATTTACCATCCAAAGAAATGATCCATCAGTTGAAAATTTGGAGACTTATTCACTAAACAATATGACCATCACAACGATTGAAGGTCGTTAGACTGCAAATTTTTCATCGTTGTCATCATCAAGCCATAAGGTCAATTATGTTAGAATTTGAATTAAACTTGAATACATGAACCATTAATATTTTATGTACATGAACCAAATGAAACATGAATCCTGTAATTCATGTATCTTGGTAAATAAGTTTATGTATCTAATTAATAATGTATGATATAGGAGTTTTTATTGAGTAGTATAAATACTCATGTAATGTGAAGTTACAAGATAAGTATTTTTTTTCAATACAAAGTTATTATATTACAACTCCTCTTCTCTTTCTAGAAAGTTTTTGAGAGCTCATCACCTTTCAACAAAGTGGTAAGAGCCATTGACATCAAAATCCTTTCTTTCTGATACCCCCAACTTACCAAACTCAACTATGAGAATTGGTCATTTAGAATGAAGGCTATTCTTGGATCCCAAGGAGTGTGGGACATCATTGAAAATGGTTTTGAAGAACCTTTAGATGTGGCAACTCTACCTCAAAATCAAAAGGATGCTTTGGAGAAAGAAAGAGAGATCAAGGTGTTTTTACCATTATCCATCAAGGTTTGGATGAAGACATGTTTGAGAAAATAGCCAATGAGACAACATCAAAGAAAGTGTAGGAGACACTTCAAAACTCTATTATGGGAGTAGACAAGGTGAAGAAGGTACAACCTCAAACTTTACGGGCTAAGTTTGAATCACTCTTTATGAAGGAGAGTGAACATATTTTTGACTATTTTATAAGAGTTTTTGTTGTTGTCAATCAAATAAAGAGACTTGGAGAAACCATGTCTGACGTTAAGGTAATTGAAAAGGTACTATGCTCTCTTACCACAAAGTTTAATCATGTTGTTGCAATTGAAGAATCCAAATATTTGGAGATAATGACTGTTGATGAATTAAACGGATCATTACAGGCTCATGAAGAAAGGATGAAGCATGAAAAACAAGAACAATCGGAACATGCATAACAAGTAAAGACCAATTTGAAGACAAAAGGAAGTGATTCTAGTAGAGGTCGAGGGCAAGGACGAGGCAAAGGCTAAGGTTCAATACATGGTCATGGTCAAGGGAGAGATGAGCAACCTTCTCAATTTGATAAAAAAAATCAAATATTTGCAAGAGGTCATGGAAGAGCAAGAGTAAGAGGAAATTATATGAGGTATGATGATAGAAGAAATAAATCTCAAATTGAATGTTATTCTTGTTACAAATTTGGGCATTATACTTGGGAGTGTCAATCAAACATGGTAGATGAAGAGGCAAATCTGCAATCCTTGTTCTTGCACTTAGGGAGGACTCTATTGAAAAAGCGAACACATGGTACTTTGATAATGGAGTTAGCAATCATATGACGGGTGATAAAAGTAAATTTATGGAGCTTGATACAAACAAGAAAGGTTTTGTAAACTTTGGAGACAACACAAAGGTAAAGATTGAAGGCAAAGATATAATTCTTCTTGTGTGGTAAAAAGTGATTTGCTCACTCCCAGAACCCCGCTAACCCGTTTCTAGGCCAACACAGAGGAGGTAAATCACGGGTGACTACTAGCCATTAGTGCAGGTGGATAAGACATGGGGAAGGCATCTTCGGACGTACCGAGTTTTAGCCCCAAGATATCATGTGACAATACCCCATGCCTTAACCATCACATTCCCTTGAGGGGACAAGATATATATTGCCAAGATTCTTCTTGCCATATCTTATATATTGCACGCAGTCTTATCTTGCCACATATATGAAAAATCTTATAAAATACAATTATGCCCTTGTCTTTTTTTTTTATCATTTTTCAATAATAATAAAGGGGAAAAGTACATTAAATTAACCATTATATCCTTCGGTAATAATCTTCACAAAATTCATACATACACCAGTATAAACAATAGAAAAGTACATTAAATTGACCATTATATCCTTCGGTAATAATCTTCACAAAATCCATACATACACCAGCATAAACTATAGAAAAATACATTGAATTGACCATTATATCCTTCAGTAATAATCTTCACAAAATTCATACATACACCAACATAAACAATAGAAAAGTACATTGAATTGACCATTATATGTTGTGTCCAAATGATTTTCACATATCTTCACAATGATATGATATTGTCTACTTTGGGCATAAACTCTGATGACTTTGTTCTTAGGCTTTATCCAAAAGGCCTCATTTTAATAGAGATATCTTATATCCTTTTAGAGACATGATCTTTTCCAAATCTTGTCAATGTGGGACTTTGATTGTATCCCAATAATCCTCCCCTCAAACAAAGGACCACAATTACTGTCATGGTCCGAACTTCCCTGCAAGCATCTGGTCATCTTGACATGCTTCAGGCCTCCCAACGAGCATCCGATTACCTTAACCTACTCCGAGCTTTCTCGCGAGTGTTTAATCACTTTGATCTGCTCTAGGCTTACCTGCAAGTATCTACATCCAGTCACCCTAATATTCTCCAGGCTTTTCCGCGAGCATCTGATCATACTGACATGCTTTGGGTCTCCACAAGAGCATCTGATCACCCTGATTTGCTCTGGGTCTCCTCGCGAGCATCCGGTCACTTCTAACCTACTTCGTGCCTCCCTGCGATTATTCGGTCACTCCTGACCTGACCTACTTCGGGGCTCCCCGTGAGCATCCTGCCACTCTTGACCTGCTCCGAACTTCTCCATGACTTCGTTTAAAGCCAACCCACAAAACATCTGGTCTGGACCATGACTTTGATATTATTTGTTACACTGAAGAATGTTTATATACCTTCATAATGACATGATATTGTCTATTTTGGGTCTAAGTCCTCATAACTTTGTTCTTGGCTTCTATCAAAAGGTCTCATTCCAATGGAGATATCTTATATTCTTTTAAATTTATGATCTTTTCTAAATCTTTCCAATGTGGGACTTTAATTGTATCCAAATATTATATCCTTCGATAAAAACTCTCACAAAATTCATACATTGTCTGTCACATTTGATGATGAGGAGGAAATTTTTAATGAAGAACTTTGTTCCATCTTCAATTTGATTTTGGTTCATCGATTTAGAATTCTGACTCATTTTTAGTTTTATGAGGGTGGTGAAGTAAGTTTTTGACTGATTATCCTTTTAGAGTTATTGCTTTTCTATTGTTTATGCAGGTGCATATATAAATTTTGTAATAGTTTTTATCGAAGAATATAATGATCAATTCAATATGTTTTTCTCCTTTTGAGATTATTATCAATAAATGAGAAAACATTTAAAGTTATTTTTATAAAATTTTCACATCTGACTTTATAAAAGGAGGGTTAAATATTATTTTTTAAATATAGGAGATAAAATATTACTAGATAGAAAATACTATCCTATTTTAAATGTAAATGTAGAGCTTCATCCTACCAATTTTTTTTTTTTTTATCAAACTCTACTCTTCCAATATACTTTTCTTTAAAATTTGGACCTTTTAAAGCCGGAGAAAGCTCATCCTTTTCTTTCTCTTCGTCTTCGAGAGTTTAGTATGAAACCATTTATATAAGAGAAAGAAGAGGCGTCTCAATCGTTGGAATAGGAGACGAATTACTAGACGCGTCGGATCGGAGGAAGGAGATGGAATTGTAGCCATCGGATTCTGACGTGTTGGATCGGAGGAAGGAGATGGAATTGCAGACGTAGATGCCACAGCTGATCAATACTCCGGATTTACCGCTATTTGAATCAGCGTGAACTCGTTTAAACACCATGATTTGTTGTAATGTCATTTAATTATTAAATAAAATAGAATATCTTGTTTTTTTTTAAAAAAAAGTGATAATGGAAATATTTTAATTAATTAATTGACGATGGAAAGCTGTGGTGCATTTATTTGGGGCGACTAGAAATGGGCTGGAGGCATTAGGATCGATCAAATGCATGATTTTATTCTCCTTGTTGGGGGGAAAAAATATTCAAATTCATATATTCTAATGAGGTGGTAAAGGAACGACACCCATTAGTAAGTTTGATATTCAATTTCATAAATTATTTATTTAATATAGTCAATTAATAAAATAAACTTAGAGCATCTATAATGGGAGAGTGGCTCTAGTGAGCGAGCTCCCTCCCACTGCTCCACAATGAGAGCGTGGCTCTAGTGAACTCCCTCCCTCCCATAGTGGGTGGGAGCTCCCTCAATTATGATAAGAAGTGGCACCCTAAACAGGGAGCCACATCTTCCCCATTTTTAAAATTTTTGTTTTAAGTTAAAAATAATAAATTATGAGAAAATGTGAGAACTATGAAGATGTTATTGGGAGGTTTTTTTTTTATAGTGGAGAGATATGTGAGGTTTTTTACTTTTGTCGTGGTATAGATGTGGTAACGAAGGAGCTCATGAAGAAGTTTCACAACTGACGATGTCCTGAATAACTTATTGTTGGAATTTATATGAAAGGTATTGCTGGTGTTGATCTAACAGTTGAGTCTGATTAAATAGCTCGACAATGAGTTGTCGACTCAAACAGATAGAGCTCGGTATGGCGATGTGAACTTGTCTCATTTATACTCGTGAAACACTCTTTCAATTATCGAGGTACTCCTTCAGGTAATGGACATACCTTTTTTAGTATTATCATTATCTACTTAATCTCGTCGGTCACTGAGTTATCCCTTTGGATATCGACACACCCTTTGGGTAAGCTTATCCCTACATATAAGAATATTAAGGTCGGGGTGAAAGCTAGACCTTATTTCCTTAAGACGATATTGTCTCGCCCAGGTACTTATGGTTTATCGGCAATTGTTTCCCAAGATATAACAACTTATGTCTTGAAATAGGAGCACTCCAAATTTCAAACACGGTCGAACTTTTGAAGCCTTGTAACTCTTAAGAGAGAAGATAGAGGAGAGAGAGAAGAGAACTCAAGAGGAGAATTCACAAATTGAGAATTGAGTGATTTGAATCAAAAGAGTACAGTTTATTTTATAGGGATGAATGATTACTTTCAAAGGGTAAAGAGTTTCTTTCAAAAGGTGAGAAGACATGGGGATGTCTTTTCACTTAATATAATCAATTATCATTAATTGATTCAATTAATCAATAATATTAGTTAATTAAATAAATGTTATAGCTATAATTAATTTTATTAATTATTTACTTAATTAATATAAATATTAATTAATTAATTTTACCATCATCGATTAATCTTTTAATTAATCAATGAAATTAATTCTAATTTCACGCCCTTAATAGTTTCACATGAATTGACATTCACATATACTCAAGTTAGCGTTCATGTAATCTTATCCATGAATTCAGCTTGTGTGCGAGCTAAAACTTCAGTTCTATCATACTAGATCAACCTTTCCTTAGATGTTAATTTCTCATTCACTCGAGAAATTGGTTTACGATGATCTACTCATGAAATAACTTTCTTATCCCTATTTAATTTATTAGTTACCAAAATCAATCTTCCAACAACCCCTCGTATAAATGAAAATTATAGATAAGTTTCAAGTCTTAAACAAGAGTTTCATTAGAAGAGTATCGTATTAGGAGAGGTAGCTTGTGACTTTGAACATTCCATAGTGGAATACGATCATATTTACTTGGTTGTCTGATAAGTCTACAATTATGTGTCACAAATGAACTCCAAATTAATTAAGTGTTTGAAAACCCTCACTACCCAAAGAAATGATATAGCATAGGGAGCAAGTCGAATCTCATGAGGAAAACTAACAGTAGAGTGTTGGTTTTAGATTAAGGACTATTTTTGGTGTTTTCTCCATAGAATTGGTGGTTGTTGGGTTTTTGTTGGATTCTAAATTAAGAAACAAATAATTGAATTTTCTAAAAGTTACAGATTAAAGTTGCATATTTGTTGGGTTTTTGTTTGTTTTTTTGGTGCAGAAATAGAATTTACTAAAACTAGTTGAATAACTGATTTGCAGGAATAAGAATTTTAAAAACAAAAGTTACAGATTAAAGTTACAGAAATCAGTAATGCAGAAACTGAAAACAAATTGAAATTACAGGAATGAAAGCAGTTGAAAACTCAAGCTACAGGAACAAGAAAAACAGAATTGGTTTGCAGAAATTAATCTTGAGAAACGAATCTACAGATTCAAAACTGCAGAGTTCAGAATTAAAGCAACAAGGAATTCAAGAATGAGATATACAGAAACAAAGATGCAGAAACACATAAATTGTAGAATTTAAATCTAAACCATCTCTGAACAAAACTACTCTTCTAACAAGTCTCTCCTTGTCGTCACACAAGGAACCTCTATGAAAACCTCACTTCGGTGTTGAAGAAGAAGCTCACACCCACTAAACTTAGCTTAACCTTCACTAGCACCAAAGGAAACCTCTCCGAGCGAAGCTAGTGAAGATTGGAACTGCCAAGCTCAAAATTCTGCAAATCTATAATCTGAACTCTTTGGATCCGATGGTTAGATGATGAATAATGGAGTGTCGTCGAAAGGGCTCAGTAGCACCGAAAGAATGCTGCCGATACTTGCTGATGGAAGATAGAGCCACTGTCATCAGAGAAATGACTTATGATGATGGCTGAAACAGAGTAAACGCAGAAACAAATTTGAGCTTTGGAGAAACAATCGTCGGCGCGTGCAAATTATTAGGGCCTGGAAGCAAATGGATAAAGCTTCAATGCCAATGCTACTTGCTGAGACGTAGATCTGGAAGAAGATGGTGGGTTGTGATCGCGCGGAAGGAAGATGGGCGCAGATGAACAGTAGTGCAAGCCACTGTTCATCCGCAAGAAAACTGGTTTTTATATCACGTTTTGAACTGGAATTGAAAGTGGGTTTAGGTTGGGTTCTAGGGATTTGGTGAGAGAGTTTGACTTGGGTTAATCTCAAGAAGTAGGCTCAACTTTGATGAATTGGATCCCAGTCAAATTCATCTGGTTCCATGAACCAAACTCCCTACAAAACAAAAGATGTAAAGGAAATGCATCAAAGATCTCCATGAATCTCAACTCATAAAATATACGATAAAGAAAAAACTTAAGGATAAGACATCCCAAGTTGGCTACCTATGGCTAACCAATCTTGGGATGGATACATACCAAACGGAACTGGAGCGACGTTACTTGGATTCATCAAAAAAGTTTGAGAACTTTGGGAATTTGAGAAATTTGGAGGATATTGTGGAATATATGAAATATTTTAAAAATTTAGAGGATATTGTGTGTGAGATAAAATATGAGGATATTGGATATTTGGAGGAATGCGAATATTTTGTGATCTCGTTCGAGAGTCGAGGCGATGAATGCTGGGGGCGTGGCACTCCTGTTGACCGTACGTGGGCTTCGAGCTAGAGGGACCTGGAACCACAGCAGCGTCAGTGCCGAGTCAGGGAGGGATTCCCCGGCAATGACCCTCCGACACTCAAGTCAGTCACCGACGATGTGGGAGCAAGGAAGCGGAGTAATAGAAACAGAGTAACAGGTGTGACTACAGAAAAAATTAACATACCTCCGCTGAAGCTTGAGACCCTTTATATAGGGCTCCGGGGCCGCACGTGCACGCTTCTCGAGGCATGCACACTTCTAAAAGCTTCCCTTAAAAGACATGTCAGGAAAGTGTTCCTGACACCATACCTTAACGATCCAAGCATATCTCTGACGTGACAGTGGAAGCTTCCGTCGTACAATCCACTGCTTGACCATACAGCCGACCATGCCGTCTGTCGGTGGCACGGGATCCCAGAAGGATATCACAGATTCTCCTTTTGTCTGTTACTGGGACGTGCGGGTGAGTTGTTCGGCTAACCATCAGTCGTCCGGACGCTATCATTCTCGGGATGAGTGGGATGGCCGCTCGGCCAACAACCCACTGCCCGAGCTCCTCTTTGAATGTAATATGCTCGGTCGTGGCTCCGCTGGGCTGGTTCCGAGGTTTGATGTAACTTCGAGCGGGGCTGGCCGCTTGGCGTGTGCTTCACCGACACTTCTCTGAGCGTCAGAAGCTCGGCGATTGGACATAGTCAACTCAATAGTCGAGTGATGCGTCGGTTGTTCACCTACACCCAACTCCGGCCTTCCCCTCAAGCAGTCTTCCTCCCCCGCTTCTCGTCCCCCAGAAGCGTCGCACACGTCATTCTCGTCCGTTGATGTACTCTTCTGCAACACCTCGTCCATCGGATACACCGAGTACGTCGACTGGCTTCTCATGCCATCATTCTCGCTGGTTGCGTCTTCCGCTCGACTTCTTGTGTTCTTAAGTCCCTGCACACTTAGACACAGAGCATAAAATACACAGAGTCGAACTTAACTTAGTTAATCATATCAAAACTAACTCAGGTGCTTACAAAATCTACATCAATTTAATAATGAATCTTTTTGTTTAGTTGGTATTAGGTATTTAGGTATTCAACTTACGGCGATTAATTTTACGAGTAATTGGTTCGACCTTACAGAAATTTTATACTGATTATTAGAATAAATTGAAAAGTGATCATAATAAAAATCCCATCAATCAGTATTCAACTATCCATTAAAAAAAATTATCTATTAATTTATCGAAACTGAATTAATTTACGAATGTGCCATCTTAATCGAGTGGATCCCATTATCAATATTGGCAATCTAAGCTTCCTCTGGATCACACATGTGAGCTCCAATCCATTTCCCCTTTACCTCTTAGTGCATCCATAGTGGAAGATATTTAGAGACTTTAAATATTTTTGAACCTCAAATCATCATCCTTGAAAAGGGTGGAGTTGGAAATATTAGGGGGCATTTGGTTGGAGGGTTTAGGAATGAAGGAATGGAATCATAGAAATATATGGTGTTTAGTTAATGGGTATGAGAATAAAAATTTGGGAATCATTCCTAAATAATTAGGAATGAACAAAACCCAATTAGCTAGGTGGGTTTAGAATTCATTCCCGTTTGGATGACTTTTTGTTCTCAATAAAATATTGTTTGCTTTTTTCCCTTTGCCCTAACCTGACTTCTTACGCCATCCCCGCGAGCTCGTGAGACACCGGAACCCCGTGACAACTGCGCCCCCGACTTCGTCCCCGACTTCGTGCGACAACATCACCCTCTCCGGCGTAACTCAGGCTCTTCGAGTGCCTTCGCCGCCGCCTCCTCTTCGACTCCAACTTCATCTTCCTCCCTTGCCGTCGCACTCCACAACAAGCAGGTAATATTACCCTAAACCCTCTGATGCTTGCTGTTTGTTTCGCTAGTTTTTTTTTTCTTTCATTTTTTTTGCCCTAACCTGACTTCTGCGACAACAACATCCCCGACCTCGTGCGGCAACTGAACCCCGCGACAACAGCGCCCCCGACTTCGTGCGACAAGAGTCTCTCCGGCGTAACTCATCGTAGGCTCATTGAGTGCGTCCGCCGCCACCTCCTCTTCGACTCCAACTTCATCATCCTCCCTTGCCGCCGCACTCCACAGCAAGCAGGTAATCCTTAACCCTAAACCCTTTGATGAATCGCTTGCTATTTGTTTTGCTATTTTATTTTTAATTCTTGATTCTTTAAATTCTTGCTATTTTTTTATACATATTTGTCAACAGAACTCAAATCTAATCATTCCTTACATGTAGTTTATATTTCTTGTCCCGAGTTACTTCTGAACTAATTAAGGCAATCGTAGCATTTGAATCCTTAAGTCATTGTGGTAGAAATACTGAAAAGAAGATGGTTTCACATTAGGCTAATTATAATTTTGTTCTGCATTTCCAATGATATTTCTATATAGGCCTTTTTGTATCAGTTACTCTTGAACTATAGAAAATCATGTCTTCTTCTATGTTCCTTCCTGATTCTAGATCCTTTGTTGATTTGAAATAGTCTTCACAAAATTGATCTAGATCAGGTGTACTTAAGCTTATGCTTTTCTTAGGGCTTAAATCTTCCCAGAAAGTGTCCTTGTATTTTTTTTTTAATTCTTGATTCATTACCTATGATTTGTTACTCAAGATGAGTGAGATTAGAATTAAGTGAGTTTTCTTATTTTGTATGTAACTATTAATTTCTCTTTATTGCTATGTAGAAGATAATGATCCGTATTCCTACTGCTAGTAGAAGACCCAAAATCATTCGAATATTCAGATTATAGCATCAATGGTGAACGTGTTCAGTGTTGTGTATGTTATGTGGTACCGATTGTTGTTGCTACATTTGTATATTATGAGGCCTCCACTTAAAACCAAAAAAGAGAAAACACTTGAGAGAATGAATTGGGTGTTTAGACTCACTCAAGACCCTGATACTGCTTGTATCAGCGAGCTTCGAATGGATAGACGCACTTTTGGAATATTATGTGACATGGTAAGAGATATTGGAGGTTTAAAAGACACCAAAAATATGTCTATACAAGAAGTAGTTACTATTTTTGTGTATGTTTTGGCTCACCATAAAAAAAATAGGACAATGAGTCTATTATTTTTGCGAAGTGGAGAAACTATCGGTCATCATTTTAATAGTTGTCTTCTAGCAATCTTGAAATTTCATTCCATTTTGTTTAAAAAACCAGTTCCTATTACTGAAGATTGTCAAGACGATCGTTGGCGGTGTTTCAAGGTATTTTGCATTTGTATTTATTAAAATTATAACTTATTGGAAATTAAAAAACCATCTTATTTATTATTTTTCAAAATATTTAAATGACAAGGTTGTTTAGGTGCTTTGGATGGTACATTAATCAAAGTCACACCTCCTTCCGATCAAAAACCTCGATATCGCACTAGAAAAGCAAATATAGCTTCAAATGTATTAGGTGTTTGCTGTCCAAACATGCAATTTATATATGTTTTACCTGGATGGGAGGGTTCTGCACATGATAATCGTGTGCTTAGAGATGCTATGATTAGGTCTACCAGTCTTAAAGTTCCTCAAGGTACAATTGGTATTGCACTAGTTAGTTAGCTTTTCAATATAAAACTTCATTCAAACTCATAATTAATGCGAAATATTTTTTTGTGTCCTTGAAGGTTGTTATTATTTGGTGGATGCTGGATATTGTAATGCAGATGGATTTTTAGCTCCTTTTCGAGGGCAACGGTACCATCTAAATGAGTTTCACGGTCACCGACCACATACAGCCGAAGAGTATTTTAATATGAAACATTCAAAGGCCATAAATGTGATTGAGAGATGCTTTGGATTGCTAAAAGGGTGATGGAAAATATTAGCTTCCACCTCATTTTTTCCAATTGAAATTCAAGTGCGCATTATTTTAGCGTGTTGCCTTTTACACAATCTGATTCGAAAGTACATGAGTTTTGATCCACAAGAGTTGGAACCACTTGAAGAAGATGACATGGAAGATGAACACTTCGAAGATGATGAATATGTGACAAGTATCACCCCAACTGAAGAATGGACCAACTTTAGAAATACATTGGCACTTGATATGTTTAATCATTGGAGTGAAAGATCGTATCCTTGACCATTTATGGGCAAGAGGATATGCTAATGATTTTGTTATTGTATTTTCATGAATGTTTCAACATGTTTGTCATGTTTAAGGTGTCTGTTCTCTAAACGTAACTGTTATTTATTTAATCCAGTAATGATTTTATTTTGGTTTATATATTATTTATGATCTAATACATTTGGTTTCCTGATAAATTTTGTATGGCATGTTTTAGTTTCTTATAACCATTGCCTTTTTTACTCATGACTTTTAATGATTTGACTTGCAAATTTGGTATAACATTATTATATGTTAGGATGGAGCAAGATCTAATAGTTCAAGGGTGTGGGAGAAATAAATGTTTCTGGACAGAAAATGAGGTCCAAGTATTAATTGCAACTCTTCAAGATATGACTTATGATCCTTCATGGAAGACGGATGGTGGTTTTAAAAGCAATTACATGACTGAGGTGCATAAGAGAATGCTAAGCAAGATCCCCACTTTTACAAAACAAGTTACACCTCATCTTGAATCCAAAATCAAGTGGTTAAAGACAAGATTTCATATTATTAATGACATGTGTAGGCAAAGTGGATGTCAATGGAATGATGTGGAGAAAAAAATAGCATGTGAAAAGCAATGGTTTGATAGATATTGTCAGGTAATTTTATATATCAGTGTTTGTAATTTTTTACTCTCTCAAATCTTTCATTTCATATTTCCTTAAACTTTTTCAATCATATATATTTTATATTTTGTAGACTCACAAAGAGGCAAAAGGAATGTGGGATTTCAAATTTTCATATTTGAATTAGTTTATGAAAGGGATAGAGCTATTGGTTCTGTTGCTCAAGGATATATAGATGTTATTTACAATTTGGAAGTTGATCAAAATGATGAAAGTGGAGGTGAAAATCTGGGTGCATTCTATCCTTTTTCAAATGAGTATGAAGAAGACAATAATGTATATTTTGAATCAGAATCAATCTCCACTGCTTCACAAAACACCGATGTGACAAAGTCAGCGACAAAACGAAAACAACCATTAACAACTCGAGATAAAGTTGCAAAGAAAAAAAAACCAACAGCACACTTGGATATTGCGACACAACTACAAGACATGAACAATGGATTTCACACTTTTGTGGATGGCTTTAATGCAAATTTTGCAACCATTGCAAATGTCATGGCAGAAGAAATTTTGCGAGAAAAAATGGCTTCAGAAAGAATGAAAGATGTGATTACTGAGCTAATGAACCTTAGTCTTCCTAGTGGTGATGTATTCAAAGCAGCTAATATATTCATTGCAGATAAGGACAAGATTGATGTTCTATTTAATCTTCCTTCAGAGTTGCGAAGGAACTATGTAGTTAGCCTGCTCATTCCCTCCCCAAATATGTAGATAATGGTGCTGAATTTTGTGGAAACTACTTGTGTTCCATGACTGTTATGCTGAGTTTTGTGATAACATTGATGAGTTTTGTGATAACATTGCTGGATTTTGTGGAAACAAGTTTTTTTTTTTGTTGTTTTGGAGATATTGATTGTTTTTGTTCCCTGCTAAATATATGAATATCAAATTGTGTGGGATTAAACAAGTGGATGTTAGTGTAAGATGATTCTTTTTCCTGTTAAAGATACTGTACTGTATGGGGATCTCTACAAGACTAGACCTGCAATAGATCCACATAAAGTTTTGTTATGTAGATCTTTCAAAAATCCCGACATTAAACCCAGATTGTATTGTTTTCTTCAACATATGAAATCCCACACAATTTCTAATTGAACTTGTTCTACATTGTTTTAGCATATTACAGGTGTTCAACTAATTAATTGATATTGACATTTAGATTAGCTTTATTGTCTAGTATGGTTTATTTTTGTTGGAACAGAATAATTGACAAAGAATTTTTATTTCTTGGATATAACACTGTGTTTTTTGCTTTTATCATTTGCAAGTATCACACATGACATTTGTAGAATTTTGCTTGCACTTGATGCGAGCTATTCTGATATGGTCTTGCACCTCTTTGTTTCACTAAGGTCCGCTATTCATGTTAGAAGTTCATTTGTGAATAAACTATTTGATTCAACTAGGCTACATGTTCTCCTCAGGACACTTCAAGTAACATTTATTTTGGAAGTTCTGGATCTCTGAAATTTGATTTTAGCATTTATTTTGGAAGTTCTGAATCTCTAAAATTTGATTTTAGCATTTATTTTGGAAGTTCTGGATCTCTGGAATTTGATTTTAGCATTGTTATAACACTGATATGGATGTCGCCGTTCCATTCTGTTATTATTAAATGTCTTTGTTTCCTTTCGACGATAGAGAGACCAATGGAATAATCTAATATAACATTACTGTATTATCGGTTTCCGTTCTAATAATTTTTATAATTAAATAATGATATTTAATTTTTTTTTTAAAAAAAAATAAATTATCATTGTACCATTGATGATCACCTTATTAGGAATATTATATTTATTTTAAGGGTAAATATTATATTTATTAAATTTGTATTCCTAAACTTTTAACAAACCAAATAGTAATATTGGAATGACTAAACTCATTCCTATTCCAGTCTAGTATCAAATCAAACATACCTAATTAAAATTTATAAATCAAACAGCAGTATTGGAATGACCAAACTCATTCCCATTCCAGTCTACTATCAAACTCATTCTTATTCCCATTCCTACATTCCAACCAAACGCCCCCTTAGAAATCACTGGATAAAAATCTTTGTCCTCGTGTCCCCTATCGATCGGACGGACCAGATTACATCTCAAGATATTTGATATTCTTAAGATGTATGCAATATTCTCATGATATATAAAGTATCCATGAGATATAATCTGATCTATCTGATCGATAAAAAAACACGAGATAAAAAAAATTAAATACAGAGGATCCGAACTCGTACAGCCCGCGTGGTCGCGCGGGGAGGGAGGCGTTAAAGCCAATATAGGCTATAATCCGGGGGTCCGCGACAACGAAGGGCGACTGAATTTTGTATGGGGAAAAAAAATATGTGAAAAAAGCGGAAGTAGTCCGGATAGCAAAGAGAGGAAATAAACAAATACTGGAGACTCTTTTTGATTCGATCAATCAGAGGATTATAAATTGTCTGTCTCCGTCATTGCACGTGCTGATAATTTTTTATAGATAAATTAACGATGAAATATATTGAATTGAAGAATTTAAAAATATAATTAATTTTATTTAAATGTAAAAGTAATATAAATTGATAAGATAATAACGAAATCCATGAGCATGTGATAATTGATAAAATATTTGATTATTATATTTGAGATATTTAATTGATGATGTAACGCGCGGTCCCACTAAGGCGGCTCTAGTTCAACGTCGACGCCAAGGAAGCACCGTTCGCTTGCTTCAGTCTTCCACTGCGAGCGAGACAGTTCATTGTTCGGAGAAACGAGCTAGAGAGAGGCAATGGCGACGTCTCCGCCCATCGCTAAAATCCTCCTCCTCTTCTCTCTGCATTTTCTTCTCTGCGTTTCAGATAACAGGCTGACCCCTGGCCAACTCATGCCTTCTAATGAGACCTTGACTAGCGGCGCCTTCGTCCTCGGCTTCTTCTCCCCAAGGAGTTCCGGCGGCGACCTCTACCTCGGCATCTGGTACAACATCTCCCAGAGGACCGTAATCTGGGTCGCCAACAGGGAGAGCCCTGTCAGCGGCCAGCCCGCAACTCTCCTCTTCTCCGTCGACGACCGCAGCCTCCGCGTCGTCGGCTCGGGCGGGAGCAACTTCACCTTATGGTCGGCGAACCCACTTGGAGCCGCCACGGAGGCGGTGCTACTCAAAAACGGGAACCTAGTCGTCCGAGACGGCAACGGCAGCGTCCTCTGGCAGAGCTTCGATCACCCGACGGACACCTTTCTGCCCGGCATGTTTTTCAGATACGTCCACCACGAACGTTCGCACACCCGGCTCACCTCGTGGAAGGCCGCCGACGACCCCTCGCCGGGGAGCTTCACCTTCGGCTTCGACTCGACCGCTACCCTTCAGTTCATGACATGGAGAGGCTCAGAGATCTACTACCGGACCTCAGTGTGGTCCGGATACGCGTTCGGCAGCTGGCACACCCCGAGCTCCAACGCCAACTTCGTGATCGACTTCACGGTCTTAGAAGACGAAGACGGATTCAACTTCACCATTAACGTATCAGACTCGTCGCCCTATATCAGGTACACCCTAAACCCCTCCGGCCAGCTGCAGCTCCTGGGCTGGGATTCCACATGGAAACTATGGCAAACCTTCGCATCTGTACCGTACGGCTGCCAAGTTTACGGATCCTGCGGCCAGTTCGCGTACTGCAACGTCAACGGAACAGTGCCGGCGTGCAAGTGCTTGGAAGGGTTCGAGCCGAGGTCGCAGACTGCTTGGAGCGGTGGCGACCATTCAGGCGGATGCTCGAGGACGAGTGCTCTCCGGTGCGGCGAGGCGGACGACTTCCTCAGAGTGGCAGGGATGAAATTGCCCGACCAATTCGTGCGCGTGAGGAACAAGAAGAACATGAGCGAGTGTAGGTCTGAGTGCTTGACCAATTGCTCCTGTCAAGCCTTTGCTTATGCTGATCTGAACATGGCGAATGCTATAGCTCCAAGGTGTTTGGTTTGGACGGGGAGCTTTGTTGATGCAGAGATGATAATTGGAGGAGAGGACTTGTATCTGAAGATCGTGAACTTCAATTCAGGTAAACTTTGTGCCTCTTTTCGCCACCGCCAACTGACCGACCGACGAGCAGTATCTGATGCAACTAAATTGTCATCATCAATCAGGTGCATCAAGCGGCAAGAGCAGGAGAAGGAAGATACTTCTGCTCGTGCTGTCCATTTCAGCAGCAGCCTCTGCTTTGGCCTGCGCCCTTGCAGCGTGGAAGTTTGATGAGCAAATAAAAGGTGTGTTCAGGCAAACAAAGAACGAAGAACTAGTACGCGATTCGAGCTTGATTCAAGAGTTCCTGAACAATTTCTCTGGTGCTAATGAAGTTGCAATAGGAGAGGCAGCAGATCAAGCTCCACAGCTTCCATTGATCAACTTTGAGAGCCTGGTTCTTGCCACTGACAACTTCTCTGTTTCAAATAAACTGGGACAAGGAGGCTTTGGCATAGTTTACAAGGTACAAACAATCTTTTTAAGTCTTTTGATAGAGTGAGAACTAGACTGAAGGGGGGTTTAGTACAATTGTAAAGTTGTTTCCATGTGACGTGGTATTTTGGAAAGTAGGATAATTGATCTTTATATGAGACTTTACATTGGTGATAATTTTGTGTATCAGGCTGTCCTTTGATAGTGTGAGGATTAGATTGAAGTTTTTATAGTTGAAGAAGTTGATTTTTTGCTTGTTTCAGGGTGTTCTTCACGGAGGGCAAGAAATTGCACTTAAAAGACTAATTAGAGGGTCTGGACAAGGATTAGTAGAGTTTAAGAATGAGATTAACTTGATTGCTCGGTTGCAGCATAGGAACCTAGTCAGGCTCCTTGGCTATTGCATTCATGGAGAAGAGAGACTACTGGCTTATGAATACATGCCTAACAAGAGTTTGGACTTCTTCCTATTCGGTTAGTTTCGTCGCACTTTTTGGTAGTGAAATTCAACTTTAAGATTATGGATCTAAGGTTTATGAAATAATTTGAATAGATCCGGTGCAAAAGGTGAAGCTCGATTGGGGGAAGAGGTTCAACGTGATCAAAGGAATTGCTCGGGCACTTGTTTATCTTCATCAGGATTCGAGGTTACGGATTGTTCACCGTGATCTTAAGGTGAGCAATATTTTGTTGGACAAGGATATGAACCCGAAGATATCTGATTTTGGAATGGCAAGGATCTTCAGAGGGAACCAAAATGAAGCAAATACGAAAAGAGTGGTTGGAACTTAGTAAGTATTATGTGATTCGAAATCAAGAAAAATACTTAAAGAAAAGAGAAGTTTAATATTGAAGGGATGTGCAATGTGTTTGTAGTGGATATATGTCTCTTGAATATGCAATGCAAGGACTCTTTTCTATGAAATCTGATGTATATAGCTTCGGAGTATTGCTCTTGGAGATTGTGAGCGGCCTACAAAATAGAAGCTTTCACCTCTCGCTCGACTTCACCCATCTCTTGCCTTATGTAAGTAAACACTTAAATTTTAGAAAAGTAGAATGCTTGATTTTTCATACTCACAAAGTTAAAGTATCTTTCAGGCATGGCAACTATGGAATGAAGGGAATGCAAAGGACTTCATAGATCCTTCTTCCAACACACAGTCTTGCTACCTAGATGAAGCATTAAGGAGCATCCATGTGGGTCTCTTGTGTGTTCAGGACAACCCAAGTGACCGGCCGACAATGTCGTCGATTGTTTTCATGCTTGACAATGAAATCACAATCTCTCGTACTCCTAAAAAGCCAATATTTACCATCCAAAGAAATGATCCATCAGTTGAAAACTTGGAGATTTATTCGCCAAACAATATGACCATCACAACGGTTGAAGGTCGTTAGAATGCAAATTCTTCATCCTCATCATCATCAAGCCATATTACTCGCAATTATTCAAGGTCAAGGTTGGTTATGTTAGAAGTTGAATTAAACTTGAATACATGAACCATAAATATTTTATGTACATAAAGCAAGTGAAACATGAATTATGTAATTCATGTATCTAGATAAATAAGTTCATATATTTAATTAATAATGTATGGTTTAGGAGTTTCTATTTAGTAGTATAAATACTCATGTAATGTGAAGTTGTAAGATAGTATTTTTTTTCAATACAAAGTCATTATACTACAACTCATCTTCTCTTCTTAGAAAGCATCACTTTTCAACAAAGTGGTATTAGAGCCAATTGCATCCAAATCATTTCTTTCCAATACTCCCAACTTACGAAACTCAACTATGATAATTGGTCAGTTAGAATGAGGGCTATTTTGGATCCTAAGGGGATATCGTTGAAACTAGTTTTGAAGAACCCTTAAATGTGCTAACTCTACCTCAAAATCAAAAGGATGCTTTGGAGAAAAAAAAAGTGAGATCAAGGTGCGCTTACCATCATCCATCAAGGTTTGGACGAAGACATGTTCGAGAAAATAGCCAATGAAACAACATCAAAGAGAGCGTAGGAGACGCTTCACAACCCTATTATGGGAGTAGATAAGGTGAAGAAGGTGCGACTTCAAACTCTAAGGGCTGAGTTTAAATCACTCTTTATGAAGGAGAGTGAATATATCTATAACTATTTTACAAGAGTTTTTGTTGTTATCAATCAAATGAAGAGATTTGGAGAAACTGTGCTTGATGTTCGGGTAATTGAGAAGGTGCTACGCTCTCTTAGCACAAAGTTTAATCATGTTGTTGTTGCAATTGAAGAGTCCAAAGGTTTGGAGATCATGACCATTGATGAATTAAACGGATCATTAAAGGCTCATGAAGAAAAAATGAAGCATAGAAAGCACGAACAATCATAGCATGTATTACAAGTAAAGACCAATTTGAAGACCAAAGGAAGTGATTCTAGTAGTGGTCAAGGCTAAGGACGAGGCAAAGGCTAAGATTCAGTATATGGTCATGGTCAAGGGAGAGATGAGCAACCTTCTCAGTTTGAGAAAAGAAATCAAACATTTGCAAGAGGTCATGGAAGAGGAAGAGGTAACTATGTGAGGTATGATGATAGAAGAAATAAATCTCAAATTGAATGTTATTCTTGTCACAAATTTGGACATTATGCTTGGGAGTATCAATCAAACATGTAAGATGAAGAGGCAAATCTAATGGAGAATAAGGAAGATGATGTAGAGCAATCCTTGTTCTTGCACTCAAGGACTCTATTGAAAAAGTGAACACATGGTATCTTGATAATAGAGCTAGCAATCATATGACAGGTAATAAAAGTAAATTTGTGGAGCTTGATACAAACAAAAAAGGTTTTGTAAACTTTGGAGACAACACAAAGGTGAAGACTGAAAACAAAGATAAAATTCTTCCTGAAATAAAGAATGGTGGTCATAAAGTACTTTATAATGTTTATTATGTTCCAAAATTGACTAGTAATATCTTAAGTATAGGCCAACTTTTAGAAAGAAATTACAAAATTCATATGAATGATTATATTCTTTGGCTACGAGATTAAGATTCTAACCTTGTTGCAATGGTGCTATGGCTAAGAATAGGATGTTCTTATTGGACTTGAAGAATTGTGGACTTACGTACTTGAAAACTTTATCCAGATCCATCATGGATTTTGCATATGAGGTTTGGCCATTTGGATTTTGATGTACTTAAAGCTTTGGGAGATTATAAGATGGTGAAAGGGATTCCAAAAATTGATTATCCTGATCAATTATGTGAAGCCTGCTTACTAGGCAAGCATTTAAGAAAGAACTTTCCAAAGCAATCCATTTCAAGAGCAACCAAGTCACTTCAACTTGTCCATGCTGATGTTTGTGGTCCTATCAAGCCCAAATCTATCAGTAAAAGCAATTACTTTGTACTCTTTATTGATGATTTTAGTAGAAAGACATGGATTTATTTTTTGAAGGAAAAATCTGAGGTATTTGGTACATTCACAAAGTTCAAAACTCTTGTTGAAAAAGAAAATAGATATCAAATTCAAGCATTAAGAACCAATAGGGATGGTGAATTTATATCTAATGAATTTAACAGCTTTTGTGAGTTGCATGGAATTCGTCATCTTTTGACAGTTCTAAGATCACCCTAGCAAAATGAAGTTGCTGAAAGGAAGAACAGGACAATACTGTTGGATCGCGTTGGCCGGCTAGAAGGGGGTTTGAATAGCTTGCACAAATATCAAAAGAAAAACTACCCTTCTCGAACTTTCAAAGTAACACTTGCAAAAAATAAATAGACAGAAAATAAAAAGAAGAGGTACAAGTATTTACTTGGTTACAATCGGGGAGGTTGTTAATCCAAGGAGAATGAAGCGCAATAGAATATCTCTTTTCGGGCGGAGAAACCTCTTACAACATTCAAACACAGAAAAATAAGAAGCTAAACTAATAATGAAAGCATACAAGTGTTGTAATCATAATTGCTTGTCTTGTTGAGCTTCTTGGATCAAGGTTATATTTATAGCCTTGCTCGGGACGCTTGGAAAAGTTCCAGACGCCTGGGAGGAGATAAAACTTTATCCCTTCTCGCATAGATCGTGTTTGACCGCGATCTGAATAAACTCTAGGTCCGGGCACCCGGAAGTATTCCAGGTGCCCCGTACTAGTCTGAGCGTCCAGAATGGTTCTAGGCGCCCGGACCAAGAAAGTCAACAGAGTTGACTTTTTCAGTCCGAGCCCTCTGCTCTGGTTCAGCTCGTCTCGGTCTAAGTCTTCCGCTCTGGCTCCGCTTGCTTGGGTGATCTCGGCCATCCAGAATAGGTCTCACCCGAACCCAACTTCCGGCCTTCTCGAGCTTGCTTCTGCTCCGGCTTCTCGTCTCTCGGAATCATCGCGTGCTTCCTTCTCATCCACCAGTGTACTCATCTGTAGCTCTTCGTCCCTCGGACGCACTCTCCCGTGTCGACCTTCTCGCTAGCTGCATCTCTTACTCCCCGAGTAATCTTCCGCTCCGGCTTCTCGTTCCTCGGAAACACCGCACGCTTCCTTCTTGTCCGTCGGTGTACTATTCCGCAGCGCCTCGTCTCTCAGACGCACTCTCCCGTGCCGTCCTTCTCGCTAGCTGCATCTTCTGCTCGACTCCCTGTGCTCCTAAGCTCCTGCATATTTAGACACAAGGTTAAAACACGACAGGACCTAACTTAACTTGTTGATCACGTCAAAACAACCGTTGGGGTTCTAACAATCTCCCTTTTTTTATGTGAACAATCCAAGTTAAGGTAGGGTAAATAGACATAAGAGTAAAATAACTAATATTGTAATAAAGTACAAAAAAGATAGAAAAATTGTAGTCTACCTCCCCCTAGACTTATACTTTTCCTTCTCCCCCTTTGATCACATAAGAAATGGGGTCCTTGAAATGTCTAAGGGTACATTTTCATGACAAATAAGAGAATTTAAACTCTGAATTTATCAAGTTAAAATGACTTGAAAAAATTGTTAATCTTAAACACAAGTTTTTTTTAAAAAAAAATGGTAGTATAAGCCTTAAGTCAAATTTTGAAATCTTGAAATATTTTCTGAAAAATAGAACATGCATTTTGACAGAAAAAAATACATTTTCAAGATTTAAACAAATTGTATAGAAATAAGCCTTTAAAGCAATTAAATAAACTCAAACGGGAAAAAATTGCAAGTTATTGTCAATTCTTTCATTGTGATATTTAAATTTTCATTTTAATCTATTATAATTTCTGAAATTTAAAGTAGGAAATTTTAAACATGCAAAAAATTATATTTGTACCTTTAACATGTCATTTTCTCTTGTTAGTTTGTCAAGATTCTTTAATCAACAATCTGTTGCTAGAGTTTCTTTAAACTCACTACTCTTTGTTTTATTTTTAATTTCTAATTCACAAAATTGTTTCGATAATATTTTTAACTTGCAAAAATCTTTCGACAGTATTTTAACCGAATTAAGTAATTGGTCAGGAGGTGGAGACTGTACCTGACTTACCTTGTCGACTTTTGATGCTCCCCCTGTTGAGCTGTTTTCTTCCGAAGACTCTCCCTCTTCATCGATGCTCATCTAAGATAAGTTTCCTGTATCCTCGGGATGGAATTCGGCTGTTAGGGTTGTCCCGGTAATTTCCTCCATCTCGGATTTTTCTGACGACGACTCGGTGTTAGGAGTCGGCTTCAAATGGTTCTTCGTAGAACTTCAAGAACTTTTCCCAAAGTTCTTTTGTGCTTCTCTATTTTCTGACTCTTTCGAGATCTTGGGTAGGTAGTACACTTAGAAGGCGGGATTCAACCCTACTGTTTGTCATGAATTCATCGCGTTGCTTGTCAGTCCATTGATGCTCCTTAAATTCTTCTCCTTTTGTATCCTTTGGAGCTTCATAACCATACGTCATTATTAATAATATATTAAAATCAGTTTTAAAATAAACCTCCATTCGTCGCTTCCAAAATGCGAACTCCCCCTCGAACGTTGGTGGGTAGATGTTCGTTCCGGCCATCTCGTTGCTTCAGTCGACGGTTAGTCCTCCTGAGGCGTCCTTGCTCTGATACCACTTGTTGGTGACCGTTGGAGGCCGACAAGAGGGGAGGGGGGTGAATTGCCCTAAAAAAACACGATCCTTTCTCGGACTTTCAAAGTAACACTTGCATAAAATAAATAGATAGAAAATAAAAAGAAGAGACACAAGTATTTACTTGGTTACAACCAGGGAGGTTATTAATCCAAGGAGAATGAAGTACAATAGAATATCTTCTTTCGGGTGGAGAAGCCTCTTACAACATTCAAGCACAGAAAAATAAGAAGCTAAACTAACAATGAAAGCATACAAGTATTGTAATCAAAATTTCTTGTCTTGTTGAGCTTCTTGGACCAAGGCTATATTTATAGTCTTGGTCGGGGCGCTTGGAAGGGTTCCAGGCGCCTGGGAGGGGATAAAATTTTATCCCTTCTCGCATAGATCGCGTTTGACCGTGATCTGGATAAACTCGATCTATCCAAAAGAAGCAACTCTGAAAGGGATAACTAACCAAAAACTCATTCTACCACTCTCATCAAAGTAAAAAAGATCTTGAATTTTAAATTGATGAACTAAAATAAATGAAGATGGAAAAAAGTTCATCATTAAAAATTTCCTCCCCATCATCAAATGTGATATACAATGAAGTAAGAGTTATTTTGGTTCATCAATTTGAAATTTTGACTCTTTTTTGGTTTGGTGAGGATGGTGGAATGATTTTTTGGCTGGTTATGTCTTTTAGAGTTACTGCTTTTCTGTTGTTTATATAGGTGTATGTATGAGGTTTTTATCGAAGGATATAATGATCAATTCAATATATTTTTTTCCGTCTTAAGGTTATTATCAAAAATTGAAAAAAAAAAAAAAAAAAAAAAAGGCACAACTATTTTGTATTCATTGTCCGTCACATTTAATGATAAAGAGAAGATTTTTAATAATGAATTTTGTTCCATCTTCATTTGATTTTAGTTCATCAATTTAGAATTTTAACTCTTTTTTAGTTTAGTGAGGGTGGTGAAATGAGTTTTTAGTTCGTTATTCTTTTAGAGGTATTGCTTTTCTATTGTTTATGTAGTACATGTATAAATTTTGTGACGGTTTTTACCAAAGGATATAATGATCAATTCAATATATTTTTCCCCTCTTCGAGATTATTATGAAAAAGTGATAAAAAAGGTAAGGGTATAATTATCTTTTATAAAATTTTTCACATTTGACTTTTAATCAAAGAGGATTAAATGTTAATTTTTAGTTAAAATAATAATGGATAGAAAATTCTATCCTATTTTACATGTAGAGCTTGATCCGACAACTTTTTTATTTAACTACATGTGTATTTATAATTTCAAGTGTAAATCATTTGTCAGTATACGGGGGCGTAGCTACATGGGGCGAGGGGATGTGTCCATCCCCTAAAATTTGTGGAAAAAAATTAATACATCGATTTTTTTTAAAAAAAAAAGAATTTAGTTATAAATTCTAACAATTTAGGATTTTTTCATAAAATGTTTAATTAAAACAAGAATCTAAACCTTTTCTTTTTCCTCTCTCCACCAACCGATTTTTTCTCTCGATATTTTTTTCCTCTTTTATTACTTGTACTTCTTTTTCCCTCTCCCCTCCTGAGTTTTCTTCTTCTTCTTAATTCCCTCTCCTTTTTTCTCTCCCTTGGTCTTCTTCCTCTCAAAATCCCTTTATTATTCTTTCCCTAATCTTAATTTTACCCTCAAAATCCTTCGTTGCACATTAATGTCAATGTCGTCCACATTGATATCGTCACACACCGCTATCACCAACACCGCTATCATCTGCTGCCAGTGTTGTCGTCATCACTTTGCCGACACTCCATAGTAAATACTTTTTAATTGAGGTAAAGTTTTCTTACTTTATCTCTTTCGATTACGAATTTAAGTGTTGGAAAAGTTATAGTGCTAATTTTTCATATATTTATATTTTTATTTACTAGTCAAGTATGTTAAATATTTACTGATAATGAGATCTTTCATACATTTGGTATTTAATTTATTATATCAAGATCATCAATTTTATTGACAATCATTTAAAATTTTGATTAATTAAATCATATCATTTATTATAACTCATCATATAATTAATACTAAAAAACTCACAATTAGTGATAGAATCTAATTTACGTTGCTAATTAGTAACAGAAATAAATTATGATAGCTAATTTAGCTAAAAAAATAAATTTTATTGTCAATCCAATCTCTATACGTATTTAACTTATTTAATTAACTACTAAAACTTAAGGGGTGTTTGGTTTAGGGGAATAAGAGTGGGGAATGGGAATGAGAATCATTGATTATCATTGTTAATATTTGGATTATAGGAATAGGAATACAAATAAAGGAATGAATCCTTGAAATTGGGTAATAACTCATTCCCATGTACCTCTCCTTCAATGAGCCATTACCTTATTTTCATCAATCAAAATATCCTCTTATTCAAAAAATACCTTTGACTTAAAACTAAAATTTCTCCCTTAATATCAAATATCAAAATTTATTTATTTATTTTTTCTTCATATCACTTCTCTCTCCTTGTTCTCTCTCATCATATTTTCTCTCTCATCATTTTATCACACACTTTCTCTCTCCTATCACACTCTCTTTCCTCTTTTCTCATTACACTTTCTCTCTCATCATACTTTCTCTCTCCTCAATTTCTTCCATCACACTCTCTTCCATTTTTTCATCATACTTTCTCTCTCATCATACTTTCTCTCTCCTCAATCTCTCCCATCACACTCTCTTTTCTCTTTTTTTTTCTCATCATACTTTCGCTCTCATCACACTTTCTCTCTCCTCAATCTCTCTTGTCACACTCTCTCCTTTTTTTTCCTCAACACACTTTCTCTCTCATCATACTTTCTCTCTCCTCAATCTCTCTTATCACACTCCCTCCTTTTTTTTTTCTCATCACACTTTCTCTCTCCTCAATCTCTCTTATCACACTCCCTCCTTTTTTTTTCCTCAACACACTTTCTCTCTCATCATACTTTCTCTCTTCTCAATCTCTCCCATCACACTCACTGTTCTCTTTTTTTCTCATCATACTTTCTCTCTCCTCAATCTCTCTCATCACACACTCTCTCTCCCCTCATTTTTTCTCATTACATTTTCTATCTCTTCATCCTCTCCCATCATAATTTCTCTCACATCATATTTTATCTCTCATCATGCTCTCTTCTATTACACTCTCTTTTCTCATTTTCTCTTATCACACTTTCTCTTTCTTCATTCTTTCTCGTCACACTTTCTCTTTCATCATACTTTCTCTCTTATCATTCTCTTTCATCATATTTTTCTCTCACATTCATCTTTCTCTCACATCTAATTTTTTTCTCTTATTTTCCTTTAAGGGTAAAAAAGGAAATATTGATTTATTCCGATAGAAAGTATGCAACTAACCAAACATTACTTTTAAGAGTGATATCCATGCTCATACCCATTCCCATTCCACAATACAATGATTCTCATTCCGATTCTCATTCCCATGCTTATACCAAACGCCCCCTTAATTATGTCATTATTTTAGCGACGCAATCGAAGGAGCTCGAGAAAGGCAATGGCGAAGTCTTTGCCCGTCGTCAAAATCCTCTTCCTTTCCTCTCTGCATTTGTTCCTCTGCGTTTCAGATAACAGGTTAACCCCCGGCCAACTCATGCCTTCCAATGAGACCTTGACCTTCGACGACGGCGCCTTCGTCCTCGGCTTCTTCTCCCCAGGGAGCACCGGCGGGGACCTCTACCTCAGCGTCTGGTACAACATCCCCTAGAGGACCGTCATCTGGGTCGCCAACAGGGAGAGCCCCGTCACCGGCCCATACGCAGCTCCCCTCTTCTCCGACGACCGCAGCCTCCGCATCGTCGGTTCGCGCCGGAGCAACTTCACCTTCTGGTCGCCGAATCCACCAGGAACCGCCACGGAGGCAGTGCTACTCAACACCGGCAACCTAGTTCTCCGATATTGCAACTGCAGCGTCCTCTGACAGAGCTTCGATCACCCAACGAACACCTTTGTGCTACTCGTCACGCCACACCAGGTACACCCTGAAGCACTCCGGCCAGCTGCAGCTCCTGAGCTGGGACTCCACATCGAAACTATGGCGAACCTTCACATCTGTAACGATCGACTGCCAAGTTTACGGATCCTCCGGCCAGTTCGCATGCTGCGACGCCAACGGAATAGTGCTGGAGTGCAAGTGCTTGGAAGGGTTCGAGCTGAGGTCGAAGACCGCTTGGAGCGGCAACGACCATTCAGGCGGTTGCTCGAGGGCGAGAGCTCTCCGGTGCAGTGAGGGGGACGACTTCCTCCTAGTGGCAGGGATGAAGTTGCGTGTGACATGAGCGAATGCAGGTCCGAGTGCTCGACCAATTGCTCCTGACAAGCCTTTGCTTATGTTGATCTGAATGCAGGGAATGCTACAACTCCAAGGTGTTTGGTTTGGACAAGGAGTTTTGTTGACGCTGAGATGCTAAGTATTGGAGGAGGGGACTTGTATCTGAGGCTCATGAGCTTCAATTCAGGTAAACTTTGTGCCTCTTTTCGCTGCCACCGACCGACCAACGAGTAGCATCTGATGCAACGGAATTGCCATCTTCAATCAGGTGCATCAAGGTGGCAAAAAGACGAGTACGCTCGCTCCCAGCGCCTCCGCCAATCCGTCCCAGGACTAACACGGAGGAGGTAAATCACGGGCGGCTACTAGTCTTTGGAATAGTGACTAGCATATAAGGGAGTCATTTATCTCGACTTTTGCCGAGATTCGAATCCCAGACCTCATGGTGGCAACACCTCATGCGCTAACCACTAGACCCATCCGAGGGGACTTCAATCAGGTGCATCAAGGTGGCAAAAGGAGAATACGCTCGCCCCCAGTGCCCCCACCAATTCGTCCCAGGACCAACACGGAGGAGGTAAATATGAGCGACTACTAGTCTTTGGAATAGTGAGTAGGACATAAGGGAGGCATTTACCTTGGCTTTGTCGAGATTCGAACCCCAGATCTCATGGTGGCAACATCTCATACGCTAGCCACTAGACCCATCGGAGGGGACTCAATCAGGTGCATCAAGGTGGCAAAAGGCGAATACGCTCGCCCCGAGTACCCCCGCCAACCCGTCCCAGGGCCAACACAGAGGAGGTAAATCACGGGCAGCTACTAGCCTTTGGAATAGTGACTAGCACTCAATCAATCAGGTGCATCAAGGTGGCAAAAAAAAAAGGCGAATACGCTCGCCCCCAGCGCTCCCGCCAACCCTTCCCAGGACCAACACAGAGGAGGTAAATCACGAACGACTACTCGCCTTTGGAATAGTGACTAGTGTAGGGACCATTGTGCCCGCTAGAGGGGGGTGAATAGTGTCTCATCGCGCGGTTGTGCTTGCTTCATCTTGATATGCAGCGAAAAGTAAATTACAAACACACACACAACGCTAACACACGGATTTACTTGGTATCCACCTCAAGAAGAGGTAACTAATCCAAGGATCCACACACGACGCTATCTCCACTATGAAAACCCTCCTTTTCGGTCACAGCCGAAGGCGAAGAAGCCTTGTACAAACTCTCACACACACAAACAACTCACACAAGAAGAAGAAATACAAATACAAATAGAAACACTCTCTTCTTGCTTACTTGTTGCTTGTTGTTGCCTCTTGAACCTTGAGAATACACCCCAAGAGTCTTCAAGAACTGGCGGAGAAGCTCGGAGAAAATCACCGGTGAATCGCACACAAATCGCAGGAGAAAGCTCGCAAAAGAATTGCGGAGAAAACGCTCCGCCAAGGCTTTAAACAGTGCTCCCAATCGATCCAATCCATCCCCAATCGATTGTCACGTCAGCACCACTCCATCGTAGCCATCCATCACTCGTTTCCTGCGCAACGGTCGAATCTCAATCGATCGACCGATCGATTGGGAACATCTGGATCCATTGGTGGATCAATCCAGAAGCATTCTGTGCTTCTCGCGATCGCGCGAGAACACCCCTGCCCAATCGATCGACCGATCGATTGGCAGCTCCCAATCGATCACCCGATCGATTGGGAAAGGCTCTGTGCTCACGAAATATGGTCCCAATCGATCGACCAATCAATTGGGTCATTCCTTCCTTCGCAGCACACTCTAATCGATCCACTGATCGATTGGCCCCTGGTTCAATCGATCGCTCGATTGATTGAACACCCTGGACTTGACTCAAACTCAAGTCCAACTCCCCAAACCCAACTCTCGGTCAATCGTGACTTGTTGGGTTTGCACACCGAGCATTTGGCTACTCCCGACCAACCTCGAACTAGCCTTCTAGCCTCCTCCATCAACCTTGCGTCCCTCAGATATCTCCCCATCCTTCACGCCTTGCCTTCTGGAGCTTCCATCGACCTCATCCTAGTTGTCGGGTTCTCCTAGCCAAATCACCCTAGGACTTGCTAATTGCCTGGCTCCTCACCAAGACTTTCCTTTTGTCAAGATCACACTTGAACTTTCCAATTGCCTGGCTCCTCACCAAGACTTTCCTTTTGCCAAGATCACACTTGGACTTTCCAATTGCCTGGCTCCTCACTAGGACTTTCCCTTTACCTAGCCATACTAGGACTTTCCAATTGTCTGATCTCACTTATCAGGACTTTCACCACCAAGTCTGGTCAACACTGACCTACTTGGATTTTCACTCTTGCCAACCTTCCTGTTGGACTTACCTTTGCCTAATCACCAATTAGGACTTTCCCAGTCAAGTCTCCTGTCAACCTTGACCTACTTGACTTTTCTCTTGCCTAATCTCTAGTTAGGACTTTCCCATTGCCTAAACTCCAGTTAGGACTTACCCGGTCAAGTCTCCAGTCAACATTGACCCACTTGACTTGTCTTCTCATCAACCTGGTCAATCCCTTGACCATCTCCACAATCGGATGATTACTCCAGCAATCTCCATATATTGTCAAATGGACGATTGCCCTAACAATCTTCATATATTGTCAAACATCAAAACTCAAATCCCGACTCAAGCTTGACCCAACTCAAGCTTAGTCAAACTGGTCAAACTTGACCTAGGGAAATTGCCCCAACAACTAGGACATAAGGGAGAATCAATCAGGTGCATCAAGCAGCAAGAGCAGGAGGAGGAAGATACTGCTGCATGTGCTGTCCATTTTAGGAGCAGCCTCTACTTTGGCCTGCATCTTTGCTGTGTGGAAGTTTGATGGGTGATCCCGTCCGGAAGCTGAGTCAGACAGACCGCCGGGTGAGGTGGATGGAATGTTGACCGAGTCGCGGTGTCCCGGAGGAGGGTGTGCTGAGATAACTTTCGTGTTGACCAAGTCTTCAGAAGTCCTCTGGTCAACACTACCCTACAGCCAGCGACCGAGTCCCCCCGGTCCCTGGTACCCCGAGGCTCGAGGCAGATCCAACGAATATATGAGTAATAGACTAATAATATAATAATGAAATAAATGAGAGGTGAGTACGGAAAACGTGCCCTGGCCCAGGGGATGCCCTCGGATGGGATGTTGCTTGAGTGATCGCGACCAGGAAGAGTAGATGATGCTCGATCAGGATAAAGGGTTGGATCTGACGAAGCGGAGCCGGATGCGTCATGGAGCTTGAAGTCGAGCTGCAGGTCAGGAAAAACACCGACACACATGTCGGGAGGTACTAACGACACACATGCCAGAACATGAGATTGGCACACAGGCCAGGACATGAAACCAGCACGCAGACCGGGATAAGACATCGACAGGCAGGTCGGGATATAAATATTGACACGTAAGCCGAGACATAAAACATCACTCAAGTCTAGTCAAAACATAATGACAACGAGGACTCGAGGGCCCGATCGACATCGGAGACATACGACACTAAGTATCGGACATCAGACCGACAGTGGCAGTGTACGATAGGGTGTATCGGATGTCAGATTGACTTTAGATGTGTACGACGCTGCAGATCGAGAGCCGGAGGCCGGATCACCGGCTTTGAGATGCAGGCAGCGGCGCTGATAGCAGGGGGCTGCTCGCTGATCGGTGATGATAGTCATGGCGACGAAGAAGAGATGGAGGAAGCGTGCAAAGAAGAGGAAGCGCGGCTATGGCAGCGGGCTGGAACGGCGGAACAAGAGGCGGAGTCGGCGCATGGTGGCTGTCGGCGAAGTGTGGCGGCGAAGAAGAAGAGAGTTGTGGCCGGCGTCGCGAGGAAGAAGAAGAAGAGGAGCCGTGGCCGGTCTGGCGGCAGCGTCGCAAAGAGGAGAAAGGTTGGCAGCCGGCATCGGCGCTGGCGAGGAGAAGAAGTGCAGTAGCGGGTCTCTCCGGCGACGGCGTCACGCAGGAGAGCATGAGGGAGAAAGGTTGGCGGCACGATGAAGAGAGGAAGAGGAGAAGAGGCAGAGGATCGTGTCGGCTCCGGCGAGTAGCATGAGGGGGAGCCAACCGCCCCTGTAGTGGCGGCGCGAGCGAAGAGCGGAGCATGAGGAAGAGGGGAGGGGCAGTGGCTGATCCGGCAGCGGCGACACGCAAGGAAGAAGAGAGGGAGAGGAGAAGAGTGGAGGTTGGCGGTCGGCGCCGGCGAGGAGCTTGGTAGCGAGATCCCCATGGCGTCGGCAGCAAAACACGAACGAAGCCCCCCCTTCGCATGCTACAGTGTCCCCTCTTAAAACCCTTCCCTGTGCTTTTACCAAATTACCCCTCCCTTTTCCACTAATTACTCCCCTGCCCTAAACCATATCCACATCAAAGGCGAATCAAAGCTGTGTTCAAGCGAGATCTGCGCTCGAGTCGAGATTTTTTGAACAATTTCTCTGGTTCTAAAGAAGTTGTGGAAGGAGAGGCAACAGATCAAGCTACTCCAGAGCTTCCACTGATAAGCTTTGAGAGCCTAGTTCTTGCCACTGACAACTTCTCTGTTTCAAATAAACTGGGAGGAGGCTTTGGCATAGTTTACAAGCTACAAACAATCTTTTTAGGTCGGTTGATAGATTGAGAATTAGACCGAAGGGGAGCCTTAGTGCAACCATAAAGTTGTTGGTGCAATATTCCCTAGGTCAAGGTTGACCTGGTTAACCAAGCCTAAGTCTTGGTTTGGGTTTCGATGTTTGACAATATATTGGGTATAGATGATATGGACAATGCAGGTGCAGTTGTTCATTTGGAGAGATTGTTAATACAATTTCCGTTTGGTCAAAGTTGACCGGTTAAGATTGTGAAGGAAAGTCAAGTAGGTCAAGGTTGACTGGATACTTGACTGAAAGTCCTGGTGAGTGAAGCTAGGCAATTGGGAAGTCCTAATGAGTGAAGCTAGGCAGAAGAAAGTCCTAGTGAGTGAAGCTAGGCAGAAGGGAAAATCCTAGTGAGTGAAGCCAGGTGAAAGACCTAGTGAGTGAAGCTAGGCAATTGGAAAGTCCTAGTGAGTGAAGCTAGGCAGGAGGAAAATCCTGGTGAGTGAAGCCAGGTGAAAGACCTAGTGAGTGAAGCTAGGCAATTGGGAAAGTCCTGGTGAGTGAAGCCAGGCAGGAGAAATCCAGAGGGGTCAAGGTTGACCAGACATCTGGTGAGAGTCCAAATAGGTCAAAGGGATTGATCGGATACTTGGCATGAGGAAGAAAAGTCCAAGTAGGTCAGAGGGATTGACCGAATACTTGGCAAGAAGAGAAAAGTCCAAGTGGGTCAAAGGGATTGACCAGACACTTGGTGAGAGAGTCCTAGCTGGTCAAGGGTGACCGGATGCTAGGTCTTATGTACCAACAAGTCATGGTTGACTAGATGTTGGTTTAGGGGACTTTGGACTTGGTTTTGGGCAAAAACCAAGATCTGGATTGATCAGCCGATTGATCCAGTAGATTTGGATTAATCAGCCGATTGATCCAGCAGATCTGGATCGATCAGTGGATCGATCCAGCAGATCTGGATCGATCAGCCGATCGATTGGATCATGCCCAATCGATCGATCCGGTGAGTCCCCGCGAACAGAACCCCTCTGGATCGATCGGTGGATCAATCCAGAGGTCCCAATCGATCAGTGGATCGATTGGGAGCTGCTGTTTATGCGCGATAAGCCTTGGATTGATACACCGATCGATCCAGGCTATTCTAGAGAGCACAGAGGCGCTCTGGATCGATCCGTGGATCGATCCAAAGCCTCCCCGATCGATTGGGAGCATTCCAATCGATCGGGATTCGACCGTTAGCGTCGATTTAAGCCGCAGGCGTTCATTTCCTTCGGCATCGCTTCCACGACAAAGCTCAGATCTTCACCAGCGACTCCACAGAGCTCTCCATGCCAGTTCTTGAAGTTCTTGGAGGTTCTTCCAAGTCAAGAGGCGGATCTATTGCAAGAGGAAGAAAGCTAGGGTTAGGGTTTTCTTGTACTCATTGTAAGCTTTGTGCTTGTATTTTGTATCCTTTCCTCTTCTTCTTGTAGTGTGAACTTGTAGGACTTCTCTGCCTTCGGTAGTTACCGAAAAGGAGGGTTTTATTAGTGGAGGGTGCGTGAGTAGGTGTTGATCCTTGGACTAGTTACCTCTTGTGAGGTGGATACCAAGTAAACCAACCTTGTTAGCGTTGTATGGTGTGTTTCTTGTATTTCCGCTGCGCATCTTTGAAGAAACAAGCAACGACGAGCACCTAACACACGATGAACTATTCACCCCCCCTCTAGCTACTTTTCGGTCCCAACAAAAGTTACGTACAATAAACCCTTATCCAGGACTCTACATCGGCGGGAGATTCGTGTACCGGGCTACCCTTTGATAGAGTGAGAATTAGATTGAAGTTTTTGTGGTTGAAGAAGTTGGCTTTTTCTTGTTTCAGGGCATTCTTCAAGGAGGACAAGAAATTGCAATTAAAAGATTAATTAGAGAATCTGGACAAGGATTTGTAGAGTTTAAGAATGAGATTAATTTGATTGCTAGGTTGCAACATAGGAACCTAGTCAGGCTCCTTGGCTATTGCATTCATGGGGAAGAGAAACTACCAGCTTATGAATACATGCCCAACAAGAGCTTGGACTTCTTCCTATTGGGTTAGTTTCCTTACACTTTTTGATAGTGAACTTCAACTTTACAATTGTGGATTTAGGCTTTACGAAGTAATTTGAATAGATCTGGTGCTAAAGACGAAGCTCGATTGGGGTAAGGGGTTCAACATAATCAAAGGAATTGCTCGAGTACTTCTTTATCTTCATCAAGATTCAAGGTTGCGGATTGTTCACCACGATCTTAAGATCTTAAGGTGAGCAATATTTTGTTAGACAAGGATATGAACCCTAAGATAACTGATTTTGGAATGGCAAGGATCTTTGGAAGGAACCAGAATGAAGCAAATACCAAAAGAATTGTTGGAACTTATTAAGTATTATGTGATTCGAAATTAAGAAAAACACTCAAGGAAAAGAGAAGTTTAATATCGAATGGATGTGCAATGTGTTTGTAGTGGATATATGTCTCTTGAATATGCAATGTAAGGACTCTTTTATATTGATCCGGCGGTTAGAACAGGGGACCCCCATTCTGAGGGGTCAATGCCACGTGGGAGTCAAAACGTCAGGTGGCCGACCGGAGAAGGATGGGCCGACCTCCCGGCCGGCTGACCGGTGAATAACCGATGGCAAAAGGCGCCCCGACAGAAGTCGGGGTTCCGGCGCTCAATTGAACAGTAACGAAGGGCCGAGCGGAAGGCCGAAGAAAAGGTGACATACTGCTAGCAGTCCCCACAGCACCTTACCGAGGATCTACCCAGCATACCGAGGCATACGAAGAGCCGGACGGGATGTGATTGCCGTCCGGTCGGGTGTAAGATGAGTGCCGGCCGGACGCCCCGTCCAGCCGGCCGAACGGACACCTCGTCATGGGGTAGGGAAAGGACAATTTATATCTTATGACAGCGGTCAAGTCCTATGACTAGGCCATACTCCTAATCTGGCGATGAGGTGTTCTGCTGTCCCATCGAGAGCGTGCTTGGACTGTAGCAGTATGGTGTCAGGTAAGCTCTCTGACAAACACATACCGAGGTATGGACTAAGAACACGTGTTTACCTCGATTGGTGTGCATGAGCTTCCTCCAGCTCTATATAAGAGCTCACAGACTTCGCCGGAGGTAGAGTAACTCTCATATTCGAGACCACTTTTTTGCTGCTTGCTTGCCTGACGAGCGTCGGAGGGTCGTCGCCAAGAACTCCTTCCCAGCCCGACTTCTTTGCAGGTTCGCTGGAGCTCCACACAGTCAGCGGGGGAGCCGCGTCATCAACTAGGAGAGCACCACATGCCTGGTGTCCGCTGGTTCAGCGATTCGGACAGGATCAAATTGGCGCCGTCTATGGGAACGCTCCTGCATCCGATTGGAATCAATGGACGAAGCCGGACGACCGCACTCGGTGATGCTTTCCACAGAGGAGCTCGACGCGCTAATTGAGACAAGAGCAGCTAAGCTGGTGGAGCAAAGGCAGAAGTCGCAAGCCGAGCGGGTTGAGCAGCAAGCGACCTCAGTTTCAGGTGGCCGAGCGGAAGCACCTCAGGCCACGGTTCCATTTCACCGGGCCCTATTCCGCACGCCTTTGGAAGTCGCAACAGTTAACCGCGAGCGAGGATCTTCATCGGACGAAGTGCCAATACGAGATAGCAAAAAAGGAAAGACTCCCCGATCGGACGCTTCTCCCGAGCAGACCAATCGACAATTCTCAAAAGCTATCTTGCAAGATCCTCTGCCAAAGCACTATGTGCCCCTGGTAATCGGTGAATACGATGGAACCACCGACCCGGACGATCATTTGGGAAAGTTTGACAACACAGCTACCCTTCATCAATATACAGATGGAGTGAAGTGTCGGGTTTTCCTTACCACCCTCTCGGGATCCGCTCAACGGTGGTTTCGAAGGTTGTCAGACGGATCGATTACCAGCTTCAAGGAGTTCCGCACGGCGTTCCTCCATCATTTTGCAAGCAGTCGGCGTTACCAAAAGACTAGCGTCAGCCTGTTTGCTATCAAACAAGAGGCCCGAGAGTCGCTCCGTGCTTATATCCAGAGGTTTAATCGAGTGGCTATGGATATTCCAACGGCCACCTCGGAAACCATGATGAATGTCTTCACACAAGGCCTGATGGATGGCGACTTCTTTCGCTCGTTGATCCGGAAGCTGCCTTGGGATTATGATCACATGTTGCACCAAGCCAACGAATATATCAATGTGGAAGAAGCCCAAGCTGCAAGGAGAAAAGAAATTCCGGCCGAGCGACAGGCACCCCCCGAGCGGAAACAATCAACTGGTAATCAGCCGCCAAGGGGACCACGATTTGAAGCTGCCCGCCCTCACTCGCATGTGAGAAATCAAGCCGTCCAAGAGGTAGCTGCCGAGCGGCCCAAGCCGAAGAAGAAGTGGACGCCCATGTTCTGTTCGTTCCATCGAACAGACACCCACAACACTCGGGATTGCAGAAGTCTTCCCTTCATTGCGCACCCCGCTCCTCGGAATGACCGTCGTCGGTCCCCATCTTCCGACCGGCACCAAAGGCATCAAGTAGCCGGTCGTCAAACACCCAGGAGATCGCCAGATCGACATCAACCTCAGAGGCGTGGAGATAATACCCGGAGGTCCGAACAGCAAAGACCATCCGCTCGGGAGGAAGAAAATAGAAACAACGCGTCCCGAGGAGAAATCAACATCATAGCTGGTGGGCCGACAGGCGGTGACTCCAATCGGGCACGGAAGGCAAGCATCAGACAGCTCAAGATACACTCTGTCGGTTGCAGCCAGGATCGGGCGAGTGGGCCCGAAATCAGCTTCGGACCCAGAGACCTTGAGGGAGTTGAAGTCCCTCATGATGATGCCCTCATCATCAAAGCGGTAATAGCTAATTATACTATTTACCGCATTTTTATTGATACAGGCAGTTCAGTCAATATCATTTTCAAGAAGACCTTCGACCAACTACAAATTGACCGAGCCGAGCTGCTGCCTATGACGACCCCACTCTATGGGTTCACAAGCAACGAGGTTCTTCCGGTCGGACAAATCCGGCTCGCTATTTCATTAGGGGAAGAGCCGCTCAGAAGGACCAGAACTGCCAATTTCGTAGTGGTTGATTCCCCCTCAACTTACAATATTATATTGGGCCGACCAGCGCTCAGTGAATTCCGAGCGGCCGTCTCCACCTTTTATCAGAAAATCAAGTTTCCCGTCGAAGACAAAGTTGGAGAAGTACGAGGAGACCAGTTAGCGGCTCGGAAGTGCTACGTTGAGATGGTCCGAGCGGAATCTAGCTTCGCGAGGAAGACGCCACACCTTGAGGTGAATGCCATAACCGAAAGGCCTCCCTCCTTGGTTTATGAAGAAAAGGAGGAGGTGCAGATTCATCCCTCCCGACCGGAAGTCACTACATTCATAGCATCTGATCTGGGAGCAAGCCAAAAAGAAGATGTGATCAAATGCCTCCAGGAAAATCGCGACGTCTTCGCTTGGTCAACACATGAGCTGCCTGGAGTATCTCCAAACATCGCCCAACATGAGCTCCACGTCCTACCGGACGCTCGGCCAGTAAAGCATAGAAAGAGAGATTTCAGTGCCGAGCAGAATGCTATAATTCGAGGGGAGGTGGAAAGACTCTTGGAGGTCGGCCACATACGAGAAATACAGTTCCCAAGTTGGCTCACCAATGTGGTCCTGGTCTCCAAGCCGGGCGGCAAGTGGAGAGTCTGCATCGACTTCCGGGATTTGAACAAAACGTGTCCGAAGGATTTCTACCCACTGCCCCGGATTGATCAACTAGTGCCACGGCCGGATGCGAGTTCATCTGCATGTTGGACGCATATCAGGGTTATCATCAGGTGCCGCTCGCCCGAGATGATCAAGAAAAGGTCAACTTCATCACCGCCGACGGCACTTACTGTTACAATGTAATGCCGTTCGGATTAAAAAACGCAGGAGCAACTTACCAGCGCATGATGAATAAAGTATTCAAAGAGCAGATCGGACGCAATCTAGAAGTATATGTGGACGACATTCTCATCAAATCCGTCCGAGCGGCTAATCTTTATGCGGACATGGAAGAGACATTCCAGACGCTGAGGAAATATGGAGTGAAGTTGAACCCGCAAAAATGTTTATTTGGAGCCAAAGGCGGACGCTTCCTGGGCTATATTGTAACCGAGCAGGGAATCGAAGCAAATCCAAGTAAAGTGAAAGCGTTGCAAGACATGCTGCCTCCGAGAAACTTAAGAGAAGTACAACGCTTGACCGATCGGATAACTGCCTTATCAAGATTCATATCCAAGACTGCTGACCAGAGCTTCCCATTCTTCAAAATCCTGCGAAAGGCCACTAAATTCCAGTGGGATGAAGAATGCGACCGGGCGTTCGAGGAGTTAAAGGCATATCTCAATTCTCTGCCTATACTTGCCAAGCCGACCGGGGGTGAGCCGCTTTATATTTATCTGTCTTCTACCGAGCACGCTGTGGGCTCGGCGCTTGTGAGTTCGAGCGGCGAAGAACGACCGGTGTATTTTTTAAGTCACATTTTAAAGGATGCTGAATCTCGATACACCGGACTCGAGAAATTGACTTTCGCCTTGGTCCTCGCCGCTCGGAGGCTTCGCCCATACTTCCTGGCGCATACTATCATAGTGAAGAATAATAGCCCGCTCGGAAGAATACTCCTCAATCCAGAAGCGTCCGGACGGCTTATCAAATGGACGACGGAGCTCAGCGAATTCGATATATAATATCAACCTCGCTCGGCAATCAAGGCACAATCCTTGGCAGATTTTGTGATGGAGGTGCAGAAGCCGGAGCCCGAAGCTATATGGAAAATATTTGTGGATGGATCTTCCACTCGGCTAGGGAGCGGCATTGGCATCCTACTGCTCTCTCCGCAAGGCGAGCGAATGCATCTGTCGGTCCGGCTGGACTACAGAGCCACCAACAACGAAGCGGAGTACGAGGCCCTCATAGCTAGCTTGCAGGCGGCTCAACATGTAGGAGCCGGTCGGGTGACACTCTACTCGGATTCTCAACTAGCCGCCCAGCAACTCTCAGGTACCTTTGAAATCAATAACGCCCGGCTCAAGCTTTATGCAGAGGCCTTCGAAAAGCTCAAGACCAATTTCAGAGAAGTCATTATCCAGAAGATACCCCGAGCAGAAAACCATGCGGCAGACGAGTTAGCCAAGCTCGCAAGTGCACTAACACCAGTCATCCTTCCGCGGCCAGTCGAGCAAGTGTCCTTGGTGGCACATATCGATCGGATGGAGGGCCTCACGTTTCCGAGCGACTGGAAGACGCCCATCATGGAGTTTTTGCGCTCGGGCGCCACACCGTCCGATCGGAATGAAGCCCACTGTTAAGGAGGAGAGCCGACCGGTTCACACTCATCGGCGATCAACTCTACAAGAAGGCTTTCTCTCGCCCGCTGTTGAAATGCGTGAGCTCGGAAGACTCGGCATACATCCTCCAAGAAGTACATCAAGGATCATGCGGAGGACATCCGGGTGGACGATCGCTGGCTAAGAAGATCCTGCTGGCCGGATACTTCTGGCCAACCTTACAGGCAGATGCCGCTCGGACCGTGTCGACGTGCCTATCTTGCCAAAAGTATCATAACTTCTCCCACCGACCGGCAGAGGAGATGAAGGCATCCACGGTCGTCTGCCCGTTCGATCTGTGGGGAATGGATATTGTTGGTCCATTTCCTATGGCGACCGGGCAGCGGAAATTTTTACTGGTGGCAGTCGATTATTTTTCCAAGTGGGTGGAGGCCGAGCCGCTAGCCAAGATCACCGAGCAGATGGTCAAAAAGTTCATCTGGCAACACATCATCTGTCGGTTCGGCATCCCTCGCCGACTTGTTTCCGACAACGGGCGGCAATTCACAAGGAAGTTGCTCGAAGATTGGTGCAAAAGCTATGACATCGAGCAACATTTCACGTCGGTGGCCTATCCCCAAAGCAACGGTCAAGCCGAAGTGGCCAATCGGGAAATTCTTCGTATTCTGCGCGCTCGGCTCGACCATTTGGGAGGAAGCTGGGTGGATGAAGTGTCGGGCGTCTTATGGGCTATCTGCACGGCCCCAAAGGAAGGAACGGGCGTCACACCATTCCATTTGGTGTACGGTGGCGAGGCAGTCATCCCAGTTGAAGTCGGCGTTGAGTCCGTCCGGATCCAGAATTATGATTCTGATAACGTCGAGCGGAGGAACATGGAGCTGGATTTGGTCGACGAAGAGCGAGCCAAGGCGTCCGTCCGGCTGATGGCGTACCGGCAAAGAATGAAGCAGAACTACAACCATCGCGTGATTCCTAGAGCCTTCCAGGTTGGCGACCTTGTCTGGAAGAAAGTAAAGCCGGTCGGTAACGTCGGCAAATTGGAGGCTCCCTGGGCGGGCCCCTTCAAAATCATCGAAAAGCTCCGCTCGGGCGCTTATTATTTGGAGGATGAAGACGGGCGGCAACTGGATAGGCCATGGAGCGCGAATCATCTCCAGCCTTATCGAGCTGGGTGAAAGGTGCACTGATGTAACTCATTTTTGTATATATTTTGGGCCACTTATGTACTTGTAATGCAGGAAGCAAAAAGATAAAAACGCATTGAGCATTATCCGCCGAACGGCTTACTACGTGAAGATCCCGTGCCGTTCGGGCGAGGTGTATATTATGCGAAGCATGATCGAGGTCAAAGATCCCGCGCCGTTCGGCCGGGAGTATGTTAGCCGAGGCGGAGGCTCGATGACGAAGACTCCATGCCGTTTGGGAGTATATAATAAAAATTAGCCTTAATAGGCCGTCGAGCTCCGACGTTAAATATCGAGAGACGAGCCGGCGTCTATAAACCCTCCGAGCAGAAGACCGTCGAGCTCCGACGTTAAATATCGAGAGACGAGCCGGCGTCTATAAACCCTCCGAGCGGAAGACCGTCGAGCTCTGACGTTAAATATCGAGAGACGAGCCGGCGTCTATAAACTCTCCGAGCGGAAGACCGTCGAGCTCCGACGTTAAATATCGAGAGACGAGCCGACGTCTATAAACCCTCCGAGCGGAAGACCGTCGAGCTCCGACGTTAAATATCGAGAGACGAGCCGGCGTCTATAAACTCTCCGAGCGGAAGATCGTCGAGTTCCGACATTAAATATCGAGAGACGAGCCGGCGTCTATAAACCCTCCGAGTGGAAGACCGTCGAGCACCGACGTTAAATATCGAGAGACGAGCCGGCGTCTATAAACCCTCCGAGCAGAAGACCGTCGAGCTCTGACGTTAAATATCAAGAGACGAGCCGGCGTCTATAAACTCTCCGAGCGAAAGACCGTCGAGCTCCGACGTTAAATATCGAGAGACGGCGTCTATAAACTCTCCGGCGGAAGACCGTCGAGCTCGGCGTTAAATATCGAGACGAGGCGTCTATAAACTCTCCGAAGGAAGACCGCCGAGCTCCGGCGTTAAATATCGAGTAAACCCTCCGAGCAGGAAGACCGTCGAGCTCGGCGTTAAATATCGAGACGAGGCGTCTATAAACTCTCCGCGGAAGACCGCCGAGCTCCGACGTTAAATATCGAGAGAGCGGCGTCTATAAACCCTCCGGCGGAAGACCGCCGAGCTCCGGCGTTAAATATCGAGACGAGCCGGCGTTTATAAACTCTCCGGGCGGAAGACCGTCGAGCTCCACGTTAAATATCGAGAGCGAGCGTCTATAAACCCTCCGGCGGAAGACCGTCGAGCTCAGACGTTATCGAGAGACGAGCCGGCGTCTATAAACCCTCTGAGCGGAAGACCGTCGAGCGCCGACGTTAAATATCGAGAGACGAGCCGGCGTCTATAAACCCTCCGAGCAGAAGACCGTCGAGCTCCGACGTTAAATATCGAGAGACGAGCCGGCATCTATAAACTCTCCGAGCGGAAGACCGTCGAGCTCCGACGTTAAATATCGAGAGACGAGCCGACGTCTATAAACCCTCCCAGCGGAAGACCGTCGAGCCCCGACGTTAAATATCGAGAGACGAGCCGGCGTCTATAAACCCTCCCAGCGGAAGACCGTCGAGCTCCGACGTTAAATATCAAGAGACGAGCCGGCGTCTATAAACCCTCCGAGCGGAAGACCGTCGAGCTCCGACGTTAAATATCGAGAGACGAGCTAGCGTCGATAAACCCTCCGAGCGGAAGACCGTCGAGCTCCGACGTTAAATATCGAGAGACGAGCCGGCGTCTATAAACCCCCCGGTCGGAAGATCGACGAGCCCCGTCGGTAAATATCAAGAGACGAGCCGGCGCCTATAAACCCCCCGGTCGGATAGTATGCAGCGTGGCACTCGCCAATGGTAAGAGCAGATCGACAACAGCTTGCTCTGTGAGGTCAATATACGGCTGAGCGGCACGCTCGTTAGCAAGGCCTTCCAAGTAAGGAGGTAAAGTAAAATATGATTAATGAATAGAGAGCGAGGGAATGAACGAGGTTCGCACGCCGAACGGTAATCGCACAGGCTCTTGGTGAAAAATACTTGCAAATAATCGGCTCTAATCCGAGTTAGCATATCGAACCGAACGGATAACTCGCAGGGAATACTTGGCAAAAACAAATTTCATTTATACCCAGCGACGAACAGACAAAAGTTGATGACAAAAAATATTTTTGCCGAACGGCAAGGATATGAAAAGGTTGATAAAAAATACTCCTCACGCGTCAAAATCAAAAAGAGCATCAGGAATGGTGCCCATCACAATAGCCAGATCCTCTAGGGGGATGGTCAGCTCGGCGGGAAGGTGGCCTTTAGTCTTCAAGTAATCCACCGCCGCCTTGATCGCCTCTTCGAATGTGAGGGAAATCTTGTCGGTGAATTTCTCTCCGAAGTCGTCCGAGCGGACAAATGCCTTCCTCACTTCGTCAGAGCGGGCCGACTCCCCATCCTGATACCCTTTGAGCGCGGCTCGGGAAGCATCATTGGCGGCATGGAGATCCTTCAAGTCTCCTTCAAATTTGAGCAGATCGGCCGAGCGGCTCTCCTTCTCGGTGGCCAGAAGGGCATCCAGATCCTTGACGCGTTGCTCTAGCCCTCTGATCTCCACCTTCATTAGGTCCATGTCGTCGATGGCCTTGCGCTTCCGAGAGGTCGCCATCTTGATCTCTTTATCCCGTTGTTTGACCACAGCTTCAAGCCGAGCGACCTCGCTCGCCAGACAGGAAGCTCGTTTCCGTTCGGCTTCCAAAAGCTTTTTGCTTTTCTCCAGAGCAGCCGTGGATTGCCCTTGGTTTGCCTCCGAAAGTTTGAGTTTTTTCATTTCGTCCTCCAGCTCAGCCAGTCGATTGCTGACTGCGATCTGCTCTACCCAACTCTGCGAACAAAGGCAGTTAAGTTAAAAGCTAAAATAAAAAGTATCAGTAAAGCAAAAAGGCATACCCCGGTCGCCTGCTGCAGGTTACTGTCCCCTAGCTGACTGGGGGACATGAGCGCGACGCGTATGCGCGCGTCCTCCCAAACTTTGGCGAGCGGGCCGGTGAGGGTTATTTGTTGTTCAGGGACTGCGGGCCGATCAGCGGCCGATAGATACTCCTCCGAAGGAAATCGGAGAACTGTTTTGATCACCCTCGGGCCGCTCGGATCTTCCTGAGACGTGGCGGCCTGGCCAGAAGGCTCGCCGGTCAGAGCAGGACGCTCGCCTAGTCGCTTGAGGCGACGCAGAGGCCGGGAGGTGGAAGGCTGCGTCTCGGAAACAGTCAGGGGTAATCCAACCTGCGTCGGAGTGTGCTCTGAAGAGACTGCCTCAGAGACCGCGTGAGCTGCATCACTCCGCTCGGAAGGCTGCGCATCTGATGAGATCGATTGAGGAGCTTGCTCCAGACGCCGGCGCTTTCGAGTCTCCAAAGGTGCCTCGTCAGCCGATCGACCTTCCTCCTCGGCCTGGGCAGATGTTGTGATATTGATCGCGGCCTCGTCAGTGGAGACGCGGGCGACCGAAGCCTCGGGAGCAACTTGAGTTCCCTCACTCCCTTCAGTTGTAGGGCCGGTCAGGACCAGCCCTCGTTCGGCCGCTTCCTTGTCCTTCACCGCCTCAATATTGGCGGCTTTCATCTTGAGCTTTTCGGTTGCCTTAGCACGCCACATAACTTCAGCTGCAGAAACAAAGAATAAATCAGTTAGAACAAAAGAAAATGGGGGGATAAGAATCGCTTACTCATGCTACAAGGCAGATCGGCTTGGATGGGAGACAAGCCGAATATATACATTACTCCAGGAAGGAGCAACTTGTCGATGTCGTAGCGTTGGCCGACCAGCTGGTTGGCCGCATGAAGATACGCCGGATGGCTCTTGAATTTGCCAAGACCCGGTTGATTCGGCACCGCCGTCTGCCACTTCGTTCAGAAGGCCGGGCGCTCAGGGAGACGCATAAAAAAGAAATGCTCCTTCCAATGCTTATTGGAGCTCGGCATGTTGGTAAATAGAACGAAACCCGACCTAGATTGAAATATGAAGGTCCCCCGCTCGGATTGTTTTGGGTAGAAGAAATAGTGGAAGATTTGGGGGTCCAAGGGGATATCGTTCAATTCGAAAAGGACTATCACCCTGCTCAGCAACCTAATTGAGTTCGGGACTAATTGGCCGAGCGGGAGGCGAAAGTGGTTGCATATTTTGAGGATGAACGAATGTGGAGGAAAGCGCAGCCCGGCCAAAAATTGATCACGGAAAAAGCAAATGGTGCCGGGCGGCGGATCATTAGGCCGATCGGAAGGAGTGGCTACAACTATCTCATGGTCGGCCGGAATTTCATACGCCCGAATGAGACGCAGTGCGTCTTCTTCATCGAATCGGCTCTCCATAGTCGTATACCAGAGACTAGGAGCGCCGACTGTAGGCGTAGAAGTACTCGCCATGGTCGAAACAGAAGAGATATTGACAGAAAAACTAAAAGAAAATGCCGACAGAATGAAAAAGAAAGCAATACAGGAGGCGGGGAGCTGAAAAGGAAGGCTTACGGGTACGAGAAAGATCGAGGAAAGGAAGAAGATGGCGAGCACACCAAACAGGCGGAGAATAAGGATCGCCGGAGCAGAAACAACAGCGGGAGGTCGAAGGTCGATGAAGAAGAAGGCGGCGGAGAGAGGGGGCCGCGAGATTTATAACGTTTGCCCCGTACGGCCTTAGCCGTCCGATTCAGGTCGTGAAGAACGAGGTCATCATCCAGCCGTTCATTTCAAACGGCGGTTGTCCCATCGGAGGTGCCGCCACCGCCATACCCTGACAAAAGTAAGATTACCACGTGTCAGCAAGATACGAGTTACATTTAATGAGCGCCCCGTACCGCACGCAACGCACGTGGTGGGCAGTAGAGAAGAGGATTCGACATGGATTCCAAGGGAATACAAGGCACGGGCAAGATACCGCCGAACGGATGAGCATCCCTGAGCCTGGCCGAGCGGACTAATGTACCGGTCGTTACTCAGTCAGATCGGCAGTCCAGTCAGTCGGACTTCGCCTCCTTCGACTAGACTTGAGGGGGAGGCAAGTGATCCGGCGGTTAGAACAGGGGACCCCCATTCTGAGGGGTCAATGCCACGTGGGAGTCAAAAGGCCAGGTGGCCGACCGGAGAAGAATGGGCCGACCTCCCGGCCGGCCGACCGGTGAATAACCGATGGCAAAAGGCGCCCCGACAGAAGTCGGGGTCCCGGTGCTCAATTGAACAGTAGCGAAGGGCCGAGCGGAAGGCCGAAGAAAAGGTGACATACTGCTAGCAGTCCCCACAGCACCTTACTGAGGATCTACCCAGCATACCGAGGCATACGAAGAGCCGGACGGGATGTGATTGCCGTCCGGCCGGGTGTAAGATGAGTGCCGGCCGGACGCCCCGTCCAGCCGGCCGAACGGACACCTCGTCATGGGGTAGGAAAAGGACAATTTATATCTTATGACAGCGGTCAAGTCATATGACTAGGCCATACTCCTAATCTGGCGATGAGGTGTTCTGCTGTCCCATCGAGAGCGTGCTTGGACTGTAGCAGTATGGTGTCAGATAAGCTCTCTGACAAACACATACCGAGGTATGGGCTAAGAACACGTGTTTACCTCGATTGGTGTGCATGAGCTTCCTCCAGCTCTATATAAGAGCTCACAGACTTCGCCGGAGGTAGAGTAACTCTCATATTCGAGACCACTTTTTTGCTGCTTGCTTGCCTGACTTGAGCGTCGGAGGGTCGTCGCCGGGAACCCCTTCCCGGCCCGACTTCTTTGCAGGTTCGCCGGAGCTCCACACGATCAGCGGGGGAGCCGCGTCATCAACTAGAAGAGCACCACGTGCCCGGTGTCCGCTGGTTCAGCGATTCGGACAGGATCATATATGAAATTTGATGTTTATAGTTTCGGAGTATTGCTCTTAGAGATTGTGAGCGGCCTACGAAATAGTAGCTTTCACCTCGTGGTCCACTTCACGCATCTCTTGGCTTTATGTAAGTAAACACTGAAATTTTAGAAAAGTAAAATGCTTGATCTTTTCAAACTCACAAAGTTGAAGTGTATTTTCAGGCAAGGCAACTATGGAATGAAGGGAATGTAAAGGACTTCATATATCCTTCTTTGAACAGTCTTGCTACCTAGATGAAACATTAAGGAGCATCCATGTGGGTCTCTTGTGTGTTCAGGACAGCCCGAGTGACAGACCAGCAATGTTGTCAGTTGTTTTCATGCTCGAAAACGAAATGGCAATCTATCATACACCTAAAAAATCAATATTTACCATCCAAAGAAATGATCCATCAGCAGAAAACTTGGAGATTTATTCACTAAACAATCTGATCATCACAACTACTGAAGGTCGTTAGAATGCAAATTCTTCTTCATCATCGTCATCATCATCAAGCCATATTAGTTGCAACTGTTCGAGGTCGAGGTCAAGTTCGGTTATATTAGATGAAGCCATATTAGTCGCAACTATTTGAGGTTGGCAACATGTATCTTATTTCATATTGGAAGAGTAGAGTTTGATGATATATTTTTTTTGTTCGACTACATGTGTTTTTCTGATTTAAAGTGTGAGTTGTAGAGATCAATTCTTTTGCCAGTGTATCCAATCTATAGATTATTGACAAAGTATGTTCAAATTTGTGCTGAAGATCGAAATTTAAAACGGCAGAGAGATTGAATTTCCAGCAAAAGATCTTTCGATGCCGAGACCTCAATTTCTATTACAGGGAAAGATTGAATCTCTGTCGAGGGAGAGAAAAAGGGGGGATTTTTTTTTCCGGTACGCTAGATTTTGTTGAAGTTGAAAACTTTGACAGAGGAGAAAAAACAGATCTTCTTTACTGGCGAGAGCTCAATTTCAATTACATTATGAACATGAAAGTTCCTGGAAAAGATGGAATCCTTGGGGAAAGGAGAAAAAAAAGAGTTTTTTTTCTTCAGATGAGCTCGATTACTAGCTCATGAATCCGGCGGGGGAGCCGAAGGTTCGCCGGAAGGCGTCGTCCAGCCAGCGTCGGGGGGCGTCCATTATTTGGGGGCTGAGGCGGAGCATGAGGACGCAGAACTCCAACTGGTTAAGGGCGCCGTCGCCGTCGCCGTCGCCCTCGCGGAGCATGGCGCGGAGGTCGTCGTCCGCAAGGGCGGAGAGTCCGAGCAGCGCGGCGTTGCGCTTGAGACTGTCGAAGGTGATGAGGCCTCGGGCGGGGTCCATGAGGAGGCGGAAGCCGTTGCAGAGCTCCTCCATGAGCCCCTCCTCGCCCAGCTTCTCCGCCATCAGAGGGAGGTGGTCCTCGAACTCCACTACCTGCCGGCGCGCCGCCATGGGAAGGAATTGTAGTGAGATACGGAATTCTGGAAGCTTAACGATGGAGACGGGAAGGGAAAGAGATCAGGGGTAGTTAAATAGCCGAGATGGCATGGAAAGGATTCCTTCGAGGAAATTGACTCCATGAGAGAGAAAGAGAGAGAGAGAGGATGACAGCTGAGATGATGCAGTGAATGGGCTGGAGCTCGAGAGGCGGGGGCGAGAGGAAAGAGAGAAGGAAAGTGACCGAAGGAAGAGAGGAGCCAGGAGAGGTTTCGCAGAAGGCGACGGTGATTTGTCGCACGTGCATTGCATACTTTAAACATAAGACACGACTATCCCGTCGTGAGAGGCCTCGTAACTTGAGTGGTGACCCAGCGTTGCCTCGACGCAGTCGCACCGATCTGGGGCATTTAACGAGAGTGAGAGTGACAGAGATTGACGGAGAAGAGGGACGTCGAGGAGATGAACGGAATGAAAGCCGTGAAGTCCGCGGCCCTTGGTGGCTACCGCTCGATCGGCTTGTTCGCAGGCCGTGCGGCTGTGGCGGCCGGCCTGAGGGCGAGCTATCCGGCCATCGCGACCGTATCCGTCGAGGGAGGACCGTCCATGTCCATTTGCTCTCTCGATAAGGGCTCTCAGGAGGCGTCTCCTGTGTCGGCCGTTCAGAAGCCGTGGTGGGAGGAGGAGCAGGAGGTCGTCCCCCTCGAATCGCTGGATCCAGCCCCAAGGCTCGTCTTCGGGCCCGTTCCGACGCTGGAGGAGGCCAAGGAGGCGACTTCCGATCTGGTAGATACCCTCAAGGAGTAAGATTTCTGTCGTTCCCTCTATATTCATGATTTTCTACAAGATTTTTTGTGTACCGTTTACCTTTTTGCTATCTGCTTAGCTGAATCCTTAAGCTTCCAGTTGAGATTGTGACTTCTGATGATTACTTCCTAGTTCCTACTTCCAAGGTTGATTTCAGTACTTGGTATCGTTAACCAACTAGGACTTTAGATGCCGTTAGATATTTTGGTCATGTTTATGAACTAAATGGAGTGTCATTGTTAGTGGAGATTATCATATTTTCATGCAAATGACTTTATATTGTTTCACCAAAGAACCAATTTCATATTAGTATATCGTATACACAGATGCAAATTCTTTGAAGGTCCCTTTCGTAGATGTCAATGTTGTGTTCTCGTCTTAGAAATCTCAATGAAGGGGTAGCCTTCATAAAGGTTTAGCCAACACACCACCATCATGTTTATTCGAGAGCAATTAGTTGTAGCTCCAATTGTTGATGAAATGATAGAAAATAGGCTGAGTTGATATTATCATTTCAGAGAGAAAATAGTTTGAGTCAGTGTAAACATGATCAAAGACAAGCATTAGATTCTACAGTTGAAATAGTAGAATTATTAGAGACATGGAGTAGAGAGATAACAAATACATTAGTAAATAAAATATGATTTAATTAATTTGAATATTACTATTGCATACTTTTACATAGAGACAGCTCAGTGGATGCATACAATGTAGTTGACACCGTATATTTGGGATAAAATATTACTTGATGATGATTCACCATCATGTTTATATAGTATACACATGGACTAGATAGGATACTTTCCATCCTGCTATCCTGTTTGTATGTTCTTTGTATGTTCATAAGTCAAGCTACTATAATTGAGGCTTCATTTATTCCACTTATTAGTGATACTAATTGCAGAATGTATCCTTCTCTGATTTTGAGTCATTCTTCCACGGAAGTTCCTCATGCGTCGTTCATGTTTGAAGCTCCAGTAGTTGTTCCATCTACTCCCAGACATGTTGCTCAAGCATTTGCATTGTTGCAAGGAAACCCTCAAGTCCAGGTTCCTAATTTTTTTTACAGTTTAAAATTTCAAGCAGCATTTATGGTGTGCATATACCAAGTGCATTCAAGTTTGGACTGTATAGTTATTACAAGGATCAAAGGTGCAAGTAATGTTTGTTCAGTATTTATACTTAATTTATCAACATAAAGTTGTATTTTTCCTCACTTTTGTATCTGTTCTCATCAGTTTATGCCGAGTGTAGAGGATGTCATCCAACGATCTGATTCGTTTTATTTTTCCATGTAATCTTGTGTGTATAATTATTTGCCTCATAATAATTACACTTCTTTGATGGCTCTTCCATCAGAGTGTGGTAGCTTCAATTGCCGCTGACAAGAATGTTTGGGCTGCCGTAATGAACAACCCAGATGTTACAGAATTCTACGAGACTCACAAGTCAAGTACACATCTACTCTCCCTTTCTTAAAAGATATCTCATCGAAATCAACACTGTCTAATCCAATTTCTCCTTGCAGTCGTCTACCCTCCTGAATCATCATGCTTTGTCACTGAGGTGCCCATGGCTGACGAAGATCACAAATCGTCTACTACCAAACCAACTAAAATTTCACAGTTCATGAACTTGATTCATAGGGCGAAAGATAAAATGGTAGAAGTAGTGATCAACATATCCACCTTCATGCAGGATTTTCTTGATCCTAAAAAAGCCGGCAATGAGCAGGATAAATCATTCTTCAACTCCAGTTTTGGATCATCTCTTATGGCTCTAGCAATTGCAACAATTCTGGTGATCTTGTTTAAGAGAGCATAGCCTGGCATCATCTTCAAGGTCATCATCATCAATATATCTCCATTAAATAAAACCGTAAATTGACACGCTACATGTAAAACGCACCTTGTCTCTGTGTTTGAATCTCTCGAATCAATATGCTATTCTGAAAAGTTTCAGACTACTGTTGCTGGGGTGAATATGTAAGAATTTATATAAATGTCATGCATTAAGTGTTTAGTTGCCATTGCAGGTATTACATAACTTACAATCTATCTAGACCAATTCTTTAACTGTTTAGAAGGTAATGACGATATCTCAATGTAGATTATTTTGACGAAAAATGGTCCCTTGTTAAGTGTTCACTTGCAGATTACTTGGACCCATCTATTTGACTCAATTAATGTGATCAGTTCCATTCAGCTCGATGATCGACTCAAATTGATCTAATCTATTCCATTGGCTCAAAATGTTGTTTTAATTTATGCAATATCTTATAGTTTTACTTTTAACTTAAATCACATTACAGTTGCAATTTTAAACCGTCGATTAACTTAAATTATCAAATAGTTCGGAGGGTGGAACATTGCAATTCCAGCCGTTGCTCTTCTTCCCATATCGTGATGTGATTGATGCGATTACAGCCGTCGGATTGAGAGATAATTCCACTTCGGCTCGAAATCTCACTCCGTCTGCATTGATCTTGGGGCACCGCCTTCATTGCAAGAGGAATATAAACAAGCTCGCCTCGGCCTCGTCGTCATCGTCTCCACCTCGCTCGCGCCGCTGATCTGCTGCTGCTGCTCCGCCTCCGCCTCCTCCTCCTCCTCCTCCTCCTCCGGTGTCTCTGGCGCATTGTAGAGCTCTCGAGGCCGTCGAGGTTAGGCATATCGTTAGCTAACTCATCTTTGGATCGGCAATCGCCTTTCCGATGCGACAGATCCGCCTCGAATCCCGCACGTCTTCGTTTCAGTTTGCGTATTTTAAGAATCGCGTTTGAATCTTGATTATTCCTGCTCATTTGAATGCTATCATTTGCAATATTTTGAGCAGCAATGAGCGGGATTTTTGGCCATTTGGGGTGTCTTGTCGGCTGGAGTTGGCATAAGAGGATACAGTCTTTTCTTCCTTATTAAATCCTATTATAAATCGCATTTTTCACTTCCTCCCAGAAATCTTATCTGATTGTTTAATTCGATTCTGCTAGTGATGAATGTAGGTTGACAGAGTCGGAATATGTTGGGTTTTGTAAAGAAAAGTATATTCAGTAGCAATTCAAAGATAGAAGTTACAAGCACATCAAGTTTCAAAATTTAAAAGTGATAGATATTGAATCTATCATTCAGTAAGAGTTTCTTTTGATGAAGATGCTATTTATGGAGTAAATCTGGATAACTGCTAATTTGCATAAGAATTATCGTGTGGTTCTAAAGTAGTACTCAACAACAATCATCGTGAATTATGTTAGACTTTCATTCACAACCAACTATAGGTAATCTTGATTATTTACTTAAAATTAAGAATCGCAACCTTGCCTGAAACATCCTAGAGTTATTATTGTCAATGCCATGGAAATAAATAACAAGATAAAGAAAAATAAAAAGTGAACAGGTGAATAGTATGCTAGGAAGTGAAAAGTGGCTTAAATCCTAAATAATGATTGAGTCACTTAAGACAGTTGAATAAATAGTGGTAGAAGAATAGTATTCCGAAAGTGATTAGAAAAGAAGAAAGAATTTATTTATAATCTGTTCATTGCCATTTCAATTTGTGAATACCAAATGATTCTATGAGGTGTACTCTATATTTTTAACATCATTGCTATTATTGTCTGATGGATGTTGCTTCCTCTGAAAATTGTTATGATTATGACAAGTAGTGACAAGTTGCAAATGATTTCAAATTCTTCAGTGGATTAACTTGCAAGTTTGAATGGTCTGTGGGTGATACTGGGTTCTTCATGTCATATTTTTATTCCATCATAAATGACTTGGTCTCCCTAAGAGTTTGGTAGAGGAATACTATTTCATTGACTCCATACCTCAATTCGAATCCTAACTTTATTCTGTCTCATGGAAAGAATAAGTCTCACCCACCTATATTGTTAATTTTCGTCTGATTGTTTCATAATGAAGCACAACTGTTTGTTTCATTTCCTTTGTACTTGGTGAATAATTGGTTGAATCTTAATGTGTTGCTATAACAACAATAATATTTGTCTGTATTATTTGCATTTACTCTTGCAGATATGACTTGAACTAAACATTGGATGAACAGTGTTTATTTCATATCATAAGCTGTCATTATTTTGTTTGTGGTTTGGTTTCCTCTCTATGATTATGTGGAATACTTTTTTTCCTCATGGTGTTTCATCTATGTGGTTTCTGCAGTTTTGAGAGATCATATTAGCAATCACGTGGAAAAAATAGAACCATGAGTTCACTTCAAAGAAATCATTCAGGCAAGATTCGGCATCGCAGACATTCAACTGAGGTTGGTGACTAGCAAAGATAATTTTATACTACTCTATTGTAGCCATAGTTGTTTGTTTTTAAGTGAATTTTGTTTGCAAAGTTTCAGAGCCAAAATGTAAGAGTCTTCTTAATATTATATGATTTGTTCTTCAACTGTGTTACTCTACTACTTAGTATTCTCTGGAAAATGCATTCTAAAGTCATTCTTCCGCTATATAAGCTCTAAGAAAGAGTTATGGATATTCAGACTGAACAATCCCCCTACAAATGTCATGATACTTGTAAGGGTATGAATTTTGATCAACCAAAAATTATATGAAAAAACCAAAAGTATATGAAATCTATTTGCAATTGACTTGTGGGAAATATTGAAGTCTAAGGGTTTATGGAGAGGTAGTTGCTCAGTGTTGGTGCTCATGCATGGGTTTGTGGCATCGTGTTTTGTACAATAAACAAACTGGACGTGCTTAATACAAAATAATATATGTGTAACTTAGTATTTCTTACTATTAATCATTAGCTAATACTATTAGTTAATAATTTATTATACTACAATGTTATTAATAATAATATCATAACTTGGTAAATCTATTGCTAATCAGTAATTGATGATAACCTAATATTTTTATTGGCAATGCATATTAATTATATGATATTTGTTTTATCAATGACATATGAGACCGTTAATATGATCTGATAATATTTGATATTAATTATTATTATTATATTACTAATACTTTGATACTCAAATCTGATAAGGTGGAAGAGAATCATTCATTACCCGCTAATATTTTCTTGCATGACAATTAGATTTAGATTGATTTTCTCTTAAAAATAGATCTTTATGACCATTTTAGTTTTGAGGACTATATCTAATTTGCACCTTTACTGACTAACTCATAGTACTCTGAATAGATTTACTATGAAGTATCATTTCAATTTTTTTTTTTTTTTTTCATTCTCAGGCTGCTCCTGATGTTAACGGTTCTGTTAAGCCTAGTTTACTTGTTAATGATCAAAACAAGTACAAAACTATGCTTGTTCGGGCACATTCATCATTGTGGATGCTACTTGGGTTTTCATTGGTTATCTACATGGGACATCTATATATTTGTGCTTTCATTGTGGGCATTCAAATTATTATGGCACGGGAATTATTCGCATTACGGAAACAAGCCTATGAAGATAAGAAACTGCCAGGGTTCAGAATTTTAATTTGGTATGTGGATAGTTGCCTAAAATTACATAATTTTGAAGCTTGTGAGAGGATGTTTTCTAGCTACTCTCATAGATTCTTTTTTCTCCTAAAAATTTATTGGCTTATGAATAAACCTACCTAGCACAATCCATGGATCTATTGTCAGGTACTTTTTTTTCACTGCAATGTTATTCGCTTATGGGCGTTTCATCAGTCGACAACTAGTGAACACGGTGACTTCAGATAAACTATATTATAAGGTTGTCAGTGGGCTTGTCAAATATCAGATGGTGATATGCTATTTCTTATACATAGCAGGTTGGTTATGTCTTCCTTAAAGGTTCTAATCAGGTTTCGGGTGACTTATGATGCAAAATTCAGTTGAATTGACATTTTGACCTTATGAGCAAAAAATCAACTTTCCTCTTCCACAATAACTATATTGACTTGAAGTTTGAATGTCTAGAGTATTTTGTTGTTTTAGGTTTCATGTGGTTTATTCTTACACTAAAGAAGAGGACATACAAGTACCAGTTTGGACAATATGCATGGACTCACATGATACTTCTTCTAGTGTTTGCACAATCTTCCTTTACTGTTGCAAATATTTTTGAAGGAATTTTTTGGTAATTTCTCATGCAAATCTCAGTTTCATTGTTTTGTTTGTTTTTGAATATATTATCAAGCTTTGGCTCCTTGTTTATTTCTTTATCCGAATTCTTTCAATATTTCAATGCATTGATTCTAATTAAGATTAAGGATAAATATGATGTTAAGAACACTATTGATGCTCACTTTGATTTTTATATTTCACGTGTCTTAAGTAGTAAAATTGACATATATTGTGTTCGATGGGTAATAAATATACTTTCATTGTACATATGTTTGACATTTTAACCAATAAAGATGCGTTAAAAAAAAAAAAATCAATAGTGACTGCATAAATGCCCTTGCACACAATATATACATCATGTATACACTTTTTAAAACTTTGAATCCATTCAAAGTTTCAAACTGAACTACATCCGAAGTTGGTCACCTTCAATTCTAGCTATTTATTCTGAATTAATATTTTTTCATTGGGAATCAATGCCCAATAGTGTTTGGTGCTTTTCATCTTTTCTATGTTACCTGATCATACATCAATGCTATTTACTTTTCTTTTGACTGTCCCCTTCCTGTTTATTATGCAACAGAGTTAGCACAGTGTTACTTGCTTTTGATCTAAAGTATACATGACTTTGAAAAATGATACTTTGAATTTTTTTTCCAACCGTAAGGAAGATTAATTTACATAAATTATGAAATTAGAGTTTGTGCTGCACAGATGCGTCCAACTACTCTATATCACCATCATCATTAACACGTGTTTGTCCAAACTAACAACTACTCCATAAAAACAGCAAATTAATTATTTTCAAATTTAAACTTAAGCAAAATGTATGTTTCAATTCCTATTCTTAGATTTCGTAATTTTTTATCAGCTATCACAGTCCTGAAATATTTTGAGATTTCCAGTTGCTCAACCTCAACATGCCAGTGACCTTGGTAGAGTAAATATAACCTAAAATGAGATCATTTGTGTCAAATCAGTCAAAGTGGTAACTTTTAAGTGTTTTGTTAGCATTGCAATTGAGTCTATTCATCTTTAGAAAAACTAATGGAGACTCTATGCTTGAGTCTATGCTTGAACTGGAAAAGAAATTAGCAAAATAGTTTTTGGTTGATTAAGTTTTATTCTGAAGAACAAGTTTCCATCACCATGGAACTTACTCTATAGTTTCAAATAATTATTATATGGAAAATTCATGAGCATGAATAATATTAGCCAGTTTATTATCAGACAAATTTTCATCCCATGTAAATGAAGTAAATCAATGCATTTGTCTTACCAATTGAGAAAGAACACAGGTTCCTGTTGCCTGCTTCTCTTATTGCAATCAATGATGTTGCTGCATACTTCTTTGGCTTCTTCTTTGGGAGAACACCATTGATCAAATTATCTCCAAAGAAAACATGGGAGGGTTTTATTGGTGCATCTTTTGCAACTATTATTTCTGCATTTGTAGTAAGCTCTTCTGAACTCTTCTTGTTTCTTTGTACAACCTTCTTGTGTTTATTGTTGTTTCTCTTGTTTGTTTTATGTTCTTTACATTTTTGTATATAAAAATCAGCTCGGATATTTGATGAATTTACTATTTTTTATTTAGCTAGCAGATATATTGGGGCGTTTCCGGTGGCTAACATGTCCAAGGAAGGTATTGAAACTTGTTATATGATATAAGAAGAATAACACTGTTCCAAAATTTAAAAATTCTTTGGAGAATCTCAATCTTATCTTTATTTCGTTCCCAGGATTTGTCCACTGGCTGGCTTCACTGTGATCCCGGTCTACCATTCAAGCCAGAAAGTTATCCCTTACCGGGTTGGGTATGATCTGATATGCACTAATTTAAGAAATATTATTCTTCTATTATAAAAGGTAAAGAAATTAAAAAAGGTACACCAGACCATATTTCTGCCTCATCTATTAATTGCTCATTAGTCGATAAGTAATTATTTGATCGATTTGATTCACACATGCCAAAATCTTGAAGCTTGTATTGGAGGTGATCAAATAACACCAAATTTCTGGAGGAGATAATTTTTGCAGACAGGTGATTATGCTTATTATATGTTTCTTTGTTTCCTTATTTCAGTTTCCATGGAAGGAATGGTCAGTTATGCCCATTCAGTGGCATGCTTTAGCACTTGGACTCTTTGCATCAATCATAGCACCTTTTGGAGGTTTCTTTGCAAGTGGTCTGAAGCGGGCTTTCAAGATCAAGGTTCTTCCTCCTATTTAGTTATTGATTGTGTATTTACATCGTAAGTACATTTCATTATGCATTTTGCAGGATTTTGGTGATAGCATTCCTGGACATGGTGGGTTTACAGATAGAATGGATTGCCAGGTACTATACTCGCCAATCATCTAGTTCATGTTTAATATTTAATGTGCTAGTTGATCCGAGTTGCGCAAGAACTAAACATCAAAATCTAACGTTAAGGTCACCAGCTAGATCTTCCAATGACATGCATTTAAAACATCCGTCTTAGTCAGAGACAATCTCCTAAACCCAAGTGCCTGTTTCATTGCACCAGATGATGATGGCTGTCTTTGCATACATCTACCATCAATCCTTCGTCACATCCCAGGGATTTTCAGTAGAGTTGATCCTCGATCAGGTATTACTAGTCGGCCCTCATGAATGTGAATCCTACCGGCGGCCTTCGCAACTGACTGATCTGAGTGGATCAAATGGATGAGATTTGATCTGTCTAGATCGGATGGCTGTAAACGGCCCGTCGTCTCAATGAATGTTTCATGGATAATAAATAAACTTTGATGCTTTTGAATCAGATAATAAACCATTTGACCGATCAAGAGCAGCATGATCTGCACTTTCAACTAGGGAAGATTCTCAGGGGAAGGCTAGAAGAACTACTACTACAATGAATCGTGATTTCTAGGGCAAGCATTCGTTATCAGTGTGTAAGCATTGGCCGACAGCACTGTACATATCGGTACCTTTCTAAACTCTTGGAATAGAGATGAAGTGTGTGTGTGTGTGTGTGTGTGTTTCGTTTTTGAGTTTGGAAGACGTAATTGAGTTAGTAGTTTCCTGAACGCTCTCTGCTGCCCCTTCCTGACAAGCCTCCCTTATCATCACACTGTCTTTCCTTTGTTTTGTTTTGTTATGTTTTTGTTTTTGTCTTTGGAATAATAGATTTGGACATCTGTTTTTAAGTGTCCATAAACTACTTATTAGTGAATCAGATGAAAGATTGCTCATATACATAATTAGTCTGGATGAAATTTAGACGTATAAATTATTATTTTTTAAAATAATAATAATTAAAAGAGGAACATGCACTTCAACAAGTCCTTGACATTCTATTTTTAGTTTATTTAATAAAATATATAAAAATGATGACATCGCAAATTCGTAAATATTAGTTTCTTAGAAATAAAAATCATTCCAGCAAGTAAATGATGAGATGATAGTTATAATTATAATTAGAGTAAAGTTGGTGCTAATGGATGAGGATGAAATTAGGTGATTTACAAATCTTAAGGACATTTTCAAAAATAGATAACTGTTAAATAAAGTTTGAGTGGGAAAACGAAATTGATAGAAATAGTATAGATTTAGCCCTCTGCGATTCACTAGATCTTAGTTCGTAACCAATTTGTTTTATCCTTTGGAGTGATATTGATTAAGATATGGAGTATTTACAAATGAGATCTTGATATTTGAATATGATTTTTCTCATGTCTTGATCACTTATATTAATACCTAATAGTCATATGTGATTTACGGATATTGAGGATGAGCAAATTATTTTGACGAAATCCTTCTAATTTATTTTTCTTTTGTTTTCTTCACTGATTACGATGTTTTCCTACCATTCCAACAGACTAGACTGATCTTCCATTCCCATTTTAACCAGATGAACTAAGAAAATGGTGTCAATCTTGATAGTTTCTTTTTTTTTCCTTTCTACAGGCGTATTATTGTTCCATAAAACCAAGTCCCAAAATCTGAAACAAAAAGCATTTTCACTACTCACTGATTCCATATTTTTTTACGGCCACTTATTTGTACTTAGCTTAGTGAAAACCCTTTCTCTGGTACATGAATCAAGTGTTTCATTAGTCTTCAGCTGACATGTTTAACATCACCTCACTGAACAAGTCATATAGTTGGGAGTTTCTTCCAAATTAGCATTCATGGGGATCTGATTCGAACCCATAACCAGCAGCACTGATTTTCCTTGCCAGTTTAGACGAGCAGGAATTGATCTCTAGTTTAAACAGCAGAGCCTCATTTTTGTGGGATGATATCGGCGAATGAAAAATCATGAAACGGTGGACCTGCAAAAGATAGTTACATAAGAAATTATAGAACGACAGTTATAAAATAAATACGGATAACTTCTGATCTCGTCTAACAACATATGGATAACTTAGAGATAAAGATGAGGTAATTTTCTCATTGATACTGGAAATGTCCATAAGCGTTGAGAAACAAGTATAGAACAAAATGCATATGATAACACATCAATAGATTTGATTCCCTATAAATTCGTATACAACCAATATTCCTACATTTGGTTGCAAAAAAGAACTCAAAAACAACAATTCTCAAGCAATTGGATTCTCTATTCTTTAGGAGATCTAGTTTTTTTATTCTATTCCATTATTAAAAAAACATATGCTACTATATTCGACTATCAAAAGTATATACTATGAATGAGCAAAGAGAGCTAAGTGAGTCAATTGAATTATGCGGCTATCAAGCCAATTGGATCAGCCAAACCTGAGGGGGTGGGACTGCACGAGCCAAGCCAATCAGGTGGTGAAGTGAACAAGTCAGACAGTGAGAAGAGCTGACTAGTTGGGCAAAACGCACTAGATGGGCTAAGCCCTGCCGAGCAAGTCAACCAAATCGAGGATGATTAGGCAAGTTGAGCGAGCCAATCAGACTGACCGGGCGCACAGGTTTGGATGGGATAAACAGTAGAACCTGTCAGACAGTGTGCAGATCAATCAAGCCGGGCGCACAGGTTTGGATGGGATAAACAGTAGAACCTGTCAGACAGTGTGCAGATCAATCAAGCCAATCAGACGGGCAAGCTGGGCGAGTTTAACAAATAGGCTGGATGAAGTGATTAGACCAAAAGGGTCAATTAGATAAGGGCAAGCTAATGGGCTAGGTAGAGTGATCAAACTAGGTCGTGAAGATTATGCAAACTAGACAAGTCAAACAAAAATTTCACATGTATCCAATTAGAAACACAAAAGATGCAGACACATTTCTGAATAAGCTAGTACGACTGTTTATCTCAAAATACAAAACTACGATAGCTCAACACTCTCACCTTCTTGTTCGCTGAGTATGTAAAATGGAATATGAGCGACCATCTTTGATCCTCCCTCACTCCAATTGATGATTCCAGGACCATTGACCTGCTCAGTTGAAGGGCCCAAGATAGATAGACATATTGCTGGTTCACTCATTAAACCTAAGTAGTCACAAGCGCGCCGCCAGACCCTCCTGTCTATATTTTTTGAACGTGCTACCTAACGAGGTAAAAACAAAAATTTCAAATTTCAAAAAGCATATATAGACAATATATGATAGAGTTATTGCATAGCACAAAAAGCAAATGCACAAGCATATACAGTGAGTATTAACATATATTTTTTAATTACACTAATATCTAAAGTATTTGTAATTTACAAAAGTAAACACTCACAAGTTTCAAGCTATTAAATATGACAACTTAAGATTTTAAGTAAATTTGGTTGAATTTAAATTGGTTTAAGTGAATCAAATATGATTTTTTTAACTACAGATGTAAATCACTTGACACTAGTCCCTTTTAAAACCTACTTAGACAACCATATATGTAATTTTCAAATGCAACATGCAAGTTCCACACAAGTTAAAGATACAAACCTTAGCTAGAGACACCCGAGCCCTTGGAAGTAGCTCCTTGTGGCATGTTGCTAACTTTGCAATAGATGTCACCACAAAAGAAAGAAGTCTAGCTTGAGAAGATTTTCTGGAAGCCACGTTATTCGGCTCGACATCTAATTCCTGGCTCGAGCCCAGATGACTGCCCTTGAGAAGAGAGAGCATGAAAATTTGTCTTTACATAACAATCTCTAAAAAGATATTTTAGCTGTGAAGACAGACCTTGATAAAAGATTCTCATACAGAAGCAATTCTAAGCTCTCAAAAAGTTCCCGAGCTACATCTTTGCAGGATGAACCTCCAGCTCCATGCTCACCAATTGCCCAACATAAATTTAATGCCAACTCTGTCTGATTGAACCAATTGTCTAATTTACTAAATGCAATGGGAGATAAAAAGAAAGCACCAGAGTAATCATCTAACAGAATTTTCTAGTGTTCTTAATTGCAGAAAAAAAATGTCTGAGGTTGCACAGAATAAATGCTTGCCTTTGCAGGGTTGTAGTAGGCTTCTCCTAGTCTATCTGTGATGGGCTTCTGCAGGTACATTCCAAGAGAGAAATCAATAATTGCACAATTAGCCACCATCACTCAAGGAATATGCCAAGTAACAAACAAATAGAGTCCAATTACTTCAATCATGATAATAACAAAAAGCATTTATGTCTTAAGGTGAATATGCATAAAATGTGTGTATCGTGTCATGCCCATGTTAATATAATTTACACAAGAATATGTTGCTTTGATATATCAGGTATTCATCAGATTCTTCTTATAAGTCTACAGAAATAAGTGTAACAACTGATGTGTTCAAGCATAACACTTTTGAGGGCCCTCAGAAGGAACAATTTTTTGAGTAATTCCGGGCAATTGATTAACATGTGAATTATGTCAAAATTAAATGGGCAAGCAAATCTATATAAGCAATGTTCAATTTCATATCAAGACAAGCTTTGAATATACCTTTAGAAGTGGAATAAAACTAGGACTTCGCTGAAATGCCGATAACAAAAAATCTGATAGTCTCTTTTGAGCCTGCAACATGAAGACGTTGCTAATATAGATGCAGTAGTTTGTTTTTCCTTTCCATTTACATTAACTCAAACAACTAAAGAAACCTGTCACTCACAATCATTTAGTTTAGTGCTCTCTAATATCATCGATAAACAAAATAGGTAGCTTAATGAATCACATTTCCACCACTATATGGTCAATAGTACCTTATATGAAATACAATATTGCATATTGGATAAATTCAATTTGCATACCTCATAAGAGAAGACCTTGTCAGGGAACATCGTAGCATACTTTGACATAACCAAAGGAATTAATGCGCAAAGTAATGCTGCATAAATGATGTAAAAAATAAAAGGTAAACCAAAGGTAACCAACAACAATACAATTGTAGCATTGTGCGCACATATGATTTGAGAAAAATAAAAAACATACAGTCGCTAACATCTTGCAATGCAATTGAAAAATACAAAGAAAGGAACTGAGGTGTCATATCAAGCGCTTCTTTTAGCCTTTCGGACTGTGTATTATTTATAGCTGCCTGTAATATTGCAGCCATAGCAGGAGATGTCCAATGGCGTTCCTGAAATGAGATGTGTGAATAGATTTAATTCTAGCAGCAGCAAGTGTAAATGCTAGACCACCTTGTAGCGAGTGTAAACCACTAACAATATACAAGGCTAGTTGGGGCCTATGAAGCTAAAATGTCAGAATGTATAAAACCTAATAAACCAATAATGCTTCTGCATTTGATATCACAGATTTTCTATTGTTACTCTGTTGGTTAGAATTTAACAAAATGAAAGTTCCATGTGCCTGCTAGGATGGACTAAAAACAATGATTGAGAATCTTGGCAATTTGACAACAAAAAATATGCACCCTTTTTTTTTTGATAAATTAAAATATAATTTGAAATGTGATAGGTTAATATGACAAGATGGGACATGTAGCTGGGACAAAAATGGATGAGATTTATATAGCTGATTTCAATATGGGATGATGATGATATGCCAATTTTGGCTGCCACTGTCCACATATGCTACTGGTAGATGGATAATAACTTACAGTAATCCCATCATTTTCATCTTTAAGAAAGTCAAGAAATACAGGGTCTGAAACATCTATGCCATTATTATCATCAGATCCAGAGTCACCTCCTCGATCTTCTATTGCTGACCCTGTATAAGCTTCATCCATCAGAGCAAGTAGCATCTGCCATACAAGTAGATAAACATAAATGGTGAGTATCCTTAATTCTTCATGAAACGAACAAGTATTTTATTCTCTTAGCAGCAAAGATGTAAATTGAAAAGTTAAAAATATGTAACCTCTGGTGCGGCACTCTTCTGGATCGAAGCAATGCTGCTGCCAACCAGAGACCCAGAACTTTTTTCCACTTTTTCCAAAGCCACAACTAGTACTGATTAAGGGAGAGTAAAAGTACATTCAGAGTTCCAAACTCCTTTCACATATGTTATGTACTTAGCAACTTTACAAGCCAAATGAAGGAAAATTGAGACATTAATTTTCAAATTTGTAGGTCTCAAAGAAAGTTCACCTCTTTTTAAAACAAAAATGGTTAGGACTGACTGGTAGACTGATTCAATCAGAATGATGGATACAAACCGATTAAGCCCAAGACCAAGCATTTCAAGAACCAAAAAAAACAGCAATGAGACATGTAGGGTGACCTGGTTCTATTTCACCTTTTTGTTTTTCCAAATACATTATACTTTAGCCAGTTGGATGATTGGATTACCTAAACCAGTGAACCAATCACACAAGAACAATCGGTCCAGGTTAAAAAAATTGTTTTGGAATGTTGTTCTTCAACCTTGGATAGATAACCCAAGGAACTGCCTTAAAGGATAAACAAAGCACAACTCCCAGCAGGAATTGCCATCAAATATTAAAAGTTGGAGAAAAAAGATGAGTTATCCTTCTAAGAATATAGTCCAAAATTAATAATGACAAATGCATATACCCACTTTTACGAGCACATTAAAATATACACTTCTAGCTGCTAGGTTGACTGCAATACATTGTTTTAAAAGATTCTAAGATATTAAGAAAATTTTAAATTGTACTAGCACTACAAGAAAACTATAAATGTAAGCTCACTTGGTAAATCCATAAGTGTATGGAAAAGTGGAAGGAACGATCCAGTTGACATCATTGCTGGCAAAAGCATCATAAATGCATTCGCCAATCTGGAAAGTTAATTACAAAAAGCATTAGCTACTTATTACAAGTAGTGAATTTTGTAAGAACTTGGCATGCTACAAGTAGAAAACAAGGTAGTAAGTGGGAAAACAAAAACTGTTGCGTTCTTTTCGCTTGTTAGCATTACAGAAACTTTAACATCATATAAAAAAAAGTTCAAAAAACATCACATAACAAAGAGAAAGCATTACATATCATAACATCAAATGAGTGACAATGCTGACCTCTTCCCATTCCACACAATCAGCTTTAGAAGTAAAGGAAAGAACTGCAAACACAAATTAGAAAGTAACAAATAAGTATCTAGATGCAGCAGTTATTTGCAAGGAAATAAACCTTAAATTTCATGCCAAAGAGCTATTTTCTCTTGAATAATAAAGGAGACATGTAATCAGTAGCATGGCTAAAGTGGCTGTAAACATAATCTCTGCATATTATAATTGACCAGAATACTATTAAGAGTATGTCTTAGGAGTAATTAAAATACCTAGTGTAAAATTTGCTTCAATTTAAACTCTGGGAATTTTTCTAAGTTCAGTATCTCAAAAACAGTATTATGATACAAAAAAAATTAGCTATGCCAATAACTGTCTGGAACTTATTAAATTATTAGTTTCCTTTCATGATAATACCTGTGGAAGTAGGGTTGGAAAATCACTCAAAATCTTTGGTTTGTTCAAATTGAGAAAATCCAATGTAGTTTTTGCAACAACTGGATCTGCAAACTCCCTACAAACAAAATCACCAAAAAAAATCTTGTATTATATATCTTTAGCTAGTCTTCAGTAGTAGACTAAAAGCTGAGAAGGGAAAAATTAGAAAAAGCCAGTTGGAAAATCATCTTATCATTATCATTCATGTCTCTAGACAGCTTAAGTTGGTACCACATGACAAATTTATTCTCATATATAAAATGCTTCAACTTTTATGTGCTACTTCAGCAGATGAATAACACCATTTTTATCTACAAGAGGACTGAAATTCCAACCGTAATTGTCAATCCCAAAATTTTAAATGTCTTCATCTACATTGGTGCAGTTACAAAATCGCCCGATTAGCATGATAGCATCACATTACCTATTTTTAATTAATAGAAATCCTTTTTTTTTGTAGCATGGTCGATGACTAGAAATATGCATGACAAAGATTAATTCAATAGCGAGGATCTGAAATTAGTTCTAGGAAACCTCTGAGTCGATAATAATGTACACTTTAGTTAGGAAATTTATGAGGGAAAGGAAAGTAGGCAACTGTACAAGTAGGAAAGGTGGTGTTTCTCATATTTATGATGCATCAGAAGCCCAATATGCAACCTAACACAGGGTTGTGGGAAATCAAGTTTAGGAAAGTGAATTGTTAATGATTTCAGATTAGAAGTAAGAGGAGGAGGAAGAGGACCAATGGGCTGATTCATTACTGTTGGAACCATGTATTTACATGCATATGAAAAATTTGTAGATAAAGTCGCACAGTCCATGACCTCAAAAATCCACCAAGATTCTCTTCGGTTTTACACACAATGCCAAGCCTAAAGAAAATTGTAAGCCCAATACAAGTTTGAGGTTTAAGAAGGGTTCACTATTCAGAATCATTCCAACAAGAGGCTAGTTTACTCAAGATGTTGTACAACCATGCACCGATAAAAAGAGCGTGAAGCTTCTTAAAACATGGGAAAGCTATAACAAAAACCCAGATCATGATATATTTCATTAATCAGGAATTCAGCTCATGCACCTAAATGACAAAAACGTCTGATGGGAAGGGTCTGATGACGTTTTAGCGGTAAATTGAAGCCAAGAGCCAATTACAAAGTAAAATGAGAATCAACAATCATAAATAACACTCTTATTTAAATTGGCATATAAATTGACAAAAACGTCCACTTGAGACAGCATATAAATTGGCATTTACTTGTTGACTACTTGCTTATGACCACAAACGAAATACAAATGCAACACAGAAGAAATCAGGAATGTTGAAGGTACCCAGGCATAAAGAAGAAAGAATTACCTACTTAAGCATGAACGGAAGAAGGTCTTTAAACTAGGATCAGCATCGTGTAGAACCACTTCTCCAAAATCAAGAAAAAATTGAAGAATAGTCTGCCTTTTTCAAAACAGAATAAATATGATATATTATCTTCCCAAACAAAATGATTAAAGGAAAAAAAAAATACAGTGTAACTACAACTACCAAGTGATGACAAAGTGATCAATTTGTAGTTTGAGACATATATAGCTCCTTGAATTATGAAGACGGTGGCTGTTCCAATTGACCAACTTAATGTTTTATTCTCATACAAACATATTTTTTTCTTTCCTGAAAAAACGATAACAGCAAACAACTTGTTCACTCAAAAATGCTCGTGAACACATCAAGTTTGCTTCTCCTGGCAATGAATTCGCTTATGTCTTAAGTTTTAATCGTTGTATATTTCCCCGTGTAATCGTAAATGCAAATTCATTTAATCACGCTCCCAAACCTGAGATAAAATTTTCATTATTACACTACTACAGCACTCTATCCGTTCTGAACAAGTGTAACAACAAGTCTCTTTTCTTCAGGTAAGAATAATTCAGCTCCAGAAAACAACATGACCTAAGACCTAGGACCCTATAAATGTACATTGCAATTAAAAAAAAAAAAGACAAATTAGCGCGCGCACCAGCAAGAGAACTCCATGGGATGTCTGCGACTGCGGCAGCGCCGAGATGCATCGCTGGAATAGTTTGTTGATCAGCGGGTACGCCCGCGCCACCAGCTCTTCAGATCCTCCTTCTTTGGATATCTCGTGGATCTTCCTGATCTGCGATAAATAATCCAGTTAAATTGATTGAGTGGACTCCGGGAGATGTTACAAGAGAAAGGAGGCGGAGGCGGACGGTTTGAAGGATGTAGGGGTCGGAAGCAGGGTCGCTGGCGGCGGATGAATCCCTGGCGTTGGAGGAGAGCGATCGGAGGTGGAAGTCCCATTCTTTTTCTCTGTCGGCCCTTGAGGCAGCGGAGATCGTCGTCGTCGCCATGATTTACGCACTTCCTCCGTCACACTGGCCGCACGCTTCCGGCGTCGAGGCGAGTTTACCTAGAAAACATCAAGTTTTCAAAACTAGCATAAATTCATAAAATTAAAGGGGAAACCCGTAAAATCCTCCTGATTTTTTTTTTTTAAAAAAAAACCCCGAGATACATTAATTCATTAATAAAAAATACAAAAATAAATAAACTTAATAGTAATAAATTTAGTTTGTTATTATTTATAAATAGATTTCAAAGATAGGTTAGGAATAAACTTTTTATTAATTTAAATAAAATTTAATTATAATTTTTATAGAATTTTATGATCTAAAATATTTATTATGTAGGAAGATATCAAAATCTTATTTAAAAGTTACTTTCATCAAATTTCTCTCAAATTTCAGTGGACGAATGAAATAAATGATGGCTCTGGACATCTCTTTGTTACTTCAGTTAAAAGTTAATTCTTCTAAAGTTATCTTCCTTTGATACCATTTGTAGGTTTCGTGTAGACCGATTAGAGAAAAGAGGTGAATAACCTACAATTGAAATTATAAGTCTTTTCTTGTTATTGTCTTAGCAAGGACATACTAATTAAATAATAAAAGTAATTAGGATAAAAGAAAAGTTAAAGGCAGAAGTTTTATTTGATTTGCAATCTGAATGGTTGCTAATTCAAGGTAGAATTAAACTGATTAAAGATTTTTTTTTTTTTTTTTGAAGGCGAAGAAGCTCCTCACAGTGTTGAAAGCACAAGCGACTAAATGGAATATTACATACGTTAAAATGAGTATGTTATATATAACTTCGAGAATCAGGGTTTTATTTATAGTCTACCCGTCGAAACTAGTTGCTTACTGATGTGGCGTATTTCGAGCGCCTGGACCCGATCCGAGCACTTAGCCGTGGTTGTTTCGATCCACTCTGCAACAGCTCTTCTTCAACAAAGTTATCGCTTTCCGGGCGCTTGGACCTGGTCCAGGCACTTGGAGTTGGCTAACATGGATTCCATCACTGATTCTTTTCACAATGGGTCGTTGATGTGGCCAGGACATCCCAAATGTCTAGACCTTGTCCGGGCGTCTAGAGTCCGGGCACCTGGAGTCCAAGCGCCTGGACCTGGTCCAGGTGCCTGGACACAGTTAACTCATGTTGACTTGTCTAGTCGCTTAGGTGATCTTCTGACCTTCCAGAATTAAGCTCACCCAAACCCAACTTCGATCGGCCTTCTCCTCGAGCAATCTTCCTCACCAACTTCTCGCCCCTTGGAAGCGTTGCGCATGTCCTTCTTGTCCGCCGGTGTACTCTTCCATAGCTCCTCATCGAGCCCGTCAACTCACTTCACGTGTCATCATTTTCTCTCGCTGCGTCTTCCACTCAACTTCTTGTGTTCCAAAGTCTCTGCACACTTAGATACAAGATATCAAAATCGCAGAGCCTAACTTAACTCGATTGATCATATCGAAACTCACCTGGGGTACTTAAAAGATTTACGATCGAGAATGGAGGGGTGGGAGCAGCAGCGTCGGCTGTGTTTGCAACGACAGTTTGGGGAGCTTTCGACCTGTTCGAGAAGAAGCTCACACAGCTTTGCTTTGCTTGCGGCGGACGAGAAGAAAGAGCGTTGCTAGTAAGAGCAAGAGCGTCTGAGCGAGGAAGCGATTGAGAGAGGGAAATTAGATTTGGAAAAGTGTTTTGAAAGTTTTGAGCGGAAGATGGGCGGAGAGATTAAAAAAAATTAAGCTGGTGACATCATGTCAACACATCATTCACGATCACGCACGAGCAGTCAAGGAGGACATCATTTTTTTAATCTCTCTCCGCCCATCCTCCGCTCAAAACTTTCAATATATATATATATATATATATATATATATATATATATATATATATATATATATATATATATATATATATATATATATATATATATATATATATATATATATATCTTCTAGAAGTTTGGGTCCACGACTTACCTCAAACTAACTGTGAACCCCGAACTAAGGGCATCTTCAACGTAAGCTTTGTGAAAAGGTTTGTAAAATTGAAAAATCTAAAAAAAAAAAAAACTTGTGTAGGTGAGATTTGGGATTTTTAGTTAAAAACACACTTGATTTTTCAAACTTATTTTTTTTATTGGAAGTGGAGCCAATAATTAATAATAAGATAATATTATATATGTAATCTTTTAAAATAATAAAAAATTAAATATTTTATGAAACATTTAATTAAATGTTTTATTTCATAAATTGACGATGCGGTGATGAAGGGGTGGCCCACTAAAGAGTCAAAGTAGAAGAGAACGACTATTGTAGAAGTTAAAATCAAAACAATCAAAAGGTTGGGCCCATGAAGCATACGAAGTAGGTTGGACAACCCAAACGACGTCTGACCAGCCGGTCTTCAGGAGCTTACAACTTAGGCGGAAAGACAAGCAAACTGAACCACCATCCTTGCAGATCGGATGTCATATTTGGTTGGACAAAATGCAACCCTCCGATAACAATAAATCTAAAGGAGAAGTAGGACGACATCTCTGCATCCGAATGAGGACCACTCGGACGAGTCACTACCAGTCGCCTAATTATGGGACCCGTATACTATCTCATCATATCTTTTTGGGAGTTTGTACACTGACAACAGAGCATGTTCCATAGTGAAATTGTACTTTAGAAACTTCTCTGTCACATCAAGGATTTGCGTGCTCTATTAAGGAAAAGTGTCATGGACATTTTTTGATCTGTCTTTTCATATGACACTTGGGAAAATGAGTACATGCTTTGAGATGCGTGCATCAGTTCTACAGTGACACTATAAAAAGGGTTCCCATCTACAGAAGGTATGCGCAACTTCGTTTTCTACAAGCTTTTGTTACGATCCTCTCTTATTTGTTTCTCGACGAAAACTGACTTGAACGTTGAAGGACCAACGATGAGAACCCTTCCTGGCCCTACACTAACGACTCTGTGCAGTGTAGGATCGCGTGGAGTCTTCATTTCGTCAACCTTCCAGCCACATCCCTAACTTACCACCGTCTTCATTTTCGGACAAGATCAATCGTAATAATTAAAGCGATATATATATATATATATTCGGGACAAGTTAAAAAAATATACAATTGACTATAATTAAATTAAAATTTATAAGTTAATTAAATATTAAAAGAAAATTATAAATTTAATTTAAATAAAAATTATATATTAATTAATTTGTTAATTATAAATTATAAATAAATTAAATTAAAGATTATAATTATATAGAAATATTAAATAAAAATTATATAGAAATAATAAATAATAAATAATAAATAAAGATACGTGAGTCACGATAAAAAAAAAAATTATATAGAGAATTTTTAGATTTTTTGATTGGGTACTGGTCGGTAAAGAGTAGGTTGACGCAAACTATAAAAAGCAGCTCATGCCCTAACTGTTAACCCACTAACCAACGATAAAAGAATGGATCTGTAGCCAGGCCATCGCCGTGATTCTTGGCTCGACGAAGTCCGACCCCTTCGAGAATTTGATCGGTCAGTTGAAATATTATTAATAAAGTATGTTACTACTTACTAGATAAGTTTTATATTGTCTCACATACAGTTGCCATGTCACTTGCCATCTATTTTTTAGATAAGGAATATTTTTCTCTAAAACTGATGTGTTAAACCTGATACTCATTGCTCTATAACTTGATACCTATGTATATTGTCCATTAATCACACCCTCATACTCCTATTCAAGACTAGTTGACTAATAAGTAATTTGGGAATCCAACGCACTTTTTCCAACGTCGGTTAGCTATTTATCATGACAGTTTGTTTTACTTTAGAAAATTGTACCTCTAAAGAGGTTTTATGATGTTTCTGCAATATATTTATATTTTATTTTTTGATACATTTCTCAAATTGAAAATTCCGTGGGAATATAAAATTTGCAAAGGTAGAAGATTTTTGATATGAGATTAGGATGAGAAGAACGAGAAGAGAGTGAAAAGGTAGGGAAACATAAAGTTTAAGAATTTGTTCCATTGAAACAGAAAAGGGAGCAAATGTTGTAAGAAAGACAAAAGACCAATGTTTCAGCTTCTATTTCATTAAAAGTAATGCTGACTGATGTAAATTTATAGCCATATAAATTAAACCAAGACAACATAGCAACTGATTGCCTAAGTTTCATGAATCGTTCACTATTCCAAAGGTTAGTAGCCGTCTGTAATTTACCTCCTCTGTGTTGGTCCTGGGACGGATTGACGGGGGCGCTAAGCACGAGCGTATTCGCCTTTTGTAATCATGAATAGTGATTAATGGTTTATCCAGCTACTTGGCTCCTTTCAAATACAATTTAACAAATTTGTAAAAATCTAGTTCATCTCAAATTATTATCTTTTGTATAAGTGACAAGGTATGCCAACTACATTTAATTTGTCATGAGACGTAAAAAAATATTCAAAGGTCATGGGGCTTAAAGCGCAAAGTGAAGAGAGATAAAATTGTAATTAACAAAAGGACTGTTATATCTATTAAAAATATTTGAAAATGTCATACTATTATATTAATTTATATGAATTAATAAGAATTATAGATTTTTTATTTTAAATATATTTTATATATATTTAAATCTCATTTATATGAATTAATAAATTTTATTAGATTTTTTACTTTAAATATTATATATATATATATATATATTCAATTTTTTTATATATTTAAATTTAATTTTAATAAATTAATAAATTTTATTAATTTTTTATTTTAATTGTATTTTTATATATTTTATTAGAATAATTTAATTAGGTTTTCTGAATTAATTAAACCTAAGTGATCGTGATCGATGACTTGCCTCGTGACCGTGATGCCTCAGATGATGTCGAAAACGTTCCACGATGCCTCAAATGATCAAAGAAGAAACAAAGAAATTAATAGGAAAGAGAAGAATAACTTACCTCGAATGATTGAAGAGGTGAAGTAGAATCCGTGGCAGTGAGAGGTAGACGAGAAGAAGATTTAAAAAGGGTTTAATTAGGAATCTAGGACTCTAAACTTAAAAAATAAATAAAAAAGTTTTTGCGCTGCTCACTTCTGAGCTAAGCACGCGCTTCTGAGGTCCGGAAGCATAAAGCTTGTGCCTTGCTACACTTCCCACTTAAGAGAGCCAAGCGAGTGCTTTTGACAACTATGATCAAATGGGTAAAAAATAAGTTCAAAATCAAAATGACAAATTTCATTAATTTTATAAAATCTCTAAGGTTTAGAAAGCTCTTAACTTTACACCCCATCATTCATGTTTCGCCCCCTTAATAATTTAATACAAAAGCTTCAAATTTAATACTTTGGTTAATTCAATTAACTTACTCTCAAATTCATATTTATCTCAATAAAGCCCTATTTTAATTTGATGTACTTGCATGTCCAAGCACCCTCCTTGATCTCTGTTGAATTATACAGTAGTTGGCGCTTTAGAACATTTGCTCAGGCGGTATGCGATGTCACTGCGGTAACAATAACTGTGTCGGATGAATGTCTTTCAGACACGGCTCCTAGATTCGTGTTGGTGGTGAATACAACAGTAAAGAACTTCGTGATTCTGAAGACGCTATCGGAGAGAGTTCCAGCATGGGAGAGTTCATCATCAAGGATTAATGAGCCCTTAGAGCATTTGGAAAGGATCTCGGTGAATATCAAGAGTGAAACAATTCAATCCGCGTTTCTGAAGATGCTATCAGAGACACTTTCAACATGGGATCGAGTAGCAATCACCTACTAAATTTTGATATGTTAATACGGATTAGGTTAACTTTGGGTCAATGCAATAATCCAATGTATATATGTTGAAATTATCACTAATTCATCTAGATTCTAAGTATAGATGAATGATTAAGAAAATCTTATAGACTTGTAATCGATGAAAAACATTCTTAAATGTAAAATAACAATAATAAAATTCTAAGTTCTCAGCCATCAGCTAAAATTCTTATCAATTCTCCAATGGGACTCAGGTTCAGAGCATTTCAGGAATGTGCAAAGGGCTTAACCTGAAGAAGATATGCATTTTTGAAAGGAAGGATGAAGGTTAAAGGTAGTAAAAGATAAAATTGGCAGCCTCACGTCCCACTATTTAGAAGAAAGATAAATCATGAAAAACGAAGAATATCATAATGAATTATTAATCGAAGTTAGAGGAGATTTTATTCTCTCCTTCCATGGACGCACGAGTTCGGCAGCAGCCCGCGCTGCATGCTGTCGGATGAGGAAGATTACCTCAGCGATCTCTCCGACGAGCTTCTCCACCACATTGTCCCCTTGTCCCCTTCCTCCCTCCTTGCTCGCCTGTGGCGCCCAGGGTTGTAGCTGAGTAGCCGTAGGCCTGAGTCGAAGTTTTAAAATTAGGCTACCTCACATTGTGTGATTAATTTTTCTTAATCAAAAGTCTTCTTCATTAATACCTATAAAATACAAAGCAAAATACTAATTGATTGGAAATTATTATGACCTTTTGACGTTCTGTCCTTCGCTGTCCGAGTCCGACGGTCATCCACAATTTGCAAAACATAATCGCATTCATTGATTGTAAATTTGCAATGTTTGGAGACCGAGAGGCGAGAGGTAAGATGGTTGAAAGTTGAAATGTTTAATTTAAGACTAGCTGAAAAGAATTTTATATTTTAATTTGTTAATTACATTGACAGAATATTACATATATGGGCTGACTAAGAAAATATATTGAAGGACTGAATACTTTTTTTCTAGGCCACTTAACAAAAAAGTTCAAGATAAAATATATGTATATATAATAGACTATATTTTTTGGGGCCCCTTGAAATAATGGGCCCTGAGACAGATGTCTCTCGAGACTATGCTCAAGTTTGGCTCTGGTGATGTCGCGTCTGGGCCTCCGTCCCCGTAACTTGCTCGACTACGCCAAATCCCACGGCACTCAAGACACGACCCTCTACTGCTTCTTCTCCGCTCTGCTCCATTGGCAATCACTCACGTCGCCAAATCTGAAAGCTCTCGGATGCAAGAGCTGCACATTAGCGTTCAATTCCATCGCCTTTGCAACAGAAAGATGGACAGTTTGTAAAAGAAGGTGAGCATCAATGAAAATGACTCGTTCCTTTTTGTGAAATGGATGAATTATTATTTTATGGTCAAATATATTACTCATTTTTTTCTTCGTTTATTTAATTTCTATCAAGTATAATATTAACCATTGTCATTTTTAAATGTAAATAAAGGTAATAGGATGGAATGTGTTGAATGAATTGAATGTGCTAATTAGATAGAGAGATTAGGCAGGTTGAACTGATATATAGTGAACTAAATTAATATCAATAAATAAGTTTACGGATTTAAATCGGGGAAATAATCTATTGTAAAATACAAAATAAAATTACGTACAATGTGATCCGATATTTCATCGAGATCCTACGCTAGCTGATGAAAACTTTGTGCATCTAATTATCCTTTTATTATTTGAAAACCAAAAGGTTAGAATATAAGTGTTATAGTAAACTTGTATGCTCTCTAGACTTTGCTTTTAAAAAAATGGCTGAATTTTTTTTCTCCAAATACATTTATATTTTAATTTTTTTAGAGAAAAATAGTTTGAAACCGTTCAGGACATTTGGTAAATTTTTTTGGGTTCAAAAAAGAAAGTATGACGTGTAAAGTGGTAATTTCTTTTACAATATTTATTGAACGAAATCTTATCTCATTGAATTCGAAAAAATAACCAAAAATATCTCTTTCAAGCACTGAGACACAGAATATAAAGTTATAGCAAATACAACTTCAGAAATTATTAGTATTTGGATTATTCTAATAATTCTGTTATAATTATTAGAATTATTCTGATAATTTTTTTAATTTAGAATAATTCTGTTATTTATTAATTGGTAAGTACTTTTTAAACATTATATATTGTATTGTCCTCAGGACAAATATCAATGAACAATAGATTTTATTGCTCTCATATTTTTTTATTACTCTCTTCATATTTTTTTTCTTACAACCACCACCCGGATGCCCTCGCCCTGAAGCTCGTTGCCATCCACCACGCCTCCCCCGCCCTTGACTTCCGCACCATGTCCGCCGTCCTTCTCTGCATTCTCCTCACCCCTCGCGAATCTGATGCTCCATTTTGTCCCCGCCTCCCAGACCTCGCTCAAGTCCTTCCTCCTCACCGTCCTCTAGTAGGAGCCCGACCGCTCCACTACCAAGAAGGTCGCCGACACCATCTCCGCCCTTGCAGTCTACCTCCTCCCACTACAAAAAAATAATCTTTTAGGGATGAATGTTTGCGACGAATTTATTTTTCGTCCCAAAGTTTCCAACAAAATTTACGAGAAAACAATAAATTGTTGCAAATTAACAACGAATTTAGCAACGAAAATAATTTGTTGCAAATTAGCAACGAAAAATATGTTGTCGCTAATTTTATTACAAGTTAGCGACAAGAAATAAAATTTGTTGCAAATTTTGCAACGAATAATATTTTTGTCGCAAATTTTGCAACGAAAATATTATTAGTTGGAATTTCCCAACGAATCCATAATTTGTTGTAATTTTGCAACAAATAATAAATTCGTTCCAGAGAGTTTTTGCATGTAAGAATTTGCAAGGAATCCATAAATTCATTGAAAATTTGCGATTCGTTGGAAAGTATGCAGAGAAGTATGCAATTTCCTAATAAATCCGTGATTCGTTGGAAAGTATGCAATTTCCTAAAAACCCGGTTGATGGACCTAGAGATCTCGGAATCGGATGAAACAAGTTTTTATGTGCTCCTCTTGGTCTACTAGATTCTATAAATGAGATCAAATATTTTTTTTACATAGAATGATTTTTTTCACATCTAGGTCAATAAAATGAATTTTAATGTTCGTTGAAAGTGTTAGATTTTTAAATCAAATTGATCTAGTTGAACTTGTAAGATTTACAAAATAATGTTCGAGTGCTCAGAATGAGACAAAATCAGATTGTATGCATTCATAAAGTTTCGTGATTATATCCATGAATTAAAAATAATTTAAGAGCCAATGTAATTTTATTTGTGAATTTTAAACCCGAATTAAATTTTTCAGACACATTGGTGTTTGAAAAATTACTGAGAAAAATGTATTAGGTAAAAAAAATATTTGATGACATATATGAAATCAGGATAAATAGAGGAGCACATAGTAATTGGTTTCATCCAATTCCGAGGTCTCTAGGTCCATCAACCGTGTTATTACAATGAATTCACAGATTCGTTGATAATTTCCTATGAATTCGAGATTCGTTGGAAAGTTTACAATTTCCTAAAAACACAGTTGATGGACTTAGAGATCTCAGAATTGGATGAAATCAATTACTATATGCTCCTCTTGGTCTCCTGATTCTATAAATGAGCTCAAATATTTTTTTTGTCATAGGATGATTTTTTTCACATCTAGGTTAATTAGATGAATGTTAATGTTCGTTGAAAGTATTAGAGTTTTAAATCAAATTGATCTAGTTGAATTTGTAAGATTTATAAAATAATGTTCGAGTGCTCAGAACCAGACAAAATCAGATTGTATATGTTCGCAAAGTTTTCATGATTATATCCATGAATTAAAAATAATTTTAGAGCCAATGTAATTTTATTTGTGAATTTTTAAAACCGAATTAAAATTTTCGGATACATTGGTATTTGAAAAATTACTGAGAAAAATATATTAGGTAAAAAAATATTTGATGACATATATAAAATCAAGATAAATAGAAGAGCACATAGTAATTGGTTTTATCCAATTCCGAGATCTCTAGGTCGCTCAACCGTGTTTTTAGGAAATTGAAAACTTTCCAACGAATCTCGAATTCGTTGGAAATTACCAACAAATTCTGCTAGAGCTAGAGCTGGAGCTGAAGCGTAGTTGGTTACAAGTTCTACTAGAGGGAACTTGAAATTAATCCCCTCTCCATTTGTGGTGGTGGATGCTATAAAGCATGTAAGTAAAGAAGTGTGAGTATTGGCATATAGCTTGGAGCTTTAAGTTCTTGGAACTAAGGGTGAGCATTCGATTAATTCGGTCCATAAATTAATTGAATTAATCGAAAACAGATTTAATATTGACTAACCGAATCAAATCAAAATTTTACTAAAACTGAATTAACCGAATTAGTTATTTTAGTTAATACCAAATTAACTAAATTTGTTAAAAATAATAATAAAAAGAATTTATACAAAATTAATATCAAATTAATCGAATTAACCGAATGTTCACCCCTACTTGAAATTGAGGATTTTATATGTTACGAGTGTTCAAAATTCAGTATTCATTTATAATTTAGTTTTTAAGAAGGTATAAAACCAATATATTTAAGATTATTTAGAATTTTGAAATGTACAAGATTGTAATTATTTAGGGTTATATAATCTCAAATTCACAGTTAAGGGTTTATCCTTTTAAAAATCTGAGTAACCTTAAACTTTTATAATATCATCAATCATTTTCACCATGCATTATTTTATCTTTAACTCACATAGAAGAAGGATTTGTAATAAGTTACACAATTTCAATTGTAGGTTAAAAAAAACATTCTCAATGGCAAGTGACCGTACACACACGTGTTGCCGAACATGATTATATATTTCTAAATACCAATATGAAAAAAATGTCAAACTTATTGTTGTAGATGATAACACATTCATATGAGAAATTTAAAAACTTGATTTGAATTGTTGTAGGGAACTACCTGTATTAATAATTTAAGATTTAGGAAAGAATAAGAAACATGGTATGCCAAAAGACTGAAGCACTATATTAATCTTAGGATATATTTGGTTCAAATTATTATGTATAATTTTGATTATGTGATTACTTGTTAATCACATAATTAAGATTATGAGAAATAAAACATAACCAAATATTGTTTGATTTAACCTAGTTAATGTAACAAAAACTTATTTGTTTGAAGGTTTTAATGAATAACCTATTTTAATATTTTACTATATTAACCTCAGTTACAAAATCGACTATACATAATAATAATAATAATAATAATAATAATAATAATAATAATAATAATAATAATAATATTATTATTATTATTATTATTATTATTATTATTTAAACTCTATATTTTTTTTATTTTTTATTTTTTATGTTTTTCTTTATTTTTATGTATTTTTTTCATTTTTATTTTTTTAACTTTTTATGTTTTTTTTACGGTTTTTTTGTTTTAAAACTTTTTTATGCTTTTTACAATTTTTTTCTATTTTTTTAAAACTTTTTTTATTGTTTTTTATTTTTTAAACTTTTTTTAGTTTTTATGTTTTTTTATTTTTTCCCAATTTTTATGCTTTTTTCTATTTTTAATGTTTTTACCTTTTTTTTATTTTTTTATTAATTTTTATGATTTTTTATTTTTTCCTTAAGTTTTTTTTAATTTTTTTTAAGAGGAGTCTTGGTGCAACGGTAAAATTATTTCCATGTGATCAAAAGATCACGAGTTCGAATCCTAAAAATAACCTCTTACAAAAAGCAGGGTAAGACTGCGTATAATGGATCCTTCCCTGGGACCCCGCATGACGGGAGCTTCATGCACCGAACTGCGTTTAAGTTTTTTTTGTCACATTTTTCTCTTATCCGACGATATTTTGGGTAAAAAAATGTGTTAACCTCGGAATCAAGAAAAACCTCAATTTTTCGAGGTTTTCCAATTCCTGATTGCATATCCTTTTGCTGACGTGTCGGGCATCGAACATTACTCGGGAATCATCGATTACCTAAATCAAACAAGATTTTCATTGATAACTTTAGATCGATAACTAAGATTATCAAGAATAATTCTCAACCAAACGTATCCTTAAGGGGAGGAGTAAGGAGATAAGAAAGGTTTATGCTTATTCTCTTAGATTTAAATACCAATAATTATATATATATATATATATATATATATATATATATATATATATATATATATATATATAAACTAAGGCCTGAGCATTCTTACTTCCTGTCTTGTGCTTGTCTAGGGACAGGGATTCGAAGTTTCACATTACTTCCTCCTAAACCAGCCTGTATAAAAGATGTATTCTGGCTTTCAGTACTAGATGAGCACAAATATAAGAAATCAGGCTTCCCCTAAAAGCATCAAACCATGAAAAGGGAAACATACAAAAGCAATAGTAATCTGGATAAAAGCTTACTAGAGAGAATATAAAATTAATAATATTCATATCAATTTTCCTATCACTATATTTAAAATTTAAAATAAATAACTCATAATCACTTTTCACTACACACTATATCAACTATCCTATAATTTTTATTATCCTTAATTTTTTATTATTTTCTTCTCTTTCTTCTATTCTTTATTATTATATTTATGGAATGAGTAGAAGGAGAGAAATTGAAAAGGATGAGTGAAAGAAGAGAGATTAAAAAGAAATATTATTTTATTTTTAGGATAGATATTTAATTCTCTAAATTTAGAGGATCATTATTCATCAAATCTAAATTTAGTAAATGGACAGAATAATTGATGCGAAAATTTTTAGCTACTCTATCTAAAATTTAAAATAAAATATTTAGATAAGATAATTGATTTGGATGCTCTAATCACCTCAATTTGTTGAATAAGCTGAACACTTCTAGAAATAACAAAAAAGAGACAAACATATGTTCATTAAAGCATTCATGGCAAATGATGCATGGAGGAAATATCATTTAGTTAGCAAACCCAAAAAACGTCCCTACTGTCATCTAAGAATCATTTCATTGCTCGCATCTAGTAGTTGAAATCTTCTTAATTGTATGATGATAGTTCATGGATGTTTCGTCCTTCTTGATGAAATATTGATATAATTATAAGAGATATAGATAAGAAATAATTTCTAAGACTTTGTCTTAGAATTAGTAGTGTCCACGGGAGAATAAATGTTATTTTTTACTAAAAACAATATATATATTTTCTTCAAAAAAGAAATGAACTACTCTTACGGTAGTTTCACTAATTTAGAACGACTCTGCTCTGATACCACTTATGGGGGGGGGTCGGGTGAATCACGTGCATTTTAAAATCTTTCCTTTTCGATTTTTAGAAATACGAGTGTGTAGTGGAATAAATAAACAAAAATATAAGCAGAAGAACACAAGAGTTTTTACTTGGTTTGGATCCTTCGACAACTCCTACTCCAAGACCCATGCTCTCTTGGACCTTTCTGATGGATAATCACTAAATCTCTCTACCGGTAAACTCTCGTTAGAGTAGTCGAGTACAAAAATAAGAAAAATATAACATCCTACACTTTCCTCTTGCAAGTATAAAAGATATACAATAAATGAAATCATTACCAATACTTAGAAGAATGAAATTTGATTGAGTTCGTGTATTGGTGTTGGTCTACTGGCTGTGGTCAGGCATAGTAGAGTTGCAATAGTTGGAGAACAAAGCATCAGAATGATCAGAATAGTTCTTCTAGTAGTTGTGTTTGATAGCATAGATGAATAACCCTTATAAAGGCTATCAAGGGTGCCTTAGTTCCAAACTAAGGTCCCTCACTTCGCAGCTCTAATCTGATATGCAAATTGCGCAGGTTATCCTCTCAAAGGCGCCCTCAGTCCCATCTAAGACGCCTCAAGTCCGAACTGAGGCGCCTTGGTTCTCAGCTGAGCCGCCTCCAACGTTGAATTATGATCTTCGCTTATCAGTGCGGAGGAGCCCTCAGCCATCTAGGGTGCCTCCAGTGTGAACTAAGACACTTCAGACATTGTTCATTTAAGCTTCAATTTTGCATTTTAATCCTGCAAAAAGCATTAATCCATAATATAAAACCTGCAAAACAGAGTTAGCACAGTTAAAATAAAATAATTATTAATTAGATTATATTTTTCTAATACCGGGATTTAATTATAGTCTCAGTTTAAACATCCGAAATAGCTTTGAGTTAGATTGTGCCTATAGTCCCACCGGGACTTGTCCTCACCGGATTTCTCTCCTCCAGTGACTTACCTTCACTTACAATTGCAGACTTTACTTGACTTCTTTGACCCACCAGGTCATTGTACCAGATGCTCTATTTAGACTTCAGTCAGCTGTCATGTCTCGAGGACCCAGGTAGGCTTCCTGCCAGATATCAATTTACCTAGGCTTCAGCCAGTCGTTAAGCCCCGCGGACCCAACTGGGCTTCCTGCCGGGTATCAATCTACCTAGACTTCAGTCTAGTGTCAGGTCCTAAGCCTTTTAATCCTATACACTTAGTAAAAAGGTTAGATAAACATATCACCTAACTTTAACATTTTGTCATTTATCAAAACCTGAGTTTGATCATTGCTACCTAATTGCACCAATAATTTTCACTCTAAATCATGATTTCATCTCATTCTGAATGTTTATCGGTCTATAATCTTCTAATGCCATAAAATGATTTTCAATCAGATGCTATAAATGAATATGTGAATGCAGGATGATCAACTGTTACTATGCTAACACTGCACTGGTGACACTCTAAGTATTTTATAACCATGAACTCAATATCCCTTTATAATTATTGTTTATGTGTAATTTTCTCCATCGCATATTGCTTGAACTTTGTTTGTCCTAGCGTCTTTTACAATGTATGTGAACACTTTTTCATAGCACACTTAGTAAGTACATTTAAAAAAATACTTTTGCGTTGTGTACACCTATAACAATAATTGATATAAATTTATGGCAGTACTATTGAAATTGAGTTGGTCATTATTTGACCAATACAAAATTCTTCAACGTAGTCATCTAGTTCTTCAATTTGAATTGGAAGAAGTCTGTGTTCATTACATATACATCTTCAGCTAATGGAAACTATTCTTTAAGGTCGCTATATTTGTTAAAGTTAATTGACTCATCTAATAAATATTACATATCATTTGTTAAGAATTTATCTTCAGAGACATCTTTTTCAATTTCCTCTTCCATTCTATTATCATTATATTCTTGTTCAGTCCATGTATTTTTAAAAAGTTCTTCTAATACTATATTCGTATGTACTGGGTCATCCTCAACACTAGGAACTTGTTGATTCAAATTAAAATTATATTTAATAATCTTTCCAATATTAATCACAACGCTAGAAGAAATTGAATGTGTCATATTATCAGTACTCATATTTATATTTGGAGTAGTAACGCTTACGTTTGAATTCTTTGATTGTGATTCCATAGTTGCATCAATATTGAGAGTGCTTCGTCAAAAATTAGATGTCTCTGTATTAATATAATAAAAAATTAATCATATTGTGAAAAAAAATATATTAAGATTATGAATTTTTAAAAAACACAATTATCGGGAGGAAATGGAAATATCATAATATAAGTTTTATTATACTACCTTTACAGATTTTTCCTTTTAGAAATAATTAAATATTAGATAAAAAAAACACTATATTAGTTACATAAGATAAAATGCTAACACGGATAGAAAAAACATCTATAAAATTTACAATGTTAATCTTTGTATAACTTTATAGAAAGATTTGAGCACTTATCGACAAAAGAACATAGTTGAGTTTCAGCCCACTAGTAGACTTGAAACTAACACAGACCGGTAGAAACATAGACATAGCTGTGTTTCCCCGGTTAAGACTTCAATGGTCAGGAGGGGATGACCGTTTATCTTCATTGAGTTGCTGTTGAAAACAGTAGGAAACACACCATACACGGTCGGAAAAAGGTTTAGATTTAGATTTCATTTCCGCTCGGAAAAAGGTTATCGGGAGATGATTTTGGTTCATGGTGGTAAAAGATAAATATGTTCATCTTCAGCGTCTCTGTCAATCCGGTCCAGGATCAGTACGGAAAAGATAAATCACGAATGACTATTAACTTTTAGAATAATAACTAACACATAAAAAAAATATTTATCTTAATTTTATCGAGATTTGAATCTCAGAGTCATAATCACAATACCTCATGCGAGAGATGATTTTTGTTCAGATATGCCATTTGGTTTAGGGGTGATCACGGATCGAGTTGGTTCGGTTATTGGGGTAAAAAATTCTCCAGCCATATTAGATCAGATAATGTAAAATCGAGACCTACATTCGACCCTACATCTGGCGGTTCTTATGTTTCAGATATCCGACGGGTTGTCAGTTATTTGGATATCTGATCCTATATTCAATGAAATATAAAATATAAATATAAATATAAATATAACAAAAATAAATAAATTTTTTAAAAATGATAATAGACATTACTCATTACACGTTATAGCAGCTAATCGGAAATAACTATTACAACGTGTAACAGCTTATCGATAGTAGTTACTACAACGTGTAACAACTTATCAACATTAGTTGCTACAAGTAGGGGTGATCGGATCGAGTTGGTTCGGTTATTGGGATAAAAAACTATCCGACCCTACTAGATCAGATAATGTAATATTAAGACCCTATATCCAGCAGATTATTTTTTTTTCGATTCAATTCGTATTGATATAAATGAGTTGATCGATTTGATGGATGGACTGTTCACTCCTAATTTGGTTCAGTATCCTAAGTGATTTGATAATTGCCATCTTACTGGTTCGATAAAAAGGCGATAAATAAATTTGACATTAGATAATGATAATGATTTTTTTTTAAGTCGATACAAGAAGCATAGCCAAACCCTAAACACAAGGCTACTCCCGGCCGTTTGTATCTCCGCCGTCGAAGTCGATGTTTTGCTCCGGCGACGTCGCCTCGAGCCTTCTTCACTCGTGCATTGCTCTCTGAGGAATCGCGCCACACCGCCTCTCTTCCTCTCCGATTTCTGCATCGATGATGGAGATGGCTGAAGAAGCGGAGGGAAGCGCTTCCAGGGAAGAACCACAGGAGACACGCGAAGAGATGCTCTCGAGGCACCGGTAGTGGCACTCAAAGCTCAGTTTTTTTTTTCTTTCTTTGTCATCTACAAAATGCGTTTTTTATTCGCTGTTTGTTTAACTTTTCCCACCTTTTTGTTGTATTCGGATTTCCTGCATCGCGAGATCAGATATAGAATTTTGAAGGAAGACGATCTTCCTTTATACTGATTATCACTTGGTTGAGTTTGGCTATTTATTGGACGAAACCCCCAAATCTATATTTTATCCTGTTATGAAGGCTTGTGTGTTGTTTACTGTGCAATATTAATTATTCAATCAAATCCATCGAAGTTCCTCGCCAATTCAAAAGGTCTTGGATTGATCTCTACTGTCTTAATCTTGTACAGACTGGACATTGGTCTCAGTCCATTACATTCTCTGTCTTGGCGATTGAACAGTGCTCCTTGATGATACCATGCGATTCACTTAGAAATAGTTGCTAACCATCCATTTCCAATTTTTAAAATCAATTTGCAAGGACAAAATTTGCATCGCCAACTTCTTGGATTTTATTTAGGAGGCATTTGATTGTCACTTGGTCATTTTTTGAAAGATTAGTGGAACTTAACATCTGATAATAGGCATCTTGTTATGTAGTTACAATCATAACAGATGATATATTATCTTGGAAAAGATGCATGCAATGGGGTTAACGTCTCCGCTATGCACTTTCCACCTGTGTACCTGCATTTACCTCCCTCCATATCCGTGGGACCGGCTCTAGGGGGGCCGCTGATGTGGCGGTTCCACAATTTTTTTTTTTTTTTTTACATCTGTTTATTTGGAACGGTAAAAATTGGAAGGAACTGGATGTAAGTCAATAAATAGGTACAAACGATATCCCATCTAACTTGAGGGCAGATGATTAACCTCCCTTTCGATATAAGGATCATCATCATTATCGACTCGTGTTTGTTCCAACCATTTGGGGACTAAGTTCTATGCAAGGATATATCAAAACCCATTCTATATCATAGTTTACATAGGATGTGAGTGGAAAAGGAAACTAATTTAGTTTCTTCCATAACTAGAGGTGAATTGTGAATATCTTTACATGGAAAAAGATTATTAACATCTCATAACTTGCTTTTTTTTGTTGAACCTGGATATGATTTAAGCATTTAGATCTCAAAACTAGTTCTTCTGAGTGGTTACAAACTGTGAAACTGGTAGATCTAGAGTGGAAAATCTAGATGAATATGAAAAATAATGCCGTGGCTTTATAATATCATGATCAGGTTAGGGTGTTTAGGTTTCCAGACAATATTTGCAGTTTCCATGGATTATTTTTTATGGTATCTATCAAACTTGATTATACTCGCACCATTTGAGTGCAAATTCGAATCCATGATTGTTTCTTGAGTTCCATTGTTTCACTGATTCTATTAGTGCATCTTCTTCAGCTTGCTGTCTTTTTGTTACATTTGTTAAATGTATCAGTTTCTATGGCGATGTATGTCTTTCGCACTGAAATTGACAAGGGAGATTTAGTAATCCAACACTTGGTTTTGTTCAATTCTTTTCCTCGGCTCCACTTTTTCCATTTCTTCAACATATCAACATTTTGTGTCTGTATTTACAGGCAAGAGATTGCCAAGCTCCATAACAAGGAAATGAATCTTAAAAAGGCTGCTGCTAAAGGAAGTAAAGCCGAGCAGAAAGCTAAAAGGAAGCAAGTGGAAGAAGAGATATCTCAACTTCAAACTCAATTAAAAGCTAAACATGTGCGAGAACTTACATTGCTGGGCTATACGACAAGTGAAAGCGCTGAGAAATCTAATGTAGATAATTTGGCCAAGGCCATTGCTGGATTTAATGTTGTTCGCCATGGTGACCCGGCAAAACCCAACAAAGGAACAAGGAGAAGAGAAAAAAGAGCGCAAGAAGAAGCTGCAAGAGAGCAGAGGATACAGGAAGAGCAGAGCAACATGCTTAGCGATCGCATGATTGAAAACGAGAAGCTGGAGAGGAAGTTGGAGCCACTGGGTCTGACAATCAATGAGATAAAACCAGATGGCCACTGTCTCTATAGAGCTGTCGAAAACCAGCTCTCACTTTGCTCTAATGGTGTATCACCCTACAGTTTCCAGGAGCTTCGCAAAATGACTGCTAAGTACATGAGAAACCACACGCCAGATTTTCTACCGTTTTTCCTATCAGAGAGTAAGATCGAGGTAGAATCAGACAGCTCACCCTTGGAAAGATTCGACAAGTACTGTGTAGAAGTAGAGTCAACAGCAGCCTGGGGAGGACAACTTGAGCTCAGTGCTCTTGTACATTGCCTCAAGAAACATATCGTCATATACTCAGGTTCTTTTCCAGATGTGGAAATGGGGAAAGAATACAAGTCTGAGATTGGAAGTGAAGTAGGCAACCCTAGCATAATGTTATCATATCATCGACACGCTTATGGCCTCGGCGAGCATTACAATTCGGTAGTTCCCAACACAACAATGTAACTTGGGCTCCTTTGTGCAATGTACCTATAATTAGCGATCTGTCCCTGATGTACAAAGACCTATAAAACCAGAGAATCACTCGCCCCTCTTGTGTTGTTAAACTTGAGAGGGTGATCTTTTGTGAGAGTTGTTTCCTTTAAATAACATGGTAATTTTGAAGAAACATGGTCATATCATATAATGTTTATCTATGTTCAGTTTAAGACTTTAAGTGCATGTTCTTACTTTGATCTTTGGTTTGGTATAAAAATTGTTAAAGCACCCTCAAGCTATGTGTTATACAAACACTATTATGTATTGTAATTTTATTAAACTCATATTTGATTGTAATATGATTTTTTATGGACTATAAACTCAAATAAGTAAATTGAGAGCATAATAATATTCTCTTTATAATGGTAAAATTATTGTAATGTGATTTTGAGGTCATGTATTTCAGTTGGGCCCTTTTTATACTTTTAAAGAGATAATTAGGAAACAAAATTAAATTTAGCAATTAGGGGTGCAAAAGAATAAAATTTAGTTGAATATATTGAAAATATTGATATTTGAGTTTAGGATTTAATAAATATATGTGAAATTCAATTTGAAATTTGAAAATATAAATAATTTTGCTCAACTCGGTTTGAAATGAAATTCGAGTTCAAATTTTGGTACGAGTGGTTTTGAATCTTGATTCAAACAAAAGCAAATTATAATTTAAAATGATTTAAATTTGAATATTTTAAAATTAAAATTGTATATTTGTATAAATATAAATAAAATTCCATTAGAGTTTGACTTGTGAATAATCGAATTAAACGATTAAACAAATATGCACATATAATAATTTTTTTCTTCCTTTTTTCAAATAAAAAAAACAAAATTAACGAGAACAACCGATCTGCTGTTACAAATTCCTCCCCACGAATAATTTTGTTTTTTGATTTCCATTTTTTTATCGCCTTCTACGCCGAAGCACTCCGCGACGGGAACGACGCTTCGTATCGTCTCCCTTCTCTGCCACCTTCGCTTCCTTCTCCGAGCTCCTCTCCAATCCGATCCCATTCTCTCCTCCTTCGTATTGATTTATCCGTTCACTTTAGGTCCTCTGGCAGAGCAGTTTGGCGGCGTTGAGATCGAGGAATTCGGGTTGTGTTTTTTTTTCTTTATAAAAAAAGGCTTGCTTGTGGTTTCTCCGTGATCCGGGAGCGAATTGGTAGAAACGGGGCTGGGTATTGGGAACCCTAGATCTGGAAGTCTGGGCGTCGGATTGCTATCGGGATCTTTCCGTTGGGAGCCGTCAAGATGTTCTGGCGCATGAGCACATTTAGCCATTCATCGCCGGTAGGTTTTGGTCTTCTCATATACGTTTTTTTTTTTGTGCGTGTTATTACCATTTTGTTCTGCCCATTGGGCCAGCTATTTGAAATAAGGGATTTGCATTTTGTTTCTTAGAAATTACGAATCTGAGAATTTGATGAAATGAAGCCAACAACTGATATAATTCGTTATCTACAAGTTAGTTTTGAAGGTTGTTTGAAAGAAATAAAAAAATTGATCACACTAGAGAGTAGAAATTTACTTATTCATTTTTTGAAGTGAATAACTGGATTGCCCTGTTGGCTCTGTAATTATGTGCCTATTTGTTAATATGTTTCCTGAAGTGAATGACTGGATTGCTGAGTTCGCTCCTGTAATAGTGTACTTATTCAAACACTAGAGACATACAAGAACGCCAGAGAGGGTGAACTGGTGAAAGTGGGGAGGATGATTGTATTTCCACGTTTCATGCAAATTTAAATTTCCCCTTTGCAGTGCTAGAGAGTCTAGATTTCTAATCTAATTGATTTAAGCTGGTAATATCCATTCACCTGCTTGAAATAGGAATTACAAGACATTGGTTTTTGTTTTGTTAGAAATTGTTTCTGTCAATTTAAACAACCATTCACCTATTTGAATTAGGAAGTACAAAACATCACTTTCCTTGTTTTGTTTTGGTGGAAACTGCTTCTGTCAATTTAAACAACCATTCACCTGTTCGAATTAGGGAGTACAAGGCATCACTTTTCTTGTTTTGTTTTGGCGGAAACTGTTTCTTTCAATGTAAACATTCATTCACCTGCTCGAATTAGGGAGTACAAGACATTGGTTTTTGCTTTGCTGGAAACTGTTTCTTTCAATGTAAACATTCATTCACCTGCTCGAGTTAGGGAGCACAAGACTTTGGTTTTTGTTTTGGCGGAAATTGTTCCTGTCAATATAACAAAAAACATCATATCACAGGATGAAAAGATGATGAAGGGATAAAAAATGATCTTGTTTCTTAGTGGTTAATAGGGATTTTCCTCCAACATTTTTATCCACATATATCTGACGTAGACCAACTTGTCTTTAAATTTTTGGCTTTGATGTATTTGTTTGTCTCTGATCTAGTCAACTGGATTTATTCTATTTACATATATATGAGATTACCTTGAGAAATTCTTGTTCATTGACTTGCTTGCTCATAACTTTCCCTTGATATTTTTTTTACCAACAGTGGTGGTTTTGTGTCTTTAGTTGCAAGCCATATTCATTCCAAATGAACTAGAATTTCTTGAACAAGCTTGGTAGTTGGTTTGCTAAATGGTCATTTATGTTTGTCTCAAATGATGAACCACCTTAAATCTTTTCCAATTACTAAATTTGACATACATAAACATAATTTGCTTAATTTCTTAGAATCCATGAGTATCTGAGCAATCATGGCACTATTTGTCAACAAAGCTTGGACATAATGTTTAATCTCCAATTAGATATAACTTGACTTCCTCAAGTTTGAGAATAAGCAATCTGAAAATATCAGTTTGACTTTTTTATAACCCTATCATTAACTTCTTATTTACTTGATAATGAACATGCTTTTAAATGTTTAAGTTCAGCTTTTTGCACCATATGCATAACTTTTTGTTTCATTGTATATACTTGTTTTCCCTCTTTTTCTAATGCTTTTTTTTTTTCATGTGTATTCATTAATCAACTAGTGTACAGGTTCAAATTGTTGTTAATTCTAGTTTGATGACAATTTGTTTTTTATTCTTTCCAAGAATATCACACATCTACTTGCAAACATTACATGCCTTCCTTCAGTAATTTCTTAAATTATTTCAGGTGGATTCCATTTTGGAGAAGGAAAATTTTACTCTAGATGAACTTCTTGATGAGGATGAGATAATCCAAGAGTGCAAAGCACTGAATACCCGCCTTATAAATTTGTAATAGTTACACTCTTTAGTTGATTTCTTGATGTATGATCAACTTGGAAGATTTACTCCTGTCTCCTTTGTTCATAATTTGTAATAATTAGATGCAGAGGAACTTCAAAGTTTTTATTATCTTATATCACCAAAGTGAACTCTATGTGATATCTTCTGAGGAAGTAAATGTTCACAAAAATTAACAGAACTTTCATTATGCTTGTGTATTTCAGCCCATTAGATAGTTTCATAGTAGAGTTGACTAGCTGTATATTATTACACTGAAAATTGGCACATGGATAATAATTTGAATGTTAAAAATAAACCTAATAAGAAAAGTTAAAAATTAAAATTTTGCATGTAGGAAAAGTTAAAAAAAATGGACTAGGTATTTTCTTATTTAAGGATTATAAGGATACGCCTTTCAAAGTAAAAAGATATGGAGATTGGTTTGTTGTGCTAAAGTTGATTTTAAGACATGAGATACTAAATATTTTAAATGTTCATGCCCCTTAAGTAGATGAGTGATCAAATCACACGGGTTATTTTAGAAGAACCTAGTTGAAATTTTTTTTGGTATACCTTTTAAGTTTTAACTGAAAAAATATCCTTGGAGTAGATTTAAAAGGCATATGTTTAATTATTCTTCCTATGATGTTGAGCACATAATTATTCTTCCTATGACTCTATTCTCTGTGTAACAATCACTTTGTCCCGACACTTAGTCAATTAGTCCCATACATCGAGCACCAAATTACTCTATTTTATTCATATTTCTTTGTTACTAAATCTGTAATGTGTGATCTCTTTTATTTTTTTGGTTTCCTCATGCTAGTTTTTTTTCTAATATATTTATGTTTTCAGTTTGCGAGAGAAGGCCCAAGTGGAGAAGTTGCTCCTTTATATTGTAGAGGAGCCTTCTATGGATGCTGATAAGAAACACATTCTCAAGTGAGACATTTGTTTGTCTTTAGTGACTGTTAAATGTTTCTACCTCTTACATATTTTGTTGAGTTTTGTCTTTATTGCAGGCTTCCTTTTATTGCAAGTGAGATATTCACTTGTGAGGTTGATATAATTTTGAGATCTTTAGTTGAGGATGTAGAGGTGAAGTACTTCCATTGATTGCTTTTCTTCTTCTCTCTCTTTTTTTTGATAACATTACTATCATTATTTATCTTTATCATCGCATATATTGGCCTTTTCTGTTCTCTTTTGCAGCTGATGGATTTGTTGTTCTCCTTCATCAAGCCAGATCATGTGCACAATACGTTGCTTGCTGGTTATTTCAGTAAGGTAAAATTCAGCTTTCTTTTTGATTGAGTCAGTTGGCATATTATGACATAACTCTTTGCATTATTTTGTTTTCTCTCTCTTTTTTTTCCTCTGTCTACCATCTGTTAAATGCTAATATCTCTGTTGCTTGGCAAGGTCGTAATATGCCTGATGATTAGGAAGACAGCTCCATTCATCAAATATATTCAGGTCTGTGAATCATCATCAATTATAAAAATTCTGTTACACTATTGTTAATTTATTACTCTGTTTTATGGTTATATTGAAATTATATGGAAAAATAGTTATCATCATCAAGTTGCATTAGGTCTGACTATTCTTGGTTCAGTTATGTAGATCTTGTCTTCCTTTGAACTCTAAATGTTATATCGCTTGAACATTCAACTCTTAAATAACTTTTTATTATATTAACTTGTTTCCCTGTGTCTCTCTCTTACATCATTAATCTTATGAATTCAATTTCTCTAACTGTGCAAACACTCCCATGTTCTGATCCACAAAGTTTGATGGCTTGTACCACCACAGTTTTATATTAATTTTCTATTAGCTTAAAGGCCACACTATGATCATACAAGATTGCAAAAATCCCTCTTAATTTCAACAACCTATTCCATTAATAACTGTTTTTCAATATCTAAAGCTCCTATTGGAATTTCATATCCATTCATTTTAACTATTTTCTCATTTCTTTTGTTAGTATTCAAACTATGTCTCTTTTATTTCATTTTTGTTGCAAGTACCTTTGATTTCTCTAATAATTCAAATTTTACCTTTTTGATCTTATTGATTAGTACAATATCATTTGCGAATAATATATATCAAGGACATTTTATACGTCTGTCTCGTGCAAGTGCAAAAGACGCCTTAGAGTTGAGTATGATGTAAGTTGACAACGTAGAAAAATCATTTTTACACTCTTGGTAATTCATCATCATCAATCACAACTATCTAGAGTTATATGTTTAGACAAACTTTATTTGCCTATGCCTAGCACAACCTTCAACCTTTTTTATATAGGCTTGGGATCAACATCTACAGTTGTTTAGTAACTATTGAGAACCATGAAGTGAATGTTGATTGACATGTTGTAGTTCATTCTTTTTCCCAAAACTTTCACCCCATTACTTATGAGTGCGTTCTTTCTGTCAACACTTGCATATGTGGCTGCATATTAATGAATTTTTTTCTATTGTATAGAACCATATAGAGATAATTGGTCAACTTGTTGACCTCATTGGTATCACATCAATAATGGAGGTCAGTGGTTCTTGGTTTTATTAACTCTACAGAAAACTCTTTGCTTTTCTATATTCTTTTAGCTAGTTCTGATGTGGCCATGTGAAGCAGGTACTAGTTCGATTAACTGGAGCTGATGAAAATATGCATTCCAACTATATGGATTCAATGCAATGGTTGGAACATGTCGATGTTCTTGACATGATTTTGGATAAATTTAGCTCATCGGTATGTCTCTATTGTGCCTACTTAGTAGAAGTAACTAAAGGGTTTTGATCATGCCTTTGAAGGCTCTGAAAATAATCAGTGTTAAGGGCTGCAAATGGCCATTTATTGTAGGGCATTACACTAAAAACGAAAAATAATTAACTTGACGACAAGTTTGGATTATGTTTGAATGATTATACTTTAGTGGGCAGTCTCTCCTTAAAATGCCTATATACATATGAAATTTCAAGTTCATAAAAGGATGGTATTATTATTTCTTAGATATTTCACTAATGTAGTAGTGTTGGATATACGCCTCAAACATAGTATCAATAGAAAGAAAATATATACGACTTCAAGAATTAAGTTGTGAAAGTTAAAAGATGGGAAGTAAAATATATTTAAGGAAAAGGTAGGAGTACAAGCATTAGGTGAAATATACGGTGACTTTAATACGACATGGGATAAGATGGTATCAAAGTGTACTCGGTGAGTCAAAGGTACATGCACCACTAAGTAAGGAATCTTGGTAGTGGAATGAGAAAGTACAAGAGAAAGTGAAGGAAAAACAAATAGCTTATAAGGAATTATATATTTGTAAAAATGAGGAAATACAATAGTTAAAAAATAAGCTAAGAAAGTAGTGAATGAAGCAATAAATGAAACTTTTGAATGATTATATCAAAAATTGGATACAAAAGAAGAGGAAAGAGACATTTATAAAATAGCTAAAGTGAGAGAAAGGAAGATAAAAGATCTTATCCAAATAAGATGTATTAAAGATGAATGCAATAGAGAGTACTAGTAAATGATGGAGAAATAAAAGAGGGTTAGAAGAGGTATTTTCATCAATTTTTTAATGAAGGTTTATGTGACTAATTTAACTTAGGTAATTTAACTAGGTCAAAAGAGTATAGAAATTTAAATTTTTATCGTAGAATTCAAATTTCAGAAGTAGAACAAGTTTTAAAGGGATGCAAAATGGAAAAGCCGTTGGACTAGATGATATTCTGATTGAGGTATGGAAGTGTATAAGGAAATAAGGTATTGAATAACTTATAAAATTATTTAATATGATATCGAAAACAAAAAAAATACCTGATCAATGGAGGGTAAGTACTCTAGTTCCCTTATATAAAAACAAGAGAGACGTACAAAATTGTACAAATTATAAGGGTATTAAACTAATGAGTTATACCATGAAACTTTGGGAAAGAGTAATAGAAAAAATATTAAGGAAACCACAGTGATTGAAAATCAATTTGGGTTCATGCTTGGAAGGTCGACAACTGAAGTTATACATCTTCTCATGTAACTAATTGAAAAATGTAGGAAGTAAAAACAAGATCTACACATAGTATTCATTGACTTAGAAAAAGCTTATGATAGAGTTCCAAGAGAAATTATATAGAAAATTTTAGAAAAGAGAGGTGTTAGTGTAGCATATATTGAACTGATTAAGGATATGTATGAGGATGTAACGACCAGGGTGAAAACTTCAGCAAGTTTAACTGAAGTATTTCCAATAAAGATAGAGTTATATCAAGGATCAACTTGTCCCTATCTTTTTTCACTAATCATCGACGAACTTACTAGATACATTCAAAACATAGTACCGTGGTACATGTTGTTTGCAGATGATATTGTTTTGATAGAAGAGACGTGTGAAGAAGTAAATGCTAAACTAGAATCTCGGCGGGAAACACTAGAAGTGAAAGGTTTTGAGCTTAGTAAAGTAAAGACGGAATATATGGAATTAAAGTTTAGTAATATTAAATGTAATGAGACAATTGTTAAAATAAGAGATTACAAATTGTCTAGAAATGAGAGCTTTCAGTATTTAGGATCATTTTTTAAAATGATGAAGGAATTGAGAGAGATGTCTTATATAGAATATAAACAACACATTTGAAATGGAGGAAAGTATCGGGTATTTTATGTGATCGTAAAGTACTTTTAAAACTTAAAGAGAAGTTCTATAAAATGGTCGTTTGACTTGCTATGTTATATGGTGCTGAATGTTGGATTATGACTCGAGCACATAAGCAGAAGATGAGAGTTGCAGAGATAAGGATGTTAAGGTAGATGCGTGGATATACGATGATGGAAAGAATAAGAAATGAGAGCATTAGAGAGAAAGACAGCGTTGCATCTATTGTGGGAAAACTCCGAGAGACACGTTTAAGATGGTACGAACATGTACTTAGACGACTAAAAAATGCTCCAGTTAGATGTGAAATTATGACAAATACACATATCAAATAGGAAAACCAAAAAAGACTTGGTTAGCAATAATAAAACAAGATAAAATTTATTTAAATATATATGATGATATAGTAGGGTATATAGCTCAATGACGTAGAAGGATCCATATAGCCGACCCCACTTAGTGGGATAAGACTTTGTTGTTGTTGTAGTATAGACATAGAGGACTTTTTTTCATACTTATTAGACATGGGTGATGGCGTCTTCATTTTCATTGTATCTGAGATTGAGTTGATTATATCTCTGATATTGCAATATGTTTATATAGGACTCTCCTGAAGTCCATGCCAATGCAACAGAAATTCTTTGTGCCATTATTCGATGTGCCCCCCCTGTTCTTGCAGCCAAAATCTGCAGCCCAAGGTAATCATGACCTATGATTTCTATGCACATGAGCTTCTCATGGCAATGACGTTATATTTGGAGTTATTTTTGTGATATAATTTTGCTGTCAAAATGCAGTTATGTGGGGAGATTGTTTTCTCATGCATTGGAAGCTTCCAGACCTAAATCCGTGTTATTTTATGCCCTGTCTTTCTGCATATGTTTGTTAGATCCTAAACGGATGGTAGCATCTTCCTATCAGGCATTTAGAAGCCAATCAAGTCATGGGACAGTTGTTACTGTAAGTCAAGATACAGTGGAAGGAATGTTGGGGAGACTAGGTATTTGTTACTACTGTTGGTAATTTATGAGTCTGTACTAAATATTCTTTCAATAAAATAAGGTCTACAATTTTCTTTTTCTCAATAACTTATAGCTGGCTTAATGTGCTATGGTTTTACTAGATTTTCTTCTGTTTGCTCTTTTAGTTTATTTTAAGTGCCTAAATCAAGAGCAAAGTGATTATATGGTTACTGAATCTGGATTTGTTTAGGTTCAACTCAGCTGGACTGATTTGTTTGCAATTCATGTTCTATTAAAATTTCTCTTGGTCCCAACGTTTGTCCTTACCTTTGGAGGCAGTGGTGGGACCTTTGTGCAGATTAGTTTGTGTCAGCCAGTTTTCTAACATGTCCCATTCTAGATTCAAGATCACCATGCTGATTGTGGATCAGTGATGGCATGAAGTGGTTTGTTGATTGGCAGAAAATGATTTTGTACAAAAATTATCTTCTGTAAATTAATGTGAACATTTGAAGTTAATCTTCCACTGCAGTTTAGTGATTTTTGATGCTATCTCATTTTTGAGGACCTTGCAAGTTTTTAAGTAGCGAACCATTTAAACTCATTCATAAACTCTTAAGGTTGAGACTTATCTATTTACTTAGTGCAAGCCTCAAAAAACCATTTATAAATTTTTTGCTCTTCTCAAGTTTCTAAGGGCAACCATAAGCATCTGTGACTTTTGGTTTCTCAAATTCATCTGTGTTTTCCTTTTTTTAACATATTAGAACATGAACAGGTGATTTACTGAGATTACTGGAAATTTCTTCATCTGATGTTATCTTGCTTACCACATATGGGAAACTACAACCTCCTCTTGGGAAACAAAGACTGAAGGTATCGTAAAGACCTTATTATGAATTCTATGTTTTTATTTTATAATAAATGTATTGGATGAGCCCAGGAGCAGCAGAAAAGACTTGAGTATATCTCTTTGTATTTGATTGCCATGTACTAGTTCCTATTTATCTAGTTTTGGATATTAGGATATTGCCTACTAGTCATTGCCATCTGTTATTGCAAAAACATATGAACAAATGAAAGGATATAGATCATTCGAAGGTATCACATTACCACAAGTTTTCTAGTTATGTTTCTGAAATTGGTTTTACTTTCATTTTTTGCTGGTGATGTAGATATTTCAATGTCATAATAAGTGGATATCTTTGAATAATTATTTAAAAGATAAGTTTGCATACATTTAACTATCACTATTTGTTATCTTAATCTGTGAAAACAAACTAACTAATTTGTGCCTCTTAATGCTGATGTTCTATTAGTTGTGGTACAAACATTTTCTTTCAAGTTTCTATCTCCTGTCACTGATTATCTTGTGAATTAAAGGACTAGATATTATGTTGAATAATTAAAATTGGTTGTTCCACACTATCTCGATGACAAAAATTTTCAGACATGGTGTACCTTTTCTTCCAGATTGTGGAGTTCATTTCTGTGTTGTTAACAATCGGGAGTGAAGCTGTTGAAAAAGAACTGGTCCAATTGGGTGCAATCAAGCGTGTGACAGATTTGTTTTTTGAGTGAGTATAATAACTCCCATTTTTTATCTGATGACTTTGTCAACTCTAGATCTAATTTTTAGAATTTTATGGAACTTCAGGTACCCTTTCAATAACTTTCTGCATCATCACGCCGAGAATATTATTGGATCATGTCTAGAAAGTAGGAGGATTCCATTAATTGAACATATGTTGCATGACTGTGACATTGTTGGCAAAATTCTTGCCGCTGAAAAGCAGTCTTCCTTGTCAACTGATTCTGGGAAGGTATGTTTTAAAGGAACTTAGCTTATGAATTTTCTTCCTTATGTATTCTATGTCCCATTACACCAAACTGTGTTTGCTTTATGCATTATTGTTAAAAGATACTAATGCAAGCGCAAAAATACTCAGCATAGCCAAGGTGTTACTCAAGTTCCTTGAATCTATTCTCACAAGACAACTCATTTAAAAGCTCTATTGCAAAAACATATGAACAAATGAAAGGATATAGATCATTCGAAGGTATCACATTACCACAAGTTTTCTAGTTATGTTTCTGAAATTGGTTTTACTGTCATTTTTTGCTGGCGATGTAGATATTTCAATGTCATAATAAGTGGATATCTTTGAATAATTATTTAAAAGATAAGTTTGCATACATTTAACTATCACTATTTGTTATCTTAATCTGTGAAAACAAACTAACTAATTTGTGCCTCTTAATGCTGATGTTCTATTAGTTGTGGTACAAACATTTTCTTTCAAGTTTCTATCTCCTGTCACTGATTATCTTGTGAATTAAAGGACTAGATATTATGTTGAATAATTAAAATTGGTTGTCCCACACTATCTCGATGACAATAATTTTCAGACATGGTGTACCTTTTCTTCCAGATTGTGGAGTTCATTTCTGTGTTGTTAACAATCGGGAGTGAAGCTGTTGAAAAAGAACTGGTCCAATTGGGTGCAATCAAGCGCGTGATAGATTTGTTTTTTGAGTGAGTATAATAACTCCCATTTTTATCTGATGACTTTGTCAACTCTAGATCTAGTTTTTAGAATTTTATGGAACTTCAGGTACCCTTTCAATAACTTTCTGCATCATCACGCCGAGAATATTATTGGATCATGTCTAGAAAGTAGGAGGATTCCATTAATTGAACATATGTTGCATGACTGTGACATTGTTGGCAAAATTCTTGCCGCTGAAAAGCAGTCTTCCTTGTCAACTGATTCTGGGAAGGTATGTTTTAAAGGAACTTAGCTTATGAATTTTCTTATGTATTCTATGCCCCATTACACCAAACTGTGCTTGCTTTATGCATTATTGTTAAAAGATACTAATGCAAGCGCAAAAATACTCAGCATAGCCAAGGTGTTACTCAAGTTCCTTGAATCTATTCTCACAAGACAACTCATTTAAAAGCTCTATTCACGTCTTTAAAAAAGGTCACCTAGGTGACTGTCTATCTAAGTCTTTTACTTTTTACTAATTTAGTGTTTTTTTCCTCTCATCTCCTCTTTCAAACCATGTAACATTTATATAAGAGATCTTTTATTTTGTGTTCAAAGAACATATTTTCTCTTCACTTGTTTTTTATAGTTCATTTGTTTCCTATTGTTTATACTGTAAAAATATTAATTTTTCAGCAAACAATATTCATGGGGCTACAGATAGTAATTTAATCCCACTGTTGAGCTTGATGCAACAAAATTGAAGTTCTACAGTGTGAAAGATAATGCATGCAAACCACACCAATATTAAATTTAAGCCATGAGTCCAACTATGTGAGTCTGCTACATAGATAATGAATGTAGGAACCTCAAATGTATAATGTACAAACTTAAATATAAAGCCCTTTTCTCAGGTTGGTTGAGGTGACAGCTTGTAATGACCTTAGTGATTGGGCACTTTGAAACCTTAGAAACACTTCTGCTTTTGACAACATGGTTTTATGTGCCATGTTCCTTTCTTATAGATATCCATGAGGATTATCAATATTCTTATGATATTAAAGCTTTTTTTGCAGGCTACAGTATTTATAGGAAAACGGTTGCCTCCAAAAATAGGGAATTTGGGTCATATTACTCGCATTGGGAACAAACTTAATCAGTTAGCAAACAACAACGGCACAATCAAGGCATACTTGCAGGTTCCTAAGGCTTTTCTTTTTCTTCAAAAGGAATATTACTTTTTTTATTTTGGATGTAATTAGTGACCCTATTATTGTTGAATTTGGATTTCAAATCCTAAATTTGGAAATGAACTTTTTCCGGTAAATTCTTTCAATTGCAGTGTTTTAGTTGAATTAGACGTGAAGTCAGTATTCTTTGATTCAAATACTATGTTTTTTTTAAATAACAAAAATGATACATTTTTTGTTGTCTATGCACTCAAAATCATTTCATGCTTGATGATTTTGTTATCCCGCACTTAGTTTTCCTCCTGCAGGCTGTGCTCTATCCTTGGTAACTGTGTTTGTTACTTAGATTTACAGCAGTTGTCTAATTTATTCTGTTAACTGTGCTTCAGTTATAAAGGAAAAATTATAATTTAACTTGAGTTGCGATTCAGCTTTGTGTAATTTATTTCTCTTTTATTTTGCTTTACTTGCAGGAGAACAATGATTGGGATGAGTGGCACAAATTTGTCTTGTGCAAGAGGAATTGCATCGAAAATGTTTACCAATGGGTTTGTGGGTAGGTTTCTTTGGAAAAAATTTATTGCCCTGTGATTCTTAATCTTTATCACCCTTTTTAGTTCTTTTTTTCATATCCAATTTCAATTGAATACATCCTACACTATTAGATCTTTCTGATTTTTTCTTGATAAGTAAATTTGTATTTTCACATCATTTTCAGGCGTCCTGCAACACTACAGGATCGAGTTAGAGACAGTGATGATGACGATTTCCGAGATAGGGATATTGACGTGACAACACTGGATAATCAGCATTTTCAGCCTAGGATTTATCGTTATGATCATATTGAAGAGGTAACATCAGAATGCTTTGTAATTCATTAATTTTTTTTCAATCCTGGCTTTAAGATTTATCTATGGAACTATTAACTGTTGCAGTATGGTCTGATTGGTTTCTAAAAAAATGGTGTGTTCGAGTTCCAGATTCTTTTTCTGGATGGGCCTGTTGAGAGAAATAACATGTGCAAGAGGAGAGAAATTTCACACAGGAACTATAGGTAAATGAGAAATGAATCCATTGCAGATGTTACTATGTTACAGGGGTTGCTCAAATAAAAGATGGTTTTATCACAGTCCATCCCAATGCCAATCTCATCGGATGCATTTATACTGTTTGTTTGACAAACATTGTACACCTAGGAAAGGGTCTTCTCAATGACATCAGTGGTCCATAGCTGTTAATACATGTTATAGATCTTACCTCCCATATGTTGCCAAATCATTTTTGAAGAGAGGTGGCTAGTACCAGACATTCATAGAAAAACCCTGGCGCGTACTTGGTGTTACAGGATAATCCATATGCATATCTTGCATCACAGAGGCTAATAGATGTGTGCACTGGGAGCACCAGACACTTCAGCTCATTATAAGAGTACATGGCAGTGTGATACAGGAAGATGCCACTATTTGGAGAAACCATTCAACCAATCTGATTAGGCATTTCTCAATGAAGCGTCATTTGTTTAGCCATGGACAGGAGATAGATCTAGGACCTGACAGTGAAGGAGAGTGGTCATGTGGGCATGACTTTTTTAAGTTTTTGCATGACCTCTTTAGTAAGACATCCCTATGCAATGAGATCTCAAATAAAATAGGAATTTTCATCATACCATTTTTTATATGGTTACCGCTAGCAAAAGTGCGGTGCCAAGCTAAATGTATCATTCTGGTTATAGATCAAACATGAAATCAGTTGGAATGGGAAGACTTTACATGTTTCCCCATGCTGCCTTATACTAACCAATGCATCACACTTATCGGGTGATGCAATCTCTCATTTCAGCTTTTTTCATGGCACACTTCCTGAAAAATTTCTGCATGAGCACTGTGGTCATGAATTATTCTCTACCACTACTCTGTATACTATAGATTGACACCATAACCTTGTTTTGTGTCATGACCAGAATTATAGCGCTATCAAACTGCTAAAGAATTTTCTCTTTCCAACATTTTTCCTTATTTAATCCTTCCCCTTGATTCCAGTTCATACCTCTAAAGTAAAATTATTACTAAGAAGTGCTCAACTTCTTTCCTCTTCTACACACTACTGCCTAGACAATCTTGTTAGGATTTTGCATATCTTAGTAACTCATTTGTGCGAATTCTGTTCCAAACTAATTTCCACAAAAAATTACTACTCTAGTACATTTAATGCCCTTGTACCCTTCCAGTTGTTTCCTCAAATGGCAGAGATCCCCATTCTCCTTGATATTATGGTAGGCTGCCTTCGAAGTTAGTGTACAAGTTGGAGAGTCATTTCATACTTGTCCTCATTGGATCTTTCTGAGATATTTAAAATTATTGTGTCGATTAGCCCATCTCCAAAGATGTATACTAGCTTTTAGCAGTCTTATGGTTAGCCTTCTAGTCGCTCACAAACTTCTGAAATATGAAGTGAGTTTTTGATGCTTTGAAATAGGTTGGCCATAGGTTGGCCACTTTGACAAAAATATGCTACTTCCAAGGGTCCTTCTCGAAATCTGTTGTAGTTCCATTTCCTATGCTGACTTCTGGCCATCCCTTAATTGGAGGATAGAGCTTTGAAGGCTCCTGCAAGGATTTGATGTGTTACCCTTCATGCACATGTTTCCAAGGAATGTAGTTTCGTAATCAGGCACCATCAAGTTACTAGACTCCATTTCTCTCCTGTGCATCTCATTCCGCATCTCATTGACACTATTGCTATTAGGTGAGGATCAAATAGCAGTTTCTTTCCTATGAAATTCTCTCATGTCAAGGCAGCATATCACTTGGTCTTTCATGCAAGTTGGCCGGCCACGTGAGCACTGATACTCATGCTTGCTATGGAATGTGAATGCATCAGATTTTATTGTTCTAATGCAATCCATATATGCGGCTAGGTTTTTCTTCTGCCGCATATATGATAATTGCCAGCATATGGTCCTGTAGCAGGCCTGTTTACTGCATGTGTGTGGATTAATTGCATGTGCCTGAAAATTTTCCAGTAGTTGCACAATACAATGATGTAACAATTTGTTTATGGATTGTGTTAGTGGGGTTAATGTGTCTTACTGTTGTATTCATAGTAGCCTATAAAGAGATCAAGTGTGTTGATATTCCAAATACAATTTCTGGATTATTTATTTGAAAACGTTCTCTTTCTATTTTGTTCTTGTGTTGTTGTCTTGGAATATAAGCTATAGGACTAAGCCATATAATGTGTTTACTTTGTTTTGCTTTCTCATGTTATATTTACTAATATCTCTGGTTGCTGTATACAGACAGAAGGATCTTTTGAACAAGACGATGAGGTATGGTCCCATGGCCACACAGTCTCCTAGCATTTTGGTCTTTTTTATGGATTTGTAATGGGCTATCTACTAGTTCTTCCTTGTAATATGCAATCAATATTGTGTCAATTGACAATAATGGAATTTGAATAAACTGGAAGAATTATAGAGAGAGACTTTAGAAAATCAAGTTTTAAGTAAAGCTAAACTAAATATACGAAATGTTGTCCACAATAAGGGAGGACGCCACATACCGGCTTGAGAGGATAGATTGAAAATTTTTCAAGAGCTAAAGATATTTTGGATCTATTATAACAAGGAGATGTGAATGAATATGTAACTGGACAAAGAGTGGCTAATTGAAACGAAGAGAGCTTCGAGAGTCTTGTATGATTGTCATTTGTCTCTTAGGATAAACAATTGTAAATTATAAGATTATGGTACAACCAATTGTATTTTATGGATACGACTGCTAGGTTGTTAGAAAGCCCATGTAAAATGTGTGACATAAATGGGAATATTGAAATAAATGTATTTAGCCCATGCAAAATAAAAAATACATACTATCTGATAGTGAACAGGTTTAGCTCCAAATAGATGTAAAAACAAGAGTAAATAGGTTGTAGGATGGCAGGGTCATATTCAAAGTTGATAGATTCTATAGTTGGACTAGTTGAAACCGTTAGACTTGGATGTGTGAGAGAGTGATGGAGAAAAAAAAAAAAAAACATAAACAAAAAATAAAACCTAATTAAAAGTGATTTAAGATATTCGGATGTTTGACATAGCCTTGCTAAACTTCCAAGGAATAGGATTCTTGTGGTCTACTCCATGTAATCACAACTAACTAGGATGATGATGATCCATCATTTGCATGGAGGTCCTCTAGATAGTGTTGCCATTGTGTGGATATGGAGATTTACCTAGAACATCATACCTTGTTCTCCTTAATTTGTCTTCTCACTTGTTAATTGCATGAATTTTCAACTTGATTTGTTACTATTTCAATTATTGTTCAATTAACTAAATCTAGTGGGATAAAGCGTGATTGTTGTTGTTATTGTAACTAAATCTGCATAGTACAACACAATTTGTCAGTTCCCTTAATTCATATGGCTGAGTTTTTTATTTTTTTTTTCTGTTTTTGTTGAAAATGAGAAATGACTTGTAGGACGCTTATTTTGATGATGAATCTGCAGAAGTAGTTATTTCATCTTTGCGCTTGGGGGATGATCAGGACAGGTAATGGCACAACGATGTACATTTTGGCATGCCTGCTTATTTCTGCTCTTTTAGAATGATTCTAATACGCCGATAAAAATCTGTCACGGGCAGTTCCCTCTTTACAAATGCCAACTGGTTTGCTTTCGATAATGATAAAGAGGTCAGTGATCGTATAACTGACTCACTTGCTTCAACATCACTGAATTCGGATGAGTCTGATGTGGTCGTGCTGGATGAAAAGAAAGACCTGGATGAAGCAGCTACTTGTTCACAAATAAAAGTAGTGACTAATACAGGAGAAACAGACGCTACCATTCTAGGAAACTCTCCTGTAAGCAAATCCACAGTGGAGGCTAGTTACTCAAGCCCGAGCGAGGGTGAGAAGCCACAAGGGTGCGTTGAATGGATAGAAACATCGGAGTCTGAAGTGCTTGGTTTAAAATCTACTGCACATATTCCGAACGGGGAGCTCAAAATGGAGGAAGCATGTGCCATGGAAGAAATTGCACTAGATACAGATGGTCACCAAACTTCATCTGAACATGCAGAAACAGATGGGCAAGTTGAAGATGCCAAATCAACTAAAACTCCTGAACCTGCAAATGGAGGTTTATCCAGGTCTGAAGTCCTCTCAGAGCTACCCGCAAGTGAAACTGCAGCCGAAGACCCAGAACACAAGAAAACAATTGACAACTCAGGGAAGTGAAATCATGCTAGATGACATTTACACTTCATTCATCAGTCGATTCATGGGCCTGCTGGAGGTGGCAACCAGGGTTCACTCTCCTGCATCTCGGAGGCTCATCTTGGAAGAGACCTTATCCTACTAGGGCTGATAGCTTATTTTGCCATTCACAGACCAAGAATTTCAGGAGAGCTCCTACTCACAACACTGGCAATCTGCTCCTCTGCACTCTTGTTTTTTTTTCCCATTCAATTTTTCTAAATTATTTTTTTTCCAAATATTTTTGGCATGGTTAAATTCATCTCTCTTTCTTTTTTTTTTGTCAAAAAAATGCGACATGCATGCACTGATTTCAGTCAGAGCAGTTACTGATTCTGTGCAAATTGTGTTTTTTCCCCATTCCAATTAATTACACAGTGCAACCTTTTGTGTCCTAGGTTTCATTTGTACATTAAACAAAAAAGGTTATTAATTTATGAATATTTATTCTTAATCTCTGATATTATGTTAAAATTCTATCCTAAAGTAGTAGTAACATACTGTATCTATTTAATAATAAATATACAATACAACACATTATTTATAATTTATTCATAATGCTAAGACAATTCTATGTGTCACTAAAAGTATTAAATTATCTTTGTATTATGATTTCAGAAACCTGAGCATGTATTAAGCTACGAAGATGGGAAAAAATAATTTTAGAATGATAGTTTCTTAGATTGACAGTCTCTACAGGTGTGGTACAGTGGAAAAGTATTCAAAGAAATATTTTAAAAAAATAATTTAAATCTCATTAAAAATAAATATTTTGGAAGTTTGATTTTTGCATGTGCTTGGTAGGTTAACAATGGATGGCAAAAAGGTGAATACGTTCGTTCTTAGTGCCATCGCCAACTCGTCCCAGGGTCAACACGGAGGAGGTAAATTACGAGCGGCTACTAGCCTTTGGAATAGTGACTAACACATAAGGGAGACATTTACCTCGACTTTATCGAGATTCGAATCTCAAACCTCATTGATGGTAACATCTCATGTGCTAGCTACTAGATCCATCCAAGGAGACGCTTGGTAGGTTAACAATGAAAAAGTACTTGGTTGTACTTAATTGGCTGCATTTGTTTGTGAACAAAGTTAATTGTTTTTCTTTAATTTTATTTTTAATTAATATTGTTCATGTTTTTTTTTCTTGAATTTGTTGCTCTATATATATATTGTCAGAAAGTTGAAATTCAAAGTTTGACATCAAACCACACTGTCAATTGCAGAATTAAAGCAACAAAAAACATTTTTTTAAAAAAAAAAACATCATAATGTCCGGCAAGAAAACATTAACGTCACCATAAAACAACATTAGTTTTACATGTCCAAGACGAATAATAACGTAACTTTAAGAATCTATCTTGTTCACATTTTATAATTTGCGCAAATTTTAAAAAGAAAAGAGATATTTGACCTTGTGAAATCTCTAATCTAAAAAATCTATAATAATAATAATAATAATAATAATAATTATTATTATTATTATTATTATTATTATTATTATTAGATCCTGTCCGAACGCTGAATCAACGGACGCTGGGCACGTGGCGCTCTCCGTGTTGCTGACGTAGATCCCCGACTGGACGTACGGGCCTCCGGCGAACCTGCAAAGAAATCGGGCCGGAAAGGGGTTCCCGGCGACGATCCTCCGACGCTCAAGTCAGGTAAGCGGACAACAAAGAGGTGACTCTCAATATCGGAGAATGCGTACCTCCGGCGAAGGGTGAGGACCCTTTATATAGAGCTGTGAAGAGGCTCGGGCACACATACCGAGGTGCATACGTGTCCTCTGTCCATACCTCGGTATGGACTTGTCAGAAGAGCTTACCTGACACCATACCGCTACAGTCCGAGCACATCTATGATGGGACAGTGGGATCCTCTGTTGTAAGATCTTGTGTATGGCCTGGTCGTTGAACATACCCGCTGTCAGGAGATGTTCCCCCGATGTTTCCTTTGTCCTTTTGTCTCTTCTGTTCCCGCGCCGAGCGGCCAGCCGTTCGGCAGACATAAGTCCGACCGGGCGTAGGTATCGGTCCGACCGGGTGCTCGGCTGAGAGTGTTCCACAGCAACGATGCTTTATGCTTCGGCCGAGCGGGCTATCCGCTCGGCCAGGTGACCCTTTTCACTATGAGCGTTGGAAACCCGCCCATGGTCGGGTTGTCTTCTGTCCGACCCGGGAAGCTCCTAGCCGAATGTCAGGTCGGCTCGGCATCCTTCCGTTCGGCCCGGCATCCTTCCGTTCGGCCCTGCATCCTTCCGTTCGGCCTTGCATCCTTCCGTTCAGCCCGACATGCTTCCGTTCAGCCCGGCATGCTTCCGTTCGACAGGGCATCCTTCCGTTCGGCCCGGCATCCTTCCGTTCGGCCTGGCATCCTTCCGTTCGACCCGACATCCTTCCGTTCGGCAGGGCATCCTTCCGTTCGGTCAGGCATACTTCCGTTCGGTCCGGCATCCTTCCGTTCGGCCCGGCATCCTTCGTTCGGCAGGGCATCCTTCTGTTCGGCCCGGCATCCTCCGTTCGGCAGGACATCCTTCCGTTCAGCCCGACATCCTTCCGTTCAGCCCGGCATCCTTCCGTTCAGCCCGGCATGCTTCCGTTCGGTCCGGCATCCTTCGTTCGGCGCAAACTTGGGGTTGACCTCCACGTGTCTTTGACCCTCCGCCCATGAGGGTCCCCCGTCCTTACTACCGGATCATTATTATTGAAGAATCGTCAATATTATAATCTTTATCTCAAGGAAGGTTAAATCATCATCCAGCTATATTTACATTGTTATAGATTACATGATCTTATATCTTTATACAAAACTATTCCAATGAAAAATGCTAATTAAAAGCTGAAATGAGAAGGGCATGAAGATTGACTGAAAATAAAGAAGACCAGAGCCGGAAACTTAGACGACAATAATAACACATTATTAAGGATCAACGAAATACAAGTAAAAATTAAGAGCAATCCTCGGTTGAAGTTTGCTTGAACAACAAGAACTTAACTGCTTATTATCTGTAACATAATCTCTGCCTTTGATTCATCTGTATGGCAATTATTTCTTTCAGTGGCGAGAGTCTACTGCCTCAAGATCTGAAGTAAATATTGAGCATAAAGATCCCTACACCAATAACAAACCATGAGTTTCAATTTTTTATCATCAAGGCAGGCCATATGGTCATGAAGAAGCCTGCGTTAAGAAAATTATAGTTGAACAAGAAATTTGTAACTGAATGATAAACAAACTAGTTTGAGTATAAAATCAACCTGTGGTGTAAATGTGTTATAACATCAAGGCTTGAGGTTTGAAGATTCTATGATTGGATCAATCGGAAGTTGGTTTCCATTTAGTTCGTAAAATGAGATTGATGAGGAATGAAATAGTTATTCCTAGAGAATAAAATTGATATAGTCAATTCTTCACTTAGATTCAGGAAATGAAATAGGCTTTTCAAGTAATAGATAAGGAATAATAAACATCCTTGTGTAAAATAATTTGTCTAGCTCCTACAACCCGCTCCCTCCTGCTCTAATTGACTGATTTGACCATCCCACTTTGGAGAGTTAAATAGAGTAACAATAACACTTGATGCGTGATTTCAGTAAGCTTACATCGAGTATTGGATGGCTTCTCGAGCAGTGTTTGCAGACAAGAAATCATTGACTGCTACCTCTTTGTTCTCATTCTTCTTGTCTTAAGAGCATGTCAAGGATCCTAAACAAACTGAAGAAAGGAAGCTGGCAAATGTGTACTACAAGCTTAATACAAATAGAATAAGATGGGTGTTCTGAAAGGATACAGTCTTCAAAGAAGCGCCTAATCTCTGCAAGGCGATGAGTAGATAGCTCACTAAGGTCATTTAAGTGACGGAACTCGGGATCGTCAGCACAAACTGCAATGATTTTATCATCTTTCTCCCCCTGAATTCCAAGCAAACCAGGAAGGCAGTTATTAATATAATAAGCTTTTTGAATTTGTTCTTGAATCAATTTCTTACCTGATCAATCATGGGCATAAGACCAATGGCTTTGGCTTGTAAAAAACTTCCAGGAAGAACTGGTTCCTAATCAAACATGTAGTTTTCCATTAAATAAACAACATTTATAATGATGAAACAGTAACAATAAACTAAGCATGGACGGTAAAGAAACACAGCCTTAGGAAACAGTACCAACTAACTAATGCAACAAATCGGCAGAAAAATAAAATATAAAAGTCGGGAGGTTCAACCTGCATGAGGACCAAAACATCCATTGGGTCACTGTCTTCACAAAGTGTACGAGGAATGAAACCATAGTTATGAGGGTAGACCACTGATGAGTACAAGACACGATCAACCTGAAAGAAGTGTCAACAGGAAAGCAGAATGAAACAATTCTCAATAAAACAGTTCAGATGAGAATATGCAATGGTATATCTATAACTCTTGGCCAGTATCTTGTTAGACTACTTGTACTGAGGATTGTAGAAGAATATAAACAAACCTTAATTAGTCCCGTCTTCTTATCGAGTTCATATTTCACTTTACTTCCTTTTGTTATCTCCACAACCTGATGCCAGAAAGTGAAATTACATGATATCAACTATAACTAGAGCAGTTACAACAATGAGCTAGAAAGCAAAGGTTGAGTGACTCAAAATGTCTAGCACCGAGCTAATCAAAATAGTCATACATTCTACTGCAGCCTCTTGTGGAACTTAGCCTGAATGTTCCATGTCATGGCCTAATATTGGGTACAAGAAAATTTGTTAAAAAGTTAGTAAATGAAATGCATGCACTAGTTATAACACCTGAAGACATCATTTTCCTAAACTAATGCAAGTTAGAGGGAAGAACACAGGTGACACTGAAAAAAAAATAAAGACTTCCTATCCTGTCTGCAACAAAGCAATCATTGGAACCAGTGTGGAAGTAAACATACACCGAATGAACACATTTTCAATGAATGCATAAGCAAAAATTCTTTAATCCATATCCATCTCTGGGAACATGAGAATCAGGCATAGATATAGCAAATTGTTGCATACTTTTTCCATTATGCATTTTTCAAAGATATTTTTTCATATCCAATTCTTTTTTATAAAAGAAGAATTAAAAAATGAGAAAGACTACAAATATTCGCAAAGGTATATAAGTAGATGGAAACCGAGTACTTAGGCTAGCTTATTTAATGAATTGGCCAAAAAGCAAACATTTATTTAATGAATTGTGGGAATGAAAAGTCACGAAAGTAACAAAGTTGGCTACTAGATTGGAACAGAATCCCCCTGTTGTTCTCCTAATATCTCCTACTTGCCTAACTTTCAAAAGATTATATGTGTGAGTACTTTCTTCAAGGGTACGTCAGTTAACTTATTCTATCTGGCCTTGGGTTTTCTAACTTATCCACTCAACTAAGTTATGTTGGTGTGTGACAAAAATTTCTAGCGAAACACGGTCCTTTTTGCTGATTGATCATTTGCTTTGAAAGCCTAGTTAAGTGTCAAAAACTTGAAGTTACTCTAAAGAGTGGCATCATATCAATTTTCATTTGTCAAATAAAACCATATACTTCTTTGTTTAGTTCATCGATCAACATAATAAAGAATACTTACAACATTGAAGACAGCAGGGGCCTCAGAACCTGAGACAAATTTATGTTTAGTAAAAGAAACAAGTCAACCTAAAAGAATGCAGCACTACTTTTCTATTAGGTTCCAACCTATTTCAAGATCATGCCAAGGATGTGCAGCCACTGATCTCTTGGACAATGATGATAAAATCCTTTTGTTCAACTTTGGAGCTGCAAGATTCTCCTGTCCCTCACTCATATTTCTACACAAATAGCAATTAACATGTTAGAACATTATAAAAGCATATGCATACCAAAAGTGCTGAGAAGCTCATGAACATACATATGAAAGGGAATCTAGCAATTCAGGCTCTTTGTGATTTTAGTATTCTCGAAATGAAAATTAACCAAGTTGAAACAATATGATGCATGAAGTAAAAAATGCTTCAAATCAAGTAGAAATAGCCATTTCTATCAAAGAATCTCACTAACGATTGAGTTTATATCAAAATCCAAAGATGATTAAATTTAGCTAACTTGCAAGTAGCAAAGTGATTTCATTTACTTCTGAAATCATAGAGCCACAATATTAACATTGCTAGCTGCAGTTTGCTTGCCATTAGGATACTGCTTTAGAGCCCCAATGTTATGGAATCCACATGTGAATTGAAACTATCTCACAGCAGAATTAATTTCACATGGTAACTTTAATTCTAGTCACTTTGCCTTATTTTCCTTAAGTGGGGTGCAAAATTGATGCATTAATGGACAGAAAGTTAGCATATGTGGTGCTGTGCCTGGAATGTTTTAAAACATGAGCAGAGTCGATGCAGTTAGCAAAGCTTTTCAGCACTAATAAACCTTGTAAAAATTACATGTTACTAATCTAATAACCAACAAGTCCATTTGATGTTCGAGAGCAAGAGATAATTCAAAAACAGAAATGATAAGAAACAAGAATCAAGAACTCAGCATCATCCCAACTCCCAAGACATCACCTTTACTAAATCTTCCAATACTACCACTAGCTCTACTATAAAGTATAACTGCCAAAACTCAGATCAGATCAAACAAGAAAAAAAGTGGAAACCAGAAACAACCAAAACTCAAAGCGAAAGAAAACACAACCATTCCAAAGATCAGTGCAAGCAATCTGCTACCTTTCCTCCCAGCTCCGAAAATTGAAAAGACCAGGATCAAGTAAGAAAAGACAGAATCGGGAGGAAGCCTTCGGCCGATACTTTTACCTCGAACCAACAGGCGTATGCAGGCGGCGAAAGAACTGTGGTTAGCAGATCGAGAGAGATCGTCGCCGGTCGATCGGATTTGAGTGCGGGAGAGTAGGAGGGTTTGTGTGAGTATTTATAGTCGTTCGAGCGAAGAAGAAGGGAAGGTAATGCTACTGGAGGTGACGAAACCATTTGAACATACATATATTCCACTTTACACATCATAATTTCTATTTTTTATAAAAAGAACCAAATGTCCCTAACCGTTTCAAACTACTTTTGTCTAAAAAGAATAAATATAAATGTATTAAGAGAAAAAAAAATGAAATATAAATAAAATTTAAAATGATAATGGATAATATTATATTTGATAGAAAAAAATGAGTAATATATTTTGACCATCCAATAAATATTCATCCATATCACAAAAAGGAATGAGTCATTTTCATTCACCTTCTTTTACAAACTGTCCATCCATCTGTCGCAAAGGCAGTAGGGAATCACATTCCAAATTATAGTTCCAACTATATCAACTCAACATAAAATCTATTCATGTAGATTCAGCCGGTAGAACCGAAATTCTGATCGATTTAGTCGAAGAAAATGCAAAGGAGAGGAACCGAAAGTCGAAACCATTGCGAACAAATTTGGCATATCAACTACTCTGTGTGTGGGGTTAGCACTTGAGCAATAGACAAATGGGTTATCTGTTTGGACATGATTATTTCAGTTGCCTTTTTTACAATATAACTTTGGACAAAGGAAGAAACTACAGATAAATAACGCAAGAAGATCACAGTGATGATGCTTCAAAATGCCCAGATTTTGCTTTCCTACCTATAGTCGAGGCACCGAGAAAGATCTCAGGGAACAAATGGTCGCTCCTCGCTACCACTCCAAGGAGCGTGTTCTTCTGAGAGGTCGATGTGCTCTTTTCTTCTGAGTTACTGGTACTGGATTTTCCAGAAGCTGCAATGGAGTTTACATATCATAAGCTACTTTCTGGCGTAAACTTTATCTTTGAACGTGTTCTACTGATTTAATGAGTTCCCTAAGTAAACAGCTTAACATGAAATTTCAATATGAGACATGAAACTCATGATCTTTTTTTTTGAGCAAAAATGCCTTTTAAGGGACTGAGGATGAACTTTTCTTTCAGATTTATAAATGAAGAGCGCAGAGTCAAGACATACTTTCAAAAATGGGTTTGATCAAATGCGCACCTTGTAGTTGAACTATCAATTGTATAAGTAGATCACCGATACTATTATTTCAAGCACATATATGGTAGTTTGATGTAAACCAGAAATACAAAGTTTTACACCAAAGGGTAGGGGAGTTCAATTAGACCAACGAAACTGTAGTCTGAATAGAAACTTAATCTCTTACATGGACATCAACACACATATGCAGATATCTTCACCGGCAGAGAATGTGATTCAAGAAGATACTGCATAAGCAACCAAATGGTTCTAGCACTAGAAATAAAATAGATAGATCAATATAGGCATAAATAAATACTCAAATCTCTTAAAAAGATCCTTAACTGTGACCAGGAATTTAAGTATGAAGCATGGTGCATATTCATACTTGACTAACCATTTTGTCCGATACACAAAATGTTTCCTCAGACCAGCTAACAATTAATTAGTTCCAGTGGTCTTTCATTTTTTGAGGATGTTATACCTTCTTCAAGTGAGTGTGGATTTTGGATATATCAAGATCAGCAGCTAAAGCGATTTATCTGCTAACAAATGTTTTGTTTCAGCGATCTTTCATTCATACAGGTTATATTCAATACTCTTTTTCGTATGAGTGTTGATTTTGGATACATAGAAGTTAGCAACTAAAGCTATTGGCAATGACAGACAACAATTATCGTGCCATTTTATATGCTGTGAATGTGTTTTTGAAAACAATTTTTTTCCCCACAAACTCTCAGGGTAAGCAATGGAAATTAAATGCACATCTGCATAGAAGTGTCTTAAACAAATTAAATCTTTAACTTGAATGTTGAATATTTATATCAACAGTATTGTTCATATCAAAATAGGCTGCAAATAGAAAAAAAAAAATCTAAAAAATTGTAAGGTTGTGGGCTTATAGATATCAAATCTACCATCCATCAGAATCAACTTATGAAGAAATTTCAACATTTTGCAACAATGATCCCAAAAACTACCTGCTTAATTCTCATTCTTTGCTGCAGCTCCTGCAATTGATAGCTGACTCAGTATTCAATATCTTGATGGATCACAATCACTTAATTGAAACACAATTGAGAAAGAAAGATCTATGAAATGAGTTTCTTGTTTATCCTTGACAAAAATTTCTGGAAAGGTATTACCCGAGATCTTAATAGCTGTGCGTTTTCCTCCTCCAGTTTAGCTGCTAAAGATTCAAGCTCGACAATATATGCCTACAAAACATCAAGTTGCAGGGGGGAAAAAAATTCAAGCTTTAGAATTTATAATGAGTGATTCAGTGATCATTAACTTAGGAAAGTGAGGGGGGCAAACCAAAAACCTGTTTTCTCTCCCTTGATCTTGCAGCAGACTCCCTATTCTTTATCATTCTCTTCTGCCGCTGCATAGCAACCCTGTCCACTGGATCCAACAATGGCCTCTTCCTCCTTCGGTTTCTACTTGCAGCACCCTCTGCTCCGTTGACAAATCCGACAACCAAATCATCCGCAGGCAATTGCGGCGGCGGAAAAATAGTTTCCCCCATCACCGGATTCGTCCCACAGTCCGCTTGGATGGAACCGAACGGGACCCCGACGTCCTCCTCCGCCACGGCCCCGGCCCGCGCCAAGAAGTCCTCCAACGTCATCTCCGCCCTGGATACCCCGCGGCCATCGACCATTCCGCTGGCGGTGATATTCCTCCATACCTCCTCCACCGTCTTTCCGCCGACGCTCTTGAGCGCCGCCAAGCTACCCTGTCGCGACACCGAGGCTCCCACATCCGCCTCCAGGGCGGCGGCGTTCTCGGCGCATAAGCTGCGGAAGAGCTCCTCCATGCCCATGGAGCCGAGGCCCTTGGTGACTTCCCCGCCTCCGATTACGGATCCCTGGAGATCGACGACCGGAAGAGAGCAGACGGAGGTCTGGCGCGTGAGACTGGAGTTGGCGGCGGAAGACGACGCCATGACCCTCGATGCCATCCCCGAGCGGATTGGATCTCCAGGGGCCGCCGGCGATTAGGGGTGAGAGAGAGAGAGTAGAGTAGAGTAGAGTAGAGAGAGAGAGAGAGGGGGTGGGGTGGCGGTTGGAAGGGATGGACCAAACTCCAATTTAATGACTTTCGAAGGCTTTTTCTGTAAAACAAAAAAAATTAATACAGAGAAAATTTCATTTTAACCCCAAATATTCTCTTAATAATATAAAATATTCCTTATCAGTATGTCGTTAACCTTAAGGAGAGATACTTGAATTACAGAAATCCTGTGAGCAAAATGAAATTTCTCATCAACAATTAAAGCATTCCGTCACAGACTTGCACGGCAAACACACCGACAGCCCATCGCCCTCCGTCACGCCGGGCCCCGCATGAAACAACAAACCAGAAGAAGGTATTGTTTCCGTGTCTTAAACTTATAAAAATGTAGTTCCAGCTTGATCGTGCATGGCAGTTAACGTTACCGAACCCGATTCATACTCGCGCGGGCCCCATGTGGTTGTATCAGTGGGCAGGCCTTGGTTTTGCGCGTTTCGTGGGGACGTGTGATTAATAATTGAAAGGTTTCGGTGATAATTCAATGGATGGATTATTTTATAATTATCAAAGTGGCACTTCATTATCTTAACTTATTACATCGTAATGACAATTAAGCCAATCTTAAAGTGCTAATAATGCGAGAGGAAGAATGAGACCAAAAAGCTACTACAATCGTGAAGGAATCCAATCATTCACAGGGCACTTCATCATTCTCCCTCGTCGCCCTTTCAAGCTTACAATTGAGAGCTTTCTCTCCTCCTTTCCGCCTTAATAAACAACTCTTCTTTGCGATTCGCACTGTCTGCGTGATCTCATGCGCAAATTCGTCTAAATCTAATAAAAAGGAATTGTCGTCAAGATTTCTCAGATCCAGCTCACGATCTGTCCTGTTCAATAATTAAGTAGCACTGTGCTTTCACTGTCTCTCTCTCTCTCCCTTTCTTTCTGGCTTTCTGTTTCTTCTTCACTGCGGCACTGCCATGGTGTTTCTCTTCCTTATTTTCTCTCCAAGATCGGTTTTTTAATCGTAAAAGAGCGATCTTTTGCATTTTAAGTTTTTTTGGGTACTGGGCGTGAATGATCTTTCGCCATTGTTGGTTGATTTGAAGCTCGAGAAGGTCAAAAAGTCAAAAAGGAGTGGTTTTTTTTGTAGACGTTGTGTTCGGTGGAGGAGGAGCAATGGCGGACGAGAGGCCGCCTTTCCTCACCGACGAGCTGTCGAAGCGCACCGTCATCTTCGGGCTCCACATGTGGGTCATTATCGGCATTGGCATCGGCGCCGCCTTCGTCTTCCTCCTCTTCTTCCTCTCCCTCTGGCTCGCCTCGCGGCGCAGCAGCGCCGCGGCGGCGCCCGCCCACCGCCGCCTCAAGGCGGCGCACCGCTCCGCCTCTGCCTCCTCCTCCAGCGTCTCCAAGGAAATCCAAGAAATTCGCGTCGACCCCAAACCGCCTCCGCCCCAGGACTCCGACAACCCGGCAGCGCCGCTCGAGCGGCAGTCCCTGCTCCCGCCGGAGGCAGCCGCGCAACAGAAGATCCACATTGAGCTCGGGAAGGACCACCGAATCGCCTACCCGGAGCGCCACCTCGGCGGCGGCGGCGGATCCTCCCACTGCAGCGGCAAGAGCCGGTCGGCGGAGCAGGCAGCCATGCCGGCCCCCGAAGTATCGCACTTGGGCTGGGGGCACTGGTACACTCTCAAGGAGCTCCAGGCGGCCACCGACATGTTCGCCGACGAGAATGTGATCGGAGAAGGCGGTTACGGCATCGTCTACCACGGCATCTTGGAAGATCAAACTCAGGTTGCCGTCAAGAACTTGCTTAACAACAGGTACTAATCTCTTCTTCCTTTTAACTCATCGACTAGATGAATCATTTAACAATTCTCCATTTTATATGGTTTGTCTATGCACAAATTGTTTATAAAAAGCAGCCCTGTGCTCCCGCCAATGCGCGGGATCTTAGGGAAGAGTTTATTGTACGCAATTTTATCTTGTTTTGTAAAATGCTGTTTTCGTGAATCAAACTCAATCTCTAGGTCACACTTGCACCAAGGATTTTATGCATTAACAATTCTCCATTTTGTTTGATTTATTACAACTATTTACAAATTCCAACTATTTGGGATCGACAACACGAATCATTCAAGTGTTAACAATTCTCGGTTTTATACGGTTTGTCCATACGCAACATTGCTTATTTGTATATGCTTTGTGTGCTATGCTAAGAAGAATTGATCTATTTGGTCGATATTTTAAACATGTTGTTCTCAGGGGTCAAGCCGAGAGGGAGTTCAAAGTGGAAGTAGATGCAATTGGGCGTGTTCGACACAAGAATTTGGTGAGACTTTTAGGTTATTGCGCTGAAGGTGCTCATAGGTATCACGGTTTTCCCTTTTCATACTCTTGAGTCCTTGGTTCATTACTAGCCATCACAAGAATTTAGTTTTGTTATGTATGTTTTGTTTTGGATACTTAGAATGCTTGTCTATGAGTATGTCGACAATGGGAACTTGGAGCGGTGGCTTCACGGGAACATTGAACCTTCTAGTCCCCTCACTTGGGCAATACGAATGAACATTGTACTCAAAACCGCGAAAGGGTAATTTGAAAGACCAATGTGTTATTAGTCAAAGTGTTGTTTGATCCTATTAAGAAACTATGTTGAGAATTGATGTTCTTGTAGGATAATGTACTTGCACGAGGGACTCGAACCGAAGGTAGTCCACAGGGACATAAAATCAAGCAACATTTTGCTTGATAAGCAGTGGAATCCTAAAGTTTCAGATTTTGGACTCGCCAAACTCTTGGGGTCAGAGCGGAGTTACGTGACGACACGAGTCATGGGAACATTTGGGTTGGTTTTGTGTTCATAATGAGAGTGTTCGATATTTTGACTGTAGTGTTGATAACCTATCTTTGTTTTGCAGATATGTGGCTCCCGAATACGCTAGCACTGGTATGCTGAATGAAAGAAGTGATGTTTATAGTTTTGGAATTCTTATCATGGAGATTATTTCTGGGCGAAATCCGGTTGACTACAACCGAGCACCGGGAGAGGTTAGTAGTGAGTTTTCAGCATAACCGATACCATCCAATTGCGCATAATCTAAACTCAAAAAACTGTTTCAGGTTAACCTGGTTGAATGGATTAAGACAATGGTCACCAATCGAAAGACTGAAGAGGTATTGGACCCCAAGTTACCGGAGAAACCTTCATCAAGGGCCTTAAAGAAAACTCTTTTAGTAGCACTCCGATGTGTGGATCCTGACGCGCAAAAGAGGCCGAAGATTGGGCATGTGATACACATGCTCGAAGTCGATGATTTCCCCTATAGAGATGTAAGTTTAATACAAATATTTGAAATCAACATCGGCCGTTATGGACTAATACCTAGTCAGAGTTTAGTTTAGACGAAGGGCTTTTTTTGTTATCGTGTGATAGTTAACACATTTGTGTAGTTCAACACCATACATGATGTGTTATACTCTCGAAGGCGTGCAAACTATAGTAGACATGAGTTGCATTAGCATACAGGCAGGAAAGTAATAATGTAACTTACATTGTTCTTTCAGGACCGCCAAGCCGGGAGAACTTACCCGCAAGATAAAGCTCGATTGTTAGACAGGGCAATGGCTGAATCCGGTGATAGCAGCGGCTATGAGAGCAATGCAAGTATCACGAGGAGTAATAGATATCGAGAAAAGGCAAGAAATCTAGCATCTACTCCAAATCTATAGTAGATGGAGATCTTCATTCAGAGCTTGTATCAAAGTCATGTATAATATCTTTTCAATGGATTGCTAGTTATGCTGTGTTCCCCGTATTAAATTTTGTAGTGAATCTTTTCGTCTTATTTTTACGCCCTGCAATTCATCATGTATATAATTCTAGAAAAGTCAGGTTATCCATATTACGATGGTCTAAACTTTTGAAGAGCTCAATCGTAACATCTAAGTCATACAAAGAGATTAAACAAGCCAAATCATTGTTATTGCTTCAAGATCAATATCCAAACAATGTACAATCTATAAACTGTTCGCAATTGGTAAATAAGAGCCTAGACATTCTCAGTTTGCGTCTATGATCAAAGTCTATTTGTAGGCAAAAGTTTTGGGTATATCCATAGAGCCTTAACTTCAGCAGTTCCTGAATGGGAAATTCCGGTCCAGTGAGCTGACGGTTTCTCTGAAACAAAAATGGTGGAAAATAGCAATCAATTGACTAGAAGATGAATGAAATGAAAGGCAACTATAGTATTGAAGTCATTTATTAGCAAGAAGAGAGACAATAAAAGATCCTACTTGGCATGTTGGTTTTAGATAGTGTAGTATGTAAATGAAAAATCCAAGAACCTTAAAAAAATTCTAAAAGAAGAATATGGTTTACCAAATTAGTAGTTCTACTATGTATGCAGATGCATTATAATCTAGGGAGGCTTCAACTTCACCGGGGCAAAGAAGAGGTAGTCAAGAAACCAACAACAGAGCCAACCAAGCAGTTATGTTCTAACAGTGACTAAGATATGTTTATGTTTTATACATGGACATCATGTAGTAGAAGACTAGTGCCATGTTCCCCTATCTCCTCTTCTCTTTTATGATCATTCTCCTTTTTCTACTAATGCGCGCCATAGGCTATCCAATACTGGCTCCTTGGCAACTATAACATTGTGTTTGTAGATTCTTCTTTGATAAAAACACAAAGCAACCCTGCAACTCATACTTCTTCCTTCAATGAAAGTTATACTTAAGTTGATAGACATCATTCAGTAGAAGACAAGCAAAGAACAATCCAAGTTTCTATTGCTACTTCCATGTTTCCCTACCTCCTCCTTTCGTTCATGCTCTTTCTCCTTTTTCTACTATGTATCCAATACCGACCCCGTGACTATAACATCATGTCTTTAAACATAGTGGTTTTGTAGATTCTTCTTCAATGAAAACACAAAGCAACCCTGCAATTCATTCTAACTTCTTCCTTCCATGAAAGTTATACTTGAGTTGATGTTCTACACACACATGTTCTAAAACACTACATGAGATAGCATAGATTGAACATATTTGGTAAAGCAATGATCGATAACAATCTATATTTGGTATAATCTTTTGGAATGAACAATCTATTGCTAAACAAGAAAAAGTTCATAACATACCAGGTGTGCAAGAGGAAATTCTTCAAGATGTATATCTCCTACACTTGCAGCTGCTTCCTCATTCACATCGCAGAACCTCCGGGAAAGCTTTATCCAACCAAAAAAACAGTGCATTTGAATGGAGGTCAAAGAGGGCGCTTCGAGATGCAAGCGTTTCAAACGATTGCGGGTTGTTATCGCTAAAAATCCAAGTTTTGGACAAATAATTCGAAGATCGGTGCCGCGATGAAGAGTCAACCTGCGAAGATTTGGTGCCGCGATTTCAATGGAACAATTCCACGGATAGAATGACTTTAATGTTAGTTCTTCCAAAACAGGACAACAAGAGAGCAGCCTTGCCAGGCTCGTGGCCGAAATTTCTGCAATTCCAAGCATTAGGGAAAGCGTCTTGAGATTGCTGAAGATGATGCGGTTTGGAAGAGTAAATTCCCAAATATCAGTGTAGATCAGTTGCAGATTCAGCGCCACGAGCGATGGCCAATCGAACAGAATGTCGAATAGGGGAAGGTGATCTGATGGAAAGAAGAACTGGCGGAGAGTCACATCTTGGGCGCCGTGAGATTTGGCGTAGATGAGCAAGTCGCGGACGAGGGCTCCTCCGTCTTCGAGTTTTATTTTGAAGAGGCGAAGATGAGAAATAGAGCAAGAGCAGCTGCGGGATGCGAGGAAGCGGTCGACGGAGTTGGCACTTGACTTGTCGACGGAGGAGAAGACAATGGCGGGGACAGATTCCCAGAGACGACGCCATCGGCGGGCGAGGAGGGAGGAGCGGACGGAGTCGCGGGTGGGGAGGAAGGAAAGGATGTGGTGGAGTAGGGAATCGGGGAGACCGCTCAGGTAGTCTTCCCCTTCTGATTGCTGAGCTAGTCTTCGCCTTCTGGCCGGAAGGCGGCGGCCGGAGTCGTCCATGGAGAGAGACGAAGGCTGCGCGGCGTGATACGAAGCCTAGCGATTCATATTTATAGCCAAATAATTTGAAGAAAAATGATATGCTAAAAAAATATATATATATATTTCAATGACAAGTTCAAGGTTATGTTTGGACTTTTCCTTATGAATTTTTTATTTGAATATATTATTATTCTAATTTAATATATATTGTCCAATTTATCCTTATTTGACTATTTAATATATAGTTAATTTTTTTTAAAAAAAAATAAAATTTAAATGTAAATTAAAATGACACTCCTTACTTTTATTTTAGGATGACAATAGATTAACATATTATATTGGATGAAGGCTGAAAAACTTAAAACTTCAAAAAAATTTTTAATTTTTTTTATTTATTTATAATTAAAAATTATGCTTCCAGTATGGGAGCAGATCTCCTGACAAAAAAAAAAACAAAATCACAAGTGGATCATTCATAATTATAATCGATTAGTAGTTGTAATCCGGTCGTAATTGATTACAATTTTAAATTTACTGTCCCTCATGTTATAGTTTGGATCCGGACGGATGACTTGAGATAGCTCGGAGATCGTAGTCGTTCGGCGCCTAGTAGCCTAGCCATTTGCTCACTTATGACGGTTTTCGGTCGTCCATCCAGATCCAAACTATAAATTAAGAGGGATGATGAACCCAGAAAATGATCACAATCAATTATAATTAGATCACGACTACGATCCAACTATAATTATCAATAGTCAATCTCCTAATCTACTTTTTTAATGGATCAGAAGATTTAACCTCCCGATATAAGTCTTCCCTCTTCCGATTGTTGGTATAGTCTTCGTCTTCCCGACGGAAGGCGACGGGCGGAGTGGTCATGGATAGAGATGAAGTGAATGGCTTAAAAGTCCTTATTTTTATTTTTCAAATTTATAAATTTTAAATATTAAAATAATCTTTAAAAATAGTTACCCTTATTAAATGCAATATTTAATGTTATTTTTTTCAGTTAGATGATATTTTTATTTTTATCGCAATTATTTGAAAATTTAAACTTTCTTTAAAAAAAAAAAAAGAAAACAAAAGTTCACAATTGTTGTAAAATAACATATGTCCTTGCAAACTCCAATACTCCATAAACTCTCTCATTACTCCATAATTCATCGTCTCTTCTTATAACCTTCTAATTTATGTAAATACATAAGACTCCATAATTCATGGTCTCTTCTTGTAACCTCCTAATTTATGTAAATACATGAACATGTAATTTCAAGATGATTATACATATATAATTGGCATGAGAGTTCTATTTTTTTCAGCTATAAGTAATATCAAAAACAGGATATGCATATGTTTATATATTTTTCTCTATTAAAAGTATTTACATGTCAAAAAGTTAAATTTAAAATAAATATATATGATACATAATAATAATTATTAATGATTCAGTTTTCTTTGTATTAGATTTTTACTATATTCAATCTTTCAAAGTTGATTTTGGACGAGAAGATTCATTTGGACGGTATGGTCTTGAAGATACCATAAAAGATGGAAATAAAAAATCTTTATAAAGTCATACAAAATCAATGATATTCATGCATCACCATCTTCACGGAGGATTGAAAAATAAATATTTGACTATCAAAATAATTTAAAGGAAAGATATAAGCATTATAAAATTGTGATTCTTCTAAATGCTCGTTATGAATGGATTCATTTATGTTTACAAAATTTAAATCTATAAGTGAATATAACTCAGCTATATTTATAATTAGCTCAAAATTAAAATTATGTTGTGAAAAATTACTAATGAAGATATATTAGAAAAAAACACATTTTACCTTTCATGCATCTAATATGCTCCTGCAGCAATATAGAGAGAAAAATTTTAAGAAATATTCTGAGTTGATTACATATCTTCTTATGGTTGAGCAAAACAATGAGCTTTTAATGTAAAATCATGAGACTCGCCCAACTACTACTAGTCTATTCCCTGAAGTGAATGAGATAACTTGTAAAAATGATAAATAACAACATAGACAAAAATTTTATCATGGTCGTGGCCATAGACACAAAAATAATCGATTCAAGAAAGTGGTCGTGGCCATAGACACAAAAATAATCAATTCAAGAAAATCATGTTGGTTATAATAAAAGAAACACAATAACTCACCAAAAGTGGATTAACAATGATGGTCATCAGAAGTGGACAAATGGCAATAGTAAAAAGGTTCAAATGGACAAGATAATGATGACAGAAAAAAAAAGAAAAATCATGTTATAGATGTGGCATGAAAGGACATTGGTCATTTATTTGTCGTATGCCAAAATACCTTATTGATCTCTACCAAGCCTCTTTACAGGGCAAAGCAAAAGATATAGAGACAAATGTTGTCTTTTGAGATAATAACACAAATCATGGTCCATCTTATTGGTATAATTTGTACTAATAATCAAACTCAGATTTTGATATATAGGACAAAGATTAAAATTAGATTATATGTTATCTAACGTGGTTAAGCAAGTGTGTAGACAAATCGACCTGACGGATCTTGAGGACTAGACACTAGGCTGAAGTCCAATTAGGTTAAAGAGAACCAGACAGCTAGTAGGAAGTCCAGATGAATCAGAGAACACCAGACATCTAGCAGGAAGATCAGTTGGGTCAGGGAGGATCAGACAACTGGCAGAAAGTCAAGCTAAGTCAGGGGAACCAAACAGCTAGCAGGAAGTCCAGATGAATTAGAGAACACCAGACATTTAGCAAGAAGACTAGTTGGGTCAAGGAGGATCAGACAACTGGTAGAAAGTCCAGTTGAGTCAGGGAAACCAAACAGCTAGCAGGAAGTCCCAGTGGGTCAAGAGATCATGTAACGCCCCGGTCCAAGCAGGCCCCACCCAGATCGAGCCGGGAATGCCACCAGAATTGCCCATCAGATTGACGACTAGCTCCACAGACCACCGAAGATCCTTTCAGTGTGCTTTGTACTCACTCGCACGTACCCTAGAAAACTTCCCAGGAAATCATCCATCGTCAGATTTCTCCAAGCCAAGCACGCTCAACTTTAAAATTCTTAAGTTTGGACTTCCGAAAAGGAAGGTGCACCTTGGTGATATAGATAGTACCATCTAACCTTTTAAGCCACACTTAACCATAATCCAAGAACTGGGGTATTACAATCACCCCCACTTAAAGACACAACGTCCTCGTTGTGTAACCACGAATCACACCATAGACAAACCAAATCCCAGAATCTCCCTCGCTAGGTGGTGCCCTGGGTGCTCCTGCCACAGGCGCACTCACGGTCGCAAGGTCGCTCTGATACCATCTGTAACGCCCCGGCCCGGGCCGACCCCACCCAGACCAAGCCGGGAATGCCACCAAAATTGTCCATCGGGTTGACAACTAGCTCCACAGACCACCGAAGATCCTTTCAGCATGCTTTGTCCTCACTTGCACGCACACTGGAAAACTTCCTAGGAGGGTCACCCATCCTCATATTTCTCCAAGTCAAGCATGCTTAACTTTAGAGTTCTTAAGTTTGGACTTCCAAAAAAAAAAGATGTACTTTGGTGATATGGATAGTATCATCTAACCTTTTAAGTCATACTTAAGCATAATCTCAGAACTGGGGTATTACAGATCAAATATCAGGGAGACAAGTCTATGAATGGTAAGTGGAGGTAAGCAACTGGAGGAGAGAGATCTAGTGAAGTCGAATCCCAATGGGACTATAGGCATTGGTCACACTTAGATCAAACCTAGAAAATCTAAGTTGAGATATGATCTAAGTCACAAATATAAAATTGTTCATTCAAATATCTTTCTAACTCTGTGTTGCAGGGATATATGTAGATATTCAAATTCTACATGCGTAACCAGTGATAGAGCATAATTCCGAATCTCGAGTTAAAAGTTATAACTTTCGAAAGATTGTCGCGCATCTAAGATGATTGAGGGCATCCTAGAGTGCCCAGGGGGCACCCCAAGACAGTTGGAGGGGCCTCAGGACAGTTGGAAGCACCTCAGATAAGATATTTTAGCTTGAAGAAGAGATAACATAGTGCATCAGATAAGACCTCCTCAAGACGCCCTAGGCCATTAGAGGTGCCCCACATGCCTTATAAAAGTAGTCTACGGCTAGAAACTCAAATATTGTTCATTCTAAGCTCAAACAACCTTTGCGATGCTCTAAAATTCGACTATGACGCTGCAACGCTACTCCAACATCAAGCTCCAACCTTCGAATTCAATTAGTGTTGGTATAACATTGTTGTTTTCTTTTGAATACTTGATTAAGGAAGTATAGAGCATTACACTTCCTTTATATTTGTATTCAACCTCTTTGTCCGAAGGTTTTTCAAGAGAGATTTTAATAGATTAACCAATCGATACGATCCAAGAGAGCGTTAGCCTTGAATTAGTAGTCCGCTGAAGCAACGAACCAAGTAAACAGCTGTGATGTTTCTTTTCTACTATTCTCACTTTATTTTTCGGTTGCATATTGATGTTTTCTCGACAAGTTTTTAAAACCCAAAAAAAAATAACATATTCCTTAATTATGGACATCTATAAACTCCCTCATTGCTCCATAACTCATCATCTTTCATAACCTCCTAATTTATGTAATTGCATGAGCATGAGAGTTTCAGGATGATTATGTATCTATAAATACCTATGTATATATTCTTTTCGAAAATGAGAAAAAAAAGGTTAATAATATTTCTTTCTCGTATGCAATTGCTTATGTTATTTCACAACGATAATAAGATATTGGCTACACAATAAAAGTAGGGAAAATTTACATGCAATCTCCATTGACAAACAAAACTTTGCATGTAGTCTCTAGTGGTAAAAATCTTTATTTCCACTCCCTAGTTAAAAATATTTACCTAATTACCCCTGATATTTTTAAGTATAAAAAAAAAATATAATTCCTCTTAAATTTAGTACATTAAACTAAAATCTAGTATATTTTCTATCAAATTGAGTCCGATTCTTTTTCCATCTCAATTAGATAGAAAATATACTACATTTTCTTTAAATGGTACTCAATTAGATGGAAAATATACTAGACTTTCTTTAAATGATGCTGAATTTAGGAGGAATTATATTAAGTAGGAAAAAAATCATGCTCAGTTTAATAGAAAATATACTAATTCTAATTTAAAGTACCAAATTTAACAGGAATTATACTCGTTTTAAAACTATTTGTACCTAAAAATACGAGAGACAATTTTGATAGAAAATATACTCGATTATTGTATAAAGTGTTGATTGCAAGAGGAATTATACTCCTTTTAGTACATTTTTTATAAAATTGAACACGATTCTTTTTCCACCTCAATTAGATAGAAAATATATTAGATTTTCTTTAAATGATACTCGATTGAATGAAAAATATACTAATTTTTTTTTAAAATAATGTTGAATTTAGGAGAAATTATACTAAAACAGGGAAAAATTGTACGCAATTTAATAGAAAATATACTCAATTATAGTGTAAAGTGCTAACTTTAAGAGCATTTATACTCATTTTTAGATCTTTTGTACCTAAAAAATTTGAGAGGAAATTAGATAACAATATTAGCATGAGAAAGTTGAAACAAATAAAACTTTACATGTAGAGAATGAAATAAAATTTTTTGTGATTAGGGATTACATGCAAAGTTAAAGTTGTCATCGGAGATTTTTTCTCTAATTTACCGATAAATATAATATTTATAAAAGAAAATAAAAAAGTAAAACAAATTATTTTATAAAATCTTAGATCCAACACAGATAGATAGATTCGAAACACCATACTACTCTATAAAAGAAATTAGAATAATACATTTGAATAAATATCCCTTCATTAATTAATTAATTAATTATTGAATCCAATATACTTTTTCAATAAACATCCCTATAATCAATCTTTTCCTTAATTACTAACTCTATAAGATTAGAGAATTTAGATTAATTAGTGATAACTTTTTATTAACCATCCTATATTTGAACTTGTGACTATAAGATCATATGACAAAAAGTTCACCATTGCATCTAACTTCCCCTTCAAATTCCCCTTCAAACATAATATTTACAGCTACTTGAACGGTCTTTGATAGCTTCTTTAGCAACGCCGACCGGATTCTTTCTAGATTCTCCAAGGAAGATGAACTCTCCCCCTCGCTGAAATCCTCGTCACGCAGTCGCTGAAATTGACAAATGGTACGAAAAGAAATGATCAATGAAGCCAAAGAAATTGCATCGCCATTAATGTTTCTTCAAAATTAGTAACCCAAACTCAAACCTTTTTGTACTCAATTAAAATTAAAACGAGCGACTGCAGTTTCGGTGTACATTGAAGAAGATCAAACACGACGTCCAGGCTGAACTTCTTTGTGACATACATTTTGATCTCCAACTGGAGCAGTTTGTGAAAGATGGGAAACCCTTCCCGTTGTTTCTGAAACAATAATGATCAGTAACATTGAGTTCGTTCTAAAATAATCAGGAAAATTAAAGATCAAAAACATACCAGGAATTTAGGAAAGCCTGAACGACATGTATCTAAGACAATTACAACTACAGCAGTCACAATCACATTGAATAGAGTCTGAGCAAATTTTCCAAAGAGCCAAATTTGGTATAATCGAACAGAGGCCAAGGAGTTTGAAGCTTCTTTGGAGTAGGAATCACAGTCAATCAGAGAAGATTTGGAGCTTCTATTTGAATGGTTTCGTGTTGGGGATATTCTGCACTTAGTTTTAGTTCTTCTAAAAGAGGGCAGCCCGAGAGCAGCTTTGTCAAGGTCTCGTTGGGAATTGCAGCTTCACCGAGTCTGAGGAAAAGGGTCCTGAGGTTGCTGAGGGCGATGGAATTGAACGCTAATGTGCAGTTCTGGCATCCTAGAGCTTTCAGATTCAGCGACGCGAGTGATGGCCAATGGAGCAGATCGTCGAGTAGGGAAGGGTCTAAGGAGTGGCAGTGGAGGGTCGCGTCTTGAGTGCCGTGGGATTTGGCGTAGTCGAGCAAGTTGCAGATGGGAGATTGGATGCGCTGGAGGCCGAGTCCGGGGAGGCGAAGGCGAGAGACGGAGTGAGAGTCGCTGCGGGCGGAGAGGAAGCGGCCGACGGTGTCGGGATTAATTATCTCGTTAGTGTAGGAGAAGTCGATGGCGGGGACGGAGGCCCAGACGCGGCGCCACCGGCGGGCGAGGAGGGAGGTGCGGATCGAGTCTCGGGTTGGGAGGAAGGAGAGGATGTGGTGGAGAAGCTCGTCGGGGAGACCGCTGAGGTAGTCTTCCTCATCCGACAGCACGCGCCGACGAACGCGGCGGGGGCTGCTGGCGAACTCGTCCATGGAAGGAGAGAGAGGAAGAAGACCGCGGCGGCGTGGGAGGCAGCGGCCGCGATCTCTAGGGCTCCGTTGATAGAGCGATTATTTAATCCAGAAAATTAACGGAAAGTCACGATAATAACGGAGCTAAATTGTTTTATAAAATAAAATAAAATCTTTTCTATCTTCAAATATATCTGTAAAAAAACTTGTAAAAAGTATCTAAAAAAGAAATTAAAACAATTTTTTTCCATAAAAAAATAAATTAATATTTTTCCAAAAAAATTATTATATGTAGTAAACACAAGAAACTAATTAATTCAAATAGATAGTAAAAAAAATTGAAAGTAATTTTTTTTTTTTTGGTATAAAAGGAATCAAAGTAAGGGCACCATAAATTCTTCCGTTGCCACATATGTATAACGTCAAAAGTAAAATATCTCCCACATTTTTCACTATAAAAAATCTATCAACAATTCTTTCATAAATTCATATTTTTCATTATATATATTTCTGTCATCTTTCTATTTTACCATTATATGTAATTAAATTTTAATAAAATTTAAATTAATAAATTATTAATCAAGATGGACGGTCGGCTAAGATGATAATTTGACCTTTTACTATTGATATGATATATAAAGGTGAGACACGATAAAGTGAGATAGTCAGAAGTCAAAAGGATATGACAGTCCAAAGTCAAGGAGATGTGACAGTCATAAGTCAAAGGGACGTAACAATCAGCAGTTAGGAGGGAAAATGAGTTAGACCGTCTGACGTCATCAGCCGCATAATTCTTGGTCGGGTACAGACATATCAGGTTCTCAAATCTAAGATATAAGATGTCCTTAACTCGATTCACATAGTCAGGTTTGGTATTTTCAATAAGACAACTCTCGATCGACCTTTCAGTGAATCAAAAGTGAGAGATGGGACCCTCGTCATAACTCATCTCCCTCACCAAGACTCGAGCTAGAGTCACACTCGAATGATCACCCCGAACTGTTCATAATTGAACACGGTTAGAACAAAAACCACTAGACAACAACAATATCAAGGAATCAACTATCATAGCCTTCATTCTTCCTCTGTCCCATAGGAGAAATGATAATAAATTTTTTTTGGTCTATACGATTTTTTTAATCGTTCATCTGAACGAACGAATTTGGATGAATTAGTGATAAATTTTTTATTAAACATCCAATTTTTATAACAAGAATCTACCAGATTAATTTAATTTGTTAAAATATAGCATTGGATGAATGTCACAAAGTTAACAAAATCAATATTAACATATCAAAATTTAATAGGAGACTGCTACTCTATCCCATGTTGGAACTCTTTCTAATAGAGTCTTCAGAAACGCCGATCTGATTCTTTTGCTCTTCATATTCACCGAAACCCTTTCCAGATGCTCCAATGGCTCATTAATACTCGATGATAAACTCTTCTCCCACTTGTCGAAATCCTCATCACACCACCGTGCCTGAAATTGATGATCAACACTCAAGTAGGCAAAGAAATTGCATCGCCAATAATGTAATATAATGCTTCTTCAAAATCAGTATCCAAGCTCAAAAACCTTTTTGTACGCAGTTACAACGAGCGACTGCAGATTCGGTGCGCATCGAAGAAGATCTAACACGATGTCCAAGCTCAAGTTCTATGCGACATGTATTTTGATCTTCAACTCGAGCAGGTTGTGAAAGATGGGAAACCCTTGGATGACGGCCTTATATTTTCTCTGCAACAAATTGAACAAACAAAAATATATATGATCAGTACTATTATAATTAACATCTGCATAATTCGATTTGGAAGGCCAAAAACATACCAAGAATTTAGGAGTAAAGCTTGAAAGACATTCATCTGATAAAATTATAGCTACCGCAGTCACATCGCATACCGAATGAGCAAATGTCCTAAAGCGCCAAATATTGTATAATCGAACAGAGGTCAAGGAGGGCGCTTCGACATGCAAGTACATGAAACTGAAGTCGGGATTTAGCCTTAGATATTCGAGCTTTTGACAATTGATTTGAAGGTTCGTTGGAGTAGGAATCAGAGTCAATCGGAGAAGATTTGGGGCTTCGATTTGAATGAGTTCGTCGTCCCAGAGATAGTCTGCATTCAATTTTAGTTCTTCCAAAACAGGGCAGCCGGAGAGCAGCTTCGCTAAGCTCTCGTTTCGAATTGTGTTTTCGGGGAGTGCGAGGGAAAGAGTCTTGAGATTGCTCAATCTGAAGATGCATTTGGATAATGTGCGACTCTTACAGCCGACGACTCGGAGATCCAGCGACACGAGCGATGGCCAATCGAACAGGAGGTCGAAAAGAGAAAGGCGGCATTGCTCGAAGAAGAAATCGAGGAGAGTCACGTGCCGGGCATCGTGGGATTTGGCATATTCGACCAACTTATAGACGACATTTTCGCGATCAACGCGGCGGAGTCCGGTGACGTGAAGACGAGAGACAGAGTCGCCGCCGCGGGAAGCGAAGAAGCGGTCGATGATGCTGGATTTTAGCGGGAGGTAGGAGAAGTCGATGACCGGGACGGAAGTCCAGACGTGCCGCCATCTGCGGGCCAGAATGGAGATGCGGATGGAGTCGAGGGTGGGGAGGAAGGAGAGGATGTGGTGGAGAAGCTCGTCCGGCAGATTACTCAGGTAGTCTTCTTCCCCCTAATTCCGACTGCAAGTGCCGGCGAAAGCGGCGGCGGCTGATACTCAAATTGTCCATGAAGGTAGGAAGGCGGCGGCGGCGGCGGCGTTAAGGGTGTGGCTTTCTCTAGATCTTTATATGATGTGTAACAGCGCCTTATAAACCCTAAAAAACAAATATGTATGTATGTATAGAGTTTTATCATCCTGCACAACGTCGCCGTGAATATCTAAACCCTGAATTTTACATTTTAAACCCTAAAAAATAAATTAAACAATATATACTATTCGATAACAAATCATTATATGATTTTTGTTACATGCATGAGCACCTATAGTTTTTTTTAATTTTCACTTTATTTAACCTAAATCATACCTAAACTCTACATATATTTATTTTCAGAATACATGTACTTATGCATCTAAACGTGAAAAATATGTCAAAATACATTTATTCATGTATTTATGCCTATAAATACATGTGTACTTAAAAATTATTATTCCCAAATGCATTTATGAAAAATACTTAGTGATTATATATATATATATATATATATATAATGCTTTCAGTCGGCAATTCATAAATAATTTGTAAATCTTTACAAAGACGAATACAATAGATTTATAATTTAAGTGCAGTAAATAAAAGTATACCAACAACTTCTAGAAATCTGGAAGGCTGTGCTTTCAGTTGCTGGAGTTGCGTCACTTTGTCGTCGGAGTTGTGTTGCTCGGTCATCGAAGCAGCGTCACTCGGTCGTTGGAGTCACGTCGTGGAGTCACAGGAATGTCTTTGGAGTAGAGTGCAAGAAGGCAATCACAAATACAAGTTGTGTCTTTGGCTCTTGGAGGAAGGCTTCTTATAAAGGCAGTTCCGGGCGCCTAGATTCCTTCCGAGCGCCTGGACCGTGACGTCTGCCATCCAATCAGCGTGTTCCAAGTTGGCGATGAGATAAAATTTAGGCATTCTGGGCGCTCGGACTAGCTCCAGGCGCCCGGACCAGCTTCGGGCACCCAGACCCCATTTTCCAGCAACACTTTTTCCTACAAGAAAAGGTTAGTTTCAGAATATAAAAATTATACTACTCTGCAAAACAAAGTTAGCACAATATAACAAATAGAGTAGTAATTAGATTCTGTCTCTCTGAGGCCAGAATCTAGTCGAAATCTCAACTTAGACTTCCCAAATAGATCTAAGTTGGATCGATATTTACTACTCCCTCAAACGGGGAACACGTCCTTACTAAGTCACTCTCCTCTAGTGACTTACCTTAACTTATTGTCTTGCCAAATATCCGATCAGTCCGTCGACCTGTCTGGACTTCATGTCAGCTATCCGGTCTGCCCGTTGACCTAGCTGGACTTTTCTGCAACACTGAGTTAGCACAATAGATGAAATAGTAAAGTAAAACAGTGGTAGCATTATTAATAATTCGCTTGTCCGGTCGACCGTGCGCGGTCGATCGGAAACCAGTCGGTCACACATTACCTAGGATTACCTCCCTAGGGTTGCTCATCTTCACTCACTAGGACTACCATTGCCTGGCTTCATTCACAAGGACTTCCACCACCTAACTTCACTTACTAGGGCCCAACTTCACTCACCATGACTTCCACCACCTAGCTTCACTCACTAGGGCTCGACTTCACTCACCAGGACTTCCACACTACCTAGCTTCACTCACTATGGCCCGACTTCACTCACCAGGACTTCCACACTGCCTAGCTTCACTCACTATGGCCCGACTTCACTCATCAGGACCCGACTTCACTCACCAGGACTTCCACTTGCCTAACCTCTAGTTAGGACTTCTTACTTGCATATCCTTCGGTTAGGACTTACCCTTACTAGTCATCTAGTTGAGTAGACTACTCTCTTCCAAACATCAAGTCCTGTTTGGATTAACATTTGGTCAAACTGATCAGACTTAGGTGAATTGTCAAACATCAAAACCCTAGAGATCAATTGCACCAACAATAGACACTTAGACTACGCCTTGAACCAAGTGAGTATAAGACGAGTGAAATGAATGAAACACGACTCACTGTAGTTTCTGAAATGATTCAGAAGATGTTCTGTGATCAACCATTGATTTCTCAGTTAATTGAGATCATGATGTACTACTAGGTGTCACTCATTATTGATCCATAATTAATAGTTATTATGAATGATCAAGATAAACTGGAAACCTATTGGGTCACACACACTACAAGTTTATTTGAAATATTTAAAATGAGTTTGAGAATTAGATTCTGAGATTAAGAGAGACTAAGTCTATTTAGACCAGATGAAAGACAAGAATGGAAATAAGAGTGGTGCAATGGAAGTGTGGATGAGTTACGTCTTTTGAAGACGAGTTAAACCATCTTTGGTTTAATTATAAACTAAAATTGATTTAGTTTTAAATTAAGAGAGTTTGGCCTTGAACCAAACCAAAAGTTTAATGGGTTAAGTTTTGGTTAAGGAAATTGGGTCGAGTTTGGTCGTTTTGATCCAACTCATCTAAGGGATCTATATATTGATATATAAGAGAAAATTTATAAGAACAATTCATTATTTTCTACGATCTTCCAAATATTATAGGTTGATCCCCAGTAAGTTGTAAATGACTGTGGACCATTCACTCTACCTTTGTAGTCGGCCCTTAGGAAAATAGGTTTGATGCCAAAATAGGGGGTTATCAACTACAAAAGATTTACCCAGCCATCTAAAGATGTCATTGCAAGAAGCTCCAGTCAATTTGGAGTCCAAAGGAAGAATCTATTATATACAGTTTTACCTTATTTTGCAAGAGGTTGTTTTCGATATCGAAACTTGTAATCTTTAGGTCACATGATAATAACTTTATCGTTGCACTAAGACTCTCATTCTGATTATCTCATGTAAAATACATTACAATATTCCTCTTTTCCTAAATATAACATATATAATTTGAATATAATTAATAGAGGCACAAGATTTAAATAGTTAATTCCTAATAGTTGGTGCTAAGATGCCTTACTGATGTGAGAATGCTGAATCAACGAGATATTCTAAATTGAAGTGTTAAAAGGAAATATAGTTTTGTGAATGATATTCTAGAATTCTGTAAATTACTCATTCTTCATACAAGATTATCCATAGTTTTTATCAAGGTGTCGGTAAAGTTAATGGAGGGATAAAATCTGCATAGTTGATCCCAATTATTTGGTACTAAAATGACATGTTTATGTTGATTTTGGAGAATGTGTGACTTTAAATAGAAGGAAATGGTAAATGTTAGTCTAGGTTTGCGAATGATATTCTAGTTATGAAATGAAACATTTTTCATGGAAAAGTATGATGATTGTGTAGGGAAACATCCCCATTAAGATTTAGTATGCCTTCAATGTACATGAATTTTCAATTACCATCATCTGGAATTGCTTAGAAATTAACGTGACAGTTGACATATCTCGCATGACAACTAAAGAGCTTATAAATGCTAATGATTGTCAACTATCTAATTAATTTTGACATGACCAAAACATCAAAACTTAACTTGAACTTCGTCAACCGAACTTAGTCAACTTTGACCTAACACCTAAATCAATATGGTATCATGCAATCAAAGAAGTAAGTTGCCCATTCCTAGACAAGTAATCTGAAGTGAATACTATTGCCATCTCGATGGTATTTAATTTGCTTTTTAATTCAATGTTTGTGTCATGTAAGGATTTGCAACTGTATCAAAATATAGCAAAATGAATTTTAGCAATGTAATTAAATGATTATCTCATTGTATTTGTCCCTTGTCATCTTTTGTTGCTAGAATTTGATGGCGAGGAATATAAAGCTGCAAAAGTCGATCCAATAGCTCAATTTACAAAACCTATCGCGGTACGCTCATGATTTTCTCATCATTTTTGGGTGTTATGTTTATTGACATGTTCTTCCTTTACTAGGATCACATATGAACTGGAATCATGCTGAAGACACCCAAGCAATCGTACAACATTCAACCTCAGTAAAGATATTTAAATGAACATTACAGCTTGCCAGCTGCTTAAATTCTTCATAACGAGCATCACTTTACAATTGTTGATCATAATTAATGTATTATTCACTATGAAAGACACATTTTCATTGTGAGTTATACTTTATCTGATCATAACAAGATGATCAGAATATTCTTTCTCAGTTCCAAGAACTTAAAGCTCCAGACTATGCCAATATTCACACTTATTTAGCAGCATGTTTTATATCATCCATCACCACAAATTGAGATAAATATGAATCATGAGAGGAAGCCAATTAAATTAACCAAAGTATTAAATTTGAAGCTTTTGTATTAAATTATTATGGGGCGGAACATAAAATAATGGGGCTTAAAGTCAAGAACACTAGCTTTCTCAGCCTTACAGATTTTATAAAACTATTGAAATTTGTCATTTTGATTTTGAATTTATATTTATGTTCATTTGACCATAGTTGTCAAAGTAAGGGTGAATATTGGGTTAATTTGGTCCATAAATTAATCGAATTAATCGAAAATTAATTTAGTGTTAGCTAATTAAATCAAATCAAAATTTTATTAAAACTGAATTAACCGAATTAGTTATTTCAATTAACACCGAATTAACTAAATTTATTTAAAATAATAATAAAAAAATTTATACAAAATTAATATAAATTAACCGAATTAATCGAATATCCATCTCTCTCAAAAGTACTCATTTCATTAACTTAAAAGTGAAGTGCAGCAAGGCCCAAGCTTTAATATATCGGTTAATTTGTAAGGGTAAATAAAAATTTAGTTAAATGGAACAAATGGATCGAATTTAAAATTTTAATTTGATTTATTTAAAATGTCATTAAAAAAAAATGTTTGAGATAGGTTTTAAAATTTTTTATACTGTTAAACTAAACCGAATTTTAAAATTGAATTAAATTTTTAAATCCTAAATTTTAGACTCGACCAATTTCTTATTAGGTCAAATTATTTTTTAAAAAAAATAATTTGTTCGACTCAGTTTATTCGATTTTATCAAAATTTAATTTGATTTATTCAATTTTTATCAAAAACTATTTCAATTTAGTTTATTTGAAAAAAAATAATTTAATTAATTTGATTTCATTCGATTCAATTTTAATCGAATACTCATCTTAAAAATATTCCTCATCCAAAATGAGATAACAAATGATTTGACAATTGTATATGAGACAATATAAAACTTATCTAGCAATCTACTTTATTAATACTATTTTACTATTACGAATATAAATAATACTAATTTTATGACAGTACAACACTTAGATGCATTAACAAATCACTCCAAAACTTGTTAATCATTCAAAACATATACAATGTAAAGTTTCATTAAGGATACATTTGATAGTAAATACAATCATCATCTGAAGCATCTTTTAAATAAATCAAATAGCCCTGGAATTATGATGCAGTGATAAAATATTCAAATTATCATTCAAGTACCCATGGTTTGAATTTCAGTTATGACAAATTTATAAAAAAAATTTCTTCCAAATAGGAGCTCCTGGGCTACCCGCTGTGAGTACTTTCTGATTTACCCTGATGATCGGTGGGAAACTTCTATAGGATCGGAACGGTCACCTCAGACTCGACGTTACCCAACTGATTAATCATTTTTTAAAATAAATTAAATAGCAGACTTTTCTAGAATTAGGATGTTAAAAGCATAATGTATTCACCGTTGCATTAAGTTTGTTTCATAAGTACCCATGGGAGGATGCTAGTAAAAGTTTCTATCACCGACTTTGAATGTAAAAGTTGTTAGTAAGCAGATTGATCAATTTCTTCCCTTTCATCTCAACAAGTATTGAAGGTCAAAGTACGTCTTATAAATATGTTTCAGGCACTATAAGTATTTTAGACTCCATGTTCAAGCTTAAGTTCGCCTAACTCGCATCAAGGTTCTCAACAAAATGTGCATTCCAGTATTAATTTTAGAAATGGACAATGCAAACTAATATAATGACAATCATAGCTTTGTAGAATGATGAGCTAATTAAACAAAAACTCAATTGAACCACTACCATGTCACAGGGAAATTAACTCATCAACACAACAATGTGCATCATGATTAATAGACATGAACAATAATGCAAAGCATTCGTTGCACCATCCCCTAACAAATCTGAAGGAAATAGAGACTATCACAATTCTACACATTAAGATCCTAATCCTATCCAAACATCACAATCTGCAAAGACAAAAAAAAAACTAGAGAAAACAGAAGGAGTGTACCAGTGCAACTAAAATGAACTTGTTAAAAATAAATAAATAAATATGTTACCTTAACGACCCCTCTAGTGTCGGTTCTATTGATATGAAGAGAGGTACATGTAGATATACAGGCGTTAGGTATAGGATGAGATAAACTTCAAGTCATCAGTTCCTGAAAATCGATGCCTGACCATTATGCCAAAGATATTATGCACCCACCGTCTACGCTATACCGTAGGGGCGAAATGAAAACTGTTAAAGCTCCTTCACCCATCCACTCCCCATCTTGAATAAACCAAATGCATTCACATTCATATACAAATACCAACCAAAAACTAAGCAGAGTGTACAAGATCAATGAAAAAATTGGTATGATACCTCTACTAGAACATGCAACTTTGATACCATTCCAAAACATCAAGAGAAGTAGACAGGAAAGTTTGATAAACTTAAACTGCATGAGCCTGCAAATCAATAAATACTAATTGAGAATTAAGAATTAAAATATTTTTTTATAAAAAAAACATGTGATCCAAAAAGTAATTGACGATGAATCTCAGATATTTGGTAGAAGAGTGTAAAATTTTAGAAACTGATCTACCTATTACATGAAAGAAAAAAATGTCAATAAACTTAATTATCAGTGAGAAACAAAAGTAAATTATAATCATAACATTAAAATATAAATTGCTAATTAATAATACACAATTAAGCAGTAAATAATAAAAAATTAATGAGTAAGCACAAGGTGTGACGAATTTTTGATCTTTGACGGGAACGATAATGTTTTGATATCGTGCCAATATTTTGATGTATAATATAGGTAATATATTGGAGTAGTAGAAGAAAAGAAATAAAAACATAGGAAGAAGAGCATGATTTTAATCGTGTACCATGCTAGGATAAAAGATTCGGAACATATTATTATGATAAATTCGTGAAACTTTATATCACTCAATATAGACAATGTCTTATTCCTTTGCTTCATCTCCTTCCACCTTCAACATTCAATATATCATCGACATCATGCATTAGAGCATCAAAACGATACATGATATTGAAATATCTTTCAGTCAAAGACCAAATTATTGCGCGACTCAAGTTTATGAACTTTGGTGTCGAATGGTATCAAGTATAAGTGGTATCAAGTATAAGGTGATTTAGAGAACAATATATTTTAATAGTTTTGATCGGTATGATATTCGGTTTCAAAACATGGTAAGCATAATTCATACCTAAATATGGTAGCAAATTAAGATTAGGAATACATTAAAAATTGATTCCTAAATAATATCATTTGTTTGTTATATGTTAAATTGCAATTGATAGTACTATTACACATTTATTAAACATTGAATAAACGCATGATGATATTACTTGTACCAATATTCTAAATTCATTGATCACATTAATAATTTGATAACTTAGACAACATTATGATTCATAATTAAACTTTATAATATCATAGGTATATATTATAATATTAATTAATAGTTAAATAATTAAGTGTATTATAACTAGTAATTATATCTGAATTTACTATTTCTTTTTTTATTCTCATTTTTAGAATTTTCCATTGTAAAAATTCTTATCTTTATTTTCTTCATTTCCAATTATAACACTTTTGGGGCAACATTATTGATCCCAATATCATATCCTATTTCTAAAAAATTCAAAAAAAAACATAGGGGAAAAGGACAAGATGAAAAATAGGAAATCCTTAGCTAGAATTAACTTTATGTTTCAAAGTTTAGGATAATAAGAATGTACCGGCTTTAAACTTGTAAAAAAAGATAAAACTATATGATAAATTGACATGTTAGGCTAATTCCAGCATGCCAGATGGTTATTGAATGCTACTTTAAGAACCATGTGTTTATGTATTTTTGGATAATTTTAACTTAACTAATTATAAAAGTGTTTTTTCATAGAAAATAAATTAGATATCAGAAAAACCTACTTCATTTCCTTCCACATTCAACATTCAATTTATTATCGACATAATACATTGGACCGTCAGCATGATATAGAAAGATCTTTTCAATTAAAGACCAACTCAAGTTTTTGAATCTTGATGTCGAATGATATTGAATATCGATAATTTATCAAAATGATACGTTTAGACCATTTCGATCGACACGATACAAGATTTTAAACCATGGGTAAACATAACTCATAGCTAAATATGATAGCAAATTAAGATGAATAATATATGAAATATTTGTTCCTAAATAATATCATTTGTTTGTTAAATATTAAATTAAAATTGATAGTCTGTTACATATTTATTAAACATAAATAAACCGTAGTTATTGGTTGTAGTAATATTCTAAATTAATTAATCATATTAATAATCTGATAATTTAAAAAAATATTAAGATTCATAATTAAACTTATAATATCATAGGTATATATTATAATATTAAATCTGAAATTTCCATTTTTTTTCTCATTTTTAGAATTTTCTATTGAATTCTTATCTTCATTTCCAATTATAACTGATCCCAATATGGATTATGTTGGCCTTAAGAAAGGAAGTTCATAGCTTTTGCCATGCTTCAAAGTTTAGGACAACGAACCGACTTTAACATTGGTCATGACTTGTAAAAAAAATAAATAAAACTACATGATAAATTGACATGCTAAGCTAATAACATCATGTCAGATGATGGTTAAACAATACTACAAGAATCCTATGTTTCTGTAATTTTTTTGGATAATTTTAACTTAACTAATTATACAAAGTGTTTTTTCATAGAAAATAAATTAAATAAGAGAAGAAGCTTACTCTTATCTAGCATCACCTTAAAATCATTGTGAATGGTCAAATAGAAAAATCAAAGAAAAAAAGAAGAAGAGTCGCATCTTGTTGAAATCAGATAAGTTATACGAGCTATATACACATATAATTATGTTAAATATTTCCCAAAGCCAACTTAAGTTTGTCCGGCTGTTGTAGCCTATGCTTGAAAATTAAATGAGAGATGAAAAATGAAAAATGCTATTCATTATTCTACCCAGAGTGACAAAGTTCATCAAAGCACTGAAAAAGTTGTCATTCACATGCAATATTATTCACGATAATACTGTGTTGATTGATGAAATGTAAGAGGATTAAATTTGGAGCTTGAATTCGGGAGAAAAACTTTAAAAACTAGATATAAGCTTCATAGTTTGAGTGATGTGAGAAGAATAAGGGAGCAATTAATAAGTATGCGCATACAATTCTTGAAACTAAATTTAACTCCATCATTCAAGGGGATACGAAGCTGCTGTATCCGACAACTACTCCGAAGACTTCCAATCGTGACCAGCAAACCGACTCTAACACACGAGCGCCTTCACATAAATTTTTAAAGTATCAGTAACGAGATTTCTATTTGTACTTAATTTCTGCAAACGGAAAGTGTAGTCTGTTACACTTTTCTGAACTCTCTCTATACTGATTCCCTCTTCCGGAGGTACCGGAAGAGACTTTTAGTGGATTATTCATCGATAGGTCCGCGGGACCTGGGTCTTGAAGTAGAAGTCACTGAAGGCTCCAAACTAAGTAAAACCGTCTGTGTTTTCTGGTGATTGGATTTTCGCTTTTAAGTTTTCCGCTGCGTACTTTACTTTGATTTCAAAACACGAAAAAATGAGTTTTTAAAAAATCATGTGATTCCCTCTCACGTGCGTAATCGATCTAATAAGTGGTATCAGAGTAGATTATGCAAGCCCGGGGAATCGTTTTTTGATTATTTTTTTTGCTTTTCGCATTCCATTTGAATCATTTTAAATATATCTCAAACATTACTAATCCAAGACCAAGTGTTGGTATCCTGTTTTAGTTTTTCTTCTACAACTGTCAAATGACACAACCTGAAGGGTACAACATCGTCCATCCTCCTCTATTCAACAATGGCGACTTCCCGTACTGGAAGAAGCGGATGGAAGTATATCTAAAGATCGATTTCGACCAATGGTTTAACATCACCAGAGGTTACAAGGCTCCAGTCGATAATGTCAGAATCCCAATAGACCCGGTGTTGGTTGCTACTCGGAATATCGTACCGACTCCCCTGTACAAAAATTTTGTACAAATCCTGAACCTTTCCTAACAACCTATTGTGTTCTTTAGAAATTAAATTCAGAATCACAAACAGAATTTAACATTATTGATTCCAAATTTAACTTATTTGTTCTTAGAGGTTTAGACTTGGATCGCAAACGATTAAATATTTATTTCTGAGATCAGCTCCCAGGTCAAACATGACGACCAATATTAAACTTCTCAACTATGGTAGTAATAAATGAGTCTAACACAAAATATAGATTAAACTTGTCTTTCAGAAAAATGCAAACAAAAGTAGCAAGAAATTCAAAAGTCAGTCACATGCATGTCTGATCATATTTACAATTCTAGTCAGTATTATGGAAGTCAAAGTTTAATATTTTCCAAAATACTTACCTGCACACGCGGATTTTGAAAATCATTTATTACTAATTCCAATGCCGGAAGCACCATCTGATAATACTTGGCTTGCATATCTGGTTGCAAATAAATGGAGAACTAACTCATAGCCTCAATTGCTGCCCAACGAACACGGGCATGGGGATCTTGAAAGGACGGTAGGAGCATGTTCACCACTTGCTCCAGACTTTGTGACATCATCTCCACAGTGTAGGAATAGACTTTTGTAGAGCTGTGCAAAAAAATCGGAAAATCGAAAATCGGACCGGAACTGGTAGCTTACCGGTTCCGATTTAACAGTTAACTGGTTTTAACCGGTTCCAGTTAACCGGTTGTTACCGGTTGGTTCCCGGTTTAGAATTTTTTTACCGATTTAACCGGTAAATCGGTAAAATCAGAACCAATGTGTTTTTTTTGGAGAGCCCAATAACCCACTCCAATGCTTCGGCCTACTTTCATGTAAAGATGAACAAAACAAAAACATTTGGAATAAACCTTAAGCTCCCAGTTGAAGATGAGTTCTATTATATTGCTCTGATCGTGTCTCCACATGCTTGCATTTTCCACTTACCAGGTTAGCTTTTTTAATGAAAAAATGTTAAACTTTGTAGATTAATACTCTAACCTCTTTCGAGGAAGAAAATTGTTAAATTTAATTAATACATGTACTCTGCCGAACGCAACAAATTAGCGGTAGATGGCTAACTTTCCTGTGCCACCATTAACATAACAGCGCTATTGAAAAGTAAATCTAGGGAGCGGCGATATCTTTATATGATCTTCCGTTTGTCTATGGCATATAATACGAGTGTTTGTGGCAAATTCATGAAAGATTTCTATAATGACAGGAAGGAGAAATTAAGTTAACAAAACAAAGATATGAAGAAGTTAACTCTTATCTTCTCCCCTGAAGGCTATTGATGCGTGATACACAAAGTTCATGAGAAGAATTTCTAACTTCTGGATCTAAATTCTGTGCTAGTGCAACAAAATAATCAATTAGCACAATTAGTACAACAGTTGGAACTGGTTCTCAGTTGCAACTGGTTAACCGGCCGGAACCGATTCAACCGGAACCGGTAGAACCGGTAAAGTACCGGTTGGTTAACCGGTTCTACATAAAATGTGATAAACCGGAATTAACCGGAACCAATAAATCGGTTAACCGACCGGTTGAACAGGCCTAGACTTTTGAAATAAAATAATATGTCTCAACAAAAGTAAATAAAGTCATGGAACAACCTTTGAATAAACCTCAGCTATCTCTGCAAAGGTGATGAGGGCCGCATAGCGTTTCTTCCACTCGGACGCATCCAGGAAAGTTTATATCAGCTCAGAGGTTACTAGAACTATTGGCCTTGGAAAATATGAGGAGGGCATACACCTCGTCGAGGATCGGTGTAGGAGGCAACAAAAGTGCTAAAAAGGAATGGGAGAACATCGGGCCAAGTGGAGTCAGGGAGGAGGAGGGAGACTGCGAGGGCAGAGATAGTGTCGGCGACCTTCTTGGCAGTGGAGTGGTCGGGCTCCTGGCGGAGGGCGGAGATGAGGTGGGACTTGAGAAGGTTCTGGTAGGCGGGGCCAGAATGCAGCGTCAAAGTGCCTATCAGCGCAGTGGGTGAGGAGCTCATGGAGAAGGATGACAGACACGACGTGTAAGTCGATGACGGTGGAGGCGTGGAGGACGACATTGAGCTTCAGGACGAGGGCGTCTGGGTGATGCTCGTGGAAGTGGTTGAAGAGCGACGCAGTGTGGGAGTGCTGCTCGTTCGCCGCGGACATTAACTGACCGATAAATGACTCGAAGGGGCGGATGGCCGAGCCAAGAATCACGGCGTCGATTTGCTGCTGATCCATTCTTTTCTTCTTCTGCCTTATCCACGGTGCCAAAGGGACGAAGAAGGAAATTTGCGATGGTGATAGAGAGAGGGGAATCGATACTGTTTTCTTTCTCAAAGCTTCGAATGGCGAGCTCGTCGACCCGTTTATCTCTAGGGTTTTCGAGAACGTGGGTTCACAACAATCGGGTTCGAGGTAAGTGGCCAAAGACGATGCTTTCTTCCACGAACCAGTAAAATTAGTGGGTTCGCAATAATCGCGTTCACAGTTAGTTCGAGGTAAATCGACAGAGTCGATGCTTTCTTCCACGAACCAGTAAAATTAGTGGGTTCGCAACAATCGAGTTCACAGTTAGTTCGAGATAGTCACCAGAGCCGATGATTTCTTCCACAAACCTATAAAATTAGTGGGTTCATGACAATCGGGTTCACAGTTAGTTCGAGGTAAGTTGCCATAGCTGATGCTCTCTTCAATGAACCAGTAAAATTTGTGGGTTCACGACAATCGAGTTCACAGTTAGTTCGAGGTAAGTCGCCAGAGCGCTTTCATCCACGAACCAGTAAAAATATCCATTCCCCTTCCTCTGACTTCACACATACATATAACCACATATATTTAGGTAACTAATTATAAAACATGCTAACATAATTATTGACTCTAAAACATAATTATCTACTATATAACTTCCTATGTATTAATTTTGTCTAGGACCCAGCCATGTTTTGGGCTTGTTTCCATATAATGCAAAGTGTCCACATCTGGACTTAGTTCCCATATAATGAAATGTGAAGGATGTATGTTTATTTTGAAAATAATGATCCTTCCGTCACCAATAAGAGAAGCAAATATCCCATCGCTTATTAGTAATTGTCAATTGTTACAACAAAACTAAAAGAATTTAACTACCTATTATTAGAGATTGATATATAGATATCTCTTTAAAACATAATTGTCTACTTTTGCACACATATTTATATACAAGTAATTAGGGTTTCACAGTCATGTCATGTAAGTTGCAACTCTCCTTCTTGTTGGATATAAGTGAATGAAGATGAGGCGGAAGAGGAAAGAAGCTCCATTGTGAATAGGACTTTAGTCCAATATTAGGAGCTTCAAAACATATTGGTTAGTTTATATTGATTCACATGCATTGATGATTTGAACAAATATATAGAGAGACTCTCTCTCATGCATAGGTGCAAATCCAAGGTTCGGATTGCATTGAACCAAGTTGACTCGTGTGTGAGCACGACATGCACGCGTCGAATGCCGGACCGGTCGGAGAATAAAAAGCTGAAGCTCCACCAATGTTCCCCCTTCTCCTCTATCATGTATCTCTTGTTCGGTGGAATACCCGTGATAGCAATCGGATGCCTCTCAGTTCGTCATGACCACCAGTGTTCGGTGAGAGTGGTCAGGTTCCTAGCGGAGGGCAGAGATGAGGTGGGACTTGAGAAAGTTCTAGGAGGCGGAACAGAGGAGGGGCTAGAACGCAGCGTCAGAGTGGCTATCAGCGCAATGGGTGAGGAGCTCAAGGAGAAGGATGGCAGACAGGGTGCGTAAGTCAATGGCGGTGGAGGCGTGGAGGATGATAGTGAGCTTCAAGACGAAGGCGTCCAGGTGATGGTCACGGAAGTGGTTGAATAGCGACGCTACTCGTTCACCGAGGACATTAACTGACCAATAAATGACTCGAAGGGGCGGATGGCCGAGCCAAGAATCACGGCGTTGATTTACTGCTGATCCATTCTTTTCTTCTTCTGCCTTCTCCACGATGCCGAAGGGACGAAGAAGGAAATTTGTGGTGGTGATAGCGAGAGGGGAATCAATATTGTTTTCTTTCTCGAAGTTTCAAATGGCGAGCTCGTCGACCCGTTTATTTCTAGGGTTTTCGACAATGTGGGTTCACAACAATCGGGTTCGAGGTAAGTGGCCAAAGACGATGCTTTCTTCGTTGAACTAGTAAAATTAGTAGGTTCGCAGCAATCAGGTTCACAGTTAGTTTAACATAAGTCGCCAGAGCTGATGCTTTCTTCCACGAACCAGTAAAATTAGTGGGTTCACGACAATCAGGTTCACGGTTAATTCTTCGCCAGAGCGCTTTCTTCCACGAACCAGTAAAAATATCCATTCCCCTTCCTCTGACTTCACACGTACATATAACCACGTATATTTAGGTAACTAATTATAAAACATGCTAACATAAATATTAACTCTAAAACATAATTATCTACTATATAACTTCCTATGTATTAATTTTGTCCAGGACCCAGCCATGTTTTGGGCTTGTTTCCATATAATGCAAAGTGTCCACATCTGGAACTTAGTTCTCATATAATGAAATGTGAAGGATGTATGTTTATTTTGAAAATAATGATCCTTCAGTCACCAATAAGAGAAGCAAATATCCCATAGCTATTAGTAATTGCCAATTGTTACAACAAAACTAAAAGGGATTTAAGTACCTATTATTAGAGATTGATATACGAATATCTCTCTAAAACATAATTATATTGTCTACTTTTGCACACATATTTATATACAAGTACTTAGGGTTTCACAGTCATGTCATGTAAGTTGCAACTCTCCTTCTTATTGGATATAAGTGAATGAAGAAGAGACGGAAGAGAAAAGAAGCTCCATTGTGAATAGTACTTTATTCTCATATTAGGAGCTTTAAGACATATTGGTTAATTTATATTGATTCACATGCATTGATGATTTGAACAAATATATAGAGAGACTCTCTCTCACGCGTGGGTGCAAATCCAAGGTCCCGATTGCACCGAACTAAGTTGACTCGTGTGCGAGCATAACATGCACGCGTCGAATGTCGGACCGATCAGAGCATGAAAAGCTGAAGCTCCACCTACATTCCCCCTTATCCTCTATCATGCATCTCTTGCTTGGTGGAGTACCCATGATAGCAGTCGGATACCTCTCTGTTCTCCATGACCACCAATGCTCGGTGGAAGTGGTCGGGCTCCCGGCGGAGGGCGGAGATGAGGCAGGACTTGAGAAAGTTCTGGGAGGCGGGACAAAGGAGCGGCTAGAACGCAGCGTCGGAGTGGCTATCAGCGCAGTGGGTGAGGAGCTCACGGAGAAGGATGGCAGGCATGGTGCGTAAGTCAATGGCGGTGGAGGTGTGGAGGACGACAGTGAGCTTCAAGACGTGGGCGTCCGGGTGATGGTCACGGAAGTGGTTGAAGAGCGATGCTGCTCATTCACCGCAGACATTAACTGACCGATAAATGACTCGAAGGGGTGGATGGTCGAGCCAAGAATCACGGCATCGATTTGTTGCTGATCCATCCTTTTCTTCTTCTGCCTTATCCACGGAAGGGACGAAGAAGGAAATTTGCGGTGGTGATAGCGAGAGGGGAATCGATACTGTTTTCTTTCTCGAAGCTTCGAATGGCGAGCTCGTCGACCCGTTTATCTCTAGGGTTTTCGAGAAGGTGGGTTCACAACAATCAGGTTCGAGGTAAGTGGCCATAGATGATGCTTTCTTCCATGAACCAGTAAAATTAGTGGGTTCGCAGTAATCGGGTTCACAGTTAGTTCGAGGTGAATCAACAGAGCCGATGCTTTCTTCCACGAACCAGTAAAATTAGTGGGTTCACAACAATTGGGTTCATAGTTAGTTGGAGATAAGTCGCTAGAGCCGATGCTTTCTTCCACGAACCAGTAAAATTAGTGGGTTCACGACAATTGGGTTCACAGTTAGTTCGAGGTAAATCGCTAGAGTGCTTTCTTCCATGAACCAGTAACATTCCCCTTCCTTTGACTTCACATGTACATATAACCACGTATATTTAGGTAACTAATTATAAAACATGCTAATATAACTATTGACTCTAAAACATAATTATCTACTATATAACTTCCTATGTATTAATTTTGTCCAGGATCCAGCCATGTTTTGGGCTTGTTTACATATAATGCAAAGTGTGTTGAACCCCGTGGTTGTTTTGATGTGATCAACTAAGTTGGTTGGGTCCTGTTTTGTATTTGATCCTTGTGTCTGAGTGTGCAGGAGCTTAGGAGCGCAGGAAGTCGAGCGAAAGACGCAGCTAGCGAGAAAGACGGCACGGGAAGGGAGCCGACGGGCTCGGTGCGTCTGAAGGACGAGAGAGTTGCGGAAGAGTACACCGGTGGGCAAAAAGAACGTGCGCAGCGTTCGAGAGATGTTAAGCCGGGGAGGAAGGCTGTTCGAGGAGAAAGGTCGGAAATTGGGTTCGGGTGAGCCCTATTTCGGTTGGCCGCAATCACCCAAGTTTATCAGAGCTTTGGAAACTGAAACAAAGTCAAAAGGAGCTAAAGAGCTAGCTGCAGGCGCTTCCAACACTTCCTTTAAGGCGCCTACAGCTAGCTCTTTAGCGCTTCCAAAGCTCCGATAAACTTGGGTGATTGCGGTCAACCGAAATAGGGCTCACCCGAATCCAATTTTCAGCCTTTCTCCTTGAGCATCCTTAATCCCCAGCTTAACGTCCCTCGAACATCGTGCACGTTCTTCTCGCCCACCGGTGTACTCTTCCGCAGCTCTCTCGTCCTTCGGACGCACTGAGCCCGTTGACTCCTTTCCCGTGCCATCCTTCTCGCTAGTTGCATCTTCCACTCGACTTCCTGCGCTTCTAAACTCCTGCACACTCAGACATTAGGATCAAACACAAAGCAGGACCTAACCAACTTGGTTGATCACATCAAAACAATCACGGGGTTCAACAATCTCCCCCTTTTTGATGTGCATCAACCCAAGTTCAAGTTAGGGTAAAAATAGACAAACAGTAATTTTAAAGAAAATTACCAAACTAACATGTTAAGCATAAATTTGCAATAAATAGAATTGTAATTAATTAATTAAGAGTTTAAGCAGAATTTTTCAAAAATATTTTTAAATTTTAAAAAAATTCTCGCCCCCTGAACTTGTACTTTTCTCCCCCTCTTTGATCACAGCAAAAACGGAATAATAATAAGAGAATATGATATTTTAAAAATATTTAGCAAATTTTTAAGTTAAGCTACAATGAGTAAAAATATCTAAGTAAACTAAATTTTTAGAATTTTTCAAAATAATTTCTAAGTCAAAATTAATTTTTAGATTTTCCAAAAAATATCTAAGTAACAATGATTTTTTTTTTTTTTGAGTTATCCAGTAAAAACAATTTCTAAGTAAACTGAATTTTTAGAATTCAACTAAATAATTTCTAAGTCAAAATTATTTTTTTTTTAGAATTTTTCAAAAATGTTTGAAAACTTTCAATGCATTATTTAATTCTAATTTAATGCTTTTTCAGAATGTTAATTAAATATTTTATTTCAATATTTCAGCTTCCAGGTCGTGGCGAGGTACTAGACTTTCTTAGTTATTGGAGCATCAACCACTTCCTTAGTCAAAGCTTTATAAAGAAATTTTAACGCTTAATTTTTCTTCTGAAAGCTCTAAAAATTTTTTTTAATCTAGCAAGGATTTTGGAATCCAGTATAGATTCCTTCCTACTGGGTTATTCAAAAATTTAGGGGGTACATAATTTCTGGGGACTTCCCTAAGTTGTCCCTGATATTTTCTAATATACCAATTCAATTTTCCATAAATTCTTAATTTTGATTTTGGAAATTTATTTAAGCATGCATCATTATTCTTCAATTTCTCAATTTCAACTTTTAATTTTTAATTTTCTAATTTTAGATTATCATACATTTCTAGTGGACATGCTTTTGCTAGGTTCAATTTAGCATTTTCTTTTTCTAATTTGAATAAGTCTTTAGAAAGAGACTTAATAAATTGAAACGATTGAGTAGGGGTTAGATTGCGTACCTGACTTACCTGACTCGGTGATGCTCCCCCTTCATCATCGCTTTCTTCGTCTAAAGTTCCTCCCCCTTCATCTATGCTCATTTATGAGCTTGACTCTTCTTCCAGCTGATGGTTAGCCATTAGTGCTAACCCAGAGAAGGCTTCTATGTCTGATTCAAAAGTAGACGAATCTGACCAAGTGACCTTTAGGTTCTTGTGTTTGGAGGATTCTGGTTTCTTGTGCTTTATCTTTACCTTCCCTTTCTCCTTTTTCTTTAATTTTGGGCAGTCATCTTTGATATGCCCTTCTTCGTTGTAGTTGTAACAACGAACCGTTCTTTTTCTGTGCTGATGTTTACTCGACTGCGATCTAAATTTTAGATTTAAAAAACTTATTAAATCGCGTTACCATTAATGCAGCTTTGGATTCGTCGATCGAGGCTTCGGAGTTAGAATCGTTTGTTCTTGCCTTCAAAGCAATGTTCTGACTTGCTTTCTCCACTTTATTGGGCTTTGCAATCCGAGATTCATGAAGTTCAAATGTAGAAAACAAATTTTCTAAAGTACTTACCTTGAAGTCCTTAGAGATGTAGTACACATCTACTAAGGAGGCCCCCTCTGGAGTTCTGGGGAAGGAATTGAGCGCGTACTGGATCGAGTCCCGATTTGATACTTCTTCTCCAAGATTGTTTAGTTGAGTTATTAGCTCCTCAATTCTTGCTTGAAGTTGCGCTACCTTCTTGCTGCTGTTAATCTAAAGGTTCGTTAACTGGGTCCGGAGGATGTCGCGCCTCACTAGCTTAGCTTCTGAGATACCTTCGTGAAACTCTAGGAATTTATCCCAGAGGTCTTTAGCGGAATCGTAGCTCCCGATCCGACTTACCTCCTGGGGCGGCAACACGCTGAGTAGGTGGAATTTTGCCTTTCCGTTGGCCACGAATTCTGCCTGCTCCTTTTTTGTTCAGTTGAATTCTTCTTTGTCTTTTGGAACTACATAGCCATATTTCATGTTTAAGCAAATATCAAATTCTGTCTTGAAAAATGCCTCCATCCGACGTTTTCACGTCGCGAAGTCTCCGTCAAACTTCGGGGGATGAATATTCGCTCCGGCCATCGTCTTGATCGTTGTGCTTCAGTCGACGGTTAGTCCTTCTAAGACGGTCTGGCTCTGATACCAATTGTTGGTGCAGCGGAGGCCGGCAAGAGGGGGATAAATTACCTAAAAAATAAAAAGTATACCCTCCTCGTCTTTCAACTAAGTGTCCACATTTGGAACTTAGTTCCCATATAATGAAATGTGAAGGATGTATGTTTATTTTGAAAATAATGATCCTTCCGTCACCAATAAGAGAAACAAATATCCCATCGCTTATTAGTAATTGCCAATTGTTACAACAAAACTAAAAGGGATTTAAGTATCTATTATTAGAGATTGATATACAGATATCTCTCTAAAACATAATTGTCTACTTTTGCACACATATTTATATACAAGTAATTAGGGTTTCATAGTCATGTCATGTAAGTTGCAACTCTCCTTCTTGATGGATATAAGTGAATGAAGAAGAGACGGAAGAGAAAAGAAGCTCCATGAATAGTACTTTATTCTCATATTAGGAGCTTCAAGACATATTAGTTAATTTATATTGATTCACATACATCGATAATTTGAACAAATATATAGAGAGACTCTCTCTCACACGTGGGTGCAAATCCAGGGTCCCGATTGCACCGAATTAAGTTGACTCGTGTGCGAGCACAACATGCACGCGTCGAATGTCGGATCGGTCGGAGCATAAAAAGCTGAAGCTCCACCTACATTCCCCTTATCCTCTATCATGCATCTCTTGCTCGGTGGAGTACCCATGATAGCAGTCGGGTACCTCTCTGTTCTCCATGACCACCAATGCTCGGTGGAAGTGGTCGGGCTCCCGATGGAGGGCGGAGATGAGGCAGGACTTGAGAAAGTTCTGGGAGGAGGGACAAAGGATGGGCCAGAACGCAGCGTCGGAGTGGCTATCAGCGCAGTGGGTGAGGAGCTCATGGAGAAGGATGACGGACATGGCGCATAAGTCAATGGCGGTGGAGGCGTGGAGGATGGCAGTGAGCTTCAAGACGAGGGCGTCCGGGTGATGGTCGTGGAAGTGGTTGAAGAGCGACGCTGCTCGTTCGCCACGGACATTAACTGACAAATAAATGACTTGAAGGGGCGGATGGCCGAGCCAAGACTCACAGCGTCGATTTGTTGATGATCCATTCTTTTCTTCTTCTGCCTTCTCCATGGCGCCAAAGGGACGAAGAAGGAAATTTTCGGTGGTGATAACGAGAGGGGAATCGATACTATTTTATTTCTCAAAGCTTCGAATGGAGAGCTCATGAGCTCATCGACCCGTTTATCTCTAGGGTTTTTGAGAACGTGGGTTCACAATAATCGTGTTCGAGGTAAGTGGCGAGAGACGATGCTTTCTTTCACAAACCAGTAAAATTAGTGGGTTCGCAGCAATCGGGTTTACAGTTAGTTCGAGGTAAGTCCACAGAGCCGATGCTTTCTTCCACGAACCAGTAAAATTAATGGGTTCGCAACAGTCGGATTCATAGTTAGTTGGAGATAAGTCGCCAGAGCCGATGCTTTCTTCCACGAACCAGTAAAATTAGTGGATTCATGACAATCAGGTTCACGGTTAATTCGAGGTAAGTTGCTAGAGCGCTTTCTTCCACGAACCAGTAAAAATATCTATTCCCCTTCCTCTGACTTCACACGTACATATAACCACGTATATTTAGGTAACTAATTATAAAACATGCTAACATAACTATTGACTCTAAAACATAATTATCTACTATATAACTTCCTATGTATTAATTTTGTCCAGGACCCAACCATGTTTTGGACTTTTTTCCATATAATGCAAAGTGTCCACATCTAGAACTTAGTTCCCATATAATGAAATGTGAAGGATGTATGTTTATTTTGAAAATAATGATCCTTCCGTCACCAATAAGAGAAGCAAATATCCCATCGCTTATTAGTAATTGTCAATTGTTACAACAAAACTAAAAGGGATTTAAGTACCTATTATTAGAGATTGATATACGGATATCTCTCTAAAACATAATTGTCTACTTTTGCACACATATTTATATACAAGTAATTAGGGTTTCGCAGTCATGTCATGTAAGTTGCAACTCTCCTTCTTATTGGATATAAGTGAATGAAGAAGAGGCGGAAAAGGAAAGAAACTTCATTGTGAATAGGACTTGAGTCTCATATTAGGAGCTTCAAAGTATATTGGTTAATTTATATTAATCCACATACATTGATGATTTGAACAAATATATAGAGAGAGACTCTCTTTCACCCGTGGGTGCAAATCTAGGATCCGAATTATAGCGAACCAAGTTGACTCGTGTGCGAGCACGACATGCACGTGTCGATTGTCGAACCACCCATAGCATAAAAAGCTGATGCTCCACCTACGCTCCCCCTTCTCCTCTATCATGCATCTCTTGCTCGGTGGAGTACTCGTGATAACAGTCGAGTACCTCTCAGTTCGTCATGACCACCAGTGCTCGGTGGGAATCCTGGTTAGCTATTGTATTCTTGGAAATAGACGACTCATAAAATTCTCGAAGCATAGCCAGAAGTGGGGTGAATCTATTTCAAGAAAATTGCGATCATCAGATGCCTCGGTGGCTGACTCGCTTGGTTCTCGTACCATCCAACCCAGCAGCCTGAGTGTCAGGCCTTCCCAGCTTCATTGGCGATAAAAAAAAAAAAATCTAATGTTTCAGACCAAGCATCGTTAGCAGCACCAATTTGACCCGTCTTCAAACTTTACAACATCTGCTTTCCACCAAAATAAATGAATTTGACTAATCTACTAATGTCATAAACTAGAAATTTTCAACAGAAAAATAATACTATGGATTAAGGTAGGTAAAAAAGACATTTTGAGTATGTTTCTTTCATTATTTTAGGGGTAATAATAAAATTGACTTCCTTGCATAGTTCTCTGCAAGGAGAAAAGGGGGGGGGGGGGGGAAGGTCCAGCCGCTTGAATTCACGACGACAATGCAATTGGGGGGAAAGAGTGGCATTCTTAAAAGAAAAAGAAAAGAAATGAAAAAAAAAGAATGAATTTTGTAATAAAAGAACGGTAAGAGGAGTAAATCCCTAACCAGCGTCCTAACCCAAGCCAATTATACACTAAAATTTAACCAGGAAGGCAAAAGCTGCTCATCGTTATTTCTCATATCCGAAATCTAGTTGTCCAGCGAACATCGTGCGGCGGCTGGCGAAACCGCGACGGGTCTCAACTTGGACAGAAGCGCTCCCTGGCGTGGGCCATGGAACGATGTAGAGGGCAGGACAAGACCGGCCCAAGTATTTGAGATCCTAAGCGGAAAAAAAATTTAGATTTTTTACATTGTTTAAAAAAAATAAATTTCCTCGTCTTTTTTTCATTTAGACTTGGGATAAAAAATATGGGTTAAATTTTTTTAACAAATTAAATTATTTTTTTTATAAAATTAATTTTTTTTCATTTTTTAATACAAAATTATTAATTAAATTTTTGTATTCATATTTTAATAACCTAATTAAGAGAAGTATAAATTTTACTGTATTAAATAGAATATTATTATTAGATATAATAATATATCTCAAGTCGATAATAAGTTTACTATTTATTTAGCTAAAAAAATAAATATATTCAAAATTATTTTTAAACATAAAGAAAAATAAAAGTATGTTTAATTACTTAAATGAAAAGATGGAGAGAACAACTCTTATAAAAGGAATAAAATTAAGGAAATAAGAATAATCAAATAGGATAATAATAGAAAAAATAGAAAAAAAAATTATGTTCACATTCTCAACTCATCATTATTGGCAAAGCACAAAAAATAAATAAATAAAAAATATATGTACAAAATGACAAAACTCAATACAACCCTGAGAAAATAAAAATCGCAATAAGACCAAGTCAGTCATTATCATTTATTAAGAACTAAATGGGAGTCTTTTTAGGCATAAAGCAAAAAAAATAAATAAATCATATTTTTCATCACATAAACCAGAATAGTTATAAATGATAGAATGGAGATAAAGAGAAAATCAAACAATTTATGACTATAAATATATCTAAATAAAAGTTAAATTTAATATCTATAAAGGAAGTGAAATGGTAGTGTAACACTCTGGCCCGCCCCCACTCGGACCGAACCGAGAACGCCACCAGAATTGTCCATCGGGTTGACGACTAGCTCCACAGACCACCGTAGGTCCTTTCAGCATGCTTTGTCCTCACTTGCACGCAACCTAGAAAACTTCCCAAGTCACCCATTCTCAGATTTCTCCAAGCCAATCACGCTTAACTTTGGAGTTATTAAGTTTGGGCTTTCAAAAAGAAATGTGCACCTTGGTAATATAGATAGTACCATCTAACCTTTAAGTCATACTTAACCAGAATCTCAGAACCAGAGTATTACAATAACCTCCACTTAAAGACACAACATTCTCGTTGTGTACCCACGAATCACACAACAGACAAATCCCAAAATCTCCCTCGCTAGGTGGTGCCCTGGGTAATCATACTTAAACAGAATCTCAGAACCGGGGTATTACAAGTAGAGCTACCTAACTCGTTATTGCTAAAAAATAATAATGAAATCTTCCATTTCAATACAATATGGATGAATGCATCACATATGAATTTAATCAAGCAAGTAACATAGTAGCACCAACCAGATCAACGTGTTAATGTTAGATGCAGTTTCTCTTCTCCAATCTCAATGAACAAGAGAAGCATAGAGAGGGGAGTCAGAAAAGAGAAAAAAATTGTATAGATAAGATAAAAAAAATTTAATTTATGTTCTTATTGATCAAAAGAGAAAACATCATCAACGAATGAGAAACGTAACGAAAGTAGGCTAGGATTAAGAGATATTGAAGAGGAATAGATTAGATTTTATAAAATAGCATCTATAATTAAAAATAAATTTAATTTGTTAAAAAAGAACCCCTTTATAATTCTGTCCATTAGAACATAATAAGCTTTTTACAAAATCTGAAGTTTTGATCAAGATTGAGATCATATAAATATTTATTCATGTGGGCCCCTATTCGTATCTATTCTCTTAAAAAAATATACATAAAAATATATTTAATTTATTAAAAATAATGGCTCTAATTTTTAGAGAATGAGATTGTGTAATTTTTTATCACGTTGACCTATTCTTTACCATTCTCTTTTAAAAAAAATACACATAAAAATATATTTAATATACTAAAAATAATGGGCCCATTAAAAATTGAGACCCTAGGCATAGACCTTAATGTCCTATTCCTAAAGTCGGCATTGGGGCAGGAAGCCCAAGTCGACATAGTTGTATTATAAATGCACAAGCTAAATTACAAAAACTCAGGTTGGATGGAAGTTTTGTACCAGAGGTCATGCCATGGGATAAGGAGGTGTTAAAACGGAGTTTACAAGGTAAGAAGCTAATGCGGTGAGGATGATGAAACCACAGTCGAACTTCAAAGTTTCTGAGAACAAGGTAGCCGGTGAAGGATACTAAAAAATCTAAATAAAACTATTTATTTATCAAACTTATTTATTAAAAAATATTAAATTAGAGCCGGTGTTTAATTTTTTTATACAGCTCAATTATCTTAATAAAATACTTAAACATTTATTTAATTCATGATTTTTTTAATGTTAATATATAATAAATATTTTAGATCATAAAACTTTATAAAAATTATAATTATATTTTATTTAAATTAATAAAAAGTTTATTCCTAACCTATTTTTGAAATTTGTTTATACTTAACAAACTAAATTTATTAATATTAAGTTTATTTATTTTTGTATTTTTATTAATGAATTAGTATATCTCGGGTTTTTTTTTTACAAAAAAAAAATCAGGAGGATTTTACGGCTTTCCCCTTTAATTTTATGCTAATTTTGAAAACTTGATGTTTTCTAGGTATATTCGCCCTGACGCCGGAAGCTTGCGACCAGTGTGAGGGAGGAAGTGCGAAATCATGGGCCAGCAGAGAAAAAGAATGGGACTTCCACCTCCGATCGCTCTCCTCCAACGACAGGGATTCCTCCGCCGCCAGTGACCCTGCTACCCACCCCTACATCCTCCAAACCGTCCGCCTCCGCCTCCTTTCTCTTGTACCGTCTACCGGAGTCCACTCGATCAATTTAACTGGATTATTTTGCCCAGATCAGGAAGATCCACGAGATATCCAAAGAAGGAGGATCTGAGGAGCTGGTGGCGCGGGCGTACCCGCAGATCAACAAGCTATTCCAGCGATGCATCTCGGCGCTGCCGCAGTCGCAGACATCCCATGGAGTTCTCTTGCTAGTGCGCGCGCGCTAATCTGTCTTTTTTTTTTTTTTTTGGATTGCAATGTACATCCATAAGGTCCTAGGTCTGTATGTCATGTTGATTTCTGGAGCTGAATTATTCTTACCTGAAGAAAAAAGATTTGTTTTTACATTTGTTCGGATCGGATAGAGTGATGTAGTAGTATAATACTGAAAAATTTATCTCAGGTTTAGGAGCGTTATTAAATGAATTTGCATTTGCGGGGTAATATACAAAAAATAAAACTTAAGACATAAGCGAATTCATTGACAGGAGAAGCAAACTTGATGTGTTCACGAGCATTTTTGAGTGAACTAGTTGTTATTACAGGAAAGAAAAAAAATATGTTTGTATGAGAATAACACTAAATATTGATCACTCTGTCATCACTTGGAAGTAATAGTCACACTGTAATTTCTTTTTTTATCATTTTGTTTGGGAAGATGATATATCATATTTATTCTGTTTTGAAAAAGGCAGACTATTCTTCAATTTTTTCTTGATTTTGGAGAAGTGGTTCTACATGATGCTGATCCTAGTTTAAAGACCTTCTTCTGTTCATGCTTAAGTAGGTAATTCTTTCTTCTTTATGCCTGGGTACCTTCAACATTCCTGATTTCTTCTGTGTTTCATTTATATTTCGTTTGTGGTCATAAGCAAGTAGCCAACAAGTAAATGCCAATTTATACGCTGTCCCAAGTGGACAATAGTGTAAGAGTTTTATTTATGATTGTTGATTCTCATTTTACTTTGTAATTGGCTCTTGGCTTTAATTTACTGCTAAAACGTCATCAGGCCCTTCTCATTTATACTGTTTTTGAGATACTGAACTTAGAAAAATGCCCAGAGTTTAAATTGAAGCAAATTTTACACTAGGCATTTTAATTACTCCTAAGACGTACTCTTAATAGTATTCTGGTAAATTATAATATGCGGAGATTATGTTTACAGCCATTTTAACCATGTTACTGATTACATGCCTCCTTTATTATTCAAGAGAAAATAGCTCTTTGGCATGAAATTAAGGTTTATTTCTTTGCAAATAGCTGCTGCATCTAGATACTTATTTGTTACTTTTTAATTTGTGTTTGCAGTTCTTTCCTTTACTTCTAAAGCTGATTGTGTGGAATGGGAAGAGGTCAGTATTGTCACTCATTTGATGTTTTGATATGTAATGCTTTCTCTTTGTATGTGATGTTTTTTGAACTTTTTTTTATATGATGTTAAAGTTACTGTAATGTTACAAGCGCAAAGAATGCAACAATTTTTTTTTCCACTTACTACCTTGTTTTCTAGTTGTAGGATGCCAAGTTCTTACAAAATTCACTACTTGTAATAAGTAGCTAATTTTTTTGTAATTAACTTTCCAGATTGGTGAATGCATTTATGATGCTTTTGCCAGCAATGATGTCAACTGGATCGTTCCTTCCACTTTTCCATACACTTATGGATTTACCAAGTGAGCTTACATTTATAGTTTTCTTGTAGTGCTCGCACAATTTAAATTTTTCTTAATATCTTAGAATCTTTTAAAACAATATATTGCAACCTAGCAGCTAGAAGTGTATATTTTAATGTGCTCATAAAAGTGGATGCATTTGTCATTATTAATTTTGGACTATATTCTTAGAAGGATAACTCATCTTTTGCTCCAACTTTTAATATTTGATGGCAATTCCCGTTGGGAGTTGTGTTTTGTTTATCCTTTAAGGCAGTTCTTTGGGTTATCTATCCATGGTTGAAGAACAACATTCCAAAACTTTTTTTTTAACCTGGACAGATTGTTCTTGTGGGATTGGTTCACTGCTTCAGGTACTGGCTAAAGTATAATGTATTCGGAAAAACCAAAAGGTGAAATAGAACCAGGTTACCCTGCATGTCTCATCACTGTTTTTTTTTTTTTTTGTTCTTGAAATGCTTGGTCTCGGGCTTAATAGGTTTGTAGCCATCATTCTGATTGAATCAGTCTACCAGTCAGTCCTAATCATTTTTGTTTTAAAAAGAAGTGAACTTTCTTTGAGACCTACAAATTTGAAAATTAATGTATCAATTTTCCTTCATTTGTCTTGTAAAGTTGCTAAGTACATAGCATATGTGAAAGGAGTTTGGAACTCTGAATGTACTTTTACTCTCCCTTAATCAGTACTAGTTGTGGCTTTGGAAAAAGTGGAAAAAAGTTCTGGGTCTCTGGTTGGCAGCAGCATTGCTTCGATCCAGAAGAGTGCAGCACCTGAGCAGACTAAAGGTCCGGGTGGACAAGTAGTAGATTGGCCGACCAAGGAGAGTGTAGAGCGACTGTGCGGGCAGTTAGGCCGACCGGATAGACAGGTCGTGCGAGCAGTTAGGTCGACTGAGTAGTATAGTCTTACAGTGAAAGACAGGGCAGCCTAAAGACAGAGAAGCTGAGCGAGCCGAGCGAGTGAGCGGCCGAGCAAACTGACCAAGTTGCGGCCGAACGGGCGTGCGACCATGCGAAGAAGAGGTCGAACGAGCTGGCTATCGAGCGAGTCAGCCTCCGAGGCCTGTGATGATCGTAATTTCCTTAAAATATATTCGCCCCACCTCTGGCTATGCTTCGAGGCTTTTACGAGTCGTCTGTTTCAAAGATACAATTGCTAACCGTGATTCCCACCGGGCACTGATAGTCATGGCGAACTGAGAGCATTCGACACGTGCATGTCGTGCTCGCACATGAGTCAACTTGGTTCGGTGCAATCCGGGCTCTGGATTTGCACCCACACGTGAGAGAGAGTGTCTCTCTATATATTTGTTCAAATCATCAATGCATGTGAATCAATATAAACTAACCAATATGTCTTGAAGCTCCTAATATGGGAGTAAAGTCCTATTCACAATGGAACTTCTTTCCTCTTTCGCCTCTTCTTCATTCACTTATATCCAACAAGGAGAGTTGCAACTTACATGACATGAATATGAAACCCTAATTACTTGTATAAATATGTGTGCAAAAGTAGACAATTATGTTTTAGAGAGATATCCGTATATCAATCTCTAATAATAGGTACTTAAATCTCTTTTAGTTTTGTTGTAACAATTGGCAATTACTAATAAGCGATGGGATATTTGCTTCTCTTATTGGTGGCTTCTCTTATTGGTGCTGGAAGAATCATTATTTTCAAAATAAACATACATCCTTCACATTTCATTATATGGGAACTAAGTTCCAGATGTGGACACTTTGCATTATATGGAAACAAGCTCAAAACATGGTTGGGTCCTGGACAAAATTAATATATAGGAAGTTATATAGTAAATAATTATGTTTTAGAGTCAATAGTTATGTTAGCATGTTTTATAATTAGTTACCTAAATATACGTGGTTATATGTACGTGTGAAGTCAGCGGAAGGGGAATGGGTATTTTTACTGATTCGTGGAAGAAAGCGCTTTGGCGACTTACCTCAAACGGGGAATGGATATTTTTACTGGTTCGTGGAAGAAAGTGCTCTGGCGACTTACCTCGAACTAACTGTGAACCTGATTGTCGTGAACCCACTAATTTACTAGTTCGTGGATGAAAGCATCGGCTCTGGTGACTTATCTCGAACTAACTCTGAACCCGATTGTTGCGAATCCACTAATTTTACTGGTTCGTGAAAGAAAGCATCAGCTCTGTCGACTTACCTCGAATTAACTGTGAACCTGATTGCTGCAAACCCACTAATTTTACTGGTTCATGGAAGAAAGCATCGTCTCTGGCCACCTACCTCGAACCCGATTGTTGTGAATCCGCGTTCTCGAAAACCCTAGAGATAAACGGGTCGACGAGCTCGCCATCCGAAGCTTCGAGAAAGAAAATAGTATCGATTCCCCTCTCGCTATCACCACCGCAAATTTCCTTCTTCGTCCCTTCGGCACCGTGGAGAAGGCAGAAGAAGAAAAGAATGGATCTGCAGCAAATCGACATCGTGATTCTTGCTCGACCATCCACCCCTTCGAGTCATTTATTGGTCAGTTAATGTCTGCAGCGAACGAGCAGCGCTCCTACGCTGCGTCGCTCTTCAACCACTTTCGCGAGCATCACCCGGACGCCCTCGTCCTGAAGCTCACTGTCGTCCTCCACGCCTCCACCGCTATTGACTTACGCGCCATGTCCGCCATCCTTCGCCGTGAGTTCCTCACCCACAGCGCTGATAGCCACTCTGGCACTGCGTTCTGGCCCCGCCTCCTAGAACCTTCTCAAGTCCCGCCTCATCTCTGCCCTCCGCCTGGAGCCCGACGACTCCACTGCCAAGAAGGTCGCCGACATCATCTTTGCCCTTGCAGTCTCCCTCCTCCCTGACTCCACCTGACCTGATCTTCTCCCGTTCCTTTTTAGCACTTTTGATGCCTCCCACACCCATCCTCACCTACAGGAGTATGCCCTCCTCATATTTTCCAAGATCGCTTATGTCTCCTCCGTCGTCGGCTCTCACCTCGCCACCCTTAAAACTCTCCTCCTCGCCGGCCTCTCCCTCCCTTCCTCTACAAATGTCCGCTTGGCTGCACTGTCTGTGGTGGTCAACCTTCTTGTCACTTCCTTGGATTTTGTTGATAGTGAACTCTTCTTTGCCATGATGATATTCTTAACCGACTATCAATTCTGGTAACGAAATTACCACTCAGGAGTCCCTCAAACTCCTCGTCGAACTTACAGGTGCAAAGGCAGGGTTCGTTGCTTATCAGAAGTTTGGTGGGGTTATTATTTTCATGCTACAGATTGCTGAGTCAGATAGACACGAGGAGGGTACACGACATTTGGCTATTGAGTTTATAATCACCCTTGTTGAAGAGTTGGCGCCTAAGTTTGACTATATTATCTATGACCTATTGCCTTATTTTCTTGGAAGACTCTTTGATGTGCTCATGAAGATGTTGCTTGATTTAGAAGATAATCTTGTTTGGTACACTACTGAGGTTCAGGATGAGAATGCTAAGGAAACTAGCAACTAGTGTGTTACGCAGGAGTATCTTTACCGATTTGCAATAGCAGTTGTTGGAAGGCCAATAGTTCTGGTAACCTCTGAGCTGATACAAACTTTCCTGCATGCGTCCGAGTGGAAGAAACGCTATGCGGCCCTCATCACCTTTGCCCAGACAGGATTTTGAAAATCATTCATTACTAATTCCAATGCCGGAAGCACCATCTGATAATACTTGGCTTGCATATCTGGCCGCAAATAAGTGGAGAACTGGCTCATTGCCTCAATTGCTGCCCAACGAACACGGGCATGGGGAACTTGAAAGGACGGTAGGAGCATGTTCACCACTTGCTTCAGACTTTGTGACATCATCTGCATAGTGCAGGAATAAACTACTGAAATAAAATAATGTGTCAACAAAAGTAAATAAAGTCATGGAACAACCTTTGAATAAACCTCAGCTGTCTGGGCAAAGGTGATGAGGGCCGCATAGCGTTTCTTCCACTCGGACGCATGCAGGAAAGTTTGTATCAGCTCAGAGGTTACCAGAACTATTGGCCTTCCAACAACTGCTATTGCAAATCGGTAAAGATACTCCTGCGCAATACACTAGTTGCTAGTTTCCTCAGCATTCTCATCCTGAACCTGTGTACCAAGCAGGATCATCTTCTAAATCAAGCAATATCTTCATGAGCACATCAAAGAGTCTTCCAAGAAAATAGGCAGTAGGTCATAGATAATATAGTCAAACTTAGGCGCCAACTCTTCAACGAGGGTGATTATAAACTCAATAGCCAAATGTCGTGTACCCTCCTCGTGTCTATCTGCAACATGAAAATAATAGCCCCACCAAACTTCTGATAAGCAACGAACCCTGCCTTTGCACCTGCAAGTTCGACGAGGAGTTTGAGGGCCTCCTGAGTGGTAGCTTCGTTACCAGAATTGATAGAGTTGGTTAAGAATATCATCATGGCAAAGAAGAGTTCACTATCAGCAAAATCCAAGGAAGTGACAAGAAGGTTGATCGCCGTAGATAGTGCAGCCAAGCGAACATTTGTAGAGGGAGAGGCCGACGAGGAGGAGAGTTTTAAGGGTGGTGAGGTGAGAGCCGACGACGGAGGGGACATTAGCGATGTTGGAAAATATGAGGAGGGCATACTCCTGTAGGTGAGGATGGGTGTGGGAGGCATCAAAAGTGCTAAAAAGGAACGGGAGAAGATCAGGCAGGGTGGAGTCAAGGAGGAGGAGGGAGACTGCGAGGGCAGAGATGGTGTCGGCGACCTTCTTGGCAGTGGAGTCGTCGGGCTCCAGGCGGGGCCAGAACGCAGCGTCAGAGTGGCTATCAGTGCCGTGGGTGAGGAGCTCACGGAGAAGGATGGCGGACATGGCGCGTAAGTCAATGGCGGTGGAGGATGATAGTGAGCTTCAGGACGAGGGCGTCCGGGTGATGCTCACGGAAGTGGTTGAAGAGTGACGCACCGTGGGACCGTTGCTCGTTCGCCGCGGACATTAACTGACCGATAAATGACTCGAAGGGGCGGATGGCTGAGCCAAGAATCACGGTGTCGATTTGCTGCTGATCCATTCTTTTCTTCTTCTGCCTTCTCCACGGTGCCGAAGGGACGAAGAAGGAAATTTGTAGTGGTGATAGCGAGAGGGGAATCGATACTGTTTTCTTCTCGAAGCTTCGAATGGTGAGCTCGTCGACCCGTTTATCTCTAGGGTTTTCGAGAACGTGGGTTCACAACAATCGGGTTCGAGGTACTGGCTAAAGTATAATGTATTGGAAAAACCAAAAGGTGAAATAGAACCAGGTCACCCTGCATGTCTAAATCACTGTTTTTTTTTTTGTTCTTGAAATGCTTGGTCTCGGGCTTAATAAGTTTGTAGCCATCATTCTGATTGAATCAGTCTACCAGTCAGTCCTAATCATTTTTGTTTTAAAAAGAAGTGAACTTTCTTTGAGACCTACAAATTTGAAAATTAATGTATCAATTTTCCTTCATTTGTCTTGTAAAGTTGCTAAGTACATAGCATATGTGAAAGGAGTTTGGAACTCTGAATGTACTTTTACTCTCCCTTAATCAGTACTAGTTGTGGCTTTGGAAAAAAGTTCTGGGTCTCTGGTTGGCAGCAGCATTGGTTTGATCCAGAAGAGTGCAGCACCTTAGGTTACATATTTTAACTTTTCAATTTACGTCTTTTCTGCTAAGAGAATAAAATGTTTGTTCGTTTCATGAAAAATTAAGGATACTCACCATTTATGTTTCTCTACTTGTATGGCAGATGCTACTTGCTCTAATGGATGAAGCTTATACAGGGTCAGCAATAGAAGATCGAGGAGGTGACTCTGGATCTGATGATAATAATGGCATAGATGTTTCAGACCCTGTGTTTCTTGACTTTCTTAAAGATGAAAATGATGGGATTACTGTAAATTATTATCCATCTACCAGTAGCATGAGGACAGCGGCAGTCAAAATTGGCATATCATCATCATCCCATATTGAGATCAGCTATATAAATCTCATCCTTTTTTGTCCCAGCTACATGTCCCACCTTGTCATATTAACCTATCACATTTCAAATTATATTTTAATTTATCAAAAAAAAGTGGCCTATTTTTTGTTGTCAATTGCCAAGATTCTCAATCATTGTTTTTAGTCCATCCGGGCAGGCACATGGAACTTTCATATTGTTAAATTCTAACCAACAGAGTAACAACAGAAAATCTATGATATCAAATGCAGAAGCATAATGGTTTTATACATTCTGACATTCTAGGCTTCTAGCTAGTGGTTTTACACTCACTACAAGGTGGTCTAGCATTTACACTTGCTGCTGCTAGAACTAAACCTATTCACACATCTCATTTCAGGAACACCACTGGACATCTCCTGCTACGGCTGCAATATTACAGGCAGCTATAAATAATTTACACTTGCCTTACTGATGTGAGAATGCTGAATCAATGAGAGATTCTAAATTGAAGTGTTAAATGGTAATATAGTTTTGTGAATGATATTCTAGTTCTGTAAATTACTCATTCTTCATACAACATTATCCATAGTTTTTTATCAAGGTGTCGGTAAAGTTAATGGAGGAATAAATCTGCATAGTTGATTCCAATTATTTGGTACTAAAATGACTTATTTATGTTGATATTGGAGAATGTGTGACTTTAAATAGAAGGAAATGGTAAATGTTAGTCTAGGTTTGCGAATGATATTCTAGTTATGACATGAAACATTTTTCATGGAAAAGTATGATGATTGTGTAGGGAAACATTCACTTTTCCTAGTGTTTTGTTCTTTAGCCATTTGTTCTTCTGGATTCCTGAGATTTAGTATGCCTTTAATGTACATGAATTTTCAACTACCATAATCTGGAATTGCTTAGAAACTAATGTGACAGTTGACACGTCTCGCATGACAACTAAAGAACTTATAAATGTTAATGACTGTCAAGTATCTGGTCAATCAACCGAACTTGGTCAACTTTAACCTAACACCTAAATCAACATGGTATCATGCAATCAAAGAAGTAAGTTGCCCATTCCTAGACGAGTAATCTGAAGTGAATACTATTGTCATCTTGATGGTATTTTCTTTTTAATTCAATGTTTGTGTTATGCAAGGATTTGTAACTGCATCAAAATATAGCAAAATGAATTTTAGCAATGTAATTAAATGATTATCTTATTGTATTTGTCCCTTGTGATCTTTTGTTGCTAGAATTTGATGGCGAGGTATATAAAGCTGCAAAAGTCGATCCGATAGCTCAATTTACAAAACCTATCGCGGTAAGCTCATGATTTTTGGGTGTTATGTTTATTGACATGTTCTTCCTTTGCTAGTCACATATGTACTGGGATCATGCTGAAGACACTCCCAAGCAATCGTACAATATTCAACCTCAGTAAAGGTATTTAAATGAACATTACATGCATTTTCATAACGAGCACCACTTTACAATTGTTGATCATAACTAATGCATTATTCAGTATGAAAGGCACATTTTCATTGTGAGTTATACTTTATGTGATCATAACAAGGTGAATCCCAAGATAAATAATTTGAACAAAACTTTGGCCATGTCTTGTTACTCATTTGTCAAGCCCCAGAGACTCTAAATCAACACCTCTTTGTGATTGTACTAACATATGAATGATACCTTCAGGTAGACTTTGCTCAGATGCTTGATGTGGACAGTCTAGGCTTCAACGCAAAGGTGGGAGCTTGGTGGAATACACAAGTCTTGTTTCTGTTTTATATAAGTGTATTGATGTATGTTTATTTTGAATATTACTTGGATCACCTTAAGCTATCCTCCTCTGCGTTTGAGTTTTCAGTTTACCTCATAGTTATGTATTTGTTATAGAGAATTTGAAGTGCATAGGATCTCAAATTTATATGTTACCATACAAATCTTACAAGGCCTTTCATCTTGGTGTCAGATATTTCTATTTTGAAAATGTAATACAAGTATGATTTTCTTATAGATATCTCTAGTTTAATTTCAAGGTTTTCAGATATATATTATATCATACAACTATAGCTGCCTATAATTTGCATCCTTCATTCCAGTCATGGTTTTTGTTAATAGGGACGTTTTCTGGGTTTGTTAACTAAATGATATGTCCTCCATGCATCATTTGCCATGAAATGCTTTACTGAACAGTGTGATATGTTTGTCTCTGTTTTGTTATTTCTAAAAGTGTTCAGCTTATTCAACAATTTGAGGTGATGCATTTGTCTTTCAGATTAAATACTAGTTATAACAAATGCATATATTTAGATATAGAACTAAGAAATAGAATTCGAAATACTATTGTCAGGATGTAAATGCACTTAAAAACTACGTGAGTTCAAGACAAAATATATAATAATACAAGGTGAAAATGATTGATGATATTATAAAAGTTTAAGGTTATTCAGATTTCTAAAAGGATAAACCCTTAACTATGAATTTGAGATTATTTAACCCTAAACAATTACAATCTTGTACATTTCAAAGTTCTAAATAATCTTAAATGCATTAGTTTTGTACCTTCTAAAAAACTAAATCATAAATGAATACTGAATTTTGGACACTCGTAACATATGAAATCATGTTTTGGTAAAATGTAATTTTATGCTAAGAAAAATATAAAAACATTGTGCACCATGTTCAAATGGTTCTTTCTCAGTTCCAAGAACTTAAAGCTCCAAGCTATATGCCAACACTTCTTTACTAATGTGTTTTATAGCATCCAACACCTCAAATCGGGAGGGGATTACTAACACTTCTTAACTAACTACGCTCCAACGGACTATGTTGCATACCTTTATCGAGTTTATCAATTCTGATAACGAATACTACGTTCAAGAGACTTTCAAGCTCTTTATCGATCTTGCAGATACATGACCACAGTTCTTTCATTTTCAAATTTATGATGATGTTGTTGAAGTCATGAAGCTGATTGTCGAGGAAATTGAACTCGAAGGTACACGAGATCTTGCTAGTGACTTTCAACAAGGGTGTTGAGAAACTCACTAGCAAGAGCTTCAACGAGGGTGTTGAGAAACTCACTAGCAAGGTCTCGTGTACCTTCGAGTTTAACTTCCTCGGCAATCAGCTTCATGACTTTAACAACACCATCATAAATCTGAAAACAAAATAACTATGACCATGCATCTGCAAGATCGATAAAGAGCTTGAAGGCCTCCTGAATGTAGTATTCGTTACCAGAATCGATAAACTTGATAAAAGTATACAGCATAGTCCGTTGGAGGTTAACAACTAGGATGTTTTGCACAAAAGTAAATTTCAAGGAAGTGACAAGGTTGACCGCCGCAGAAAGTGCAGACATTTGGAGAGGAAGGGTAGGAGAGGGCGATGAGGAGGCAAGAGGGTGTGGAGGTGAGAGCCGGCGAAGGAGGCGTCGCCAGCGAGGACATAAGCGATCTGGGTGAAAAAGGAACGGGAGAAGATCAGGCCACGTGGAGTTCGAGAGGAGGTAGATTGCAAGGGCGGAGATGGTGTCGGCGACCTTTGCAGTGGAGCGGTCGGGCTCCTGCTGGAGGACGGCGAGGAGGAGGGACTTGAGAGAGGTCTGGGAGGCGGGGCCAGAACGGAGCGTCAGGTTCGCGGGGGTGAGGAGACTGCGGAGAAGGACGACAGACATGGTGCAGAAGTCTAAGAGGCTTGGAGGACGGCAGCGAGCTTTAGGGCGAGGGCGTCCGGGTGGCGTTCGCGGTAGAGCTCAAAGAGCCTCTCAGTGTAGGAGCGTTGCTCGTTCGCCGTGGACATCAATTGACCGATAAAAGACTCGAAGGGGCCGGACTCCATGCTGCTGCTGCCGCTGATCCATTCTTCTGCTTCTGACGCTGCCGAAGGACGAAAGGAAGAAGAACTGAAGAAGGAAATGTGGGGTGTTAACTTGAGGTCCAAGTAGGGCTATAAATGAACCAAGCGTTCGTGAGCAAGTTTGGTGTTCGGCTTGGTAAGAGCTTGTTTATGTTCGTTCAATATACATAAGATTAATTAAACAAACAAGCTTGAACAGCTCGTTAAGCGAAACAAACAAGCTTGAACACATATGTGTTCAGCTCATGAACAATGCTCGTGAACAACATTCGTGAACAATGTTCACGAACCATATTTATTAATAAAACTCTTTCAATATGCTAAATAAATAATAAAATAAAATAAATAAATTTAAATTATCAATCTTAATAACTAATCAAATAATTAAAAGTTTTAAACAATCAAACAAACTTGAATTGAGAGCTTGATAACATTTAAATGAACCAAGCTCAAGCCAAACTCGAACCAAGCCTAAGTCAAGCTTAAGCCAAGCTTGAATTGAGAGTTTGATAACATCTAAACGAACCAAGCTCAAGCCAAACTTCAAACAAGCTCAAACTCATAAAAAATAAACCAAGTAAAGCTTGAACACTCATTTCAAAAGCTTGGTTCATTTTAAGTTCGACTCGATTATCTTATCAAACAAGTTTGAACACCCCAAAGCTCGGCTCGGTTTGACTCGTTTACAACCCTAGGTCCAAGTCGGCTCAGAACCGTTAGAGTGGTGGGCTCGGAACCATTGATCGACACGCGTCTCCGCGAAGCTTCCAGAAGTACAATGAGGGCACCACCGAGGCTCACACGGGATGGATACAATAAAATCTTCTCTAACTTTAAATATATCTGGAAAAAAACTTGTAAAAAAGTATATAAAAAGGATAGAAATTAAAATAATATTTTTTTCCATAAAAAAATACGACGTGGTAGTAAACACACGAAACTAATTAATACAAATAGATCGTAAACGCAATGTAAACAAAAACAATTATATTTTTTTTATAAAAACAATCAAAGTAATACTTTTTCTAATATAATAATAATAATAATAATAATAATAATAAAAGTTGTAGGCCAAGCAACAGAACCGTTACGATATTATAAATCTTTTCCATTCGACCACCAAATCTTATGATATTAAGACTACACTGATTAATTATTCGTCAGGAAAAAGACTATCAGATATATCTTGAGAGTTGTCATGATGAGTTGTTTTTCATCGATTAAGTCAATAAGATTTTCTTAATCATTCATTTATACTTAGAATCAAGATGAATTAGTGATAACTTCAGCATACATTGGATTATTGCATCGTCCCAAAGTTAACCTAATCAGTACTATTAACATATCAAAATTTAGTAGGTGATTGCCACTCGATCCCATGCTGAAACTCTCTCTGATAGCATCTTCAGAAACGAGGATCGAATTGTTTCACTCTTGATATTCACCGAGATCCTTTCCAAATGCTCTAAGGGCTCATTAACCCTTGATAATGAACTCTCCCATGCTGAAACTCCCTCTGATAACATCTTCATAAATGCAGATCTAAGTTCACTCTTGATATTCACGGAGATCCTTTCCAAATCCTCAAAGGGCTCATTAATCACCCATGCTGGCACTGTCTCTGATAGCGTCTTCAGAATCACGGATCGAAGTTCTTCACTGTTGGTATTTCTCAACAGTCTTTCCAAATCCTCAAAGGGCCCACCATTAAACCTTGATGATGAACACCCCCACTCTTCCAAATCCTCACAACACGGTAGCTGAAATTGAAAAATGGTAAAAAGAGATGATCGGTCAATTGGCTAAAGAAATTGCATCGCCAATGCTTCTTCAAAATCAGTATCCCAAACTCAAACCTTTTCGCACTCGGTTAAAACGAGCGACTGCAGATTCGGTGTGCATCGAAGAAGATCAGATACGGTGTCCAGGCTGAATTGATCCGCGACATCCATCTTGATCTTCAACTTGAGCAGTCTGTGAAAGATGGGAAATCCTTGGACGACGGCCTTAACGTACCAGGAATCTAGGAGTCGTGTCTGACACAAACAAAAATACTCAGTATAACATCTGCATAATTCGTTCTAAAATATACCAAAAACGTACCTGGAATTTAGGAGTCGTGCCTGGAAGACATTCAGCCGACACAGTTAGTGTTACCGCAGTGACATCGCATACCGCCTGAGCAAATGTTCTAAAGCGCCAAATACTGTATAATGCAACAGAGATCAAGGAGGGTGCTTGGACATGCAAGTACATCAAATTGAAATAGGGCTTTAGCCTTAGATATTCGAGTTTCTGACAATTGATTTGAAGCTTCCATGGAGTAGGAATCAGAGTCAATCGGAGAAGATTTGGAGCTTCTATTTGAATGAGTTCGCCCCAGTGATATTTTACAGTTAATAATAGTTCTTCCAAAACAGGGCAGCCGGAGAGTAGCTTCGCCAAGCCCTCGTTTCGAATTGTGATTTCAGGGAGTGAGAGGGAAAGCGTCTTGAGATTGCTCAATCTGAAGATGCATTTGGATAATGTGATACTCGTAAAGTAGATGACTTGCAGATTCAGCGACTCGAGCGATGGCCAATCGAACAGAAGGTCGAAAAGAGGATGGCGGCAATGCTCGAAGAGGAACCGGAGGAGAGACACGTGCCGGGCATCGTGAGATTTGGCATATTTGACTGAGTCATAGACGGGAGTTTCATCATCAATGCTGTCTCCGGTGAGGTGAAGACGAGAAACAGATTCACCTGCGCCGAGGGAAGCCATGAAGCGCTTCATGATGCTGGGTTCTAGTTCGAAGTCGGAGAAGTCGATGACGGGAACGCAAGTCCAGACGTGACGCCATCTGCGGGAGAGAACGGAGGTGCGGATGGAGTCGAGGGTGGGGAGGAAGGAGAGGATGTGGCGGAGAAGCTCGTCCGGGAGATTACTCAGGTAGTCGTCTTCTTCCCCTAATTCCGATTGCAGGTGGCGGCGGTGGCTGTTACTCAATTCGTCCATGAAGATAGGGAGGCTGCGGCGGCGGCGGCGTTAAAGGTATGAGAGGCCGCCATCTCTAGACATATATATTTATAGCAAAATAATTTGACCCAGAAAATTAAGGAAACCCCCGACAATATCAAACCGAACAGATATTTCTATAAAAGAATTTGAGTAATGATTTTTAATAAAAGAAAAAAATAGAATAATATTTTTCCTAATGTAATAGAAGGATGAAAGAAAGAAAGAATAATTACTCTTTTATTTAAGAGTCCTTTTAATTTAAATAGTAAATATTTTTTAATGATATTTAACCAAATAAAATATTAAATATCCTTTTAAAGCCGCGAGATCATATTACAATTAAAAATAATAATAATAATAATAATAATAAACTATTTAGATCCAATGGCCATAAAAAAAGGTAAAATAACTCCTGATTCCTGAACTAGTCAATTAAGACCTATTAGATACATCTTGACAGTATACTAAAGCAAAAAAAAGTTGATTTATTATATCAACAATGCTATGTACCTTTATAGAATTTCTGTGACACAATCTTTTCTAGACGGACATGAAAATTCTGGTTGCCCAGCTAAGGATGTCGACAGCTTTAGGTTGCCGGTCTGTTCGGTATTGGGTAGAGATGCACTAAATTCTCCATTGGGGGACTCTGGCTTGTCTGTTTCAAGCATGAACTCATCAAAATTTGACAGCAATTTTAACTGATGGTTGAGGGACGCTATTGTTTTTTGGCACTCAGCGAGCTTTTCGACGTCCGGCACAATCCCTTTATCCTGTTGACATAGTAAGAATGCTGAAGAAATTCTCTAGCTAGGAAGAGCAGAGAACATAATTGGTGCAATCATGCAGTTTTTAGAATAAGATATAAGCAATCCTAATGAACTGAACAAATTATGATGATGCAACTGCACTACCTGTGTAACTATTGGCTTCTCATTAGAGGTTGCAGATGAATAGAATTTAGTGGCTTGCTGCTTGATCTGGAGTTGGTTCTCCAATATGTGGTATTTTGATGCATGATCTCTGGATTCTGCCGCATTCTCATCTTCCATTTGCTTTTCTAAGGTGCCCAGCTTCTCATGGAGGTTCCCGACTTCTTTATGGGCTAACTCAAGTTGCAAAACCAACTCGCTTCTCTTTGCCCTCTCCTTCTCAACATTATCTTCCAGAATATTCACCTTCTCCTGTAACATGACTAGTTCTAGATCTTTGGAAGAAAGTTGATGCTCCAGTTCTTTGTTCCTTACATTTGTCAATTCTGTAGTTTCATACTTGATCAAAAGTCCGGACGAAAATGCCTTCTCCTCCTTGAGTTTCCTTTCAATTAGATCAACCTTCTCATGTAGCTTACAAAGCTCCAAATTTGTTGATTCAAGCTCCCATTCCAATTCCTCTTTCTTTTGTTTCAATACATCTATTTTCGAACACCTAGATGCTAGTTCTGTAGACAATTTTTTCTCTTCTTCGACAACTTGTTCCAACAATCTAACCTTTCCCCTCAGTTCTATAATTTCAGCAAATGCTGACTCAAGTTGAAGTTGCATTTTGTTCCTCTTTGCTTCTGTTGCTTCCATTTTTTGGCACCGCACTCTCAATTTGGAAGATAATTTCTTCTCTTCATCAAAGTTTTTATCTAATGAGGTTATTCTTTCACATAAGTTGTGGTTTTCTGTATGTGCTAATTCAAGCTGAAGTTCCAGTTCATTATTCTTACCTTCGGCCGCCTCTAATTCTAATTCAAACACATGTTTCTCCCCATTAATCAAATTGAGCTGCCTTTGCAACACAACTATCTTACCTTCAGCTGCCATCAGTTGCATACATGTATCCTTCAGCTGATCGTTTGTTACAGCTAAAGACCTTTCCATTTCAACTTTCTCAGATTTCATCTTCTCAATCGTCTCCTCCAACTCAGTTGTATGTAAATGAACAGCTTCAAGTTCGTTTCGTGAAGAGTGCTTTCCAGCAACAGTACGATCTGAATCAGCATCATTATCAGGGCTGTAACTTCCATGGTCAACCTCTGGCAACGCAACAAGTCGTTCCATCTCAAGGAAGTCATCCATTAGGCCAATTTCTACAGCTGTATTAAGACTTCTTGGACTATCCTTTTCCTTGTTGAACTGATCAAGCTCTGATATTAGAGCTGATGCACATGAATCTGAACCACTTTGCTCATGATCTAAACTTAACTGCCTCTCTCCTGCATCTGATTGGCTATCAGTGACAGACTCAACACACTGCGAGGTAGAAATGAATTTGTGCTTGTTAGCTGATGACAATTTATGTGCTGCAGCTCGTAACTTATGACACTCAGCTTCAAGTCTTGCCAGTTTCTTTATGCTATCCAAATGCTGTTTACTACTTGTTTCCGCTGTTCTGGTGCTTAATTCCAATTCTAGTGTTCTCATGTGAAGATTCTCAGTAAGGGTAGCAAGATCAGCCTTGAGGGCAGAATTTTCCTTCTTGAGGTCTTCGATTTCTGAGCAAAGATCATATTCAAAGGAGGTTGAAGTTTCAATTTTAGCTTCCATCTGAGCTTGCAACTCGATAAGCTGAAGCTCAAGTTCTGATTTTTCAAATTTCCATTCATGAGTTTTCCCGAGGATGGCATCTTGGACTTTCTGCTCTTGCTCTTCCCTTGTTAGCCGAAGCTGCCTGACACATTCTTTCAGGGCAGCATTGAGATGAGTAGCTTTATCTTCAAGGGATGAACACTTCTTTAATGCATCTTCAAGCTGCTGCCTCAAAATTGAAACTTCCTTTTCAGCATTTTCCCAACCTGGCAAGCAAGAAATAGAAGCAAGCTTGCCATCAATCAATCCACAAATTTGTCTAACATACAGAAGACATCGGCGAGCAGGCTTCAAACATATCTAATTATTTGCATTCAGATACTAGTGTAATGAGACGTTTAGACGGGTAAGATACCTAAAACAGCTTCTTCTGCAACTTCAGCATGCTGCTTGACCAATTCTTCTTTGGCACAAATGTTCAAAAGGGCAGAAGATAGCTTGTCATTCAAAATTTTTGTAGTCTCATCAACTTCGTGATCAACATCCTTCGAAGAAATCTCTGGCAATTGAGCATGTTTCGGGGAGCCAATCGAGGAAGTCCTTGTCGCCTCCTATTAAACAAATAAAGAAAATCAGTTATTGGTTAAAGCATTAATAGTCATCACATTAATTCGGTTATCTTGATAAAAGACTCATGATCTAGCTAATGGACCACTGAATTATGGCTACCAAGAGATTTATGGAAAAGTTATACTCTTGAGTGTGACACCTCAATCAAGATATCCATGTGGATTGTGGAGAATCATTTTCATGGTGCATTTTATGTACAGGAACAACCTTGAAATTCATGGTAGACTTTTTTTTCATGCATAAAAAGAACATAAATCCTTATCTATTAACTTGTTAGGTTTTAAGAGCCAGAGTTATTGATGTCCTTGTAACTCAATCTTCTTGACTGGATAAATTGAGCTTGGTCTCTTTCTTTTTTCCCCTCAAAAAGATCGTTTCTTTGATGCATGCTTGATCTGTGTTCTTCCAATCTATTAACTTTGAACACTCACAGATAGCAACAGGTAAAAGGGCAAGGCATGGAACTAACCTGTTCACCGGAGTACCTCTCTGAAGATACAGAACCCGAGCTCTCGGTCTCACAGCCGCCCTCCTTTTCCGATGACTTCCGTCTCCAGATCCAACTGCGGCGGTCCATCTCGCAACCTCAACCTTCCAATTTGCTTCGCTGATCACCGCCACCAAGCTCCCAAGTGGTTAGCCGCCCCTTCAGATAAAACAAAAGGTACTCCAAAATCCATGAACTGAAATCTAATAAGCGACAACATCAACATGTGCTAGGGCATTCGACAATCAAACCGATAGCGAGTGCCAAGTAGACCAAACAAACGAAGGAAAGACCAAAAAGGGGGGAAAAAAAATCAAAATCCTATCGAAAATCACAGCTTCGGATTCAGGATCCGCCGTAGAGTACTTTGATTGATCGCTAACATTTCGAACTTAAGATCGCCCCCCTTTGGGGGAAAATCGAAGTTTTTGATGATCCGGCCCTCACAATACACACAAAAACAAGATATTTGATTTCAGGAACTGAATGCTTCTCTACCTGATCGATCGACGAGAAGATGGTTGAAGAGAAGAGGCAGATCGAATCGAAGCCGATCATCTGCATCAAACGCGTCGGATTTCCTCTCTCCAGGAAAAGAGCGATTCCCGCCCAAGAACGAGGAGGTAGGCGCTATATGTTGGTAATAAATAGGGTAATTTTGAAAATGACCCGTTTTAATATTTTATTTTTACTATCGTAATTCTAACTCTTTAAATTTTAAATGTTTTATTTTATTTAATAAAATAATATATATATATATATATATATATATGTATAATTAAAATACAAGTGTACAAAATATATCTGATGTTCAAATGATATTTGAATAATGAATAGTAGGAGATGATATAGAAGAAATATAATTAGTTGATATATTGATAACAAAAGTTATTTTAAAGAGTATGGATTTATAATAATTTCTATAAAATTCATGGAATATGCATATGCAAATTTGATCAATGAATTTATATATTTACTAATAAAAGAAAAGGAAATTCATATGCTTCTTTACACAAATAATAGTTGATGTAAACCTCATTACAACCAAATTATAGATTATGCATAAGTTATTATTTGAATGTGACATATGCCTAATTTTGTCCCAAAATCTTTAATTTACTTGTTGATAATAAATTTTTAATTTCAATCCATTCAATCATTGATTCATCTATTACAATTATTTTATTTTGGTGTGTCTTTTCAAACTCTTGGGCCTTTGTGTCCTAAATTACGAACGCACAAAGTTTTTTTAAAATATTTCAAATTTTATTTTTTTCTTAATATTATTTATCAATCATGCACTTTTAATATTACATCTTTTTGTAGACTCTACATAGATTCATTCTACACTAATTTTAAAGCATAATATTTATTTGATGAATCTTTTAAAATATCAAATTATTCATGTTTCTCTATTATACTTGTAAATTGTAAGTTTATAAATAAAAAAACTTGTATACTCCCTACATTTTCTTTTTATTTTGAATATGAAATGCATACATTATTACTATATTTTATTAATTATTATATTTATACATTTTATGTGTTTATTAAAAAATGATTTTATGATGTGATTGCCTTCTCTTGGATCTAAATTGTCACCATAAGAAGGCAATATAATTATACATCTAAAGCCATAGGACCACCCTTTTAATTTTACACTTCAATCACCATCTTGCAAACCATTTATTTGGTGCCATCTTCTCATATTTTGTTTTCTTCTTATGGAATTTTTCTCAAACTATTTTATCTAAAATTCAAAGATTTTTTTTCATAATGTAGAACACAAGCAAGAGAAGCAAAGGGGTATGTGAGGGTCCTACAACTCCATGAAAGGTCATTTCCTCCATTATCTTTGATGTGTAGTGGATGTGTAAGCCACAAAGAGCACAAACATGCAATGAATTGAGTGCCCTAAGACATGAAGGTCATTCAAATGAAATTCAAACCCTAAATTATTTCACAATTTATGCTACAGCTAAGTACTTCACAGCAACAGAACACTGACTGGTCGCGAACAATCATTGCTTCATGCACTGAACAACTATCGACAGATGCGAAAATCCATCAAGTTGATTCAGATGTGTAAGCCACAAAGAGCTAAACATGTGATGAGTTGAGTGCCCTAAGGCATGAAGGCCATTCAAATGAAATTCAAACCCTAAATTATATCACAATTTATGCTACAGCTAAGCACTTCACAGCTACAAAAACACTGACCGGTCGCGAGCAATTGTTTCAGGCACTGAACAGGAAGTGAAAATCCAACAAGTTGATTCAGATTGCTGAACAGAACAGCAAGCAAAGTTAGGATACGATATCAACTGAGACATTTGATACTGATCAGCTCATATTACTTAATCACATGACGAGAAAAGTATATTGACTACCGGTATATTGAGCATCAATAGCCTAAAGTTGTCGACCCTTCAGCATACTGCTTTTCATATCAACTCCATGAATTCCAACAAGGTGAGCCTTCTATCAACTGGGCATGCCATGAAGATCTTCACTCTGTCCCTGTTTTGTACTAAGTAGCAAACATTTGAAGTATCTTCATTTCAGGGACACCAATCTTTGTGAACTCATCAAAGAACTTCACTAACTTGTTTTCTTTTTCAGAAATACCGTTTGATCTTTGCCAAACATACTTGATGTCTCATTAACTGGCGTTTCTTCAGACAGCTTCGACAACATGTTCAAACTCATTGGAACTCGATGGCTTCATATTTCTGCAACATATAAGTAATAAATATACAGGTATCATAGCTCTGCTGCAATTAGCATGTTACAATCTAATGGCTTTGCTGATGGCACATTGTTTTTCAAACATTACTTCTCCACACTATCAATGATTACTTCATTCTCACCATCAGAAAATGTATCCCTCCATCATATGGTTAAAAACTTGTCTCAGTTCTATCATATCTTGGAACAAAAAAATTGAATCAATATGAAGATATACAACATGAGATATATTTGAAAATGAGTGGTACATTTAACCATTATGAAACAAAAATGCTAAACCAAACAACTTATAGGAAATCAGATATTAACATGTGCACTGATGTTCATATTGATATGCATGGGATTACATATAAGATGTGTAGCATGTGGTTATCTTGTATGTGGGTGATTCCTTAGTTAAATAATAAGCCTTCTAGCATGTGCTACCGAAATCATTTGGCAGCGGCAAACACAACAACAATATGTTGAAAATGATATGTTCACGATTATATCAGCTTATCTAGATGTTTTACATTACCACATCAGTTCATCACAAATAAAATTTCTGCTAGGCTTGTTTCACTTTTTTGGCTGGGCAAACAAAGAGGAAGACAAAGAACAAACTGAAAAGTGCAACAAAAAAGCACAAGTAGATCAACCACTGGTTACAGCAAAGTTAAACAATTTTTGACAGTATACAGGTGAAATCAAAGATGACAAATCATGGTGAAACGAAGCATAAAATAGGTGAGCAAATTTGGATTCTATCTAATTACTTACCTGAGTGGTCGACAAATCTTGGGCAGTGAATCAAGTCTTGAGAAGGAGAAGGTTTACTTCAATTAACCTATTTCACTTCCCTTTCATTTCCTTCACAAAAAAGCAGTCAGAGCAAAGGTCGCCCAAGAGGTATATAGAGAACTCCTCGGCTTCAGACAGGAAGCCATCCAGAAATAGAAAGCAGAAAAGAAAGAGACTGAAAGAAGAGAAGGTATCTGTAGTATTCCATGTCTTTTTACAATGGTATATGTAGTCTCATGGGAATCTAGAAACAAACTTGTTTTTTTTTCTAAATGTAATTTTGTTGTTTATAATTGTGCTGTGATCAATATGTTGTCAAGCTACTCAACTAGTTTCCCCTATACTCTTCATGGTAATTTATTAGCATAAGAAGTCACATAAAAAAGGGGAAAAAAAATCATGATTATATCGAATGGTTTATGTTTCCTTTTGTCTGTTTTATTGTTGCAGAATTTTAGATTTCCCATCACTCTGTAAATAAAGAAATTTTCCATGTTCATTGTAGCTTTTGTGATGTTAAGAACAAGTTTATTTGTTTCCTAAGTTGGCTCCTCTGGATGCATTGTTTCGCTCTTGATCTTTTCTATACACTTCTACAGATAAAACAAGCAAACAATGACCAAACATTTCTACAACTACATGAACCATTCAAGTTATATGAATAGAGATATGGAAGAAAATGAGTGGTATCAAACACTCTAAAAATGATAAAGTTAGCATAGTACAAGCACCATTTGATATTATAGAAATAGGTTTGCTAAAATTGCATTGTCGGATGTTTCAATAAATGAGAATCTGTTCAAGTTTCAAGCTGAAGAAATGAGTTGGTATTGCTTATAAGAACATAACATCTCAATAGAAAATTTCCATAATTTGGTTTTTGACTCTTAAGAAATTTACCACAAATGCCATCTTCAATCAAGTCACTTTCATATGTGATGCTAGGTGGGACATTTTAAGCACCTCCATGGCGATTCAAAAGTAAACTACGGTACAGAGTAGCAAGGTGGATGAACACCATCACCAGTACTAAGAAACCATCGAGAAAACCAACAAAACCAAAAATCCCTGCACAAAGAGCACACATTTTGTTGTTTGAAATGACACGTACCATTGTCGGATTACTAACACTTCTTAACCAACTATGCTTCAGCATCAGCTCCAGGTCCAGCTCCAGCTCTAGCTTCAGCAAGGGTGTTGATAAATTCACCAGACAAGTCTTGTGTATCCTCCTCGTGTTGAGCTGCCTCAACAATGTGCATCATAACTCTAGCAACACCATCATAAGACCGAAAACTAAAGAACTGTGGCCATGCAACTGCAATATCGATAAAGAGCTTAAGGACCTCCTGAAGGTAGTCTTCGTCACCAGAATCGACAAAATCAACAAAGGTTCGCATCATGGTATATCCGAGTTCAACAAATAGGATGTTTTCAACAAAAGCGGACTTCAAGGAAGTGACAAGGTTGATCGCCACAGACAGTGCAGCGACACGGACATTTGAAGAGGAAGGGTGGGAGAGGGCGGCGAGGAGGAGAGTGCTAAGGGTGGGGAGGTGAGAGACGACGAAGGAGGCGTCGCCAACGAGGACATAAGCGATCTGGGCAATGATGAGGAGGGCATACTCCTGTAGGCAAGGACGGACATTGGAGGCAGCAACAGCGTGAAAGAGGAACGGGAGAAGATCAGGCCAGGTGGAGTCCGGGAGGAGGTCGAAGGCAGAGATGGTGTCAGCGACCTTCTTGGCAGTGGAGCGGTCGGGCTCCTGCTGGAGGACGACGAGGAGGAGGGACTTGAGCGAGGTCTGGGAGGCGGGAGAGAGGCGGAGCCAGAACGAACCGCGAGAGTCGCGGTGGGTGAGGAGAATGCGCAGATGGACGACGGACATGGCGCGGAAGTCAAGGGCAGGGGAGGCGTCGAGGACGGCAACGAGCTTTAGGGCTAGGGCGTCTGGGTGGAGATCGCAACCGAGGATAAAGAGCGACTCAGCATGGGAGCGCTGCTCGTTCGCCGCGGACGTCAACTGACCGATCAAAGACTCGAAGGGGCCGAGCTCTGCCGATTCAAGAATCAAGGCAATCTTCTCCCGTTCCGACACCATCTCCGCCCTCTACCTCCTCCCGGACTCCACCTGGCCTGATCTTCTCCCGTTCCTCTTTCACGCTGTCGCTGCCTTCGACGCACGTCCTCGCCTGCAGGAGTATGCCCTCCTCATCATTGCCCAGATCGCTTATGTCCTCACTGGCGGCGCCTCCTTCGTCGTCTCTCACCTCCCCACCCTTAGCACTCTCCTCCTCGCCGCCCTCTCCCACCCTTCCTCTTCAAATGTCCGTGTCGCTGCACTATCTGTGGCGGTCAACCTTGTCACTTCCTTGAAGTTCGTTTTTGTTGAAAACATCCTATTTGTTGAACTCGAATATACCATGATGAGAACCTTTGTCGATTTTATCGATTCTGGTGACGAAGACTACCTTCAGGAGGTCCTTAAGCTCTTTATCGATATTGCAGTTGCATGGCCACGATTCTTTAGTCTTTGATCTTATGATGGTGTTGTTAGAGTTATGATGCACATTGTTGAGGCAGCTCAACACGAGACTTGGCTGGTGAATTTATCAACACCCTTGCTGAAGTTAGAGCTAGAGCTGGAGCTGGACCTGAAACTGATGCTGAAGCGTAGTTGGTTAAGAAGTGTTAGTAATCCGACAATGGTACGTGTCATTTCAAACAACAAAATGTGTGCTCTTTGTGCAGGAATTTTTGGTTTTGTTGGTTTTCTCGATGATTTCTTAGTACTGGTGATGGTGTTCATCCACCTTGCTACTCTGTACCGCAGTTTACTTCTGAATCGCCATGGAGGTGCTTAAAATGCTCCACCTAGCATCACATATGAAAGTGACTTGATTGAAGATGACATTAGTGGTAAATTTCTCAAGTCAAAAACCAAATTATGGAAATTTTCTATTGAGATGTTATGTTCTTATAAGCAGTACCAGCTCATTTCTTCAGCTTGAAACTTGAACAGATTCTCATTTATTGAAACATCTGACAATGCAATTTTAGCAAACCTATTTCCATAATATCAAATGGTGCTTGCACTATGCTATCTTTATCATTTTTAGAGTGTTGGATACCACTCATTTTCTTCCATATCTCTATTCATATGACTTGAATGGTTCATGTAGTTGTAGAAATGCTTGGTCATTGTTTGCTTGTTTTATCTAGAAGTGTATAGAAAAAATCAAGAGCGAAACAATGCATCCAGAGGAGCCAACTTAGGAAACAAATAGACTTGTTCTTAACATCACAAAAACTACAATGAACATGGAAAATTTCTTTATTTACAGATTTGATGGGAAATCTAAAATTCTACAACAATAAAATAGACAAAAGAAAACATAAACCATTCGATATAATCATGATTTTTTTTTCCTTTTTTTATGTGACTTTTTATGCTAATAAATTACCATGAAGAGTATAGTGGAAACTAGTTGAGTAGCTTGGCAACATATTGATCACAACACAATTATAAACAACAAAATTACAATTAGAAAAAAAAAAAACAAGTTCGTTTTCAGATTTCCATGAGACTACATATACCATTGTAAAAAGACCTCTCTGAAGATACAGAACCTGAGCTCTCGGTCTCACAGCCGCCCTCCTTTTCTGATGATTTCCGTCTCCAGATCCAACTGCGGCGGTCCATCTCGCAACCTCAACCTACCAATTTGCTTTGCTGATCACCGCCACCAAGCTCCCAAGTGGTTAGCCGCCCCTTCAGACAAAACAAAAGTTACTCCAAAATCCTAAGCGACAACATCAACATGTGCTGGGGCATTCGACAATCAAACCGATAGGAGTGCAAAGTAGACCAAACAAACGAAGGAAAGGCCAAAAAGGTGGGGGGAATCAAAATCCTATCGAAAATCACAGCTTCAGACTCAGGATCAGCCGTAGAGTAATTTGACTGATCGCTAACATTTCGAACTTAAGATCGCCCCCCTTTGGGGGGAAATCGAAGTTTTTGATGATCCGGCCTTCACAATACACACAAAAATAGGATATTTGATTTCAGAAACTGAATGCTTCTCTACCTGATCGATCGACGAGAAGACGGTTGAAGAGAAAGGCAGATCGAATCAAGGCAGATCATCTGCATCAAACGCGTCGACTTTCCTCTCCAGGAAAAGAGTGATTCCCGCCCAAGAACGAAGGAGGTAGGCGCTATATGCGGGTAATAAAGAGCGAAAAGCTAAACAATATACACATAAAGTCATAATCAATCATTTTCATTTTTTTAGTCCATCATTTTATATGTCTATCTTTAAATTTTTCCTTGAATTTTTTTACTTGAGCATATCATTTTCTGGTAATAAATAGGGTAATTTTGAAAATGACCTCTTTTAATATTTTATTTTTACTATCATAATACTAACTCTTTAAATTTTGAACATTTATTTTATTTAATAAAATAATATGATAATTTTGTAAGCTCCCGGGAATATTTTTGGATGCCCGGACAAGTAAAGATCATTTAAGAGTGTGCACTTAACGGATGTACAGGTATCATACTCACAAAAGTTGTTTTAGAGAGTATGGATTTATAATAATTCTCATAAAATTCATAGAATATGCATAAGTAAATTTGATCAATGAATTTATATATTTACTAATAAAAGAAAAGGAAATTCATATGCTTCTTTACACAAATTATAGTTGATGTAAACCTCATTACTAACAAATTATAGATTATGCATAAGTTGTTATTATTTGAATGTGACATATGCCTAATTTTGTCCCAAAATCTTTAATTTACTTGTTCATAATAAATTTTTAATTTCAATCCATTCAATCATTGATTGATCTATTACAATTATTTTATTTTGGTGTGTCTTTTCAAATTCTTGGGCTTTTGTGTCCTGAATTACGAACACACAAAGTTTTTTTAAAAAATATTTTCAAATTTTGTTTTTTTCCTTAATATTATTTATCAACATGCACTTTTAATATTACATCTTTTTGTAGACTCTACATAGATTCATTCTACACTAATTTAAAAGCATAATATTGATTTGATGAATCTTTTAAAATATCAAATTATTCATGTTTCTTTATTATACTTGTAAATTGTAAGTTTATAAATAAAATAAAACTTATCTACTCCCTACATTTTCTTTTATTTTGAATATGAAATGTCTACATTATTACTATATTTTATTAATTATTATATTTATAGATTTTATGTGTTTATTAAAAAATGATTTTATGATGTGATTGCCTTCTCTTGGATCTAAATTGTCACCATAAGAAGGCAATATAATTATACATCTAAAGTCATAGGACCACCCTTTTGATTTTCAACCTCAATCATCATCGTCTTGCAAACCATTTATTTGGTGCCATCTTCTCATATTTTGTTTTCTTCTTATGGAATTTTTCTCAAACTATTTTATCTAAAATTCAAAGATTTTTTTTCATAATGTAGAACACAAGCAAGAGAAGCAAAGGGGTATGTGAGGGTCCTACAACTCCATTGATGTGTAGTGGATGTGTAAGACACAAAGAGCTACTCCACTACTGGACTAAAAAGAAAATGTTGTGCTGAAAAGCCCTAAAAACTGAGCTGAAGCCTAAAAAGAAACAAATTTGGTTTAGATTGCAGTAGAACTTGGGCTGAAAACTCCAAATGTGCATTTCAAATGGTTGAAATTACAATTAATACTATGATTTTTTTTTCTTTTGCTATCGCAACTCATATGTTGAATCAATGTATTTGCTTGAATCCCAAATCGAAGGAAAAGCCAAAACAAGGAACCCTAATCCAAAGAGAATAAATCGTCCACAGAGAGAGAGAGAGAGAGAGTACCTGGACTTGAAGTCGGAGCCGAGGCAGCGCCAGCGATCGCTGAGAGCTCCGAAGCCGAGGGAATGCAAGTGAAGACGGGGATCGTAACTCAGTAAAAGAGGGCCATGTGGGACCGAGCAGGAGCCACCAGCAGAAACTAATAACTAAGCAGGTAAGCAGTTGGTAAATGAAGCGAGGGTCACTTTCGTTCTAGACGCGCAAGTCTTGGGCAACCCGGTCTAGAACCGACCGAGTTTGTCAGATCCGAAGCTTCGCTCAAGCCGGCTTTTGTTAATGGACGGGAGACAGCAAGTTGTATATGACGTCAAGAGCCATCCATGATGTCACCTGAGACATAATACTCTTATTAGTTTGATAGATATCCTGTTTCCTGATTGTTAAAATACAGGAAATACCATGCCTCAAATGGTCCATACTTTGTAGAGGATCCTGCCTGAAATTAGAAGCCCTCATCGGATGCTCCTCTCTCTGTCTCTCTCTGCTTCTCGTCCATGGCGATCCGGTGGCCGCGCAACCTCACGGCCGTCGTGGCTCCCCGTGGTGACACCTTTCTCCTCCTCGTTGCCGTCCTCTCCATCGTATCTCTTCTCACTCACGAACTCTCTCGCCACTCCGCCCTCGCCGCCGACTTTGAGGGATTCGATTCCGACGAACTCGACGACGCAGAAGAGGTAACTTACCACGATGACCTCCCCCTATCCGGTCCCGTCCCGCCTCCGGCCACCTTGCTATCAAAATCCGCCTCACCGGAGACCCACCACGGGCCCCCGCCCACTCCCAACCCCTCTCCGACCTCTGATGCTTGGGACGAGGATGAGTTCGAGGGCATACCCGTTTCCGTCCCGCCTCCTGATCTGACCGCTGCCCCCGAAGGGGAGCTCCCTTCCCCCTCTGTTCCCTCGCCTTCTCCGCCGCCACCATCCATCAGATCGTACACCACCGAGATCGTCTGCGTTAGCTTCCTGATTTGTTTCTTAATCAATTACTTCACTGGGAAGCGCGAGAACGAGACCATCGCTCTCGCCTGGGCCACCAAGTTTGCCACCAAAGACTCCATCTTTGAGAAGAACTTCAGCCTCTTGGGCACCGGAGACGGCAAGGACACTGCTCTCCTGTTGAAGGAGGGGCAGGACGTGTTCAAGTTCTATGCCAGCGGCCGGAGATACTGCCAGAGTTTGCTAGCCACGATGGAAATGCGGAACCGGCATGACCTGATCTCGAGGGCGATTGATTTGGTACTTTCCAATAAGGATGTCATCACTTTTGAGGTGGCGATGAATGAGGAATCGATGGATCACGTCGTCCTGGCAGTAGCAAGGAGGAAGCTGGCTAAAAATATGCACAAGGAAGAGAGGGACCTGCAAAGGTATGCAAATCCAGGGATGAACCCACCATCTGGAAGGAAGTGGATAGCAGATGAGCTGCTTGTGGTCACTGAATCAAAAGAAGTCGCTGGAGATCTGATAACTGATGCCGTTCTGGATCAGGTTTGTTTTTCCTATACAATCTTTGGTGCCTTATGTATAATTTGCCTGTGGCCTTCACCTTTTGCAGGAAATTATTCAATCCAAATGCAAATAATTTCTGTTTGCAACTTTGAAATATTCTCGAATTTAGCTAACTAATGGAGCTTAAAACCACTTCATTAGATTGAAATAGTTGTAGTAGTAGTAGTAATAATAATAATAAAGAAAATATAAGTGTTGATCATGCACATAACTAGCTAACTAAAAAATTCATCATAATTATTGTGATCAATCATTTTAACTTACTTTTTTACAACTTTAGCTGATATGAATGTGATGGATTTGCTAGAAGTTCTTAATGTTTGTAATTTCCTTTGAATTTTCATTTGTGATTTGTTTCTTTACAAACGTGTGAATAAAGGTAGATAATGAAGATATGTCCCATCTCTAATCATATACATTTTCTAATAGTTTAGGCTTTGGGGCTTTCAGAATGTTGTGGTGTTTTTACAGCATATTACAGTTAATCTTTTAACTGTTATAGAACTAGCTTCTGACCTTAGTAGCGAACATGACCAGAGGAAGTCTAGTTGGCTGGAATTTATGTGAGTTCGAATTAGGTCAAATGGGTTCATCTGAATTGAAACTAGTTCAGCTAAATTCAACATGTAAGTGAGATGATTGCCGATGTACTAAAGTTGTTCGGTTGAATGCCTGAATGGTTTTGATAGCCAATGGAGCTTGGTTGCAATTGTTTTATCTTGCGGGTTGAAGTGAAGTCAGAGTGTTCGAATTGGAGAAAGCTCTGTCGCCTTGCATTCGATCAAGATAGCCTCAAATGGTTAAGAGTGTTTTGCCTTTACAGGCGCTAGAAGTGAGTGTTTGTCCAATGGCCTTCTAACTGCTCTTTTAGAGAAACATGATCATTTGCACAGAAAATTCAGGATGATTAACCGTGACGATAATCTAAATTATGATGTCGTTTCCTTAAATAAATGAAGTATAACTGGTAGACCTTTACTTGATGATGTTTGATCTTTTGTTTTCAAAAACAACAGCATCACTTTCTGCACTTCAGGTCTTCGGTGAGAAGGCATTTGAGAAGTTCGGGAAATGGTTCATCTCTATGCATTTCTCAGATCAACGTCCAGGGTCTCACAAGAAGACACTCACGTTCAAATTTGCACTTCCAGATGCCAATAGCATGTCCGACATGACGCGATTAGTTGCTCTTGTACCATATTACATCGACTTAATTGGTCGGTACAAGCTAAGTTCTCATGTAAGTCAAGTTAGTTCTTTTTGATCACTTTCTCGATGGCTAAATCAACGATGATTGCAAATTTGAGTGTTTCTTGTGTTCCACAGGCCCGTTCCAAAACTGAAGCAGTCAGAGCAAAGGTCGCCCAAGAGGTATACAGAGAACTCCTCGGCTTGAGACAGGAAGCCATCCAGAAAAAGAAAGCAGAAAAGAAAGAGACTGAAACCAAACTCGGCGCTGAGGCACTTCGCAAGAAAGAAGAGAAGGACCGTGCTCGGCAACTGAAGAAGTCAATGCCCAAAGTCAAGATGCTTCGATCTCACTAGAACCTCTAGTCTCTTCTACCTTCGTCTTATAGTTTCATCGATATTGGAGATGCTCGACCAAACTATCCTCTTACCGTTTCTAGTGGTACTCGTCAAAGAAGACCAGCTACTGGATCTTCAAGTTCCTGCTTAACAGATTAATTATTACTGACTGAAGGTGAGTATGGGTACACCTTTTTTGTTTTTGGAACTGATACATTAATATTTAGACTAAAACCCATAGCATGCCATGTCTTTTTACAATGGTATATGTTGTCTCTTGGAAATCTGGAAGCAAACTTGTTTTTTTTTTTTTCTAAATATAATTTTGTTGTTTATAATTGTGTTGTGATCAAAAACATTAAAAATGAAAGATGATGAAATACGTTTATCACAAAATAAGGCATAGTACAAACACCATTTGATATTATGGAAATAGGTTTGCTAAAATCGCATTGTCGGATGTTTCGATAAATGAGAATCTGTTCAAGTTTCAAGCTGAAGAAAAGAGTTGGTACTGCTTATACATACACACATTAAGAACAAGACATCTCAATAGAAAATTTTCATAATCTGGTTTTTGACTCTTAGGAAATTTACCACAAATACCATCTTCAATCAAGTCACTTTCATATGCGATGCTAGGTGGGGCTTTTTAAGCACCTCCATGGCGGTTCAGAAGTAAACTGCGATACAGAGTAGCAAGGTGGATGAACACAATCACCAGTACTAAAAAATCATCGAGAAAACCAACAAAACCATAAATCCCTGCACAAATAGCACGCATTGTATTGTTTGAAATGGCACATACCATTGTGAATTATATTTGGCGGAGTTAAGTCAACGGCAACTTACTTTCCGATAAAATGTCAATGGGGCTCGCAACATAACCAATGCTCAGTAATATCTACAAATACAAGTCACATTAGATGCACTGACTAAATCAAACTTTATATACTTATATCCCATGACTGAGTTCACTCTTTCATAAATAGAAGGTTTTACAAAGCTTAAATAGCACAGCACGAGGTTAGTTAGTTTTTATATCTCGAAATATGCCACATTCATTTGTGAGTCGATATTTTAAATCAAGCTGCAAAAGTTTCTAGATTAGTTGCAGTTACGAAGAGAATGTAAATGATCAAAGTAAATGATGGGATGAAGTGAGCAAGTCAACTCATACTGAATGCTGCTAAATTTAGGACAGGACCAGCAACTTCTATACCTCCTGCAACATAAAGCTGAGACTACTAGCATTCTGTGACTCGACATGTTTCAAAAATGTTGGATGCATCAAGAAACTTGTAATGTCAATTAGACATTCAGATAATATTGCATACCTTTGGAATCTTCATGGATGCATACTACTGACATTGCTAAAATACAAAAGTAGGATCTCAAAAAATATGTTATTTGCTCTTAGTATCTAGATAGCACAATTATAAAACATTGAGATAATAGCTAGTTTATGTAGTGATCTGCACACCATCCATTTGATCATTGATGAACTTACAGACAAGGCTGTTCGTGCTCTGAAGACGAAGGGAAGTGCTCTCTGAGGATCCACAAATTCTCTCAATAACCTTCTTATGAAGAATGGAACATCCTGAAACCTCTTCAAAATTGAACCTTTTTAGATTCTTAACACTCGTGAATGACCAAATAGATATGTCTAATATACATCTATACACACACAAATTAAAAGGAATCTTTAAGACAATGCCATGTGCTGATGTTTCAAGCTGTCATCTCTTTTTATGCAACTTATTCTTTAAAATTCAAAATTATAAGAGTGCCCTTTAGTTATCTAATTCTAAGATATTTGTTAAAGTTATTTAGGCATAGTTTATATATAATTATTTGATTCCTTATCTTAAATATATGGCAATTTCAATTATTTGAAATTAATATTGTTTAAAAATCTTTTATTTAAAGAGATAAGAATTGGAAGGATAGCAGATGACTATAAATTTTCTGAAAAATGACTCTACGCAAACAATTGTCAGAATAGTTACTACTACTACAACAACAACAATCAATCTTTATCCCATTAAATGAAGTTGACTATATGATCCTTCTACGCCAACTTATCAGAATAACTGATTTACATAAAACGATAACAAGACTGATTAATTGCTTAACAAGATGATGTTAAAGCCAGAAACATAAGATGAGATTCATGGGGATGATCACCACTTCTTTTTTCTTTCTATTTTTAGATGAGGTGTTCCATTTGAATAGTGTTTCATTATGTTACTGGACCTTGATGAATATTTAGCAGGCATCTAGGTTGGCGATGTTATCTAAAGCTCAACAAACCTGAATAAGGCTGGGGTTTCTGCCAAACTGGCGATTGTAATTCTCAATACTCTGAAGTACTTGATAAGCTTCCCGGTCATGGTCCTCATTTATCGTTGATGCAGGTATAAGCAGAGTTATAGCACGACGGCATAGGGGGCACTTGCATGGCTGGAGCACAAATCCAGAATTCCAGACCCTCAGAATACAATTCCCTAAGAAGATCAAAATTCTTTAGCTACAAAATTCCAGACCCTAAGAATACAATTTTGAAACCCCGTTATTAGGCAAGTAATCTCATTTCTTTTCTGTTTAAAAGTATGACAAATCACTTTGTGATCCTTTCTCACAATCTAAAGTTGGTAAATTAACTCAGTAGGTTTGAACATTTAATGACAGTATATAGAACTAGGCATTATAAATCAATAGAACTAGCCCAAAACCTCCAATATCAGCTGCTAAATTTGGGTGTCACAAATTGTGGCATTATCTAGAACATGAGTCTTCCATCGATACGGAGGTGAGTAGTTGCTTTTGCAACCTAAACACTATTTCAGAATTGGCTAACTTTGTTGCTAAACCAAGGTTTACTTGGTTCAGGAATCTGAAAGAAGAGTTAGATTAAACAAAATCTGATGAAATCAAATCAAAAGGGATTCTCAAACGAATCGACACCCGGTCTATCAATCAACGTCGTCAAAGGCAATGAAATCGACTCTACGGGCCGAAATCGAAGAGCTGAAAACCTAAATGCACGAATCCGACCTCCCCCCGATCTATCGAAGCAACAAGGAACTCACCGCAGAACCAGTGCGAACAGTTGGCTTGGCAGGGGAGCCGAAACCGCTCGTGGCAGACGCAGCACACATCGCCGGACGGCGGCATAACCATGGCTTCCCCCGGCGTTCCCTCGTTCCCTGGTCAATCCCTCGGTTGCAAGCGCCGGGATTGGTATGAAGAGGATCTCCCGAAGCCCCTCCCCTCGATCGAAGCGCTCACCGGCAACAGATCAACGCCTGCTCCCGTTTACTTCGCGAAGACTTCGGCTTATCGCTCGCCATTCTCGTTTGATATAATCATAAAATAAGGAGACTTGAGAAGACCCAGTGGAATTTATAGGCAGCAACTTGCCTGAAAATCCCCTGAATTTTCAATATTGGCAAAAAAAAAAATATTATTAATGAAGTAAATTACTAGATTTATTGAGCTCATAAGGATCTCAACTGCCCATGGCCGATACTGAATAATGACGATTCCCATAAGTGACTAAAATAATATTATAGTGTCACAGTTTGATTGTTTAAGAGTTAAAGAAAGTGTCACAGTTTGATTGTTTGATTCTTTACTGCCATAGGATATCTAGATTATAAAAAAATAATATTATTTTTATTTCGCCTTCAATCATTTAACTAATTAATGATTCGAATTAATCCATTTCACACCTACAAAATTAATTAAATAAATAAACTTACACACGTTAAATTAACAAATAATTTTTTTTTAGGAAGTATGTTCTTTAATAAAATTATTATCAACTTGTTAAATAAATAAATAAACTTTTAAACTACAAACAAATTTTAATTATCAAACTCATTAATCTTAAATTTTAAACAATCAAACAAATTCAAGTTTAAGTCAAGCTTCAACGAAACGCAAATTTATAAAAAAAAATAAATCAAGTCAAGTTTGAATAATTATTTCAATGGCTTAGTTTATTTTAGGCTTGACTCAGTTCGACTTGACTTGATTATTTTATCAAATAAGCTTAAATACTTTAAAGTTTAGTTTAGTTTGTCTTTATTCTGATAGTTCGGAGCTAGAGGGGGTGAATAGCTTGTCATGTTTATTTGCTTGCTTTGTGATGATAATTTGCAGCGGAATATACTCGAAGCAAACTCTTCAATGTTAATACGTAGATTTACTTAGTATCCACCTCAAGAAGAGGTGACTAATCCAAGGATCCACATACGACACACTCTCCACTTAGAAAACAACTCCTTTTCGGAACAACTGGAGGTGGAGAAATCTCGTACTACACTCAACAACAAGATACAACTCGAAGCAAGAAATAAATACAAGAATACAAATGAAAAACCTCTTCTTGCTTGATCTCTTGTTCATGAAGACGCCTCTGGACCTGTTGGAAACTGCAACAACACTTCTCTTCCAAGCTCGAAGTCCAGCGGTAAGTATGGGAGAAAAATCATGTAAGCGTTGCGGAGAATTGTTGCGTTTGAACTCGTCGTCACCATTATATCTATGCTTCTAGGGCTCCCAATCGATTAGGTCTGCTGCCAAACAATTGTCATATTAAATTTTAGCGATCCCAATCGTCCAAACCTCGTAACCTACGCAACGGTCATATCTCAATCGATTGGGGAGTCTTGAATCTATCTACCGATCGATTCAGAGTGCCTCTGTGCTCTCATTAGAAAACCCGGAATCAATTGACCAGTCGATTCCGACCTCCTCGCATCCTTGCGAGAAATTCAGCCTCAATCGATCGGCTAATCAATATGAAACTTCTTTGTGCTCGTGACACTCTCCCAATCGATCGACTGATCGATTGGGCTTTGGCTCAATTAATCACTTAACCGATTGACCAACCCTAACTTATTTAACTCAAGTCTAGGGTTCTCAAACCCCATATCCGATCAATCGTGACCTATTGGAACTCCTTATACCTAGCATATAGTCAACCTTAACTTACTGGGACTTCGTCACCAAGTATCCAGTCAATCCCTTGACCCACTTGGATTTTTTTCCTTGTGTCAAGTATCCGTTCAATCCTTTGACCTACTTAGACTTCCAATCACCAGATGCCCGATCATCTTTGATCCACCTGGATTTCCACTACCTGGCTTCACTCACCACTCAACGGGTCTTTTTCACTACCTAGCTTCACTTAGTAGGACTTTCACATGACTTCACTCACTAGTATTTCCTTACTGTCTAGTTTTACTTGCTAGGACTTTCACCTCGCTTTACTCACCAGGATTTTTTTTCTGTCTAGCTTCACTCACTAGGATTTTTACTTGATTTCATTCACGAGGATTTTCTTTCAACTACCTGACTTTACTATCAGAACTTTCCAACTGCTTGGCTTCATGCACCAGAACTTCTCTTTCAACTGTCTGCTTCACTCACCAGGACTTTCTATACCAAGTGTCTGGTCAACACTGGCCCACTTGGATTTTCTTCTTCTGACAATCTTCCTGTTGGACTTGCCCTTACCTGACCTTCAGTTAGGACTTTCCAGTCAAGTATCTGGTCAACCTTGACCTACTTTACTCTTCTCCACATAAAATTGGTCAAACCTTTACTAGAGAGGAATTGTTTGAATAATCTCCTCAAATGAACGATTGCACCAGCAATCTCCATACATTGTCAAAGATTGAAACTCAAACATTAAGACTCAAATTAAACTTGAGCAAATTCAAACCTCGTCAACCTGGTCACCCATGACCCAGGGGAAATTGTACCAACAATCTCTCCCTTTTTGATGTTTGACAATACATTTAAATTAGGCTAATCTCATAGTCTCAACTTCTTCTAATGTCAAAGTATGAATGAGGGTTTCCTTCATTCTTTCTCTTTCCTAGAGGGCAAACTACTAGCGGTCGGTTAGAGGGGGATGAATAGCCCGAAATAAGAAAACGAACACCTTTCTCGGCTTATAGCTTTATCAACGTAAAGACTTGTATAAAAGAAATAACAAGCAAATAAATAGAAAAAAGAAGCACAAAGATTTTACTTGGTTACAATAGGAGAGGTTGTTAATCTAAGGAAGATGAAAGCCAGTAAAGTCTCCTTCAGGCGGAGAAGTCTCTTACAGCAATTAAACACTCAATTATAAAGCTAAACTTAGAAAAGAAAATATACAAGTGGCGTTCTTTGTAATTTTCAGTTGTGTTTAGCTTTTAGGAGCAACACTTCATTTATAGCCCTACTCGGGACGCCTGGAAGGGTTCTAGACGTCTGGAGGGGGATAGAATTTTATCCCCATCGTAATAGAATGCATCATATTGTGTTTGGCTGAATTTTCGGGTCTGGGCTCCCGGAGGGGTTCCGGCTCCCAGACCAAGTCAATTTCCTAGTTGACTTTTCAGTCTGATCCTTCCACTCTAGTTATACTCGCTTGGATGATTTCGACTATCAAGAATATGTCTCACTCGAACTTAACTTCCGGCCTTCTCGAGCAAACTTCTGCTCTGGATTCTCGTCCCTCGGAAATACCGCACGCCTCCTTATTCATCTGTGTACTCTTCTGTGGCACCTTGTCCCTCAGACGCACCGAGCCCGTTGGTTTTCCCCTATGCCGTCCTTCTCGCTAGCTGCGTCTTTCGCTCGACTTCTTATGCTCCTAAGTTCCTGCATACTTAGACACGGGGTATCAAAACATAACAGGATTTAACCTGACTTGGTTGATCACATTAAAACTACCACGGGGTACTTACAATCTCTCCCTTTTTGATATAAATAATCCCAAGTTAAGTTAGAGTAAAATAAGTCAATAAATTAAAGATAAGACAATAACTCAAACAATAATATGCAAGTCAAGTTTTAAAACTTTAGATAATGCAATAATATACTCTCCTTTAAACTTAACTTCTAATTCTCCCCCTTTGATCATATTAAAAATAGGGGTTTTACTAAGTTGAAATTAAAGTCTAAAGAATTTATACTTGAAATTTTGATTGTTGTGATTAACATGCAAATTTTAAAAATAATTTTAGACTAACAAAAATTTTAAAAACTTTATAATAGTTGAATAGTCATATATAAAGCAGATGTAATTTAAAAAAAAAAAATTAAACATAAATAAATTAATTTATATAAAAAGACTTATTTCCAAAAAAATAAAATACTTAAAAATAGTTTTATAACAGTTAACCATTTAACAGTTAGTCCATTGAATATTTATTTCAATAATTGATTTTCAGACTATGACGAGGTAGGTCTTCTTGAATATTGGAACAACAACCATTTCTAAACAAAGCCTTTTAAAGAAATTAAATATTCATTTTTTTCTGTAAAATTTTGTAGGTTTAATTTAATCTAAGCAGAATTTGGGAGCCCAATATAGGTTCTTTCCTACTGGATTAATCAGGTATTTTCTAGAGATGTATATTTTGTTATTTTTCTAATTTGCCCCTTGTGAAATCTATAATACCAATTTAATCCTTGATAATTTCTAAAATTTGAAACATAAAAATTTAAGTATGCAGAATTTTTTAAGTTTCTAATTATTCTTTCAAATTAGTATTTTCAAATTTCAATTTATCAAAATCTTCTATGACATGATTTTACTAAAATTATTTTTATTTCTTAGTTATTCTTTTTCAAATTATCATTTTTACTTTTTAATTTACATATTTATTTAGTCATCGATTTTATGCCAAAATAGAGTTGATTAGGAGGCAAAAGACATACGTCACTTACCATGTCGGATCTGAAGCTTCAGTCTCCCCCTGCTTCATTGCATTCATCTGATGTTGCTCCCCCTTCATCATTGTTGGCTTCTGAGGAGCTTTATCCTTCGTGACTAGCCATCAGTGCTAGTCCGGCGTATGATTTTATTTCTGACTCGAATGAGTTTTTGTCCCAAGTGGTATTGAGATTCTTGTGTTTGTTTTGCTTAGGTACCTTGTCTTTTTCCTTTTCGAGTTCCAGGCAATACTTCTTTATGTGTTATTCTTTTTTACACTAGTAGAATTGAACCTTTCTTCTATTCCTTGGGTTTTTTCTATTCTGCATCTCTTTAAATTTATTAGATCTAAAAATTTTTCTAAACTTCCTTACCATGTAAACTTTTTGATCTCCTTCTAGATCTGAGTTTGACTCAGGTTCGTCCTTCTTTATAGCTCTCAGTGCCAGATTCTGGCTTGACTCTTGACCTGTCCCTGCACATCTGGATTCATGTAATTCTAAGGTCGAAAATAGTTCTTCTAAAGTACTTGCCCTCAAGTCTTTTGAGATGTAATAAACGTCGATTATTGAAGTTCATTCTGGAGTTCTAGGAAAGACATTGAGTGTGTAGTGTACCGAGTCTCGATTGGTTACTGTTTCGCCGAGGTTGACCAGTCCGGTGATCAGTTCCTTGATTATCGCATGTAGTTCCACTACCTTCTCTCCTCTTTCAAGTCGGATGTTTGTCAGCTTGTTTCAAAGAATATCCCGTCATGTGAGCTTCGCTTCAGACGTGCTTTCGTGGAGTTCCAGGAATTTCTCCTAGAGATCTTTCGTCGAGGTGTAGCTTTCGATGTAATTGACTTCTTAAGGCGGTAATACACTCAGTAGGTGATATTCTACTCTGTTGTTTGCGACGAAGTCACTTTTCTCTTTCTTTGTCTTGACATATTCCTCCTTCTCTTCACCTTGCTGATCTTTAGGAACTACAAAACCATATTTAATTATTAAAAGTATTTTGAAATTAGTTCATAGGAATATCTCCATTCGGCATTTCCAGTGTGTGAATTTTTCCTTAAACTTTAATGGGATGAGGCTTGGTTTGGCTATTGGTTTCTTTGCTTTGGTCGGCGGTTAGTCCTTCTAAAGCACAGCCTTGCTCTGATACAACTTGTTGGCCCCCTAGTGGCCGGTTAGAGGGGATGAATATATTGAAATAAGAAAAAGAATACATTTCTCGACTTATAACTTTATCAACGTAAACACTTGTATAAAAAAAATTAACAAGCAAATAAATAGAAGAAAGAGGAAAGATATTACTAGGTTATAACAGAGGAGGTTGTTAATCGAAGAAAGATGAAAGCCCACTAAAGTTTCTTTCAGGCGGAGAAGTCTCTTACAATAATTAAACACTCAATTACAAAGTTAAACTTAGAAAATAAAATATACAAGTGTTGTTCTCTGTAATTTTCAGTTGTGTTTAGCTTCTAGAAGCAGGGATGCATTTATAGCCCTGCTCAAGGCATCTAGAAGGGTTCTAGGCGCTTAGAGGGAGATACAATTTTATCCTATCATAACGGAATGCGCCACGTTGCGTTTGGCTGAATTTTTAGGTCGGGCGTCTGAACCGTCTGGGCGCCTGGACTTGGTCTGGCATCTGGACTTGGTCTGGGCATCTGGACTTGGTCTAGGCTCCTGGACCAAGTCAACTTCATAGTTGACTTTTCAGTCTGAGTCTTCCGCTCTGGTTCTACTCGCTTGGATGATTTCAACCATCCAAAATAGGGCTCATCCAAACCTAACTTCCGACCTTCTAGAGCAAACTTTCACTCCGACTTCTCATCCCTCGGAAACACCATGTGCCTCTTTCTCGTCTGTCCGCGTGCTCTTCCGCAGCACCTCGTCCCTCAAATGCAACGAGCCCGTCAGCTCTCTCCCGTACCATCCTCGCTAGCTGCGTCTTTCGCTCGACTTCATGTGCTCCTAAGTTCTAGCACACTTAGACACATGACATCAAAACATAACATGACCTAACATTGTTGGTGCAATATCCCTCAGGTCAAGGTTGACCTGGGTGACCAAGCTGAGTCTTGGTTTGAGTTTAGATGTTTGACAATAAGAGATTGATTGAAGAAGAGTCAAGTAGGTCAAGGTTGACCGGATACTTGATAGGGAAGTCCTGGTGAGTGAAGCCAGGTGAAAGCCCTAGTGAGTGAAGCTAGGCAGAAGGAAAACCCTAGTGAGTGAAGCTAGGTGAAAGTCCTGGTGAGTGAAGCCAGGTGAAAGCCCTAGTGAGTGAAGCTAGGCAGATGGAAAACCCTAGTGAGTGAAGCCAGGTGAAAGCCCTAGTGAGTGAAGCTAGGCAGATAGAAAACCCTAGTGAGTGAAGCTAGGTGAAAGTCCTGGTGAGTGAAGCCAGGCAAGGGAAAATCCAGATGGATCAAGGATGATCGGACATCTGGTGTTGGGAAGTCCAAGTAGGTCAAGGGAGTGACCAGATACTTGGCATGGATAGAAAAGTCTAAGTGGGTCAAAGGGATTGACCAGACACTTGGTGGGAAGTCCTAGCAGGTCAAAGGAGTGACCAGATGCTAGGCATGATGTACCAACAGGTCAAGGTTGACCGGATGTTGGTTTGAGAGGCTTGGAACTTGGTTTTGGGCAAAAACCAAGTGTTGGATCGATCAGTGGATCGATCCAGGCTTCTCCTAAGCGAACAGAGAGCCTCTGGATCGATCCGTGGATCGATCCAGATGTTCCAATCGATCGGTGGATCGATTGGGACGCGGCTGCTTCGCGCGATAAGCGCTGGATCGATCCGTGGATCGATCCAGGCGCTTTTCCAGAGCACAGAGGCGCTCTGGATCGATCCGTGGATCGATCCAAAGCCTCCCCGATCGATTGGGAACATTCGAATCGATCGGGATCCGACCGTTGGCGTCGATAAAGGCCGCAGGCGTTCATTTCCTTCGGCAATTTTCTTCACGGTTTCATCTCAGATCTTCGCCAGCTCCTCCACAGCACTCTCAAAGCTCGTGATCGCCAGTTCTTGAAGGTTCTTGGAAGCTCTCCGAGTCAAGAGGCGGATCAAAGGCAAGAAGAGAAGCTAGGGTTAGGGTTTTCTGCATTTATTGTAAGCTTTGTGCTTGTATTTTGTTTCCCTTTCCTTCTTCTTGTACCGAGAGTCTTGTAGGGCTTCTCCGCCCTCGGTAGTTACCGAAAAGGAGTGTTTCATAGTGGAGGGTGCGTGCGTGGTGTGGATCCTTGGATTAGTCACCTCCTTTGGAGGTGGATATCAAGTAAAATCCTAGTGTTAGCGTGAGTGTATTTGTTTCTGTATTTTCCGCTGCATATTCTTGAAGAAACAATCAACGCCAAGCAACGCCAAGCACCGAGCGAACGCGACGAGCTATTCACCGCTCTAGCTACTTTTGGTCCTAACAAGTGGTATCAGAGCAAGGCCGCTCTTCACCGGAATCATCGCCGGAAGGGTCAAGCATAACAAGAAAATCTAGAGGGGTGAAGAAGTTGGAGCAAATTCTTCAAGTTCAAGATTTTATCAAGCTCAACTTCAAGATGCAATTCCAAGATGGACTTGGATTTGACACAAGGGTGGCTCCACCATATTCATCTACAAGTTTCGATTCTTGGAAATCAAGAATCGAAAATTTTCTTATGATGGAGATAGAGCAATGGTTTGCTCTAATGGAAGGCTTCAAGGCTCCAAGAAATTGAAAGGGCAAAGTTCTAAAGAAAAGCAAATGGAGCCCGGAGCAAGTCCAAAGGTGCGAGGCAAATGACAAAGTGACCAAGCTTTTGGTCAATTTATTGCCAAGCACCATTCTTTGTAAAATTGGAGAATTTGAAGATGCAAAGGAACTTTGGAGCAAATTGGCTAAGCTTCATGAAGAGATCCCCTCCACTGTACAAAATCATGAAGAATCCAGAGAGGGTGACTCTTTGGAGCAAGACCAAGAGGAGGACTCCGAGGTTGAGAGATGCTCAACCTCCGAAGAAGAGGAAATCCAAGAAGCTTCATCCTCAAGGGAATGCAACGAAGGGAACAAGGAGGGAGCATACTCCTTGTTTCATATTCAAGATGATGAAGCCTCCACCTCTAGGATTGAGGGGGAGCAATCCTTGGTGACGCCGGATCAAGAAGAAGGAGAAGTTTCTACATCCGGGTCAAGAGATGAAGAGATTGAAGAAGCTTCTACTTCCACGAGTCAAGAAAAATCAAATGGAGGAGAATCAAGATCGGATCAAGAGGAAGCTTCTACCTCCGGATCCAAAGGGAAAGATGCCACCCCTACAAGCAAAGGTATAAATATTTCAATTAAAAATAAAAATCATATTATATGCTTTGAATGTAGGGAACATGGGCACTACAAGAGCAAGTGCCCCAAATTGGCCAAGAAAAAGGGCCAAATGACACAAAAAGGAAAGGAGAAGCTCAAGGAGACCATCCCCGGAACAAAGAAGAGCAAGGAGCACATTGTGTGCTTCTCTTGCAATCAAAAAGGGCATTACCGAAGTCAATGCCCCAAGGGGAAGAAGATGGTCAAGGCTCAAGGAGGCATTCGTCAAGGGGGAGCCTCCAAGGTAAAGAAGAAGGTAACATTTATTGAGCCTACCCCTTTACATTATGGTAAAAAGCATGATAGTTCTAACTTTTATCATTTTAATGCAATTTACCATAAGAATAGAAAGCATGAGGGCTTTAAGGAAAAACATGTGGCCCTACATGCCAAAACTACCCAACCTAAGGTCAGGAAGGTAGATAGACACTTGGGCAATAACTCTAAAGATTTTAGATACAAGCCCAAAAACAAATATGCTCATGAATCAAATGAAAAATCTAAAACTAAGGACTTAGTGATAGAAAATCAAGTCTTGAGGTCAAGACTTGATAAAATGGAAAAGACCCTAAAAAGGATGGAAAATATCCTATTAGGGCAAAATGAGCATAACCTAGGTTTAGGGGTACAAAAGCCATCCAATGGCCATAGAGGTTTGGGATACAAACCAAAGGCTAAGAAGGATATGCCCTCTTACCATAGAGTTCCATATAGTTATGGAACAAACCCTAGGTCTAGTGGTCAAGCCAAAAATACTAGGGAAGTCATCCCTAAGAGTATTTTTGCAATAAATGTGACTAAGACTTCTAAGAAGTCTAAGAAAGTCACAAACAAGGTCACAAGGGAGGTTATCCCTAGAGTTGACCTAGAAACTGTGACCAAAGCTTCTAAGAAGCCCAACAAGGTCACTAGGAAGGTATCTAGGGAAGTTATCTCTAGTGAGTACCTAGAGCATCCAAGGAGTACCAATAGGTGTTGGGTTCCTAGGAGCATCTTCTCTACCCCATAGATGGGTTAGAGAGTGTCAACTCCGATTAGAAGGGTAGTTAACCCAACTTTGAGGAAATTGACACTCAAGGAGCATTTTCAAGGTTTTTGTTAACCTTTGAAAATGAAATGGAATTATTGTTTACTCCTTGAAAGAGTAAAATGTGCCTGATGGTGGAAGAATTGATTTTAATCTTAAATGGCACATATTGGGAAATTCATAAGAACTATCAAGTTGGGATTTTGGTATGTTCTTAGGCAATTTAAGGCAATCCGGGCCTTAATTTAAAAGTGCTACTCTTGAGGGAAAATGGAATATGCCAACATTTGAGGACATGTTTATTTTCAATTAGCATACATTAAATCAAGGAAATTAGAAATGCCAATTTAGGCTTTGGCATTCTCTTGTAGCACTTTAGGGCAATCTAGGTTTAAGGTGTAAGTTTAGCTAAGACTTTAAGGATACTTAGATAGTTAATCTAGGTATATTTTATTTATGCTAAATCTTGCCATGATTGTTTGCCCATCATATGCCATGACATCATGTCTAGTTTTACATTCATGTTTTATTATGAAAAATCCAAAAATACCATGTCATGACATTCATACTGTTGGAGTGTATACTGAAAGCCTAAGCTTTGTAAACATTCATTATGAATAAAGAATCACATTTGGTCTAATTATCTACATTTGTTTGTAGTTGTTCATTTAATTTATATTGTAGATAACATAGTATGTGGTGTCACATACAGAAGATGATGTTATCAGTACCTTATAAATTATAAACAGTAGCTCACGACCAGAATGGAAAGGAACAAACCATTAGAAGGTCGTAGTGTAATTAGGTATTAGTTTATCTTGACTATATAATTACACTAGTACACTCAGAGTGTATTGAGTAGGACCATTCGAGGTCGTTCCTTTTATACTGACTTTATAAAGGAACAAAGACCTCAGTTATTATGGAAGTGTGTGCTCTTAATCCTAATATAATAACAAGCACATATATTTGATATTTATTTCTTTAATTTATCAATGGGTGAGATTTAGTTCGATGAATCAATAAACCCGATAAGTTGGGAAATGCTATCACTTATAGTGTGTGTTGTTGATTATAGAAGGAAACCGTGTCCTAGAGATACTAGGTTGATAATGTCCCCAAGAGGAGCTCATAAGGATTGTCATGTTAAACCCTGCAGTGGACTTAGTCCGACATGGCGATAAAGTTGAGTGGTACTACTCTTGGACTTAGACATTAATTAAATGAGTTGTCGATAACTCACTTAATTAGTGGACATTCGATATCTTAAACAGGGAGACTAACACACTCATAATAAGAAGGAGCCCAAAATGGTAATTGGGGCTTGGTGCGGTAGTTCAATGATAGTTCTCTAGTGGAATGAATTATCGTTGATAAAATTAAGTTGTGTGTTCGGGGCGAACACGGGATGCTTAATTTTATCGGGAGACCAAAACCAATTCCTCCTCTCGGTCCCTATCGTAGCCTCTTATTTATAGAGTTCTATACTCACCTATACCCACCTTCTATACCCACCCAATAGGGGCCGGCCAAGCTAGCTTGGGATCAAGCTAGGGCCGGCCTAGGTATGAGATTGGGTGGCCGGCCCTAGCTTGAACCCAAGCTAAGTAGGGCCGGCCAAATAAATTTAAAAAGAAATTTAATTTTAATTTTTATTATTATGTGGAAGATATATTTTAAAGAGAATTAAAATTAAAATATCACTCTTGTAAAAAATCTACAAAAGATTAAAGAAAGAGATTAGATCTCTTTCCTTATTTGTAGATTGGAGAGATGTTTTATTTTTTCTTTAAAAATTATTCACATGTTGATAAAATTAAAATTATAGAAATTTCCTTTTATCAACCATGAAGAGATTTTAAAGAGAAATTTTATTTTTTAAAATTTCCGGAAACAAATTAGGAAGTTTTAATTGTTGATTAAAACTTGTCCTCTTTTGTTATCCAATGATGGCCGGCCACTTGAAATTAATTGGGGAAATTTTATTTTATTTCTCTCAATTAAATCATGTCAAGGAAATTAAGGAAAATTTATTGTAATTAAATTTCCTAATTTGCCTAGGCCAAGGAATATAAAAGAAGGGGTGAGGGTGCCTTCACAAGACACAACATCTATTATTCCTCTCCCTCTTTTGTTCCTTGGTGTGGCCGACCAACCTCTCCCTCTCTTCCTCTTGTGGTGGCCGAACCCTACCCTTCTATTGGAGCTCTTGTGGTGGCCGGATACTACTCGGAGAAGAAGAAGAAGAAGGAGAGAAAGCTAGCATCTCTTGGAGCTTGGTTAGTATTTTGTTTTTCTTCCTTGGTGAAGCTTCCTCTTTGTTGGCCGAACCTAGCTAGGAGGAGAAGAAGGTGATTGGTGGTTTCTCATCTCGGAAGATCGTTGCCCACACAACGTCCGAGGTTAGAAGAGGAATACGGTAGAAGATCAAGAGGTTTTTCTACAAGGTATAACTAGTAAATTTTATTTCCGCATCATGCTAGTTATTTATGGAAATAATACCAAATACAAGAGGCTTACGTTCTAGTATTTCGAATATGTTTTTTCGAAGTTGTGTTCTTTTGTTTCTTTCTTTTCCTTGTGATTTGATTGTTCTTTTTGGTTAACCTAAAGTTATTTTAGGAAATTAAATATTAGCTTTCTATTAAAGGTTTTGTCTAGTCGGTGGTGGTTGCTCCCATATCCAAGAAGGTCATGTGCCTCGCCACGTCAGTACTGGGAACCTTTTATGGAAATTAATATTTAATGGAATTAATAACTTAAGGAGACTTGGGTCGAACGTGTTAAGTTCCGCAGGAGATCCAAGTCAAAACCTAAAAGAACAAATAGATTAAGTTTTGGATCAAACGTGTTAAGTTCCGCAGGCGATCCAAAATTTAATTTAAAAGAACACATGGTAGCTAGGAAAAGGTTCAGACCTTTGTACAAATTTTTGTACAGTGGAATCTCTAGGTTTTCCGAGTAGCAACCAACACATACATCATGTAGTAATAGGATATTTTCTTTTGAAAATTATTTTCTTTTGATGTATGCCATAACATAATCATGCATTAAGTTTAATTCCTTGTAATTAAGGACAAATGGCATTTAACGACACTTATTGACAAGTGACATCCTAGGTGGATGTCTAATATTTCTAAAATGCCTAGATAAATATGCATGATCCCTAGATTAGGGCAAAAATCAAAATCTACATCTCACAAAGACTATTAGGTGACTTGTATGTGTTTTGTCCACAATAGATACAAGTGAGATGTTAGGATGATGAACAAAACTCAACATGTTGATTTAGTGCATTCTTTTGAGTTTTTAGGTTCATCAAAACACATAGTTATGTGTTTTCCCATCATTGGGAAAGCTAATGTACAAGTCATGTGCATTATGCCCAAGGAACATGATGGGATATTGGTTTTGAAAATGTTTTTAAAATGTTTTTGGAAAACCTTGGTGAAGGCTATCTTTTGATAGTAATCACAATTGAATAGTTAGACACAAACTTGAAGAAAAACACTAAAGTTTTTGCAAGTTTTCAAGTTTATGTCAATCTTTGAAAATATGATGTATTTTCATAGAAAGCTATTTTTCCATGATTAAGTATGCCCTAAATAATGTCTACACGAAATTTCATGATTTTTGGATTTTTGTAGAATTTTCTAGGGGTTTCTGAAGTTGACTGAAATGGAATTTCAGCAACTATCAGAGCTCCGATCGATCCATGGATCGATTGGAGTGCCCGAATCGATCCGTGGATCGATTCAGAAGGCAAGTCTCCCACGAGCAGAAGCTCGCTGGATCGATCAGCCGATCGATCCAGGTAGTCTGAATCGATCAGTGGATCGATTCAGAAAGGTTCAATCGATTGGAACTCAACTCCAATCGATCCAAGTTGCTGATTTTGGCTGGGAAGGCTTGATTTCAGCATCTTTGAACCTCTTTAAGTCTAGGTAACCATTCCAAACCCCTAAGATACATTTGTATACATACAAAGGGTGTTTTCATGTGAAAACAAGGATGGATTGGTTAAGGAAGGCTTCATTGAAGTTTAGGTTGAGGTTTGTTTCAAATTTTGAGTATTTGAACCTCAAAACTTCTAAATTTGGGTTTCCTAAAGGTTTTAGGGATTCCAAGTCATTGTTGGTGCAATGACAGAAGTTACCACCATGTCTTTAGGGGGAGGGACTCTTTAAAGACATGAAAAATTACTTTTCATGAACCTTGGAAGGTGGTTAACCTTCTTTAAAGAAAATGCTCATGTATGAGCTTTTGAACTTGAAATGGGGAGTGGATATCCTCATTATTTCAAGTGGGAACTCAAGTGGTTAGATAATTCTCAAGGTTGGGTATTTGTCTACATTGAGGGAGAAGTTAAGGATAAATGAAGGGTATGAGACCTTCATTATCGTGTTGATCACAACGGGTGATGTTGTGAACAATGATGAGTAACTCTTCAGGGGAAGAGTCGTCAACAAATGGATTTGTTGATGTGTACCCAAAATTGGGGCATGGGTTGATGTGTGCCCAAAGATGGGTTGATGTGTGCCAATGGGGGAGAATGAAAGGACCTATGAATGGGTGTAAGTTAGGCTTTCATTACCTAGAGGGAGTGTGCCCTCGTAGGGGGAGAATGAAGAGCTTAATTTATATGTTCATTACCTAGTGGCATGAAGATTGAGGCTATAGGATTAGCCTAACTTACATGTGGTATTGTAAGTGTTATTGTGGTATTGTCAAACATCAAAAAGGGGGAGATTGTTGGTGCAATATCCCTCAGGTCAAGGTTGACCTGGGTGACCAAGCTGAGTCTTGGTTTGAGTTTAGATGTTTGACAATAAGAGATTGATTGAAGAAGAGTCAAGTAGGTCAAGGTTGACCGGATACTTGACAGGGAAGTCCTGGTGAGTGAAGCCAGGTGAAAGCCCTAGTGAGTGAAGCTAGGCAGAAGGAAAACCCTAGTGAGTGAAGCTAGGTGAAAGTCCTGGTGAGTGAAGCCAGGTGAAAGCCCTAGTGAGTGAAGCTAGGCAGATGGAAAACCCTAGTGAGTGAAGCCAGGTGAAAGCCCTAGTGAGTGAAGCTAGGCAGATGGAAAACCCTAGTGAGTGAAGCTAGGTGAAAGTCCTGGTGAGTGAAGCCAGGCAAGGGAAAATCCAGATGGATCAAGGATGATCGGACATCTGGTGTTGGGAAGTCCAAGTAGGTCAAGGGAGTGACCAGATACTTGGCATGGATAGAAAAGTCTAAGTGGGTCAAAGGGATTGACCAGACACTTGGTGGGAAGTCCTAGCAGGTCAAAGGAGTGACCAGATGCTAGGCATGATGTACCAACAGGTCAAGGTTGACCGGATGTTGGTTTGAGAGGCTTGGAACTTGGTTTTGGGCAAAAACCAAGTGTTGGATCGATCAGTGGATCGATCCAGGAGCTGGATCGATCAGTGGATCGATCCAGGCTTCTCCTAAGCGAACAGAGAGCCTCTGGATCGATCCAGATGTTCCGATCGATCGGTGGATCGATTGGGGCGCGGCTGCTTCGCGCGATAAGCGCTGGATCGATCCGTGGATCGATCCAGGCGCTTTTCCAGAGCACAGAGGCGCTCTGGATCGATCCGTGGATCGATCCAAAGCCTCCCCGATCGATTGGGAATATTCGAATCGATCGGGATCCGACCGTTGGCGTCGATAAAGGCCGCAGGCGTTCATTTCCTTCGGCAATTTTCTTCACGGTTTCATCTCAGATCTTCGCCAGCTCCTCCATAGCACTCTCAAAGCTCGTGATCGCCAGTTCTTGAAGGTTCTTGGAAGCTCTCCGAGTCAAGAGGCGGATCAAAGGTAAGAAGAGAAGCTAAGGTTAGGGTTTTCTGCATTTATTGTAAGCTTTGTGCTTGTATTTTGTTTCCCTTTCCTTCTTCTTGTACCGAGAGTCTTGTAGGGCTTCTCCGCCCTCGGTAGTTACCGAAAAGGAGTGTTTTATAGTGGAGGGTGCGTGCGTGGTGTGGATCCTTGGATTAGTCACCTCCTTTGGAGGTGGATACCAAGTAAAATCCTAGTGTTAGCGTGGGTGTATTTGTTTCTGTATTTTCCGCTGCATATTCTTGAAGAAACAATCAACGCCAAGCAACGCCGAGCAACGCCAAGCACCGAGCGAACGCGACGAGCTATTCACCCCCCCTCTAGCTACTTTTGGTCCTAACAAACATGACTTGGTTGATCACATCAAAACTACCACGGGGTACTTACCTTTGGGTAATGAAGGCTTAACTTAAACCTTAGATTCTCTCCTTTTGACACATATTAAAAACTCTCCCCCTGAAGAGTTATCCATATATTGTTCACAACCTCACTTGTTGTTCACAACCTCACAATGAAGATCTCATACTCTTCATTGTCTCCAATGCTCATCCTTGAGTATACTTCTCTTTAACACTGAAGATATCCGATCTTCCATTGTTTTTTAATGCTCAACCTTGAACATTCATCACAACGAAGGTTTTACAACCTTCCAATGAAAGGAAAATTTAATTCATGTCTTTAAGGAATATCTCCCTCTCAAAACATGCCTAAACTTCTATCATTGCACCAACAATGACTTGGAGTTCCTAAGACTTTAGAAAACCCAAAGTTTGAAGTTTTGAGGTTCGAATATCGATATTGAATGCAAACCTTAATCTAAACTTCAACTTAGTCTTCCTTATAACCAATCTTTTCTTGTTTCAATAAGAAAATGACCCTTAAATGTATATAAATATATTTTGAAGGGTTAGAAATAATTAACATGACTAAAAATGGCTTATGGTGCTGAAATTAGATATTTACAATCAAAATCAGTTTTTTCAATCAATTGAAGTTGGGACTCAATCTATTGAAGTCATTCAATCAATCTACTAATCGATTCCGCAAGCTTTTGTTCGCGAGAAATGCACTTGAATCGATTAATTGATCGATCTAGGCAGGGTTGAATCGATCGACTGATCGATTCTGTGAGCTTATGCTCACGAATAACCCAATTCAATCAATCGGCTGATCGACTGAACACTCCCAATCAATCGGCTGATTGATTAGGCTTCTGATTTCCTGAAATTGAATTTCATACAAAATTCAAAATTCAAAAATCCCTAACTAATTCTACACTTATAAAAAATTCACAAAATTTTGTGTAGACATTAGTTATATCATATACTATCAAAGAAAAATAGTTTTCTAAGAAAATATACCTTATTTTCAAAGATTGACACAAACTTGAAAACTTCAATATTTTCCTCTAGTTTATGTTTAGCTATATAATGATGATTCCTATCAAAAGATAACCTTCACCAAGGTTTTCCAAAGTATATTGAAAATAATTTTTAAAACTAATTTCCATCCATATTCTTTGGGCTCAATACGCATGACTTGTATACTAACTTTCTCAATGGTTGAATAACACATAACTATATGTTTTGATGAAATCAAAACTCAAAAAGATACACTAAATCAACATCTTGAATTTTGTTTATCATCTTAACATCTCACTAAAACACATACAAGTCAACTTATAGTGTTTGTGAAATGTAGATATTGGTTTTCCCTAATCTAAGGGATCATGCATATTTATCTAGGGATTTTAAATTATGAGCATCCACCTAGGATGTCATTTATTGATAAATTCTTTTACCATTAGTTGGTAAATGTCATTGTCTTTAATTACAAGAAATTTAAAATAATACATGATGATGATTTTGACATATATCAAAATAAATAATTTTCAAAAGAAAACACACTACACACTATAACTATATGATATATGTATGACATGACATGACATGATATTTTTATTTATTTTTCATAATAAGCATGAATTCAAAATATGATGTCATGACATATGATGGACAAACAATCATGGCAATTTAGCATAAATTAATATACCCAGATTATCTATCTAAGTATTTCTAAATATTTGCTAACTTAAAATTAATCCTAGATTGCCTTCATTTTCTTTTAAGAAAATGTCAAAATCCAACTTAGTATTTCTTTTGATTTTCCTATTTATGTCAATTTAAATTAAGTTCAATTTCTCAAAGTTTGACACATTTTACTCTTCCAAAGAGTAAACATTAAATCTTTTTCATTTTCAAGGAGTACAACTACCTTGAAAATGTCCTCCAAGTGTTAACTTCTTCAAAATTGGGTTAACTATCCTTCCAATTAGAGTTGACACTCTTTAAACTCATCCAGGGTGTAGAAAATATACTCTTAGTAAACTCAAAACCTATTGGTGCTCCTTGAGTGTTCTAGGTACTCACTAGGGATAACTTCTTTAGTTATCTTCCTAATGACCTTTCTAGGCTTCTTAGAAGCCTTGGTCATAATTGACTCCTCTAGGTCAACTCTAGGGATAACTTCCCTTGTGACCTTCTTAGTGACCTTAAACTTATTAGAATGCTTAGTCACATTGGTCTTTTCAAAAATACTTCTAGGAATAACTTTCCTTATATTTTTTACTTGACCCCTAGACCTAGGATTGGTTCCATAACTATATAGAACTCTATGATAAAAAGGGACATCCTTCTTGGCTTGAAATTTATATCCTAACCCCCTCCTACCATTGGATGATTCTTGTCTAACTATCCCTAGGACTTGTCCATTTGAATCTTTTAAGATATTTTCCATTCTTTCAAGGTTCTTTTCTAATTTATCAAGCTTTGACCTCAAGACTTGATTTTCCTTCCATAAATCTTTAGTATTGAATTTTTCATTAACCATTTGGGCATTTTTATTTTTGGGACTATATCTATATTCCCTAGAATTTTTGCCCAAGATTTTTTTCTACCTTCCTATCCTTAGGTAAGGTAGTCCTAGCATGATATGAAACATATTTCTCCTTAACTCTATAATGTCTCCTATTTTCATGATAAATAATATTAAAATGATATAAATTATTTCTAGCATATTTATTATCATGATTAAGAGAATTACAACTAACTAGTGGTACCTTAACTTTGTCCTTTGAAGCTCTCCTTTGATTTAAGCTTCCTCCTTTACTCTTGGCCGATTTCCTCCCCTTAGAACATTGATTTTGATAATTCCCTCTTTGATTAAACAAGAAACACACAATATGTTCCTTGCTCTTCTTTGTCATGGGGCCAACCTCCTTGGCCTTCTCCTTAGCCTTTAATGTCGGTTGACCTTTCTTCTTGGTCAACCTTGGAGTCATCTTTGCCTTTTTCGTTGCCCTCCATTAAGGATGAAGCTTCTTAGACTTCTTTCGATGTTGAGCACCTCTCAACCTCGGAGTCATCTTCCTCTTCGTTCAATGAATCACCCTCTTTGTATTCTTTTTAATTTGGTATAGTGGATGATTCTTCATAGAGCTTGGCCAATTTGCTCCATAATTCATTGACATCTTGGAATTCTATAATTTTGCAAATGATTATGCTTGGCAATAAACTAACCAATAATTTGATTACCTTGTCATTTGTCTCGTACCTTTGAATTTGCTCTTGGCTTCATTTACTCCTTTTGATGATCTTGCCTTTTGAATCCTTTGGAGTTTCAAAGCCTTCCATTAGAGCAAATCATTGCTCTATCTCCATCATAAAATAATTTTCAATCCTTGCTTTCCAAAAAATCAAAACTCGTTGATGTGAATGGTGGAGACACTCTTGTGTCATATCCGAGTCAATCTCGGAATTCCATCTTGAAATTGAGATCTTCCTGATGAAGTCTTTGACTTGTTGAAATTTGGGACTTCAACTTCTTCAACCTCTAGTTCCTTGTCCTTCCGGCGATGATTCTGGTGAAGAGAGGCTCACTCTGATACCACTTGTTAGGACACTTCGGAGCTAGGGGTGGGGGGGGGGGGGTGAATACCTTGTCGCGCTTGTTCGCTTGCTTCATGATGATGATTTGTAGCAGAATAGACTCGGAGCAAACTCTTCAATGCTAACACATAGATTTACTTGATATCCACCTCAAGAAGAGATGACTAATCTAAGGATCCACATACGACACACTCTCCACTAAGAAAACAACTCATTCTTGGAACAACTAAAGGTGGAGAAATCTCATACAACACTCAACAACAAGATACAACTTCAAACAAGAAGTAAATACAAGAATATGAATGAAAAACCTCTTCTTCCTTGATCTTTTGTTGATGAAGATGCCTCTGGACCTGTTGGAAAGTGTAACAACACTTCTCTTCCAAGCTCGAAGTTCGGCGGTGAGTAGGGGAGAAAAATCGTGTAAGCGCTGTGAAGAAGAACTGTTGCGTATGAACTCGTTGTCGCCTTTATATCTATGCTTCTAGGGCTCCCAATCGATTGTCACATCAAATCCCAGAGATCCTAGTCTTTCAAACCTCGTAATCTATGCAACGGTCATATCCCAATCAATTGACCAATTGATTGGGGAGGTTTAAATCGATCGATCGAGAGATTCAGAGCGCCTCTGTGCTCTCACTAGAAATCTAGCTTCAACCGATCAGCGTTGCCCAATTGATTGACTGATCGATTTGGAACCTCTCTGTGCTCGCGACACTCTCCCAATTAATCGACTAATCGATTGGGCTCTGGCTCAATCAATATTTGACTGATTGACCAATCCTAACTTGCCTAACTCAAGTCTAGGGTTTCTAAATCCAACATCCAGTCAAGTGTGACCTGTTGGAACTCCTTATACCTAGCATTCGGTCAACCTTGATCTGTTGGGGCTTCGTCACTAAGTGTCTGATCAATCCTTTGACCCACTTGGACTTTTCTCCTTGTGCTGAGGATCCGATCAATCTTTTAATCTACTTGGACTTTCAATCACAGATGTCCGGTCATCCTTGACCCACATGGATTTCCACTGTCTGGCTTCACTTACCACTCACCAAGTCTTTCTCACTGCCTAGGTTCACTCACTAAAACTTTCACCTAACTTCACATACTAGGATTTACTTTACTGCCTAGCTTTACTTACTAGAACTTTCACTTGGCTTTACTCACTAGGATTTACTTTACTGCCTAGCTTCACTCATTAGGACTTTCATCTGACTTCACTCACCAGGATTTTCTTCTAACCGTCTAGCTTCACTCATCAGGACTTTCCAACTACCTGACTTCACTCACCAGAGATTTCTAACTATCTAGCTTCACTCACCATGACTTTCCAACTGCCTGACTTCACTCATCAGGACTGTCCAACTTTCTAGTTTCACTCACCAGGATTTCCCCTCCAACTGCCTTACTTCACTCATCAGGACTTTCCACATCAAGTGTTCTGTTAACACTGACTCACTTGGATTTTCTTTTCCTGCCAACCTTCTTGTTGGGCTTGCCCTTGCCTGACCTTCGGTTAGGGCTTTCTAGTCAAGTATTCGGTCAACCTTGACCTACTTTACTCTTCTTCATATGAAACCGGTCAAATCTTGACCAAAGGGGAATTACTCTAATAATCTCTCCAAACCGACGATTGCATCTTCAATTTTCATATTGTTGGGACCGAAATGTAGCTAGAGGGGGGGTGAATAGCTCTTCGCGATCTTGTGCTCTTCGTTGCTTTGTTTCTTCGATGATGTGCAGCGGAAAATACAAGAAACAACAACTACAATACTAACACAAGGGATTTACTTGGTATCCACCTCAAGAAGAGGTGACTAATCCAAGGATCCACACACTCACACACCCTTCACTATGAAATCACTCCTTTACGGTAACTACCGAAGGCGGAGAAGCCTTACAACACTCTCAATACAAGAAGAAAGCAAGGGAAGACAAATACAATAAATATCTTACAAGATATGCAATAAAAACCCTAACCTTAGCTTCTTCTTCTTGCTGTAGATCCGCCTCTTGACTTGGAAATGCCTCCAAGAACATTCAAGATCTGGCGGTGAGAGCTCTGTGGAGAAGCTGTGGAATCGCTGTGGAGAAGAGATCGAAGAAGTGCCGAAGACACGCTCGCCAACGGCTTTATCTGCATCAACAGTCAAATCTCAATCGATTGGATTGCTCCCAATCGATTGGGGAGGCATTGGATCGATCGGCCGATCGATCCAGAGCGCCTCTGTGCTCTCTGGAATCGCCCTGAATCGATTACCCGATCGATTCAAGGCTTCTCGAGCGATTTCCAGCGCTCCAATCAATCGGCTGATCGATTGGAGGTTTCAATCGATCAACTGATCGATTCAGAAGCTTACTGTTCGCTCAGAAACTCTCCCCAATCGATTGGGGAAATTTTGATCGATTACCCAATCGATCCAGACGTTTTCTGTGTGAAATCACGTCAACCAATCGATTGGTCAATCGATTGAAACCCAGAAAACTGTGTAGAGCTTGAAATTAGCTTCGTTTCGCATCCGAGATCACCTTATTTCGATATCCGAGTCAAAAGTTATGACCTTCGGAAGTTTACTACATCTGAACTTCTTAGTTCCATACCAACTCCCTATTGGACTTACGACCGCTAAGAGTTCGGTCAACTTTTGACTCATCTAGACATTTTCTCCTCGCGCCAAGTGTCCAGTTAACCTTGACCCACTTGGACTTACCATCTCATGCCAAGTGTCCGGTCAATCATTTGACCTACTTGGACTTTCAAACACCAGGTGTCCGGTCAACCTTGACCCACCTAGATTTCCACATGCCTGGCTTCACTCACCAGGTCTTTCAATTTGCCTAGCTTCACTCACTAGGATTTTTCATCTGCTTGACTTCACTCACCAGGACTTTCACCTAGCTTCAACCATTAGAATTTTCACCTGACTTCACTCACCAGGATTTTTCCACTGCCCGGCTTCACTCACTGGGATTTTCACCTGCCTGGCTTCACTCATTAGGACTTTCACCTAGCTTTACTCACTAGGATTTTCCAACTGCCTAGCTTCACTCACTAGGTCTTTTACCTGGCTTCACTCACCAGGATTTTTCTTTCTGCTTAGCTTCACTCACTAGGACTTCTCAGTCAAGTATCCGGTCAATCTTAACCTACTTGACTCTTCTTTAAACTCAGACTGGTCAAACCCTAACCAGAGGAGAATTGCTCCAGCAATCTCCCCAATCGGATGATTACACCTGTAATCTCCACGTATTATCTGTATTGTCAAACATTGAAATTCAAATATAGAGACTCAAGCTTGAGCCAACTCAAACTTAGTCAACCAGGTCAACCTTGACCTAAGGATATTGCACCAACACATATATTATCAAACATCAAAACTTAAGTTTGAGTCAACTCAAATTTAATTAATCTGATCAACTTTGACTCAAGGGATATCGCATAAACATATACTTGTTTACCTGCTTAAATAGAATTGAAGAAATAAATTTGGTAAAAAATAATTTTAATAAAATACATTAAACATAAAAATATTTAAAATTGAAATGGCATTAATGGTACACATATATAGGGTAAGGCAAATACTAATGGTACACATACATTTTTAATATATTTAAATTTAATAATAAATAAAAGAATAATTATAATATTTTATTAAATTTATATTTTTTATTTATTAAAATATTTATTTTAATCTTCAACTACAGTTATAAAATAAATAAAAATGTTTATTAAAAATATTTAATGATATTAACTAATATTTATCTATCCTGAAAGCAAGAGTAAACACAAATTTATTTCATAAAATCGATCAAATCAAAGCCCAAATTCTAATATTTTAATTGTTTGTTTTTAATTTCTTTTATGGACCGCTATTTATTTTTCCTATATATATTTTTCTTGCCCTTGATCCGGATTCGCTTCCGCGTGCCGCGTCTCGCCTCATTCAGGATTTGGCAGAGGAAAAGGTCGAATTTTTCTTCTTCTTTCTCGTGTATTGTTCTTCCCCAATTTGTTTCTCGCCTCTTCGTCTCCTCTCGATCAACGCTCTGCGTTGATGCGCGGAGATCTTGGGCTTTTGCTGGCCTGCGGTGGATGAGCAACCGGGCGAAGCTGCCGGAGCAATGGACGAAGCGCCGCCTGCGGCGGGGTCCTCGCAGATCTTCGCAGACAACCTTAAGGGCTTCATACTCGCCGTCGCCTCCAGCGCTTTCATCGGCGCCAGCTTCATCATCAAGAAAAAGGGCCTCAAGCGCGCCGGCGCATACGGCTCCCGTGCTGGTATGCGATCTGCCATTCTCCCCCTCTTCCTCTCCTTCCTTTGCCCTAGCCTTTCCCAGAGGCAATCGAATAATGGAGTCTGCTTTTTTTTTTTGGTTGTTTAAGGCGGAGGCGGGTATGGATATTTGCTGGAACCTCTATGGTGGATCGGGATGGTCACCAGTAAGCACCCTTTTCCTTCAATTACTCTCACCTTTCTTATTTTAATTTGTCTACTGGATTTTTTTTTTCAGTGATAATAGGTGAAATTGCGAATTTTGTTGCATACATCTTTGCCCCAGCTGTCCTTGTTACACCACTGGGTGCGTTGAGCATCATTGTGAGGTAAGAGTTGCCAAATTTTGTAGATCGAGGGGGCACATATTTTAATTAATGGTAAGAAATATTTTTCATGCTGAGAAATGGTGGATGCAGTGCCGTTTTGGCCCATTTCATTTTGAAAGAGAGATTGCAGAGGATGGGTGTCTTGGGTTGCGTGCTCTGCATTGTGGGTTCGACAGTCATCGTGCTCCATGCCCCAGAGGAAAAGACGCCGAGTTCTGTTGAGCAAATTTGGGATTTGGCAACCCAGCCTGGTATTCTGTAATGATTATTATGTGATTGATATATTGTATATATAATTTAGATGCCTTTGCGATTCAATCTACCTGCTAGATTTTCATGTAAATGCGTATCTGATCCATGATATATTCCTTGTTTTCCCAGCCTTTCTATTGTATACAGCATCTGCAGTTGCAGTATCCCTGGTGCTCATGTTGCATTGTGCTCCACGAGTCGGGCAAACAAACATACTGGTTTACTTGGGTATTTGCTCTGCCATTGGATCTCTGACGGTAATGATTCTATGATGATTGTACTGCTATTTGTTTCTTTTCCTTGCTTTATTTAATTCATTAGCTGTGCAGGTGATGAGTATTAAGGCCATAGGAATAGCAATCAAGCTCACGTTAGATGGCATCAACCAAGCTGGTTACTTCCAGACATGGGTATTTGCTATGCTGGCAATCTCCTGCATTGTAATTCAATTGAATTACCTGAACAAGGTTGGTAACTGAAGACTCGCTACGGCTTGATCTCACTCTGTTTGTTCTTTTAATATGCATGTTCTATGCACTACAAGATGTATGGTATCTGTGTACAAAGTAAATTATGATCATACATGAACAAGTTAGGTTTCTATCTTTTCTTCATTTCACTATGTATCTATGTTGGAAGTAAATTATGATCATACACGATCAAGGTAGGTTTCTATCTTTTCTTATTTTTAGTGTGGTATCTATATAGGAAGTAAATTAAGATCATACATGATCAAGGTTGGTTTCTATCTTTTCTTCGTTTTAGCATTTTATAATTTTCTTCTTCCATTTTATCAAAATATTTTCATCTTTTTTGTACTCTAAGCTTGATATACAATGGCTTTTCTATTCCTAACATGAGGTCCAACTCAGGGCTACATGAATATTTTGCTAGATCAAGGTAGTTTTTTTTTATGATCAGAAATAGCAATCAGGGGTGACTTAAGGATTAGATTATTATATAAGAAAAATTATAGCCTTTCATTTTAAACTTATACAAATATGTTTTATGGAAGACCCCATTTGTTTGAATATCATTATTCCTCAGAGAAGCTGCAAACAACTCGAACTGAAAACTTATATATTCATGCTAAAAGACTGCAACTTGTGTATTTGGTATATTTCCTAGACAAAAGATAGACAATCTAAGTAAATAGAAATAAATTCTGTGATTTGTCTCCATAATTTGGAAGACCTAGAAGAAAATTCTCAAACTTGTATCAGGTGTTTTGTGCTTAAATTATCCAAGAGCTTCTTCTTGTTGTGCAATGCAATTGAGTTGCATGTGACTTGCTTAATCAATATTTTCTCGTGGAAGGTCTATTAATCATTCAAATACATGATTTGGTTTTATATCTAAAATATTTCTGTTTGTGGCACCAGGTTCCAAACTATTCTATTTGAGTGGTATACATTCAGCCCATTTAGCTATAATTCTCTAGTGCTGTTTAAGAAGACCTCTAGTATAATGAATTGTTGGTTAGATCTAGGTCTTGATCATCTGAAGCTAAAACTGACGCATTTGTATAATCTCTAGATAACATTAGAGGTGATGACATTCAGCAAGTTCAGTCATGTTTTGTTTGAATTAATTTCCCTCCTCTTTTGTTGCTTCCAGATAGTTTTTGATGTTTCAAGGTGGTTCTGACAGTTTTAAGTTTGTTAGAAATTTATCAGTTGATTATATTTGCTCTGTTTTAAGGAGGTTCTATCTGCAGGGTGATCTTAGCTGTTACTGATCAATCTCTTATTAATTTCAAAAAGAAAACTTTGGTTATATTGTTCAGCCATGAATGACAATCAGGTCAAGGTTTGCCCTTGAAACAGATCTTTCAGTAATACACAGTTTAAACTTTCCTCGATATTTTTTTGTTTGGTGCAATTGTATTCTAGCACATGATTTGAGTGAAAGAAGTCTTCCAGATATATATGTATATAAGAATAACAATACTGGAAGTCTTGAGAAAATATCAGTGGAAGAGAGCAATTAATATCCAGGTCCTATCATGATTAGGAAATACACTCCCTAACCCACATCGACAGGAGTCTCAAGCACCAGAAGTACCCTTTGGGTTCTACACAAAAGGAGCCTTGCGACCAATGCTCTAACTAAATTTAGTTTATGAGCCTCCAAAAATGCTTCTACATTATGTCCAACTTGAAAAATTAATTGCTCTCTTCCAAGTCAGATATGGATGTCAACCACTAGAGAGAGTTCTAAGGACAATTTGCCATCTTCTCTTGTTGGGAATGGACATTGGAACTTGTACCAAAAGGTTCAAATTCATGAAATTCAATTGATGTTCCAACTTAAAATATAGGAATTTATTGTCTTTGTTGGGCTTTGTTGTATGAGTTCTGAAAATAAATTAGTTTCCATTAATGTATTAGTAGTGTATATTGCATTTTCAATTTGCATATAAGGTATTTATCTCTCAAATCTTAGCTATTTTACAAATTTTCGTAATAATATAATTTTCTTCCTTAAGCTATTACTCTGTTTTTCCTATTCAATTCAGCTACTTTATGATGTTTCTCTACTTTTTTTTTTTGGCCGTGCAGGCATTAGATACTTTTAACACTGCTGTTGTTTCTCCAGTCTACTATGCCATGTTCACAATCCTCACTATATTAGCAAGTGCCATCATGTTCAAGGTACTAAATACAGGAGAGCTGGTAATCTTTCATGATCGTTTTGTTTTTCTATTGAGGTTTGCCTATTGCTGACTTCTTTGCAAATCCAGGATTGGTCTGGGCAGAGTGCAAGCAATATCGCATCTGAGATTTGTGGGCTCATTACAGTAATTTCTGGAACCACAGTGTTACATTCTACAAGAGATCCGGATCCTCCTTCCTCAGGTAAACTGACTTCGGATTGTATAGTATTATTATTATTTTTTCATTAGGTCAATCATGTTTCTAGCTCAAGCCTATTGAAATTACTGCTTAAATTTGATAATTTCTGCCGATATACTGTCAATACCATTTTATATGATGCCCGTCTGTGCAAAATCTCCCAGAGCATTTTGAGTTAGTTAAAATCATGATAAGGAAAATAGTCTTAGAATTTCATGATGTATTGTGTTTTAAGCGTGGGCTTTCTTCTTTACGTGTTGGGTTTCATTTGGCACTTAAGTTTTCAATGATATTAGTGAATTCCGAGTACTAGATTTGCGATGACAGAAGGAATAGTGAATTTTAAGGACTCGGATTGTGATGATGAAACATTACTTTTTTTAGTTACATCTTTCACTTGCTTTGAGTTATATCTCTATTATTTGTTTAATCCGCTCAATCTTTCCTTTAAAATTTCCCATGCCTTCATCATGGAACATCTCATGTCTAACCTCGCAGATCTATACACTCCGCTTTCTCCCAAAATATTTTGGCACGTCCAAGGAAATGGTGAACTGGGAAAACTCAAGAATGACGACCTGCTGTCCGGAGAATTTGTTGCCGTGGTGCGCCAAGACTATTTCATTTAGTCAAGCAAAGCAACAAGACTATGCCGAACCTCTGAGAAACTATAATCTCATGATGGATATTGGAGATTGCCTCGAAGTTTTTGAGTATTACCTTGAATTGTTGATGTTCTCAAGTCGTTCTCATTTCGGGAAATCATCCTCATGATGCTTCCTCGCTCCGTGTTGATGTTCTTTAGGATACAATTTGAAGCAGCCGTTTAGGTTTTGGCTGTCGATTTAGTTATTGATATCTATGGTTATCATAGCTTTGGGCTAACCATGGACATGAGAAGAAAGAGAGGTGAGTGATTACAAGGCTTCTTGTGTAATTTCCTGTACAGTTCAAATTCGTCAACTTCGTTTCTTAAGGGAGTTTCTTAACTAGTTTCCATTTGCAACTTTGTTATTTCTTAACGCAAAGATTCTTGCAATGTATTCGAGATTCAAAATATTGAGGATGATTAAGCATATTGATTAAGAGCATGGGGTTGGCATTAGAACTTGGCACAAAGATCAATCCATTTTGCGTGTTTTTTTATTCCATTTAATTTTAATTTAAAATTTTATATCTCAACACTTTTGTAAGCATTCGAATCATAATTGTTTCATATTTTTAGTGAGTTTAGCTTAATTTTAACTAAATTCACCTTCAACTCTTCAAGCATCATAGTAGTTTTCATTTATTATTAAATTATAACATATTTATCATAAAAAGTTTATTTCTAAAAACTATATTAAAAAAAAAAAGTGAGACGAGCAAAGCGTCTCTCTTGGACTTTCTCATCGTTATCTCCCTCAGTCATCTCCACTTTCCTCCAACTCAAGCTCAGCCATCCCTCTCCCTTCCTCCATGGCTCCCTCCCCAAGATCCCACCTCTCTCCTCTCCATCTACGCATCCGGCCCCCGCCCTCGGCCCTCCGCCCTCACCATTAGGGCCATGAAGACCTTGCAGGGCCGCATGGTCTGCGCCACCAACGACAAGACCGTGGCGGTGGAAGTCATCCGAAGAAGTACCAGGCCCACGACCCCGAGAACCAGTTCAAGTTCGGCGACTACGTCCAGCTCGAGAAGTCGCGCCCCATTAGCAAGACCAAGGCCTTCGTCGCCATCCCTGTCACCGCCCGCAACGCGCCCAATTCGGTCCAGTCGGTGCCTCTCGATCTCGATCTGCCTCCTCCGCAGTCTCAGGGCCAACGGGGATGCCCCGAAACCATTCGATTGATGTGCCAAGTTAAGGTTAGACTCGTCTGTTCCCTTTTGCTATTGTTCTCTTTACTCAAAAATTTATTGTTTTTCAACTGAATTATTGGGTTGCGTTCCCATTGCATGATTGCTAGAATACTCTCGCCATCTCTAATCAGATCGTTTCCTGTCAAGTTACGTGCTGTGAAATAGGTGAAGATTGTATCACTATCAAACTAACAAGAAACTGCAGATTCTTTTCATCATTTGTAGTATTCTTGCATCTGAAATACAAGTACTTTTTATCAGTTAATATCTAGTGAGTTTTTATGTCATAGTTAGTTATGCTGTGATATGAGTAGAGTTCATAATGTAAAAAATCTAAATTTTTGTTTGGCATAAATCACCAAGCTGTATCAATTCCAACTTGTCCCTCTATTGAAAAGGCAGTATCAATATTCAAATTAATCAAATCATTGTTTAATATATAGGCTAGTGTTTTTATTGGTTCTCTGTAGCCCTTATACCTTTCACTCTATTACATTCAACTCTTCTAACTATAGAATTTATTGGTCATCTTTGAACATGTTCATCCCATTTCTACATATATTTTCTTATCATATCATCTAGTCTATCAATTTTTACCTTTTTTGCATAATCATTTGTTGTAAATTTGAGGATCCTATGATCCAATCCAAGTTTAGTAACTTATTCTTGTGCACGGCAACGACGGCATGCTATAGGCATGGTCTGATGTTTTGATATATATATATATAAACTCTGAATCTCCTATGAAAGTCTAGATCATGATAGTACGCTAATATGCAGCTTCCGTAATATCGATGATACAAGTTTTGTATTTACTCACTTTTCTCTACTATTTCATATTATTTTTTAATCAAATGTTTTTAATCTTGTTAAATAGAATTTGATAGGTTAATACCTTTCATCTCTTTAGGAAGGTTTAGGGTTAATTGTTCTATAACTGCTTCCTTGATGAATATTGTGGTTCTTCAAACAAGCAAAAGTTGCTGATTTATAACAGAGCATTAACTGTAATATTGATCTCAAGCGAAGATATTACAAGTTTACACCTCAATCTGCCTTGGGTTTTTAAGATTTAGAGTTATTTTCCTCGACCTTTATTTGTATCATCCAGTTAAAAGTAAATATAAGAGCATATGCTATGAGAATTATTTATGAATATTGAGATTAATGTATCTATTTCACTCCCTTACCCTAAAACACTGTTTCCTCTCTCCTCTGTCTTTTTGGGCGATTTCTTGGCGATTTGGGCACCTGCGCCCTTTCTCTCGGTGGCGATAGCCGCCGGCGGCGCTATGCCATTGGCCAATGACCCCTCCCACTTCCCCCCTCTCTCATCTGCTATTCCTAAGCCCACTGTGGCGGGGCAGAGACTGATCCAGCCCCTCCGAAGATCTCCTATGCGGCGGGTTTGAGACCTCCTTTCTCCCCTTGCTTCCAAGAAAAGCTTCGAGGACATTGGAGAGGACTTCAAATCAGCAACAATCTATAATGATAAACCAGGTATCTTCTATTCAGAAGATGAAGTTTCCGTCTTAGCTAAACTGTATGAGTTTTCATTGATCGAGAAGTTTTCTGGATCTCGCCCTTCTTATGCGATGGTTGTTCAAGTTTTTCGAAAGCTTGGCCTTTCCAGCTTCTATAATGTTCGTTTTCTTAGATCTGGATATGTGTTTATGCATCTCACATCGAGTGAGGACATGACTTGTGTTTGGACTCGAGGTGTTTGGTTCATAGGAGGTGTACCATTGAGGGCTTTCAAATGGAGTCCGCATTTTTCTTATTCAGTTGAATCATTTGTGGTACCAGTATGGGTGCAACTTCCTGATCTTCCAATACAGATGTTCAACAAGGAAAGTCTATTTTCTGCTACTAGCATAATCAGGAAGCCCATAAAAATTGATGAAGCCACGGCTGATTGCTCAAGATTATCTGTTGCCTGGGTGTGTGTTGAAATTGACTTGCTAAAGCCAAAGGTAGAAGATTTTTGGATTGGTATTGGTGAGGAGAAGCGGTTGCAAAAGTGGTATTTGAGAAGTTTCCTAAATATTGTGTGGATTGTTTGCATTTGGGGCATTCGGCTGAAGATTGCTATGCTAATGGGAAGAAACCGAAGCCTATGTGGAAATATGCTAGAACGGATGCTAACGTTGACAATGAGGACCTAAGAGAGATCATATATGGAAGGAGGAATGAAAAAGGCAAAGAAAGTACTGATGTTCCTAAGGAGATACTTCCGGGTGTAGTTAACACTACAGAGGGGGTAAATCAGGTTTGGATGCAAAAAAAGGTGAATGTAAATGGAATGGAAGAGGGTTTCAAAGAGGATAATGTAAGGGAAAACAGGTTTCCAGCTTTATCTGCTTTGGAAGTGTGGATGAACAAGGAGATACGGAGGGCTGGCAACAAAGGCTGTGGATGGAATTTCTGTTAGCTCAGATGATAGTGAGCAAGACATTTATAAGCAGAAAGCTAGTGAAAGTATATGTTCAGGACATGTGGAGGAAATGGCAAGAGGAATTGGGGAATTGAATGGTAAACAGGCTGTCTTTCAAGCTTCAAATTCTGTTGATAGGCAACAAATTCTGTAGCCTTCTGTTTTGAAGGAAACACATGGAAAAAATGTTAATGTGGCACGAAGGGAAGAGGCTGGTTACTGTAGGATCGAAAAGAATTTAGATATCTCCACAATGGTATGATATTGTCCACTTTGGGCCTAAGCCCTCGTGATTTTGCTCTTGGGCTCTACCCAAAAGGCCTCATGCCAATAGAGATATCTTTTCTCTTATAAACCCACGATCTTTCCCATGTGTTTTCAATATAGGACTATGTTTGCAACCTTGCAACCTCAATCTCCCCTCAAACAAAGGACCATAGGCTTCCCACGTCCGATCCTCTACCCACCAGGTCTTCCTGCCCCTCGGTCCACTCGACCTACTAGGACTTCATTGCCTAGTCGCAACTAGGACTTCTTGCCTGGTGTCTGGTCCTTTTGATCCGAACATAGGAGCCCCCACTTTCTTTGTTCGAGGTCAATATTGTACTCACATGACTTAATCAGACCATAACTCTTGTGCACAGTCGGCGGTTAAACCTTTTGGCACCACTTTCTTTGTTCGAGGTCAATATTGTACTCACATGGCTCAATCAGACCATAGCTCTTGTGCACGGTTAAACCTTTTGGCAGTCTGGGCTCTGATACCAATTGTAGGATCGAAAAGAATTTAGATATCTCCACAATGGTATGATATTGTCCACTTTGGGCCTAAGCCCTCGTGGTTTTGCTCTTGGGCTCTATCCAAAAGGCCTCATGCCAATGGAGATATCTTTTCTCTTATAAACTCATGATCTTTCCCATGTGTTTTCAATATGGGACAATGTTTACAACCTTGCAACCCCAACAGTTACTTCTTAGATTCAGTGGTTGAGGCTTCTACATCTTCTTGGACTGGTGCTAAGCTACCTAGGGGTGAAATGAGGGTTGCAAATCAGAAGTTGGCAGATTCAAATGCAGCACCACAGATTGGCGTTGTAGAGGTTTCTGAAAATCAGAATGTATCAAGGATGGTTGATGTAACAAATATGAGTGTTGTTGATCCAGTAAAGTACAGAGTGGTAGGTTTGGATCGTTTGGTATCTTGCCAACTTAATCAAGTTCCAAACCTTTCAAAACAAGGGAGGGCCTTTTCTTCCTCAGCTAGCCAAAAGGAATTGCAGGGGGTTGATATGTCTAAATATGTTGTGGATGAGGATGATCCAGACTATGTTGATACTGGCCAATTGCAAAGGAGTTCTTCCTTAGCATTGGAGCCAAGTAAGGTTGTTAATGAAGCTATTCATCAAAATGTTTCTTCTAGCAATGTCCTTATGGGTGCAAGCCAACATATTACTAGAAGCAAAGCAAAGGTTCAAAAGGTTTTCTTTTCTTCCTTTTCTTAATGTTGGGAATTATATGGAATATTAGGGGAATAGGAAATGAAGCATCTTGCAGAAGAGTACATTATTTGAAAAGGTTTCATCATTTGAATTTTTTGGGAATTCTTGAGCCTTTTATTGCACTTGATGAAAATTTCATTACTAGAAGATTGGGACTTAATTATCTTGTGTCAAATTGCTCGGGAAAGATTGTTTTTTATATGATTATAATATTGGTTGTTCAGTGGTTGTGGATCATGATCAATTTCTTCATCTTAAAATTCGTTCTCAGATTTTTCCTATTAGTGTGTATGTTACTGTGGTGTGTGCAAAATGTAACAGTGTGGAAAGGAAGGTGTTATGGGAAAGACTATTGGGAGTCAAGCCATCTCTGGATGAATTTTGGTTGGTAGGGGGTGATTTCAATGTGATTTCTGGACCAAATGAGCATTCTGCACGAATTTTATCAAAACCGAGGGTTGTGAGGGAATTCAGTAATTTTTTAATGCTGGCAGGATTATTGGATGCTGGTTTTGTGGGGGATTCTTTTACATGAACTAATAATAAGGTTTGGAAAAGATTGGATAGGATTCCTTTGTCCCCTTCATGGAGTGCCAAGGATTTTGGTGTTCAGGTGGAGCATTTGAGCAGGGCAATATCTTATCACTGCCCTCTTTTGATATCGTTTCCTAGTTTTTCTCCTTGGGTGGCTTCTTTTAGATTCCAAATTATGTGGATAAAGCATTCAAATTTCCTCTTGACTGTTCGATGAAATTGGATGCTTGCTTTGGATCTAGCAAAAACTTCAGTTTAAACTTAAGCATCTGAAAGGATACTTGAAATGGTGGAATTCTGATGTCTTTGGAAATATTCATGATAAGGTTAAGTAGGCTGAAGAACAATTTTCTGAAGCTGAAAAGATGTTTAATTTAGACCCTACAGTTGAAAATAAACCAAGGATCAGGCACATTTGCTCAAAACTTTAAATATGGAGGAGATTTTCGGGAAACAAAAAGCTGTTATCAGGTGGATAGCTGAAGGAGATAGAAACACTAAGTTCTTTCATAATTTAGTGCAGAAAAGGAGGTTGGCTGCCCGAATTTCCAGAATATGGGAGAATGGAGTGTGTTTAGAGAAACTTGAGTTAATTCAAGCTTCGGGTGCTGAATTTTTTGAGAGGCTGTTGTCAGGGGAGGAGGACAATCTGTTTTCTGCAGATTTAGAGCATATTCCAAGTGTAATCATATCAGAGGAGAACTTAGGCTTGTTATCTCCACCTACTATGGAAGAAGTGAAACATGTTGTTTGGGAAGTGGGTGAGGATAGTGCTACAAGGTCGGATGGGTTTTCTGTAGCCTTTTATGTGGCTTGTTGGGAGATTATCATATTGGATGTATATAATGTTGTATTGGATTTCTTTCAAGGAGGATCTTTCCCAAAAGGAATGGCTGCTACCACTATAGTCCTTATTCCTATAAAAGATAACGTGCAACAGTGGCAGGACTTTAGTCCTATAAGCTTGTGCAATGCATCAAATAAGATTATATCAAAATTGCTAGCTAATAGGTTGAGCCTATTTTTGGATAAAATTATATCTCCTTTGCAAAGTGGATTTATTGTGAGTAGGTTGATTTCAGATAACATTCTTTTGGCTCAAGAACTTTATCATAAGCTGAATTACCATGTTAGAGGGGGGAACTTAATTTTAAAGCTCGATATGGCTAAAGCCTATGACTGTGTGCAATGGCAATGAGATTTCTTATTCAAAATAATGAGTGCTTATGGATTTTCTGATTCAGTTATTGATACTATGAGGTGATGTATTGTTGATTGTTGGTTTTCTGTTCGGATCAATGGTCATTTATTGGGTTTCTTTCACTCTAAAAGAGGTCTTAGGCAAGGGGATCCTATTTCTCCATTATTATTATGTATAATTGCGGCTGAATTTTTGTCAAGAGGCTTGGATAAATTGTTTAACAAGTTTCCCCAAATGTTTTTTTACCTCGGGTTGTGATTATAAAGTGTCCCACTAGCCTATGCAGATGATGTGATGATTCTTATGAATGGATCGATGAATTGCGTTAAAAGGGTTATGGATTTTTTGGATTCATATATGTCATGTTCAGGATAATTGATAAATGTCTCGAAAAGTTCTTTTTTCCCTTCCAAGGGCATTTCCATTGCTAGGAAAAATCAAATTTCTGGTGTGACAGGTTTTATGGAAGGTTCTGGACCTAGTATATATTTGGGAGTTCCAATTTTTTTCTTGGCAATTGAAAGTCAATTCATTTTCAGCCTTTATTAGAAAAGGTTAGGAAGAAATTGCTTGGATGGAATATATCAAGGCTATCCCATGGAGGGCGCTTGCTTTTGATTTAGAGTGTATTGTGTTCGCTACCTATCTATCTGCTATAGGTTCTTTTACCTCCCATTTCTATCCCGCACCAATTGGAAATGATATTTGCAAATTTTTTCTGGGATCTTCGGATTCTAAAGGGAAAGCTCATTGGATTTCTCAGGCTGGTATATGCAGACTGACATTGGAGGGAGGGTTGGGTGTGAGAAGATTATCGGAGGTGGCAACGGCAATATCCTTGGCAAAAGGTGGAACCGCCACCCTAGCGGCCCCCTGACCCCGGCCCCACAAGATTCCAGAGGGAGTAAATCACAGTTAATGCTGGGCAACGGCAATATCCTTGAAATTGTGGTATAGGTTTCGTGAACAAAACACCCCTTGGGTGAATTTTCTTACTAAATTATATTGTGGTGCAATTTCTCCTGTGATTGTCTCTCTAAAAGGGAATGCTTCACCTTGTTGGAGAAGAATGATAAAAATTCGTTCCATTGTAGAAAATCAAATTGGTTGGACTGTGGGTGGAGGTCGGGTAAGATTTTGGTATGATGAGTGGCTGGATAGAGGGCTTTTGTTTAAACCTTGTGTTTTGGCAGGTAATCCGGATGCTTTAGTTTCTGATTTTATAGAGGAGCAGGACTGGAATTTGAATAAGGTGAGGGTTGTTTTGCCATTTTCTGTGGCAGAAGAGGTGGCTGATGTTGCCATGAGAGGTGGAGATACTGATATGATTTGGAAGTTATCTTCGGATGGAAAGTTCTCGATGAAGTCTCGTGGAATTGTGTTAGGAGTGTTTGGCAGTCGATGGTGATGGGGGTTGCTGTTTGGAGTAAGTTGCTGATTTCTAAGATATCTATATTTGTTTGGAGATTCCTGCTGAGGGGATTACCTGTTGATTCAGTTTTGCAAAAGCATGGAGTGTGTTTAGCATCTAAATGTCAGTGTTGTGAGGTGGCAGAATTATGGGATCATCTTTTTTTTAGTGGCAACACTGCTAAGTATGTTTGGGCTTATTCTGCAAATCTGTTTTCTAAACAGTTTTCTGGATTTCCAGAGATGGAGGGTGGGAGTAGTATGGTCATATGGTGGACACGTAAGAGAGGTTATGCCTTTCTTAATTCTTTGGTTTATATGGGTTTCTCGGAATGATGCTAAACATAAGGGGATTAAAATGGATGTTCAAAAGATTATTCGAAGTATTATGCAGTATGTATGCTTTGGAGTGGTTGCTAGATTCATTAAAAGCAAGCATTGGAAAGGTTTTTCTATGGTTGCTTGTAATTTGGGGTTGCCTTTGAGGTTTGCTATTGTGAGGACATTTTCGGTGGTGCATTGGAGGAGTTTGGTATTGGGAAAGTTTTAAAGTCAATATGGATGGTTGCTCAAGAGGAAATCCGGGCATCTCTTCTTTTGGTGTTATTGTTCGTAGTCATGATGGGCAAATGATTATGGCCACGCATGGAGTAATTTGGGTGGGATCCAATGTAAAAGCTGAATTGGTTGCTATGCTTAAAAGGTTTGGAATTGTGTGTAGATGATAATTTTTTTTTCCTATTTGGGTTGAATCGGATTCTTTGGAAGCTTTGAAGATTCTTCAGTCTTCTTTTATTTGTTGGGAATTTCATAACTTGGTACTAAAAATCAGAGATTTAATTTTAAGGCATCAAGTATTTTGCTCTCACATATTTAGAGAAGCTAATTCTGCTATACATTATTTGGCAAATCGGGCATTTGATTTTTCTGAGGATAGATTGTTGCTTGGTCATGATATGGATAGGAAGCTATTTGGGATTTGTAAGGTTGATAGAATGGGTCTGCCTTATTTTAGATTTTCAAGTAGCTCTTTGGAGCTTGGATAAGGTTCTGTTTGCGGAATTTTTGGAAGCTAATGTGGAGAAGATTGGTTAAGTCCTCAATGATGGAGATGTTTAATTCTTAAAGAAGCTAACTATTCATACTATTTTCCTTTTTGGTGTTCTGGGGAAAATTTAATTGTTAAGGCTCTCTTTGATTTCATGGAGTCTGATCTGGGGCTGCTGTTAAAACCATGAGGTTGATGATTTCTTTGTGATTTATTGACTGTTGTGGAAGAGTATGGGAGAATAGGTTTGTTTAAGATCAAGAATTTCTTGGTTTTATTGATATGTAAACAAAAATCTGTGTGAATTTTCTGGTGGAACTTCGGTTTCTGTGGCACATTTTCGTACGGTGCATCTGAATTTGGTGCTGCTGGGTTTCTTATGGAGTATCTGTTTCCTGGTGATATTTATGCAGATTTGATTACAAAAGGTGCTGAGGTGATTATATTGGTGTTATTGGTATTTATTGTGTTGTGATTTAAATGTTTTGATATTAAAGTGGATTTTCTGGTACAAACTGTTTTTTGTTATGTTAAATTAGCTGAGTGGCAGACTGGCAGTGACTCGGATTTGCTGGGTTGAATTCATTGTTTTTGTGTGGTTTGGAGAAGTTATTATTTTCTTTAGCTTGGTGGTCGTTAGTTGTTTTTTATGATTTGTGTTGTGAATATCTGGTGCTTTGTGAATTTGGTGGTGTAGTAGTGCTTTAATTTGTGGCCTGAATAATGGTGCAAGCATTCATGAGGTGGATGAAAATTTTTGGTGCTTTGAGGGTTGGAGGTAATTTTGGTAAGGGTGCTTCTTGTGCTGGGAAATTTTTCTATTGAAGTCATGCTCATGAGGCTGTTGATAATTCTTGTGGCTGGGTTTGGCACTGTATGATTTGGTGTATATGAAAACAGGTCAGTTTTGTGGATGCTTGTGAATAATGGTTCTCTTGTGTATGTTCTCGGTTTCATTACTGGTTCGTTTTCGTTGGATGCCTTGTTTTTTGTGTTAATTGTGAAGATATGTTGAGTAATGCATGGGCAGATTCATATATTCTCTTTTTGAAGTTTATGATAGTTCTAGTGGCTGTTATGGGTATTTGTTATGGATTATTGGTGATTGGATGTGATATTTCTAGTGATTGTTGGCTTTGGTGCTATGGTTGATCCGTGGAAAGAGATGGAATTCTTTTGAGTGTTGAGGTTGTGTGCAAAGTATTGGAATGGTTTGTTTTTCTCTTGTATGTTTCTTTTGGAGCTCCTTTTATGCTGTTATTTTGTGAAATTTGGTGATGGAGAGAATGGTGAAATTAAGTTTAGCAGATGTTGTTGTGTGCAAGGTTTGGAATGGAGTAGTCTGTTTTGAGATCATGAGGTGCTTTGTTTGTAGAGCTTGGATTTCTATTCTTGAGAGTTCATTGTTTATTTTGGGATATAAGTCTTCAAGAAAGTGGCTGAATTTTCTTTGGTATGTTGGAGTTATTTGTTAAAGAGGTTGTAAGTTTTTTGTTTTGTGTTCTTGGAATGTAAGTATGGAGAAGAGTTGTTTTAGTTTGAATATTCATGTAGAGTCCTAGTATGAGGTTAAGTTTGGCCCTCTCATATTATGGTTCCCTTTTCATATATGAAATTTCCTTTTTTGAAAAAAAAATAATAGATAAGATAATAGTCTTTCATTCTCAATGGATATTTAGTAATGACACTGAAGAGAATATTGTTAGACCCAGTGGTTATTTTGATGTAATCAATCAAGTTGGGTTAGGTCCTGCTTGTTATTTGATCCCTGTATCTAAGTGTGCAGGAGCTTAGGAGATTAGGAAGTTGAGCGGAAGACGCAGCTAGCGAGAAGGACGGGACGAGAAGGGAGTCGACGGACTCGGTGCGTCTGGAGAACAAGAGAGCTGCAGAAGAGTACTCCGGCGGATAAGAAGAATGTGCGCGGCGTTCGAGCGACGAAAAGTCGGGATTGAAGCCTGCTCGAGGAGAAGGTCGGGAATTGAGTTCGGGTGAGTCCTATTCCAGTTGGCCGCAATCACCCAAGCTATCGGAGCATCAGAATCTAAAATGAAGTCAAAAAGAGCTGGAAAACTAGTTAGAGGCGCCTTCAACGATGTGCTGAAGGCGCCTGTGCTGCTTGTAGGATTGGAGGCGCCTCCATCACCTTGAAGGTGCCTCAGACCTGTCCGAGCCGCCTTCAAGGGCTTTAGAGGCGCCTCAGACCTAGTATACTAGCCGTTTTCGAAGCAAATAGAGTTCTATCCGGTAAAACTCCTTGGAGATGCCCTCAACCCTCTTGGAGGCGCCTTGAAAACCCAAGATAGAATTTCCAGGAGCTATATAAAGGCCCATGGAGCTTGGAAATTAATCAATCAATTCTGTAACAAATTCCTAGCAACTTGTGAGTTCTATTAGTGTAAAAAAGGCTTCTTCGCCTACAGTGAAGGAAATTTGTAATGCTCTTTTTCTTGCCTTAGATTAACAACCCCTTAGATTGTAACCAACTAAAATACCGAGTCTTTTTTTCTCTGCTTTATTTTTTATTTTATTATTGTTGTTGTATTTTTGAGTTGAAAGCACGAGGAGGGTATACTTTTATTTTTTCAAGCAATTCACCCCCTCTTGTCGACCCCGCTATACCAACATGTGATATCAGAGCCAGACACCTTAGAAGGACTGACCATCGACTGAAGCACAAAAGATTAAGACGATGACCGGTGCAAGCATTCATCTCCCAAAGTTCGACGGAGACTTCGCTACATGGAAGTGAAAAATGGAGGTATTCTTCATAACAGAGTTTGATATTCTTCTTATTATGAAAAAAAATAAAGAAGATTGCAACTGGATGATGAAGGAGCAAGTCGATTTCGTGGCTAACGGAAAGATGGAATTCTACCTGCTTAGTGTCTTGCCGTCCTAGGAGGTAAGTCGAATAGGAAGCTACGACTTCACTAAAGACCTCTGGGAAAAATTTCTAGAACTCCACGAAGGCACCTCTGAAGCCAAGTTAGCAAGACGCGACATTCTCCGGACCTAGTTAACAATTCTCCGGATGAACAACGACGAGAAGGTAGCACAGCTCCAAGCAAGAATAAAGGAGTTGATAACTCAACTGACCAATCTCGGAGAATCGGTAACGAATCGAGATTTCATCCGGTATGCGCTCAACGCCTTCCCAAGAACTTCAGAGTGGGCGTCCTTAGTAGATGCTTACTACATCTTTAAGGACATTGAAGAGTGGGCGTCCTTAGTAGACTTGATAAAAGTCTTTCATTCTCAATGAATATTTAGTCATGACACTGAAGAGAATATTGTTAGACCCAGTGGTTATTTTGATGTGATCAATCAAATTGGGTTAGGTCATGCTTGTTATTTGATCCCTGTGTCTAAGTGTGCAGGAGCTTAGGAGCTCAGGAAGCCGAGCGGAAGACGCAGCTAGCGAGAAGGACGGGACGGGAAGGAAGTCGACGGGCGAAGAACGAGAGCTGTAGAAGAGTATTCCGGTGGACGAAAAGAACGTGCGTGGCGTTCGAGCGACGAGAAATCGAGTCGGAAGCTTGCTCGAGGAGAAGTCGGGAATTGGACTTGGGTAAGTCCTATTCCGGTTGGCTGCAATCACCCAAGTTATTGGAGCATCGGAAGCTAAAATGAAGTCAAATGGAGTTGGAAAGTTAGCTGGAGGCGCCTTTAACGAAGTGCTGAAGGCGCCTGTGCTGCTTGTAGGGTTGGAGGCGCCTCCATCACCTTGAAGGCGCCTCAGACTAGTCCGAGGTGCCTTCAAGGGCTTTGGAGGCGCCTCAGACCTAGTATATTAGCCGTTTTCGAAGCAGATAGAGTTTTATCCGGTCAAACTCCTTAGAGGCGCTCTCAATCCTCTTGGAGGCGCCTTGAAGACCCGAGATAGAATTTTTCAGGAGGTATATGAAGGCCCCTAGAGTTTGGAAATTAATCAATCAACTCTGTAACAAATTCCTAGCAACTTGTGAGCTCTCTTAGTGTAAAAAAGGCTTCTCCGCCTACAGTGAAGGAGATTCGTAGTACTCTTTTTCTTGCTTTAGATTAACAACCCTTGGGTTGTAACCAAGTAAAATATCGAGTTTTTTTTTCTCTGCTTTACTTTTTATTTTATTATTATTGTTGTATTTTTGAGTTGAAAGCACAAGGAGGGTATACTTTTATTTTTTTTCAAGCAATTCACCCTTCTCTTGTCGGCTCCGCTACACCAACAAGTGATATCAGAGCCAAATCGCCTCAGAAGGACTAACCGTCGACTGAAGCACAAAAGATTAAGATGATGGTCGGTGCAAGCATTCATCCCCCGAAGTTCGACGGAGACTTCGTTACATGAAAGTGAAAAATGGAGGTATTCTTCAAAATTGAGTTTGATATTTTTCTTATTATGAAATATGGTTTTGCAACACCTAAAGATAAAGAAAGATACAACTGGATGAAGAAGGAGCGAGTCGATTTCATGGCCAACGGAAAGGTGGAATTCCACCTGCTTAGCGTCTTGCCGCTCCAGGAGGTAAGTAGAATCGGAAGCTACGACTCCACTAAAGACTTCTGTGAAAAATTCCTAGAGCTCCACGAAGGCACCTCGGAAGTCAAGTTAGCAAGGCGCGACATCCTCCGGACCTAGTTGACAAATCTTCGGATGAACAACGACGAGAAGGTAGCACAACTCCAAGCAAGAATAAAGGAGTTGATAACTCAACTGACCAATCTCGGAGAATCGGTAACGAACCGAGATTTCATCCGGTATGCGCTCAACGCCTTCCCAAGAACTTCAGAGTGGGCGTCCTTAGTAGATGCTTACTACATCTTTAAGGACTTTGAGGTAAGTACTTTAGAAAGTTTATTCTCTACTTTCGAACTTGACGAGTCTCGAATTGCAGAGCCGAAACAAATAGAGAAATCAGACATCAACATTGCCTACAAGTCGAAAAGGACGATCCTGACTTGGACGCATCGATCGACGAAACTGAAGTGACTCTTTTGGTAAGAAAGTTAAATAAATTTATCAAAACTAATAAATTTAGATCGCAGTCGAAAAAGCATCAACGCAATAGAAGGATGGTCTGATGCTACAACTGCAACGAGGAAGGGCACATCAAGAATGACTGCCCAAAACTAAAGAAAAGGGACCAGGAGAAGTCTCAAAAACTGACGTCCTCGAAGTGCAAGAGTCTGAAGGCTACATGGGATGAATCTTCATCCTCTGAGTCAAAAGTTGAAGCCTTTTCAAGAGTAGCACTAATGGCCAACCATCTCTTTGAAGATGACTCGGACTTAGAGATGAGCATAGATCAAGGAGGAGAATCAGAAGAGGAAAGCAACGATGAAGGGGGAGCATCACCAAGTGAGGTAAATAAGGTACGTGTTCTCACCCCTACTCAGTCTTTTCAATTTATCAAAGTGCTTACGAAAGATCTAGCAAAATTAGGAAAAGATAATGCTGAATTGAAATTGAAATTAGAAAAATCATGCCCATTAGAGTTATTTAACAACTTAAAATCAGAAAATGGCAGTTTGAAAATACAAATTGAAAATTTGAAAACTGTTGCATGTTCAAAAATAAATGTTTTTCAAAAATCGAAACTTAAAATTTATGGAAAGCTAAATTAATATATAAGAAAACATCAGGGACAACTTAGAAAGATTCCTGAGATTTATGTACCGCCCAGATATTTAGCTAACCCTATAGCAAGGAACCTCTACTGGGTTCCAAAATCTTTACTACATTAAAATTCTTTAAGTTAAGGCTTTCAGAAGAAAAGTTAAACAGTTAATTTCTTTTGAGACTTTGTCTAAGGAAGTTGTTGTTGTTCTAATAACCAAGAAGGTTTAGTGCCTCACCACGACCTAGAAGTCAAAATATTGAAATGAAATGTTTAATTAACTTTCTAGTAAAACATTAATTTTAAGATTAAATAATTCTTTAAAAAAAATTTAAAATTTGTCAAAAATATTTTCATACTTAGAAAAATATTTTTTAGTAATTTTTTTTACTTATAAAAATCCTCAAAAAAAAAATTTCCAAAAGATAAAAATTGTTCTCTGAAATTAGAAATTTTTGTGACTCAGCAAATTCTTAAAGATTATTTTGACCTAGAAATTTTATTTGAAAATGAGTTAAATTTTAAATATTTACTTAGAAACTTTTTAAAACACTTTTTAAAAGCGCCAAGTTAGAATTTTTTTTTTTTGAAGATGTTTGCAAAATTTTTTTTAAAAAATTATTTTTAACTTAGAACTCTTTTTGGAAAATGATTTTAACCTTTAATTTGAAAATTTTCAAACTTAAAACTTTTACTTGATATTTATTATCCTACTCTTTTTGTTGTGATCAAAGGGGGAGATATAGGTACAAGTTTAGGGGGAGTTAGGGGAATTATGAATTTTAAATTTTTTTCCTGTGTTGCAAATTCTATTATTACAACCTTTTTCCTTAAATTGGTAGTTTAGTAATTTTTTAAAATTACTATTTGTTTGTTTGTTTCCCTAACTTAAACTTGTATTGATGCACATTAAAAAGGAGGAGATTGTTGGATCTCGTGGTTGTTTTGATGTGATCAATCAAGTTAGGTTAGGTCCTGCTTGTTATTTGATCTCTGTGTCTAAGTGTGCAGGAACTTAGGAGCGTAGGAAGTCGAGCGGAAGACGCAGTTAGCGAGAAGGACGAGAAGGGAGTCGACGGGTTCGGTGCGTCCGAAGGACGAGAGAGTTGCGGAAGAGTACTCCGATGGACGAGAAGAACGTGTGCGGCGTTCGAAGGACGAGAAGCTGGGTTGGAAGCCTGCTCAAGGAGAAGGCCGAGAATTGGATTTGGGTAAGTCCTATTTCTGTTGGCCGTAATCACCTAAGCTATCGGAGCATCGGAAGCTAAAATAAAGTCAAAAGGAGCTGGAAAGCTAGCTGGAGGCGCCTTCAACGAAGTGCTGAAGGCGCCTGTGCTGCCTGCAGGGTTGGAAGTGCCTTCATCACCTTGAAGGCGCCTTAGACCAGTCCGAGGCACCTTTAAGGGCTTTGGAGGCGCCTCATATCCAGTATACTTGCCATTTTCGAAGTAGATAGAGTTTTATCCGGTCAAACTCCTTGGAGGCGCCCTCAACCCTCTTGGAGGTGCCTTAAAGACCCAAGATAGAATTTTCAAGAGCTATATAAAGACCCTTGGAGTTAGAAAATTAATCAATCAACTCTGTAACAAATTTTTAGTAACTTGTGAGCTCTCTTAGTGTAAAAAAGGTTTCTCCGCCTACAGTGATGGAGATTTGTAGTACTTTTTTTATTGTCTTGAATTAACAACCCCCTAGATTGTAGTCAAGTAAAATATTGAGTATTCTTTTCTCTGCTTTTACTTTTTATTTTATTATTATTGTTGTATTTTTGAGTTGAAAGTACGAGGAGGGTATACTTTTATTTTTTCAGGCAATTCACCCTCCTCTTATCGGCCCCGTTGCACCAACAAATATAATGGATTGAACTCACTAAGAAGGGTTTAGTACAACTCCGTGAAGCCCTTCATTATTTGTTTTTATAGGTTAATGCAAAATTTGATCGTATGCTTGTGAGTTCACAAATTTATGGTAGTGGTTCTTGTTGTTTCCAGTTCTTGGGTTTTACATTTTGTCGAAGAATTGACTTTTCTTTGAAGATCATTTGGTTCTTTCACGTATGTGCTTATGGAATACTACGCTTACATGTTCTTGACTATTTGGGCTATCTGATAGTTGCATAAACTGATACTTTTCGGCTTAAAGTTAATATGTGGCATCAGTAAACCTCAGTTTTTATAGATGATCTTCAATAAATTTATTTTAGAAATTCAATTTCATGTTCAATCACCTAAAAGATTTTACCCCTCATAATTTCTGAGCTAATCCTCTCTTAAAAACTGAGCAGTAGCCAAAAGGACAGTTGATTATTTCCTTCAGTTAAGATATGTATAAAAAATCCTTCCTCAGTCTGTCTGCATGTGCTTGCTTCTCAATATTCTTTCCTAATTCTGTAAGCTACTTGACTATTAAAGAAATTTTATTACATTGTTTTTATAGACTGATGTGGCGGAAATATGTAGCCTCCACATGTCTTGTGAAGTCAAGAGTCGTGTTGAGATGACGGTCAAAGTCAAGACAAGTCAATTAGATCCAAGAGAAACACAATTCGACCTCAACGAGATCCAAAGAACTTGGTTCGAGCAAGCTGCACACTCCTCAGCTTGGCCCTATACCATTGACTCCTCAACTCAATCTCCTGACCTCTCAGCTCAGTCTTACACCGTCGACTCCTTAACCCAGCCCTACACCCCAACTCATTAGTTTGGTTGCACGAGCCGACCTCGACCTCCAACTCGGCCAGAGATCTCTCACTAGCGGCTAGCTTGACTCAGGGTCCCTCGCGAGCAAACAACCTCTTTACTCCCATTTCCACCCCACTACCGACATGTCTTGTTAGAAATGTGGGAAACATGGAGCCATGTGGTTCCCTCGTACCCCTCGCTAGCAAGAACATCGAAGATCGTGGGGCAATGTGGCCACTTCCCTATAAACATGGGTGCACATTGAAGAGAACGTGGCCTTGAACGACTCTTTAAAAGATTGTCTGCTTCCGTGGGCACAGGTATGCGCACAAGAGTCCTTGGACTCCTGAACTTTCCTCTATTTTACTCCAACTCTCACATGCCTTGCAAACGACTGGTCCCTTAAACACCGTGGATGATCAAGCCACCGATCAACGAACTAGGAGGCTTGCATGACTTATGAGGAGACGTCAATGAGGAAGACGAACGGACATAAGGCTCACAAAGGAGGTTAGAATGACGTTGTTAGCTGCCCTAGCATAGCATTCCGACGTTAAATTCAGTGGGGTTAGAATGACGCTCTACAGTCCTTCCAGTTCATCGACGGGTGGATATTTAAATTAGGACAGACTCGATTAAAAACAATTTGCTAGATTGCTGGTTTTATTGTGCAACACTAGTAATGGCTGTTCTATAGCTTTTTGACAGTTCAACATAGATGATGCTTATTCTTTCTCTCACAGACCTACTAATAGTTTTTCAGCCATGTAATGAGTTTATCATGTCTTTCACTGATTCCAAAATGTTTGAAAAACCCTGAAATATTATTCATCTCTAACCAATAAACTTAACCTTTTGTTCATACATACTGTTCCATTTGATATATTATTATTATTATTATTATTATTATTTTATTTATTTTCTTTCATGCATGTTGGCATGGCCTGCTGGAAAAGGATCTTCCACTAACTTTTCTGTCTCACACACGCAAAAATAAGGTGGACCACTGGTAAGGTTGATTCCTATTAGACCAGTTGTTGTGATGATTAGGACATCCACCTCAGCCACTTTCTGCCCTTCTTAATTGTTCATGCAAACGATGTTCAAACGCTATGGACTGTTATGATTATGAATCATCTTGTTTGGCATTTTTTAGGTTTCACTTGAAAGAGTAAAATCTTAGGGTTCTTAGCTGATTATGACCTTCAATTTGTACCCATTCAAAAGATCAAAAGTTGGTTATCTACAAAGGAATGTCAGTTGGGACCAGGTGTCTACCAAGCGATTTTAATAATTATACTAATCTGGAGTCATTTGTGAGAGTAAGAGCTTGTGCCTTTTTGGCCAAAAGTGTTCTACACATCATAGGGTTATTAGGAAGCATAATTTGCCTCTTCATGGTTTTGATATCTCTCATTATATTAATGATTCATGGCTAATGTGAGATCAATTATATCATTAAATGTGTCTTTTGATCAAAACCTCACATTAAAGTATCATGTTAGATAATGATCTTAATTAAACTCCACCTTACCAAATACCAACTCTTGCCTACTCTTTGGCACTTTCCTTTACAATTGTGTTGATTCTGTTGAGGAAATTGGAAATTAGAGAAGTTGACTAAGATTAAGAAAGGTTAGGGCGGTAAACAAGTCGAGTTGAGTTTTGGGGTGTTCAATCTTATTTGACAAGGTAATCAAGTCGAGTCGAGCGGACCTTAAAATAAATCAAGCTTTTGAAATGAGTGTTTAAGCTTGACTTGGTTTATTTTTTATGAGCTTGAACTTGTTTGAAACTTAGCTTGAGCTTGATTCGTTTAGATGCTATCAAACTCTCAATTTAAGTTTGGTTCATTTAGATGTTATCAAACTCTCAATTGAAGCTTGTTTGATTATTTGAAACTTTTAGTTATTTGATTAGTTATTGAGTTTGATAATTTAAATTTATTTATTTATTTTATTTTATTATTTATTTAACATATTAAAAAGAATTTTATTAATGAATATGATTCGTGAATATTATTCATGAATATTATTCATGAACGTTAACGTACTAAACACATATGTGTTCAAATTTATTTATTTAACTTAAAGAATTATTTAAATTTATTTATTTATTTATTTAATCTAATATATATAAATGAACATAAATAAATTCTTATTAAATTAAATATTAAATTTATTTATCAACGTTTAGTTGATATACCGTCCTAAGAAAAGTCAACCGACATTCCATTGTGTGTTATTGATTAAGCATTCATTAATTCTTGGACAAGGTGATCATGCCGCGTCATATCAACTCGACCCATCTGCCTCGCGATTCGTGCAAGATGATCCGATCCAACGACTACGGAATGAGGCGCACGATAAGTTCTGTACTCTTGAAGGCACACCGGAAGGCTACGCTCTGCTAGTTTATTACGTCCTCTGTTTTCCTCTGTTATCTAAAGGAGATGTGGCCACCGCCCTCCGCTTTCGAGCTCGCCGGAGCGCCGGGATATTCCCGGTCGTCGCCTCGGAGGAGAAGGGAAATCATGGACTATGTCTTCTCTTCGGGTCGGATCCAGGCCTCTGCCGTTCCCTTCTCCTGGGAGCGACGTCCGGGCATCTCCAAGACCGCTGCTGCGGCCGGCGGGTTCGGCCACCTCCTCCCCCTGCCTCCCGCCCCTGCCGCCTCCCACAGGAAGCGATCCGCCGCATCCCACAGGAATCGATCCGCCACCTCCGCCGGAGACGAGGACCCCTTCGCCGTCGCGCTGGCGGAGTGCGCCAAGCGCCCGCCGGGCCCCTCCATCGAGGAGCTCTTCACGCCGAGACGAGCCGCCACGGCGACCCGACAGCAGCCGGTTTCGTCGTCGGCGCGGTCTATCTCCGACCTCCTGGGCCTCCACGCCGTCTCGTGCAAGGCCAGGTGCGCCGTCGCCGACTCCGTCGTCTTCCTGCCACGCTCTCCCGGTCCGCAAGGCAGCGCCTCGTTTCCGTACGGTATTTCGTCGGCGTGGTCGATCTCCGACCGCCTGGATCTCATCGCCGGCTCGTGCAAGGCCACGTGCCCCGTCGCCGACTCCGCCGTCTACGTGCCTCGCCGTCCCGGCCGCGAGGAAGCGCCTCGCTGCCGTACCATCTGTCGAACCGCGGGTTCGGCTAAGCCGGACCGGCCCAACAAGTGGCAAAAGAAGCAGCCAGCCCAACAATAGTGGCGGCGCCCCACACAATTGGCCCAATAGTAGATAAATCGGGAAAGGACATCGAAGTGGCCCCATGTGGCCCTAAGTCCAGAACCATGCAATGTACGTTAATAAAATAATTGCATGCAATATTTAATTATTATTATTTTTTATTTATACATGAATCTTTTTAATAAATTAAAAAAAATGATTAATTAGATTGGATAACGTTTTCGACAGTTCAAGAGTTCAGCATCCTTTAATTTAATTGCATGTCTATTTGGAGAAAAAAATTTTATAAATTTGTTATAATTGGGATTCAAACTACGGGCACATAAATAACAACTTGAATATCTTAGCGCTAAATCATAGTCCGGGAGCTTTTTAATAAATTAACAAGAATGTATTGATGGGGGATTGAACCCTTGTGAAGGGGATCGAATGCAGTATCCTAACTAGACTGCATGCATCAAATTGATTTATGCCTTATTTAATTATTTAATAATTAACTATATTTTTTTAACCAGAGTATTATGTAAATAATTGTTTTTTAACGATTACTAATTTTATATAAAGGAATGTAAGGGCAACGGTTAAATGTTCTTTAGAGGTGATTAAGACTTTAAATTATAAGTGAACCTTTAAGCTCAAACATCCATACATGACACTAAGAATAAGAATTTTTTGAAGATCAAATGGAGAAAATAAACTCCAACAAGAAATATTGATCCTTTTGACCTAATTAGAAGGCATTCTTTCAAAACACACAAGCAATCAAGTTAGAAATAAAGGGACCATTCTAAAGGCACTTGTTCAGTGGAAAATCCATTTTATTTTGTTTCAAAGTTTAATTATGAGAATTGATATATCAATTTAACTTGGTATTTTTATTTTTGGTTTTGAATGCCTAACCCATTAGAAATATATTGGAATTATAAAGTTTATACAATAAAAATTAATAGAAGTTATAATTAGTTATGGTTCATAGGTATAACTTTTTGAAATTATATATTGGTGGTAAAAAAAAGTAAAATTGTCATCTTACGACCCCTCCAAGGTGATCGCCTATTATTTAGAAAGGAGGTAAATCATGGAAAATTCACCTAACAATAATAGTGCATGTAAAGAGGAATTAAGATAACCAGCGAGACATTCTGCATAGATCGCACTTGTTGGGAATTGACTCACCTATTGACAGTAATATCTTTGCATGAACAACTTAGCATGGGGCCTTTTTGAAATTATATATAAATCATAATTTAAGTGCACTATAAATTGAAGGAAGCTTACTAACTAGGAGGAACAACAAAGGTAATGAGATCATTTTTCTAGAAATAGTATTCTTTTTGAATCACTTCCAACACCAACAATATTTGACTTGAGAGAACCACTCTTTTCCCTCAATCTTGTATAAGTTTCGGCTAATATATTATTTTGGATTAGCATGGTGCTTTGGAGCGCCTCCCTACAACACAGATAATTAACGAGGCATTATTTGACATGGGAGATTACAAGATGGTCAAATCGGATAGATATAACTCTAAGTTCTTCAAGTGCTCTTGGGACACTATAGGGTGGGATTTCACTACAACGGTCATAGAACCAATGAGAGATTATTAAGGAGATGGAACCATCCTGATTGTCTTTGTTCTAAAGTTGGTCCATGCTAATAAGGTAATAGATTATAGGTCATTCTCCATCTACACTGTATTTTATAAGCCATATCGCAAAGATATTAGCTTCATGACTATTTGAGGTTGTAGGAGGTTTACTCCATCAATCTCTGCGGCTTTTGTGCAAGGGCGAATCATTAATGATAATATTCATCTGATACAAAAACTATTCCAAAGGTATCATAGGAAGCACATCTCTCCTAGATGTATTATGAAGCTCGACCTTTAGAACGCTTTCGACTTGATGCATTGGGAGTTTCTCCGAGAGACACTTATTGGACTATGTTTTCCTATGTGTCTTATATCCTAAGTAATAGAACGTATGACCATCACATCATTCTTGTTGACTATTAATGGGGATCATTTGGATTCTTCAACAGGGTCGAAGGACTATGACAGGGAGATCCATTCTCTCCTTATTTATTTGATATCTATGTAGAGATTCTTAGGCGATAGGTACAACAAGGTACAGTCAGATTGAATTTTAAAGTCCATCCTTAGTATGGGTACCTTAGCTTGACACATTTGACATATGTGGATGATCTATTATTATTCAGCTGGGGCAATGAATTATACGTAGGATTATTATCTTCTTGAGTTTGGGGCGACATCTTTAGATTAGAAGTCGAATATATTTCTAACCGGAGTGGATGCCACGATGCACATACAATTACTCTCTCTCTTACAAGCTTCCAGGAGGGCCTCATGTCTTTCGGTATCTGAGGATACCACTTGCTGCTAAGTATTTAAGAATTTTGGAGTATAGCCTACTTCTTGACTCACCAGTCTAACAAATTAATTATTGGCCAAAGAAGACACTTTAGGCTTATCTCATCACCTCAGTGCTACAGGGAGTAGAGTGCTTTTGTCTCTCTATATTATCTCTTCCTCTAAAAATTATTGATTATATTTAGTCTTTTATGTGAATGTCCAAACATCCTTCGGTGTCTTGGACGAATCTATGTAGGCCCACAGAGAAAGGAGGATTGAGATTCCATGATTTACAAAACTTGGAATCTTAATTTATCGGCTAAGGTGCCTTGGTGGATATAGGGAAAGGACGGGTGAATATATGAATTTAGGAAGCAGTGCACTCAGATTTCTCAATGATCAAGCAGTGTTACATAACTTGGACCTCATTATTGTGGTTACTAGATTAGCAACAAGTACTATGTAGAGGTTGGCAAATTCATTTGAATATGATGGAGACGTTGCCAGAGAATATGACTTCTTTAGTCATCTCAACCATAAAAAGCCTTGGATATGGACGGTATAGAATTAAGCCTTACATACAACCTGATCATACAGTTACACTCATGATACTAGCCCATAAGCAACTTCCCACTACAGATAAGAATGAATATTTAGAGGATCAATGTTATCTATTTTGTAGGCTAGAGATGGAGAAAGGGAACACCTATTCTTTGGGTGTCCTCCTATGACAATATTATGAAAGAGAATCAAAGAATGACTACATATGAAAGATGTTTACTTATCAATGGATATTATGTGTTTTCATACGTTTCTTCGTAGGAGACCAACTTTTGACTAAAGTCATACATCTTTCAGTGTCAAAGGTAGAAACAATTATATCTTTAACAAGGGCCAATTAGACATTAAGAGAATTTATAGAGGCATATAAATCCATATTTATTAGATATGGAGTGTTATTTAATCTGATACTAGACCGGATTATATATATATATATAAACAATTTATTTATTAAAAATAATGAGCAACATAAGTAGTTCAGATCCTCTGTCCCCATTTCTCTCTGTCTCTGTGTCCCACTGTCGATCAGATGGACCATATTACATCTTAAGAATGCATTGCACATCACGAGGATATTGCACATATCTTAAAGATACCATGATACATTGAGATGTAATCTGGTCCGTCCGATCGATAGTGGGACACAGGAACAGAGAAAAATGGGGACAGAGGATCCGAACTGGTGAAAAAGAATCTCTTCTTGTTTTTAATAAAAAAACTTAATTTAGTGACAGTTATTTAGTTTAACAATAAATATCTTAAATAATTATATATTTGCAATTTATATATTCATATAATAGCATTGTTGAAAACATTCAGCTTTTACATAAATTTTAATAGTTTATTAGATATATGAATATTTATTTATATATATTTGGAAACTCTATTTAGATAATTGAAGCTTGGCAAATTTTTAAAAGATAAGTTGAATAAATATTTAATTTTATGTTTACAAAAAAGTAAAATTTAAAAATTTTCTTTTATTCTTTGCCTTCCATTAATCATGCAAAATTATATTAAAATAAAATTATATAAAATATCAAAGCTCATTATATATGGTAAATCAATTAATTTTCCATAATGAATATATTCAGTAAAAAGAGGAAGATTTTTTTCTTCTAATGTTTCCGTTAATCATTATTAAATAATTTACTAAATTAAAGAAAATTTCATGTTATTTGAGTTAAATTATATCGAGAAATTATTTTTCGGATTTACTAAGAAATTACCTCTTTTCCTTTAAATTATTGTTTCCAATTTCACATAATATTTAAAAACAAAAATCAAGCACGTTATACTAATATTTCTTATAAAATAATATGTATGATAATCTCTTGTCTATTTGATTTTTTTTCACTCCTAAAATTATCAAAAAATAATAATGAAAATTGAATATGTATAAAAAAGAGCAAGTAGTGGATCTTGTCGATAGGATTTAATTTTTCCAAAAAGCTAAAATATTTTTAAAATTTATTTAGATTCCCTTTTCCTTAGCCTATATATATGCAACTCATGGATTGAGATCAACAAAGCCAAACTCGATGTTTCTTTCTCTTCCTCTCAATCAGATGAACGCCATAGGAATGCTGCCTTGTTGTGAGAAGACTCACACCAAGAACGGCGCGCGGAGCGCATGGACGGAGGAAGATTGCAAGAAGACTCACACTAAGAACGGCACATGGTCGAAGGAGGAAGATTGCGAGAGGACTCACATCAAGAGAGGTGCATGGACGAAGGAGGAAGACGAACGGCTCATCGCCACAGTCAATTCTTACGGTCGAGGTTCTTGGAAATCTCTCCCTAAACGTGCCGGTAAGTACTATTTCACAATGCTGATAGATGTTGAATGATATATTATATTGAGAAGTAAACTTGCTTGGTTTAGGACTTCTTAGATGTGGCAAAAGTTGCCGGCTTCGATGGATGAACTACCTTCGACCGGGCCTTAAACACGGTAACTTTACCAAGGAAGAGGATGAACAAATCATCAAGATGCATAAATCATTAGGAAATAAGTAAGTTTTTTTTTTCACAAAAACTTAACGAATATTTGATTGTTAGGGTTCTGATGCTACTTAGTCAATCTTTCTAATTTCAATAATTTTAGATGGTCTTTAATTGCAGCTCAATTGCCTGGAAGGACAGACAACGAGATCAAGAATCACTGGAACACGCACATAAGGCGAAAGCTCCTTGGTTCTGGGATCGACCCGCAAACTCACCGTCAATTGAGCAAGGTTTCGCGGAGTCCTAACCTACAATTCGTGCCAGCAGTTGCGATAAAGGTTGATGAATGCATCCAGGAGTTATCGTTGTCAATGGGTGCCAACTTAGGTGAGGATGCCCAGAACCACTGGAATACACACATAAGGCGAAAGCTCCTTAGTTCTGGGATCGACTCGCAGACACACCACCAATTAAACAACTTGTCTTACAGGGTTTCGAGGAGTCCTAACCAACATCTCATGCCAGTTACAATAAAGGCTGATGAATGCGTTCGGGACTTAACCTCGTCAATGGACTTGGCGGCTGAGGATGGGCATAGCAACAGCATAACAACCGCGAGCATAGACAAGGAGTCAGCTTGCCTTGATATCAACCTCGAGCTTACCCTGGCCCCCCCAAACTCATCGAAGATAACAACTTCAACAACAACAACAATAACAACACAAGCTGGGACTACATCACCACCACCGGATAGAACTTATCTCGAAGAGATTTGTTCACGCCACTCATCAACACTGATGCCGACGACGATACTAGCGTCGAAGGCTGGGGCTACATTACAGCCAAAGCCAACTTATCTAGAAGAGATCTGTTGGTGTTGCCGGTTGGGATATCGAAATAATGAGGCGTGCAATTGCCATGTAGTTCGCCTCATGAAGATACAACAGTTGCTTATATACTATGGCTTTTTGGAACCAACCCGACATCAAAGTTAGTGATCGAATTTCATTTTCCATATTTTTTTAACAAATTGTTTTAATGTAATATACATTGAGTTGATCAATTTTGTTCAAGTAGTTGTAATTTTAGCAAACTACATCTTAAATTATAAATAAATCACCATTGAGGTCAAACAAGGTCCTCTTCTGAGGGTATTTTAGCATTTGAAATATTAAAAAACAGTACTCTTTTTTGTAACAACCGTATAATTTTAGCACATGCTCTTGTTGGTCTTGCTCCTTCACTTGTAAGTTTCACACCTGCCAATTTTACACCGATCATCAAGATAGAAGCGCAGATGAGTCTTGACGAACGGATCAGCAAGTTTTTAAACTCCTCAATTGTAATATGTCTCACCTAACCATTGCACCATAATCTCATCTCGGGGTTAGAGGTTTTTTATCTTAACCCGGGTCATGATGCAATGATAAGACGCTCGAGTAGTTTCTCAAGCATTCATAATTTGAATTCCAACTATGACTGCACTGAGACGTTGACTAGCAATATCAACTACGAATTAAATTTGAAACCTTGATTATCATTCGCTAATGTTTAAACCTTTTAGATATTAAAAATAATAGAGATAACATACCTCAAAAACATTTTGTAAGAAATATGATCTTTAGCAAGGAAGATTGGGTTCAGCTTCAAAGCTTTGCATAGGAAGAGCTCTGTATGGTGAGTTTCCTACTTGAAACCCTAAGAAGGCTACCACCACCGGTTAGAACAATCGAAGTCTGTCCATAGGAACTTATCATGAGGATACCTGCCCAAATATGAACCCACAACCACTTTTATTTTGCATTTAAGAAGGCTATCAAGGATAAATTGGATGCATTAAACTAATTTGCATGGTTTAATGCTGACATAGTGATTTCTTACCTATGCATCAGGAGCTGCTTAGTTTCAAAGGAAGATTGACAAAGGTTATCAGCTTTCATGAGTTAAACGGCATCCGAAACTATCACCGGTATTTGGGGCTTGGAAACAAGCCACTGCAATTGGTCATCTGTTGTACAGCATAAATAACAAGATCACACTAAGTCATATCTCCCAATTATGTGATTGGTTATATGCCATGGTTACAAAACTGGACGAGACTGCACGGTTCAACTGGTTTAACCAGAGAACCAGCAGTCAATTCAGTCCAGCCAACGAAAATTGGAAATAATGAAACCCAGCCAAAACTGAAAAATTTGGTATAAAACAGTAAGAACCGAAATCATTTTTGCCTAGTCTTCTATACCATTGAAGAGTGTAGCCTCATCACCATGAATACAATTCTACAGATATCAAGCAATAAGAGAGAACACATGCTCAAGGCTCCCACCAATGTAAAAGTAAAACAAGGATTCAATAGTCAGATAGTCAGTCTTACCCTTTCAAGTAACACCAACCAAGATTTTTAAAGAGCGACTGTATCTCACCAGTATCAAGTCTTGCATATTTTCTATCTAAAAGCTTCCTAACTTCCATTGTATAAATTTACAATATTCACAGAATGCTGTTTTAGATTTGTCCAACAAAAAAGGGACTCCTAGAGGGCTTTTATTGCATAAGTCAAATCTAAAAATGGCTTCTGTTGACCTCGGCAACTATGCATTAGAAGAATTTGACAAAAAAAGGTATGGGAAAGTGCAGCAGCAGACAGCATAGAACTTAATTGAAGGTGATAACAAATATAGTTTTCTTAATTGACTGAACAAATTGGAAGCCATCACCATAATAGCCTTTTTAATGATAAATATTAACTTTTAACCACTACAAACAAAGGTAAATTATTCTAATTCCTCAACAGACTTAATACTCAAAGATAGTATTTATGGAAGAAGTACCTCTTATATAGCTTCTGTCTTTCATGTCTTTCCCCCAACTTTCTGAGGAAATCTGACAATGCCACTGAATCGTTGAATGTGCTTCTTTCTGATAACCAATCAACGTCAATCTGAATACTAGCATCCCTAACAAACAGCAAACATTGTTATTACTTAGTTTTGTTATACATAAGTGTAGGTGTGTTGCAGTTGCACACATTTCCAATTGATTAGAAGAAAAAGAATATAATTTCATATCCAAATAAATTTTAACTCTAGCTCAGGTGCACAAATTTTCAATTCATTAGAAGAAATAAAATGTAACTTCATATCTATTTTTTTTTTTAACTCTACTTAGAATAACTTGGGAAAACAACCTTCTCAGGCTGAGAACCTTGTAATTTGTTCTCAGGTAATCAGCATGCTTAATGAGAGCATCTTGTGCATAGTGCTTGCCAACTGTTCTTACTGCAGCTGCGCTAAGTAAATCTTCTAAAGAGCCATGTTTTTTCAGAAGTTTGATTGCTGTATTTCGGCCAAATCCAGGAACTAAATGCTGAATCCCAGGTACACCATCAACATCATCCCCCATGAAACACCCTAAGCGAGTAATAGCTAACATTAAACACTCCATATAGATATTTTTTGGATACTGCTAAAATAAAACGCCCTTTTAGATTCATGATTCTAACAAACAAATGGTATAATGCCACACAAAAAAAAAAAAAAGCAATTAAATAGTAGGATGAACCAGTAAATGCATGATTATAGCAAAAATAAATTTAAAAAAAAAAAACATAACACAAAAGGTTCCACAGAAATAATGTAATTTTATACTCACGAAGGCTCAAATCTGAACTTGGATCACACTTATATTGATCAATGTAATGTTTGATTGTGTAGAATGACCATCGACCAATATCAGGTAAGGGCATGACAATTTGAACCTCCTCAGATATCAGCTGCTTGAAATCTTTATCAGGAGAGCCAATAACAACTCGCAGTCCTTTTTGTAAAACTTGATCCGTTAATGTAGCTATTACATCATCGGCCTCATATCCATGAACTTTAATTACCTGCAATGTTTATAAATTTAAGAAACTTCTTCTAAGTAGAGAATTAAAATAAGAGACGGGAAAAATTGAAACTAAGAAACTAAGAAAATTAGCGACTCGTTTAATTTAAAGATATTATTAAACATACTGGCACATTGCACTTCAGGAGAACATCCACTATTTGTGGCTCCGTTGTGCTAAGGAAATCCTGACGGGCATTCCCAAAAATCCTCGACCTCCTCAGGTATTTGCTCCTGTGTGCTTTATACGAAGGCAACAAGCGCTTTCTATACTCGTTCCCTTCTTCACCGTCCAGAACCTAAAGAAAAATGCAACCTTTGTTATCCGAAGCTAGGGTTTCGAGAATACCAAGTACTGCGGCAAAAAAGTTTGAGCTTACAGCAATAACAGGATCACGTAGGCTCACTCGGGAGAAGAAGAGGTCGACCCATCGAGCGAAGGAACGAAGACTGGGCTGGGATCCATCAAAGCACAGGGGATTAACGTCCAAGAAAAAGACCCTGCCTTTGCCCTTGGAACGCTCGGTGGAATTCCCCAACGGGTCCGCAACGCCTGGCAGTAATGGTTCACCGGAGTTGGTGCAGCGGGCGGAGGGGAGCGAGAATCTCCACCGGCGAAGGCGGGGAGGGAGGCAGAGCTGCTGGGGATGAACGACCGAAGAGTTCGCCACCAGAGGCGCCATCCGATATCTGCGCGATGAGACCGGAAGATCGCTGCTTGAAGCAGGAAGCAATCGAGAAGACTTCACTAATCTTAATGCGATCTCTGACGGCCCCGATTTCTTGGATTAAAACGCGTCTTGCCTGTGATATTCGCCCATATCAATATTCTTTCTCACCTATGTTTCTAACCCTTTATACTCGAACATTACATTTACTTTCCTTACAATTTTCAAAATCGACGTAAATGTATCCCTTATGTGCTAATCACTATTCCAAATGTTAGTAATCGTCCATGATTTACCTTCTACATGTTGACCCTAGAACGGGTTGACGGGGACGCTGGGGGCGAGCATATTCACCTTTTGCCACCATATTTTATGAATGTCCGGATAGGTGTTGTCATCATGAGATCTGGGGTTCGAATTTCGACAAAAGCGAGATAAATATCTCCCTTATGTGTTAGTCATTATTCCAAAGGCTAGTAACCGTCCGTGATTTACCTCCTTCGTGTTGGCCTTGGGACGGGTTGGCGGGAGCACTGGGGGCAAGTGTATTCGGATTTTTTTGCCATCATATTTTATGAATGTCCGTCCCCTCGGATGGGTCTAGTGGCTAGCGCATGAGGAGTTGCCACAATGAGGTCTGGGGTTCGAATCTCGGCAAAGCCGAGGTAAATACCTCCCTTATGTGCTAGTCATTATTCCAAAGGTTAGTAACCGCCCGTGATTTATCTCCTCCGTGTTGGCCCTGGGACGGGTTGACAAGGGCGAATGTATTCACCTTTTGTCATAATATTTTATGAATGTCCCCTCACAACTGAACTAGGGGTGCTCTGGTTATGACATTGTTATTCATTGACTGAGGTGTCAAATTCGAGCCCTCACTTGTGCAGACTCTTATCAATTAAAAAATCCTCAATTTGGGACAATGTTGACTGAGGTGCTGAGTTCGAGCCCTCTTATCAACCTTTTATCCGTCGGATACATGGTACTGAGGCTCCTCAAAAAATCTCTTCGGGGATTTCTGGGATATGGGGTCATGAAGCAATGGGCCCAGTCACGTTAAAAAGTTTACCCTACCTTAATTTTGTCCTCTCGGATGGATATAGTGGATAGCGCATGAGATGTTGCCATCATGAAATCTGGAATTTGAATCTCGACAAAATCGATATAAATATCTCTTTTATGTGCTAGTCACTATTCCAAGAGCTCAGATCCTCTGGTCCGCAAAGGATGGACCAGTCCTGGTCCAACCTTTGCATTGGTGGAAGACAATAGCACCTACATGTTAACAGGTGAGGGTCATTATCTTCCACCAATCTCCTTGTCTTAGTCCAGGAGCGGACCAGGACAAGGGAACCAGAGGATCTCATCCCCTATTCCAAAGGTTAATAACCGTCCGTGATTTACCTTTTCCGTTTTAACCTGAGATGGATTGACGAAGATATTAAGGGTGAACGTATTCACTTTTTATCAGCAAATTTTATGAATGCCCCTGGATATTTTCAAGGTCGACAGGTTCCTGCAATCCATCCTGTTACTTTTTAATACTTTGAGTCCATTGGACTCCAAAATCGGGACAAACACTGTCAAGTACAATTAAAATTTTTCTTCGCCTATATAATTATAATCATTGTTAACTATTTGAGAGACTAACATCTAGTTCACAGCCTTTCGATACCTGTAATGTATCCTTCATCCTTCATCTGTTTTAACAAGCCTTTAAGTCTCAAGTATATTTCCTTTGTGTTTGGATGAGTAGAGCCACCAGCTACAAACTCATGGATTCTAGCATTCACCTCAATCCAACTCTTCCCTGGCTCCTTCTTCACCCCATTCACCCTCATCAATTCTCTCACTTCCTCAACCCCGTGCCAATTTCCGATCGAGGCATACAAGTTAGACAGCAGTATGTAAGCTGCGGAATCCCCAGGTTCAAGTGCCAAAATCCTTTCCATGGCTCTTCGCCCTCGTTCCACATCTCCATGAACCCTGCAGGCACTCAGCAACATTCTCCACACAAGTGCATCTGGCTGGAAAGGCATCGACTTTATCAAATTTTCCGCTTCGTTTAATCTCCCTGCTCGCCCAAGGATGTCTACCATGCAAGCATAGTGATCGAAGGATGGTTGAATGCTGTATTTGACCTCCATCATCTCGAAAAATTTCCCTGCGTCATTGCTCAAACCTGCATAACTGCAAGCTGTCAAGAGTGCGACAAAGGTTTTGGCATTCGGTTTCACTGCATCTTTCTGCATTTGGGCAAAGATTTTGAGAGCTTCTTGAGAATAACCACTCTGCGCGCAACCTCCGATCATGGCTGTCCATGATACGACGTTCTTTAAGGGAACATCGAAAAAAACTTGCCTTGCTTCCCTTAAGCATCCAGCTCTGCAGTACATGGTTATCAGCGAATTAGCCACAGCAGCATCGGCATTAAGTTCAGATTTCAAGATCAATCCTTGCACCTGCCTTCCCTGTTGCACTGCCATGGTATTGGCACATGCTGCAAAAATGCTCGCAAAAGTAAACTTATCGGGCTCGAAATCCTCTTCCCTCATCCAGTAAAGTAATTTAAAAACTTCATCCAAGTAACCATTTTGTGATAACCCTGATATCAATGCATTCCAGATGATCAAGTCCTTATGTTTGACTCTGCTGAATACCTGCCAAGCATCAGATACAACCATGGATTTGGAATACATGTCGATAAGTGCACTGCCGATGAAGGCATCTGATATGATGCTTCTCTTGATCATGTCACCATGAACTTCTCTTCCAGATTGATGCCGAGCCAGTGAAGCACAAGCAGCCAAAGCGCCTACAAAGCTGAACTCATCCGGCTGAAACCCCAAACTTTTCATTTCAACAAAGAGCATCCAAGCCTGCTCAGGTTCCTCATTCTGAAGATAACACTGGACTATGGAATTCCAAGAGATAAGATCATGTTCGGATATATCTTTAAAAGCTAAAAATGAATCAGAAACCCATTCATTTTTGGCATACATCATAATAAGACTGTTTCCGATCATGGCATTGGTCTGAAGACCCATCTTGATTGCAACGCCATGAAATTGTCTACCAACAAGCACCGATAGTTGAGAAGCTGCAGCCTTGAGGAGTATTGAGATAGTGTACTCATCTGGCAGCAGACCCTGCTCACCCATCTCCAAAAACAACCGCAAACCTTCTTGGGCCTTGCCGTTCGCGAAGCAAGCTGAAATAACAGAGTTCCATGCCACAACATTGCGTTCGTGCATCAAATCAAAGATTTGGGATGCAATTTTCACATTCCCAAACCTGCCATAAGCATCAACCAGTGCAGTTCCTACAAACAAATTGTAACACAGGGCCCTCTTAGTGATCTGGCCATGGAGCTCTCTGATAAAGGTTGTATCTTGCAATGAGAGGAGGGTTCCAAACGTGAATTCATCTGGTGCGAAGCCTTCATCTAGCATGTCTACAAATAGAACCAGAGCATCATCAGTATGCCCTCTTCTTGCCTTCAAGGCAATGAGAGAATTCCAAGAGGCTGTATCTCGCTCAACCATTCTACAATACACTGTTTCAGCATCGTCTAGTTCTCCAAATTTTGAATACATATTGATCAAACAATTAGCAACTTCCGCTCTAGATAAAAACCCTTCCTTTAGGATGCGACCATGAATCTGTTTTCCAAGCTCACGACTACCTGTTGCAACCAAAGCTCGAACTGCAGTCAAGTAAGTGAGGTGGTTGGGGCTCGGTCCAGCGTCAACCATGACCGAGAAAAGGAGGAGCGCATCGAGGATGCGGCCATTGGACAGGTAGCCCGAGAGGAGGGCATTCCAGGACACGACGTTCCTGTGGGGCATTTCGTCGAACACCTGCCGTGCCATATCAATGGCACCACACTTAGAGAAGAGGTTGACGAACTGGTTCTGGAGGAAGAGAGAAGGGGCATGGCCGATGCTGGCGATGTGGGAACGGAGGCAGAGGCCGTCACGTAGGGACCTGCGGGCGATGCAGAGGGCGAGGATGGCGTTGTAGTGGGCATCCTGGTCGCGGGGGCTGCTGTGGCCGGAAGCAGCGTAGCTTCCGAGAGAAAGGATCAAGCTTTCAAGCGAGGATGTGGCGCGGTGGACGGGGGACTCTGGCCTCCATGGCGAGGGGAGGACGCAGGCGGCCATGGCGAAGAAGACCACCGGAAAAGAAACGGAGGGGAAGAGACATGTTGAAGTAAGAATGAACAAAAACGTCAGTATAAATAACTTTGCTCTCTACACATGCTCATCGAAGCCCCCGATGCATGCTGGATAAGGCTTGTTGCGTGCCTGTAGTTTTTCCATATTTCAAGGATTATTTGATAAATCTACATCAGGTCTGTAAAATATTGACGATTTAAATTAGTTTCTTTTAACATCACATTGTTTTTATATACCTAAAATAATTCATATGACTAAAGAAATAATTAAAATGACCTAAATAAGCTCATTAAAACATGTTAAATTTATAATATATTTAAAGGAGCCAAAACCTTGAGCAAACTGTTCCTCACCAGTGGGGCGTTTTGGATGCAGCAATATTCTTAAAAATCACATCCAGATATTGCAGCTTTACCTTTATTTCCCATCCTCTGCAACGACAGTGCAGCGCAATGAAAATGCTACGACAAGTCTATCCACGCTCAAAAGCCCAGAAGAGCAAAGAGTCTTTCACCTCATTCACTCTGTGGTATCTTTCCCTTTCATCTCCCCTAACTTAATGCACATCTACTTCCACCGCGGATGGACCTCCACAGTGACCTGCAATCTCATGAAAGTTCTCTGTCAACGAGATTTAATGATCACGTTTCTCGATCATGAAGTATCTCTGAGAAGCAATAATATTTAAGCTGTGAAAATAAAACCTTGTGATTTATTCACTATTACACGAAGATCAAAACAATATCTTCAGACTTGTGTATGATTCATCTTAACCAATGAACTCCATCTCACTGTTGATGTCTGAAGTGCATAAATAGATCCAACTCAGATATTTCCACTGACATGATGTTTGTTTTTACTGATATCTTTGTATTCAATACTTTCATCTGTTCCTCACCTGTCAGAGTAAAGGCAAGGCAGTAAGCAAAAGCAGAATCATCATCTCCATCTGCCGACTCTTGCGAAGCTCAAGTACCAGCTCTTACAGGGCCAACGAGAAGATGGGCAGTGGAGGTGGTGGAAGTATGAACTGGGATGGCTCTTCCCAGATTTCCAAGTCTGTTAAAGGTTCAGGGAGGTGGGGGAAGAAGAGCAGCAGAGAGGAGAAGGGAGTGTGGGGGGAGAGGAGTGTTGGGATGGAGAAGAAGAGGGTGATGGTGGTGGTAGACCAAAGTGGCGAGGCTAAGGAAGCCATGATGTGGGCATTGACTCATGTGGCTAACAAAGGGGACCTCCTCACTCTCCTCCATGTCCTGCCTCCCCACAACCCTCACAGGGATGGAGACTCTGATCTGCACAACCTTGCATGGTCGCTTGGCGCACAGTGCAAATCCTGCAAGCCTGAGGCAATTTCTAACCCATAGCTTTGTGTGCTTAACTAGAAACTCATCACAAATTTAAATCATCAAATTCTCGATGACTTGGTAATTGCTTCGTTTTTTACCTTAGTTTTGATCAACAGGTGGAAGTGGAGGTGCTTGTAGTGGAAGGACCAAAGTTGCAAACTGTTCTAAGCCAAGTCAGGAAGCTGGAAACATCTGTTCTAGTATTGAGCCAGTGCAAACCCTCCCTTTTCTGTTGGTACACAACTCTTGCCCCACAATTACAACAACAAATCTTTTCCCTGCAAACAAAGAGCCCTTTTAGAGCAAAGTCTTCAAGTAACTATTTCTTTTATTGTCAGTTGGAACAAACCAAAAATAATATTATTTTCCATCACTGTAGGTCTGATTACTTAGGTGGAAGATATTAGGGGAAATAAGGAAAATGATCACAAAAATAGATAAACAGCTCCATCATTTATGTATAATTTTGTGATCCATTCCCTTATATTTTCCATCCAAGTAATTGGACCTAAGCAGACAAGCATATCATGCTGAAAGTTTGTGGAACAGAAATCTGGTAATGAAAACAAGTTCAGCAAATTCTTAACAATGATTACTACTATTTTTTGGACTCCTAATTTCTTCTTCTTTCTGTTATGACTGCTACAGTTTGTGTAAGACAAACAGTGAAGACTTCGTAGAGCAGTGCATTGATGAAGCTCAGTGCCTCACGATGGCTGTGAGGAAGCAAAGCATGGGAGTGGGTGGATACCTGGTCAGCACAAGATGGAAGAAGAACTTCTGGCTCCTGGCCTGATGAAAACAAGTCATGGCACATCCTTCTCAAAGTTGCCTAACAATCTTAGCATTGCTGTAAGATTAACTACTATAATAGTTGTAGTCCCAGAACCAAGCCAACAGTTAAAATCTAGTGTGTATGTCTATCGATTTGGAGTATCCATTGATGGAAGATAACAAGTTAATAATCAATCTTGCTGCCTGCAGTGGGGTTAGTAAAAGTTGTTTTAAGCTTGTCGTATCATCAAATATCATAGCATAATTTGTACTAATAGCAGAATCTAAAAATTCATATAGCTAACTTGATTCATATATTATAAATGTGCTACATAAAGTAAATATGGCAAAACAAACAATAAAGACGCATTTGTATATGAACAGAGCCGTGCTTAGAGAAAATGGATATAACACATTTGGGGGCAGAATGACTTGCTCCGTGTAAGGAGATCATGTTTAGCTCTACCATATAAACCTTCAAACTATTGAGAATTTCTATGAAGCAATGGTGCAACTTTAAAGTCTAAACTTCATCTTCCTTACAACTTATAAAGGGGAAGAAACTCTATTCAATGGCAAAGGGTACACAGAGTTTGTATTCCTGCCTTTGAGGTAACACTGGATGCTGAGAGCTTATGTTGAAGATAACAAGAAAGTACAGCCTAACAAAGTCACATAAATCATTAAAGAAAGATAAGCACTCTGAGGAAAATAACAAATTAGATAATGATCTGTGTTAAGGTTGCCTGTCACATTGAATGTAATAGCTAGTTGTAGAATGGATGTCAAAGAACACTGATAACTTTCAAGTAATTAATGAGGGCAATTGACTAGGAACAAACAGGTGTGAGCATAACCAATCAACTATTTCTAACTCCTTGCATAAAAATTTCCGGTACTGCTAAAATTAGTGTTTCAAAAGTTGCTATGTAGTATAAAGTTATTATGCTACATATGAGAATCCAATCAACTTACTATGGTATCTAACAGTAAACCAGAACTTTGAGGACCAAGTTCAAACTTTACATTGAAACTGGTATCTTTTTTTTATTAATGATTATTTGTCCATCTCATGGATGAGTTGATAAAGTTATTGTTAATGCTAAAACATTTTAATTTCCAATCAATGCCGTGAAAGGCTCAAGAAAGATAACCCCAAAAACTAACTACATTACTTTACACGGGGAATTTGGGAACTTAATGACATATCTAATGAGATAGCAAAATCTCACCTTTGCCTTTATTAAAGATGAGAATATAAGTAATATGCATTAGGTTGCTGACAAAAATCAGCAGCTCAGTTAGAATAAATTCATATAGTTTAGTCTAAACACAGCCAGTGAAAAGCAAAAGATTCATGATTCTTCTTGTAATACAGATAGAGAAGAGACTCTGCTAGCATAATCTTGTAGAGGTAGCAAGGCAGCAAAATAGAGCAGCACAGAGTCCAAGTTAAAACAATATACCCAATAACGGACACCAGTGAGATCCATATGCATTACCTGAACGTTATTCATGAAAGTGAGCACAGAATAATATCTGTGAAAAAAAATTGCTCAAGTGATGATTTTTCCATTTGAAATCCTTATTGATGATGTACAATCTATAGTATGGAAGCAGCAAGAAGGCATATTGTTGCGAGAATCAAGAATTTAATTGCCCACGTAATGATATTGACAAAAAATAAAACATTAAAAATATCTACCTCATTAAGATTTTACCTCAATAAACAGCATAATCTTAGGCAATTTGACAATACTATACCCTGTGACAATTGTGGGAAAAGACAACCCTCACCCCGGGCCCCTCCAAGACCACCCCAAGCACATTGGAAGGGAGTAAATCATGGAGCCATTTGAGGAGGCCTAGCACAGGGTAAAGCCCGCGATTGGAACCCACCACCTATTGTGGCAACTCCTCCCGTGGGCACTATACCCTGTGACAATGAAACCTATGAAAATGAACTGGAAGCACAATAATATTAGAGGAAACATATTCTTAAAAGTTACGATTTTTTTAAGAGTAGACTAATAAAATTATTGATTAACACGCTTTTCTCATGTTCTGAAATGGAGTTCATCTCGAAAACACCTGAAATTAGAATGCACACAAGAGAAAACATTCCTCACACAAACTCATGAAAGATAACTCAAGAAGACCACAGCAATATGTCACTCTCGACCTGATTCAGACAATGCCATCAATCTTCCAATGTGGCTCACTCACGAAGATTCATCGGAAGGCTTGCCTTCTTCGAGATTCGACTTCGGCGTGGGTTCCGCGTCAATCTCGGCTTTGAGGTCATTGATGCTCTTCTCCAGCTCATCGATCTTGCTCCCCATTTCATCAATCTTCGAGACTATTCCCTCAGACATCGCCTGGAACCTGGTCTGCATCTGCACGAGAAGGTTCTGAACGAACGCCGTCATGTCGGCGGTATTCTGCACCGAACCTTCGGATTCATGATCGCTGGCCTTCGGGGCGGCGGGATTCGTGGAGGCCATGGCCGAAACCCTAGATTTCTTGAACTGAAGGAACCGCTCGCTTTCGCCCGACCTGGTCGACTCTGCAACGATTTCAGTGGAACGGAGAGGAAAACCGAGGCCCGGACCAATAGCAGCCCTCTGATTAATTGCCAAAAATAGTCATCTCTCCGTTGAAATCCCACACACGCACGTGACTCGCTGCTTCTAATGAACAACTTATGTTATCCTGTTCCTCCAAATGAAAACAAACCAATATCGTTCTCTTTCTCGACACCTGTCCATTTCTTCTTAGTTAAGTTGAGTCGGAGGATCATCTTAAGCTCCGACCCCGATGAGAACGCCGTTGGCTTCGTCTCCGTTCTAGTTAACGGCGCTTCTCTTTGAAAACAAATTAGTTTGTTCGGCTTCAGTCAGCACGTTTTTCTTCCGCTTCTCTATAAATAAATGCCGAGAGACGCCTGGGAATCCCTCTCCCGTCGCCATCGATCGTCGCCGGTCTGGATTCCGCCCGAGGGAGGTCGGCGGCGAGACCCTCGTCTCGATCGCAGGTAATCACTCACTCCTTGTGCTTGGATCCGCGATCGCTCGCATTTTTGTATGATTTTTCTTTCTCGCTTTCAGTGATCGAAGCAGATTGCTCTTCGTCGGTGAAATCATAGTGTTTTTTCGGTGGTTCTGCGTTTGCTTGTTCTCGATTTGTTGGATTTGAGTGGTTAATTGTGGGAAATTCGGCGGATTCGAAGAGATCGGGGGTTTCTACGCTTGTTTTGGTACTTACACGACTCTTTATTCTTCGATTTGATGATCGCAGGTAATTTAGCTGGCAATTAGTGTTAAGTTCAGGTCCTGGGAAAATCGAGAATTGTAATTCGAGAAAGGAGTGTAGGTTTTGGTATCTGAGCTGAGCTGAGCTGAGCTGAGCTGAGCCTATTGTCGATAATTTTCTTGAATCAAGGAGATCGGCTTTTCAATTTTCGTCAGTCTTATTTTTTATTAGTTTTTTCGAATATGTGAAAAGATCTCCTTACTTTGGTCGAAGTGACTTAATGCCGGTAGCTAATTAGCAGGTGAATTTAAGGGTAACGAACTTGGCATTTGGAAAAAACACACTGGCGGAGAATAGGAGAGCATCCTCATGCTGTATGAAGGCAGCAGTCGTTGTGTTTGTTGGTCTGTGCTTGGTTGGAATATGGATGTTGACTTCCTCCAACATAGGCCCTGAAGATCTATCTTATATAATTCCCAGATCGGAGGTCAAAGACAAAGCTTCCACTCCATCTTTAGATAGGTCAGACACTGATGATGTCAGGAGTGGGGATACTGGAGATCCTGAGAACACTGTTGAACCGAAATCGGATTCCAAGGAAGAGGATGAGCCTTCAAAGAGGAATGGAGACAGAAAGGTTGCATTTGATGACACTTCCGAAACTGATACATCAACTGTTGAAAATAGTGGAGAAACATTTGAGGATATGGTGCTGGAAAATGAAGACAGACCACAGAAAGATGAAAAATCTGACGTTGTTGGATCTCAGGAGACGGTTGAGAATTTTCCTCCTGAGAATCAGTCAGAAAGTTTGAACGAGATCGGTAGCCAGAATGGGTCTCCACATGTAGTAGAGTGGAAGGATGAGGAGGTGGTAGAAGCATCCTCACCAGAGGACCAGATCACTGATCGCGACTGGAAACTTTGTAGTGTCACTGCAAGAGCAGATTACATTCCGTGTCTTGACAATGAGGCAGCTCTTAAGAAACTCCGGAGTACCAAGCACTATGAACACAGGGAGAGACACTGCCCTGAACAGGCCCGAACATGCCTTGTTCCTCTTCCTGAGGGATATAAACAGTCAATCAAGTGGCCGGAGAGCAGGGACAAGGTATCATTTTTAACTTTCTTATTTTTGCATCTCTCTCTCTCTCTCACACACACTCTCTGATTGAGTATAAGGTTTATTCGTTGAGTTTATCACTGTATTACAGATATGGTATAATAATGTTCCGCACACCAAGCTTGTAGCATATAAAGGACACCAAAATTGGGCGAACATTTCAGGACAGCATATCAGTTTTCCAGGAGGTGGAACTCAGTTCAAGCGTGGTGCATTTCACTACATTGATTTTATTCAAGAGGTTCAATACTGACAACTGATCTAAGTATTTATCAGTCCTTTATATGAAGTCTCTTTTCCATGTTTGCTCCGTTTCTGGATGATCACTTTTGATACCTCAATAAATTTCTTTTCTTGCTTTTCTGGTTGATGGCAAGCTGCCCCTTTTCTTTAGTCCTATCTTATATATGTTAAAAAGCTCAATGGTTTTTGTTATAATTTATTTTTCCTTTAAAAAAGAGTCTTTTTGAGTTTTGTTTCAGGAGGCAGTTATTGCTAACTCTGTTATCACATTGCACGTTTGACTTATAAATTTGCAGTCATGGCCAGATTTGGCTTGGGGGAGAAAAAGTCGTGTTATTTTGGATGTTGGTTGTGGAGTGGCTAGCTTTGGAGGTTATCTCTTTGACAGAGGTGTGCTTACTATGTCATTTGCTCCCAAAGATGAGCATGAAGCCCAAGTGCAATTTGCTCTTGAGAGAGGCATTCCAGCTATATCAGCTGTGATGGGCACAAAACGGCTTCCATTTCCAAGCAAGGTCTTTGATGTCATACACTGTGCACGCTGTAGAGTACCATGGCATATTGAAGGTGATGATTGTCCTCAAACTAAAATGATCTGTATTACATGGAACATTGGCATGGATCTTTATCATTGAAGCTTGCAGGTGGTGTGCTTTTGTTGGAGTTGAACCGGTTGCTCCGTCCTGGTGGTTTTTTTGTATGGTCTGCAACTCCAGTTTACCAAAAGTCACTCGAAGATATGGCGATCTGGCAAGGTAAAACTTGCAAAGTTGCCTGATTGTTAGGTTTTGAATATTTTTGTTGTTATTGTGAAATAGATTAAGGACTAGGTCTAAAGATACTTAAGGGTAACAATTACTTCATGGAAAAATTAATGCAGTAAATTTCTAAGTTTTTTTTCTCATCAAAGATGTCATATTTTGTAAAATGAATTTCCTTGTCAACTTAGCATTTTTTTTATTGATGAAAATCTAGTTTGAGTTGGAGAATGAAAGTATGTTTTAACTAGTGTAAGCTCTTCCTCACTGCACGTAACAATCATATTATTATAGATGCTAATTGCCATGGGTCTGTTACATGTTTATGTTTCCGAAGCCTCCAATTAGTGCAACTTGATTCTTTGGCCTCGCCTCAAATTACCATTTGTTTTGTACAATTGCTATCATGAATTTAATTACCAAAGTTAGTTTATTAGGGATATATAATTACCAGATAAAATGTTAAGCAAGCCTTGGCTTGAAGGTAACTCACATTTCTGTTCGAATAAATAGGGTTCACATCACACAACCATTTGTTTTGTTCAATTACTTTCATGAGTTTAATTACCAAGGTTACTTTATGAGGGATATATAATTAGCAGATAAAATATTAAAGGTGAACCTGCATTTCTGCACGGGTAACTAGGGTTCAAAACGCATAAGTTTCTCTACTTCAAGAAACATATTTCTGCATTAACCAGAACTTTATGCAATTATCCCTCTCTTATTTCAGAGCAAAAATCTTTTATACACTGCTAACTATTTTTTCATTCTGGCCAACTAACTATTGCAGCCATGTCTGCGCTGACAAAATCAATGTGCTGGAAGATGGTGGCTAAAAGAAAAGACAAAGTAAACAATATTGGCGTAGCTATCTACAGAAAACCTTCTGACAATAGTTGCTATGATAAAAGAGCAGAACAAAATCCTCCTATATGTCAAAAATCTGATGATCCAGATGTAGCCTGGTATGCATATTATCGCCATAAGTTATTTATTCATATAATTTGGTTCAAATTTTCTGGATTGTGTGTCTCATTCTGCTCGCCTTCTATATTATTCTCTTTACAGGTATGTCCCCCTGCAAGCATGCATGCACAGGTTGCCAGTCGATTCTAGTAATCATGGGCTGGTTTGGCCTTATGATTGGCCGGCAAGACTTGAGAAAGCACCTTACTGGATGAACACTTCTCCAATTGGAGTTTATGGTAGACCTGCACCACAAGACTTTACGGCAGACTATGAACATTGGAAACATGTGGTTAGCAACTCATATGTTAACGGAATTGGTATCGACTGGTCTAGTGTGAGGAATGTCATGGACATGAGATCTGTTTATGGAGGGTAGGCTGGTCGATACATCTGGTTTCTCTTTATTGCCCTCCTTTTGTTAGTTTCATTTTGGTTTGTCACCTTCAAAGATTTATGTGAAAAACTCGGTTTGTTTGCAGTTTTGCTGCAGCTTTGCAAGAGATGAAGAAGGTCTGGGTGATGAACATTGTCTTGATTGATTCACCTGACACTCTTCCCATTATCTATGACCGCGGGCTCTTCGGACTCTATCATGACTGGTGTGAATCATTTAGCACCTACCCGAGAACATACGATCTTCTCCATGCAGACCATCTATTCTCCAAACTGAAGAAGAGGTTAGTCTATTATAATCTTTCACAAACTAGTACATTTTTTAACTCTTGTGAAAAAAATATGCTAGTGAGTTAAAAGAGAATTTATTTCTAGTAGATTTATTTACTGCAACCTTTGAACTTCTAAAATAAAACCGGTCCACTAAAGTTATTGCTCAATAATGAACATTAAACTAACTATATTCATAGGTAAGATATGATTCATGAAGTTAATCCCAAATAATTGAGACTTCAAGTTTTGGTAATGATGATATTCCTAGGAATTGAATAGGAATAAACATTCCTCAAATTTGTTCATAGAATCAAACATGAAATAAGTAAAGAATAAACAAAAAAACTTTTCACAATGATAAATATTCTTGGGTAAAATATTTTGTTCCACTTGCCTAGTTCCTACATTCTGCCTAGATCGGTATGCCTCATCTATTATGCCCATGACCTGATTTGTCCTATTAGCGCTTTGATCGTTTTTCCTAATATAACTACTCATTCAACCTAAACCACATCTGATCCCACAATTTGAATGGCAACCTGCCTAATTTGACTAAATTGATTGGTCCACTTGCTCGATCTAGTCTGACTTAACAAGTTTGCCCACTCATTCTAGACTATCTCATTTAACCAATCTAGCCTACCTTCTTGTCTTGGCTCGTCCAATCTGAGTTGTTCACTCCACTTGTTCAACTAGATTGACACAATTGCCCTAAACAAGTTTAACAACCAACGTATTTAACTCGACCAACTTGTTCGACCGCCCAACTCCCTAATTCGATAGGTGTGTCAGGTCTATGCAATGGGTATCCAATGGATGTTTATGCAGCCAAACATAAAAATGCTTGTTCATGAATAAGGAATAAGATAGGCCCTATGCAATAAGGGTTTGAATCTTACCAGAGCACATTACACTTGAGGAGTTCAAATTACTTGTGAGACTGGGTTGTCCATCATGAGCCATTTGCGTTTGTCGATTTATCCTAGAAACTTCGATAAGAACAGGATTAGTCGGATTGTAAGAACTGGATATGTGAATTATCAAAAATAAGAAGAAGAAGAAAACTCTTTTGATTAATCAAATACTCCAAAAATTTAAAGTCCAATGCTCACAACTCATAAAATTTGATGATGGCGATGAATATAAAATACATGCTTGAAACTTGCATTCTTCACTTGCTAACTTTTTGATGTCATTCTATAGGTGCAGAATATTGCCCATAATTGTCGAGGTAGACCGGATGCTAAGACCCGGAGGAAATCTGATCGTAAGAGACCATGTCGATACAATTTCCTCAATAGAGAATCTTGCTAAATCTCTTCACTGGAAAATCCGAATGACATTCTCAAAGGGCAAAGAAGGATTGTTGTATGCTCAGAAGTCAATGTGGCGACCATCAGAGTCTGAAACAAACACACCATAACACTGTAGATACCCTGCACCTCCATCTGCATAGTTTTATAAATAAATTTTGATATTTTCATTCAGTGTTTGTATGATTTGATTGCCCTCGAGTAATAGCAACTTCTAAAACATAATCGAATACTAAATCTCTTGACCAACAAGCTTCTACAGTCAATTACTTGCTGATGCATTTGAGCTTGGATTCTCGTGTTGCTTTTTCTGTTATCATTTTTCAGTTGGAAGCTTCCTAGTTCCTGCCACTGCTCCCACCCCAACCTACCTACGAGTTAATGGGAGTGGGGATACTACAAGCACATTAACAATCCGATGAGGTCAGTGGTGAGACACGAAGGCTGTTGTGGTCATCACCTTCAATGAGAGATGAGTAGTGGTACCTTTATGGAATCCACCGAGTCCACCTTAGATGGCCTCTGTTCACTATTTCCATTTTGCCACTATAAAGAGCTGCTCAGATCCAGTGCAACTGAAGTGCAACACCTGCAGTTCGAAGATGGATGAGATCGGTGCTGCCAACTACTGCCACCAGGCAGCACTAGAAGTTGGCCTCTCGCAGGGAGCTTCCGAGTGCTTCGACGACGATGGTCGTCCCAAGAGGACTGGTAAGAAATCACAGAAGGCTTCAGTTCCACTGTTTCAGTAGTTTTTTGTTCTCAAGTTATCATCTTCGCAGGCACTGTGTGGACTGCAAGCGCTCACATCGTCACTGCAGTCATCGGCTCTGGAGTGCTCTCTTTGGCCTGGGCCGTCGGTCAGCTCGGATGGGTCATTGGCCCAGCCGCCATGCTTCTCTTCTCCTTCGTAACTTACTACACATCTGCTCTCCTCTCCGACTGCTACCGCTCTGGTGATCCCGCTGCCGGCAAGCGCAACTACACCTACATGGACGCCGTCCGTGCCAACCTTGGTATTCACTGAAAAAAGGAGAAGCAAACTCTGTAAAATTACAGTCTTTACTAACCTCCATTTCCAAACAGATGGCTTCCAGGTGAAGCTGTGCGGCTGTCTTCAGTACCTCAACATCGTCGGAGTCGCGATTGGGTACACCATCGCTGCTTCCATTAGCATGGTGTGAGTAAATTGATCGAACAGTTGTGTCATCGAGCTATCTGTCTTCGAAGGCGAGTGTTTGAGGTTGGTTTTGTGTCGAAACAGGGCGGTGAACAGATCGAATTGCTTCCACAAGAATGCAGACGACGACGACGCCTTCTGTGAAGTAAACAGCAACCCTTACATGATCATGTTCGGTGTGGTGCAGATCATCTTCTCGCAGATTCGTGACTTCGACCAGGTTTGGTGGCTGTCCATCGTCGCCGCCGTCATGTCATTCACCTACTCTTCCATCGGCCTCGGGCTCGGCATCGTCCAAGTGATAAGTAAGCTGAAGTTGGATCGTCCAACTCGATTCAGTTCCATGGGAAATAAGTTCGGGGCTCTAAATTCTTCTTCTTCTTCTTTTATCAGAAAATGGCGGATTCAAAGGTAGTCTCACCGGAATCAGCATCGCCGCCGTTGGCCAAATGGACAAAATCTGGCGCAGTTTCCAAGCCTTTGGCGACATCGCGTTTGCCTACTCCTACTCCATCATTCTCATTGAAATCCAGGTACCTGATCGAAATGAGAGAGCTTTCGATTAAGAAAACAGAGTTTGTGTGTGTGTGGGTGTAGACACTCACTTTGGCATTTTGACGAACGATTTCAGGGCACGATCAAAGCGCCTCCGCCGTCGGAGGCGAAGGTGATGAAGAGGGCGACGGTGATCAGCGTGGCAGTGACCACCGTCTTCTACATTCTCTGCGGGTGCATGGGCTACGCGGCCTTCGGCGACCTGGCGCCGGGGAACCTCCTCACCGGCTTCCGGTTCTACAACCCCTTCTGGCTCCTCGACATCGCCAACGTCGCCATCGTCGTCCACCTCGTCGGCGCCTACCAGGTCTACTGCCAGCCCCTCTTCGCCTTCGTCGAGAAGTGGGCGGCGGCGACGTGGCCGGACTCTCGATTCGTCTGCAACGAGATCGAGGTGCCCTTGTGGCCGAGCGGGAAGGGGTACAAGTACAAGATCAACCTTTTCAGGGTGGCGTGGCGGACGGGGTTCGCGGCGGCGACCACGGTGGTGTCGATGCTGCTGCCGTTCTTCAACGACGTGGTGGGGCTGCTGGGCGCTCTGGGGTTTTGGCCGCTCACGGTGTACTTCCCGGTGGAGATGTACATCGTGCAGAGGAAGGTGGAGCGGTGGAGCACCAGATGGGTGTGCCTCCAGATTCTGAGCCTCGCGTGCCTCGTCATCAGCGTCGCCTCGGCCGCAGGCTCGATCGCCGGAGTCGTGAGCGACATCAAGGTTTACCGGCCGTTCCAAGGCTAGGGAAAGTTCAATGTCATCCCTGTAATTTACCTCCTCTTACAAAATTTCTCTTAAAATCTCAAAATTATCAACATGGCCCATTATTTTCAAAATATCTCACAATTTCTTTAAAGGAGAATCTCTATGTCAAATTGAAATTGTGTGAAAAAGTTTAGATGGAACATAATAATTGAAAATCAAAAGGGCATTTTGAAAACGGAAAAGTAATGTATAGGGGGCGAAATGAAATATTTATGTATTAAGTAGTTAATTAATTAGGAGAGTAATTATGTATGTGTTTTTTTTTAGTTTTATGTTGTTTGTAATCTTTCAAGAAAGAGAAAAGGAGCCTGAACATTTAAAAATAAATTAAATAAATTTGTTTGAAGGTTGATTCAAATAAACTTAGATAAAAATCAAAAGAATGCTTTTTTTATTGAAACCCTCAATGGGACTTTTTTTTCCATTTATTATAGAGTATATTTTACTTTTTCCAGGCGGCTTTTATTTTTAGTATTATTGTAGTAATTATGGTTAATTGTTACTCTAACATGAATCCTTTAACTCACAAATAAATTATATTGTTTACAGTTCTCAGTTCTCGACTCTGGTAAAATAAGTGCTTCATTTTTGTCAACATTAGTAGGGCAGGTTAACAACATGTTATAATAGCTATAGATTAATATCATGTTATAGTAGCTACGAATGTTCTTAATTGAGTTTTTTTTATATAGTTTTAAACAAATTTGAAATTCAAATTCAATTGTTAAACATGATGCACTTTCACCTACCCACCTTTTATCTTTCCTTTTTTCTTATTTTCAACTCACTTTTCATGGTGGAATCTTTACAAACTTAGAAGAAGAAAAATTAGAATTTGATTAGCCAAATACTGCGATCTCCATCTTCCTTTTTGTGAAAAAAGTGGACTAGAAATAAAAGATAAAGTAAAAATAAAAAGGAAAACAAAAAAGGCGTAATTTTTTGTGCTCTTCCTTTTCTCCAGCGAGATGCTGCTGGCAGAATCCAAACAAGATTCTTTACGAATCCAGAAAAAAAGCAGCGGCCGCAAATAGACGGCCGCCGCACTTTCTCGCAGTGGCCGAAGGATTCTAAAGCAAAGACGCCGGCGACCGTTGCCTGTTTTCGAGACGTTGCGTTTGAGCCTTTGGAGACCAAGAAAATGAGTGAGTTTGTGAGTGCAGAGATTGGACATAGATCTTGCTTACGTCACTGAATCTACGATCATGGGATCTTATCTTAGATATTGTCAAAAAAAAAAAGAGGAAATAAAAAAATGATTGCAAAAAACTCTGCTGGCTGGTGATGATTTAAGGCGGTTTCTTACCATGTTCTCCAGACATTTTTAAAAGTTTAGAGCAACTTTTTGAGAAATTCCAAGACTCAATTTTAAGAATTTTAATATTTCTTTATTTTTGCACAAGGAAATCCAATTCTGTAGTTTTGAATTTTAGAAATATTTAATAAAAAAGGGCAATTGTCCTTAAAAACCCTCTTGCTTTAACATTTTACAATAATTAAAATTTAATTGAGTGTACTAAAGCAATATAAATTTCATAATTATTTAAGACTTCTAATAAGAATTATAACATTTTTCACTCTTGGAAACACCCCCCAAACAAGAAGCCACTACAACAATTCTTCTCTTTTTTTTTCTTCTCTTTCAAGACTTGCAAGTAAGCAGACAGTAAACACAAACTGAAGCAATGACTGTACAATTTGCCCTCACTTTATCTACATGAAATATACATACAATGGTGGATCATCATGTCGACTTGAATTTGTCCAACTGATGATTCCTCTGCACCAATTCATCACAAAGCACATTGTGATCGATGAACTCCGAACGATAAACACAATTTACAGAAGAAAAAAAAGAAGCCGGTTTCGGAAGGAATTTACTCACCAAGAGGGCACATGTTTCGTCTAAAAGAGGCTGAATCACCAACACATAGCTCTTGATATCTTGTCTCAGAGCTTCATAATCCTGTTCTTGGCCCATGAGCAATCTGATCAAGGCTTCCCTTTCTGGTACCAGTTTTAGAGCTATCTGTCGATTATCAGACTTCATCTATCAGCATTGTGAGACGACATATCGAACCGGCTTATAGAAGTGTAGTAGCTACCTTGTAAGCAGCTGATGAGATCCAACCGTGCCATGGCTTCAGAACCTCGCCGTATGCTTCTTCCACCACTTGCTCAAGTTTTAATTCAGGGTTCTTGTCCAACTTTTGGAACAAAGTTAAACCAAAAACTATAGACCTATTCAATTAAACACCAAGATAAGAAAGGCAGATATTCATTAGATATTTTGAGATTTTTCGCGAAAGTTGGATGCATTATTACGGTCGTACCTAATGAGCCAAAGGATCGCTCTCGAACAACTTCCAGCTTTTCTCGAAGTTCCTTCTGCTACTTCTTTCTTCACTATCTCTACTAAACTTGAATTCAGGTCTGGATCCAACATGAGTACCTCTTCCACTCTCTACACAAGAGTTTCGATTATTTCAGTATCTATCTATCTATCTATCTATCTATCTATCTATCTATCTATATCAGAATAATGATGTATCGTAGAGTAAACTCGAGAACATTTAACCAATTGCAGGGATAGCTATTCTATTAAATTTCATCATGAAGAAACCTGAGAACATTCCCTAAGACTAGTTGCATTGTCAACGGGGAGCAACATCATTACGCGTAAAGACAATTTCTTGTATCGACTAGCTCAAAGGAGACTTACAGCAGTGACAATTAGTTTTCCTTGAAATATCAAAACTCTCACTTCTTTTGAATTTAGAATCTATCATTGAACTTTGACAGTGATCATTGAATTACTAAAGCGAGCCGGATCATACTAAAATAAATGCCTTCCTTTCGAAATATAAGCTTTGAAATCTAAATTAGAAACTCACCATTTCAATACCTCAACATTTCTCTGAATATCCTAAAGCTTTTACAAGGAAATTAAAAAGATCATCGAAATGATACCATCTCATAAAGGAGAAGCTGAAGAATCAAACACAACTATGGATTCAGAAACAAAATATCCAGCTCCAAAATGCTATCGATTCTAAAATGACTGAAAAGTTATTATCCTAAAGTTTCTACAAGTCAGGGAAACTAAGTAGATTGTTGATGAAGAACCAAACACAAACAGTGGATTCAGAAACAAAATTTTCAGACACCAAATGCCAATAAATAATGTTAAAATGCCTGAAAAGTTATTATCCTAAAGTTTCTACAAGTTAGGGAAACTAAGTGGATTGTTGATGAAGAAACAAACACACAAACAGTGGATTCAGAAACAAAATTTAATTTCAGCTCCCAAATGCCAACAAATAATGCTAAAATGCCTGAAAAGTTATTATCCTAAAGTTTCTACAAGTTAGGGAAACTAAGTGGATTGTTGATGAAGAACCAAACACAAACAGTGGATTCAGAAACAAAATTTTCAGATCCCAAAATGCCAATAAATAATACTAAAAGTTTCGATACCTCAATGTTTGTGTGTATATCTTGCCTGAGCACCAGCATAGTAGGACCAATCTCATCTGCAGAAACAAACAGGCAGATAATTTTCCCCTAATTTCCTTTTCAAACAAGCAAACAAAAAACAATGAAGAAGAATAATTAAAAGAATTCATGAAAAAAATTCCTTCTTCAGAAAGCAAAACGCAATGAAGCAGACCGAGGACATGGAGCAGCAGATTGGAGGCGGAAAGAAGGGCCATGGTGGAGGTCTTGTTCTCCTCGAGCTTGAACAAGGAGAGCTCCTCTAGTGCCATCCTGACCTCCGACCACCCTTCCCTGTCGCCTGCGCCTCCCTTCGTCTCCGGCGGCCTGGTGCTCTTCGTGGCTTGCTCCGGCCCCGGTGGGTCGGCCGGCCGGCTGGTCCTGGTCATGCGAGATCCCCCGTGGACGAGGAAGGTGAAGAGTGCCTGTGGAGGAGGCAGGTCAACGAGTGTACTGGTTCTTCTTCCTTGGCCTGGCATGATTATATCGTCATTCGGCCTCTGCCTCCTGAGAATTGTTTAATTTCGATCAACATTATTGTATGCGCAATTGGCGAGCTCACTCTCCTCTCTCTCTCGTCACTGTTTTCTTTTCTCTCCAAGTAAGCAAGTGGTGGGCGTTTCTTGTTAATTCTGACCATATTTAGTATAACGGCGGTAAAAAATGAATACGTTCATTAGGATGATCGTAGATCAGGTTAATTTGATTATTATGATAAAAAAATTATTCAGTCCTACTAAATTAGATAATGTAATATCAAGATCCTATATCTAGTCTTATATTCAGTAGATTTTTTTTTCAGTTCGATTCAAATTAATTTTTAACTGATATAAAATATTTTATTAAATATCTGATTTTCTCGGTATAAAAATTCAAAAACTGTTGTTTAGAATAAATATATTTTATGATTTACTTTATTCCAAAAGGATCGTTAAAATGATTTTACCTTTGCTAGATCCTCTGTCCCCATTTTTCTCTATCCTCGTGTCCCACTATCGATCGGACGGGTCAGATTATATCTCAGGAATATCTTGCACATCACGAGGATACTACACACATCTTAAAGATATCATGATGTATTGAAATGTAATCTGATCCATTCAATCGACAGTAGGACATGGAGATAAAGAGAAATAGGAACAGAGAATTCGAACCGGCTCTAATAGCATAAGATTGAGTTTGTCAACTCCAAGCCTCTATTCCCCTAGGGTAGAGTGCAAGTGGTACAAATAGAGCATTTGGATCCATTGACAGTGAAAAGGAGATTTACTGAAATCAATGGAAAAGAGGTTTACTGAAAAAAAGGGAAAAAAAAAAAAAGAGAGTAAAGAAAAGAAGAGCCAATCTGGATGACAAAGTCGGTATCTATGTTCCTGGCTTATAGTTTGAATTAGAGATGTAAATGAATTCATGAACTATACGAAACTTGATTTGATAAAAGCTCGTTTAATGAATCTCATTAAGATAAATAAATCAAGCTCAAACTTCATAATTAGTTCATGAATATATTCATTCGTAAGCTCATGAATCAATTTTAAAATTAAAAATAATATTTTTATATTAAATTTATAAATTTTACACTCTACTTATCAAAAATATAGATAAATATATTAAATTTATTTATTAGAATAAAATTATACAGTTTAATGAGAGTATTATAATTTTTTCTAAATATATAATTTATTTGTTAATAAATATTTAAATTTATAATTTATATTTATTAAACTTGATAAAAACTTAAATAAACTCATGAGTTATGAATATATTCGTTAAATAAAACTTGAACTAGGCTCAATTATAAATGAATCAAATTTAAACATTAAAAAATTCAACCCGACTCAACTCGATTACACCCCTAATCCGAATAAATCATCCGTACTGACTACATCATTAACTCAATCCAACAATAAATCTTTAGCCACTTTATACTACTGTTCTTATCTTTTCTTTCTTTACTCTAGAAAGTGTTCCCGTTATATTGAATGTGAATTATATATTCTTCCTTCTATTAGAGTATCAGAATCTATTATTATTATTATTATTATTATTTTTGATAATTTAAATTTTAGATTTCACCTTGATTAATTAGTTATATACATCTTCTTTCCTTGATTCATGCATCGAATGAATCCGAAGCATAATTTAACTTTGATTCATTTAATTGATCTATTTTCTATTTTTGTTTTTAGTTATAAAGTCTTGATGTATGTTGACCACCAATCATACAATTAATTCCATATTTATCTCAATAATTGAATGACTGAGCACACAATCGAAGGAGACAGAAAAAAATTATTAATGTAATTATTATTATTATAATCATAAACACCTTCATGCTTAGCCATAAACTCTTGGATTCTTCTGGTCTCCCACAGGTTTCCTAATTGTCATTTTGCCCCCCTAAAGTTTGAGTATTACCCAAAACGAGAATAGAATAGAATTCTCTTTGGCAAAGTATGAGCTAAACCGTAATATTCTAACTCAAGGGAGTAAAATGAAATGTCGTCGTCATAAAAATAAAAGGTTTATGCGGTAGATATTAGTGTTGACTTTCTTTGTATATTACTGTTGCATCATCTGAAACCTGATGTAATATAAAAATCGTGTTTACTTTGACGGAGAGATTGATGGAGTTTTTTAAAGCATGAAGTCAACGAGTGATTTCAAGTGGCGTTTCCTTGGGAAACAAAGACTTGAGTGTTGCCTTGCATCTTCATCGTCACGCGAGAGAAACAAAATATTTATATATATATTTTTTAGTTTTTATCTATTATTAAAATGTTCTTTTGTCCATCGTTATCTTTAAGGGGTAAGTTTTATTTATAAAATATTTGCGTTAATTTATATTTTAATTTGTGTTAAAAAATAATTGTAAATTTGTATTTAAAAAATGAAACGACCACAGTGGGAGTCGAACCCACGACCTTCTGATCCGAAGTCAGACGCGCTAATCCACTGCGCTATGCGGTCTTCTGTCTATAATTCGAACGATTATAAATTAATAATAATATTTTATTTCGGTTCCAAACCCTAAAAACCCTCGTTTAGTCTCGGCTCGATTTCATCGTCTCCGATGCTTTCAATCCAGCACTGTTCTCGTCTAGCAGAACTTGTTTGCCGGACGACATGTGCTTTCGTGATGTTTCTTAGCTTTTTTAGGCAATGATTTGAATAGCGGTGTTTCTCAGCGAGTTCATTTGGTTCCAAGTTCCCCTTTTTTTTTTCATGCATTTCTATGTTGAATATAAGGAGCATGCTAATCTGTTTGAATAGATCGAGTAGTAGTGTACGAGATTCTTAAAGACATGAACTTTCTGCCGAATCTTACAGCGTATCATCATGAGGTTGATTGCGGGTGCAAAATGTTTCTATTGTTTTTCGATGACAATCTCTCTTAGGAAGTTCACTTGATATTTCAATGAATCTCTATCAATATCTGGAGAATGCTAACTTGCTTGCATTGATCAATTAATAGTATTCGAGTCTTAAAAATGTGAACTTTCTGCATAATTCTGATAGCAGCACTATCAGGAGTTTGAGTACAAACAGTCTCTGTTCATTTGATATCAAATTACTTTTCTTTTTCTATGTATTTCTATCAATATGTGGAGAATGCTAATCTGTCTGCATAGATCAATTAGTATCCTTTGAGTCTTCAAAATGTTGGCTTTCTGCAAAATTTTGATTGCAGCATTATCATCATGGCATCACCTCTTCAGTGATCTTGCTGCCCAAGCATCCAGCAGAAACGGTTTCGAAACCATTTTTTCTCATCTCAAAGTTCTTTCTCATTGATGTTTCATTCTATATCCATTTGTTTAGGATGCTGAGGTTTGATGCAAGTTAAAATATTATTATAGATAATAATCATAAAGTAGTGTTGGAAAAAGATGGATGCAATGAGAGTGATTGATACTTTAACAACCTTGCAAGTTACCTTTCTCTGAAACACTTCGCCCCGGTGCAGTGAACAAGGCATTCAGGTTATATCCAGGTATATGTAGTTTGAGCATTAGCTATGACGAATTTGTAAATATTTTTCTTTCAAATGAGACACGCAACCAAAGGATGCTGGGCTCCTGGACTGCCCGCTGCGAGCGCTTCCCAATTTACTCTGGTGGCCGGTGGGAAACTTCCGTGGGACAGGATCGGTCACCTCAGGCTCGACGTTACCCAGTTTGGTTAATCATTTTTTTTCTCTGAAACAATTCATTTATCATTCGTTTGTGTTTCTTATTCCGTATTGATTGTGTTCGAAAGCGGGAAGGTGGAAAACTGAAGATGTGGTAGCTTTGCTGACTGACTATAGATCTCGTTCCGCTCTACAAAACAAATAACGTCAATGTCGAGCCAGGGAAGGGGTCCCCGACGTTGACCTTTTGACACTCAAGTCAGTCACAGGAACTGTAGAAGAAGTGGAGCAATAGTAGAACTAGCATCAAACAGTAATAATACCTACTTCCGTAAGTGATGGACTCCCCTTTATATAGAAACCTGGTGTGGGCGGCGTGCACACTTCTCGAGATGTGGGTGCGTTCTCCAATATATCCTATGAAAGGACCTGTTAGGAAAGTACTTCTGACATCATACCTTACAGGGTATGCATATCCTTGACAAGACAGTAGAAGCTTCATTTGTACGATCGACCTGTCGACCATGCTTCGTGTCAACGACACTATCTCCCAAAAGGATGTCGAGAGATACTACAGTGGTCCCGTTGCTTGGCCGAGCGGGATAGTCGCTCAGCCGGGACTCTGCTCCATCCATAGCTAGGTCCCACTGTTTGGCCGAGTGGGGTAGCAGCTCAGTCGGGACCCCTCCGCTTTGTCAGCCTCAGTTGTTTTTCCATGCTGTGACTTTGTAGTATCATGCCCTCTCCCATTTAGATAAGCTATCCGGTCTCCTTCAATGTCCTGCTGCTTCGTATTAAGTGTCGGTTGTCTTATGTATCATCCCGAGTTGGACGGGTGGTCTGCTCGGACATGTCTCCCGCAGGTCGGTCCACTGACCCGACCGACCATTGCAATTGTCCTCCATTCTGTCCTTTGACATCTGGGCGTTGATCACCTTGGCTTTGACCTCCACCTTGGCAGTTGCCCCCGTGTCAGGTGGACCTCCTTATATCGTCGCATCACAAGTCTCCCCTTCAAGTCTAGTCAAAGGAGACTACAAATCCAATTGACTGGACCAGTAAAGTCTTCGGTGGTTTCCACATCTTCGCTGTTCGGCTTTGCATCGCAAGGCTGGTCTGCAACTGTTGCTCGGACCACGCCTTTCAAAGCAGATTATGCCTCGGTCGTTTGGCTATGTGATAATCCGTTATCTGTGCCCGGTCAGGATGATAGATGACAATACTTGGCGAATTTTCTCCTTTCCTTGCGCTCCTCGGCCGAGCACCATGACGTCATCCAAATATCTTGAAGACTATGCAAATATCTGATCATTATAGCCTAGCACGCGACCATACCTTTTAATTAAGTTTCATTAATGACTCCCAGTGATTGAACGTCATGTGTCTCCCTTTTTGCCGCCACACGTTTGACGTGACAGGTGGATATCCGCTGGCGACACGACAGACACCTTTTCAAATTCAACGGTTAGATCTTCTCCTAGTTTTTCACAACCCTGGATCGGACGACTCAAATTGATTGGTCGCGAGGCTTATAAACCGCTCGTGCATTGTTGCCTTCTTCTTCTTCATGCTTTCGTCTTCACGCTTTCTCCGCGATGCTCCGCTTCTATTTCTTCTCCAGCGATCTTTCCTGTAAGCTCTTTCGCTTTTTCCTATCTAAATTTGTTCGTGGTTTTCCCCGACCCTTTTTCGATGGCCAGCTCTTCGCAACCCCCCTTGGGCTCTCGTATACTTCTACTGAGTCCAGGTTCGATGGGGATGACGTTGAGTGCCTAACCTTTGTCTACCAATTTCCTCTCGGCTACCAAATTAGCATTCCTTTTTTCCTTTAATCGGCCACATGAACCACTGTTGGGGTTTTTATGTTTCTTTAGGAATCAGTTCACTGTCGGTCTGTAGTTCTCTGCCCACCCATTCTTCTCCGCAATATGTAAATATTTCCATATTTTCCTTAATCAATTAGTGTCGAACTCCTTTCGACTGTTGTGCGGGATAATAGTTTTGTTCCGCTTACATGACATTCTTTTGACTCCTCGACTTCTCCTTTACTGTTATTATCCGAAACTATCTGAGCTGGGGACCTTTCTGTTCCATGCCCGAGTGGGTTGGTCTTCTTTAATAAAATGTCGTCATCCAATAAGATTAGAGGGATCACTACTTCTTCATTCACTTTCCCGAGCGGCCAGATTTCTCGACTAGCTGGCATCTAGACATGACGAACTCACCACCGCTCAAGATTTCATCCAAGGTAGTTTTGATGTGACCAACCAAGTTAAGTTAGGTCCTATTGTGTTTAATCTTGTGTCTAAGTGTACAGGAACTTAGGAGCATAGGCATCGAGTAAAAGACGCAACTAGTGAGAAAGACGACACGAGAGAGAGTCGACGGGCTCAGTGCGTCTGAGGGACGAGGTGCTGCGGAAGAGTACGCGAGCAGACGAGAAGGAGGCGTGGCGTTTTCGAGGGACGAGAAGCCTGAGCGGAAGCTTGCTTGAGAAGGCCGGAAGTTGGGTTTGGGTGAGCCCTATTCTGGATGGTCGAAATCACCCAAGCGAACAGAGCCGGAGCGAAAGAACCAGACTGAAGCAAGCAGGAGACCCGAACCAAAAGTTAGCAAAAGGCTGACTTCTGATGCTCGGGGCGCTCGGACCAGGTCGGGGCGCCCGGAACCCGAATTTTATCCATATCTATGTGGTGTTTGACCGTTGCATTAGGGATAGATTTCTATCCCATTCCAAGCGCTTGGAACGCTTCCAGGCGCCCCGAGCAAGGCTATATAAGCAGCCCTGCTCCCGCTCCCAGAAGCTAACATCAACAAAAATCACAGAGTAATAACACTTGTGTTAGAGTGTATACTAAAAGCCTAGCTTTTGGTATAAACATTTATCTAGAAATAAGAACCACATTGGTCAAATGTCTACATTTATGATAAATGTAGTTGTTCAATTAATTTATATTGTAGATAACATGGTGTGTGGTGTCACACACAGAGGATCATGTTATCAGTACCTTATAAATTATAAACAGTAGCTCACGACCAAGATGGAAAGGAACAAACCATTGGAAAGTCGTAGTGTAATTAGGTATTAGTTTATCTTAACTATATAATTACACTAATACACTTAGAGTGTATTGAGTAGGACCATTTGAGGTTGTTCCTTTTATACTGACTTTATGAAGGAACAAAAACCTTAGTTATTATGGAAGTGTTTGCTCTTAATCCTAATATAATAACAAGCACATATATTTGATATTTATTTCTTTAATTTATCAATGGGTGAGATTTAGTCCGATAAATCAATAAGCCCGATAAGTTGGGAAATGATATCACTTATAGTGTGTGTTGTTGATTATAGAAGGAAACTGTGTCCTAGTGATCTAGGTTGAGAATGTCCCCAAGAGGAGCTCATAAGGATTGTCATGTTAAACCCTGCAGGTGGACTTAGTCCAACATGACGATGAAGTTGAGTGGTACTACTTTTGGAGTTAGATATTAATTAAGTGAGTTGTCAGTAACTTACTTAATTAGTGGACATTTGTTATCTTAAACACAGGGAGACTAACACACTCATAATAAGAAGGAGCTCAAAATGTAATTTGGGATTGGTGCGGTAGTTCATTAATAGTTCTTTAGTGGAATGAATTATTATTGATGAAATTAAGTTGTGTGTTCGGGGTGAACACGGGATGCTTAATTTCATCGGGAGACCAAAACCAATTCCTCCTCTCGGTCCCTATCGTAGCCTCTAGTATATAGAGATTTATACACACCGCATACCCACCTTCTTACCCATCCAATGGGGCCGGCCAAGCTAGCTTGGAACCCAAGCTAGGGCCGGCCAAGACCAAGTGGATGAGTCATGTAGGTGGCCGGCCAAAGCTTGGGTCCCAAGCTTAGGTGGCCGGCCACTAGAATATTAAAAAGGATTTTTATTAAAATTATTTCTTATGTGGATATCATGATTTTAGAAGAGAGTTTAAAAATTAAAAATTTCCTTTTATAACTTTCTACAAAAGATTAAGAGAAGAGATTAATCTCTTTCCTTATTTGTAGTTTAAAAAGATGGTTTTAATTTTTTGGTAAAAACTTTCCTTATTTGTAAATGATCTACATGTTTAAAAGAGAGTTTAAAATTTGAAATCTTTCCTTATTTGTTGATTAAAGGAGGATTTTAAATTTTAAGAAAAATTTCATTTTTAATCATGTTCATGATTTAAAAGAAAGTTTAAAATTAAATATTCTCTTTTATAAGTTTCTACAAAAGATTAAGAAAAGATTTGATATCTTTCCTTATTTGTAGATTAAAAGAGATTTTAATTTTTTAGAGATAACTTTCTTTTTATCCACATGTTTAAAAGAAATATTTTAATTTATAAAATTTCCTTTTTATTAACCACCATGAAGGGAAAAAATTATTTGAGAAATTTTTATAAATTTCCGGAAGCAAATTAGGAAGTTTTAATTCTTATGTGAATTAAAATTTCCTTGATTAAAGGGATTAAGGTGGTCGGCCATTAACATGATGAAAAGAAAATTATTTTTAATTAAATAAATTTTCCTTTTCAATGGCAAAAGAATTAAGGAAGTTTTTATTAAATTTTCCTTATTTGCCAAGACCAAGGATTATAAAAGAGGAGGTAGAGGAGGCTTCATGGTGAACGTCTCTATTATTTTTCTCCCTCTTTTCTTTTTTGGGTGTGGCCGACCCTTTCTTTTCTCTCCTCTCCTTTGTGTGGCCGAAAACTTTCTCATGGTGGAGATAGCTTTGGTGGCCGGATCTAAGAAGGAGAAGAAGGAGAGAAAAGATGCCTCTTTTCTAGCATCCCTTGGAGCATGGTGGTGGTGGCCAAACCTCTTCATCCGAGAAGAAGTTTTGATGGACGAAACTTGCAAGGAAGAAGAAGGTGCTTGGTGATTCTCATCTCGGAAGATCGTTGCCCACACAACGTCCGAGGTTAGAAGAGCAATACGGTAGAAGATCAAGAGGTTTTTCTAAAAGGTATAACTAGTATTTTTTTTCCGCATCATACTAGTTATTTTTGGAAATAATACTAAATACAAGAGGCATACGATTCTAGTGTTTCAAATTTGTTTTCGATATAGTGTTCTTTTGTTTTTCTTTTCCTTGTGATTTGATTGTTCTTTTCGGTTAACCTAAAGTTATTTTAGGAAATTAAATATTAGCTTTCCATAAAAGGTTTTGTCTAGTCGGTGGTGGTTGCTCCCATATCCAAGAAGGCCATGTGCCTCGTCACGTCAGTACTGGGAACCAATTATGGAAATTAATATTTAATTGAATTAATAATTTAAGGTGATTTGGGTCGAACGTGTTAAGTTCCGCAGGAGATCCAAGTCTAAACCTAAAAGAACAAATAGATTAAGTTTTGGATCAAACGTGTTAAGTTCCGCAGGCGATCAACACATGGTAGCTAGGAAAAGGTTCAGACCTTTGTACAAAATTTTTGTACAGTGGAACCTCTAGGTTTTCCGAGTAGCAACCAACAATTGGTATCAGAGCTAGGGTTTTGCCTCTGTGTATTTGGTATTAGTTTAATTATGCACATGTCATACATAATTTAGGCAGGATAATAGTAGGATGTGCTAACTTTGTGGATGCAGGATCCAACTATTATGGCTTATAGTTATTATGTGTGTGATTGGACCCTTGGACATGTCAAGGGCATTTTATTGTGTGTGCATGATTGTATTATAAAATACAGCAGGAGCTGTATTTAGTTTTATTAGGATTTTATTTTTTGATCTAGTTACATGTACATTCCTTTTATGGAATATAGGATCGATGGATGTAAATTTTATTTTATGTTCGATCTAGTTTACATGTACATTCCTTCGAGGAATATAGGATCAAAATGTAAAATTTTATTTATGTCGCGGATCGAATCTTGCAAAGCGTGGAACCTTCTAAGGACTAGAGGCGCAGCGGAACTAGGAGCAAGATGGATGCAGCTAGACCCATCTAAGGAGCTAGACCCGGTGGCAGTGGCTAAATATGGCAGCAGCTTGGGATGACAACACACGGAGGACAACAAGAGATAAAAGCCATAATAGTTGAAAATTAGATTTTCTATTTATTGCTTTTATATTGTGCTGTGTGTGCATGTTAGTAGGCTAGCATAGTTAAAATTCCTCATTTATAAATAACTAAGTGGGAGAGAGATTTTTAAGTAAATTCCATGGTCTCCATTACTGGTTTGTAAGTGATGCAAACAAGCTTGCGCGTTGGCTCTGAGTGCCTTCCTCCATAACGGATGAGCTTGTTTGTGGATCACTAGAACAGACTTCCATTTTTGGATGACTATAGGAAGTTAATTAAGAGCGTGTGATCTTCCCCAACGGAAGGGGCATAATCTTATTAATGGACTTAGTGTCAAGTAATGGTATACACTTAGACACATCTAATAGTATCCTCCCCATCGGAGTCACTGCTATTATTTGTGTGACCAAATGATACCAACTATTAATTTTATTTTTCAAAAAGTTAGGTTGACAAGATAATAAAATTAATGGGTTAAAACCCTCCTTTTACAAATGTTGAATTTGTATACGTTCACACTAACGTGGCATGCAAAATTCACGGTGTTTGAGGTGTTAGTGAATTTAAATAATATTGTTTGAGGAATCAATATTTTTTTTTAAATTCAAAAGTTTTTGACCAAATATTTAATCAAAGACAGATTAACTAAATTTTATTCGTCATAAAGTAAAGTTGACGAGATAATAAAATTAATGGATAAAATCTCCTCTTTGATTTTGTATACGTCCACACTATCGTGGCATATAAAATTCATGGGGATTTTAAGGAATTGATCTTGACCAAATATTTTTGTGATTCTTAGGATTTAAAATGTTTGTCAATTCCCTAGTTGTTATACTATAGAAAAGACTTAGTAGTCCCAATTGTAATGATTGGAAATAGGACTTGGACATTAAGGTAGACTGTGTTCTAAGAACTAAGAACAATTTAGGTGTATTTAATTCATTAGTTGAAACATGTCTAGTGGTGTTATCTACCAGAACCTGGAGTGTAGATACAAGATGCCATTAATCATGTCAGCAATTCATTACAGGAAACCCGACAACTAAATGAAAGGTAAATCACCGTCCACATGGGCACTTCTGTAAAAGTGGTAGTTGTTGCGATGGGAGATGTTTATCCTTTGATAAGAATAAAATATGGATTTTAAGTAATTGTCTTTACGTACCAAGTTTAGAACCTGATTTCAGTTTCTAAACTATTATAGATATTGTGTCTATTTTGATAACAAAGTTGTTATCAAGAAAAATAGGGAAGTTATCTATTCTGGTATGATGGTTGACAATTTATAATCCAATAACTCCCACGATGCAACAAATGGAAATAAGTAACACATCTTCTAATTTTAAGATAAAGCAACCTTCGGAAATGAACCAATTATATCTTTGGCATCTAAAGCTAGGTTATACTTGAGTAGGATTCATTGGTGGCTGATGAACTTTTGGGTTCATTGGTAGTGGAAATCTTTCCAACCTGCGAGTCTTACTTGGAAGGAAAATAACCAAGAAGCTTTTAAGTCCAAGGGGTATGGAGTCAAAGATATGTTGAAATCGGTTCATTCTGATTTGTGTGATCCTATGACTATCCAGATAAGAGGTAGTATTGAATATTTTGTCTATTTTATAGACAACTATTCAAGATACAGATAAATTTACTTAATGTACCGCAAGACTAAGTACTTTGATTAGTTCAAAGAGTACAAGGTTGATGCGGAGAAATGTTAAAGTAAAAAGTCACTATGGAAGATCGTAGTGGCAAGTACCTCTTGAGAGATTTTAGGAGTCACTTATCAGAAGTTGGATTTCAATCCCAACTAACTGCATCTGGTACACCTCAACAGAATGGTGTAGTAGAAAGAAGGTAAAGGACTCTTATGGAATAATTAGATAGATGATGAGTTATTCAGAAAATTACCAAATTTGTTTTAAGGATAAACTCTGAAAACGAAAGTGAACATAGTGTTAGAATGTATACTAAAAGCCTAGCTTTTGGTATAAACATTTATCTAGAAATAAGAATCACATTAGTCAAATGTCTACATTTGTGATAAATGTAGTTGTTCAATTAATTTATATTGTAGATAACATGGTGTGTGGTGTCACACACAGAGGATCATGTTATCAGTACCTTATAAATTATAAACAGTAGCTCACGACCAAGATGGAAAGGAACAAACCATTTGAAGGTCGTAGTGTAATTAGGTATTAGTTTATCTTAACTATATAATTACACTAGTACACTTAGAGTGTATTGAGTAGGACCATTAGAGGTCGTTTCTTTTATACTGACTTTATAAAGAAACAAAGACCTCAGTTATTATGGAAGTGTGTGCTCTTAATCCTAATATAATAACAAGCACATATATTTGATATTTATTTCTTTAATTTGTCAATGGGTGAGATTTAGTTCGATGAATCAATAAGCCCGATAAGTTGGGAAATGATATCACTTATAGTGTGTGTTGTTGATTATAGAAGGAAACTGTGTCCTAGAGATACTAGGTTGAGAATGTCCCCAAGAGGAGCTCAAAAGGATTGTCATGTTAAACCTGCAGGTGGACTTAGTCCGACATGACGATGAAGTTGAGTGGTACTACTCTTGGAACTAGATATTAATTAAGTGAGTTGTCGGTAACTTACTTAATTAGTGGACATTTGTTATCTTAAACATAGGGAGACTAACACACTCATAATAAGAAGGAGCCCAAAATGTAATTTGGGATTGGTGCGGTAGTTCAATAATAGTTCTCTAGTGGAATGAATTATTATTGATAAAATTAAGTTGTGTGTTCGGGGCGAACACGGGATGCTTAATTTTATCGAGAGACCAAAACCAATTCCTCCTCTCGGTCCCTATCGTAGCCTCTTAATTATAGAGTACTATACCCACCTATACCCACCTTCTTACCCATCCTATAGGGGCTGGCCAAGCTAGCTTGGAGACCAAGCTAGGGCCGGCCATGGCTTGGTTCATGGGTGAATTCATGTGGCCGACCCTAGCTTGAACTCAAGCTTAGGTAGCTGGCCCTATTAAAATAAAAAGGAATTTTAATTTTAAAATTTTTTCTTATGTGGATAACATGATTTAAAAGAGAGTTTAAAAATTTAAATCTTTCCTTTCATAAGATTCTACAAAAGATTAAGAGAAGAGTTAAATTTCTTTCCTTATTTGTAGATTAAAAGGTTGATTTTAATTTTGGTAAAAACTTTCCTTTTAATCATGTTCATAATTTAAAAGAGAGTTTAAAAATTAAATATCTCTTTTATAAAGCTTCTACAAAGATTAAGAAAAGATTAGATATCTTTCCTTATTTGTAGATTGGAAGAGATTTTAATTTTTAAAGATAACTTTCTTTTTATCCACATGTTTAAAAGAAATATTTTAATTTATAAAATTTCCTTTTTATTGACCATCATGAAGGGAAAAATTATTAGAGAAATTTTTTAAAATTTCCGAAAACAAATTAGGAAAGTTTTAATTCTTGATTGAATTAAATTTCCTTTACTTGGTTTAAAGTGGCCGGCCACATTGTTGATGAGAACAAATTATTTTTAATTAAATAAATTTTCCTTATCAATGGCAAAAGAATTAAGGAAATTTTTATTCAAATTTCCTTATTTGCCAAGGCCAAGGATTATAAAAGAGAGGGTAGAGGTGCCTTCATGGCTAACAACTCTATTATTTTTCCTCTCTCTTTTTCTTCCTTGGTGTGGCCGGCCATCCTCTCCTCCTTTCTTCTCTTTGATGGCCGAACCTCATCCTTCTTGTAGAGACTCATATGGTGGCCGGATCAAGTTTAGAGAAGAAGAAGAAGAAGGAGAGAAAGAAAGCTTTGTTTCTAGCATCCCTTGGAGCATGGTGGTGGTGGCCGAACCTCTTCATCCTAGAAGAAGTTTTGATGGCCGAAACTTGCAAGGAAGAAGAAGGTGCTTGGTGGTTCTCATCTCGGAAGATCGTTGCCCACACAATGTCCGAGGTTAGAAGAGGAATACGGTAGAAGATCAAGAGGTTTTTCTAAAAGGTATAACTAGTAATTTTTCTTTCCGCATCATACTAGTTATTTTTGGAAATAATACTAAATACAAGAGGCATACGATTCTAGAGTTTCGAATTTGTTTTCGATATAGTGTTCTTTTGTTTTTCTTTTCCTTGTGATTTGATTGTTGTTTTTGGTTAACCTAAAGTTATTTTAGGAAATTAAATATTAGCTTTCTATAAAAGGTTTTGTCTAGTCGGTGGTGGTTGCTCCCATATCCAAGAAGGCCATGTGCCTCACCACGTCAGTACTGGGAACCGATTATGGAAATTAATATTTAATGGAATTAATAACTTAAGGTGACTTGGGTCGAACGTGTTAAGTTCCGCAGGAGATCCAAGTCAAAACCTAAAAGAACAAATATATTAAGTTTTGGATCAAACGTGTTAAGTTCCGCAGGCGATCCAAAATTTAATTTAAAAGAACACATGGTAGCTAGGAAAAGGTTCAGACCTTTGTACAAAATTTTTGTACAGTGGAACCTCTAGGCTTTCCGAGTAGCAACCAACACATAGTACCTTCCAAGTTAGAACTCTCTACTCATATAGAATTGATGAATAGGTGAAAACCTATTTTGAAGTATATTCGGATTCGGGTAATCCAGCACATATGTTAAAGAGAGACAATGATAAGTTGGATAAGAGTTCACTTGTTTGTAAGTTATCCTAGATAAACAAAAGTAGGATTATAGTCTTAAAAATCAGAAGGTCATTGTTAGCATCAATGACTGATTTTTAGAAAAGGACTATATAATGAACCACGTGCTCATAAGTAAATTTGTTCTTAAGGAAATAATAAAGGACATGTCTAACCTAGTACCAACTGTACAAGATGAGATACCACAAGAAAACTGCAACACGTATCACAAATGATACACAATTGCAGAAAGTGCCTTGTCGTAGTGGGAGAGTTGTTAGGCAACCTAAATAGGTTCATGTTTTGGGAGAGTTTTTGGATTCGATCCCTAGAGGACATGAACCTGATCTCCGGTCATATGATGAAGTACTCCAAGATAAAGATGCAGCATCTTGGCAAAGAGTAATGAATAACAGAATTAGAATATATGTATTCTAATAAAATCTGGAAGCTTGTAGAATCACCAAATGGTGTAAAAGTCGTTAGGTGTAAAAAGGTCTATAATAGGAAAAGAGGGATAGACAGGAAGGTAGTAACTTTCAAAGCAAGGCTTGATGAAAAAGGAAACTTTTTCACTGGTAGCCATGCTTAAGTCTATCCGGATTTTTTTTATCTATTTGGCAAGTGGATAACAAGACAGCATTCCTTAATGGAAGTCTTGAAGAAAGCATCCATATAAAGCAACCAGAAGGGTTCATTGCAAAGGGCTAAGAGCATCTTGTGTGCAAGCTCAATCAGTCTATGGACTGAGGCAAAGCTTCAAGGTCTTGGAACATCCGGTTTATCAAAGTAATCCAGATCTATGGATTTAGTAACCAGATAAGTCTTGTGTATACAAAAGGTGTGATGGAAGCGTGGTGGTATTTCTTGTACTATACGTAGATAACATTTTTGGTAGTTGGAAACAATATCAAAATGTTGTCAGAAGTAAGGGTATGGTTGTCCATACAATTCGATATAAAGGACTTGGGAGAATGTATATATTCTTGAGATCAAAGTAATAAGGGATCCCAAGGAAAGAATATTTTACTTATCCCAAGCTTCATACATCGGAAAAATCCTTGCTCGTTTTAAAGCATGCAAAACTCCAAGAAAGGTTTCTTACCTTTTCAGCATGGAGTAACTTTATCTAAAGATATGTCTCTGTAGACATCAAAGGAGATAAAGGAAATAAATGCAGTTCTTTATGCTTCAGCTGTCGGAAGCTTAATGTATGCTATGCACGAGATCAGAAATCTATTTTGCCAAGGGCATAGTTAGCAGATATCAAAGTAACTCAGGACAAGGACAGTGGACTGCAGTAAAGTATATATTGAAGTACCTTAGAGGCACTAGAGATTATATGCTAGCTTACAAGGCAGTTAATTTGGTCCTTGTGAGTTACATGGATTTTGACTTCCAATCGGATAGGGACAATAATAAGTCAACCTCGGGGTTTTGTGTTTACTTTAGGAGGTAAAGTCATAACTATGGAAGAGTGATAAGCATAGGTGTTTTTCTGGACTCCACCATAGAAGCTTAGTATATGGCAAGCCTCTGAGGTAGCCATAAAAGCTGAATGACTCAATAACCTCAAGATAGACTTAGATATGATTTCTGGTTTGTCTAAAGATTATTACAATTTATTGTAATAATGTTGGTGCAGTAGCAAACTCGAAGAAACCATAAGTCTATAAGGAAAGTAAACACAATAGAGCGCAAGTACCACCCAATATGAGAAATCGTATAAACGAGGAGAAGTTGTTGCCGCCTAGATTGCATCAGGTGATGACCTATAAATCCTTTCACTAAGGTCCTTAAGGCAAGAGCTTTTGATGGACATGTTGAAGGGTTGGGAATCAGATGTATGGCAGCAGATATGGCAGCTTAGTCTTTTAGTATAAGTGGGAGATTGTTAGAGTGTATACTAAAAGTCTAGCTTTTGGTATAAACATTTATCTAGAAATAAGAATCACATTGGTCAAATGTCTACATTTATGATAAATGTAGTTGTTCAATTAATTTATATTGTAGATAACATGGTGTGTGGTGTCACACACAGAAGATCATGTTATCGGTTTCCTTATAAATTATAAACAGTAGCTCACGACTAAGATGGAAAGGAACAAACCATTGGAAAGTCGTAGTGTAATTAGGTATTAGTTTATCTTAACTATATAATTACACTAATACACTTAGAGTGTATTGAGTATGACCATTTGAGGTCGTTCCTTTTATACTGACTTTATGAAGGAACAAAAACCTTAGTTATTATGGAAGTGTGTGCTCTTAATCCTAATATAATAACAAGCACATATATTTGATATTTATTTCTTTAATTTATCAATGGGTGAGATTTAATCCGATAAATCAATAAGCCTGATAAGTTGGGAAATGATATCACTTATAGTGTGTGTTGTTGATTATAGAAGGAAACTGTGTCCTAGTGATCTAGGTTGAGAATGTCCCCAAGAGGAGCTCATAAGGATTGTCATGTTAAACCCTGCAGGTGGACTTAGTCCAACATGACGATGAAGTTGAGTGGTACTACTTTTGGAGCTAGATATTAATTAAGTGAGTTGTCAGTAACTTACTTAATTAGTGGACATTTGTTATCTTAAACATAGGGAGACTAACACACTCATAATAAGAAGGAGCCCAAAATGTAATTTGGGATTGGTGCGGTAGTTCAATAATAGTTCTTTAGTGGAATGAATTATTATTGATGAAATTAAGTTGTGTGTTCGAGGCGAACACGGGATGCTTAATTTCATCGGGAGACTAAAACCAATCCTCCTCTCGGTCCCTATCGTAGCCTCTAGTATATAGAGATTTATACCCACCGCATACCCACCTTCTTACCCATCCAATTAAGTTGTGTGTTCGGGGCGAACATGGGATGCTTAATTTCATCGGGAGACTAAAACCAATTCCTCCTCTCGGTCCCTATCGTAACCTCTAGTATATAGAGATTTATACCCACCGCATACCCACCTTCTTACCCATCCAATGGGACCGGCCAAGCTAGCTTGGAACCCAAGCTAGGGCCGGCCAAGACCAAGTGGATGAGTCATGTAGGTGGTCGGCCACTAGAATATTAAAAAGGATTTTTATTAAAATTATTTCTTATGTGGATATCATGATTTTAAAAGAGAGTTTAAAAATTAAAAATTTCCTTTTATAACTTTCTACAAAAGATTAAGAGAAGAGATTAATCTCTTTCCTTATTTGTAGTTTAAAAGAATGGTTTTAATTTTTTGGTAAAAACTTTCCTTATTTGTAAATGATCTACATGTTTAAAAGAGAGTTTAAAATTTGAAATCTTTCCTTATTTGTTGATTAAAGGAGGATTTTAAATTTTAAGAAAACTTTCATTTTTAATCATGTTCATAATTTAAAAGAGAGTTTAAAATTAAATATTCTCTTTTATAAGTTTCTACAAAAGATTAAGAAAAGATTTGATATCTTTCCTTATTTGTAAATTAAAAGAGATTTTAATTTTTTAGAGATAACTTTCTTTTTATCCACATGTTTAAAAGAAATATTTTAATTTATAAAATTTCTTTTTTATTAACCACCATGAAGGGAAAAAATTATTTGAGAAATTTTTATAAATTTCCGGAAGCAAATTAGGAAGTTTTAATTCTTGTGTGAATTAAAATTTCCTTTATTAAAGGGATTAAGGTGGCCGGCCATTAACATGATGAAAAGAAAATTATTTTTAATTAAATAAATTTTCCTTTTCAATGGCAAAAGAATTAAGGAAGTTTTTATTAAATTTTCCTTATTTGCCAAGACTAAGGATTATAAAAGAGGAGGTAGAGGAGGCTTCATGGTGAACGTCTCTATTATTTTTCTCCCTCTTTTCTTTTTTGGGTGTGGCCGGCCCTTTCTTTTCTCTCCTCTCCTTTGTGTGGCCGAAAACTTTCTCATGGTGGAGATAGCTTTGGTGGCCGGATCTAAGAAGGAGAAGAAGGAGAGAAAAGATGCCTCTTTTCTAGCATCCCTTGGAGCATGGTGGTGGTGGCCGAACCTCTTCATCCGAGAAGAAGTTTTGATGGCCGAAACTTGCAAGGAAGAAGAATGTGCTTGGTGGTTCTCATCTCGGAAGATCGTTGCCCACACAACGCCCGAGGTTAGAAGAGGAATACGGTAGAAGATCAAGAGGTTTTTCTAAAAGGTATAACTAGTATTTTTTTTCCGCATCATACTAGTTATTTTTGGAAATAATAATAAATACAAGAGGCATACGATTCTAGTGTTTCGAATTTGTTTTCGATATAGTGTTCTTTTGTTTTTCTTTTCCTTGTGATTTGATTGTTCTTTTCGGTTAACATAAAGTTATTTTAGGAAATTAAATATTAGTTTTCCATAAAAGGTTTTGTCTAGTCGGTGGTGGTGTTGGTTGCTACTCGGAAAATCTAGAGGTTCCACTGTACAAAAATTTGTACAAAGGTCTGAACCTTTTCCTAGCTACCATGTGTTCTTTTAAATTAAATTTTGGATCGCCTTCGGAACTTAACACGTTTGATCCAAAACTTAATCTATTCGTTCTTTTAGGTTTTGACTTGGGTCTCCTGCGGAACTTAACACGTTTGACTCAAATCACCTTAAGTTATTAATTCCATTAAATATTAATTTCCATAATTGGTTCCCAGTACTGACGTGGCGAGGCACATGGCCTTCATGGATATGGGAGCAACCACCACCGACTAGACAAAACCTTTTATAGAAAGCTAATATTTAATTTCCTAAAATAACTTTAGGTTAACCGAAAAGAACAATCAAATCACAAGGAAAAGAAAAAACAAAAGAACACAACATCGAAAAACATATTCGAAATTCTAGAATCATAAGCCTTTTGTATTTGGTATTTTTCCAAAAATAACTAGTATGATGCGGAAAGAAAAATTACTAGTTATACCTTTTAGAAAGACCTCTTGATCTTCTATCGTATTCCTCTTCTAACCTCGGACGTTGTGTGGGCAACGATCTTCCGAGATGAGAAACCACCAACCACCTTCTTCTCCTCCTATCTAGGTTCGGCCACAAAGAAGCTTTACCAAGGATGAAGAACAAAACACCAACCAAGCTCCAAGAGATGCAAGCTTTCTCTCCTTCTTCTTCTTCTTCTCCAAGTAGTATCCGGCCTCCACAAGAGCTCCAAGCAATAGAGAGTTTCGGCCACCACAAAGAGGAAGAGGAGAAGAGATGATGGCCGGCCACAACACCAAGGAAAAGAGGGAGAGAAAATAATAGAGGTTGTTCCATGAAGGCACCCTCACCCCTTCTTTTATATTCTTTGGCCTAGGCAAATTTGAAAATTTAATTAAATAAAATTTCGTCAATTTTCTTGACATGATTTAATTGAGAAAAATAAAATAAAATTTCCCCAATTGAAATCTTATGGCCGGCCACATCAATGAAAACAAATTGGACAAGTTTCAATCAACAATTAAAACTTCCTAATTTGTTTCCGAAAATTTTAAAAAATAAAATTTCTCTTCAAAATCTCTTCATGGTTGATAAAAAGGAAATTTCTATAATTTTAATTTTACAACATGTGAATAATTTTTAAAGAGAAAATAAAATATCTCACCAATCTACAAATAAGGAAAGAGATCTAATCTCTTTCTTTAATCTTTTGTAGATCTTTTACAAGAGAGATATTTAATTTTAATTCTCTTTAATAAATTATATCTTCCACATAATAAAAATTAAAATTAAATTTCTTTTTAAATTTAATTTGGCTGGCCCCCACTAGCTTGGGTTCAAGCTAGGGTCGGCCACCCAATCTTATACCTAGGCCGGCCCTAGCTTGGTTCCCAAGCTAGCTTGGCCGGCCCCCTATTGGTGGGTATAGAAGGTGGGTATAGGTGGGTATAGTACTCTATAAATAAGAGGCTACGATAGGGACCGAGAGGAGGAATTGGTTTTGGTGTCCCGATAAAATTAAGAATCCCGTGTTCGCCCCGAACACACAACTTAATTTTATCAATAATAATTCATTCCACTAGAGAACTATTATTGAACTACCGCACCAATCCCAAATTACATTTTTTTGGCTCCTTCTTATTATGAGTGTGTTAGTCTCCTTGTGTTTAAGATATCGAATGCCCACTAATTAAGTGAGTTACTGACAACTCATTTAATTAATATCTTAGTCCAAGAGTAGTACCACTCAACCTTATCATCATGTCGGACTAAGTCCACCTGCAGGGTTTAACATGACAATCCTTATGAGCTCCTCTTGAGGACATTATCAACCTAGTATCTCTAGGACACAGTTTCCTTCTATAATCAACAACACACACTATAAGTGATACCATTTCCCAACTTATCAGGCTTATTGATTCATCGAACTAAATCTCACCCATTGATATATTAAAGAAATAAATATCAAATATATGTGCTTGTTATTATATTAGGATTAAGAGCACACACTTCCATAATAACCGAGGTCTTTGTTTCTTTATAAAGTCAGTATAAAAGAAACGACCTCAAATGGTCCTACTCAATACACTCTAAGTGTACTAGTGTAATTATATAGTTAAGATAAACTAATTCCTAATTACACTACGACCTCCCAATGGTTTGTTCTTTTCCATTTTGGTCGTGAGCTACTGTTTATAATTTATAAGGTACTGATAACATCATCTTCTATATGTGACACCACATACTATGTTATCTACAATATAAATTAATTGAACAACTAAAAATAAATGTAGATAAATTGACCAAATGTGATTCTTTATTTAACATAAATGTTTACAAAAGCTTAGGCTTTCAGTATACACTCCAACAATCTCCCACTTATACTAATGACTAAGCTGCCATATCTTCTACCATACATCTAATTCTCATTCCCTCCACATGCCGATCAAAAGCTTTCGCCGGAAGGGCCTTAGTGAAAGGATCTGTCAGGTTATCTACTGATGTAATGTTGGCGATGACAACTTCTCCTCGCTTCACGATATCTCGTATCAGGTGGTACTTGCGCTCTATATGTTTACTTGCCTTATGAGCTCGTGGTTCCTTCGAGTTTGCAACTGCACCGCTATTATCACAATAAATTGTGATAATTTTGGGCAAACCAGGAATCACATCTAAGTCCACCTCCTAAAGTAGACTTACTATTGTCCCTATTTGATTGAAAATCTGAATCCGTGTAACCCACATGGAGCAAATCGTCTGCTTGGTAAATTAGCATATAATCTCTAGTCCTTCTCAGGTACTTTAATATATGCTTTACTGCAGTCCAATGTCCTTGTCCAGGGTTACTCTGATATCTGCTGACCATGCCCACGGCAAAACAAATATCAGGTCTTGTACATAGCATTGCATACATAAGGCTTCCTACAGCCGAGGCATAAGGAACTGCTTTCATGTCTTCTATCTCCTTTGATGTCTTAGGAGACATCTCTTTAGATAGAGCTATTCCATGCCTAAAAGGTAAGAAACCTTTCTTGGAATCCTGCATACTAAAACGAGCAAGGATTGTATCTATATATGAAGCTTGGGACAGACACAACATTCTTTTCTTATTATCCCTTATCACTTTGATTCCAAGAATGTGTGCACACTCTCCTAAGTCCTTCATATCAAATTGTTTGGACAACCATACCCTTACGTCTGATAATACCTTGACATTGTTGCCAATTAACAAAATATCATCTACGTATAGTACAAGAAATACCACCACGTTTCCGTTACACTTCTTGTATACACAAGACTCATTCGGACACTGAATAAATCCATACGACTGGATTACTTCATTAAACCGAATGTTCCAAGACCTTGAAGCTTATTTTAGTCCATAAATGGACCGATTGAGCTTGCACACTAGATGCTCTTTGCCTTTTTCAATGAACCCTTCTGGTTGCTTCATATGGATGTTCTTTTCAAGACTTCCATTAAGGAAAGCTGTCTTGACATCCATTTGCCAAATCTCATAATCCATATGAGCAGCAATTGATAAGAGTATTCGGATGGACTTAAGCATGGCTACCGGTGAAAAGGTTTCCTCATAATCGATTCCCTCTTTCTGAGTGTACCCTTTCGCAACAAGCCTAACTTTGAAGGTTTCTACCTTCCCGTCTGTCCCTCTTTTCCTTTTGTAGATCCACTTGCATCCAACGGCTTTTACACCATCAGGTGGTTCTACAAGCTCCCAGACCTTATTAGAGTACATAGACTCTATTTCAGAATTCATTGCCTTTTGCCAAGATGTTGCATCTATATCTTGGAGTGCTTCGTCATATGTTCGTGGATCAGGTTCATGTTTACCCGGGATCAAGTCCGAAGACTCTCCCAAAAACATGAATCTTTCAAGTTACCTTACAACCCTCCCACTACGATGAGGCACTCTCTGTGGTAGTGTATCATGTGTGACACGTGTTGCAGTCTCTTGTGGTACTTCATCTTGTACTGTTGGTACTGAAGTAGATGTGTCCTCTCTAAGTTCTTCTAAAACAACTTTGCTACTGGGCTTGTGATCCATTATATAGTCTTCTTCTAAAAACTGGACATTGGTGCTAACAATGACCTTCTGGTCTTTAGGACTATAAAATAAACCACCTTTTGTTCCTTTGGGATATCCTACAAACACGCGAACTTCTGTATGAGATTCTAACTTATCAGCATCTGGTTTCAGCACATGTGCTGGACTACCCCAAATCCGAATATGTCTTAGACTGGGTTTTCGCCCATTCCACAATTCTATGGGAGTAGAAGAAACTGATTTAGAAGATACTAAGTTCAGAACATACACTGCTGTTTCCAGAGCATATCCCCAAAACGAATTTAGTAATTCTGAATAACTCATCATCGATCTAACCATCTCCATAAGAGTCCTATTCCTTCATTCTGCCACACCATTCTGTTGGGGTGTACCAAGTGCGGACAGTTGGGATTGAATCCCGGCATCTGATAAGTAATTCCTAAACTCTCCTAAGAGGTATTCGCCACCATGATCTATCCGTAGTGTCTTGATACTTTTACCTAGTCGTTTCTCCACATCAGCCTTGTATTCTTTGAACTTATCAAAGCACTCGGACTTGCGACGCATTAGGTAAATGTATCCATATCTTGAATAATCGTCTATGAAAGAGACAAAATATTCAAAACCTCCTCTTGCCTGGACAGACATAGGACCACACAAATCAGAGTGAACCAACTCTAACACTTCTTTGGCTCTATACCCCTTGGCCTTGAACGACCTCTTGGTCATTTTACCTTCCAAACAGGATTCACAAGTTGGAAAATTTTCCAACTCTAATGAACCCAAAAGTCCATCGGTTATAAGCCTCTGAATCCTACTTAAGTTAATATGACCAAGCCTTAGATACCAAAGATATGCTTGGTTCATTTCCGAAGGTTCTTTTCTCTTATTAGAATTAGAAGATGAGTTATAAATTTCCATGTTTTGCTTTGTGGAAGAAATTGGATTTAAAGTATACAAATTGCCAACTAATGCACCAGAACAGATAATCACTTTATTTCTTTTAATAACTACATCGTTACTGAAAGAAACTGAATATCCATCTAAAAACAGTTTAGAAACTGAAATAAAATTCTTTCTAAAACTGGGTACATAAAGATAATTTCTTAAAACCAAATTCCTATTTCTACTAAAAGATAAGTAGACGTCTCCCACTGCAACAGCTGCCACCTTAGTAGCATTGCCCATGTAGACGGTAATTTCTCCTTCAGATAGTCTTCGGGTTTCCTGGAACCCCTGCAAGGAATTGCAGACATGATCAGTGACTCCTGTATCTACACACCAGGTGCTGGTAGATAACATCGCTAAACATGTTTCAACAACTAGAGCATGAGATATACCTTTGTTTTGGTTCCTACGAGGACAGTCCGCCTTCCAATGTCCTGCCTACTTGCAGATGAAGCACTTGCCCTTTGGCTTCTTCACTCCAGCTTTAAATCCTGTACTCTGAGACTTATTCACTTTCTTTGCTGAACTAGCTTGTTTCTTCTTCTTCTTTCCTCTCGGTTTAGAAGTAGAACCATTTTCAGCATAGTGAATTTGAGCATTGTGACGAAATAATCCTTCTGCTGCCTGAAGTTCTGTCAGTAGTTCCGCCAATGAATATACCCTTTTGTTCATATTGTAATTCAGGCGGAATTGCTCAAAACTTCTAGGTAGTGTTTGGAGGATCATATCGATCTGGGTTTCCCCATCAATTTCTCCTCCAAGGATCTGTATCTCGTTCAGATAAGCCATCATCTTTAGGATATGATCCCTTACAGGAGTACCCTCTTGCATGGTGGCTGTCATTATCTTTCTCATGGCTTCTTGCCTAGAAGCCCTATCCTGATGACCAAAGAGTTCCTTGAGATTGTTCATAATATCATAGGCTGTTGGTAAATCTTGATGCTGATGTTGCAATACATTTGACATTGAAGCCAAAATGTAACACCGCGCCATCTCATCTGCTTTTACCCATTTCCTATGATATTCAATCTCCTCTTGGGTAGATTCACCAGTAGGTGCTTCAGGGCACTGCTCAGTCAGTACAAATTTATAGCTTTCAGCAGTAAGAACAATGTCTAGGTTTCTTTTCCAATCTATGTAGTTTGGTCCAGTAAGTCTATTCTGTTGAAGTATGATGGACAGTGGGTTGAAAGTCATCCTAAGAATCACAAATAACTTTTGGTCAGAACTCTAAATTTAGAATAATATTGATTCCTCAAACAATACTATTTTAAATTAACCAACACCTCAAAACACCGTGAATTTTGTATGCCACGTTAGTGTGGACGTATACAAATTCAACATTTGTAAAAGGAGGGTTTCATCCCATTAATTTTATTATCTTGCCAACCTAACTTTTTGACAAATAAAATTAATAGTTGGTGTCTTTTGGTCACACAAATAATAGCAGTGACTCCGATGGGGAGGATACTATTAGATGTGTCTAAGTGTATACCATTACTTGACACTAAGTTCATTAATAAGATTATGCCCCTTCCGTTGGGGAAGATCACACGCTCTTAATTAACTTCCTATAGTCATCCAAAAATGGAAGTCTGTTCTAGTGATCCACAAACAAGCTCATCCGTTATGGAGGAAGGCACTCAGAGCCAACGCGCAAGCTTGTTTGCATCACTTACAAACCAGTAATGGAGACCATGAGATTTATTTAAAAATCCCTCTCCCACTTAATTATTTATAAATGAGGAATTTTAACTATGCTAGCCTACTAAGCATGTAAACTAACACATACACACAATATAAAAGCAATAAATAGAAAATCTAATTTTCAACTATTATGACTTTTATCTCTAGTTGTCCTCCGTGTGTTGTCATCCCAAGCTGCTGCCATATTTGGCCACCGCCACCGGGTCTAGCTGTCGCATCCATCTTGCTCCTAGTTCCGCTGCGCCTCTGGTCCTTAGAAGGTTCCACGCTTTGCAAGATTCGATCCGCGACATAAATAGAATTTTACATTTTTGATCCTATATTCCATAAAAGGAATGTACATGTATCTAAATCAAAAATAAAATCCTAATAAAACTAAATACAGCTTCTACTGTATTTTAATACAATCATGCACACACATATAAATGCCCTTGACATGTCCAAGGGTCCAATCATACACATAATAACTAAAAGCCATAATAGTTGGATCCTGCATCCACAAAGTTAGCACATCCTACTATTAACCTGCCTAAATTATGTATGACATGTGCATAATTAAACTAATACCAAATACACAGAGGCAAAACCCTAGCTCTGATACCAATTGTTGGTTGCTACTCGGAAAACCTAGAGGTTCCACTATACAAAAATTTGTACAAAGGTCTGAACCTTTTCCTAGCTACCATGTGTTCTTTTAAATTAAATTTTGGATCGCCTGCGGAACTTAACACGTTTGATCCAAAACTTAATCTATTCGTTCTTTTAGGTTTTGACTTGGGTCTCCTGCGGAACTTAACACATTCGACCCAAATCACCTTAAGTTATTAATTCCATTAAATATTAATTTTCATAATTGGTTCCCAGTACTGACGTGGCGAGACACATGGCCTTCTTGGATATGGGAGCAACCACCACCGACTAGACAAAACCTTTTATAGAAAGCTAATATTTAATTTCCTAAAATAACTTTAGGTTAACCGAAAAGAACAATCAAATCACAAGGAAAAGAAAAAACAAAAGAACACAACATCGAAAAACATATTCGAAATTCTAGAATCATAAGCCTCTTGTATTTGGTATTTTTCCAAAAATAACTAGTATGATGCGGAAAGAAAAATTACTAGTTATACCTTTTAGAAAGACCTCTTGATCTTCTACCGTATTCCTCTTCTAACCTCGGACGTTGTGTGGGCAACGATCTTCCGAGATGAGAAACCACCAACCACCTTCTTCTCCTCCTAGCTAGGTTCGGCCACAAAGAAGCTTTACCAAGGATGAAGAACAAAACACCAACCAAGCTCCAAGAGATGCAAGCTTTCTCTCCTTCTTCTTCTTCTTCTCCAAGTAGTATCCGGCCTCCACAAGAGCTCCAAGCAATAGAGAGTTTCGGCCACCACAAAGAGGAAGAGGAGAAGAGATGATGGCCGGCCACAACACCAAGGAAAAGAGGGAGAGAAAATAATAGAGGTTGTTCCATGAAGGCACCCTCACCCCTTCTTTTATATTCCTTGGCCTAGGCAAATTAGGAAATTTAATTACAATAAAATTTCCTCAATTTCCTTGACATGATTTAATTGAGAAAAATAAAATAAAATTTCCCCAATTGAAATCTTATGGCCGGCCACATCAATGAAAACAAATTGGACAAGTTTCAATCAACAATTAAAACTTCCTAATTTGTTTCCGAAAATTTTAAAAAATAAAATTTCTCTTCAAAATCTCTTCATGGTTGATAAAAAGGAAATTTCTATAATTTTAATTTTACAACATGTGAATAATTTTTAAAGAAAATAAAATATCTCACCAATCTACAAATAAGGAAAGAGATCTAATATCTTTCTTTAATCTTTTGTAGATCTTTTACAAGAGAGATATTTTAATTTTAATTCTCTTTAATAAATTATATCTTCCACATAATAAAAATTAAAATTAAATTTCTTTTTTAATTTAATTTGGCCGGCCCCCACTAGCTTGGGTTCAAGCTAGGGCCGGCCACCCAATCTTATACCTAGGCCGGCCCTAGCTTGGCCGGCCCCCTATTGGTGGGTATAAAAGGTGGGTATAGGTGGGTATAGTACTCTATAAATAAGAGGCTACGATAGGGACCGAGAGGAGGAATTGGTTTTGGTCTCCCGATAAAATTAAGCATCCCGTGTTCGCCCCGAACACACAAATTAATTTTATCAATAATAATTCATTCCACTAGAGAACTATTATTGAACTACCGCACCAATCCCAAATTACATTTTTGGGCTCCTTCTTATTATGAGTGTGTTAGTCTCCCTGTGTTTAAGATATCGAATGTCCACTAATTAAGTGAGTTACTGACAACTCATTTAATTAATATCTTAGTCCAAGAGTAGTACCACTCAACCTTATCGTCATGTCGGACTAAGTCCACCTGCAGGGTTTAACATGACAATCCTTATGAGCTCCTCTTGAGGGCATTATCAACCTAGTATCTCTAGGACACAGTTTCCTTCTATAATCAACAACACACACTATAAGTGATACCATTTCCCAACTTATCAGGCTTATTGATTCATCGAACTAAATCTCACCCATTGATAAATTAAAGAAATAAATATCAAATATATGTGCTTGTTATTATATTAGGATTAAGAGCACACACTTCCATAATAACCGAGGTCTTTGTTTCTTTATAAAGTCAGTATAAAAGAAACGACCTCAAATGGTCCTACTCAATACACTCTAAGTGTACTAGTGTAATTATATAGTCAAGATAAACTAATTCCTAATTACACTACGACCTCCCAATGGTTTGTTCCTTTCCATTTTGGTCGTGAGCTACTGTTTATAATTTATAAGGTACTGATAACATCATCTTCTATATGTGACACCACATACTATGTTATCTACAATATAAATTAATTGAACAACTACAAACAAATGTAGATACATTGATCAAATGTGATTCTTTATTTAACATAAATGTTTACAAAACCTTAGGCTTTCAGTATACACTCCAACAGGTGGTTGCTCCCATATCCAAGAAGGTCATGTGCCTCGCCACGTCAGTACTGGGAACCAATTATGGAAATTAATATTTAATGGAATTAATAACTTAAGGTGATTTGGGTCGAACGTGTTAAGTTCCGCAGGAGATCCAAGTCTAAACCTAAAAGAACAAATAGATTAAGTTTTGGATCAAACGTGTTAAGCTCCGCAGGCGATCCAAAATTTAATTTAAAAAAACACATGGTAGCTAGGAAAAGGTTCAGACCTTTGTACAAAATTTTTGTACAGTGGAACCTCTAGGTTTTCCGAGTAGCAACCAACAACTTGTACTTGAGTTTGTCTGAGTTTAGCTTTGTTTTGTGAGCTTTGAATGCTGTAAGAGGTTTCTCCACCCAGAGGAGAGTTTTAGTGTGGTTTTTCATCTGTCTTGGATTAACAACTTCCTCGGTTGAACCAAGTAAATTCTCAGTGTCTCTGTCTTTTAGTTTCTTTATTATTCTTATGCAAGTGTTCTTTTAATTAAGTTATAAGTCTGAGAAAAGTCTTTTTATTTTATTTTTGTGCAAGGGCTATTCACCCCCCTCTAGCCAGCCGCCAGCGGTCCTAACAGTAATAACACGTACCCCCGTCGATGATGAACCTCCCTTTATATAGAACCCTGGTGGGCGACATGCACGCTTTTCGAGGTATGAGCACGTTCTTCAATATATTCTATGAAAGGATATGTTTGTTGGAATGTATACTGAAAGCCTAAGCTTTGTAAACATTTATTATGAATAAAGAATCACATTTGGTCTAATTATCTACATTTGTTTGTAGTTGTTCATTTAATTTATATTGTAGATAACATAGTATGTGGTGTCACATACAGAAGATGATGTTATCAGTACCTTATAAATTCTAAACAGTAGCTCACGACCAAAATGGAAAAGGAACAAACCATTAGAAGGTCGTAGTGTAATTAGATATTAGTTTATCTTGACTATATAATTACACTAGTTCACTCAGAGTGTATTGAGTAGGACCATTTGAGGTCGTTTCTTTTATACTGACTTTATAAAGGAACAAAGACCTCAGTTATTATGGAAGTGTGTGCTCTTAATCCTAATATAATAACAAGCACATATATTTGATATTTATTTCTTTAATTTATCAATGGGTGAGATTTAGTTCGTTGAATCAATAAACCCGATAAGTTGGGAAATGGTATTACTTATAGTGTGTTGTTGATTATAGAAGGAAACCGTGTCCTAGAGATACTAGGTTGATAATGTCCTCAAGAGGAGCTCATAAAGATTGTCATGTTAAACCCTGCAGTGGACTTAGTCCGACATGACAATAAGGTTGAGTGGTACTACTCTTGGACTTAGATATTAATTAAATGAGTTGTCAGTAACTCACTTAATTAGTGGACATTCGATATCTTAAACACAGGGAGACTAACACACTCATAATAAGAAGGAGCCCAAAAATGTAATTTGGGATTGGTGCGGTAGTTCAATGATAGTTCTCTAGTGGAATGAATTATCATTGATAAAATTAAGTTGTGTGTTCGGGGCGAACACGGGATGCTTAATTTTATCGGGAGACCAAAACCAATTCCTCCTCTCGGTCCCTATCGTAGCCTCTTATTTATAGAGTTCTATACCCACCTTCTATACCCACCCAATAGGGGCCGGCCAAGCTAGCTTGGGAACAAGCTAGGGCCGACCTAGGTATATTATTGGGTGGTCGGCCCTAGCTTGAACCCAAGCTAGTAGGGCCGACCAAAATAAATTAAAAAGAAATTTAATTTTAATTTTATTATTATGTGGAAGATATATTTTAAAGAGAATTAAAATTAAAATATCTCTCTTGTAAAAGATCTACAAAAGATTAAAGAAAGAGATTAGATCTCTTTCCTTATTTGTAGATTGGAGATGTTTTATTTTTCTTTAAAATTATTCACATGTTGATAAAATTAAAATTATAGAAATTTCCTTTATCAACCATGAAGAGATTTTAAAGAGAAATTTTATTTTTAAAATTTCGGAAACAAATTAGGAAGTTTTAATTGTTGATTAAAACTTGTCTCTTTTTTTCCAATGATGTGGCCGGCCATCTCAAGTTAATTGGAAAATTTTGTTTTATTTTTCTCAATTAATTCATGTCAAGAAAAATTAAGGAAATTTTATTGTAATTAAATTTCCTAATTTGCCTAGGCCAAGAAATATAAAAGAAGGGGTAGGGGTGCCTTCATGAGACACAACCTCTATTATTTTCTCTCCCTCTTTTGTTCCTTGGTGTGGCCATCCTCTCCTCTCTTCCTCTTGTGGCGGCCGAACCTCTCTCCCTACCTTGGAACTCATGTGGTGGCCGGATACTACTTGGAGAAGAAGAAGAAGAATGAGAGAAAGCTAGCATCTCTTGGAGCTTGGTTAGTATTTTGGTTTTCTTCTTTGGTGAAGTTCTTCCTTTGTGGCCGAACCTTGCTTGGAGGAGAAGAAGGTGGTTGGTGGTTTCTCATCTCGGTAGATCGTTGCCCACACAACGTCCGAGGTTAGAAGAGGAATACGGTAGAAGATCAAGAGGTTTTTCTACAAGGTATAACTAGTAACTTTATTTCCGCATCATGCTAGTTATTTATGGAAATAATACCAAATACAAGAGGCTTACGTTCTAGTATTTCAAATATGTTTTTCGTGTGTTTTTTTGTTTCTTTCTTTTCCTTGTGATTTGATTGTTCTCTTTGGTTAACCTAAAGTTATTTTAGGAAATTAAATATTAGCTTTCTATTAAAGGTTTTGTCTAGTCGGTGGTGGTTGCTCCCATATCCAAGAAGGCCATGTGCCTCGCCACGTCAGTACTGGGAACCTTTTATGGAAATTAATATTTAATGGAATTAATAACTTAAGGAGACTTGGGTCGAACGTGTTAAGTTCCGCAGGAGATCCAAGTAAAAACCTAAAAGAACAAATAGATTAAGTTTTGGATCAAACGTGTTAAGTTCCGCAGGCGATCCAAAATTTAATTTAAAAGAACACATGGTAGCTAGGAAAAGGTTCAGACCTTTGTACAAAATTTTTGTACAGTGGAACCTATAGGTTTTCCGAGTAGCAACCAACAATGTTAGGAAAGTACCTCTGACATCATACCATGCATATCTCTAACAAGACAGTAGAAACTTCCTCCGTATAATTAGCCTGTCGACCATGTCTCGTGTCAGCAACACTATCTTCCAAAAGAATGTCGAGAGATATTACAGTGGTTCCGTTGCTTGGCCGAGCGGGATAGCAACTCGGCTAGGACTCCGCTATATCCATGGTCAGGTCTCGTTGTTTGGCCGAGTCGGGTAGCAGCTCGGCCGGGACCCCTCCGCTCTGTCGGCCTCAGTTGTTCTTCCGTGCAGTGGCTATGTAGTACCATGTCTTCTCTCATTCAGACAAGCTATCCAGTCTCCTTCACCGTCCTGTTGCTCCGTACTAAGTGTCAATTGTCTTACATATCATCTCGAGCTAGATGGGTGGTCTGCTCGGACATGTCTCCTGTCGGTCAGGTCTTGATTGACTCGACCGACCATTTTAATTGTCCTCCGTTTGACCCTTTGACACCTGCGCGTTGACCATCTTAATTTTAACCTCTACCTTGATAATTGACCCATGCTAGATGAATCTTTCTATATCATCGCATCACATATAAAAGTACTATTCACTTGAGATCCAACTTAAAGTGAAAGTATATCTAGAATCATATTTCTTTCTCTAAATTTGTTCTGTGTGAGAGTGACTTTTTATCTGAAATCATCTCTTTTCTGTCAATTTGTTCACAATTTATAATCTTTTTTTTTTGTGTTCCTGAAGAAACTTACCAACTAATATACTTTGTGTAGCGTTTAGTGAAGGTGTATCTTTTTTTTTGTTTGGTGTGGTTATCAATTGCTTTTACTTTTGCTTTTGTTGTTGTTGAATACTAGAAATTAATTTGTTGGTGCACCTAAAAATTAGTTTATTATTAACAATCCACAAATGAAAGAAAAAACGATAGAAATTAATTTGTTGGTGCACCAATAAATTAATTTGTTATATATATATAAAGAAAATTTTATGTCAAAAATTTAGCAAAATAACATTTCATCCTAAATTTTATTCTCAAATCACTCATTCTATCCCAATGTCATTGTAGCATATAACAAGTAGTTTAATAAAACTACTATAATATAGATAATTTTTAGTTAAAATTATTATAATATTATTGATAAATTTTGATAAATTAAAATAATTTTAATTAATATTGTAACTTTTTTTTTTAAAACTTTAGTCAATAAAATTTTATCTTCTGGATTTTATATAGTTTAAAATCTGACATTTATAAAAAACAATCATTAAAAAAAATTATTAAAAAAAAAAAGTAGGTCCGCATGCGCCCACCGTGCAAATAAAATAAAATAAAATAATTTAAAAAATCGTACATTACGGCACTCGCCGAAGAATCTGAGGAAGTATTTAACGTTGACTGGCAACCGGCGGATCACCGTCTTGTTGATCGTTGAATTGGGGAGGTTGAGGGAGGGGGAATGGATACCTTCTTCTTGTCTCACGGATCGCCCACGCTCTCCATCGACGACAGCTTACCGGCGAGGCATTTCTTTCTGTCGTGGCAGTCCAAGGTGCTGCCGGCGGTGCCCAGCGCCATCCTCATCGTCTCCGGGCACTGGGAGACATCTTCCCCCACCGTTAACGTCATCGATGGGCTGAACGACACCATCTACGACTTCTACAACTTCCCCAAACGGATGTACGAGGTCTCCCCTCTTTCTCTCTATTTTTCTCTTCTGATCTCATCTCTTTTTCGTTCGATGTGTGTGTGAATTACATTGGGAAACGGCGAATTGGGTAGGGTTTATTGCATATGTATTTTTCGCTGCAAAAAAAATTGAATTTTTGGATGATTGTCGTCCATAAGATCATCCGATTCAAGTAATCGAAAGAACCAGCTAGGGTTTCGTGGCATGCTAATTTTTCATGTTGAATCCTTGACATTGGGCAGAAACAAAATTACGGTATTATATGATGTTGTGGCAGCTAAAGTACCCTGCACCAGGTGCTCCCGACCTGGCAAAGAGAGTGAAGGAGCTGCTTCAGAATGCTGGTTTTGGTGGTGTGAAGGAAGACAATTCCCGCGGACTCGACCATGGTGCATGGGTTCCACTGATGCTGATGTATCCCAATGCAGACATTCCTGTGTGTCAACTTTCAGTTCAGACAGAAATGGATGCCACATACCACTATAACATGGGGAAGGCATTGGCTCCTCTGAGGGATGAAGGTGTGCTTATAGTTGGCTCTGGGAATGCTACTCACAACTTGAGAAACATCAGTAGGGGGCATGGCCCTGTCGCAAAATGGGCCTTGGAGTTTGATACCTGGCTCGAGGAGGCGCTTCTTGACGGGAGGTGAGCAGTATGGTCATGAATTTTTCACATAGCTCACAGTTGACCATGATCTTAATTAGTCTTGCATCCCATGCTTGTTCTTTTTATTTGTGTAGATATGATGAGGTGAACAAGTACTTGGAGAAGGCACCTAATGTGCCATTTTGACCATGATCTTAACTAGTCTTGCATCCCATGCTTGTTCTTTTTATTTGTGTAGATATGATGAGGTGAACAAGTACATGGAGAAGGCACCTAATGTGCCATTTTGACCATGATTGTTCTTTTTATTTGTGTAGATATGATGAGGTGAACAAGTACAAGGAGAAGGCACCTAATGTGCCATTTGGACCATGATCTTAACCAGTCTTGTATCCCATGCTTGTTCTTTTTATTTGTGTAGATATGATGAGGTGAACAAGTACAAGGAGAAGGCACCTAATGTGCCATTTTGACCATGATCTTAACCAGTCTTGCATCCCATGCTTGTTCTTTTTATTTGTGTAGATATGATGAGGTGAACAAGTACATGGAGAAGGTACCTAATGCTAGAATTTTGACCATGATCTTAATTAGTCTTGCATCCCATGCTTGTTCTTGTTATTTGTGTAGATATGATGAGGTGAACAAGTACAAGGAGAAGGCACCTAATGTGCCATTTTGGCCATGATCTTAACCAGTCTTGCATACCATGCTTGTTCTTTTTATTTGTGTAGATATGATGAGGTGAACAAGTACATGGAGAAGGCACCTAATGCTAGAATGGCACATCCATGGCCGGACCACTTTTATCCATTGCATGTGGCACTAGGAGCTGCAGGGGAAAGAGCAAAGGCTGAATTGATTCATCGTAGCTGGACAAATTCTACTATTTCATATGCCTCATACAGGTTTATTGCTTCAAAGTGATCTGCAACATTTATATTCAATAATGCATATATGGCCCATAATGCATCTTACACCCATGTCATGTTTCAGTTGTTGTATGTTCTAGTTGCAAGTAGATCTACTATGTTCAGTTTACCCTCTGTGTGTTTTGTATCTGTTGTTGGCTTCAGGTGTTGTAATTTGTCTCTAAACAGTCAGTTGCTTAAAGTGTGTGATTATAATGGTTCGTGGTAAGATTCACTCTCAGATCATCTTTAATATATGAAGATTTATCTTAAATATCTTTTGAGAGTTCTCTTCCATTGCAATGACTGATACAATAACAACTGCACCTTATTTTACTAGGTGAGATTGGCTATATGAATATTTATACATCATTGAGATCAATCCCACTATAAAAAAAAAAATGCTAATTTGGTGGCGAATTTTAGTGATGAAAAAAATTCATCGCAGATTAGCACAGACATTTGCGACGAAAACAATAATCGTCACTAACTAGTAACAAAATTTGTGACAAATAAATTTATCCTTAAATTAGCAATACAATTATTTCGTTGTAAAATTTGTCGCTAAGATTATATTTGTTGTAAAATTCATCGTCAATTTAAAGATTTTTCGACCGCCTTAGAACTAGGTTAGGATTTCAAATTTGGCGACGAATTCACGATTACTCACCAATTGGCAACGAATTCAATATTTTTCGCCAATTTTGGGACGATTTTGGGATTTATCGTTAATCGAGACGCTCGGGAAGTCACATATTAACCTTTAAGTCAATTGATTGCCCAATCAATTCCGAGTTATTTTGTAATCCCACATAATCCGAATAAGGCAATTGCTGTAATTGATTGACCTTTTTATGTCGAATCCTGTATTCGTCTAAAAATTGACGATGAATTCGGGATTCTTCACCTATTTTGGGATGAATTCGTGATTCATTGCAAATCGAGACGCTCAGAAAAGTTACAAATTAACCCCTAATCGATTGATCTAAGTCAATAAATTGACTAATCAATTTTGAGTCATTCTGTGATTCCACAAAATTTGAATGAGGCATATCAATCAATTACACCAATTGATTGGCATTTTGCGACGAATCCTGTATTCGTCCAAAAATCGGAGACGATTAAGGATTCATTACCAAATTGGCGACAAATGCTCAATTCATTGTTAATTCGACGATGAATTTAGGATTTGTCGTCGAATTTGAGATCCTACTAATAAAGATGATGTTTAAATTTGGCGACAAATCCATGCTGTCACGCATGTTCTTGAAAGACCAAAAATCTCTCTGGAATGCTCAACATCTACAAGGGAATCAAGTGTAGGTTCTTTCTATTCATATTGGAAGTTTTCTTGTCAATAAATAATTTGCAGCATGCTAATAACAACTCCATTGGGAATTTAAATCATATACAACAACAACAACCAAACTTTTTCCCACTAGGTGGGGTCGGCTAGGAATTTAAATCATATGTAACTAGAAAATCTAAATTTGGTTTACACATATGCAGATTTTTAAACATATTTATTTAACTTTAGGTTCATGATAATCAAGCTCGCCTTCAGTAAGAATTACTATTCCATCTGTCATGGAGTCCAAAAGTATTGGTACGTACTTGACCAACATATTTCATAAATGAATATAATTTTTGTATTCAAAATATGAATACTATAATGAATAGTGGGATATATGTTCAGTCATTGATGGAGGTGCAAACAATTATTTTTATGGTTTAGTGGATGAAATTATAGAGGTAGAATACTTTAGCCTAGAAATGTGAGTTATCTTGTTTATTTGTTATTGGTTTGACCCTGTTAGAGGGATGAAAGTGCATCCACTATATAATTTGGTTAAAATAAATCATAAAAGATTCTATAAGAGATATAAACTAATTGTGTTGACATAATAAATGATTCAAGTATTTTATTTTTCATATCCTATTTTGCATAGAAAAAAAATTGAGGAACGTTATAAAGACATTGCATATTAATAAGAGAAAGTTGTCAATACATTTCAGATTGAGGAATATATTATTCCAACGTTACGATATCCCAGCGGAGTAGTGATAAATGTGGATGTAAGTGAAATTGATGATGATGATGATGACGACGACGACGACAATGATGATGGTGGGTAAAGTTTGTTATTAGACATTCACATAAAAATATGATATTCCATTTTTATATATGTTAATATTTTATTTATGAGTAAATTTAGTTTTAATCTGCTAAATTACAAAACTCGTAGCTCAATTAGTTGTTTATATAAGGTCTCATGCTTAAATTTATATATTATATATGTTAATGCACTGTATGTTTTCTTATAGGTCATTAGAAGTCATTAGAGATGATATCTACGATTTAGTTCGCTCACATTTTGATCTATTATTAAACATGGTAAGTTTTTTCATATTTTTTTTATTGTGCATCAAATTGTTAATTACTTTATTCTAACAATTTTAGCTGACAATTTCAATATGGTGGGCATAGACTAAGTACTCTTGGCTAGTCTGCTTCATCACTTGGACCTACGCCTCCCATTTAGGTGCATGACCTTTTCATGCATCTTCGCCAGTACATTCTCATTCACCCTCACCAGTATAGTGGTCAATATAGGAGCATGTTCCTTTCGCTAGAGACTTGGCCGCTGAGATTACAAACACTCAAGAGTTTCTGGCGCATTGGTTGATTCGTAAATACTATGTTAATATTTTATTTTTTCAACTATCTTAATTATTTAACATTATTTGTTTTTAACTTTATGCTAGATTTGCAAATTTTGAATAGGTTATTTATGATATTAATAGAATCATGAATAACCATTAGAGATGTGCTTCAATGACATATACAAGCACCCACCAAATAGTTCTGGTGGAACAAATTTAAGGTATATCCTCTTAAGTTTATATATAATTAAAGTGAATATATAATCACTTATTTTTTTTCCCATTATAATGGGCATTCAATTGGGAACCAAGTGAAGAGGTGGAAATAAAAATAATTTTTAAGAAAAATATGGAGATCACATCCGACTTGTACTTAATCATGCAAAGATTAGGCGAAAAAAATCATCCTATATCACTGATGAAAATTGGATTAGAATCTCCAATTTTTGGACAACCAAGGAGAGGAAACAAAAAAGTCAACATGATAGGTTAAATCAAGCTTGTAATTCTAAAGATTCGTCTGCGACATATGTAGTAAGTTTTATCAATATCGATAAGCATACACGTATATTGGTAATCTGTTAACTCGCCTAAGTTTTTAATCTATTTCAAATAATTTCATTATTTCTAACAATATTTTTTTTTAAACCAAGTTAATGGGGAATCAGTCAACATTCATAGACACATTCATCCGCACATTTAAAAAAATATATAAGACTTAGAGAGAGATAGAGCTAAAGCAATTAAGGTTCTAATTAATCTTTAATCTTAATTTATAACTTAGATTATATTAGTTATGTATCTGCTCTCTTTTTATATATGCATTTCTATTATATCTAATTAAGATTATATGCATTTTTAAAATATTATTATTATAATTTATTATGACACAGGATAAATATGATGAGCTAGAGTTAGTATTAAGAAATTCATAAGTTAGTGATGAATCTAATGGATATGAGCCCCCTGTTTGTAATAATTGTGGCAAAAGGTGAATACGCTCGCTCCCAGCGCCCCCGCCAATCCGTCCCAGGATCAACACGGAGGAGGTAAATCCCCTGTTTGTAATAATGAGTTTATGGTTGGAGGCGAGTAAGGGAATGAAAGGAGGAAGGATTTTGGAAATGAGTTCTTTGAGCATAACCCAAAATGTTGCTAGTACATTTTCCACCCCCACCAGTAGTAAGAGCACAAATAAACAATTTGATTGAAGAGGTTAGCAATTTGAAGGGGATAGTATTGCAAAGGGATGAGGAAATGAGAGAATGTGTCGACAACAAGACCTCATAATACGACATCTTTAGTTAGGCTCCACTTCAAGTTAGATACCTCCTGGTTCTGGTGATGATGAGGACGATGATAATGATGATGATGATGGTGATGATTCTTCCTGACTTTGTTATGTATGTTTGTTATTTATCTTAGAATTAGTGTTTTTGAATATTTATAAACCCTTCATTTTTATATTTTTTAATTAATGTTTTTAATTTGTTTTGAATATGATTAGTGGGGCGAAGGACATATATGAGAAAGTAAATATTTACGTATTAAGTTTCCTATTAGTTTATAAGATTTTCTTAAATGTAAAATAATACTTTTTGTTTATTTATTTTTTGATGCAAGAAAATAAGAAGAATGGAAGGAGATCAAGGAAGTGTTTGTCGAGGAAGACGATGATTTTCTTTTTTATCTCTCCATTGTTTTGAGATTTTTTGATGACTTGTTAAATGTGAATTTTTAGATTGAAATATTTGATGTTTTTGGATCTAATGACTTGTAGATATTGATATATTGACTTGTTTTTGGTTTATTTTCTCATTTTGGATATTTTTATTTGACTTGTAGAGATTATAGATTTCGGTTTGGATGTTGAATAGGATGTGTTGGAATTCTGTGTATGTATAAATAGATTTAAATTTTGTATACACGATAAAAATATAAAAATGAATAAGTTTTGGGCAAAAATTCTATGTTTTACGACGAATTAGATGATAAAAATTTTTTTGTCGCCAACCTATCATAATTTATACTGTGTATTACAAATCTACGATGAATCCCATAGATTTACAACGAAAATATATAATAATTGAAAAAAAATAAATTAAGATACCAAATTGATATTTTGGAAAATATTAAATAATAAAGCGGCCATAATAATTAGAGATTTGATTTGTTTGTTATTTATTAATTAATATTTTTTATTTAGACAATAAGCAGGGAATCAATTATAATACCTACTAAACTATCCTATTTTTTTCTTTAGAATATTTATTTTCATATTTGTTTATTAAGTCAGGTGTATAAAAGGAGTCTAGAATCCCGTAGTTTAATCATTTTGAATTAATTGAATTTTCATTTTTCTTCTTTGTGAGAGAGTTTATTCCTCTGGGCGAGGATCTTGTTCTGTTCGTTTGTTTGTTGTGTTACGTCAATTGGTATCAGAGCGGAAGTCGGGATTCTATTCTATATCTTCTTTCCCAACTAACCTCTAACTTTTGTGAGTTCTTTCTTGGCTCTAACGATCCCCAAGCTAAAAGTGCCTTTGTGGACATTGATCATCCAACTTCTCCTGTGTTTTTCTGTTAGTAACATCAGGAACATCATTCTCACTTGAAAATTACTGATCGATTATTTGCAGTTCAATTAACTTTTGTGCATTATCTATTTAACTCGCATACTATTTATTTCTATATACTTTTACAATCATTTCTATTTGGTTACTTGTTTAGTTTGTTGTATTTCAAATCATTTTATTTATCTGATTTCTTATTTGTTAAGTCATTAATTTGCCCCTATTTCAAATTGCCTTATTTATCTATTTTCATATTTGTCTCATTGCCCCTGTTTTAAATCATCTTATTTATCCAATTTCTTATTTATCTTATCATTAGTTATAAGTTCTAACTTGCTTTCTTAAAATTACTAACTACGTTGAAAATATTTTTAAAAAATTATAAATTTAAAAAGATGTATGATATGTTTATTGATATGAAATTTTTTGGATTGAGCCTATGAACAAAGTCATGAAGATCTATACTTAAAGTGGACAATATCATATCATTGTGAAAATACGTGGATATTCTTTTGCACAATAAATGGTATCAGAGTCATAGTTCATACCAGATGTCATGTGGGATGGCCTTGAACGAAGTTGAGGGTAGACCCAGAATAGGTCAGATTGACTGAATGCTCGTGGGAAGACCTAGAGTAAGTTAGGATGATCGAATGCTTGCGGGTAAGGCTCGGAGCAGATTAGGTTGATTGAATGCTTATAGGGAGACCCTAAGCAGGTCAAGAGTGATCGGACGCGGATGTTTGCGGGGTGGCCCGGAATAGGTCAGATTGACCCGATGCTCGCAAGAAAGCCCGGAGCAGGTCAGGATGACCGGATGCTTGCAGATAAGGCTCGGAGCAGTCAGGTTGACTTAATGCTTACGGGGAGGCTCAAAGTAGGTCAAGAGTGATTGGACGCAGATGCTTGCAGGATGGCCCGGAGCAAGTCAAGGTGATCGGATGCTTGCGGAAGAAGCCTGGAGCTAGTCAGGGTGACTGGATGCTTGCGGGGAGGTCCGGAGAAGGTCAAGAGTGATTGGACCCAAATGCTTACGGGGAGGTCTAGAGTAGGTCAAGAGTAACCTGACGTGAATGCTTGCAGGGAGACCTGGAACAGGTCAGGGTGACCGGATGCTCACGGGGAGAGCCGAAACAAGTCAAGAGTGACCGGATACTTACGGGGAGACCCGAGCCATGAGAATAATTGTGGCCCTTCGTTTAAGGAGAGAATTGTTGGAATTTAATTAAAGTCTCACATTAGAAATATTTGAAAAAAATCATGGATTTAAAATGATATATGATATCTCCATTAGCATGAAGCTATTTGAGTAGATCTCAAGAGTAAAACTACAACAACTTAGGTCCAAAATAAATAATATCTTACTATTATGAAAAAATATGGATATCCTTTTACACAATATGTCTAATTATTAGTTTCCCCTTATTTTAAATCATCTTGTGTATCCAATTTCTTATTTATCTCGTCATTAGTTATAAGTTCTAACTTGTTTTCTTAAAATTACTGTCCTATTTAACTTATAAATCTCATTATTTGTTGAACCTCCCCATTGACCATGAGGAGAAACTCTATGCTGCTAAAGGGTACAAATCGTGTCCATGGATAACCTGCTAAAGTTTAAGTAGACGATCCTTAAATATTCTAGGTGATATAAAATTATAATAAATGGGTACATCAAATACAACTTGATTAATAATAATAAAAAAGATAAAATTTATCTAAATATAATTGATATATAATAAGAGATAGAGTTCAATAACATAAAATAATTCATACAGTCGTCCGTATATAATGAAATAAAATTTGATTGTTGTTATGATAGTAATTAATATTTTCTATTTAGGCAATAAATAAGGAATTAATTATAATCCCTACTAAATTATCATATTTTTTATTTATAATATTTATTTTCATATTTGTTATTAATTCAAATCTATAAAATGATTCCAAAGTCTTATAGTTTAATCATCTCTGTGAGAGTTTACTACTCTGGATGATTTATTCGTCCGAGCAGAACATCAACATGCTAATTGAAAATCCACATGATTTAAAGAGAAGCAGCTGAATATGAGCATCCAATAATAATAATAATAATAATAAAACTTCTTTTTATCTTAAACTTTTACAGGTTTCTTTTCTACTTTTGAAGCAAATTACTTCCTCATAGTTTAGAAAGACTGGACAAAGGATCACATACAGAAAAAAAAAATGCAGATTAAAATGGTTGTGTAAATATTTGCTGTGCAGCTTTACAAGAGAATAAGGAGCAAGCTGAGTTCAGTTCTTTTTTGAGTTTGAGACTTTGCCTAGCAAGGATCTACTAGCCAATCAAACATGAGCAAGAACTTACATATTCATACTCTCTTTCTTTTTTGCAACAGTCAACAGGAGAATCTCAGAAACAGTCAATCTGATATAACTTCTATTTGGTACTTCACCAATTAGGCCTAACACATTAGTTGGTTGCTTTGCAGAGAATGTCTCCATGTATCTTTAAGCTACTGGTTAGCTATGAGCATTTAGCTGCTATTCACTATTTTCGTTTTTTGTTCATTTTGTGTTTTTGCACAGCAAATGACAAAAAATTCACTGCCACAATAAAACAAGCATTGGCAGATGCAGAGATTGCATCAGTAGCTCAAAGTCAACTGTGCATTCTCTGAACTCCATAAAAGAGATTGACAAGTGTAAGCTGCAACATTTGCTTCTGATTTTGCATTTGTGATGCGAGCTCATAGAATTAATGTGAGAGTGAATATTAATGGAGTTACCTTGTTCTCTTTGGAACCATCATCCCTGATTCAGTAAGATGGAAATGGAGGCAGCTGGAGAAGATGATCGAGTTAGAACTGGTAATATTGCTTTTCCTTTTTGGATTTTATTTCATTTTTTTTCTTCTTTTGGCAAGGAAAACTGAGCTGTGGCCACAGTGCACGAAAATTTTCAATGTTAGACAAGTAGAACAATTCTACTTTTCATTGTTGAAGCTCATCTACAAGTGTTAAATAGCTGATAAAGGACTATATATCGAAATGAAAATGTCAGGGACTGTGTGGACTGCCACAGCTCATATAATTACGGCTGTAATAGGATCTGGGATACTCACCTTGCCATGGAGTGTTGCGCAACTCGGCTGGATTCTAGGTCCTCTCATGCTAATCTTCTTTGCCTTCGTCACTTATTTCACAGCGATTCTCCTGGCAGACTGTTACCGATTTCCTGATCCGACGAATGGAAGAAGAAACAAGACGTACATGGATGTTGTAAAAGCATCTCTAGGTAACTCTGAAATCAACTGGATAGTTAGTTGTTCTATCCCTTGTGTGCAATCTTCATATGAATGTTTTCAAATTGTACACTGCTCTGAAATCAACTGAATGTTTCCAAAGATGTGTACTAGTCAGTATGAGAGTTTGTTGTAGTAGTTCATCATAGTCATAATAGTTGTAATCTTCATCACCATTGAGCTTCATTAGTCCCCAAGTATTTGAGACCATGCATTGATTTAATTTGGATATCTTCAGAAAAATAAAACAAAATTCTGAACATCACACTAATTAATTTTCTGATTGTTTTTCATCTGCTGTTCCAGGCAAGAAAGACATTTTGATATGTGGAATCATACAGTACAGTTTACTTTGGGGAACAATGGTTGGATACACAATAACTTCTGCTATGAGTATGATGTGAGCTCCTTTCTGCTGAATCAAAATGCATCTTTTGATATGTCTTGGTTTTAATATACACACTTATATACTAAATCTCTCTCATGTTCATATGAAGGGCCATTGATAAGGTGATGTGTGTCCACAAGAAAGGTCCTAAAGCTTCGTGTGAGATTTCTGGAACATTGTACATTGTCATTTTCGGGATAATCGAAGCATTCTTATCGCAATTCCCTAGCTTGGAGAAAATTACAATGCTTTCTTACATTGCCGCGGCAATGTCTTTTGCTTATTCGTTAATTGGATTGGGTTTGTGCTTGTTTGAGTTCTTTTCTCAGCCTCACTTCAAAGGGACTCTACTTGGATTGATGGGAGCGAGCAATGTCTCCTTGGCCCCAAAGCTTTGGAGTTCTTTTCAAGCGCTCGGGAACATTGCTTTCGCTTATTCCTTTTCAATGATCCTAATAGAGATCCAGGTAAGATATGCTAATCGCATTCACTTGCTCGCAACACATTATTTTTCAAAGAAAAGTTTCAAATGATGCACTAATATCTCATGTTTCTATTCTCATGACTTTCTCATCGGTTCAAATTCATTACTTGTTGATACAATTATGTAGGATACACTTAAGTCTCCGCCTCCGGAGAATAGGATGATGAAGAAAGCGTCCATCTTTGGTATTGGTTTCACTACATTGTTCTATGTATCTCTCGGCTGTGTTGGTTATGCAGCGTTTGGGAACGATGCCCCTGGAAATATTCTCACCGGGTTTCAGAAACCCATTTGGCTCATTGAGATAGCAAATCTTGCTGTTATCATCCATCTCATCGGGGCATATCAGGTAAATTAAGAGTCCCTTACAAATACCACATATTTGTTATAAAAGGTGATTGCGCTCACCCTAGACGTCCCTTACAGCCTGTTCCCAGGTTATATGGAGGGAGGTAAAATACGAGTCAGCTTATAGCCGACCGCCATACATAATTGTTCAATGTATCGAAGAATGCTATGCAATCACTAAAACCTAGTTCCTCAAATGTTTTAACAGATATTTGCGCAACCAATCTTTGCATTCTATGAGGAATGGTTCGCTAAGAAATGGCCTGATGCAGGCTTCTTCCAAAGAGTTTATACCCTAAAGATACCTTTCTCCAAATCAAGAAGCCTAGAGTTCACACTTTGCAAACTTATTTTGCGACCGCTACTCGTGGTTGTTACGACTGCAGTTGCCGCAATGCTGCCATTCTTTAACGCAATGGTTGGCTTGCTAGGTGCCTTGGGGTTCTGGCCGTTGACAGTATACTATCCTGTGTCGGCCTACATAAATCAAGCAAAAATCAAGAGAATGCAGATAAAATGGATTATGTTGCAGTCTATGGCCATAGTCAGTCTGGTCATCTCACTTGTTGCAACGATTGGTTCTGTTGCAGACATTGTTGAACATCTGAAGCATGCTGAACTATTCAAAATGACACTCTAGTAGGGTAGGCAGTTTTCCTATAACTATTGACGATGAGCTGAAAATGTATGAATCAGGTATGTCTGGTTTAAAGGTTTGAAGTAGGTAATCAGACAGGGATCCTATGAATAGTGTAAAAAGGTATGCTCAGTTCTATTGATCTGCACTAAGATGATGGTTGAGAGGCTGGCCAATTTCTATGTTGAAATTTTGATCTTCAAATTGGAACGTGGCAATTTCAGTATTATGTTGATGCTCAAGATACTTCAAAACATTCTAAGATCAGTTTAAATGAGTGTTAAACTTATAATGTCACCTAGCTAGTTTATTTCTAAAATAAGTGTATGATACTAATATCAAAATGGGTGATTTATCCATGTATTCATAAATATATATATCAAATTATCACCGGAAGATAAACTTGTACTAACACAATTGAGTTAGGACACTGATTTCTCCGACATCACCTCTTCCCCTCCCCTATCATTTAGTGCTCAAATAACCATCTCATTAGGACAACATGGGGTTCAATGAGGTTCATACTACAGATCAACTCCCTCATAATATCAACAATAATTGTATTTTCAGTGTCTTAATAACAATGTGTTTAGTTGGTAAACTAACAGAGAAAGACAAGTCTTGGGGCACAAAGATGAAATTCTTGAACAGAAAGTTCATTACATTTATATAGAATGACATTTACATAAATTTCATAAGTTCTACCACATGGAACTGCAATGGGACCAACTACATGATTCTAAATCTAATTCCATGAGTTTATTTATTTCCTTGAGCTACATCTAAGATTACCAGACAAGATCCTATTCCCATATTGCCATAGATGTCGTCGAAGCAAAAAACACACGAACTGCTGAATAAAAGGTTAGCAGTTCTTGATGGAGTTCTTCGTGCCAGTGACAGCAGTAGTAGGATCTGCATCAATAAGCATGTTGACTACCTCTCGCATTGTAGGGCGCGGTGATGGTAGCTTGTTGGTGCAAAGAATAGCAATTTTGAGCACCTTTCCCATGCCCTCTTCGGAAAAAACGGCTACCCTAGGATCATAGATTTCGGCGAGATTTTGGTTATCAATATGGATGGACACCCAGGAGACAATGTCTTGTCCTCCAAAATGAGGATCAGTAGGGTTGTGGCCAGTGATCAATTCCAGCAGGACTACTCCAAAGCTGTATACGTCGCTCTTCTCGGTAGCCTTCAGCGAATATGCTAGTTCTAAGGGGGTGAGAAATGATGCAATTTCAGATATGATTACATACCTCGAGAAAAATATGTGCAATAAAAGTATCCACTGTCCAACATTCCTGCATGCTTTCTGTACTATAATATAATGACAACACTAACTGAGTTGTTTATTTAACAAAAAAGAGAAGTGTTCCTCAGGATGAAAAAGAAGAATAAATAATGTTCTAAATCAAAAGCTTCATTTGGAGAATAATCAGAAATCACAATACAGTATCTATTTAGTAGTAGTAGAATGAACTAAAGCAACCAGATTCATGCTTGTATTAACATAAATCCTAAGACTTTTTGTTTTTAAATAAAATTGAGGTATTTACGATTGGTTGAGATAATAAGAATTGAAAGATATGTATAAATAACCATGTGAAGCGCCTAAATGAGATATTCTAAAGGGTAACTTCAACAATCCAAGAACTACTCATGATTGCTCATGACTAAGTTCAAATAGGGAGTGAGAGAAAAATGGAAGAATGTTGGGCTAAACATGCTTTGAACACATACCTGGAGCTATATAGCCATGAGTACCAGCAAAGCAACTTGAATATGAGCCTTCAGCAAACTTGGCGATCCCAAAATCTGCAATCTTCGCTTCATAATCTTCATCCAGAAGTATATTCGATGACTTTATGTCCCTGTGAATAATAGCTGGAGAGCAGTCATGATGAAGATACGTGATACCCTTTGCCACCCCAAGTGCAATCTTGTACCGCTTACTCCAATCCAACTCGGGCTCTCGACCCTTGACCTGCCTGTGAAGAGCTTGGTAGAGATTTCCATTTATCATATACTCGAAGACTAAGTAACTTGAACCCTTTCCGGTCATGCAGGCATAAAGTTTCAGTATGTTCCTGTGTCTGATCTGTCCCATGATATCCAATTCAGCTTTCAAAATTTTCGCACTGACTGTCTTCCATAGTTTCTTCACAGCAACAGCTCCTCGGTTCTTGTTCAAATCTAAGCGGTAAACTTTACCCGTGCCTCCACATGCAATCAAGTTTTCTTCATCCAAGTTTGCTATCTCTTCTGGGTCTAATTCTGTAGGGTGGAATGATTCAAGTATCCATTCTGAATCCTTTTCTTCTTCCAAATCTCCTATTCTGCGTCGCTCTTCAAGTATGAAGCTTTGGTAGCTCACAAAGGCTAAGCCAGCAAGAAGAACAACCATTACCAGTAATATGCTGAGCATGAGAAGCATTCGCTTGTTCATTTTATCCTTTTGGCTATGGTTCAATCTACAAATGCTCAGATGTCTATACTTCTCATCATCCGGAGTTTCACCAATGCAGAGAGCCTCATTCCCAACAAATGCTTCATCTCCAGTGACCAGAAGAAGATCTGGTGGAATTCTTCCTGATAACTGGTTATCTGACAAATCAAGAGAACTTAGCTTCAGGGTCACTAAATCATTGGGGATTGAGCCAGTGATTAAGTTTTGCGAAAGATTAAGTGAATTCAGTGAATAGAGCAAAGCCAGTGCTGCAGGAATGTTTCCACTCAGTGAGTTTTGTGCAAGATTGAGATCTACCAAGCTACCACACTGCCCAAGTTCTGATGGTATTTTTCCTGTAAAAGCATTGCCTTCCAAATGCAGAGATGACAATTGCTGCAGATTCCCTAGCTGTGAGGGTATCTGGCCAGAAAAGGAATTGTTAAAAGCAAATAACTTTTGTAGCTGGGGAAGATTTCCAAACTCTGCTGGAAGTTGCCCAGAAAACTTGTTATTCTGCACGTACAACTGAGTTAAACTAGTTGACATGCCTATATCAGGAGGTATCCCTCCGATGAAGTTGTTGTCAGCTACATCAATGATCATGGCAGATGGCAATCCCCAAAGTCCTTCTGGAACTCCCCCTGTGAAGCTGTTTTGACTGATTCTAAACCTCAACAAAGTTTTGCACTCAGCATATGATCCTGGAATCTCCCCTGAGAAATTATTGTCAAGAGCAAGCAAGTATTCCAACTTCTTGTTTTGGCACAAGGACTTTGGGAAGTCACCAGAGAAGTTGTTCTCAGAAATATCAATTCTGCCGAGAGGAGAAAACCGACCAAGATTAGATGGAAAGTCCCCAGAAAATTTATTCTCGTAGACAGAGAATGAAATGAGAAATTCCAAGTCTCCAAATCCTTTAGGGAGCTCACCCCAGAAACCATTTGTGTATATATGGAAGATTGTTAACTTCTTCAGGTTTCCCATTGCAGGAGGAAGCTCTCCGGTGAACTGATTGCGTGAGATGTCAAATTCGCGTAGCAGCGTGAGGTTGGCAAGCTCAGGCGGGATTTCTCCAGTGAAATTGTTCTGGTAGAGCTCAATCTTGAAAAGATTGCTTAAATTGGAGATTTCTTTTGATAGTTTCCCTGAAATATGATTGCGAGAGAAGTCCAATGTTCCTAGTGATGTCAACTCATAAATGGAGGCTGGAATTTCCCCATGAAGGTTGCATTTACCCAAGAAAAGCAATGTTAATTTCTTCAAGTGACCTATACTTTCTGGCATTTCTCCTGCATCAAAGCTGTTCTCTGCCAAGCCAAGCTGAACTAAGTCTGGCAATTTGCCAACCCACGAAGGAAACTTTCCGGTGAAGCCATTGGTTGACACATCAAGAACTTGTAGGTTTTGCAGAGCTGAAAGATCAGGCAGATGGCCACTGAAGCTATTTGAAGAGAGATTGAGGAATCTGAGGTTTGAGCAATTGGCTAAAGTTGAGGGGACAGTGCCTGAGAGATTGTTTTCTCCAAGATCTAGACTAGTCAGGTTGAGCAAAAGAGAGATTGATGGTGAAAGCTTGCCTGATAAAGAGCTGTTTCGGAGAGAGATGTCAACCACTTGGCCAGAATCAATGTCGCATTGGACACCAATAAACTCACAAGGAGATTGGGAGGAGCTCCAACTCTCAAGAACATTCAGAGGATCTTCCAACTGGTTTTTTATTTCAAGAAGCACATTGTTCTCAAAGGATATCGATGAAGAGATGGGAGAAATGGAAAAGAGAATAAGAGCCGTGAAGAAAAGGAAGTGAAGGGACAGCATTGAGGATATTGATAAGATGACAATTCCAGTGTGACATTCAGTAAGTTTCGTGCCTGTAATTTCTACCCATAAAAATGAGTACTATCACTAATATGAAAATTATCTCCATAAGTATTCAACAATAGGTTAGAGATTATTGTCATAGAAAGTAATCTAGAGAAATCGTCATTTAATAAAAAAAAATACTGAAATTAAAGGACAATCTTTATATTTGAATTTAACTTTTGTAGTAGAGATTGAGGGGGTGCTTGGTTCGGGTAAGGAAAACGGAATGAGAATAGGAATGATTGTCAATAATAATGAAATGGGAATGATTCTCATACCACCCATTCCTATGGGTAATGACCCATTCCTATGTTTAGAGGAATGAATCCGTGGGACCCACCATTATTTCCCCAAACCAAGCACCATGTTTCATTCCATTCCCATTCCAAACCCCCCAAACAAGCAACCCCTGAGACATTTGCTACTTGAGTTCAATTATATCCCTATGCAATGGAGGCAAAGTCACTAATTAATGGTCATACATGTGCTGGATTTGAATCCAAGACCTCTATGATAACTTTCAAAATTTACTGCATATTTGTATCCCTAGGAATTGGAAGTGTTTTATATAAACTACAGATCAAGGTGAGATTTGAACCCAAGACATTAACAATAAATTTGGATATTCTTGACCTTATTTTGTGTTTGGTTTTCTTTTGATCCCAAGAGTGATCTCAGAGCCAACGGTTGGAGGATCCTAATATGATGTCATGGTATGACAATAGCTCAAACCCATCACCAATCGTAATGAAATCAAACCCATCAAGTAGTGTGGTAGTCAAGGTTTTAAAAGGCATTTCCAAATGACAGGTAATCAATTTACTGCATAACACATATGTGGTATATAGAAGCATATACTAAAAATATAACAATCAATGCATCCATTCATAATACAATATAAAGCACCCACGGATTATAACAATATAGAATAGATCATATCTATTAACAACATTATATGAAAATATTTATCACATGCAAGTCAATAGATTAAGTCAACACTTATACATTAAGTGCTGTGATATTAAGAGCTTGATTTAGTGGAGAAAAATTGTCACAAAAATTGTCATGAAGTTCTTAATCATCAAATGAATTGACCTATTATTTTCATTTTCACTGTATAGATTGCCTACCTAGCCTGCATATGTGCTTGCTTGAAGGGTCAATATGTTGTTAGGTTGCAATAGTGTCAAACAAAGTCCCACATTAAAACACATAGAAATGACTATGGACTTAGAAAGATATCTCTATTAGTATGAGGCATTTTGGGTAAAGTTCAAAAACAAAACTATGGGAGTTTTGACCCAAAGTGGAGAATATCATACTAGTGTGAAGATATTTGAATTCTTTTGGTCCTAACAATTGGTAACAGAGCCTGGTCTGCAAGGATTAACCACCAACTGTACACAAAAGCCTTGGTCCAATCAAGCTATATGGATGGAATATTGACCTCAAACGAAAGAAGTGGGGGCTTTCATGTCTGAATCAAGATGACTAGACATCAGCCAGAGAAGTCCTAGTTGGAGCTAGGCAAGGAAGGCCTAGTAAGTCAATTAGACTGAGGGGCAAGGAAGTCCTAATAAGTCGGTTGAACCGAGGGCCCTGTGGGTCAAAGATCAAATCACATCAAGCATATAAGCTTGAAGGGGCGGTCCTTAGTTTGAGGGGGGATTGTTGGCTTGCAATGGTTGCAAACAAATCCTACATTGAAAACACCTGGAAAAGATCATGGACTTATAAAGGAAAGATATTTCCATTGGCATGAGGCATTTTGGGTAGAACCCAAAAATAAATATGAAGACTTAGGCCCAAAGTGGACAATATCATACCATTATGAAGATATCCAAATTCTTTTAGTCTTAAGATATACCATATGCAATCGTTCCATTTTCTAAATACTTAGGTTGCCAAAGTCACTTTTTAGAGCACTAGTAGTATTAGAGGATGCTATGCGATAAGTTAAGGTGCATACAATATTTACACACGAGTTTCAGAATATGGTGCTAGAGAAGAATACACATAATATCCCTTTGCAAGCGATTTGAAGAATGAGGGTAGTGTACACCTGATTGTGAATCATGAGGTAATCAATTAGGATATGACTCAGAGTTCCATATTCAAATATCTCAAGCTTTATGAAGAATTTTCCAAAGTTATTTATTTTTTAGTTTACTCTTGTTTTTCCATAAACATCTATTTTTGTTCCAAAAGAGGGTTGGCTAGTTGTTTTAGAAATACTCTAGGTAAAATACCTTATCCTCAGTATCCTTACATCTATGAGTATCCAAGCCATTTCAGTATCCAAGCCAAATAATTTATAATTTTTTTTATTTTAAAAAAAAATCCTTTTATTTGTTTTCACTCTTCTTTATTTTCAAAAATAAAGTATAATAATAAATATAAATTTTATTTTACTCTAAAAAATAACTTTAAAAGTTTTTTATTCCTATGTTTAAAATTTTCTATTTTCATTTTTAGAAGATGTTTTTGGCTTTTTTTAAAAACAAATTATTAATATTAGCCTGATTCAACCACGGTGAGGCCAAGTTTGATAGGTTGAAAGATGATAGCAAGAGCTCTTTAGGTGTAACCTTGAACAATAATATTAGAGCAAATATATATTATATGATAACAAGAGCTAGCCCTTTGACTCACGTCCTTTAGTGAGCTTGAGTTCAATTCCTCTTGTCCAAGCTCATCCTTGCCCAACTCAGGCCTAAGATTTTGTCCCAATCCAATCTTAAATAAATCATGTGTGCTCAAGTCCATCCATTAAATTTATTTTTCCTATAAATTTAACATCAAGGTTATTGATCCGGAGGTAAGAGCAGGGGACCCCCGTCTTGGGGAGTCAACGCCACGTGGAAGTCAAAGGGCCAAGTGGCCGACCGGACGACTTAGAAAAGGTGGGATCGCTATGCCGACCGAAGAAAGGGGCCGGCCGACCGATGTCCAATTGAGGGCAAAAGGCGCCCCGGCAGGAGTCGGGGTTCCGGCGCTCGACATAAGGTAGCATACTGCTAACAGTCTCCACAAAGCACATTACCAAGTATCTCCCAAGTAGATCACTGTATATGGCCGGCCGGACGTAAGGCAAGTGCTGGCCGGCCGGACGCCCGACAGGGAGTAAGGAGAAAAGGACAAGGGATATATTCTGACAGCGGGCATGCTTTATAATCCAGCCATGCTCCAAATCTGACGACAAGGGGTTCCACTGTCCCATCGAAGACATGCTTGGACTGTAGCAGTATGGTGTCAGGTAAGCTTGCTGACAGGCCCTTACTGAGGTATGGGCTGAGGACACGTGTTTGCCTAGGTATGTGTGCCTGAGCTCCTCCCCAGCTCTATATAAGGAGCTTTGCACTTCACCAGAGGTACGCGTTCTATGATTTTTGGAGCCACTTCTTCGTTATTCGCTTACCTGACTTGAGCGTCGGAGGGTCGTCGCCGGGAACCCCTTCCGGGCCCGACTTCTGTGCAGGTTCGTCGGAGATCCGTGCGAACAGTCAGGAGATCTACGTCAGCAGCTTGGAGAGCGCCACGTGCCCAGCGTCCGTTAGTTCAGCGATTCGGACAGGATCAGTTATTATATGATAAAAGACTATAGGTTCTAGAATTAAACAAATGATCACCCTAAAATTATTTAACATCAGAGTTATTATTATATATGAAGCTTTTAAGCAGTTTACAAATAAATATTTCTTCAAATATAAAAATTATAATTTCAGATGAGTTTGGGCCGGCTCCAGAGTTGAATTCAGACTTAAGTAGGCCCTTAGAAATTGATTTCATCAACACTTGAGTTCAAGGTAAAAGGGAAAAAAGGAAAACAATTTACTTAACTAAAAGAGGCATAAATGGACAGTGTAACCGATGATCATGCCTTAGTCGGGACAAACATATTTTTTAAGCCACTTTAACAAAGAGAATGCACCAGTAACTTTTTATAGTTGTGATGAATCGACATACTTTTAATACTTTAACTCATTGCTATTATCTTTAGCACAAGTTAACTGTGAATTTGTAGTTTTTTTTTAAATTTTTTTGAGAGACTAACAAAATTAGCTGTGCATCATATAAATGGATAATACCATATTCATAAACCCAAAAACTAAGTGATACAATTAAAATTAATAACACATGGGAAATGGCTAGATGGCATCATATGAACAGAATACCAGAAATTCTAACCATCAGTTGTTCATCTCAATAATTTGAAATTGCAGTAGAGGAAGAAAGAAACTATAGATTGCAAATCTAAAGGTCTATGTGACGAGAGCTTTTTGTCATGTCAGTCAATTTAACTGAATGGTTCTGTGGCCAAAGTATATTGATCATAGTAAACAATTTTACTCCATGACATGCCACAAGAACAAAGAAAAAGTATATATGATAAGAACTATTTACTATGTCAATTAATTTAACTGAATGCGTCTGTAGACAATCTATATTGATCGTAGTAAATAATTTGATTGGTTGGCATGGCACAAGAACACAGAAAAAAAAAATTGTTTTACAAGGAACTCCTTGCTTCTAATTCATTTCATCTCTTTTCCATCTCACACAAGGCCACAAAATCCCTTCATTTTTCCCTGAATCATTCTCTGTTTTTTCTTGAGAAAAGAAGGCGAAAGGGAATGCTCAAAACGATAGACTCCACGAACTCAAATCGGAAAGAGAACTCACAAGGTTTCGGTAAATTATTTCATACATAAAAAAGCACAGACGGACCAAACGTAATGGGAAAAATCAGTTTTTTGTTATCGTTGTGGTTGAAGCTACGACTTTTACACTGATTCAGAAATGAAATCAAACCGAGAAAATATCACCAAGCCCAGGAAAAAAAAAAGAATACAAAAAGAAGACGACACAAAGAAGAAAAGGGAGGGATTTCTTACCAGTGCAGCAGATTGTAGCCTAGCGGTTCGAATTCCTTTTCAAGTGATCCGGCAATGGAAGATGAGATGCCAAGGCTTGGGATCTCTCAAACTCGCTCTGGCCATGAAGAGATAGAGATAGATAGAGAAAGAGAGAGAGAGAGAGTGAGAGAGAGAGAGCAGTGGGTGAGTGAAATGGAAAGGGGAGTGGGGGCATTGAGGGCGTATTAATGCGGTTTCTTCCAAGCAAAGGATGGAAGCGACGGGAGGATCAGGAGTGGGGTGGGGTTTGGGAGAGGACCAGAGGCGCGGCTCCATCCATGGCTCCGTCTCCAGATCGAATGCCCCATGCCGCTGTTGACGTCCCTGTCAGTGGACATCGTCACGGACTTTTGTAGGGTTACGGAGGACGCCATGGCCTGTAGCTTCCTGCTCGGCGACTGGCCAACCTCCGTCCGGCCCTGAAAATTAAATGGCCACGACGTGCCAAAAGCAAACGAACTGGGACCCACAAAGCTACACGCCTGTGTTTTTTTACTAAGGCGCCCCTCCGAGTTTCAGAAATGTCAAATTGACCCGGTATCTTTTTTACAAATAAATATAATATAAATACATGATATAAATTAAATATTTAAAATAAGACAAAAATGAAGAGGCCATGACAAATCATTATACGGATGTCTATTTTTCAATTAATGTCTATATTTTTCAATTAACATCAAATGAGTATCTCATTTAAAAAAGATTATCTGAAATACTCGTGAATTAAATTTTAAGATAGCAATGGTAGCGTAAGTTGTAGATAATATTTATTTAAAATATAATAAAGGTGAGTGAGCCTTCTTGATTTATTTTATTTGTTAAAATATTATTTTAATCACATTATTATTTTCCAATAATAAAATATAATAAAACTATTATAGAAAGCTAAAATTAACTGTTATCGTTAACTTCTATATAATTAATTATGATTAAATAATATTCATTTGAAATAAGTGGTTGTCATGGAATCTTTTTAGATCATCCATGTAAAATACCCTATTTAAAAATTTTACTCTAAATTTTAAATAGGATAGTTTAAAATTTTTTACATCAATTACCTTATCCATTCTCTAAATTATGTATTTACGAGTAATACTTTTCTAAATTTAGGAAATCGATTTCTTTCCTTGAACATTATAGAAGAGAAAAGAAATAGAAAAATTGATATATAGTGTCTTGAAAAATAGACATCTAAAATTTAATAAAATAATTTTTTATTTTAAATTATATATTTTAGATAGAGAAATAGATGTGAATACTCTTTTACTTTATTGAAATACTATTTTAACCAATGTATCACTCTCTAATAAATAAAATCAACATCAAATAATGACAATATTATAAAAGCTAACAACTAATTATTATACATTATAACAATTACCTATTTAGCTATTACAACCTAAAATTTAAAATCAAACATATATATATATATATATATATAAAATAAAACATAAAAAGTTACCTTTCACACTCCTAACAACCTTCACAAGCCCGGATATCTGGAAGCTCGTCCGAGCACCCGAACTCTCAAAGATAAATTGAGGTATTCGGACATCCAAGCGTCCGGACATATGAGATTGTCTACAAATATTTCTAAAGAAAATTTTGAATATTCCAAATAATAATACTAATGGGTTGGATATTAAAATAATAACCCTTAATATATTTTTTATATGGATATGACATTTGAAATTAATGATAAGGTTTGAATGCTAATTTGGCATGATATGAATATCATCATGTGGCATGATCATTTACATTATTGAATCACGCAAAGAATACTCAAAATTAAGAGCACAATTCTAATTTATAAAATCACCATCCATAATCTCCAAATCTAATGACATGATTAGGGTTTGGGCGGCAAGCAAACTATATGCTAATGTGACATTTGAATGATGAAACTAACTATATGCTAATGTGACATTTGAATGATGAAACTTGTATTTTAGTTCTAAGTAAATTGATTAAGCGAGCCGACGTACGTAAGGTTTAAACTAATGTTTGATGGGGAGAGGGACGATATATGATAAATGCCTTTGAATTATCGTCGTAATAGGTATACGACAAACAACGACAAGGGATCACTCCACCTAAACCCGCCTTTAGCAATGCTAAGTGCCATGGAAGTGTTAAGTTGACTAGCGATGACACCCACTTCCATCACATCTAAGATCGAGTGGGAGCTCAAATAATTGAGTCAAAGAGGATCCAATCCACTCAAACATTAAAAAAAAAACAAAAATTATAAAGAAAGAATCTTGCAAATTGTCTTGTGATCCTTCAACAATAACAACAAAAAAAAAAAAAATTAAAACCTATAAAATGCTAGTTTCATTCTTTACATTGAAGGCCTTTTTATTCAATAAATTTTACCAAAAATTCTTAATTGATGACATTCACATTAGAATAATACCTTTTATTACCTCACAAAATTAATAATTATCATGCCATAGGAATTGTCATAGTTTATGCTGGAAGATTGGTCTGCTCGACTGGTTAGATCAAACACAGGAGGTTGATCCGTCCGGTTGGATCGAATAAGTTCAGTCACCGCGACTTCCATGGCTAATTCATGGTGTGGTTCAACCAGATAAACCTCAACCCGAGAGCTTGATGCACTTGGACAAATGAATTCAATCGATCCCATATTTTGCGTCCACAAATTGGGCAACTGTGGCTTCTTGGTTGCTTGTTGCGTGATGCACTTTAGGACCTGTCTGTCTCCTTCAGAAACAACATAATGTGTGTCAATTCCAAGTGATCATTCTTCCACCAAATGGTGCATGATTAACTCTATGATGAGGTTCAAATTAGAATATGCAAATAGTTCCAATCTTATCCGACAATTCAATAATTTCTAGACTCATCTAGCTAGGTGAGGAAGATAATTCAAGAAAGTTCGAGTATCATCGTAGCATCATCATGGTCGTCAAAATGTATTTGTTCCAACCATTCTAGAGTAAACTAAACGATAAACAACTCTAAGCAAGGCTATATTAACCAACCCTGAGCAGTGCTCATTATCATGGTTATAAATAGACAGTGCTATATCGTATCAGTCTATTTTGTTTCTCTGATGTTTATCGGTAAAAAAAAGAATCATATGAAATTCAAATCTTTTGACAGGCACAAGCACAAGGGGAACAGCAAGCAAAAGCAGGCCGCCGACAGAAATGCAGGTGGAAGGCATTACTCAAGGGCAGATCACATCGCAAGTGACTATTCAAGAAAGTGTTTTTATCAATGAACAATCAAAGTTGGGTTGAGCCCCACTTCATAAATGCACCCAATATAGAAAAAGAGAAGAGATCTAATGAAGAAAACATGATTAATTTTTAAACATGAAGATAACTCAACTCCTTAACAAGTTGTAAAAAAAAAAAAAAAAGGGCACTAAACTAGTGGAATAATGAAGAGACAAAAAATCATGATCTGTGTGGATTGGGCAGTTCAGATATTTGGCACCACTGATTCAAATCTGAGCAGTGACAATGATGGAACACCACCAAAGCCTAATTATATTCTAACAAATTTCAATTTCTCAATGGGCAAAGCAATTGTTTCACAATGATCTTCCAAAGATGTAGAACATAAAACTTGAAAAAGATGAATGCTAGAAACTTGAAGATGACAAAGTGCTTGAGAAAGAGCACAAAAAAAAGGGGATTAGTTTTCATTGGCAAGAGGAAAGCAACTGCTGAAAGTTGGAAGAATAGTGCACCTCGGTAAAGTGTGGGGTTCCATACAGCTTGTCAGCTTCCAATTCATCACCACACAACATGCCAGTAATCATGTTGGAGCATAGTGGGTGTAGTGATCCTGTTGAAGTTTCAACTTCCACTGTCATCACTGCAGTTTCTTCTTTTCATATAATTGAATAAGCATGGCATTGTTGGCTTCTTCGTCTCCCTTGTTTGTGCCACTATCTACCATGAGCTGCACGCGGAAGGATAGGTGTTAAAACTGTGCATTAAGAATGAAAACGAACCTCAGTAATTGACAGAATTTGAAGTATCAATTGAAAATGAAGTCATAGATTGTGTCGACATGCACATTGTTGTCAAGTGTCACTTGGACTCTAGTGTAACAAGTTAAAGGTGCTCTGTAGAGATGATGATAACACCCATGAAGAGTGCCCATACCTAGATTACTAGAGTTAGGAAGGACTCGTCGATGATCCTCGCTGAGGGTCAGGTGTCGTCATCCTCGTCGCTACCTGAAGCCAGCAAAGCGCACCCAATGAGCTGCTTAAGCAATCGAACAGCTAAACCCTAATCATTTTGCAACTAGCCAAAGCAAAGGCGACCGCAGCAGCATCCAGTTGGTTTGCAGTTGAACCTACGACATCGGCCATGCCGCCGTGCCATGGCAGTGCAGTTGATTGAAGTGCGTACATTTTTTAATGACAATGAAAAATTCATTTCAGTTGTTTCAAGCAGACAAATACGTAAAACAAACAGCTAAACTTCTGATTGACAGGAAGAAGCATCTTCAAAGCAAACAAAGTGCATTATGAGAAATATCACAATAGTTTTAGAGGGCACTAGGCGAGATTCTATAAACCTCGCCTAGTCTAAACTAAGAATTTCTTAGGCAAAATCATCTATTGGTTTCAAGATGAGTAGATTCAGGGAAATCACGCATTTCACTTCTTCATCTTGGCTGAGCCATCAAAGTTGAGATCGTGCAGGTTCAGCAGGAGTTCATCCGACTGCAGGAAGACCCGGTTCGATGAATTTGAAATTGTGTGAGCTATTTCCCGGGCAGCTTCAATCTGTCTTAGTGCAAGGAAAGCAGGATTGTTTGCGATGGCTTGGCCGATAAGCTGGGCACTCTTGGCCTCACCCTGTTGGGAAAATGTCGTACAAAATTATCAAAACAAGTTTTTAAAATCTCCAGTATCTTGTAGGTGCTCAAATTAGCATATGAAAGTAATTCAATTACCTGTGCTCGGATAACAGCGCTCTTTTTATCTTGCTCAGCCTTTTCGACAATGAATTTTGCACGCTCTGCTTCCTGGGCAGCAACCTGCTTAGCTTCAATAGCATTAGTGAACTCCTTGCCAAAGCTCAAGGTCGTGATTGACACATCGTCCAAAGCAATGTTGAAGTTTCTGGCACGCTCAGTCAAAATCTTTCGTATTTCCCGGCTGACGGCCTATAGCACAAGGATATACTCGTTGAGATCGTGTGGGTGAGTAACAATACCTAGTGGTAGAGGACAATTGATCAAACCTCTCTTTGTGTGATCAGCTGGCTAGCGTTGTATTGTGCAACCACAGCCTTCAGTGTTTCATGAATAATGGAAGGAAGGACCCTTTCGTTGAAGTTCTCCCCGAGAGTTCGGTAGATGGTGGGAAGCTGGTCGGGAAGAGGTCTAGTAAGAACCCTCAGACCAATTTTAACCTGCCCAAGTAACAGGCTTCCAACAGTTATACACAAATGGTGCCGCGAATGATCAAATTTTGGAATTACATGGAAGATATAACAAAGTATTCAAATTTTATTTCTTTAAAGCATTACAAGAACATAAATTTTAAAATAGATTTGAACTCCATTGCACGTGAATGATGTCTTTTCTACCTAAATTGTCTGGAAGCACATATGGGCCAAACTGGAGAAAAGTTTATTGCAACTGAGAATAACATATCTCTTACACAAATAATAATAAATAAATAAATAAAAGATAAAAAAAAACTAACAATCTGGCAGATGTATCATCCCAACTGTGACAACTAATTCTATCAGCAAAAATAAAAAAAAAGACAGATTTGTTTTTTTGGCTACAAGTCTCATAAAGGAAAGACTGCATAAAGTAAAATTGTTAGCAAAGGAGTACCATTTGAAGGTCGCGACTCCCAGAAGTACTCTCAACCAGATGAGGACGAGCACGAACATCATAGATGATAGGCCTTTCAAACCATGGAATCATCAAATGTGTTCCTTCAGGGTATACCTGTATACAAGATTGCCATGAGTTCGAGTAAGCACTTGATAAAGTGATAATGAATCTGCAAACTATAGAATGAAACTAACTGCATGTAAGCTTCATATTAACATTTAAAGAAATATTTAAAATTATTTAGTAAAAACCACCCTTGTACAAGAACTGATTAAAAAGATACACAAGGATAGTGTGCCTTTTTCAAGACTACGAGCCTTTCATTGCATTTACATTCACTATGGAACCCGCTCAATTTATAGAAAGTTCTCTGGGTACAGTGATGTGAACACTTCCCTTATCAAATCTAATTACTACTACACCCAACTTCAAATAGATTAGCATAGAAGCTCTACACATCTAGGAGGTTCACTGTTAAGCAAGAGATAAAAGGTTATAAATAGATCGAACTCCAAGAAAGTAACTCAGACACGATGAAGCTCCCTTTCTTTTCCTGAATAATATTTTTTAAGAAAAAAAGAGTTGTATATTTTTTAACAATCAAATATTATTTGCACTCATACTGAAAAAGACAAAATGAACACGGGAAAAATAATATCATCTTTCCTCAGTCAGCATACTGTATTGTTCTTCTATATTTTAACATAAGACAAAGTTAAAAAAAGAAAACAATTCATATTGTCATTTCTTTGGACATGTTTGGTTCCAAACTATAAGAAAAACAAATAATAAAGTTAAAACAATTAAAAATAAGACATTCATTGAATATCCATATAGAAATAATTTGAAATAACTAAAATATAAAGTGAATTACATTAAAAACAGAATGTTGTCATCAATTTGTGTGATATCTGATATTGATGACCAAAATGAACAATCACCGAAAAGCAATTTTGTTCATTTTGATGAACCATCAATACATAATAGAATCCGCTATTTTTCTTAAGAAGTGGTTTCTTTTGGCAAAAGACCTGTAAAGAAATCTACACGAAGAAATTTTACAGTCTACAACAGACATGAATTTTCAAGTTCAACATGTTGACTGTTTTCCTACCAAATAGTAGAAAATAAATCCAACTAAATTGATGGGTGGGCGAACTAACAATTAGCTCCCATCAAGCATGAGTATTAATAAGGAACAAAAAGAATAGTTGACATGGCTAAATACCTTGTTAAAAGATAATATTTTTCCATCGTTCAAAATGTTTAGTAAATCAAAACAACTTTCTGTTTCATTGGTTAATACTTCATGGTCCATGCAGAAGAAGCTCAAACATTTTAAATATTCGATGAAAAAATTGCAGGGCAGACTAAATACCCTACCTAATATTTAAATATTTATTGGTTATATTCTGCAATTTTGATGCAAAAGTAGAACCACAGACTACAATAGCATATAGTAAAAACCCTAGTGAGATTCTCCCACACACAATCTGGAAACAAGTTGAATACCACGCAGTAAATGAAATCAGGGAAACCAAGTCACAAAATCCGAAGATGGATACTCCTCGAGGGATCTAACAATACCTTATCTTTGATTCCCTGGATGCGATTGAAGACAATCGCACGGTGACCACCCTCGACGTTGTAAAGGCTATTAAGGGCAGCATAGACAACGGTGCCGCCGATGAGAGCAACCTTCACCAGTGTCCCGGCAGCCCCGGCCCCAGGAACGTTAGGAACCTTCACGTTCCTAAAGTTCATGGTTTCCTCTCCTTCCCGAATCCTACAAACACACAAACAAAAAAAAAAACCGATCAAAACTTAAAGATTAAGCGAAGATATGTGGAAGCGAAGAGATGTGGATCTAACGACATTCTGAGAATTTAAGAAGACACACCGGCGACGGTAGCGACGGCGGCGGCGATTTCGGCGAAGACTAAGAGGAAGGGCAAGATTTTGGGTTTGGGGACAGTGAATAGTCTGCTTATATACTATCGACATTTGTCTTGGGGGAAAAGCAAGAGAAAGAAAATGCGTTGAGTAAAATCTTTATCGGGCCCGATCCGACCCGACCCGAATCGCTTTCTTTTGACATTACCATTTTTTACTTTGAAAATTTTTGTTTTTCTTTTTTTTCCTTTCCTTCCTTAATCTACACCTCGAAGTAAATGGGTCCCGGCTTTTTCTTCCAACCTCCATGCAGGTAGGTTAGTAAAGGTTCTTTCGAGAAGTTACGCACCTAAATTTTTAAATTTACTAAAGACTTACTATTTCACCCTCCTGACAATTAGATTTTTTTCTATTATTTTTTTTTTCCATTATTTTTCTCTCTCTTTTATTTTTTTCCGACATGCAGAATATATGAATAACATTACATAAGATTTAATCAATTGTTTAATAACATTTTAATACATTTGAAGAAGTTAAAATAAATAATGGATAACATATTTAAACTTCTTGTAATATCATAAATCCATCGAAACTAAAATGAGTGTAATCGGAGTTCTCTAGGTCCATCAGTGAATTTCAATCTGTGACTCAATAGGCTCTCGTAACGTTAGCAATGTATCCAAATCAATATTTTATATACATAAACAATGAATGACATCTAGCAATGTATCATTGCTACCTAAGTGACAAAAAAAGTCAAAATCCAACTTAACCTGTCCATGGTTATTATCTTGTATGACTCAGTCCTTCTATCCTTGATATCTAGATTGATCAATAAGACATAGACCGTGTCATTCTCTTATCAATTTTTGTATTTCAATCAAAATCCACTGATGGATCTAGAGAGTTCCGATTACACTCATTTTAATTTTTATGGATTTATAATATTACAAGGAGTTCAAATATAATATCCATTATTTATTTCAATTTTTCATAAAATCATCAAAAAGATCCACGTTGAGCCTGATATGATTTTATATAAGGCTCAATATGAATTTTTTTTTTTTTTTTTTTGGGATGATTCTCCCATTTTATATGTTAATATTTATGAAAAATCGCAATAAAGGATGAATATTTGAACTCAAGTTTCCTTTTTTCCTTTCCTTCCTTAATCTACACCTCGAAGTAAACAGAGAAGAGAATGGGTCCCGGCTTTTTCTTCCAACCTCCACGCAGGTAGGTCAGTACAATGCTCTTTTTGCACTCTCAGCCTCGGTTGGTGGATATATTAGCGTCCACTGCGGCTCAAATGATCGGAGTGTTAGGGCACACTCTCCGAGGTTGCGTTCGCCGTCGCCGAGGGTTGCCGAATCTACTGCTGAATCGATCACTCTCAGGTGCGCCAGTTTCATCGTCGCATGCGTAGAAGCTTTCTGGCTCACTTCGATTTTGTTCTTAGAAGTGAAATTTCTTCTTTTTTTTTTTAAAAAAAAAAGAGAGATGGAATTTCATTATGTTTCTTAAGGGGAATCTTTAGTGTTTTTATGTATAAATTTGTTGACTTTAGCCAAGTATTAAACAGTTGCAGAATATTCAGATTCGTTATTGGACTTATGAAGTTTTCCAAAATGTCGAAAATCTGAATTAGAGGCATACGATTCTTGATTTACTATGTTCTACTGGCTTCTGTATGAAGAAATCATATAGATCTATGGCGTATAGTTTAACTAGGGAATTGTAATAATATAGGAAATAGTGTCCTTTTAATGTTTTCGAAAAATACAAATTGCTAATGGTTTTTGAACCAAGCATAAGATGATGGTTTTGCATATACTTTGCTTCCCTGTTTTTCGCGGTTGAATTTGGAGTTTGTGTTATTTATTTGTGCGACAGCAATTGCTATTTTTTGCTAATAAATTTTTATGAATACTTAACCATATAATAAATGGCATAACAAATTGCCCATGGCTGCGTGAACTGAGCTCTGTATGACTCTCATTGCAGGCTACGCAGGAATGGGTGATGTGATTGAGAACAGTCATAAAGTGACCAATTTGTTATTTTGTAGTCCGCATTTCCCTGCTGCAACAAATTACACAAAGGAATATTTGGAAAGCTATCCATTTATTAAGGTTCTTCATCTCACTAATCTTTACATCTTTATACAATTTCACAAATTTTAACTGCTAACATGTTCTGACATGCAACTGGATATTCAGAATCAGCATAGGTTTACTTTTATTTGATACTAAGATCTTAACAAATCTAGAAAGATACAAAAAAGACCCCTCTTTTAGATTAGTTGAAACTTTGACCAGACTTGCTTATTAAAAGGCTGAGGTACCATGTTTGAAAAACCTTTATGGGTGTTAAAATTTGCTAGTATAGTAGAAAGATGATCACCAAATTTGGTCTATGGAGATGCTTGGTCTCTGAGCAGGCAAAAATATGACTTGATTGCATTTGCAAACATTGGTTTTGTTCAAGTATGTTGAAGTTTGAATCAATTCCATTTGACAGTAATTTGGTCGTTTCACATATCTTGTATGACTGAAAAGTCGTCAATCTTTAATATTCTTATCCATCATGCTATTAAGAGAGAAGTGTTGCAAAGAAAAATAAAACCCTTGAAGAGGAATGAGTGGAAAGACAGGATAAGAGAGAGGGAAATATTTGTATTAAAACTTGTTTGAATGATATTGATCTGTGTATATATATGTAATCAAACTTGCTTAACCAATATTGATGTGTGCTGTGTGTGTACATAAATAGTTAAGCTAGTTTGATTCAAATATATCCCTATTTCCCTCTCTCTTATCCTCTCTTCTCTTTCATCCTCTTCTAAGCCTCTCTTCTTATTCATTCTCTTTTAAGAAGATCAATTTTCTCCTCTCTAAAGCATATTTTTTTCTCACCTTTGATCCGTATCCTTGGTGTTATTAGGAATAAGTCTCACTCCTCTAGTTTCAAAGACTAATGAAGACATGTTTCTGAATAGAGTACAAACCATGAATTTAAATTTCGATTGCTATCTTAATTAGACCAGCATTCACTTATGTAATTCAATATAGTTTAATGATTGGTATTAGATCCTGGTGTTGTCTGTCTAACTTTTTGCCCTTAGGATTACTGTTTTTGTTGGCTAATTGTTTACTGTCTGCACCTAGGTTGATGAGGTAGCTCTAGATGAGGTGTCCGATGTTATCCACAAATACCACATATGTGTGGTCAAAAACCGGCGTATGGATGCACTGACAATTGCCAAAGCTGTTCAGATGAAACTAATAATGCAGTATGGTGTTGGGCTTGATGGTGCTTAAACTTGCACCTGAATCTTTTTTTTTTCTTTTTTTAATTTTATTAAAGTTTGATCAGCGCAATGCTTACTTAGGATATTAGATGGGTAATAATCTTGTTTCATGTCACCACCATTTCAGGAGTGGATATTGATGCGGCTACGAAACACAAAATTAAAGTTGCAAGAATTCCTGGAAGTACGACTGGAAATGCTGCATCATGTGCAGAAATGGCTATATACTTCATGTTGGGCCTTTTGAGGAAGCAAGTAGGTTTTCAATCTAGTAATTGTCTATCGCTCATGCCAATTGGCTCATAAGATATCTTATTCCATATTTTGCATTATAAGATTGACATACACACATATATACACCATAGTGGATGCATGAATTGAATGCTTTAATTAAATATAAGTTTATTTTATATATGATGGTCATTTTTTATCAAGATAAATATGATTTTACTAATTGTACATGCCCTTGCACTCCATATGCAAATATGTAATCAGTCGTGCACATTTTGAAGTTTTGCTTGTTCATCATTGATTTCTTGAATTATCCATTATTGGATTTTTCTTCCTAATCTGAATTATCTTTTTTCTCTGATTTCGGTAAATACTTGGCATTTAAAGATTCTTGTGTTTTACTACAGAAGGAGATGGAAATTGCTGTTAAACAAAAGAACTTAGGAGTGCCTGTGGGAGAAAATCTCTTTGGGAAGACAGTATGTTTTCCTATTGTCTCAATTCAAGTTCCCAGTATTACTATGTTTCATATCCATAATGAAGAACTTGTGAAAATTGAGGCTAATGAAGAACCATTGATTTAATGCTCAGATGGTTTTGATGAAGCATGATTTGTCTTGTGAGTGTTTTTTTGCAAAAAGTACTACAACTTGCGTGATTGCTTTTTCTTTAAATCAGGGTTGAAAATTGAAACTAGCACTCATCAAACTGTACCAGATTGAAGATTTGATTTCTCTTTTGATTTTACAGTGTCGTGTACCATGCCACTAAACTATAGCAGCATTTACAATACCCCCCGGGATATGGTACACTTCCACAATTAACCAGGCATCTACAGGTCAATTCTTAGATGCGGTGCATTGTGGAATTAATTTCTTCTAGTGGGAAGACAACCCTGGAATGTTGGTTGTGGAGCGACGAGCCCTTCACACATCCTGGCCGATGGAAAACTTCTATGGGTCGAGCCAGTCACCTCCGGACTAGCTCCGGAATTAGTTGGTTTGAAGGTTCAAATAGAATGCGATTACCATGTATATATATAACCAAAGTGATAGATTATCTATTGTTTTTGTCATTATATATACATACTTTTTTTTTTATGAAGGGGTAAATATATATCATCAAAATATGCACAACCATATAGAAATAACTATGGAGCCTCTTATATCATGTCTGACGAACTGTCAGATCTGAAAGGGAAACCATGGTAGTGTACATGTGCTCGCTCGGGTACTATCTCTCTCTGCATATCGCGTGTCAGTCGTCTGTTCACCCTCCATATGAGACATTGAAGATGAGGTATCGATCAGCACCGTCCATCATCATGTGACACAAACCATCCGTCATGTAGCCCTATCTTTCTCCAAACCACGTATAGCTTAGCATCATCAATGTCCATCGCCACCCAATGTCCATGAACTGCCTATGGCTCCGCATCATCTCTGTCGAACCTCCTCTTGTGTCCGTGAGCCTAAGATCATCCGATGCCTCATCTCCATGCCTCCCGAAGTCATTTTAGCAAGTGACCAGCTATCAACAGATTTGGAATATGTTTACCATGAGTCGTTTGCTGTGGACTAGATAGACTTTTCTAGTGGGTTTATTCATCCTGGGCTTTTTGGCAGAGCCTCAACCATAAACAGATTTGAAGTGTCTTTACCGTGAGCCGTTTGTTACGGACTAGATAGATCATTCTAAAGTGGATCTATTCACCTGTATATCACTATCATCTCACACTGTCTCTCCCACATACAATCCTCACCCTCCACATCATACCTTCCTACTCCCTCTGATGTATCCTCCCCTCTTAGCTCTCCTCCTCACTCACACTACACTCCCTACATGTGGTAGTCTCTAGTAAAGCTCCATACACGTCGTCTTGATGCTCCTTGAGGTGTCTTGCATCCCATCCATGTCCTACTCTAGTAGTCCATCTACTTACCCACTCCAGCTGGCTCTGAAGAGGTGTCACTGTATCCGAAGCATCTGCATCTGGGTGTACCTAATGGGGAGGCATCCGTCAACTGTGGTAGTGTAGTGTGATGCCGCATCCTAGGCCCCTCCATATGTTGTCTCATGTCGCTACCAACTCTGAATCAGGTACTAGTAAAGGATTTTTTTTATCAAGGTCATACTTTAGCTTGACGAGGTGTCAGCTAGAATAGTGCCCCAGTTATGTATACTCTGTAATAGAGAGAATGTGTATGGCCGTCAGACCCTATGTGGTGTACCAAAATGTCAGGTGTGGACAGTGGATGGAGAGACCTCACAAAACTCCATGCAAATGGTGGATGCCATGTCATCTGTCTACTCCTCAGTGGGCTTGCTAGCACCTAACCACATGTATGATGACTACGAGCTCAAAATGCATGCTCTCGCTAAGTGTTCAAATGATCCCTACACTCGAGCGATGACAAAATGCATGCCCTCATTGTACTAATTTACATGTATGCTAAAATATAAGATCCCAAGTGGGATCGATCTATGAGAATGTATGCTAAAAGTATGTGAAGCATGCCAATATCCAAAAAAACTGCATGGCAAGAATGTATCAACCTTGCCTAAGTACCTGATCGGAGTATACATCCAGTGTCATGAAGACATGTACCTGTATCTTCCTAAAAACCAGCTCGTCATCAAACCACATCCCCTCAAACATACTGCAATTCCTTGCCAACCAAATATGATGAACCATCGCTGACATGACAAGGTGGTGAGTCCTGGTCAGGGTGGAGGTCCCTCGGAACTGCTACCTTAATGTTCGTAGCATGCATCAGTACATGGCCATCTAGGGTCGCATCTGCAGTCACTTTGATACGCCCCCATAGTAAACTGATCAGCTCACATCTGAAGAAGACATGATCCAATGTCTCCTCCTCGTGCCGGCCGAAGGTGCATCGCCTGCCATGTAATCCCGTCGAGCTCGCACCGGGAGCCTCCCATGGGCCAACAACCATACTGTGAAAGCATGACTCGACTGGAGGTATTTCTGCCACACCGTCTTTACCCAAGGCTCGAGTCTCTGAAATGATCATAGGTCATCCTAACACCTCCCTTCCTCTGGACTACCTGCCCAAGTTGCACTGAAGTATGGAATAGTTTCCTGTCATTTTCATGTAACAAGAAATGAAGATCCATGCTGAGGTATATTTGAGATGAAATTTACCATCATTGTCATACAGTATGTATGCATGCAAAATGTATATCCTAATGAGATAAACACACAAAATATCAGGAGCTGCCTATTCTTTCAATGCAATTTAACGGAATTGATTCTGATAACAAGATGGTTTCAGTCATTTATAAAGCGATCAACACATCTTGTCCCTCACAGAATAGTTTGACTCCATTGTTGTGGTAATAACCTAAAAATATTGTACTTTGAGCTCTGCAGGTCATCACATTGAAGCTAACTATTATTTGTGATGATATTTTTATTGTAGCAAGGTACATGTGTTCTTGATAAGAGAGACCTTTCCTGTAGGTCTTTGTTCTTGGGTTTGGAGCTATTGGAGTCGATCTAGCAAAGAGGTTACGGCCCTTTGGAGTGAAAATTCTTGCAACTAAAAGAAATTGGGCTTCAGTATCTATGCCATCAAATGGTAAGAAGAGGATGTTTATCTGAGTTCTACAATGGTAACTGTTGAATTCGCCTTGAGACATTTTGGTGTATGTTCTTGATCTAGATGAAGTTGATTACTTGGTTGATAAGAAAGGTGGCCAGGAAAATCTTTATGAATTTGCTGGAGAGGCTGATATAGTTGTTACGTGCTTGTCTTTAAGTGCAGAGACGGTCAGTCATCTGCCCTTTTCCTTTGTCTTCACTCGCTAGCATGTTCCTTTCTTGTTTTTTTGCCTTACAAAAGATTGTTCAACTTTCAGGCTGGCATTATTGATGGAAAATTCCTTGCTTCCATGAAAAAGGTTTGCAAAAACAAAAACAATACACCTAGCAATAAATTATTTCCATTATGTAATTAAGATGCTCTTTAGTTAAATAGATGTAATTATGGGATATTGCAGTCAATTTTAACTAACTTTTTGTTCCATTCCAAAGGGATCCCTTCTGGTAAATATTGCTCGAGGAGGTTTACTGGACTACAGTTCAGTTTATCAGCACCTTCATTCTGGTCATCTCGGTGGCTTAGCAATGGATGTTACTTGGACAGAGCCATTTGATCCTGAAGATCCAATTCTACAGTTTCCAAATGTTCTAATCTCACCCCATATTGCTGGTGTTACTGAGCATTCTTACAGAGCAATGGCTAAGGTATTGTTACCTTCATTCCAAATAGTAAATAACAATCACATTTCATATAGTCATATATGATGGTTCAGTAGTTTTGCTGGTTCATTATCTCTCATTGAATAATTATGTAGTATACGCAAAACTAAGTACAACTAAGATTCTCTTTTAGCAGATAAGGTGAGTTAGAATAAGTGGAAAAACATTTGGAGATTTGCATCTTGTGTAGTATTTTGTTGAATGGACTCAAACTATACAGAAAATTATTTATTTTTAAATATATCTTCTTCATCTCTAGTTCTGCATAAAGCTCTAAATGAAATAATATTTGTGAACAAGATTGATACCTGGCTTGATATGTTTGTTTGATATCAAAAATATAGACAAATAATTGTGAATACTAATGTTATACCAAAACTTTTGAGCAATTCAGCAATAAAGTTGCTAACAAACTTGTCTAAGGTTCATTGTTTTTAGTTTATTTTTTTATATCATACAGATTTTAGAGATTAAATTATTTGTAATATGTTGTAAATGAGTAATAATATAAAATATTATTTATTGGGATTCAATCAAATTATAAGGGCAATTATATCACTAACTGAGCTTTGTAAAGGCTCAAGCTTGGCTCGAACTCAATAAGCATTTTAATAAACCAGATTGAACACCATCAAACTTGTTTCGGCTTGTTTACAGCCTAATGCTACATTTAAACTAGGAGATCCTCTACAAAGCTTTTTGGAGAACTCCCTTTAGAATTGTCAATGCATGTTGGTGGTATCGACTCTTACATAGTATTAATCTTTCACTATGATTTTTTATTTTTTGTAGTATTACTTTCAACTGCAGATAACATGACTAGTTTCAAGGGTATTCAGTATGATCGAGCAAAACCTATACACTTTACTTCATGCTGTAACTATTTTATATGCATTGAACGACAATGTGTATTACTTATTTCGCCGAATTCTGTTCTCGCCCTTGAATTTATTCAGATTATGTTTGCGCCTGCAATGAAATTAGATAAATAGTTTATCTTAGAACCCATTTTTGTTGCACAAGCTTACACAAATTTAGTCGGAAAGTTTCATGTTGTTCTGATTCATCATCATCGCAGGTTGTGGGTGATGTTGCTCTTCAGCTTCATGCCGGAAAGCCACTGGAAGGAATAGAAATTGTGAACTAGTCATCATCCTTGAGTTCCAAGAGTGTAGTGGCTCAACTATGAACTAGTACTGCATGCTCAAAGCAATTCTATCGAGTCACTATAAAGTATAAACCATCTATTTTATAATGCATGCAATGCCTGTAATTCAAACCACTTGACATTTCTGGTAACGATCTGATTCGACTAACTCAGCTCGAAGATTTGGGTCTCAATAGGTCCCTAATTTTTTATACAATAATGTGCACGGGGAGTGATATGACCCTCTCTCTTTTTCTTTCATTTAGGTGCCATCCTTATGAACGTAAATGAGTTAACTTGTTCCGACAATTCACTTGTTTTAAAATGTAACATGATCAAGTAAATCTGAGAAATCCTCACAAAATGTATAGATATTCAATTTTTTTTTAAAAAAAAAATCAGCCGTAAAAAATTGTCAAATTGGTGAAGAAAAGTAGAGTTGTTAGACGGACTAATCTGTTAAAAATTCATCATGTGGTGGGTGAAATTTTTTTAACTCAATTCAAGATGAATTATGGATTAGGACTAATTAAATCCGATCACGAATCAATTATTTTTGAAGTTGATTCTTAATTTTAACCGTATAAAACGGTTATGATTATTATATTGATTTTTTAAAAAAATATATACATTTATAAAATCGTTTGCCAAACTAAATACTAGATTTATTAAGAATAATTATATAGTAAAAAATTATTAATTAATTATTAAATTATTAATTTATATATTATATATGATGGAAAATTAATTAACAAACTCCTACTTTTCTTCTGAGAATTAAGAATAATAATATAAAAAACTATTAATCAGTTTTTAAATGATCAACTAAAAATATTAATAATGATAATTTAGTTGGTTAGAATATTCGGAGACTTGCGTTCAAATCTCATGCTACCAACAAATTTAACCGGCCCGGTAAGGGTGTCGGTTATGATTCTGGCCAGGGAACCGGGTAAAAAAACTATAAAACAACATTAGATTTTTTAAATTTAGATGATTAGTTTTATATTTTGGATTTTTTTGCTTCTCAACTTGTGGGGCAACCTGAGTCGTACAGGTCAACCCGTTTGGACTCGTAATATATACAGGTTAATTTATTTTATGTTATTCTGAATTCTTTATGTTCATCAGTCGGATCTAATTTTCCTAATTATATTCATACCATCGAACATTAATTTAGTACAATATATTGAGAATAATGATTTTTTTAACATTAATATATCCAAAAAAATCTAATTCATATTTAAAAAATTATCATTCTCAATATATTGTGTCAAATTGATGTTTGAGGAAGTGAATATAATCAGAAAAACTAGACAAACACATAAGATTTAGTTTCATACAATTTTGAGCTCTCTAGGTCTATTAGAAATTTTGGTTGAAATAGACTGATAGAACTAAAGAGCTTGAAATTGCATGAACTAAAGAGTATTCGTCTAGATTTCATGATTATATTGATGACCTTAAACATCAATTTGGCATAATATATTGAGAGCAGAGATTTTTTTAATACGAATGTTTCTGAAAAATTTAATTCGTATTTAAAAGATCATTTCTCTCAAAACTGGTCGATGGCCCTAGAATCTTCAGAATAACATGAAACTAGGTCCTATCTATTTGTCTAGTTTTTTTTTTATTATATTCACTCTCAAATATCAATTTAGCAAGTAATAATTTTTTTTTAATATAAATATTCTTTTAATCTATTTATTTTAAAAAATAAAAAAATTACATTCGTCCACTATTATACTTAGGGTTGTAAATGAACAAAACATTCGTGAACAGCTTGGTGATCAGCTTAGTAAGAACTTATTTATATTCGTTCAACATACACCAGATTAATTAAACAAATAAGATTGAACAGTTCGTTAAACTAAACAAATAAGTTTGCACACATATGTTCATCTCGTTAATGTTCATAAATAACGTTCGTGAATAATGTTCGTTAATAACGTTCGTGAATAATGTTCATGAACCATATCCATTAATAAAATTCTTATCAATATGCTAAATAAATAATAAAATAAAATAAAAATAACTAAGTTTGAATTATCAAGCTTAAAATCAATCTAACAACTAAAAATTTCAAATAATCAAATAACCTTGAATTGAGAGCTTGATAACATCTAAACGAACCAAATTCGAACCAAGCTCAAGACAAGCTTGAATGAGTTTGATAATATTTGAATAAATCAAACTTAAGTAAAATTTCAAACAAACTCAAACTCATAAAAAATAAATCAAATTAAATTTAAATAATCATTTTAAAAACTTAATTTATTAAACTCGATTTAATTATTTTATCAAATAAATTTGAATATCTTAAATTTCGACTTAATTTATTTTATTTATAATTAACCCTGCCTATTCTGTAGCAGGAAATGAGAGGAGTAAAATAGATACAGGCCGCTTGATTTAATCATTTTAAAAGTCATATTCGTGATTTAGGTATTTAAAAACCTTAGCTAGTTGTGTAAAAAAATTGAAATTTTAATCCAACTTTAAATTATCCGGCGGCCGGGTAGGTCCGATCTAAATTGACGGTGATAAAGAAAAGTATATATATCCTTTGCATTTCTTTCTTCCTTTTTTTGATGGAAGCGTATTGATGAGAGAGAGAGAATACACGATATTCCAGGCGCGGATGGCTCCGATCCAGTTGGACCGACGGCGGCTCCGATCGACAAGGAGGTCCGCCGAATCCACGGGTGGTGGTTCTCGCTTCCTTCCGCCTTCAATTTCGTATCCTTTTTCCCTCTCATTCTCCGCCTCTTCTTCATCGTCGAGACGACGATGCCATCCAGCAAGAAGAGAAGGAAACGATCTCGATGAGCAATCGACAGCTGCGACCTCTTAGACAAGGTGAGCTTTTCTCCTCCTTTCCTTTTCGATACGATTATTTTCGTTTCAATCGCTTTTCTGCCATTCCAAAAATGCCCTAAATTTCTCTCTCTCTCTCTCTCTGATCGAATGCGATAAGATTGATTGTCGAATCGTGTTAGGGTTTCGATCATCTTCTTTTCGTTGCTTTTTTCTACCATTCTGTTCGTCTCGCCTTCCGATCTCATCAACCGGGAAAGAAGTTTTTCTTCTTTTATTACTGTTTGATTTCGTAATCATGGCGTCTCTTTCTCTATCTGAAGAAATGCGATTGACCGTTGAATCAGATTTTGGGATTCTGGAGTTCATATTCTGCTCCTGCGAATTGATCGCGATTCGATTCGCTAAAATTGCTTGTCGCCTGTTTGTTGAATTGTTGCTCGTAGAATGATTCCAGTTATTGTTTAATTTCAGCGATCGATCAGGCAGCAGCATCGGCAGGAGGAGAAGACGACTACTGCCCCTCGTCTTCCTCCTCCGCGTTGCTGTCGGCCCCCAAGAATGCCCGGGTCAAGTTCCTCTGCAGCTTCGGCGGGAAGATCCTCCCCCGCCCATCCGATGGCCGCCTCAAGTACGTCGGCGGCGACACCCGCGTTCTCGTCGTCACCCGCGCCGTCTCCTTCTCAGGTCTGCACTCTTCACCCGCGAGCTGACTGGTTTATTCTCGCCGTGAGTGACGAAGACTCCGCTGTGCGGATGCAGAGCTCAGGGAGAGGGTCCAGGCGATGTTCCGGCGGTGCAAGGTGATCAAGTACCAACTGGTGTCGGAGGACCTCGACATTCTCGTCACCGTTGCCAGCGATGAGGACCTCGCGCACATGCTCGACGAGTACGACCGCGTCGATGCGCTCCACCCTCGGTCTCCATCCGCCGTCTCCTCTCCCCGCTTCCGCCTCTTCCTCTTCCCCTCCCCCTCCCCTTCCTCTGCCTCCGACACGGCTTCCGCCGCGACCCTCGGCCAGCGCTACGTCGACACCATCAACGCGGTCATGCCCGGCAGTCCCCCGATCTTCAGCATCTCCAACGCCTCCTCCGGCGCGAACTCCCCCACCTCCACAACCGAATGCTCCGGTACCTTCTTCGCCTCGCGCCCCGTCGCCCTCGGAGGCGGAGGGATGCACCGCGTCCGGAGCTCGCCGGACCTGGCCGGCGGATGTTCCATGAACCAGACGGGGGGTGCCGGCCTACAGCATCACCAAAGCCTCCGCCACCATCACCATCTCCACCACCCTGCGCAGCACCATCACTTAATGCCAACCAGAAGCTTGAATCTGCAATGATACTGTTTCCTTAGTCGCTGAGGAGTATCAAGTTTTCCTGTTCCATGGCCATGAATGAGAAAAAAATGATCCAAGGACTAGAAATATCAATGTAATATATGATAATATTCTCCAGAGTTAACAACCTGAGGAAGATCTGGGAAAAGAAATTAACCCAGTGGCTTTCCTTCTAGATCCCGGCCAGTATAGAATTGGGAGTTCCCGAGCTTCAGAGTTCAGGCACCTGCTAACTGAACTATGATAGCCATGATAAAAACAAGACCATGAACCAAAACTAGTCTACAGATTCATCAACATGAACACAAATTACCAATGGATCACCACTTAGGTACATGGACAGCATTTATAAGAAGAAGAATCATTTATTCGGCATGTATAGTACATGAACTTGTAGAGTTATTCTTCCTCAAAGGTTATAATGAACCATTACTTTATTCGTCTCTGTTTATTGTGAAGGGACTTTAGTTGCCATCTTCAGCATTGATTGTAAACACTAGAGGATAGCTCTTACAGCGGATTGCATGGATCTTGCTTCTTCTGGATGTAGATGAACTTTAAAGGATAGGCACAACTTCAGCTGCATAACCGTAGAGTACATGCTACTGTTTGTGCCCAATACTTGAGTCTTGCTTTAACTTCATCTGGATCGTCTCCTAATAAATACACCAAAAAGGGATGAACCGAATAGCCATACTTGAATTCGGCAAAGTTGTTGCTTCAAATCAATGGCAAAGGATGAGAAACTCACAAAAGGCAAAGTAGCATGAACCATGATTTGTTGCAACATTAGTAGGATCAGATGTCGAGATTTAGAAGAAAATAAGAAAAGCTGCAACTTTTACGCATTTAATGGCGGAAGTTGATTTAGGGCAAAATTGTAGAAACAAAATAGTTTTTCACCCTTCGATTCCAGTAGAAAAATCAAAGCGTCAAAGTTTTAAATAGCTTGCGGGGAATATCGAGCACGACGAAGAGATAAATCAATCGAGGCAAAACTGAATCGTCTTTGTCCATCCTCCAAATTGCTGGAATCACTGGGAAGGAAACGAGAGGACCAAGCTTACCAGGGCTGGAGATCCTCCAATGGGCGAGAAGAGGGGAATTCTCCGAAGACATCTGTTGGTTCGGATCGTCGAGGCGTAACATCTGGCTCATGGAGTAGCAGAGCTCCAGCGCCGGGAGGGTGTTGCGGAGCTCGGGGATCTCCTCGTAGCTGAACCCGAACCCCAGGTCGAGGCACCCTTTGAGCTCCTCCAGGTCCTCGTCCGTCAGGCTCCTCCTCGTCTTCCCTCCCTCGCCGTTCCCCGCCGCGCCCAAGACGAATCCTTCCAGCGTCACTCCGCCGCCGCAACCGCCCCGGCCGCGCCACCTCCGGTAGGACCATCCCTTCGCATCCTCCTCCGCCACCGCCGCTGCCACGGCGTCTTCGTCTTCCTCCTCGCTCGGCCTTTTCTTCTCCATGAAGGCAGCCATTTCCCACAGCCATTTAAACGGTCGGTTGTCGTTCTTATAGTAACGGACCATTTGATGACGAGGATGGACGGATGGATAGATGGTATGGTATAGAACGTGTGTGCATGCCATTAACCCTTGAAACGGACCTCCTTTTATATAATATGGGAACGGACCGTAAAAGGTGTTGTGCGTGCTATAACCATATGATTTCTGTTCTATATTTCTGACCGCATAAAGGGTAGAGTGCGGGCTCAGTTGATACTAGTTTGTTGGAAATGATATAGGGTCGGGTCTAACCAGGTTGAAACTTTCTCGAAGCATCAAGAGCCAATCTCGAGTGAATCACGGCAAAGTAAAAGGCTAAGGCATGCCCTCGGTCGCCATGGGCTAACACAAACTAGTTTGCCCGAACTACTCGAACTATGTGGTCAGCTCAATCCTCCTAGTCGTAGAAATATCTGAGAGACAGATTGGTAGGAATCTTGTGAAGAATCTTGCTAAGGTTTTGGACCACGTCAGAAAAGACAAGTGGATGATGAGGAACCCTACTTTTGCTTTGCGAAATGGCATGTAGCTAATCACTTGGTCTGCTGCCCAGAGGCCAAAAGCCACTGCTGAAAGCTCAGCAGACTGCAGTGCAGTGAGGGACCATAACTTGGATCTGACGGAGGTGCTGAGATGAGCGAATCGTTTTTTACTATCATCTCGCAACTGAGAACAAGCCAGTATCAATGTGTTTTGACTTTAGAGTGCCATTCTTGCTTGTTCTAGGTTTGGTATGTACCAGTGTTGCTGAACCTGAGCCGCAAGGGTGAGCACACTCAGTTGTGAACAGACACTTATCATATTGCTAGGTTAACAAGGTCTCAGAACCACTTCTCATTGATGTCAAATACAATGCATAAAAGGATCCTTGAAGATCAAAATAGCCGTGCTTATAAATTAAGAACATGGAGATGAGCACATTTTGAAACATCGTGTGGCGTCTATATAATACTGTCCTTTATATTGGATTAAAGAAGAAACAAACCACTTTGCCCACCAGTTCCTCTTGCTTACAATTGCGCCTTGGAAAAAAAAATATTACTGATAAAAGAAGAAATGGAAGAAAATATAGACACTTCTATACTGCGCATTATTAGATTTATCGGGTGTAAACTGATCCTGGATCAGATTCAACAGCCAGCAGCTTTCAAGAATTTGTCGTACGGACTTGCAGGTGGTAGCCTGAAGGACTGCTCAGACTCACTCAACACAAAGTTATTATGTTCTTGCTCCTTGTTAACTGATCTTATTACTGATGATGGAGAATGCAGAATCTGCGACAAGATGTAGAGGGTGTCAATTGCAATTACTCACTTGAAGAAAGATGGTTCTGAACATGTATGTACAGAGACTTGCCTGGTTTGTATTCACTGCATTTATGATTTTCTCTTCTGGCATGACTCTCCAGTCAGCTTGTTGTTGCTTGAAGCTCTGAAGCACAGACAGCTTTTCTTGCTTTCCATTCATAAGGGCTTCGCATTGGCTTTTCATCTGGTCGTATGGTACTGGAATTATTGACGGCGGCAAACTAGCAACTTGCCGTGCTGTCTCGTTAACCTGCAAGGAGATTTGGATTGCATTTCATGAGACAAAAAGTATACATGTAACGTCACAAATGTGAGAATATTATTTGATAATCTGTAAGGTTGGTGCCAAGAGTTTGAGTGGTTCCTAAACAAGAAAGCAGACAATTTGAAATCAGTTGTAATTCTTCCAAAGCTTTAAAAAAAAACTATAGCACTATCCTTTACCGATTATCAGGTAATATCATGAGCCTAAATGATATTATTGAGTAAATATAATTTAGTGCAAGAACTAAAACATAAGAGAAAAACGGGTAAACAGTTCTACCAAAGCCTAAGAATCAAGCTTAGATCCTTTATTTTCATATATTCCTTTGTTAGTTAGGTAATAAAATAAATAAAATTAACAGTTTACATTAATTTCCAGAAATTTTTATTCTCTCTCAATCTTGGTTTTCCCAAAGTGTCATGATAGGACTATATAAGAGGGGGAAAAACAAAATCATGCATGCAGTTCATCTGAAATTCACACAATATTTTGGCTATCAAAATCTTGATGACCTGAGTTTGAGGAGTATCTTCATTATGTGCGATAATCTATAACCCAAAATTTGATCAATCAAACAAAAATAAATCATTTATCAGAGTGTTTTTTGGTTTGTAAGCTAGGAAAACTTTGCATATATAGCTAAGAGAGTATATTAATTAGTGTCTTTGTTAGTGTTATTGGCTTATTGTATTAAACCTTAAAGTATAGCAATCTTTTTATTGTTATTCCAATCAATAAAGTAGTTTTTAATTAATTTTTGAATGATATATCTTTATTTTCGAATTTTAGTTTACAATTGAGGCAACTCCAAATCAAAACCACATGATTTTGGATTAGACTTTCCAACCTGAAATATGTTAGTTTGGCCTTTAATTTTATTACCAAACTGATAAACTTAACTGCCTAAGCTACCGTAAGATGTTTGTCCTGGATTTCAAAGGTAATACATACCGACTCAATCAATTGGTTGACATTCAAGAGATCAAAATTATTTGTAGACTCTGACATTTTCCCATCTGATTGACTTCTGAATGCTTCTGAAAATGTGTCCACATCCTCCAAAAGCATAGGAGTCATGACCTGCAAATAAAAGAATAAAACTAGGAAGATATCATTTATGAGAAAGTTGATTTTAACTGACAACTGAATAACAATAAAAATAGTACCTCTTCATAAGATTGACTTCCATTCTGCAAAAGAGGCGAAGATGGATAAGGTGTCTCCATGAATAAAGGTGCACCAGTTGGAAGGGTATCATCTGGTGAAAATTCTTGCAAGATCTGCTCTCTTATGGATACGAGTTTTTCCTGGGATTTCATTGACAAAACATTTAACAATTAGCCACAATAAAATGATCGAAAAGAAAAAAAAAATCAGGAAGGTGGAATTAGCTAAAAAAATTAAAGCATGGGCATGCAAATAAATTTACCTTTGGTAGACTCACAAATCTCTTTGTTAACTGTGAAATGACAGTCTCTTTTAGTTGTGTATCATCATTTTCAACTTTCTCAAGGAACTCCATTGCAGCAATATCATCTTCTTCAGAACCATAAATGTAACTGCAAGATTCTGTTTCTTGCAACCTACTATCTTCACTTAGACAAAGATGAGAATCAGCCTGTAAAACAATTGCCCACATCAGTGCCTTGTCATAAAGGACTACTTAATACAAAATTAGGATATATATATATATATATAAATAAAGTGAAAAAACATTCTGAAATGTCTAACCATTGTGCCCATCTTAATTGCAGTAATCACTTCAGGAAGATCACTGACCCTCGCTGAAATTATAAGCATTGACGATGCCAAGGTATACAAACATCTTCTACGTGAAGGTTCCAAAGAGTCTGCTTTACTCATGATATTTTAGAACAAAATGAAATTTTCAAGGCACACTGATGGCATAATATTGAAATCCCTTAGAAAATCCATTTAAACATTTAATTGAATAATACTTCAGAAGTAACTTGCATTTACAGACAAGCAAGGAAGAACAAAGGAAGATTTGTCTTTTAAAAATTACAATTACTCCACTGAAATTTTAAACTGCCTTAGAATAAAGTTTATGTATCCTATTCTCCATGTCTACGACAACCCAAGGCTAGAAACAAACAATGTTGGCTGGCTAGTTAAGTTTTTTTTATTCAGAAGGGAACCAATTCGAATAAAATTAAAGGGAAATTGCTAAATCTAGGATGAAGTTTCAATACTCTAGTGTGAAATTTCAATTTTAATTTTAACAAATCTATTAACATATTTTCAATTCCATAACAAATATAACATATTGTCAATTTAATCAGTACATAATATGTTTTAAAATTAATTAACATATTAGCATATGATTTATTTTACCATTATGGTAAAAAAAAAAACATTATAGCCAAAATAATAATATTTTAAAAACATCTTGTAAAAATGTCATGTAACTTACATTTAACATTATTGCAAGAATTTTTAAACAGTAAAGATATTAAAATGTAGTTATTTGATTTAGAATGTTCTTTTTTTACAATTATTTAAATAATTCATATACTAATATGTTAACTAATTTTAAGAAATTTAAAACATATTATCTATTTTGTTAAATTGTTAATATCCTAGATTTGTTATAAAATTGAAAGTATGCATAAGTCTGTTAAAAATTGAAAGTTCATTCTAGATTTGTTTAATTATCAAAAATTCGTGCTAAATTTATCAATTAATCCTAAAATAAACCTCTTTGGAGAATTAGACTACAGAATTATTAAACTCACTTCTTAGATCAGATTTAGCCTACTTTGCTTGAATCTTAATTAGATTGAAAATGTTGTAAAACCTATAAGTATGGTCCTAGAGATTGACAGTTAGTTTGCAGTCCTACAGTTTATTAGCAAAGTTCTCTTTGATTCTCTAATCAAGGTAAATCATCACATCACCTCCCCTCTCTTCCTATTCCCCAATACCTGAGCTACCAAATATAAACGTGTTTTCTACCTATTATTGGTAGTATTATTTTACTCGAATCTATTTAATAGGTATATAAACTCGTTTAATGAGTATTCACTAATATTTGTCCTAGTGTCCTCCATGGCATATATATGTTTCACAAACGTACAAGTATAAACTGCCATATCCAGAGATGTGATCTTATCTTAATCACATGTGCTAGTGGCGGAGACGATGCTACATGTATTATGATTTGAGGGTCATTCTCGGGTGGGAGTAACTTCAATTTCTATGCCCACTTATCATTTTGGGCGTGATTAGATGTGATCTCTATTTAAAAATGAACATTAGCTATATCGCCAAGTATTTGAGTTTACCTATAATATATCAAATCAACCGATCAACACACTCTATTTAGATAAATCAATGGCCATTGCTTAACAATTAAAATAATTATCCTAAGCAATCCATAATTCTATATGAAAAGAATTTGAAGGTAAAATTACACATAACACAAAACATATACCATATAATAATGAATGTTAACAACCCATCATAATTCATGTAAGAAAATATATATACCAACTTAAACAGCACAAAAAAAATATGCTTCTTGTTTATCTTTTCAGTAAAATTATGTTAATCAAGTCATATTAACGATGGTGTAATTCTATCTATGCAATTACTTACAAAGCTTTCTAAAACAATGCTATCTTGGACGAAATTATCTTTCAGTTTCAAAATTTGATCTTTAGAACTTCAAAACCATTAATCGCCATTGAATCACATCTCCAATGAAACATAGGTTTACAATTAGAACTAGAATATATTTAAGAACAACAATAAATATACATATGGAAAAATACGAAGAAAGTAAACCAAGGTGATATTGTACTCAATTTGGAACATGAGTTAAACCTAAAAAACACTAGCAACTGATTACTGAGTATATTAGCAAGAGGAACATAGCACACAAAATTAAACTTCCAACTTGGAATCATGTAAAATAAAATTGGTCTGTTATGAACTTTTCATGATTTTCACATTGAAAAGTATTCATATCTGAGTGATCAAGGAATAAAAAGTAGCATGATGATCAAGGAACTCACTTCTATTATCTAGAGAAATCCTCCTCAATGAGAATGCTAATTGAAAACACCGAACCAGGGCCACATGACTAGAGTTCTGGAAGAGTATATAAAGTGTCAATCAACATTGAAAAGCAAAAAATTGTAGCATTGCTGCTAAAGGGCAGATATTCACAATCAAAGAGTACAACAGGAAGCAATATGCATGGAAAATTTTAATGGGTCATGGTCGAAAACACTAATGCATGCAACATGAATGCACAAGATGTTTTATTATAAATCAATAAATGAACCACTTTCCTAACATCTAAATTTTTTTGCTCTAATTGATTATCATATTAGCACTGTCACATGTGGTATTCTGAATCTTCACTGTATTTATCTTAACATCCATTAGGAGACCATTAGTTAGTCTGTAAGTCTTGGTTTTTACTTTGTCGTAATCGGGTGTATAGTTCCAGCCAGTTCAATTTGACTATGATGAAGATAGGACATATTGTGACTTCTTGATCTTTTGAGAGAAATGGTTACCATTTGAAATCTTCAATAATATGGAAAAGAAAACTACACAAAAGTAAGTAATATGTCCAAAAAGGTACCTTTGTTCGAGAAACTAATAAAATTAGACTGCATGTGTGAGCCAATGCCTCAAAATTTGCAGGCACATTTTCTGGTGATATGGCTTGGACCCAAATTGATGAGAGTAAAAGACCCAACTGGTGACTACTCAATCGCATAAGTATCAGATCCTGCGCAGTCAAATGAAAAGGGCAGATTAGAATAGAAAATTCAACAGTTATGGGAATATCACTCCAATCGGTAGTTGTGAAATATCTCATTCAATGACCGAAAGAATTACAGTGCCTACTTCCTCTTCAAGTCTGCCAACATCTTTCCCCTCACTTGATTCATCAAGATGAGGAAACACCATGCTCTGACTTTTGCTCTGGAAAGAGTCAACTCTGTATTGACCAGAGCTTGCATCAGAGTTTTTCATTTGACCATCTGTGCCCTTTTCCGTGGCCTTATCTTTTTCCCTTACATTTACTAGGGATCCATTGGCATTGGATCCCTTGAGTCTGAGCTTTTCCAAAATGATTCTTGAGGAGGCATAACCTGAGAGTGCTACCAAATGTGTTCCTTCTGGATCATATCCATTGAAAGAAAGTGGAATACCAGGAGTTGACCAAGGACAAATAATTGTGGGCATAAGAATAGCAGAAAAGATCCGATGAGAACCAACTCTTATGTAAGGATCAGGATGTGCCATTGCTAGGAGAAGCTGGTGAAATAGCGCTTCTGGAAAAGCCTGCAATGCATGGATAAGCGATGCACCTAAATTTGCAATTACATCAGAAATATAAAGAGAATATAAGACAGCGTTACCTTCTTTTGATATGACAAGTTTGGGATGGAGGCAACTAGCTGAGAAGTTCGATAGACAGAAGAAACTGTTGCTCTGGCAAAAGTAGTAGGAACATTTTCTAGTAGAACAGCGATCGTGTCAATAACAGGTCCAACATCTCCAACCTGTTAATCAATATCAAAAAAATCAAGAAAGTGAGCGAAGCTCCAGTTGCTAACGATAGTTGTAATGTTCAAAAAGCTAGTTTGAAGTCTGTGTTGAAAACTGAAGGACCTTATTGGCTAATTTTCCAATACATTCTTCCATAGCAAAATGGAGGACAGAGTTCCATCTTTCAGCATCCTCATCACCAAGACTTGATGCTTCAATTGAAAATTGTAAGCATTTTCGCAAATGCCTTATCAAATCACTAATAGAAGTGATGACAGATAGTGAAGCTTGGAGCTTGGCCTGCGATGTAAGATGAGCAGCAACATTGACGATATTGACCTGCATGATAATCTGCTTGCCTATATTCTTATGATCTAAGTGCTTTATTAGTGTAGATATCAACATATCATTGTTCTGTCCTGAAAGTAGACAGAGGCTATGTTTATCCATCAGTCTAGCAGAAGCTGAGATTAAAAAAACATGAAGACAAAGGAAATGATAATAGAAAGTACCTGAATTCTCCATTAGAAGTTGCAATTCAGATAGAACAGAACAAGCAATTCCCTTCACTGGGGACCAGTGCTTTCCACTGTCAAGTTTACGAAACAAAGGCTCTAAAACTCGTCTTACAGTGGTTGCTTCTTCAGCAAGTTTAGCCATATTCTGCAAGCAAACTTTTGACCAGTGCGCAGGGCATTTCGTCAAGTCCCTGGTTAACAATGTAGATGTTAACTGAAAGAAACTAGATAAAATGTAAAAGGAAAATTAATACACAACAGTGAAGTTCTTGCACTGAAAATTAAGAAACAAGATAAATAGTTAAAGAAAAAAAATACATCAACAATGTAATTCTTACACTGTGGCATCAAATTCCACGTTCATGATCTGATGTACTGTCTGAACCTTCTTCCAGGAGTCTTGGAAGGATGAAACATTATCTTCTACCCTAACAACTTCATCTACGCATTTATTATGATCATCAGTTGACTGGAAATCATGCTTATTATTGTCAAAACCAATTTGATGAACCTCATAATTATTCAACATCACTTCAACAATCTGTTTCCAGTAGAAGAAAAAAAATCAAACATTTTTCTATAAAGGAAACTACTAAACACAGAAGCCATGTGAAAGAATATAAACTGAGACAAAAAAAATGTATATGAATATAAAAAAGTTAACTAGCCTGATTTCACAATCTATATGAGATGTAACGAGGCCAAAAAATGACTTCATAAATCAATCAAGTAAAATATACATATAAATCTGCCTCTTTGGCATCTCAGTGTATTGGGTCTATTTCAGGTAGACTGCCAGCTGTTTAGTTAGCCATACCTTGTTATGTTACCTAATGTAGAACATATCATTTGTTTAAGTGGGAGAACTACAAAATGCACAACAAACTTGGAAAATTTTGCCAAGTTATTGGTCTTCACTTTAGCATGACTAGGCAAACTTTTAAAGGTAAGATTTCTAGGCACAAAGTTTAAACACGAAAATAACTACTTTGGGTTCAGAAATAGGATTGGGAATTGACCACGTCAAAAACACAGGATGACACCTTGAATGCTGATTAGCCTTTTTATTTTAGCACAACTTGCAAAGGCAAATGGTCACCAAATTTTCCACTAAGAATATCTAGCCAATCATGTGACTTCAGAAGCAATCTATCATATTGGATTTCTTTCTTGATGCCGAGTTATGCAATGATTAGATAGACAATTTTCAACTATAAAGAGGATTTTGTTTGAACAACATTGGACCAAATTCTGTGATGGAGACAATGAAAATGAATTTCATGCATTTGCCATGATTCTAAAATATGTTTCTTAAAATGTGACTTTGACACTTCATAAGCATCTCAAGTGAATATGAATTAGTGATGACACAGATGTTAGGATCATCCTTCAGCTACTGTCAAAGAACTGTAACAAATGGTTTGTGTACTAGGATGAATTGGAATTGTCCGAATTGTCAAGGTAGGGAAGCCATTCCTATAATTAACCTTGCTGATAATTTCTTTAGGTGATCACCCAAAGTTTAAATGCATGCAGACCTTGTAGATATAATTTCTTGATCCAAGAAGACAACTTTCTTCAGAATTTTGAGAAGGGATATTCCTTTGTCTTTCATACTTCAAAAAAATGAAAATAAAGTTCCATCTCAAATTCAACAGCAAATAAAAATAAGAAAACATTCATGTTCTACCTATTTGAACAAGCAAACACAATTTGATACAAAAATATGTCCAACACAATGAAGTGAACTGTACATAACATAAGACTCTTTGCTGGTAAGAGAGCTGATAAATTAAAAAGAATTTTCAATCAAATATCTTTAGAAACAATATCTTAATTTATAAACTTGGATGTAATAATCTTGTTAAGATATTGAGAAATCAGAAAATTACACAATGAACAGTTTGAAAAACTAAACTTACATCATCCAAATTCATTGAGATATGTGAGTATTGACCCATGAAAAGCACCTGTAGTCAAGGGATAAATCAGTATCTTCGTAAGGAAAGAGATCAGAGATGAATAAGTTTGATTTTCAATAATTGAAGACCAACGTATCTATTATAAATAATGAACAAAAGATTCATCTCATTCCAGTTCATGGAGTTAGTGAAACCAAGAGTTCCACAAAGTAATTTGGATTTGGAATATATTACAGTGGGTTCTCCAACATCCTAGAATAATTTTATCATGTAAAATTACTACCGGCAACAGGGAGCATGTATCAAAACACATCTGGTCATTGCAACAGTCAAATGTCAAACCTTTTAGGCCATTTTTTTCCAACGGAAAGGGATTTTCAAGAAGATAGTAAACTCAACGCCCTAGCTAAATTTTGATGATTGTTTGCTCAGATACGCGGTTACAAGAGCTACTAGGCCATGATAACTGAATATAAATTATAAAATGGCTTAGTACAAAACTGACATTAGAAGGTGATAATATAGATTAAAAATTTTGAATTGAACACTGTGGATACCAGAATATAGAAAAATAAACACTTGCAGATCATAGAATAGAATACCATGGAAGCAAGAGCTTGCAGGCCTGCTGAACGCAAAAACAGTCCCCTATCATCTTCCCCTACTTCTTGACCAAGTTCACAAAGTTTGGGTATGAGGCCTTCTACATTGAACATGTATGTGCTATCCACCTTGTACAATGCATATCATAAAAGAAGAAGTAAGTGCACAAGCTGATGACTGATCAAAAATTAATTTGACTGGATAGTAAGAAACCTATGCAAACTCAGCTAATACTTCTAAAAGTCTAAGAAGTTCTGTAGTTAGCACTTGGTCACAGGTAATAGATAAACATTTTTTAAACCATCAGTACCCAACTAGGAGTATTGAAAATCATGCCAGAAACCAACATCTTGTGACAGATATACTAAGAAAAAGAACAGGATTACTGGCGGACCTGCGCAGGCCAATAGTGGCATCACTGGCATGACTAAGTAGAGAAGGTGGGAAAGCAAGGTTTATTACGGGAGTGCCTTATGACACAGCTATGCAACAGGATAAGTTCCACAGAATCACTAGAAATCATGCAAATAGATAGGTTAGACTCATCCTCAATATTAAACTCCATCTCTACAAGTCAGATGCAAATTATATCCATGCTGCTTTATTTTCTGACATTAATGATAAGATGAGTGGATTTAATTAACAGTCAGTATGGCCAAATGTCCCCATTAAACATAAAATATTTAATTATTGGTAACTCAAATTATCCTACTATCATAAAACTATTTATTTAATTGTCTATAAGACCATTATGGCATCTTCCACCCATGCGCTATTCAACTGCCCAAGGCTAGTAGTCACCCGTGATTTACCTCTTCCATGTTAGCTTGGGGACGGGTTGACGGAGACGCTGGGGCAAGTGAATCGCCTTTTGCCGCCATTATGGCATCTTCCAAGAGCTTATTGTTGAGAATTTGTTGTTTTCTAATTCAACTTTTTATTGTAGAAATAAATTTTAGCATAGAAATTAAATTTGTAAAATTCACTCATCTTTTAAACTTAATTACCCAAAATATTGAATCACTTGACAAAGACAATTAATTGCTATACAAACGGATATGAACACCCATATCCCAACTAAGAAAAAGCTCAATTCCATAGAAAAGGGACCAAGATAAGACATTTCACTTGAAAAGATCAAACTTCAGTCACTTAGAAATATATAACATCTCAATTAATGACATTTTTCCTGAAGTGTCCGTTCCTGCCCTTGCTGCAACTTGGGGAAAAGAAACAAGTCATACTGGTAGTTATGGAGGAGTAATCATAAGCTAAAATAATGAAATAAAAAAATGCTTCGAACATTTAGAGTCCAATTGACTTTTGACATAGCAGCTCACACTTCAATGCATGCTAAATATAAGTAAACAAAAGCGCAAATTTCAGTTGAAGGGTTTCCTGATTGCTTCCAAGTAATCACAAGAAAGCAATGATATCCTAATAGTATAACTTCCAACACTTACAAGTTAGAATCCACCAGTTTAAGGAATTCATTACTTTTCTTACATTTAGGACAATGGAACACATGGAAGATGACATCGGTTAGTAGGATTGAATTTTTATCATGATTTTCAATACATGCCAGCCAATTCGTGCCACAGACACGGACTAACTTTTGGCTTTGACCTGCAGGCAAAAGAGGGCATTGCATGAAACTATGAAATGCCTATCAGCACTACCCTACACTATGAGATATCAACCCAAGAACACTATTTAATATTTGTGATAGCTGAATACAGAAACATATTCTTCATAACAGCATGTTAAGAAATAAAAACATACAGAAGAGCATAAAAACCCCTGAACAACTTACCTGATTGTTAAGAAAATCAATAAGTGTAAGACAACCAAGAGCACGCATATCGTCTTGTCGTGTTTGTTCAAGTAATATTTGCACAATGCTCAACAAGCTAGCTGCATACAATGGCCTGGATGAACTCATAATTATAAGAATTAGAAGATAAATGCAAACAAATATTAAAAATTCTTCACTTTATTATAAGAACTAGATATATTTCCAATGAGTATCTCAACTTGAGAAAGTTAAAGAGCTTTAAGTTCTTGCATAAAAATGCATCAATATACTGACTTCACAATGTTAGGAAACATGTTCCTCTTGGATAAAATCTTGACTAATTGAGTAGTCAAGAGACCTAGCACATAATTTCCAAACTCAAAAGAGGAACAATCATGACCTTAGAGATCAGTATAATATATTTTAAATATATATGCATCAAACTCACACAATGTGTAATTTACTGACAACTCCTATGTGGTAAAGTTGATTAAGGCAAAAATAAGAAGTAAGTAGTGCATCGAATTTTTGTCAGACAGATGGACGTTAGTTTATGAGCACCAATACTAAACTGTGAAGATATAACATGTTATCAAAATGAAATGGATTGGAACAAAATGTATAAGCAATATAGACAAGTTTATGACTTTCTCAGACTTCTTCAAGTGTTATGTCTGTGCTAATTATCATCTTACTCGGAGATAGAGCATTCAAGAAAAAATAGGGCTGTCACCACATTACTAATAAGTATCAATAAGATATATTTCACCAAATAACATTCAGTATCACTAAGACATATTTCAGAATGTCATGAACACCAAAGAAATCATTGAAGGATACTGTAGTAAATCCATCATGATTATGCCTCATACAATGTGAGTCACATCTTGCAATATTTCTATGGCATCCATGCATAAAACAACACCAGAGGGTGTTGAATGTTTTGGTCAACAACCTAAAGAGGAAATGTGTTTGCACAAGTTTTTTTTCAGATTTCACATCAAAAAGCACACATATCAAGCAGATCTACCAACACATGCACAATCAGCAGCTTAGTGTTGGACATAAGCAAAGAAAAATAAATTTGGCGAGTTAAAACAAGGTTGATTAAACAAGTGGAAACAGATGAACACATAATAAATAACACTACCAAGTGCAGAATTTTAAACAAAGAGAAGTTAATTATAAAAACATACATTATTGTGATATTCTAAGAAAAATGTACTATACACTCACATTTGCTCCTTACATGATGCTAATAATTTCCTATAAACACATGGGACCACTTTTGCAAAAGAAAAACGCTCATTTCTCAATTCTTTATAAAACCTCTGCTCCAAGTAGTCAGTGATCTACAGATAAAATAAATATGGGTTACAGGATAAATTTGTCTATTAATCTGTACAGGAAAGGTAAATACAATAAACTAAGCTTCTATTTAATGAACTTGATGAACAAATTTATATTCCATCTAGATAATGACTTGGGCAGATAACCAGCGAAATTACAAATAGATCTTAAAACAAGTCTTCTGAAGTGGTTACTAACACTTGAACAGAAGTAACCAGAGCTTTTTCTAATTCAACAGAAACTCAGTTGTGACTCATTGTATGAAGGTGTAGAAAGTAAACACTATACCCACCAGTCTGGTATACAGATACACAAGGAAAAAAGTTGTCAATATATGTAGAGAAATCCAGTCAGAAGCCCTACCAGAATTGAATTTAGAGGTACTTCATTAGATGCAAGAAAAAAATTCAACAAGCATACATATATATAGTCCAATGACCAAACGTATTCATGCCATTCCTGCTATAATGTTAAATGTGTTATTTTACAAGAGACATTGAAGATTCTTGGTGTTCTTTCTTTGTATGGGTTTAGTATTATCCATCTCGAGCTCCCACCGGATTCTAAGATATTGACATCTTTTTTTTTTCTTCATTTTGTTCTGTCTAATTCAAATACCATTAACAGCATACAACATCAAAATACACATAACTTGGTGTGATGTGCACTTGTACAAGCTCATATTTGCAATAGCATTGAAGGATTGAACACCCGGAAATGTACTCACATATCAAAGACAAACTAGAAAAAAAATGTCTCACCGTTACATTTGTTATATCATACAAGATAATCAATTTAGACAAATGATTGACACATTACAAAAATTCATTGGAAAAGCGGTGGGAGCACAATCTGTTAGTCTAGTGACTCTGGTTTCGCAATTCTGATTTAATAATTAAGTATATTTCTCCTCCATCATTCCCCAATACAGTCATTTTACATCAGCTCTTTGTTTCCTGATGAGCTCCACCCGTCTTTTTCCTCCGTTAAACATAACATTGTCATGTATTGTGACTTAATTTATTGGAGATACCAGTTACCAGATCAAAGTAAAAGAAGATTTTTAAAGGGTAACGCTGTTTTTTATTTGCCAATGTAAGCATATGTAAAAGAAATTTGTCAGATTGAATTTTTTTAAATAATTTTTTATATATTTTGTTTGTTAAGAATACAAAAAATATAGATTGTCATTTCCAAACAATTTGAGCTATTAAGTTTACAAGAGCTTTTCAAATTTAACATGGTATCAAAGGAGGCAATCCTATGTCAGAAAGATGCAAGTTTCTGTAATTTCAAAAATATCAATCAAGTCCATGAGTGATTGGATGAGTCCAGTCCACCCACCACCCACCAACATGTGAAGGAGTGTTAAGTGAAACAGTTGAAGCCTTTCCTAATTATGGTAGTCCAATTGAACATAGCATGACTAATGACCAAAATAAATGACAAAAAGATATTAAATGAATGTTGCTCAACTACAAATAGTAGACAGAATCACATAATGACATCACAAATGATAGATTCATAAGATGACCTATGACAATGGCACCAATTGCACACATTGGCATAGGGTGAATGTCTGATACTAAAAGGGTATGAGCATTGATAAAATTGCATCTTGACCAGTTTCAGACTTTCTAATATACAAATGTAGCAATTTATACATTCTCATAAAATAGCACAGCGTCAGCCTCATCAGCATGGAACTGTAAGTCAACAACATATACTTCGAAGGAATCGATATTATCTTATCTTTGTCTGCCTTCCATATTAACATCAAAAGCATAGATCACTTTGTTGTTCTGTATCAATGAGCTCTTAAGAAGTAGTAATCATATACTGATCCAATTTCTATTTTTAGTATCATTTCTCTCCATTATCAATGTCTAGCTAAAATTGATGTTCAAGTTGAATGATGGTTATGCTGATCCAGAATAGTGGATATTTGATATGCAGCTTATGTGCAGAATCCCATGATGTCTAAGTAAGCAGTCACAATGCTACAAACCAATTGTCATAAACAATGGGAACAAATGTTTAAGGAAGAGGAAATAATTCAGGTATAAAAACATGCATAGCATGACAAAAAAACATTTGGAAGTAGAACATGACAGAATTTCATGAAGAATCTCAACATCAAAATAATTTGAAGTATTGTGTTTCTTGCTGCACATATTAAGGCTGATGGTGTTGTCATTGATACCATATTTTAAAATTCCTTCCATAACAAGTTATGTAAAACACAAGATAGGAGGAGCTTAAGGTAAAAACAAAAATAGCATAGAAGTGGAAGCTAAAAATATAATTCCCATAAAATTTCAAAAACATGTTTTAGTCCCAATTAACAGGTTTATGTCCAATTCACAAAGGATTATTTGATTTTATGCCATAAATTCAAACAATATCTATACAAAGAACAAACATATAATAAGTAAACAAGTATCAGAGGTCCAATATAACAAGGCGATTTAGCACATGTAGTAAAATGACAAAAATGATGCAAGATACCTTAGGGATACGTATTGGATTTTTTGAAGCATAATCACAAAGCTTGGCAATCATTCTGTCATTTGGTTCGCCATCCTGCAATATCACATAAATTGTTCTAAACAAACGAAACAAAATTACTTTCTTATGTTTGTTATGTATTTTATTCAAAACTATAACAAGTTGACAAGTTACCAGATATTTCATGTATAGTTAATAGTTGGAACCAAGATCAAAAGTACTCATAATTGGTGTATCACAAAACATAAAAGGTAATTCATGAAATAAAATGTTGTGTATCGTCTCTTCCAGATCTAATCTGACAAGTTCTTGCACACTGAGCTACCATTAATTTCCAAACATTTTTTTTATTGGATTCAGTTATCAGCAAATTAGTGATGTTAAACCTATTACTAAAGCACAATTCGGCCAACAATTAATTACTGAATTTGATCAATGTAGGTACTAGAATAGTACGATTGCATTTAATATACAAGAATATGTATTACTTGAGCAGCAGCATATCATTACTAAGAGCATGTGCGCACACTGTGTTAGATAGAAAGTTTGTAGTTAAATAATCATTAGAATGAAGGGAAAAAAAACAACCAAGTCTTATTCCGCTAGGTGAGGTCGGCCCCAAATAAACAAATAAAAAAAATGTCTAGTCCTCTGTGAGACTACAATCATACTGATTAAGAATGATTTCATTGTTGCCAATTATTATTTACTGAAATATAATGTCTAGTCCAACAAAAACAGTTCGAAGGAAGCTAAAAGCTGAGATGGATCATTATGGATCATTAACTAGTCTACAAACAAAAAAATTTGAATAACATTAACTGTTGCTCATCCATCCGTCCAAATATCTAAGCCTACAGAAATTAAAAAGAACATGAAAATTGTAGTTCCTGTGTAGGTGAAAGACTAACCAGAGAGCGAGGGAAGACATCCGTAAGGAGTTTCTTATACCGTTTAACAGGCTGCCGTGACCGTGCTCGCAAAGATGGGCAGAAGCAGCAAAGCCTACTGCATGCAGGCAACACGCGCCTCGACATGACCCCCATTTTCTGTCACACCCCAACTACAGAGCATAACAAAATGCCAAGTATCTGCTCAATAAATTATCTTGTACGTTAGGCAAGAGACCAAAAGTATTAGGACAGTTTTTCATTGCATAACGAAGCTATCAACAAACGGTTACATATATACACATCAAAATCATATTTACAAGACAATTCTCACCCAAAATATTTTGCAAGAACTAGAGCACTCCACTCAAACCTATTCACTTGGTACATGCGCTCCTTTTATCTGAAAGAGATTATTAACCATATAATAAATATAAACCCGGTAGGGCTAAAATACCACATAAATAATAATACATTTAAGATTATCTTCTTTGACAGACTCGACGCAGGGAGGAACTTGGCTGGCGTCCTTCGCCACTGGCGGAAGAAACGACCCACGAAGAGAAACAGCAATTTACTACCCGAATCGGGATACCAAGAATTCACGGTCACCGGCAAGAGAAGGAAGGAGGGAGATTGGAAGGAGAAACTCACAGCAGGCGAAGGATCGTCGCGAGAAGAAATATATACAGACAGGAAGGAGGAGGCCTAGCCGCCGAACTCGATCTCTCCGAAACCTCCTTCCTTTCAACGCGACGGAGACAACATTCTTCCCAAATCCAACGACGGCAACCTTCCAAAACGGCCGAGGCAGGCGATTCCCTTCCGATTCGGCAGAACCGCCGAATGCCAAATCGGGAGGACGAGATTCAATACTGCTGCGGCTTTCCAAATCGAGGGAGGAAGACTGCCTTCCTTCCAGGGAGTGGTGACTATGACTGCGGCTCCCAATACGACGGCTAACCCTACAAATAGGGAGAAGACGATAGGAATCAAGTGTCCTTGAACTAGAGGAGGCGGCGGCGAGAGATTTTGCGAATCAAGGAGCTCGCGCGAGATCTCCCGAACGCGAGGGAGAGCTGCCGACAACAGCTCGAACAGAGGAGGAGACGGTGCTGACAGGCACGCGAGATCCCGAAATCTGCGGGGGGAGAACGAGAACTCGCGAGCAGGCGTCGGTCTCGCGGAGAACAGCTGCAGAAAGGAGCCATAAACATAAGCCATCACGATCAAACCGGGAAGACCAATTCAATTAAATAAATCCGGTTCAATCCGAACCACTCCGGTTATAGTTCGGATCCTATGTCCCGAACCCTCTTTGTCCCCATGTCTCACTATCGATCGGACAGTCCAGATTACATCTCAAGACATCATGACATCTTTAAGATGTGTGAACTAGTTCAGATCCTCTGTCTCCATTTTTCTTTGTCCTCATGTCCCATTGCTGATCGGACGATTCAGATTATATCTCAAGCATGTCTTGCACATCACAAGGATGCTGTACACATCTTAAAGATGTCATGATACCTTGAGATGTAATCTGAATCGTCCGATCAACAATGAGACATGGGGATAAAGAGAAATGGAGACAGAAAATCTGAAAACGAAAGGAACATAGAACTGTTGTTTCAATAATTAGTTGTTTTGCAAAGCAATAACTAACAAACTCGAATTCAATTCCGATTCTTAATTACCCTGTTGAATTCGGCTTTTCGAAATAGTGGAATATATAATAATTCAACAAAAAAAAAACAAGGTGCAATGATGCTTGTCTGTACGAGTGGAGCAACTTTCCAAGAATCTCGCATGATGCAATTGAAACTTCTGCCAATTGGTGTTTGTTTGTTACGACATTAGGCAGTGGCCAGCCTGGCCCAGGCAAACGGGTCAGTCCGTGCTAAGCCTGTATTATACACGAGCCTGTACTGAGTGCAAAGATCGCAGGCTTAATTTTTTAAGAAATATTTAGTTTTAAAAAAAAAACAAGCAACACAGCACGATCTATGATCACCTCTAGCACAAATTAGTGCCATTGTATAATTTCTTCACATTAAAAATAGACTCATGAGCCTCTATTTTTAAATTTGTTTTATCATTATTGTTATTTATTATTTGATAAAAGATAACACTTTATAGGTAATCACTACTAAGATCTGCATAAATTTAAGCTCGCCTTCTTGAATAATTTGTTTTTGCTGCTTTTGTCTGGCATCTGTGTCAGACTGTCAGGTAGGGCTGTCTCACCTAATCAAAGGTGCGAAATGAAAATAATAATAATAATTCATAATTTCAAACAACAAATCTTAAGATAAACCCGACTAATCTTGAAGATAAAGAGTCTTCCTACTAATTCACCAACCGAATAAATATGATTAACTCATGTTAAATGAAGAGGCTGCAGCTTTCACATATAAACCGCGAATCACTCCCTTCTTCAAACTCCTTTGCCTTCAAACATCAAACACAGACCAATATGATTTAACTAGGTAGCTTAGGTCAACTTGACCAATGAACCTAAGTCAATATTCAGATCAAGATACAGTTCGACCCATCGAATCATTGGTTAGATGACTTGAAACTCATCCAAATCAATTTCTAGTTTGATTCATGAAATTGTAATTCTAGCATTCGAGTAAATACTTCTAAGAAGGATAGACAAAATCATGTCAGTTAAATATGGAGAGTGAAAGTTCTATTTGCAACTAAAATCCAAGAATCTAACAACACTCAAATAATTACTGAGGAACCAAACATATGCAATGTGATCAACATGCAAAGCTTCTCAAATTTTATTACTTCTAAATTAAAGTTTCCTCGCTAAAGTTGTGTTTTGGACATAGAACAGAGATAGAAGATAGACAATAAATTTGAGTTTACTTGCCATGATAGTGCCAGCTTTGGGGGGATAGTGCGCATTGAGCATGGCGTATGAATGATGGTGTATGAATGATGAGCATCCATGTGGAAACAATGAGTACTATTAATTGATGCACCGAAGAGGAGGGTGGCTACTCTTTTTCCAGAGAAGCTACAGCATTTTCAACTTTTATAAGGTTCCAAAGTTTGATTTGCCAGCACAACTTCTTGGAAGGTTTGGAACAGATTGAACAACTTCCTGCAAAATTAAACACCACTTAGTTGTCTGATCGAATCTGAACACTGAGATCCATTTTATGTTGATCAAGGTTTGAGTCACAGCACAAACACATCTAAGTCAGTGGCATACCTACCAATACACCAAAACAATTGTTTGCTCTGAGGAATCTCACTCACTAAGCAGTTCTTTAATGGTGCCTTCGGTTCATCTAGTTTCAGTCCAAACAATGTTTTCCTTGTATTTACAGTTATAGGAGCCTGCTTGTGTTTGTACCATGTGTCTATACAAAATGGTAGCCAAAACACATTTCTTCAAAAAAATTCTCCCCTACAAATGTTTACATACTTGAAATCTAATTGACAAGAAGTTTGCTTCTTTGATGAGAAGGGTCACTGAACCATAAATTGACACAGTAGAAGTCTTTTTGGCAAGTGGCGACATCATCTTCACAAGCACATGCAATAAATTCATATTCTTCCCAGCCAATGCATACTGAATTACTTTTGGGTATGATCCATGATGGAATCAGCATGTCTGATGAACTCCAGAATGAATCAGATATCTCCTAGAGAACAGGTTTTCCAACTAATCAGATCTGTACAAAACCAATATCCTGCAATCTCCTAGCGAACAGGTTTACCTTTCAAAGCCTGAGTTTGGTCTCATTTGAATGGTAATTGGAGCCCAAGTGACGTCAATAAGTTCATTCCTGGAGCAGTGGTGGTGATAGTTTTTTAAGGTGACTGAAATCCTCCAAATTAATGTGAAAATGGACTGACAAGGTTGGGCTTAATTTGTGTTATCAATGGTTGAGTTCTTAACAAGTGGGAGTGTCTATATAATGAATCATGAATGAATCCATGGTTTTTAAAAGCATTCCATGCCGATCAGCATGTGAAACTTATCATTTCATGCTAAACAAGTTCGAGACACCAATACAGAGAGCAACCAGCCTTCCACAATGGAGCTTCCTCTAGCAACAGGGATGGAGTTTCCATGGGAGCCCATGAGAGCTAGGAGGATTCCACAAGTGTATGGGCTTGAGTGTCATTTCATGATAAGACATCCCCAATGGGACTTCAATAACAAGGTTAGCAAGGACAAGGAATTTTCTTCGTAAGCATAATTTCATCCTCTTCCAGCATTTTCTCCTCGCATCTTCTTCCCCATCTCCTATTCCTCCTTGATTCCTTCTTCCTTAGTGCTTCTGGCACTGCATGCTGACACACCTAGCATGACACCGTCACAGAATCATTTCAGAGTTGGCCAAGCCTCAACTTTGAATGATCATTTCAGAGTTGGCCAAGCCTCAACTTTGAATGATATGTCTAATCTTGAAGTAATCTACCAATATTGTCATGAAAGTGAATACTGGATACTACTTATCAATCTAGCACATGCTCTGTTGTTCTTCCTTCTCTTTTGTGCAGCTCACAAGCCAGATAACACATTGATGATTGAACAACATTATATTGTTTTCCCTAGAAGCACAAGAATCAGCCTAATTCATCTAGCAAGCACAAACATCCAAACTTGTAGAATAGCTCAATGTACTGTCAGGTATTCACTTTAACTTTGTAGTGCATGACCTCTAACCTCACTTGTGTGTATTCGAACTTGATCCATTTTTTATTACTATATAAGAAGAACATCATTGGATATACAGGTGTTCAAAGATCCCACCTTACCAGAGCCCAAGGAACTCCAAGGTTCACGGTTTTATTGCAATATATTGAAACTTTACGCCAACCTGACGTATACGTTAGTAAAAAATAGCCTATAAGGGTGCTCAAAGAACCCACCCTTCCTGACCCAAATACTCAGGTTCAGGATGTGATGTGTCTATTACTCAAGTATGAAATAGATGCAATCTTTTTACATAGTCTGCTTATCTTTTACAGTTGAAGTTTGTGTTTTATAATAGAAGGGTATGATGGATATGGCCTCTATTGGGAAATGAAGAAAACAGTGCTTGGATTTGTCTTTCAATTAGAATATGCCACTTTCACTACTTTCATGTGACCAAATCACCTCTTCAATGTATCCTACATATTCCTTAACACATTAAAATACAGATCCTAATTAGTATATAGAGAAAACAACATTTTTCAAGGGAAACGTGTGTATCAGACCTAACAATTTTTAAAACAGCATAAATTTAGTTTGAAGTATACTAATGAAATGTTTCTACTGTCTCACACCACCACACCGATTAAATCATCTCATGATGCTGATGCAGCTCATCACTGATTTATACAATAAGATATTTTTATAATATGCACAAATAGGGAAATTTCTCTGAAGGTGAGTTTTGAACTCTAGATGAACAACTTTCAGGTCCTTACTAGGGTGGTAACATTGTCTAAAGTTGGATTTTGTTATTGTTGTCTTCTTTGTATTTTTTTCCCCTCATAATTTGATGCCAATACGGGAACTTTTTTTATTGTTTACTCATCTTTTTCTCTGATGCATTCACTAGTACGTATTTACCTTTTATAAAAGCACATGTTCTACAACAGTATACTCACTGTATTGTTAATTTCAAATAGTGGAGTCGTGTCGTGCTGCATATAGGAAGCAGCCACAGTATTCTCAATATTAATCATGAATGAGTATACAAAACCAAGTGTCGACTCTAAGGTATCAGTCGAAGGATGAATTCATCGGAGAAAGAAATAAGCTAAAAGATGGATACTCTATCTCTTTGTTTTCTTACAAAAGATGAAATATGGATATTTGAAAATATAAATGAAGCATACATCCTTGGTAATAACTCATCCAGCAAAATTGGAAAGAAATGTAATTATTTCTTGATCACAAGAGATTGATCCATCCTCTTCAATTACATTGAAAAGCAAATGAAAGGATACGTTTCTTATCATCCCTCTTTTCCATCCTTTCTTCTTTTCTATATGTCCATCTCTTCAATTTACCATGAAACAAGGCCTAAGAGTATAGCTATGGAGTTCAGAATCCTAGAAACAAACTCTCCACTACAGAATGAATTATTCAGATATAGCTTCGCAAAATTTTGTGAACTGGAATCTAATAGGCACAACATAACTGAAATAAAATTGCATTTTTTTCCCCAAATTTGGTTCTCAAATCCCAACCCACTTTAGCAAAAGAAAATAGAAATTCAAGAAGAAGTAGCCAGAAAAGAGACTACCTAGGGGTAATGTAGTTTGTCGAATCCGGCGACGTGGACGCCGGCGCGTGCTACGGAACCAAGGAGAGAGGCAGCGGGGCGGCGGAAGTGCGCCGGTCGGGAGAGCTCCTCGCCGAGGTCGATCTCTACGGAGGACACGCCGAGGTCGCGGAGGCGGAGGGCTAGCTTCTCGCCGACCCGAGCGGCGACGCGGGCGTCCCAGGAGATCCGAGTGCGGGGGAAACGGCTGTTCCGGGCGTGATTCTGGACCAAAAACTCCGGCTCGTCGGAGGACGCCATGGCGACGATGGTGGAGGTCCGGGGAGAGGTGACCTCCACCGCAATCTTACGGCAGCTCACGATCAACCTCAGCAGATGCGGCGAGGGCAACGCCATCGAGACCTGAGAGTTCATTCCAGATAGTTCTACACCTTTAAAAACTGGGGAAAAGTTTAATTTACTTCTCATATTTTTCTTATATTTTAAAAACATCGTCATAATTTCTAAACTAAATTCAATTTTTAATTTTATGGGTGGCCAATCGATTAAAAACAGAACTGATGGAATCCGCTTAACTAAAAAGAAAAATGATATGTAAAAAAAAAAAATTCAATGAAAATTTTAAGGATAAATACATAAAGTGATGGACCCATAAAAAGTGAAATGGTGGACCATGATTTTATGTGTCTAAACCCTAAATTGTCACGCCCCAGAGGAGTCCCTGTCCGAAGAAATTTCGGCAGCATCTCCCCTGTACGGCGGACAATCTGAAACTTTTATACGGCTGGAATAATAACAGTAAATAAAACCAATCACCACGCAGTTTATATAAGTATTCAGCCTCTGGCTGTCACAACCACGCAGTTAATAAAATAAACAACATAGTAATACTCTGACTCGAAATCAACCCTACTCAACTACACTCGTAAAGTCCAAATCCGATTTTTCTTACCTCTTCTGCCGTCCAGGCATGCATGTAGTAGTATAAAATCAAAAACAAATACATCAACGAGACAACTTATATAATATCTAAGTATTCAACATCCAAATCCAAATATAGTCAAGTGAGAAATCAAAAATAATACAAACGATAGCAAATAGCTGGAGGTCTGCAGGACCAGCACTACGTGCAGTGAGGACTAGCGACTAGAACTCCTTCCTGACAACATCAACCTGAAAATATCAACAATGGACTCGGGGTGCTAAAAACTAACCAATAGAAATTTGTTCGAACTAATCGAATTCATTGAGTTTTCCAAAAAAAAAAAAAAAAAAAAAAAAATCAAATAATTGAGTCAACAAATTAATTAAGATAGTCCATCAGTCCACGTGTTATAGATGAACTGACTGTTGAATAAATTTAGTGTTCGATTTAAAAGATTATTTATATCTGTTTAATACATAAATCAATTAAATAAACATGCTTATTAAATAAAAATAATAAATTTGAAGATTTGTTTAACTCGTTGTTATTCATAACTAATATTTGTAAATAATATTTATTAATAAAATTCTTATCAATCTGTTAAATAAATAAATAATGTTTCAGAATATATAAAAATTATCAAATTTAATAATTAAACTTAATAACCAATAAAATAAATTTAAATATAAAAATTTCAAACAATCAAACAAGTTTTGAATTGAGAACTCGATAATATTTAAACGAATTAAGCTTAAACTCATAAAATTCATTTTAGATTTGACCCGATTACCTTATCAAATAAGTTTAAATACCTAGGGCTGTAAATGAACCAAGCGTTCGTGAACAAACTTGGTGTTCGGCTTGGTAAGAGTTTGTTTATGTTCGTTCAATATACATAAGATTAATTAAATAAACAAGTTTGAACAACTCGTTAACGTTTGTAAACAACGTTCATGAACAACGTTCATAAATAATATTCACAAATCATATTTATTAATATTATTCTTTTCAATATGCTAAATAAACAATAAAATAAATAAATAAATTTAAATTATCAAACTCAATAATTAATCAAACTACTAAATATTTCAAACAATCAAACAAATTTGAATTGAGAGCTTGATAACATCTAAACGAACCAAACTCAAATCAAGTTCAAGTCAAGCTTGAATTAAGAGTTTGATAACATCTAAATGAACCAAGCTCAAGCCAAGCTTCAAACAAGCTCAAACCTATAAAAATTAAACCAAGCCAAGCTTGAACACTCATTTCAAAAATTTGATTCTCAGTTTAGGTTTGACTTGATTACCTTTTCAAATAAGCTTAAACATCCCAAAGGTCAACTCGATTCGACTCGACTTGTTTAGAGTCCTAAAATACTTAACTCAATTCAACACATTTACCGTCCTAATTCTATCACTGTGCAATTTTTAAAAATCAACATTGGCTGATTTAAAAAACAAAACACCCCATTTGATTTTTAGGGCTGTTTTTAAAAAAATCAGTGTGTTAGATTTTAAAAAAATGCTAATTTTTTAAAATATCACAATTTACTTTTAATGTAATTTTAAAAAATTAATATTAATGTATATTATTAATTTTCAAAAATTCATAACCTAAATTTTGATTAATCCAGTTTAAATGAGTTAGGAGTTTTAAAATTGAAATTGAATTAAATTATCTGAAATAACTATTTTTAATAAAATTCGAAAATAATGGAATTAAAATTTTAAATTTGATTTAACTCAACTTTTATTCCTCCATAATTCTGAGTGTTGAACTGGAGTTTATTTTATTTGCTTAAAATTTTCATTTTCAGCCTGTTAATATATATATATATATATATATATATATATATATATATATATAAAAGTTTTTATTTTATTTATAAGTTTGATCTCAATTAATGATATTTATTTATGAATATTTATAAATTGTTTAGAATTATTATCTAATTCACTTATATATTAACGAATATAGACAATCTATATAAGTCTAATATTAACCTTCTCACGAATATTTAGGGGCAAAAATCCAAGCGGCCTTTTTTTTTAAATATATCATTAAGAGTGTCCAACTCAGTTGGCCTCCTTTAAAATTACATAATTGCCCTTAAATAATGTTCAATAGATTTTTTTTTGAATAATCAATTTCATATGGTAACGGCTGTAATACACTTAACTTGTTCGCTTATAATTTATATTTGTTCAATAAATATATTCTGAAATTATAATTATTATAATTATGATTAGTAATTCTACCATGTGAATTTATCTTGTTTGTATAATTGATGGCCGGTTGAGGTCAGTGCGACGGGATTTTTTTTATTTAAAAAAAAACGCTAATTGTTGATTTTTAAAAAAAAAACAAAGAGAGGATTTTTTTGCCAATATATAATTCATTTACATGATAATGCTTTTAGATTGTAGCAACAAAGAGCGGCTGACGTCAACAACTTTAAACACCCCACAAAACAGCACTCTGTTTGCTTTCTCTCGTCCGTTACTCTGATTAATGCACGAGATCACTCACGTTCATGGCGAATTGGCGATTGATGCGGATATAGCTCAGGAGTTAAGAGTAATTAAGAGGAAGAGAAAGGTATTTTAGACATTTCATTTTTTAAGGATTTTTTATTAAAAGTGGCATTGTTCATCCAAGGAAGGCTTCGTTTTTTGCTCACTGCTCCGTCCTCCTTGGCTCCACGCCATCGTGACCCAGGCGCCACCCCTTCCTCTGCTTTCCCTCCCCCTCTCTCTCTCTGCTTCGGGTTTTTCAAACGCCGCCGTGAGATTTTTGGCTAGATTTCCTTCTCGGCATAAATCCGTCGTCACCGAGGAAGAAGAGGAGGAGGCTTGCCTTAGTGATCAGGAGCTGCCGCCACCAACTGGCGGGAGCGCACGCACACCATTGTCGCTGACCATGCTGATGCCCTCACGTGAGAGCTCCTCCGCCGGCCACTGATGCCCTTTTTCTTACCCGTATGAGAGCCGTGAGCCACCGACGCTACGAGCAGCAGCAGTCAGACTTCACCACCGCCGCAGGCCAACGGCCTGCTGCCGCCATGGACCTCCAGCGGTGCTCCGCGCTGGCTCTACCCTCCGATATCACCTCCATCCATCGACCGACGACCCACAACCTTCGTCAGTGGCATACCCTCTAATCCAGTGATAAGGACGGGGGATCATTCGTTGGCAGGAGGTCAACGACACGTGGAGGTCAAGAGTTAAGAGGGCCAACACCAAGGTTGTGCCGAGCGGACTAACGGACCATCCCCAGACATCCGACTGCCCGGGCGCCCGGTCCGGGTCTCCCAGGTGACCGGACAAAAGACAACCCGACCATGGGACGAGTTTCCGATGCTCAAGGTAAAAGAGTTTTTAAGCTGAGCGGCCAGGACGCTGGGCCGAGCTGCAGGACAGTAATTCGCAATCTCAACCGAGCATGTGAATAGGGCTTCTTGGAGGACATGAGCGTCGAGCGGCCGTTCCGCACGGCCCGGGAACATATAAGAGCGCTAGGAGACAAAAAGGACAGCTGGTAACTTCGTCCTTGAGACACCTGCCGCCGACAAACAACATAGTCGGCGCTCGGAGCGGACAGAATATCGTACGGTAAAAGCTTCCACCGTCACATCCGGGATATACTCGGACGATTGCGGAATGACGTCAGACGTACTTTTCTGACACAACCCTACTGAGGTATGTTTGGGGAAACATGCACGCATCGAGAAGCGTGCCCGTGCCTCCCCGGGGTCCTATATAAAGCGGCGTCACCGCTGGTTCGGCCTTCGGGGGGCGTTGCTATTGCACTCTACCTTTATGATCCATATTATGCCTTGTGTGTCGCGTTCCGGCCATCAAGTCGTTGTGTTTCGCACTTTGCGCTACTATTATTATGGGAAGCTATTAGTATTATCCGGCCTGTGAGCCGTTAGTGTGATCGAGCCTTTGAGTTGCTATGACATTTCGGTCTGCGTGTCGTCGTCATGTGTCGGACATGTCGTTGTTGTATTCCGATTGTGTGTTGCCTTTTGGATCAATGTTGTACCGGATTCCATGTCGTCGCCTACAAATCCGACTCCTCGGCTGACTCACACTCATCTACCCTTTATGGTCGCGACGACTCGATTAGCATCGTAACTAGCTTATTGATCCATCCGAGGACGTCCCCTGAGACCAGGGTATGTCACTGTACTCATCCCTGTATTTATTTCATTGTTCTACTATTATTCGACTGTTTATATATTCATGTGATCTACCTGTTGACCAGAGGTTCTATGATGACTTGGTAAATGATCATGTCCGAGCGCTGAGTCGACGGACGCTGGGGACGTGGCACGCTCCGCTGTCTGCGACTGGTGATGTAGCTCTCCGACGATCCTGCAAAGAAGCCGAGCTGGGAGAGGTTTCCCGGCGACGGCCCTCCGACGCTCAAGTCAGGCAACGAACGAGGCAGAGTAACGTGGCTACAGTAAATAGTTCCGCATACCTTCGTCGACGTCTGGGGTCTTTATATAGGACCCCGGGGAAGCACGGTCACGTTTCCCGACGTGTGCACGCTTCCCCAAACATACCTTAACAAGCCTGTGTCAGAAAAGTACCTCTGGCGTCATTGCGCAATCGTCCGAGCATATCCCGGATGTGACGGTGGAAGCTTCGACCATACGATTCTGTGTACGGCTTGGCCGCCAACTCTGCTGCTTGTCGGCGGCAGGCGTCTCGAGGATGATGTTATCCCCTGTCTCCTTTGTCCTCTTGCGCTCCTTGTCTGTTCCAGGGCCGAGCGGATCGACCGCTCGGCAAGCACATTACTTCTGCATCGGTCATATGCTCGGCTGGGACTGCTCCTGCCTATGTTGCCTTGTGCCCCGGCCGAACGGTGAGCCCGCTCGACTATTGAAACCTTTTTACCTTGAGCATCGAAAACCCGACCCCTAGTCAGGTTGTCTTCCATTCGGTTCGGAGAATTCCCAGCCGGTCGGCCTGCAGGGCACTGTCGGTAGGCCTGCTGCGTCCGGTCGGCCGGTCTCCGGACTGACTAACTTAACCTTTGACCTCCACATGTCGTTGACCCGCGGACGAGGATCCCCCGTCCTTATCACCGGATCACATGCCTCCCCTTCAAGTCTAGTCGAAGGAGGCGCCGAGTCCGACTAACTGGACTATGAATTTGGTCGAGCGACCTTCACTTCGCCACTCCAGAAAGTGTATTTCCGATCGGCTCTAGGAGGCCCCCTAGGCCGATTGGCGAGTTGATGGCTATGCCTTGTAGTTTTGATCTCTCTCCGTTGCTTTTTGCGCTATTGTTCCTGGGGCGGTCGGCGTCGTCGGGTCTCCTCGGAATTCGTGCCAATCCCCATTAAGCTGCCCACGCGCGGGTAATGGCGCTCATTAAATGCTTGTCCAATCTTTGATCGCCACTTGGCATGTCCGCCGTCATTGTACGGCGGGGGCGTAAACTTCGATGGGACATACGTCGGTTCAAATCCGACGGTCCGATGTCCTCGCTTCTTTCGATGACCTTGATCGGACGACTGTGGTGAACCGAGGCCGGGGTTTAAGAAGCGCTGGTACTGAGCCTCCTTCTATCACTCTTGCCTTTGCGTTTTTGGCGATTCCTTCCGCAACCATCCTCCCAGTGCCCGCTTGCCTTGGTGCTCCGACAAACTCTCGGCCTTCTCCCTTGCACTTTGCTCCCAGTAAGCCCTCTCCTATCTCTGCTTTCTTCCGTTTTCTTCTTTTTTGGTGGTCTTTGCATTCGTTCACCGTAGTTTCAATCTCCTCCTTCAACCCTTTCATTTTCCTTTCCTCGGCTCTTCCTTCCCTGCTACTGTTCCGGCGATGGCTAGCACTTTGCAGCCTTCTGGTCCTTCTACTGGCCTATGGTATATGACCATGGTCAGCCGCTTCGACGAAACTGACGCCGGACGCTTCCTTAATGAATTTGAACTGCCTTCTCACCATAGACTAGTTTTAGCCACCTTTTCCGATCGGCCCTCTAACTCGTCGAACGACACTGTTTGCTTCTTCCGCAACCAATTTGTGGCCGGTCTGCGCTTCCCTCTACACTCTTTTATCCGGGAAGTTTGTAATTATTTCCACATCCCGCTCGGCCAACTTGTCCCTAACTCTTTTAGGTTGCTGTGCGGCGTAGTAATCCTCTTCAAGCTGCACGACATTCCCTTAGTCCCCAGAATTTTCCATTACTTTTACTACCCCAAACAGTCCGAGTGGGGTATTTTTTTTTCCAGTCGCGAATCGGCCTCGTCTTCTTCGATAAGATACCGACCTCGAACAAACACTGGAAGGACAATTATTTTTACTTTCGTTTTCCCGAGCTGCCCTCCTTTCGCACCAAGTGGCAAACCACCGTGTCGGATCCGCCTAACCTCGGCAAATACAAGAACCAGCCGGAGTATCTTCATGCGGCTAATCTACTGGCCGGCCAGAGGTTCAATATCGATAAACTACTTCACGAGGGGGTGTTGTATGTATTTGGCTTGAGCCCGATCCGCACAAAGCTTCCGAGCAGCTTGGGTAAGCACTCTCATTGTCTTTTTTCCTTTTGGTCTAACTGATTTATTCTTCTGTTATGCAGCCGACATCATGTGGCGATCCAAGGTTGCCGATCGGCTGAAGTTGAAGACCGCTGAGATTGAGGCGGTGGCAGCCAAGGAGATGGCCGATCGAGGCATCGCGCCGATCGGCTCGCATGAGGGCGAAAGTGAAGGGACTCCAACTGAGGCCCGAGAGTCTGCCGCTCAGGGTACCACCACTGGAGCGACCGGGGATGGTATCTCTTCGGCCGGTCAGCAACCCACATCAGAGGACGTGGAGCGATCGGTCGGCGATTCCCCACTGATGACTCGTAAACGTCGCCGGACCACCATTGAGTCCGTTGAGCCGATGATTGAGCCAGTCGACGTCCCCCCAGAGGCAATCGACCCGCTACCTGCCGCACGTGAGACTACCTGCCGCACGTGAGACCATTTCTTCTGATCGGACCCCCTCCCAGCTCGGCCAGCCAGCATCCTCGACTGGAGCACCACTCGTTAGTTCTGTGCCTCGGGTCCGCCTTCGGCTCAAGCGCTCGGACATTACTTCTGCACCGATCGGCGAGTCTTCCAGCCGAGCCGTTTCTACCCAATCAGATCCGAGCGGCCGTTGAATGATCAAGTTCGTCCTCTGTCTCCCCACCGAGGAGTTCCTTTTGGCGGCGGACTAGCCTGCCGCTCCCGAGCACCAAGTTACTATCCGGGGACCGCTCGCCCAAACGTGGGAAGATGCGAGGGCTCGAGTGGCCTTGATGACTCCCGGTCAGCTGGCGGACAACCACATGCAGCAAGCTACCGGGGTATGTTTCCTAATTCGCTATTATGACGACTTCATCAGGTTCCTGACATTATCCCAATCGAACGCAGCAATGGGTGGAGAACATAGCGGTCAGCAATCGTCTGGCCGAACTGGAGGAGGAGTTGAAGAAGCTCCAAATTTCTGGAGGGGTGCCGGCTGAGTGGCCCTCGTACGCCACGCTCAAGTCAGAACTGGCCAAAATAGAAAAACTGCTAGCGGCCGAGCAACACAAATCTTCCGGCCTGGAAACCAGGGTGGCTGGACTTGAAAACCAAGTCAAGTCCCACGACCACCAGCTCACTGTGACCACTAACAGAAAAAAAAAATAGGGTCATTGCTGATCTTGACGCAATGAAGGTGCAAGTTCGGGCGCTGGAGCAGCGCGTCACGAAGTTGACCGACCTGCTATCTGCTGAGAAAGATAGTCGATCTGTCAGTGAAGCTAAACTGCAGGCGGATAAGGAAGAGCTCCAAGGGGCTCTCGACGCTTCCCGAGCGGCGCTAAAGGAATACCAAGATGGAGAACCTGATCGCTTCAAAGTGATGAGACAGAACTACCTCCGATCGGATGCCTTTGGTGAAAAGTTTAGCGATCGGTTGGTTCTGTCCTTCGAAGAGGCTATCCGGGCGACCACTGTTTACTTGAAGGCCAAGGGCCATCTCTCCGAGGATATCTCCATCCCCCTCCCCCGAGACATGGTCGGCCTGCTAGACGTCGTTCCGAAGCCCATCTTCGAGCCACTAGAGTGAGGAGCGTTTATGATTTTCTTGTAATGTTTTTTGTACCTCGTCCGATCGGCTCTAAGGGCCGGACTTTTAATGGATATCTACTATCTTGTTATTAGCTTTGTCAATACTTGTGTCCTCTGCTCAGACCGCGAAATACAATCGTTCAAGTCTCCTCTCTCTTTCTTTTCGTTAATTATTTCTCATCTTGCCCAGCCTTCTCAAGGAATTTTTAGCGAAGTTTTCTGTATAACTAGGCCGCTCGGCTGCGTGTCCGTACTTTTTAAAATGGAATCCCCGCTAGATGCTTATGAAGTATTTTTAATAACTTGGCCGATCGGCCCATCGACTCACGGATCTACCTTTTTATTGTCTTTGTCCGGCCGGAGGTTTTAATGTCGGAGCTCGACGGTATTCAAGCCGGGGGGTTTAAAGTCGCCGGTCCGACTCTAGGGTTAAACGTCGGAGCTCGACGATATTCAAGCCGGGGGGTTTATAGTCGTCGATCCGACTCTAGGGTTTAACGTCGGAGCTCGACGGTATTCAAGCCGGGGGGTTTATAGTCGCCGGTTCGACTCTAGGGTTTAACGTCAGAGCTCGACGGTCTTCAAGCCGGGAAGTTTATAGTCGCCGGTCTGACTCTAGGGTTTAACGTCGCCGCTCGACGGTCTTCAAGCCGGGGGGTTTATAGTCGCCGGTCCGACTCTAGGGTTTAACGTCGGAGCTCGACGGTCTTCAAGCCGGGGGGTTTATAGTCGCCGGTCCGACTCTAGAGTTTAACGTCGGAGCTCGACGGTCTTCAAGCCAGGGGTTTTATAGTCGCCGGTCCGATTCTAGGGTTTAACGTCGAAGCTCGACAGTATTCAAGCCGGGGGGTTTATAGTCGCCGGTCTGACTCTAGGGTTTAACGTCGGAGCTCGACGGTCTTCAAGCCGGGGGGTTTATAGTCGCCGGTCCGACTCTAGGGTTTAACGTCGGAGCTCGACGGTCTTCAAGCCGGAGGGTTTATAGTCGCCGGTCCGACTCTAGGGTTTAACGTCGCCGCTCGACGGTCTTCAAGCCGGGGGGTTTATAGTCGCTGGTCCGACTCTAAGGTTTAACGTCGTCGCTCGACGGTCTTTAATGATGAGCTTATGGCTCGGATAATATACTCCCGGCCGAACGGCTCGGGGTCTTTGCCATTGAACATTGGGCTCGGATAATGTACTCCTGACCGAACGGCTCGGGGGCTTCGCCATCGAGCATTGGGCTCGGATAATGTACTCTTGGCCGAACGGCTCGGGGTCTTCACCATCGAGCATTGGGCTCGGATAATGTACTCCCGGTCGAATGGCTCGGGGGCTTCGCCATCGAGCATTGGGCTCGGATAATGTACTCCCGGCCGAACGGCTCGGGGGCTTCGCCATCGAGCATTGGGCTCGGATAATGTACTCCCGGTCGAACGGCTCGGGGTCTTCGCCATCCAGCATTGGGTTCGGATAATGTACTCCCGGCTGAACGACTCGGGGTCTTGCCATTGAGCATTGGGCTCGGATAATGTACTCCCGGCCGAACGACTCGGGGTCTTTGCCATCTAGCATTGGGCTCGGATAATGTACTCCCGGCCGAACGGCTCGGGGTCTTCGCCATCGAGCATTGGGTTCGGATAATGTACTCCCGGCCGAACGGCTCGAGGTCTTGCCATTAAGCATTGGGCTCGGATAATGTACTCCCGGCCGAACGGCTCAGGGTCTTTGCCACGGCATCATGCTGCTGCTCGCTTGGTGTGCCACAATTATGTCTTTGTTCTTATACTTTCATTCCTGCAACAAAATAATACATCCGAACAGAATATTTCAAAGTATATTACAGCAGCGCACCTTTCATCTAACCCGATAGAGCTGGAGGTGGTTTGCGCTCCACGGCCTTTCTAGCCTTCGTCCATCCTCATCTTCTAAGTAATAAGCTCTCGATCGGAGATTCTCGATAACTTTGAACGGTCCTGCCCAAGGAGCCTCCAACTTGCCCACGTCCCCGACCGGCTTGACTTTCTTCCAGACCAAGTCGCCCACTTGGAATGTTCGAGGAACCACGCGACGGTTGTAGTTCTGCTTCATTTTCTGCCTGTAAGCCATCAGCCGGACGGACGCTTTGGCTCGCTCCTCGTCGATCAAGTCCAATTCCAGCTGCCTCCGCTAGACATTATCTTCATTGTAGTTCTGGATCCGGGCGGACTCTACGCCGACTTCGACTGGGACGACCGCCTCGCCTCCGTATACCAGGTGGAACGGGGTGACTCCCGTTCCCTCCTTAGGGGGCGTGCGGATGGCCCATAAGACTCCCGGCAGCTCGTCCACCCAACTTCCTCCCATGTGGTCGAGCCGAGTCCGAAGAATTCGGAGTATCTCCCGGTTGGCTACTTCGGCTTGACCATTGCATTGGGGATACGCCACGGACGTGAAGTGCTGCACGATGCCATATCCCTTGCACCATTCTTCGAGTTGATTTCCGACGAACTGTCGCCCATTGTCCGACACGAGCCGACGCGAACTGCCGAACCGACAGATGATATTTTGCCAGATGAATTTCTTGACCATGTGCTCGGTTATCTTGGCCAATGGCTCAGCCTCCACCCACTTGGAGAAGTAATCTACTGCCACCAATAGAAACTTCCTTTGTTCGGTCGCCATAGGGAAGGGTCCTACGATGTTCATGCCCCACTGGTCGAACGGGAAAGACACTGTGGACGTTTTCATTTGTTCCGTCGGCTTATGTGAGAAGTTGTGGTACTTCTGACAGGAAAGACACGTTGCGACGGTCTGAACGGCGTCCTCATGTAGCGTTGGTCAGAAGTATCCGGCCAGCAGAATCTTTCTAGCCAAAGATCGGCCGCCCGGATGACCTCCGCAAGATCCTTGGTGTACCTCCTGGAGAATGTACTCTGCATCTTCTGAGCTGACGCATTTTGGCAAGGGTCGGGAGAAAGCCTTCTTGTAAAGCTGATCTCCAATGAGAGTGAACCGGCCGACCCTTCTCCTTAGTAGCTGAGCTTCCTCCCGATCGGACGGTGAGGCCCCTGAGCGTAGAAACTCCATGATGGTCGTTCTCCAATCGCTCGGGAATGTGAGGCCTTCCATCCGGTCTATATGCGCTACCAAGGATACTTGCTCGATTGGCTGCTGGATGACGACCGACGATATCGAGCTTGCGAGTTTGGCTAATTCGTCTGCCGCTTGGTTCTCCGCTCGGGGTATCTTCTGGACCACTACCTAGGTGAAGCCGGTCTTGAGTTTCTCAAAGGCCTCTGCGTACAATCTGAGTCTTGCATTGTTTATCTCAAAAGCGTCCGTGAGTTGCTGAGCGGCGAGCTGGGAATCCGAGTGGATCGTGACCCGACTGGCTCCAACATGCCTTGCGCCTTGCAATCCGGCTATGAGGGCTTCGTATTCTGCCTCGTTATTGGTTGTCCGGTAATCTAGCCGGACGGATAGCTGCATACGCTCTCCCTGAGGTGACAGTAGCATGATCCCGATTCCGCTTCCGAGCCGAGTGGACGATCCGTCCACATATATTTTCCATGTAGCTTCGGGCTCAGGCTTTTGTACTTCGGTCACGAAATCTGCCAAGGACTGCGCTTTGATCACCGAGCGGGGTTGATATTGGATGTCGAATTCGCTAAGTTCTGTTGTCCACTTGATCAGCCGTCCGGATGTTTCAGGGTTCAGTAGTACCCTTGCAAGCGGGCTATTTGTCATCACAATAATTGTGTGCGCCAGAAAGTAAGGGCGCAACCTCCGAGCTGCAAGAACCAAGACGAAAGCCAACTTCTCGAGACCAGTGTAGCGTGACTCAACATCCTTTAAGATATGATTTAAAAAGTACATTGGTTGCTCCTCGCCGCTCGGCCTCACTAACGTTGAGCCCATAGCATGCTCAGTTGATGATAAATAAATGCGAAGCGGCTCACCTACGGCTGGTTTTGCCAGCACGGGTAAAGAATTCAGGTAAGTCTTTAATTCCTCGAACGCCCGATCGCACTCCTCATCCCATTGAATCTTGGTGGCTTTACGGAGTATCTTGAAAAACGGCAAGCTCCGGTCGGCGGTCTTAGAGATGAACCTTGACAACGCCGTTATCCGACCGGTGAGACGCTGTACTTCTCGGAGATTTCTGGGAGGCGGCATGTCCTGCAGCGCCTTTATCTTGCTGGAGTTCGCCTCTATGCCTCGCTCGGTCACAATGTAACCCAAGAAGCGCTCGTCTCTTGCTCCGAACAGGCACTTCTGAGGGTTAAGTTTGACGCCATACCTTCTCAATGTTTGGAAAGTCTCCTCCATGTCCGCGTAGAGATCGGTCGCCCGGAAGGACTTGATAAGTATGTCGTCCATGTACACTTCCAAATTGCGTCTGATCTGCTCTCTGAAGACCTTGTTCATCAGACGCTGGTAGGTGGCTCCCGCGTTCTTCAATCTGAACGACATTACATTGTAGCAGTAAGTGTCGTCCGTCGTGACGAAGCTGACCTTCTCTTGGTCTTCTTGGGCGAGCGGCACTTGATGATAGTCTTGGTATGCATCCAACATGCATATCAGCTCGAACTCGGCTGTGGAGTCCACCAGCTGATCGATCCGGGGAAGAGGGTAGAAGTCCTTCGGGCACGCCTTGTTCAAGTCCCGGAAGTCGATGCAGACTCTCCACTTGTTGCCCGGCTTGGAGACCAGGACCACGTTTGCAAGCCAACTCGGGAATTGTACTTCCCTTATGTGGCCGACCTCCAGAAGCTTTTCTATCTGCACACGAATTATTACATTCTGCTCCGCGCTGAAGTCCCTCTTCCTTTGCTTCACCGGACGAGCGTCCGGCCGGACATGAAGTTCATATTGCGCTATACTTGGCGAGACCCCCGGCAGCTCATGGGTCGACCAGGCGAAGACGTCGCAGTTCCGCTGGAGGCATTTGATCACCTTTTCCTTCTGCCTCTCCTCCAGATCGGATGCTATGAAGGTGGTGGCCTCCGGTCGGGATGGGTCAATCTGCACCTCCTCTTTTTCTTCATAAACTAAAGAAGGTGGCTTTTCAGTAGTAGCATGTACCTCAACACGTGGCACTTTCCGAGCGGACTTGGATTCGGCTCGGACCATCTCCACGTAGCATCTCCGAGCGGCCAGCTGGTCTCCCCGCACCTCCCCTACTTGATCCTCCACCGGGAATTTAATCTTCTGGCAGAAGGTAGAGACAACCGCCCGGAACTCGTTGAGAGCCGGTCGCCCCAGGATGACGTTGTATGCAGAAGGAGCATCCACCACGATGAAGGTGGTGGTCCTTGTCCTTCTGAGCGGCTTCTCGCCCAACGAGATAGCCAGCCGGACTTGGTCGACCAGCAAGACTTCGTTCCCCGTGAATCCATAGAGGGGGGTCATCATTGGCAGTAGCTCAGCTCGGTCAATTTGTAGTTGGTCGAAGGCCTTCTTGAAGATTATGTTGATCGAGTTGCCTATATCAATGAAAATGCGGTGAATAGTATAATTGGCTATTACCGCTCGGATAATCAGGGCATCATTGTTAGGAACTTCCACTCCTTGAATGTCTTTGGGCCCGAAGCTAATCTCGGGTCCGCTTGCCCTTTCCTGGCTGCAGCCGACCGCGTGGATCCTCAACTGCCTTGCATGCGCCTTCCTGGCTCTATTCGAATCGCCGCTGCTCGGGACCACCGGCGATGATGTTGATCTCTCCCCGAGATGCGTTGCCCCTGTTCTCCTCCTCCCGAGCGGAAGGTCGAGATCGTTCATTTGACGCTCGGTGGTGGGCTCCGTGTTGCTGATGGTGATGCCGCTCAGGGGATCGCCTTTCTACCCTTTGCATGGGGCTCCGTTGTCGATGTTACCGATCTGGTGAAGGCGATCGGCGGCGGTAACCCCTTGGTGCGGGATGAGCGATGGGGGGGAGGCTCTGACAGTCGCGGGTATTGTGAGTGGACGACTGATGGAGTGAACAAAACATTGGGGTCCATACCTTCCCCTTGTGCTTGGGCCGAGCAGCCGCGACTTGTTGGACGGAGTGCGGCCGAGTATGCTGATGAGGACGGGCGGCTTCGGCCCGCGGTCCTCTGGGTGGCTGGTGACTGATGGGTTGCTTCCGCTCGGCGGGAGCTGGTTGGTCGCTCTGGGCTTCTTTCCTTCTTGCCGCCTGGGCCTCCTCCACATTGATGTATTCGTTGGCTTTATGCAACATGTGGTCGTAGTCTCGAGGCGGCTTCCGGATGAGCAATCGGAAGAAGTAACCGTCCACGAGCCCTTGCGTGAACGTGTTCACCATTGTTTCCGAGCTGACCGTTTGAATATCCATGGTTACCTGGTTGAAGCGTTGAATGTACGCTCGGAGCGGCTCCCTCGCGCCTTGCTTGATGGCAAACAAGCTGACGTTTGTCTTCTAGTGGCATCCACTGCTAGCAAAATGATGGAGGAACGCCGTTCGGAATTCCTTGAAACTGGTAATTGAGCCGTCCGGCAGTCTTCGAAATCACCGATGCGCCGATCCCGAAAGCGTTGTGAGGAACACTTGGCATTTCACACCATCTGTGTACTGATGCAGAGTGGCGGTCCTGTAGAATTTACCCAGGTAGTCGTCTGGGTCGGTTGTCCCGTTGTACTCCCCGATCGCAGGGGGCACATAATGTCTCGGCAGTGGATCGCGAAGAATGGCATTTGAGAACTGCTGGTTGGTCCGCTCGGGCGACGTGTCCGATTGGGGCGCCTTTCCTTTTCTGACGTCTCGGATGGGTGCCTCGTTTGATGAGGACCCCTTGTCTTGATTGGCTTGCGCCACCTTCGAGGGTGTCTAAAACAGAGCCCGATGAAAAGGTATTGGGGCAGGCGGCGCACCCATCTGTGTGCCGGCCGACCCCTTGTTTTGCCCCCATATCGAGAGCTGCTATTGCCGGGTGGCCGGCGCCGCTGGTTGATGTTCGGCGCTAGGGCAGGGTGCGGCGCTGTAGCTCCTTTCATCTTCTTCCAGCTCTTCAGGGAGAGCGTTACCAAAAGTTGACGTCCATCTTCTTCCATCTTCTTGGCTCGGATTGAGTGCGTTCCCGGCGATTTGATCTGTCCGAGTCGACTTGAGGGGCGTGGCATGCTCATTGTCTCCGTGGTGATGTAGCTCTCCGGCGATCCGCAAAAGTCGGCGGAGAGAGGCAGAGTAACGTGGCTACAGTAAATAGTTCCGCATACCTTCGTCGACGTCTGGGGTCTTTATATAGGACCCCGGGGAAGTGCGGGCACGTTTCCCGACGTGTGCACCCTTCCCCAAACATACCTTAACAAGTCCGTGTCAGAAAAGTACCTCTGGCGTCATTCCGTAATCGTCCGAGCATATCCCGGATGTGACGGTGGAAGCTTCCACCGTACGATTCTATGTACGGCTCAGCCGCCAACTCTGCTGCTTGTCGGCGGCAGGCGTCTCGAGGATGATGTTATCCCCTGCCTCCTTTGTCGTCTTGCGCTCCTTGTCTGTTCCAGGGCCGAGCGGATCGACCGCTCGGCATGCACATTACTTCTGCATCGGTCATATGCCCAGCTGGGACTGCTCCTGCCTGTGTTGCCTTGTGCCCCGGCCGAACGGTGTGCCCGCTCGACTATTGAAACCTTTTTACCTTGAGCATCGGAAACCTGACCCCTAGTCAGGTTGTCTTCCATTCGGTTCGGAGAATTCCCGGTCGGTCAGCCTGCAGGGCACTGTCGGTAGGCCTGCTCCGTCCGGTCGGCCGGTCTCCGGGTTGACTATCTTGACCTTTGACCTCCACGTGTCGTTGACCCGCAGACGAGGATCTCTTGTCCTTATCACCGGATCAGTAAACACATAAGACAACTCACCATTCGGATCATAAAGATGCGGTCAACATTTCAACTACGTCATTCTGACAATTCCATCTTCTCATATTCTCGACATTATCAGCGATCAAACCCTTTGGAAATTCCAGCTAATTTTCTCTTATTTAATTACCTATTTTCGGACCATAATTGCATGATTAATCCATTCAATCATGGCCGGTCGATCGCCGGCGCCGCTTCCCCTTTACCTCCTAATTCCCTGCTTTGCCTCGCGGCGCTCGCCGCCTTCTTCACCATCCTTCGCCTCAATCGCAGCCCTGCCGCCGTCGTCCCCGACGAGATAGTGATTCCGGCTCCAGCCCAACCAAGGTTCAGTATCCTCGTCGGCGTCCTCACCCGCGCCGTGAGGGCGCCGACCTCTACGAGCGCCGCCACTACCTGCGCCTCGTCTACGGCACTCAGCATAGCACCTTCGCCGCCGTCGACGTCAAGTTCGTCTTCTGCAAGCTCACCAAGGTGGAGCAGCGCTTCCTGGTGGCCCTCGAGGCCCTCCGCTTCGGCGACATCATCGTCCTCAACTGCACCGAGAACATGAGCGCCGGCGAGACCTACTCCTTCCTCTCGGCGCTGCCGGCCGCCCTGGCGCCTCGCCGCTACGACTACGTGATGAAGACCGACGACGACTCGCTCGTGCTGGTGGAAGCGCTTGCCACGGCGCTGCGGCCGCTGCCGCGGCGTGACCTCTACTACGGCCTGCGGCGCCGACAGAGCGGACCTCTTCTCCGGCGCCTACATGTCCAACATGGGGTTCCTGCTGTCGTGGGACGTGGTAGAGTGGATCGTGACGTCGGAGTTGCCCGCGGGGGACAGGGTGGGCCCGGAGGACAAGGTGGTGGGTAGGTGGCTGGCGAAGGAGAAGAAAGGAAGGAACAGAGTCTCGTCGCTGGCGATGTACCCTCCAAGCTCTACTACGTCGATCGGCCGTGAAACTTAACGGTGTGCTGCCTCCGCCGTTAATTAGCGATCTAAAAAACGTACCATTAAATCTGGTCAAAGATTCTCAGCCTGAGACTTTTCACGTGACTCATATCTTAGTCAACGCCAACCCCTAACAAAAATATCTGTCCACGTGATCAACGTGATAACAATAAAATTATACTTGATTAAAGGTGTAGCGGGCACGATATCAGTATCAATTTCTCATCCATCAAATGATTGAGATTCGACAAATTAATAAATAAATTTATCTCAATTGATACTTAAATGATCGATGATTGTTTTTTTATGGAATATGATGAGATGTTATTTTTAAAATTAACTGACGTACGTTGAATAATCAGTATTAACTAAAAAGAAATTATCATGAAAGATCCGATAATGTTGTTATTGTGTCAAAGGGATGTCTAGATATTTTTACAATGATATACTATTGTTCATTTTAGGCCAAGACCTTCATGACTTTATTCTTGGGCTCTACCCAAAAGACATCATGTCAATGGAGATATTTTGCATCCTTTTAACCCCATGATCTTTACCAAATATTTCTAATGTGGGACTTTTATTGAACCCTAACAATCCTCCCCTCAAATGAAGGAGTCCAGGCGTCCCGCGAGCATCCGGTCATCCTGACCTGCTCTGGGCCTCCCCACAAGCATCCGCACCCGGTCACCTTGACTTACTTCGGGCTTACCTGTGAGCATCCGGCCACCCTGACCTACTCGCCTCACCGCAAGTACCCGGTCACCTTGACCTGCTCCAGGCCTCCCCGCGAGTATCTGGTCACCCTGACCTACTTGCTTCCGCACAAGTATCCGATCACCCTGACCTGCTCCAGGCCTCCCACGAACATCCGGTCACTCTGACCTACTCCGGGCCCACCCTCAACTTCATTCAAGACCGTCCCCACATGGCATCTGGTCTGGACCATTGCTCTGATACCATTTGTTGTGCTAAAAGGATGCAAGATATCTCCATTGGCATGCGACCTTTTGGGTAGAGCCCAAGAGCAAAGCCATGAGGGCCTAGGGCCAAAGTGGATAATATCATGCCATTGTGGAGATATATGGACATCGTTTGGGCACAACAAATGGTATCAGAGCCATGGTACGAACCAGATACCATGTGGGGTGGCCTTGAACGAAATTGAGGGTGAGCCCGGAGTAGGTCAGGGTGACCGGATGTTCGTGGGAGGCCTGCAAGTAGGTCAGGGTGACCGGATGCTCACGGGGAGACCCGAAGCAGGTCAGGATGACCGAGTACTTGCCGGGGGGGGGGGCCTAGAGCAGGTTAGGGTGACCGGATACTTGCGGTGAGACGAGTATGTCAGGGTGGCTGAATGCTCGTAGGTAGGCCCGAAGTAGGTCAAAGTGACCGGGCGCGGATGCTTGCGGGGAGGCACAGAGCAGGTCAGGATGATCGGATGCTCGTGGAGAGGCCCGGACTATGAGAGTAATTGTGGTCCTTCGTTTGAGGGGAGGATTGTTGGGTTTCAATCAAAGTCCCACATTGGAAAGATTTGGTAAAGATCATGGGGTTAAAAGGATGTTCGTGGGAGGTCTGCAAGTAGGTCGGGGTGATTGGATGTTCGTGGGAGGCCTACAAGTAGGTCAGGGTGACCGGATGCTCATAGGGAGCCCCGAAGCAGGTCAGGATGACCGAGTACTTGCCCGGGGGGGGGGGGCTAGAGCAGGTCAGGGTGACCGGATACTTGCGGTGAGGCGAGTAGGTCAGGGTGGCCGGATGCTCGCAGGTAGGCCCGAAGTAGGTCAAGGTGACCGGGTGAGGATGCTTGCAGAGAGGCCCAGAGCAGGTCAGGATGACCGGATGCTCGTGGGGAGGCCCGAACTATGAGAGTAATTGTGGTCCTTCGTTTGAGGGGAGGATTGTTGGGTTTCAATCAAAGTCCCACATTGGAAATATCTGGTAAAGATCATGGGGTTAAAAGGATGCATGATATCTCCATTGGCATGAGGCCTTTTGAGGAGAGCCCAAGAGCAAAGCCATGAGGGTCTAGGCCCAAAGTGGACAATATCATACCATTGTGGAGATATGTGTGTAGGATCGAAAAGAATTTAGATATCTCCACAATGACATGATATTGTCCACTTTGGGCCTAAGCCCTCATGGTTTTGCTCTTGGGCTCTACCCAAAAGGCCTCATGCCAATGGAGATATCTTTCTCTTATAAACCCATGATCTTTTCCATGTGTTTTCAATATGTGACTATGTTTGTAACCTTGCAACCCCAACAATCCTCCCCTCAAACAAAGGACCATGGGCTTCCCACGTCCGATCCTTGACCCACCAGGTCTTCCTGCCCCTCGGTCCACCCGACCTACTAGGACTCCTTGCCTAGCCGCAACTAGGACTTCCTGCCCCTCGGTCCACCCGACCTACTAGGACTTCCTGCCTGGTATCTGGTCCTCTTGATCCGAACATAGGAGCCCCCACTTTCTTTGTTCGAGGTCAATATTGTACTCACATGGTTCAATCAGACCATAGCTCTTGTGCACAGTCGGCGGTTAAACCTTCTGGCAGTCCGGGCTCTGATACCACTTGTTGGGATTTTAGATGGCTAGAGGGGGGGTGAATAGCCTCTTTAAAAACTTAAGCAGAGAGTTCTACACAGAAACTAGTTAGCGCAGCGGAATAAGCAAACTAAAACAAAACGAAAACCAGCACACAAACACTGATACACAGATTTACGAGGTTCGGGGATAACTTGCCCCTACTCCTCGGCGTGTCCGTAAGGTGGACGACTCCTTGATCTTCGGTAGATCGCACCCCGGAAGAATTCCGGCTAAAGATCCTCCTTCTAGGTGGAGTAACCTTCCCACAAAGCCTCAAGAAATATCTAAGTTAAAGCACGAGACTTACAGAAGCTCGGTGGCAAAGGAGAATAAAAATGCTTACAACCACGCGAGGATCAGTAGCAGAACAGAGATCGCAGTTCACTCGAGAGCTCAAGAACTTCGCACAACAGCACAGACTTTTCTTTCAAGCTTTCTTGTTGTTGTTCTGTTCTCTCCTCTCGCTGTTTTCTATTGCTTCTCAAACCTGATCTCTGCTGTCACCGATCTGGTCCAAAACTGCGCAAATCAGCGCTGCAGCCAATCCCTCTTCCTCCTTACCTGGTTCTCTGAACTCACACCAATGATATCACAGTCATCACTGGCGTCTTCTGAGCTCGAACCAATCCGCAGGAGTCAAGCAGATCGCAGCCAGATCACAGCAGTATCCGTTGATGCCTGAAATGCACCATGCGCTGCTGAAGCCAGCAGAAAGACCATTTGTCGCATTCCTCTTATGAACTTAATTTGAAATTAGGCTTGGAATGATACCTGTTAACCTGCAAACTCAAAAGCTAACAGCACAGAGGATTATATCACATAAATGAATGAGGTATATCAAAAGCAGCGAAGGAATCGCTGATACAGCGAACAGGTTAGTGATCGGTCACGAGGCCGATCACGATGCTGGACCGATCGAGCGCGGCTGATCGGTCTCCGATCGATCGCGAGGACCGTCAGATTGAGTGTGATCGGTCCAGGCCGATCCACCCTTTCTCTTAGACTCTTCTCACGATCGGTCTCACGGCCGGTCAGTTACCTCGATGTGCTGCGGGTGTTTCGATCGATCTGCGGACCGATCATTTCCTCGATGTGCTCGAGTGTCATCGATCGGTCATCGACCGATCCATGGAACTTCGATTTCCTGGATCGATGCTGTGGCCGATCCAGCGATTCATATGTCCTTTGGATCGGTCTGACCGATCGATCAGTGCACCATGGATCGTCCTCTCCGACCTAATCCGGAGAGCGAGCTACCGTGCCCTCTCCGAGTCCATCAGGTCCGAGCTACCAAACCCTCTCGACTTCGCATGCCAAGTTTCCTTCTTGGACTTTTCAACACCGATGTCCGATCACCTTGATCCATCTGAATTTTCCTTGCCTGGCTTCCTCACTTGTACCTAGCTTCACTCACTGGGTTTTCACCGGCTTCACTCACCAATTCCAATGCCTGGCTTCACTCACGGGACTTTCACCTGCCTAACATCCACCAGGACTTTCTCAATCAGGTCAACCAAGTCAACCTAGATTAGTAATCAATCTGAGTTAAATATCGATACAAACTTAAATCGGTGTTAACACAAAACAACATCCAGTCGGTGTATCAACAATCTCCCCTTTTTGTTGTTTGACAACACGATTTAAGTTTAGATCAGAAATGCTCATATACCCATAATTTTTGGGAAATCGGATCCTCCCCAAGACGGATACACCACCAAGTCAATGACGGGAATCAAGATCCTTCCGTTATCCTCTCCCCTAAAATCAAGCTTTCATACATTTCTAAACTTAGGTATCCTCTCCCCTGTCAAACACCGAAAAGGTGCGAATAAGGTAAGATAACTAAAAACTCCCCTTAACCCATACTGTTTCTTAAAGCACTTAGAATTCCCTCTAAGTGTATAGGACAGTAATAAGGAAATAAAGGACAAACAAGACATGCAAGTGAACAGCATATTAATAACGGATAGAAAATGAAACATAATAAAGAGCAAGCAAATATAAAACTGAGTAGCATAAATACATGAGTAGCATCAGAAGTGCAAACAACCAAGTCAGACATAAAGACTAACAAATAACATCCAAAATACATACAGACAACAAACAAACTATATCAATCAATATCCTCACATGAGGAACATCACCATCATCGGCGGGAGGTCACGAAGTGACACGCTGGAGGATGGATAGCTGGGTAAGGCTGCGGAGGCGGGTAGCGTGACATCCATCCGAGTAGCAGCTGGCATGTCACCACACGATGGCATATCATCAAAGCGGTCAATATGCGTCGGTCATCGTGGCTGGTCTATCCGAATCGCGAGCCATCCATCGGTAATCATCTCATCGTCTTGATCAGCGTCCCTCGGCTCGGCGATGCGCGGTAAATCGAGATCGGCCTCTCCATCGTCGGCGGGGAGGAGGCGGAAGCAACACAGTCGTGGAGGTCCCCGTGGTAACTCACCCAGTGCTCTCCCATCCTTCCACCGAACACCCCCATTTTTCCCTATGATGCCAGACTTGGAAAATGTCCGTTTCCCAAGTCGGCAATCTTGCCTGACCATTTTGACTATTCTACCCTTAGAGACATCAACCTGAAGGGTCTCGAGCCAATCAGTAATTATATGCCCATAAGGCATATAAATAGTGGAGCCGCTAGGCTTAGAATATGATATGATCGAGGAGTAGATGCTCGACATGATTTCAAAATCGAGACGTCGACGTAAACCATAAAGCATAAGACAATGATATGATCGGATCTCAGATAATGGTTTAGATGTGATAGGTAGAAGGCAGTTCGTGACAATCTTAAAAAGAATGTAGTCTTGAGGAGATAATCTCAAGGCTGCAAAAGTAGGGAAGTCAACATCTAGCTCATCTAGTCCATCCGGTCTAGGTTTCCTGAAGAAGTACTCATAAATATCGTCAGGTGATACATCAAGTGGAGGAGGTAGTGACTCTGGTAAATCAGGATACAAGGGAAAAGGATCTCCTGAACACATACGACAACCTAGATACCCAAAGAATTCTCTGATGGAGAAATCGATACTTCTTTTAGCGACTCGAGTGTTATAAACACCATCATGGTTTTGATGAAGGTTGTTATAGAATTCAGATATTAGGTCAAGATTGATGTCCCTTTCTAGATAGACTACTGAATCAAGCTTATAATAGGCTAGGGTTTCGGATACAGAGGGACAAAATTCATCCATCCACTTTCGATCCACAGATCGACATGGAAGCAGCTTGAATGTCCTCTGTTGAAATGCTTGCTCAAACTGGCGATTTGGGAATCTACTGGAACTAGCTGGTTGGGGTCGAGAGGGTGCATGGGACTTGGATTTCTCAGCTGGGTGTTAGGACCAAAAGTAGCTAGAGGGGGGGGGGGGGTGAATAGCTCGTCGCGTTCGCTCGGTGCTCAGCGTTGCTTGTTCCTTCAAAGATGTGCAGCGGAAAATACAGAAACAAACACACAACGCTAACACGGTTGGTTTTACTTGGTATCCACCTCACAAGAGGTGACTAATCCAAGGATTCACACCAACACACACACCCTCCACTAAATAAAACTCTCCTTTGTGGTAACTACCAAGGGCGGAGAAGCCCTACAATACTCAATACAAGAAGAGAGGGAAAGGATACAAGAAATACAAGCTTACAAGCTTACAATGAGTACAAAACCCTAACCCTAGCTTCTCTTCTTGGCTTTGATCCGCCTCTTGACTTGGAGAGCTTCAAGATCCTTGAGCGCGTCTGAGCTTTGTGGTGTGGAGGAGTTGGCGAGCTGGAGTGAATCGGAGAAGTCCTTACCGCGACCGTGAGCGCTGCGGCTATAAGCGGCGTAGCGGTCGGATCCGTCGATTGAATGTTCCCCAATCGATCGGGAGGCTGGATCGATCCATGGATCGATCGGGGCTCTGCACGAAAGCGCTGGATCGATCCACGGATCGATCCGTGGATCAATCCAAGCGCTTCCCCAGTCCCGCATCCATTGGGACCTGAATCGATCCACGGATCGATCGGAAATCTGATTTCGCAGTGCGATCGATCCGCGATCGATCTGCGGATCGATCGACAGATCAGTGGATTTTGTCCAAAACCAAGTCCTAAACATCCCAAACCAACATCCGGTCAACCTTGACTGTTGGTATGTCATGCCTAGCATCTAGTCACTCCCTTGACTGCTAGGACTCCCTTACCAAGTGTCGGTCAATCCCTTTGACCCACTTGGACTTTCTCTATGCAGTATCCGGTCAATCTCCTGACCTACTTGGACTTTTCTTTCATGCCAAGTATCCAATCAATCCTTTGACCTACTTGGACTTCCACACCGATGTCCGATCATCCTTAATCCATCTGGATTTTCCTTGCTGGCTTCACTCACGAACTTTCACCTAGCTTCACTCACTAGGGTTTTCCATCGCCTAGCTTCACTCACTAGGACTTTTACGGCTGCTCACCAGGATTTCCATCCGCCTAGCTTCACTCACTAGGACTTTCACCGGCTTCACTCACCAGGATTTCCATCCGCCTAGCTTCACTCACTAGGACTTCCTGGCTTCACTCACGGGACTTCCTTCTACCGCTTCACTCACGGGACTTTTCTTACCTGGCTTCACTCACGGGACTTTCATTTGCCTAACATCCAGTTAGGACTTCGATCAAGTATCCAATCAACCTTGACCTACTTGACTCTTCTTCAATCTCTTATTGTCAAACATCTAAACCCAAACCAAGACTCGGCTTGTTTCCAGTCAACCTTGACCGAGGGAATATGCACCAACAATCTCCCCTTTTGATGTTTGACAATACCACAACAACACACAATCCCATATGTAAGTTAAGCTAATCCATAGCCTCCTTCTTCATGCCACTAGGTAATGAAAGTATAAATTAAGCTCTTCATTCTCCCCAAGAAAACTCCCTCTAGGTAATGAAGCCTAACACTCCCTTTCATGAGTCCTTTCATTCTCCCCTATGACCTTCCCATAGGTAATGAAGGACTAAGCTTAACCATACATTCTCCCCTATTGGCACACATCAACCCATCGTTGGACACATCAACCTATGCTCCAATTCAGCACTTCAACAAATCCATTTGTTGAAGACTCTCCCGAAGAGTTGCTCATCGTTGTTCACAACAGCACTCGTTGTGATCAACACGATAATGAAGGTCTCATACCCTTCATTTATCCTTAACTTCTCCCTCAATGTAGACAACTACCCAACCTTGAGCATTATCTACCACTTGAGTGTCCACTTGAAATAATGAGGATATCCACTCCCCATTTCAAGTTTCAATGCTCTACCTTGAGCAAATTCACAACAGAAGGTTAACCACCTTCCAAGGTTCATGAAAAATAATTTTCATGTCTTTAAAGAGTCCCTCCCCCTAAAGACATGGTGGTAACTTCTGTCATTGCACCAACAATGACTTGGAATCCCTAAACCATTAGGAAACCCAAATTTAGAAGTTTTGAGGTTCAAATATTCAAAATTTGAAACAACCTCAACCTAAACTTCTTCTTAGTCTTCGTTAACCAATCCATCCTTGTTTTCAACATGAAAACACCCTTTGTATGTATACAAATGTATTTAGGGGTTTGGAATGGTTACCTAGACTAAAATAGGTTCAAAGATGCTGAAATCAAGCTTTCCCAGCCAAAATCAGCAACTTGGATCGATTGGAGTTGGGTTCCAATCGATTGAACCTTTCTGAATCGATCCACTGATCGATTCAGACTCCCTGGATCGATCGGCTGATCGATCCAGCGAGCTTCTGCTCGCGGGAATTGCCGTTTGAATCGATCCACGGATCGATTCAGGAACTCCAATCGATCCATGGATCGATCGGAGCTCTGATAGTTGCTGAAATTCCATTTCAGTCAACTTCAGAAACCCCTAGAAAATTCTACAAAAATCCAAAAATTATGAAATTTCGTGTAGACATTATTTAGGGCATACTTAATCATGGAAAAATAGCTTTCTATGAAAATACATCATATTTTCAAAGATTGACACAAACTTGAAAACTTGCAAAAACTTTAGTGTTTTTCTTCAAGTTTGTGTCTAACTATTCAATGGTGATTACTATCAAAAGATAGTCTTCACCAAGGTTTTCCAAAAACATTTTAAAAACATTTTCAAAACCAATATCCCATCACATTCCTTGGGCTTAATGCACATGACTTGTACATTAGCTTTCCCAATAATGGGAAAACACATAACTATGTGTTTTGATGAATTTAAAAACTCAAAGGAATGCACTAAATCAACATCTTCAGCTTTGTTCATCATCCTAACATCTCACTTGTATATAATATGCACTAAAACACATACAAGTCACCTTAGAGGTCTTTGTGAGATGTAAAATTTGGTTTTTGCCCTAATCTAGGGATCATGCATATCTATCTAGGCATTTTAGAGATGTTAGACATCCACCTAGGATGTCACTTGTCAATAAGTATCGTTAGATGCCATTTGTCCTTAATTACAAGGAATTAAACTTAATGCATGATTATGTTATGGCATACATCAAAAGAAAATAATTTTCAAAAGAAAATATCCTATTACTACATGATGTATGAATGTCATGACATGGTATTTTTGGATTTTTCATAATAAGACATGAATGCAAAAACTAGACATGATGTCATGGCATATGATGGGCAAACAATCATGGCAAGATTTAGCATAAATAAAATATACCTAGATTAGCTATCTAAGTATCCTTAAAATCTTAGCTAAACTTACACCTTAAACCTAGATTGCCCTAAAATGCTACAAGAGAATGCCAAAGCCTAAATTTGGCATTTCTAATTTCCTTGATTTAATGTATGCCAATTGAAAATAAACATGTCCTCAAATGTTGGCATATTCCATTTTTCCTCAAGAGTAGCATTTTTAAATTAAGGCTTAGTTTGCCTTTAATTTCCTAAGAACATACCAAAATCCCAACTTGGTAGTTCTTGTGTTTTCTCAAATTTGTGCCACTTTAAAATAAAATCAATACTTCTCCAATTTGGCACATTTTACTCTTTCAAGGAGTAAATAATAATTCCATTTCATTTTCAAAGGTTAACAAAAACCCTGAAAATTCTCCTTGAGTGTCAATTTCCTCAAAGTTGGGTTAACTACCCTTCTAATTGGAGTTGACACTCTCTAACCCATCTATGGGGTAGAGAAGATGCTCCTAGGAACCCAACACCTATTGGTGCTCCTTGGATGCTCTAGGTACTCACTAGGGATAACTTCCCTAGATACCTTCCTAGTGACCTTGTTGGGCTTCTTAGAAGCCTTGGTCACATTTTCTAGGTCAACTCTAGGGATAACCTCTCTTGTGACCTTGTTTGTGACTTTCTTAGACTTCTTAGAAGTCTTAGTCACATTTATTGTAAAAATACTCTTAGGGATGACTTCCCTAGTATTTTTGGCTTGACCACTAGACCTAGGGTTTGTTCAATAACTATATGGAACTCTATGGTAAGAGGGCACATCCTTCTTAGCCTTTGGTTTGTATCCCAAACCTCTATGGTCATTGGATGGCTTTTGTACCCCTAAACCTAGGTTATGCTCATTTTGCCCTAATAGGATATTTTCCATCCTTTTTAGGGTCTTTTCCATTTTATCAAGCCTTGATCTCAAGACTTGATTTTCTATCACTAAGTCCTTAGTTTTTGGTTTTTCATTTGATCCATGAGCATTTTTGTTTCTAGGCTTGTATCTTACATCCTTAGAGTTATCGCCTAGGTTTTTACCTACATTCCTAGCCTTAGGGATAGTAGTTTTGGCATGTAGGGCCACATGCTTTTCCTTAAAGCCCTCATGCTTCCTATTCTTATGGTAAATCGTATTACAATGATAAAAATTTGACCTAGCATGCTTTTTACCATTTTGCAAGGGAATAGGCTCAATGAATGTTACCTTCTTCTTTACCTTGGAGGCTCCCCCTTGACTAGTGCCTCCTTGAGCCTTGACCATCTTCTTCCCCTTGGGGCATTGACTTCGGTAATGCCCTTTTTGTTGACACAAGAATCACACAATGTGCTCCTTGCTCTTCTTTGTCCCGGGAGTGGTCTCCTTGAGCTTCTCCTTGCCCTTTTGTGCCATTTGGCCCTTCTTCTTGGCCAAGTTGGGACACTTGCTCTTATAGTGCCCATGTTCCCTACACTCAAAACATATTATATGATTTTTATTATTAATTGAAATATTTATACCTTTGCTTGTAGGGGTGGCATCTTTTTCTTTGGATCCGGAGGTAGAAGCTTCCTCTTGATCGGACCTTGATTCTCCTCCATTTGATTTTTCTTGACTTGTGGAGGTAGAATCTACTTCCTCCTCTTCGTCTCTTGACCCGGATGTAGAAGCTTCTCCTTCCTCTTGATCCGGCGTCACCAAGGATTGCTCCCCCTCAATCCTAGAGGTGGAGGCTTCACCATCTTGAATATGAAACAAGGAGTATGCTCCCTCCTTGTTCCCTTCGTTGCATTCCCTTGAGGATGAAGCTTCTTGGATTTCCTCTTCTTCGGAGGTTGAGCATCTATCAACCTCGGAATCCTCCTTTTGGTCTTGCTCCAAAGAGTCACCCTCTTTGGATTCTTCATGATCTTGTACAGTGGAGGGGATCTCTTCATGAAGCTTGGCCAATTTGCTCCAAAGCTCCTTGGCATCTTCGAATTCTCCAACTCGAGCCAAGATGTGGCTAGGCAATAAGTTGACCAGAAGCTTGGTCACTTTGTCATTTGCCTCGCCCCTTTGAATTTGCTCTGAGCTCCATCTGCTTTTCTTTAGAAGCTTGCCCTTGGAGTTCGTTGGAGCTTTGAAGCCTTCCATTAGAGCAAACCATTGCTCTATCTCCATCATAAGAAAGTTTTCGATTCTTGATCTCCAAGAATCGAAGCTTGCCGATGTGTATGGTGGAGCCACCCTTGTGTCAAATCCAAGTCCATCTTGGAATTGCATCTTGAAGTTGAGCTTGATAGAATCTTGAACTTGAATAATTTGCTCCAACTTCTTCACCCTCTAGCTTTTCTTGATATGTTTGCCCCTTCCGGCGGTGATTCCGGTGAAGAGCAACCTCGCTCTGATACCACTTGTTAGGACCAAAAGTAGCTAGAGGGGGGGTGAATAGCTCGTCGCGTTCGCTCGGTGCTCGGCGTTGCTTGTTCCTTCAAAGATGTGCAGCGGAAAATACAGAAACAAACACACAACGCTAACACGGTTGGTTTTACTTGGTATCCACCTCACAAGAGGTGACTAATCCAAGGATCCACACCAACACACACACCCTCCACTAAATAAAACTCTCCTTTGTGGTAACTACCAAGGGCGGAGAAGCCCTACAATACTCAATACAAGAAGAGAGGGAAAGGATACAAGAAATACAAGCTTACAAGCTTACAATGAGTACAAAACCCTAACCCTAGCTTCTCTTCTTAGCTTTGATCCGCCTCTTGACTTGGAGAGCTTCCAAGATCCTTCAAGAACTGGCGATCTGAGCTTTGTGAGCGCTGTGGAGGAGTTGGCGAGAGCTCTGGAGTGAATCGGAGAAGTCCTTACCGCAGCCATCGAACGCCTGCAGCTATAAACGACGCCAACGGTCAGATCCCGATCGATTCGAATGTTCCCAATCGATCGGGGAGGCTTTGGATCGATCCACGGATCGATCCAGTGAACGCACACAGTAGCGCGCTGAATCGATCCATGGATCGATCCGGCGCTTATCGCGCGAAGCAGATCGATCCGCGATCGATTGGGACCTCTGAATCGATCCACGGATCGATCCGAAGCTCTGTCATTGGGGCAGTGCGGATCGATCGCGATCGATCGAGCTGAATCGATCAGCGATCGATCAGGCACAGATCGATCCCGATCGATCCGAGCTGAATCGATCCATCGATCGATCCGACGCGATTTTGTCCAAAACCAAGTCCTAAACATCCCGAACCAACATCCGGTCAACCTTGACTGTTGGTATGTCATGCCTAGCATCTAGTCACTCCCTTGACTGCTAGGACTCCCTTACCAAGTGTCCGGTCAATCCCTTTGACCCACTTGGACTTTTCTCTGTGCCAGTATCCGGTCAATCCTTTGACCTACTTGGACTTTTCTTTCATGCCAAGTATCCAATCAATCCTTTGGCCTACTTGGACTTCCCACCAGATGTCCGATCATCCTTAATCCATCTGGATTTTTCCTTGCCCGGCTTCACCCGAACTTTCACCTAGCTTCACTCACTAGGGTTTTCCATCGCCTAGCTTCACTCACTAGGACTTTCACCGGCTTCACTCACCAGGATTTCCATCCGCCTAGCTTCACTCACCAGGACTTTCACGACTCACCAGAGTTTTCCATCCTAGCTTCACTCACTAGGACTTTCACTGGCTTCACTCACCAGTTTCCATCCGCCTAGCTTCACTCACTAGGACTTCCATTCTGCTTCACCAGGACTTCCTTCTGCCTGGCTTCACTCACCAGGACTTTTCTTCTGCCTGGCTTCACTCACCAGGACTTTCATTTTGCCTAACATCCCAGTTAGGACTTCCCAGTCAAGTATCCAGTCAACCTTGACCTACTTGACTCTTCTTCAATCAATATCTTATTGTCAAACATCTAAACCCAAACCAAGACTCAGCTTGGTTACCCAGGTCAACCTTGACCTGAGGGATATTGCACCAACACTGGGGACTTAGAAGAACCCTCACCGGCTGCTTTCTTCCTAAATAGATAAAGATTTGGACACGGTCAGGGCAAATGGGAGTCCACGGGAGCCACACAGAGAGAACCGAGACAACACACATAGAGAAACTGTGAAAAGAAGCTAAAATGCTAAGAATGAACAAATCTCGGGAAGAAGGAGAGTTACCTGGGCGCCATTTGAGGTTTTCAGAGAGGATGAAGAGAAGAGTCGGGACTGAGGAGGGGTTTGGCTAGGGTTTCGGTGTGAAATGAGAGAGTGAGGGATGGGGAGAAGTTAAAAGAGGGTCAGAAGATCAGAAGATCGGACGGCTGTCCGATCAGGAGAAATCCTGACCGATCAGGGAACGTCCTGATCGGTCAGGGCATTCCCGGATCGGTCGTTGAGACCGATCAGGGAGCCTCGCGTGCCATATCCTCCTGATCGGTCGTGGAGACCGATCAGGGAGCCTCCTGATCGGTCCCTGGACCGATCAGAGGTCGATCAGTAACTGAGCAGACGCCCCTGATCGGTCGTAGAGACCGATCAGATATCATCCTGATCGGTCCCTGGACCGATCAGTGTCTGATTGTCAGCGATTTCAGCCTCTGAAATTCTTATCAAAAGCTCTGAAATTTTGGTTTAACAGCTTCCAAGTTCAGAACCTAGGATCCGGAGAGCCCATAGAACAGATTCAATGATACCAATGAATATTTTCTAATGATGAGCTCTAATGGTTTGGAATTATTAGGGCTCGAACCTTTTTCAGACACATCATAACAGATGTGCTGAATAAGATTACTTTGTTTGCTTGTTTGTTGAAACTATGATTTATAGTGAAACAAGTACCCAGGCTATCGGTTCAAAATATCTCCTTGTTATGAGTAGTTCCAAGTTTGTCAAAATATATATATTATATATATATATATATATATATTTATATATATATATATATATATATATATATATATATATATATATATATATATATATTTTTACCAACTTGTCCTAAATTCAAATAGGAAGGTATCAAGCAGTGGTATCAATCAACACAACACGGTTAGAGAATTTCTAGACATAGGTCCAACCAAGATTCCTTGGTTGGAATATATGAGTAAGATCTGGGAACCAATTACACATGAATTGTGTAAAGGTCTTCCCCATACTCAATCTATATCTCTTCAACCTAATTATTCAAAGGATGCATGATACATTTTGAATAATTTGGTTGATCCTAGCATCTCACCCCATTTCTAGCAAACAAAAATATTTTGTTAAACCTTATAATTTGTGTGAGATGTTCCCAAGTTGCCCAAAATCATTCCCAATTTCTCTTGTCATTTTAATTTGTCCTTATTGATCATTATGAAGTCTTAAGGACCTAAGGAGCCAAACACATTCCCAACTCCCTCCTTAAATGACTAAATTCATTCTCCGGAAGGGGTTTGGTGAAAATATCAGCTATATTTGACTTTGACTCAACATATGTGAGTGCAATGTCTCCCCTAGCTACGTGATCTCTTATGAAGTGATGACGCACTTCAATGTGTTTGGTCCTCGAATGATGGACTGGATTTTTAGTTAGGTTGATCGTGCTAATGTTGTCACATAGCACTTGTACACCCTTATAAGAAAGTCCATAATCCTCTAGGGTGTGCATCATCCACAACAACTGTGATACACTCTCTCCCATGGCAATATATTCGGCCTCGGTCGTGGAGAGAGCAACACAATGTTGCTTCCGACTCGACCAACTAACTAAAGATGAACCTAAAAATTGGCAGCCCCCACTAGTACTTTTCCGATCCAATTTGCACCCAGCATAATCGGAGTCGGTATAACCTAAAAATTGGTCCTCGAAGACCTACTCTAATTGTGCCTTTAAGGTATCTCAGAATTCTCTTAACGGCAATTAAATGAGATTCCTTGGCACAGACTTGATATCTAGCGCACATGCCCACAGCAAAAAGTATGTCTGGTCGACTAGCTGTGAGATATAGAAGACTACCAATCATGCTTCTATATTGCGTTAGATCAATTGGTTTTCCACTCTCATCATTGTCAAGGCGAGTGTTTGTAGCCATTGGAGTGGACACTTCCTTAGAGTCACTCATATTGAATTTTCTAAGCATCTCTTGAGTGTATTTTGTTTGATGGACATAAATTCCATCTCCAGTTTGTTTGATTTCAAGTCCGAGGAAGAATGTTAACTCTCCTACTAGACTCATCTCAAACTCACTTTCCATGTGAGAAATGAATTCATTCAAATAACCCTTGTTATTTGAGCCACAAATTATGTCATCGACATACACTTGGGCTACAAAAATGTTTTCACCATCTCTACGCAGAAATAGTGTTGGGTCTATTTGGCCTCTTACAAAGCCCTTTTCTAATAGGTAAGTTGACAACCTTTCGTACCATGCTCGAGGTGCTTGTTTAAGCCCATAAAGAGCTTTCTTGAGCTTGTATACGTGGTTTGGAGCTTCGGTATTCATAAACCCCGGTGGTTGCTCAACATAGACCTCTTCTTTGATGAGACCGTTTAAGAAAACCGATTTAACGTCCATTTGATAGAGCTTGAAACCTCTATGTGCAGCAAAAGCTAGCATCAAACGAATGGACTCTAATCGGGCCACGAGAGCATAGGTCTCATCATAATCGAGACCTTCGACTTGACTATAGCCCTTGGCTACAAGTCTTGCCTTGTTTCTTACAACTTCTCCCTTTTGATTTAACTTATTTTTGAAGACCCATTTAGTTTCAATAATGGTGGTCTTCTTAGGTCTAGGAACTAAGTCCCACACTTGGCTCCTTCCAAATTGACCTAACTCATCTTGCATAGCTAAGATCCAATCAGGATCGTGTAATGCCTCATCAACTATTTTTGGTTCAATATCTGAAATCAATGCGACTTCATTAGACTCATTTCTAAAGAATGACCTAGTCCTAACCCCTTGTTGGATGTCTCCCACAATTTGGTCTTGGGGATGACTAGTGGCTAACCTAAACTGCCTTGGTGTTGGCGGTGCCTCATGAGTGGTCTCACTCGGCACAGGCAAGGACTCAATATCAGGCAAAGGATCAGATTGAGTTCTTTGTTGTCTTTGCTCATCAACATCAGAGTCAACTTCGACTCGTTCTTCATTTTGATCATTCAAACTTAGATTTCTAAGTTCAAATTGAATTTCTCCTACATCCCTTGGTTGATCATTTAAGTTAGGGATTTCTTCAAAAGCTACATCAGAGGACTCTTCAATCAATTTAGTCCTATTGTTGTAGACTCGATAGGCTTTGCTGGTAAGAGAGTACCCGACCAGTATCCCTTGATCAGCCTTAGCCGTGAACTTCCCAAGATGATCCTTGGTGTTCAAGATAAACACCTTACAACCAAACACCCTAAGATGTTTAATTGTAGGTGGTTTCCCAAACCAAAGTTCATGGGGAGTCTTTCCTAAAAACCTATGTATCAGGATTCGGTTTTGCACATAGCAAGCTGTATTCACAGCTTCAGCCCACAAGTAACTCGGTAGTGAGTACTCATTGAGCATGCTTCGTGCAGCCTCTTGTAGAACTCGGTTCTTTCTCTCCACAACCCCATTTTGCTGTGGGGTCCTTGGAGTAGAGAACTCATGCCTATATCCCTTTTCTTGACAAAACTCTAAAAACCTATGATTTTGAAATTCCCCACCATGATCACTTCTAATGGTTTTAATTGTTGTCGATTTTTCATTTTCAGTTCTTCTACAAAAGGAAATAAAAATATCTATAGTTTGGTCCTTATGTTTCAAGAAGAAAGTCCATGTGTATCTAGTAAAATCATCAACGATTACCAAGCAATATCTACTTCCATTCAATGATATTACACTACTGCAATCAAATAGGTCCATGTGCAATAAATCTAAAGCAGTAGATGTACTTACAGTGCTTTTACCTTTATGAACACCTTTTGTTTGCTTACCCTTTTGACATGCATCATATAGTTTGGTCTTGTGGTACTTGATGTTGGGTAAGTCTCGTACTAATCCTTGGTTGGCCAACTTCCGGATGTTCTTCATGTTTACATGTGCCAACCTTCTATGCCATAGTCAAGACTCTTCTTCTTGCGACATGAAACACTTAATCAAAGCATTAGTAGCACTTTTAAACGATACTTGATAAATATTATCAACCCTTGTGCCTACTAGTACCGTGTCAAGTGTGTCAATGTGTTTAACCAAACATTGACTTGAATGAAATTCAATTGTATAACCCGTATCACACAATTGACTGACACTTAGGAGATTAAAAGTCATCCCCTTGACTAGAAGGACATTCTTGATATGGAAACATTCGGATATATGAATGTCTCCAACTCCTACAACCTTAAGGCTACCATTATTACCAAAAGACACATTACCTCTACTTTTGTTTTGAATGGTTGTAAACAGTGATTTGTCCCCGGTCATGTGCTTGGAGCATCCACTATCAACAAACCAAGTTGATAAATGCTCCCCCTCGACCAATGCCTACAAGACACGGAAGATAGAGGTTTTAGGTACCCAAATCTTGGGACCTAATGCTTCTACAACGAAAGACCTAGGAACCCATGCCTTGGTCATACCTCTCCTAGTTCCATGAGCCCTAGAAACATGTGATCTACTAGTTTGAGTTCTAGACATTAGAGAAATGAAACTCGACTCCTTGGGTTGATACCCTAGACCGGCCTTGTTGTAGACTGCCCTTTGGGCATTTAGAATCATGTCTAGAGTCTTAGAGCTAGTTGAGAACTTCTCAAGCATTTTCTTGAGTTTCTCAACCTCACCCTTTAAAGCCTTGTTCTCATCCTCAAGGACTTCTAGATGTAGGTCATCGACCTCATCTTCCCTAAGGGTCCTTAAGGTTTTTACTTCTTCTTTTAACAATTTATTTTCTGTTTTTGACTTTTTAAGCAATGTAGATAAGTGAGTGATAGTCTTATAACACTTTTCTATATGAGAAGAGGTTACCTCTTCATCATCCGATGATGATGAAGCCGCGGTTGAAGCGTCACTCGAATCTCCCTCACTTCCGGAAACCTCCCTTGCCATGAGTGCTAATTGTCGTGTGCTCTTTTCCATCTTCTCTTCTTCCTCCGATGAGCTTGATGAGGACTCATCCCAAGTGGCCTTGAGAGCCTTCTTCTTCTTGACTCTTTCCTCCTTCTTTTTTGCTCGTTCCTCCTTCCTCTTTAATTTCGGACACTCGCTCCGAATGTGTCCTTTCTTGCTACACTCATAACATATAACATTAGATTTATCAAAATTTTGAGCATTAGTTTTACCTTTTCCTTTGTATCTTCGGCTTCTTCTCATAATCCTTCTTACGAAGTTCGCCATCTCACTTGATGATGATCCACTTTCATCATCGGATTCGGAGGAAGAGGTGGATGAAGAAATCTCCTTTTCCTTCTTCTTTTCCTTCTTCCTTCTTCCCTCCTTGCTCTTTGGTCCTGCAAATAAAGCAATACCCTTCTCTTTTTGACCTTTGTTAGCAAGCTCATGAAGTTCCATCTCACAGAAAAATTCATCTAGTTTAACAATGGAAAGATCCTTGGATACCTTGTAGGCATCTACCACAGATGACCACAAGGCATTCCTAGGAAAAGATTTAAGAGCGTACCTTACTAGATCGCGATTCTCCACTCGTTCGTCCACAGAGTGTAGACCGTTGATGATCTCCTTGAATCTCCCATGAAGTTCACTTACCGTTTCATTGTCCTTCATGGTTAGATTTTGGAGTTGATTCAAGAATAGATCCCTCTTGGCAATCCGAGAATCTCGAGTTCCCTCTTGGAGCTCGATGAGTTTGTTCCATAGGTCTCTTGCACTCGAGAACGGACCTACCTTGACGAGTTGGTCCTTGGAGATTCCACATTGCAAGGTGACCATGGCCTTGGCATCGGCTTGTGCTTTGCGGAGTTGTTCGGTAGACCACCTTGACGAATCGAGTTCCTTACCTTCTTCATCCTTTGGTGGTGTGAAACCTTCCTTGACTGAGAACCACATGGCAATGTCGGTCTTGAGGTAATACTCCATGCGGCCCTTCCAATATTGAAAATCTGCTCCTTCGAAGTAGGGTGGTCGATTTGTGCTAAAGCCTTCCTTCATAGCCATCCTCGTTTGCTCTTTTGGGTGTTAATCCGAATCAAAGAGCCCCTTGCTCTGATACCACTTGTAGGATCGAAAAGAATTTAGATATCTCCACAATGACATGATATTGTCCACTTTGGCCCTAAGCCCTCATGGTTTTGCTCTTGGGCTCTACCCAAAAGGCCTCATGCCAATGGAGATATCTTTCTCTTATAAACCCATGATCTTTTCCATGTGTTTTCAATATGGGACTATGTTTGCAACCTTGCAACCCCAACAATGTGGACATCCTTTGGCACAATAGTTGTAATGATAAATGATGCGGTGATGATGAAGTGCCCTATTTTATTATTATGATAGAGGTCAAAATTAAGACGATCAATACGTAAATGGTATCGATCGATTGGGTGAAGTATGTCTCGATCGGGGAGAGCGTTCTGATCCGTCATCGCCTTCGCTATCAAGAGCAATCAAACAATCGACGCTCAATGAAGACGGTGTGCAGAAATCGAGCCGAGCGACTACTCCGCTCGACCTAGCAGCAGGCTTTGACAATAACAGAGTGGACCTTCTGTCGAGCAGACGCACACTAAGGAATGACGAGGTTCTGGCCGACCAGACGGGGCACCAGGGTGGCAAAATTTCGGCCTAACGGCCAACCTGCTCGACCTAGTAGTACACTCCTGACGATATCTGGGTATATCCTTTTGGGAGTTGGTGTCGTCTGTTGGTGCAATCTTAGGTCAAGGTTGACCTGACTCGAGTTGACCTGACTCGAGTTGTGTTTTGATGTTTGACGATGTTTGACGAGAAGAGAGTTGTATTTTTGATGTTTGACAAGAATAGGTGTTTGGGAGATTGTAGGTGCAACCTTAGGTCAAAGTTGACCTGGTTGACCGTGATTCGGGAAAAGTCCAAGCAGGGAGCTTGGCACGCGAAAAGTCCAAGTACGGAGACTTGGCACGGGGAAAAGTCCAAGCAGGTAGCTTGGCACGCGGAAAGTCCAAGCAAGGAGCTTGGCACGAGGGAAAGTCCTAACTGGGATGCTAGGCAGTGTGGAAAGTCCTGGTGAGTGAAGCCAGGCAGTGGGAAAGTCCTAACTGGGACGTTAGGCAGTTGGAAAGTCTTGGTGAGTGAAGCCAGGCAGTGAAAAAGTCCTAACTGGGATGTTAGGCAGTGTGGAAATCCTGGTGAGTGAAGCCAGGTGAAAGTCCGGGTGAGTGAAGCCAGGCAAGGGAAAATCCTGATGGATCAGGGATGATCGGACATCTGGTGTTGAGGAAAGTCCAAGTAGGTCAAAGGGATTGACCGGACACTTGGCGGAGAATTCTAGCAGGTCAAGGGAGTGACCAGATGCTAGGAATGAAGTACCAACAAGTCAAGATTGACCGGATGTTGGTTTGGACTTGGTTTGGGCGAAAACCATGAACTAGATCGATCTGGTGATCGATCCAGTGATACTCGAATATTCGATCGGTCGGTGACCGATCGTGCTATCGATAGCTCATGTGATAACGGTCGATGCGGTGACCGATCGAGTCGATCGAGCCGAGCAGAGGCGGGCGCAGAGGGCTGATCGGTGCGGGGACCGATCAGGTAAGCCTGGCCCGGATCGATCGGAGTTCTGATCGGTCCATGGACCGATCGGGGACGGAACATAGCTTCGATCGATCTGCGGACCGATCGGGAGGTCTGTCGCTCAGACCGATCAGGGTTCTAGCCGTTGTGACGCAACGGCTAGTTTCTTCGCTGTTTCTTCTTCGCAGGTATAAGGAGACGAGGGCATCTTCTGTGAGATCTCTCTTTTTCTTTTTCCTTCTTAGAACTTCTGTTCTGCTGCTGAAGTTTGAGCTTCGACTGAGCTTTGTTGAGCTCACTTCCGAAGCCCCGCGTGAGCTTCTTTCGGCTGAGCTGCTTGTTGGCATTCGTCCGTGAAGTTGTTGCTTCCAGGACTTCAGTCGACGACAAGAAGGCAAGCTTGTATTGTTACATTCATTGTATTTACTTCTTGTATTCCTTGTATTCTATCTTGCTGTTGCGAGTTATTGTGGCGAGGTTTCTCCACCCACAAGGAGTATCTATTAGCCGGTTTTCCGGGGGCTCATCCACCGACGGATTGACTGGACTCGTCCACCTTACGGACACGCCGAGGAGTAGGAGCCCTAATCTCCGAACCTCGTTACATCCTTGTGTTAAGGTTTGGTTTTCTTCTCTTTCGTTTCTTTGTATTTTCCGCTGTGCTAACTCGATTTGTAGAAAGAAAGCGAATTTGGGGGCGGCTATTCACACCCCCCCTCTCTAGCCGAGTACGAACGATCCCAACAAGTGGTATCAGAGCGAGGTCGCTCTTCGCCGGATTAACATCCGAGGGAGCACAAGCTAGAGATGGATCAACTCGGAGAAGACATCACGATTCCACCCTTCTACGATCGCGACGACTTCGCGTTTTGGAAGGTAAGAATGAGATATTTTCTTATGACTAACCTGGAGAATTGGAGTTGTGTTCAATTAGGTTTTACTCCTCCATTGGATAAAGAAGGAGAACTTTTGGAGAAAAAGAAGTGGACAAAGGAGCAAGTCCACCAATCAACCGTCAACGATGAGGTATTGAAAATTTTTGAATTTTCTTTACCTAATGATGTTTTGTGTAGGATAGGTGGATACAACAATGCCAAGGAGTTGTGGAACAACTTGGCTAAGTTCCATGAGGAGAACTCCACTTCAAGCCATGAAGAGAAGTCAAGTGAGTCAAGTCGCTCACATCATGGAGGCATGGATTTAGAGGTTGAGGGTCACTCAACATCTAAGGATGAAGAAGAGGAGAGTTCTTCTTCAAGTTTGGAGCAAGAAGAAGAAGCTTCTACCTCCGGAAGGGATGAAGGAGAGAGCGTTCAACCATCCTCAACCCTAGGTAACTCAAGCAATTTAATTTCTTATAAATTACGTATAATGTGCTTTGAGTGTAGGGAGTATGGACATTACAAGAGTAAGTGTCCAAGGAGGGTTAGGAAGACTCCACCGGCGCCAAAGGTCAAGGAAGTCGGAGTCCCAACACGCAAGGGCAAGGAGCACGTGGTGTGCTTCCAATGCAAGCGAAGGGGACATTATCGGAGTCATTGTCCGAGGGGGAGGCAACCTCACAAGGACAAGAAGACGAGCACATCGATAGGGGGAGCTAAGGCAAACCCTAAGGTAACCTTTAAGGCTCATTATTGCAATACTAGTAAGATGCATGCTAGTAGTTTGATTGCAATTGACAATAATGATAAGCATGATAATTATAAAAATCGATACACGTGCTTAGGTGCCAAACATGTGAGCCTAGATAAGGATAACACTAGGAAAGCTAACCCTAGGATCAACTCATCTAAGGTTAAGGATAACCTAGGTAGAAATCCCAAATCATCTAGACATATGCCTAGGAATACCTCAAAGAAAAATGATAAATTAAAGTTTGAGGTATTAGAGAAGGAGAATCAAGTCTTGAGGTCAAGACTTGATACTTTGGAAAAGACTCTTAAGAACTTGGAGAAGTCATCTCTAGGGTTTAAGGGTCAAAAACCAATATCCAAGGACAAGAAAGGTTTGGGTCACAAACCTAAGTCCCAAGTGGTCAAGCCCACTTATCATAATGTTCCATTCGATTATGGAACAAAATCTAGGGCTAGGAAGACCATCACCAAGGTCACAAGGGGAGTCACCCCTAGAGTTGATCTTGATGAGTCCCAAATGACCAAGGCTTTAAAGCCTAGGAGGGTCATTAGGAGGGTTGCTAGGGAAGTCATCCCTAGTGAATATTTAGTGAACCCAATGAGCTCAAATAGGTATTGGGTTCCTAGGAGCGTGATTTCATCACGCTAGATGGATTAGAGTGTGCCAACCTTATTTGGATAGATAGTTAATCTATTCATAGCAAAAGGTGGCATTTGAGGAATTTTCAAGGTGTAATCAAGCCTTGAAAATGAAATGGAAAATTATTCCTAAGGTGATTAGGATGTGCCAATCTCAATTAAGGAGTTTTCTAGAGTCAATCTAATTGGCACATAGTGATCTAAAAATCTTTTGTATTTGATTTTAGGTCCATTACACTCAGGAATATAGAATTTATGGCAAAATGATCAAAATTATCAAAAATTGCAACTAAGACTAGAATTAGGTATTTTCTATACCTTTATATGCTATTTGCCATGTATTGTTTGCCATATGCCATGTCATGACATCATATTTATTTTATGATCATTTAAAATGTCATGATAATGCTTAGGTTAGTTATATGTCATGTCTTAGTTAAAGTTTCATACTTTATGCCATGACATCATGACATTGGCACATGTTATTATGTATGATATCATTTTATGCCATGTCATCATTTCTTGCATTTATAATCAATGAAATTGATCTAAGGATAAACAACACAATTTGATATGGAGATCAAGTTGTTGTTTTAGAAAAATGCATGAGAACTTAGATTAAGCTAACCTAAACCCATATCTCACACCAAAATTGACTTGAATGTGTTTGATACACCTTAGATGTGTGTGAGATATTAGGATGATGAGTTAGGATCAAGGTGCATGGTTCTTGTACCTAGATGAGCCTAATTCTAAATGGGGGATCATAGGGAAAGCTTGTGTACAAGTCATGTACATTTAGCCCTAAGATTATGGTCCCAAATTAAAGGGTTTAAAAGCATTTTAAAATTGATTTGAAAAACCTTGATGAAGCTTTCCTAGTGATAGCATTCATCATTGAACATTGTGATACAAAGTTGAGTTAAACTTGAACTATTTCAAAGTTTTTGAACTTTGTATCAAGATTGAAAAATGGAAACTATTTTCATAGAAAACTATTTTTCCTTGATAGTGTATGATATGAGGAATGTATCCTCAAAGTTTCGTAATTTTTGGAATTTTCTGTAATTTTCTGTGAGTTTCTGAACTTCTCCCGGGGAGAAAATCAGAAATCTCTGATTTCAGAGGCTGGATCGGTCACCGGACCGATCCAGGGAAGGCCTGATCGGTCTGGTGACCGATCAGTGACGATCCAGTGCGATCAGTGAAGCGTGGATCGGTCTGGGGACCGATCCATGGGGCTTCTGATCGGTCTGAGGACCGATCAGCGCGTGCCAGTTTCTGATTTTCAGCAGGTGTCTGAAATTTCAGTTTTTGGGAGTGAGTTTCGGGTTTCTAAAGGTTTGAAACTCTCCAAGACATTGTTGGTGCAATGGTCAAGGGGGAGTTGACCTTTAGGGGGAGTTTTACCTAATTGTCAAGGGGGAGTTGACTTTTAGGGGGAGTTTTTACTCCTTAAGACTTTCGAGGATTAGTGATATGGGATTATCACTAAATTGAGTGTTGAGTTTAGTTTCAAGGGGGAAATTAAGGGTTTCAATGAAAGGTATGGGACTTTCATTAGGAAGAAACTCTTGACCTTGATTCTCTCTTTTTGATGTGTGTCAAAAAGGGGGAGAGATGTCCCAAGGGGGAGAGTGTAGGTTTTGGAAGAATGTTCAAGGAAGAACATTGGAAAACCTAAGTTAGGTTATCGGGTTAACCTAACTTGATTTTGGATTTTGTCAAACATAAAAAAGGGGGAGATTGTTGGTGCAATCTTAGGTCAAGGTTGACCTGGTTGACCTGACTCGAGTTGACCTGACTCGAGTTGTGTTTTGATGTTTGACGATGTTTGACGAGAAGAGAGTTGTATTCTTGATGTTTGACAAGAATAGGTGTTTGGGAGATTGTAGGTGCAACCTTAGGTCAAAGTTGACCTGGTTGACCGTGATTCGGGAAAAGTCCAAGCAGGGAGCTTGGCACGCGAAAAGTCCAAGTACGGAGACTTGGCACGGGGAAAAGTCCAAGCAGGTAGCTTGGCACGCGGAAAGTCCAAGCAGGGAGCTTGGCACGAGGGAAAGTCCTAACTGGGATGCTAGGCAGTGTGGAAAGTCCTGGTGAGTGAAGCCAGGCAGTGGGAAAGTCCTAACTGGGACGTTAGGCAGTTGGAAAGTCCTGGTGAGTGAAGCCAGGCAGTGAAAAAGTCCTAACTGGGATGTTAGGCAGTGTGGAAATCCTGGTGAGTGAAGCCAGGTGAAAGTCCGGGTGAGTGAAGCCAGGCAAGGGAAAATCCTGATGGATCAGGGATGATCGGACATCTGGTGTTGAGGAAAGTCCAAGTAGGTCAAAGGGATTGACCGGACACTTGGCGGAGAATTCTAGCAGGTCAAGGGAGTGACCAGATGCTAGGAATGAAGTACCAACAAGTCAAGATTGACCGGATGTTGGTTTGGACTTGGTTTGGGCGAAAACCATGAACTAGATCGATCTGGTGATCGATCCAGTGATACCTCGAATATTCTGATCGGTCTGGTGACCGATCATCGCGTGCCATCAGAGGGATACCGATCGGTCCGGTGACCGATCGAGTCGATCGAAGCAGAGCGAGGCGCAGAGGGGCCGATCGGTCCGGGGACCGATCGATAAAGCCCGATCGGTCCCGCATCGATCAGAAGTTCCTGATCGATGCGTGGACCGATCGAGGAGCCTGATCGGTCCATGGACCGATCGGGGACGGAACAGCCTCTGCTGGATCGATCCGCAGACCGATCAGATATTACTGATCGGTCCACGGGCCGATCAGGGTTCTAGCTGTTCTTCGCTAGTTTCTTTGTTTCTTCTTCGCAGTATAAGGAGACGAGGGCATCTTCGGTGATCTCTTTTTCTTTTTCCTTCTTAGAACTTCTATTCTTATGCTCTAGAGCTTCGACTGAGCTTTGTTGAGCTCACTCCCGAATTCTACTGAGGTGCTTGTTGGCATTCGTCCGTGAAGTTGTTGCCCAGGACTTCAGTCGACGACAAGAAGGCAAGCTTGTATTGTTACATTCATTGTATTTACTTCTTGTATTCCTTGTATTCTATCTTGCTGTTGCGAGTTATTGTGGCGAGGTTTCTCCACCCACAAGGAGTATCTATTAGCCGGTTTTCCGGGGGCTCATCCACCGACGGATTGACTGGACTCGTCCACCTTACGGACACGCCGAGGAGTAGGAGCCCTAATCTCCGAACCTCGTTACATCCTTGTGTTAAGGTTTGGTTTTCTTCTCTTTCATTTCTTTGTGTTTTCCGCTGTGCTAACTCGATTTGTAGAAAGAAAGCGAATTTGGGGGCGGCTATTCACACCCCCCCTCTCTAGCCGAGTACGAACGATCCCAACATCGTCAACATCGAGCATGGGCTACCAGAAGATCGTACGGCGGAAAGTTCCACTATCACTTCAGAAATATACTCGTCTTGTTAAGGTACTGTGTCAAGGACACTTTACTGGCAAGTATTTTCAGGGGAAGTTTTGAGAAGTGTGCTCGCCTTGGGAAGTGTACACGCACGCTATCGGAACTCTATATAAAGGGGGTCTAAACATCGACGGAGGTATACGATATTCACTGTTTATGCTATAGTCTTTTTGTTGCTCCGCTTTCCACTTCATCGTTGGTGACTGACTTGAACGTCAGAGGGTTAACATCGAGATCCCTTCCCTGGCTCGATATTGACGTAGTCTGTATTGCAGGTTCGCACAAAGTCCACAGGAAGTCAATGTGAATGTCACATCCTCAACTTTCCGTCTCTTCGATTTTCGGATATGATTAGTAAAATTATTCCCAATTTCTTAAGCATTTATAAATCAAATCGTAACTTTGTTGAATGAATAAATAATTTACTGAATTGATAAAATATTTATTGAGTATATTTTTATAATTAATGAAAAACTTTTATTCAGTTAAATATCATCTCATAAATTTATCGGGTAACTTAAATAAGTGATGTCAATTTTTTAAAAAATCATCCTCAAATTATTGTACTTCATGGGTGCCCTCATTATTACTGCTTGTGATAAACATTATATAATTAAATTTTAAAGTTAAGATCAGCTTAAAAAAAGTAAATTAAAAAAAAATGGCCAAGAAGAGGCCGCACAGGCGCTCACGGACCTGTCGACTCGAAGTGACCGCCCATAATAACAGATACGTACACGCCAGGCCATTAATCGGTCAGTTACTTCAATGCCTCTGCTCGTCCACGTTCCACATCCTGCCATTAATTTTCCATTTTCTCTCACCTTCTTGGTGTCTTCCCTCTCCTCCTTTCTGTTCGTCACCGTACCTCACAAACCCGATTTCCCATTTCTAGATCTATCTTTCTCTCTCGCGCACGTCACAGCCTCTTCGCCCGCGCTTACGCATCCTCGATTCAACGGCGTCGTCGATTTGGTCTCCTCTTCCGCGGCGCCGCCTCAAATCCGTTTTTAAGCCTCGCCGCGTCCGGTTCAGATTTCTGGATCTCGCATCGTATTCCTGATTCTGTTTACTGATTGATGGGGGGTGGAAGCTCTAGGGATTCGGGAGAGAGGGATTGGAATTACGACAGTAGTAGTTATTCTCCTCGCGAGGCGCCTGGCTATCAGAGTTACCCTCCTCCCGCTGCGCCTTCGTCCTACGCTTATCCTCCTCCTCCGTCTTATGCTCCTCCTCCTTCTTATGCTCCTTCTCCCTCTCATAGCGAACCCCCTCAGCCGCAGGGTGGGCGGAGGATCGACAGGAGGTACTCGAGGATAAGCGACGACTACCATACCGTGGACCAAGTAAACTTGCAACTTTTTTTATATTTCTTTCTGTATTTACTAGTGTAGTGTTTTTTTTAGAGACATAAAAGAGCTGTGGTATTCGAGGCCAAATTTTGTACTTCGAATCGATTGCTTCGTTTGGCGTGACTAAAAAATTAAGCCCCTAGGATTGGGGTTGATAGTCCCAAAGAAATTGCGGAATTCGTGATCCCATCGACTTTAGATGCCAGTTTTGTTTATGAAGAACCAATTAACACGCAATACCAGAAAACCTTGATAGAAGCAATAAAATTCTCCGAATTCTGTGTTTTTTTGGGATATAAATTTCTCATTTAGATTGGTATTCCAAATTTCTAATTATTTCATTTTTTTTAAGTATGATGTATACAGAATCTTTGATTTAATGCCTTTTGTCAGGTTGTTTTTTTGAAAGGTTTTGCTTTAATCTTTTGGTGTAAGTACAAGGTTGTGTCCCAAGCAATTATATTTGTCTAAAGAAACACATTACGTAGCGCAAGTGAGCTACATGAAATTGCTTATAAGAGGATGGGGAGACTATTTTCTTTTTAGAATAAAAAACTAGAAGGAGAAAACATAGAACTCAGAAAAGGGTGAGCAGTTAGGAACTTGGAGAGAGAGTCGTCTGTATAAAGGCTGGAGAAAGATGTTAGCCTACATACCAGTGCTATTTCCATCTGTTGGAACACGGACATATCATACCAATGAAAAATATTCTCTACGGTCCTGGATTTGTTTGGAGTTTGGACACCCTGATATATTTTCCATTTCACCTGCCCTTTCCACGGTAAATATTGCAGTAAGTTCCCCCTCAGTTTGATGTGAGGCGGGCATGTCAAAGAACAGTTCTTTATGTGCAGTTAATGAGTGCATCGGTTGTCTCAGAAATACAACTCCAACCCCAATTCACTTCTCAAAAGAGAGTGGTTTGTCATAATCTGGAGAGCAGTTCTTTTATTGTATCGCAGGCATACAACTCCAACCATAATGTAAATGTACTTCTGTTAAGGTATAGTTGGTCTTCCTTGGCTGCTTGACAATTTGAACAAGTCAAGGAAAATATTAATGCCTTCGCGGAGAAGAAACATATTGGGTGTAAACTCATCACTTGCTCATGTTGCATAAAAGAAATTTGACTATTGTTGGAGCAGAAATTGTTCATTACTTTACAAGTAACATCAAGCAGTTTGTGATTAAAGTCTTGAACTCATGATTTCTGTTCCTGATCCATAGTTATATTGAACATGGGAATTGAACTATCCTGATACCACCAAATGATTTTGCATATCGACTGCCTAAACAATTGGGTGGCCAAGAGAATAAATAGCCTACCTTCAAAATATTTTTTTTCTACTATCATCAGTGTTTGTAAAAAATGGACCAGATTGGCTAGTTAAATCACTTACAGGGGAGCAGAGGCTAACCCAGTTCTGTTGAAATAATAATGTTTAACTGACAGAATAGAAGCAATTAAGGGCTAATCATGTTCAGACACATTATTGGATTCACCATTTGACTTAAGTTGTGCAGCTAATTAATTTGTTTTTCTTGATGAATTTGCACATTTACCTACTTAACCATGATATTGTGTTTAGAAGAATCCCATAAACAACATTTTATCAGACTAAAAGGTTATTGTAATGAGGAGAATTGCACTTCCTTTATTTGAAGTCTCAATGAAACACATGCAAACATTTTTTTATTTTGGATATTAAAAATAACAGTCAATACATATTGTAATCAGAAATATACCCAATCTATTTTCAATTATTAATTGTCAGGTTTGATGAATCCTATCTCTAATCGTATGATCCAATCTTATAAGTTCCTAACGGTTCCTAGGTAGGATCTTGATCATGGGTTCATGACATACTTGATTTGAAAAAAAAATGGATTTTGAGTTGGGATAAGCTTGATATTCTTTTACTTACTGGCTCAAAAAGACAATTTGTGGAATTTGTTAAGCTTCCATTTTTTAGCAAATGAATGTTGCTCAAGCAGCCTAATTTTTTTTTCAAATACAGTAAAACATACTCTGCAACAAACTATCTGGAAACATGCTGTGAAAAATGGTCCATTCAGCTTAATCTTACAAAAACAGACTTTACCTCCTCTTTGAGATTTCAGCCAAAAGAATCACTATATCTTGTGTGTTATGTATAACATTGCATAAAACTGTCTTTGCCAAAAGAAGTGGAGTAACACCATAGAATTTCAGATGTGAAGTACCTATTATTTGTACTGTGATCTAATGTTGCTAAGTAGTTAACTTGTTATATTTTCTATCATTTTTTTTTAATCAGATCTAAGTTTCTTTGTACAGGTCACTGATGCTCTTTCAAGGGCTGGGCTCGAGTCTTCCAATCTTATTGTTGGCATTGATTTCACAAAGAGCAATGAGTGGACAGGTTAGATTACATTGCCAGTAATCCATTTTTTGGCAGCTAACTTCATTACTTGTATAGCTGTGGATTTTGATATCTACTGAATTTGGTGATCAGGTAAAGTTTCATTTGGCAGAAGAAGCTTGCATCATATTGGTGATACACACAATCCTTATGAACAAGCTATTTCTATAATTGGGAGAACCTTATCAGCATTTGACGAAGACAACTTGATTCCATGCTTTGGATTTGGAGACGGTATGTTTTCATTCTGCAACATTTATTTTAACCAGTTAAAAGGCTTAAAGCAATTAAAAGAACATAGAAGTTAGTGTAAGAAATGACCTGACCATAGAAAATTTGAGATTAAGATATGGGGTTATGAGATTACCAAAACTATATATATATATATATATATATAAACAGGTAGGATGCCAAGAATATGTTCAAAAAAGGGAAAATACCTTATTCTTCATCTACCATTGCCTTCAGGGTAAGGCAACTAATTCCCTTAACTCTGTCTTGTCTTAAAGGGCGAGTAACAATAGATGGATTCTATTGTTATAGTTAAACAAGCTCAACAGATATAGTGAGACTATAGTAAAGCTTTATAAAACAAAAAGTCAATAGAGGCCTAAAGAACCTTCTCAATATGACGGTATGTGTTCTCATAGTATGTGAAATAATTTATTTTGGCAGCATCCACGCATGATCAGGGTGTCTTTAGTTTTTACCCTGATGGAAGACCATGTAATGGGTTTCAAGATGCTTTGCAGCGATATAGAGAGCTTGTGCCCCATTTGCGTCTGGCAGGTATGTTAATTCCTTCTTGTTAGTAAAATAAGTAGTGATCAATAATTTTACTGTTTATTTACTATAGAGTCCTTTACTATTTGCAGGTCCAACCTCTTTTGCACCACTAATAGAAATGGCTATGACCATTGTAGAACAAAGTGGTGGTCAATACCATGTTTTGGTGATAATTGCTGATGGTCAGGTACTTTTACCTTGATTTTACAACAGACTGCATTGCACCAATTAACAACAGGATAAGGTAGCATGTGATGTAATGTTTTAAGGGAATTAATAATTCTTGAAAGAATGCTAAAACAAAGAAAGAGTCTGATGCAGGAAAAAGGTTAAAGATGATTGGTTTGGTCATTCATTCTATGAATATTTGTTTGTTTACAATGTTGAAAGTTAATGAAGGAAAGAAGAAGCAAAAAGACTTAGCTTTTGAAAGCTGATAGACAATTCTGTTTTACACTTCCAATTCTACGTCTCCTTTAAATAAATCTGTCCTATACTTTTGCACAAATAGGCTTTCCACTGGATATTGTTACATGCATAATACGTATCAGCTTCCTGACATTAGGTGCATCCAAGGCCGTTGTCCCCTCAGGACTTTTTTAAAAGTAGTTAATAATAGTTTTAACCATAGAGAAAGTAATAAATGATTGCCTTATGGGGAACATGGTGGTTTCATTTTTATAACCGGGATTTTGCATGGGAAACTATCAATTGAAATATTATGCAAGTACCACAAAGAAATGTGAGCAATACCATCTGTAGCAAACTGATCTCTCAATTTATACATGTATTTAAAAGTTATGAATTTGTCCTGAGAATATCTCATTATACAGGTTACAAGAAGTGTAGACACTCATTCTGGTCATTTAAGCTCCCAAGAACAAAAGACTGTTGATGCCATAGTTAAAGCAAGGTGAGAGGAATATTCATTAGACTGGCAGTTGCTGCTCTCTTAAAAAAAGGTTTTGACAACTGACCGAATGTCTACTTTTGTTTTAGTGGATTTCCACTGTCCATAATTTTGGTTGGAGTTGGAGATGGCCCTTGGGACATGATGAAAGAATTTGATGATAATATCCCTGCCCGTGCGTTTGATAATTTTCAGGTGATAAATTTTGATTTTCAGTTCAGATTCCACCAGTTATAGTATGCTGCTCCAGATTCCATTAACTCGTATTATTCTACAGTTTGTCAATTTTACGGAGATAATGTCAAGGAACATACCCCAACCCAGAAAAGAAGCAGCATTTGCTCTTGCTGCATTGATGGAAATTCCTTCCCAGTACAAGGCAACTCTAGAACTGGGGATTTTGGGGTATGGATGCACGATTGCTGGTTCTAAGTTTAACATTTTTTTTCATTTTCCTTTGGCATTCAAGTTTTTATAGTAGCTTCTTATCCTTTGGTTCATTTTGGAAAACAGTCGTCAATCTGGAAAATCTCCACAGAAGGTCCCTCTTCCTCCGCCTAATGGAGGTTACAATGCATCATCTGTTTCAAGTAACAATTACAAATCAACAAGCTTCCAGAGGAGTGCGCCACTCTACCCTGAATATGAAACAACATCTAGTGCACCTCCTGAACCACCCAGTTCATCATTAGAATCCCAGGTACTGTCCGCAGAATGAAGGCCTATTTTCTTTTGCTTTCGGATTACTTTCTCTTGTTCATCACATTATGAAATTCTTTGAAATGTTAAATTCATTTACTTTGTTTTGATTTTTCTTAATTGGGTCAGCTAGTACGACTGGTTGAACTAGGAAATGGAGGCCAGTTCTATTGGGTCTCACATTAAGTATTATTTTTTCAGTTGAATAGAATTTTTGACCGGTTGAATTGGAGAAAAAAAATCCTTTGCCCCTAGTTTATCTCTTTTCAAAATGCTTCCTAGAATTCTAAAATTGTCAACATTCTCCCCTTTGAAATGTCAAAGTTCATATGCTATGTGACGGGAGACTTCAACCAGTCCAACTAAGAACTAGAGGCCAGTTCAATCTGGTCTTTTGACATCTAGAATTATGTTTTTAACCGTGTCCAGATTTTTACTGCTTCAATTGGTAAAGGAAAATAGTCCTTTTATCAATCTTGTCCTTTATGAACTCTAGAATTCTAAAATCATCAACAAGCTCCCCTGGAGTTTTTAGATTCTTGTCAATTTTATCAACATTGTTTTATCACTTAATGAAATAGTGATGTGGCAAATGCATGGCATCCTTTAGCCAACTTGTCATGAAATTTCTTTATAAGTAAAGCAACAATGCTGATAAAATATTGTTTGAAACTCGAAAGGGCATCTGTGTTAAGCACCGGTTTCAGTTGTCTGTTGTCTGAACCACTGCTGTGTGTTTTACAGGTATGCCCTATTTGCCTCACGAATCCGAGAGACATGGCCTTCGGCTGCGGACACCTGGTGAATATTTCCAACCTTTTCCTACTTTGTTATCCACTAAATCACCTGACTCTCCTTCCCCTGCCAGGTTCTAAACTCTGTTTCTTTTTTTCATCTCGCAGACGTGTTCACAATGTGGACCTAGTCTTCTGACATGCCCGATCTGCCGTAGAGACATCAGTACCAGGATAAAGCTCTACTGATCTATCAGCAGTGATCCAAACTCCACTCTCTGATATTACAGAATAGTTGAAGTTGTATATAAGTGCCCAAAGTTGGATGCTATGTATTCTTTATTCTAGTCGATATTCTTTTTCTTGTTAAAATTTGATTAATATCTTCGATGAATAATTGTTGCATGTAGTAGTAGTAAGTGCTCGGTGTTGTTGTATGTGCATCCAGTCTGGTAGAGTATATTGTACAAGGAGGGATGGGTTGTAGACAAGTTGGGAGGTGTTCATCAGTTCTATTTGAATGCGTATATTGTTGTTTCCATATTGAGGTTGTTTGGAATTGGATTTGCTTTTGCATGAGGAGCTGACCTTGTTGATAAATTTTTGATATAAAAAAGCATAAAATTGTGTTAAAATAAAGTAGATGATGCTTGAAATTTTTTGATAAATAATAATATAATAAAAAGGGAAGAATGAAAGGTAGATCTGTTACCTTAGTGGTCCTTTTAGTGTCAGCTCCATGAATATGGAGGGAGATTCATATAGGTACACAGGTTATAGGCGCATGACGGGATAAATTTTAGATCGTGTTTTTGAGAATCGATCCTTGACCATTAATATAATAAAAAAGAAAGTATGAAATTTTCGCTAATTGGGTTTTGAACATAAATAATAATATAATGATTACTTTTGAAAAATAAATAGTAAAAAAGACATTTCTAATTTTCCAAATTGGGTTAATTGTTTTATTAAAACTATTTTACATTGTAATAATTTTGATTCAAATCACTTAATAGTTAATAGTATTCGATGAATTTAATTCCTTTGGTTTTCCAAATTGAATTTATTTTAATTAATTTGGAGTAGTTTTAATTAATACTTGAGTATTTCTAATTAATATTAAAATAGCTTTGATTATAATTACTTGATAATTTTAAATATTTTGGAGATTACATAACAAAGAACAAGGATATTTTAAAATATAAATTATTTTTTTAATAGAAGATAATAAATAATATAAGAGGCATCATTTTTATTTTTTTACCAAACATTTATATTAATTACGGAATAATACTCGAAAAAACTGTGATAACTTTACTTCCCGCTAGTTGTTTAAATAAGGGATGGTGCGCGAATGGCAGGTCGCTATTGGCGCATGATACTGTTAATCGTCAATAGCGTCGCCGCCGCAGATTTGAGGGAACGCGAAAGCGAAGACCAAGTCCATTCCGTGTCGCCCTAGCTTTCCCACTCGATCGGCGACGCAGTCAAGGAGGAGGAGAGGGATCGATCGACAGATCGGAGGAAGAAGAGAAGTAGGATTTGGTAGCCCTAGCTTCGGTGCCGCCTCTCCGACGGTCGCATCTTCTCCTGGCGCGGCGCCGGTCGCCGGCGATCATGAGCGGACGCCCCGAGCCGGTCTCGGATTTCGGAGGCGGTTCCACATCGAAATCCCCCTCGAATGGACGCAGCTCTGCGACCCGCCGTCGTCATCGACAACGGGACCGGGTTCGATCCCTCGCCTTCTTGATCTTTGAATTCCTTGTCTAGGATCTGAAAGGGTTATTTGATTGTTTGCTGGCGTTCGATTGCCACCGCCTGCATTAACTGTGGCGGGTACAAGTAGTCGATCGGAACGTTGACATTGTATTTTGAAACATTTGCTGATAGGAACCGTATCCAGGGGTAGTCCTCCTTTCCTGTTGCGTTTATTGCCTTCTTGGAGGTAACTTGTGGCTGGTCCCTGTCATGTGATTTCCTATGGGATTCGACCCAATACTAAAAGCTCTCGGAAATCCACTCTAGGAATGATTAATCCTAGAGCGATTTCTGTTTTAGCATGCGACATAATAAAGCCTTTGCTCTTTTGGAGCTTTAAATTCTCTAATAAAAATTTATCTTATTTTTCTTCTCCCATGTTCCTCTATACAATTTGCTATGGATTTGTACAGAAACATGGGGTCCAATGAGTGGAACTAGTTCGTCAAGATTTAGAGCATGATGGTTATAAGTAAAGGGCATAACTAAGCTTCCAATAAAATGATACATTTCACTAAATATATGGAGCAAATATGCTAGGCTCCAAGCTATTGTTGAATAGCGGTGTTGCTTCTATCAACTATTTTACTTTAGGAACTAAATGATTATTTAGGTGGGAACATATATTTTTCAATGTAAAAGAAGAGACGAGCATTTGTGAATTGCTTTAGTTGTTATAGAATCAAACATTTAATGTATCAATGGTTTTGAATTCTGAATTGGTTATGCTCTATTAATAGTGAATTTCACTTTGTCACACTGTATTGTACAACTCTTCCTACAAGTTGGTACTGGGAAATTTCAAGAACCATGCTAGAGTCCATTTTTTAAGTCCCTTATAGCTAATTGTAATTAATTGTGTTCTCTTCGAATGACTAACATCAACAATATAATTTTCTGTATATAAATTTAAAGTCACAAACCCTTCAGAACTATTGAGTACACTAAGATGCTTATTTGTTAAAATACTAAAAATAAACTTTACTTCTTCCAATAATAAAACTAATGAAAAAATGAACTTTGATATGGATTTATGTAGAAGTGATATTCTAAGCAACTCGTCCTTTTTTCTAGTGGGTCAAGAACCAGAAATTGTATCCATTTGGTAACTGAACTTCGATTTATGCTGTATAACCTATCCATCAACCTAGTCGCTATTTCTAGAATCTATTCTCATTTCAGTAAATGTTGATCTTACTATTTACAAATTGGATCTATGCTTCTAGTGATTGAGAAATTAGCCCTCATACAATCTCTATGAAGTCTACATGAGTACCTCAAATAAGAAGCCTTGAAGAAGAATAAAATTTGTTCCGGTAATTATGTTGACCCTCTAAAGGTAGTTGAAGTGCTACCTAGGTCAAATTAGTCTTTTGTGCTATTTGATTGTGATTAGGTCTAATTATGTTTTTCATTTTGGAGCAATAAATCTTGGTCCAAATAACTTGGATGATTAAATAAAGGCACGTGTAAGTGAAGATAATTTTGAGTGAGGTCACTCATGTTAGACCGTTGTGGATCGGTTGGAGGAGAGGGGGGGGGGGGGTAATAGCCTGCAATAAAAAGTTAACACTTCTTTTGCTATCAAACTTAGGAAGGACACACAGTTAATTTATTAAAATAATAAAGCATAAACAAAGTAACAGACACAGTGAATTTACTTGGTTTGCAACCGGGAAGGTTATTAATCCAAGGCAATGGAAGCTCAACTAGAAAGGTCTCCTTCATTGAAGCCGGAGTAACCTCTTACAAACTTTGAAAGCTCAGAAACTAAAGAACGAATGTAGAAATGAAGTAAAGAGTGTGTTATGGACTAAGAGAACAAGCCCTCTATTTATACCCCACTAGTCAAAAGTGACCGTTTGCTGACGTTGCAGCTCGAAGCGCCTCGAATAGTTGGAGGTGCCTCCAAGTAGATAAAGATTTATCCACGCCATCTTTCACTTTTATGATCCGGTAGATTGGAGGCGCCTCGAGTAATCCAGGGCATCTCGAATTGTTCATACAAGACGCCTTGGATCATATGAGGCGTCTCAGATAGGTTGATTTGGACTTTGCAACTTATCTCTTCGCCAAAGACTCCAACTTATTGGAGACATCTCTAGTTGACCTGAAGTGCCTCGGATATTGTTCATCCGAGGCATCTCCAGTCAATTGAGGCGCCTTGATCACTGTTCACCTAATGGTCAATTTCAGCATTGATCATTCCATTTTCCTACTCGCTTGGGTGATGCTTCGATCATCCGAAGTTGAGCTTACCCGAATCCAACTCTGACCTTCTCGACTAGGGTTCCTCTTGGCTTCTCGTCTCTCGAATGTCCGTGCACGCCTTTCTCACTCCACCGCTGTACTCTTCCGCAACTCCACGCCCCTCGGATGCACCGAGCTCGTCAACTTGCTTTCCGTGTCATCCTTCTTGCTCCCTATGTCTTTCGCTTGCTTTTTTGTGTTCTTAAGTGTTGGAACCCCAAGGTATTTTGATGTGATCAAACAAGCTAAGTTAGGTCCTGCGTTTGTTTAACCCTTGTGTCTAAGTGTGCAGGAGCTTAGGAACACAGGAAGTCGAGCGGAAGATGCGGCTAGCGAGAAGGACGGCACGGGAGAGAGCCGACGGGCTCGGTGCGTCTGAGGGACGAGGTGTCCGCGGAAGAGTACACCGGTGGACAAGAAGAGCGTGCGCGGCGCTCAAGGGACGAGAAACCGGGAAGGAAGGCTGCTCGAGGAGAAGGCCGGAACATGGGTTCGGGTGAGCCCTATTCCGGAAGGCCGAGATCACCCAAGCTAGCGGAGCCGGAGCGAACAGACCCGGACCGAGACTGGGACTTAACGGAGAAGTGATCCCGGACAAAAAGTCAACCACAGTTGACTTTTTGCTCCGGGGCGGAATTCTTCCGGGCGCCCGGAGCATGATTTTGACCAAAATCGCGATTTTCGCAATCTGACCGTTGGGGGATAAAGTTTATCCCCCCGGGGGTGTCCGGAACCACTTTCAGGCGCCCGGACCAGTACTATGAATAAAGTACTGATCCATACATTAAAAACAACTACTTGTAATTCAGTGCTTTCATTTGTGTTATTTCCTTCTGTGCTTTCAACGCTGTAAGAGGCTACTCCGCCCAGAGGAGAATCAATTAGTGCGCCTTCCTTGCCTTGGATTAGCAATCCTCTGATTGCAAACCAAGTAATTCCTCTGTGTCTATTTTCTGTTTTAATTAGTCTCTGCCTTTTTAATTACAAGTTCTTTTAAGTTAGTTGAATATCCGAGAAGGGTTTTTGGTTTTATTTTGTAGGGCAATTCACCCCTCCCCTCTTGCCGGCCTCCAAAGGGACCAACAAGTGGTATCAGAGCGAGGGCGCTTCAGGAGGACTAACCGCCGATCGAAGCAACAAGATGGCCGGACCAAGCATTGTCCCACCAAAATTCGAGGGGAACTTCGCAGACCGGAAGTGTCGTATGGAGGTATTCCTAAAAACAGATTTTGAAATTCGGTTTATCATGAAATATGGTTTTGTAGCTCCAATAGATAAAGATGGAAAAGAAAAAGAAGAGAGCGATTGGACAAAGAAGGAGCAGAATGAGTCAGTAGCAAACAGTCGTGCGGAACATCACCTGCTGAGCGTGTTACCGCCTCAAGAGGTCAACCGCATCGGAAACTATTCATCTGCTAAAGAACTTTGGGAGAAGTTCTTGGAACTCCACGAAGGCACGTCCGAAGCAAAGCTCGCTAGAAGGGACATCCTCCGCAACAAACTGATGAACATCCGTCTGGAGAAAGGTGAGAAAGTAGCTGGTTTACACGCAAAGGTAAAAGAACTAGTTACTAGTCTCGAGAACCTCGGTGAAACGGTAACAAACCGGGACACTATACGCTACGCGCTCAACGCGTTTCCAAGAACTCCGGAATGGGCATCAATCGTCGACGCCTACTACATCTCAAAAGACCTGGAGGTAAGCACTTTAGAAGAGTTGTTTTCCACTCTTGAATTGCATGAAACCAGGTATGCAGGAACGACAAAGGATACAACCCAGACTATGACGTTGAACGCAACCTAGAAGGATGAACTCGAGTCAGACTCCGAAGACGATCAAGAAGCATACATGGTAAGAAATTTTAAAAAGTTTTTTAGATCTAATAAATTTAAAATGCAGAATAAAAGAAATAAAAAAGGTGGAAGAAAGGTGCGATGCTACCAGTGTCAGAAGGAGGGACACCTAAGAGAAGACTGCCCAGAACTCAAAAAGGCCAAAAGGAAGTCTCCCAAGAAACACAACCTAAAAGCAACTTGGGACGACACTTCTTCATCCGAATCAGAAGCTCAAGAATATGCCGGGATAGCACTAATGGCAAGCTACGATAGACAAAGTATATCAGAACCTAGCATCGATGAAGGGGGAGCGACCTCGGATGAAAGCAATGAAGCAGGGGGAGATTCAGGCTTCAAGTCCGACATGGTAAGTGAGGTATGCCTCTTACCCCCTGATCAGCTTTACTCTGGTATCAAAGCGATGACTAAATCCATGTATAAATTAGAAAATAAAAATGCCAAATTAGAAAATGAAATTTTAGAAACGAAGAGAATTTTGGCAAAATCATGTCTTATAGAGGATTTTGAAAAATTGAAAATTGAAAATGAAAAACTAAAAGAAGAAATAGAAAGATTGAAAAAAATCTAATGGTTCAAATATTCCTACTTTTAGAAATTTAAATTGGTATTATAGATTTCATCAAAGTCAAATTAGAAATATATCAAAAATCTATATACCTAGGAAATACTTGGTTAATCCTGTAGGTAGGAACCTTTACTGGATTCCAAAAACCTGTTTAACTTAAAATTAAAGTCAGACTTAGCATTTTCAGCAAGGAAATTAAACAACTAATTTCTTTATGAGGCTTTGTCTAAGGAAGTGGTTGTTGCTCCAATAACCAAGAAGGCCTAGTGCCTCGCCACGACCTGGAAGCCAACTATCGAAATGAAAAGTTTAATTGACTAACTGAAAAAGCATTAATTTAAATTACTTAATGCTTTAAAAGAGTTATTCAATTTGTGTTAGAAAATATTTAAAAAAAAAAAAAACTTTCTAACTTAACTTAGAAATTTTTTTATTATCTTAGAAATTTTCATGAAAATTGACTTAGAATTGTTTGTTATGAATATTCACTTAGAATTTTTTTTAAAAAAATTTGAAAATTTTTTTTGGGAATGCTGAGATAAGTTTTAAACTTAAATTTTTTTAACACTTATGACTCTTCTTGTCTGAAAAATATTTTTTTTACCTTAGACTTGTTTGTAACCCCAATTTTTATGTGATCAAAGGGGGAGAAGTATGTTAAGTCTAGGGGGAGGTACTATAATTTTTCAATTGAAAAATATTTGGACTTATTTTAATATAAATTGTTTTTATTGCATATGGTTACCCTAACTTAACTTGGGTTGCTCACATCAAAAAGGGGGAGATTGTTGGAACCCCAAGGTGTTTTGATGTGATCAAACAAGCTAAGTTAGGTCCTGCGTTTGTTTAACCCTTGTGTCTAAGTGTGCAGGAGCTTAGGAACACAGGAAGTCGAGCGGAAGACGCGGCTAGCGAGAAGGACGGCACGGGAGAGAGCCGACGGGCTCGGTGCGTCTGAGGGACGAGGTGTCCGCGGAAGAGTACACCGGTGGACGAGAAGAGCGTGCGCGGCGCTCGAGGGACGAGAAACCGGGAAGGAAGGCTGCTCGAGGAGAAGGCCGGAACATGGGTGCGGAGCCGGAGCGAACAGACCCGGACCGAGACTGGGACTTAACGGAGAAGTGATCCCGGACAAAAAGTCAACCACAGTTGACTTTTTGCTCCGGGGCGGAATTCTTCCGGGCGCCCGGAGCATGATTTTGACCAGAATCGCGATTTTCGCAATCTGACCGTTGGGGGATAAAGTTTATCCCCCCGGGGGTGTCCGGAACCACTTTCAGGCGCCCGGACCAGTACTATGAATAAAGTACTGATCCATACATTAAAAACAACTACTTGTAATTCAGTGCTTTCATTTGTGTTATTTCCTTCTGTGCTTTCAACGCTGTAAGAGGCTACTCCGCCCAGAGGAGAATCAATTAGTGCGCCTTCCTTGCCTTGGATTAGCAATCATCTGATTGCAAACCAAGTAATTCCTCTGTGTCTATTTTCTGTTTTAATTAGTCTCTGCCTTTTTAATTACAAGTTCTTTTAAGTTAGTTGAATATCCGAGAAGGGCTTTTGGTTTTATTTTGTAGGGCAATTCACCCCTCCCCTCTTGTCGGCCTCCAAAGGGACCAACATTAAGTCCCTGCACACTTAGACAACATCAAATCCGCAAGTCCTAACTTAACTCAGTGGACCACATCAAAATTAACCTGGGGTACTTATAATCTCCTTTTTTATATGCATTAACTTGAGTTAAAGTTAGGGTAAACATAAACAATAAATAATTTAACATAATTAAATATATTTAAACATAAAATTATAATTTAAAGACTATTAAAAATTTTAAACTCCCCCTTAATTTAACTCCTCTAATTTCTCCCTCTTTGATCATATGAAAAAAAGACAAAATAAGAAAAAAATATTTGAAAATTTTTCTACGGGATATAAACACATTATACAACAATGTATCTTTTCACCGAAATTATTTGATAAAGAAAATATTTTTTAACAATTTATCCTCAGTTTTGTAAAAAATAATTTAAGAATTATTTTTAATTTTAAAAAATCTTGAAATTTTTTGTCAAGGTCAAACAGAAGCATTCAGATCACGATAAAATTTTTCACAAATAAATAATTTTCTTTTAACCAGAATAAATATTTTTGAACAAAAATTGTTATTTTTTGAATGTAAATACTTAAAAATAGAATTAGACTTGTACAAATCTTGCTAATTTTTCTGAACATAGAAAGTATAATGATTATTTACAGAAAAATTAAGTTTTTCAAAAATCAATATTCGAAAATTTTTTAATACTAAAAATTCATTTTTCGGTAAAGAATTAATAAAGAATTATATATCGAATGAAAAATATTTATACTAACAAATAACATTTTTGTCTATCAAACAAAAAATATTTAACAGAAAAATTGAACAGATAATATTTAAAGTTAATTTTTCCAAAAAAATTTCAAACATGCATATAAAATTTATTTCTAGCAAAAAAAAAATATAATGAATCAAAATAGATTTAGGTACCCAAAATAAATTCTTATCTACTGGATTTATTAAGTATTTTCGTGGAATATCATTTTTTTTTTGACAATTTTACAATTTGGCTTGATTTTCAAATACCAATTAAGTTCTTCAATATTTCTAAAATTCGGAATTCGTTAGAATTTGAATTTGACCATGCACAATTCTTTTTTAACAGTTCTATTTGATCTTTTAATTTTTCATTTTCAATTTGAAGTTTATCAAATTGTTCTAAAGTACATGTTGTTGCTAACTTAATTTTGAGTTCAAGTTATCCTTTTTTTAATTTTACATACTTGGACCTTAATTTACATAAAGACCTAGACATCAGTTTAATACCTTGATAAAGTTGGTTGAGAGGTAGAAGGCGTACCTCACTTACTGTTTCAAACTCGTAATTTGAGCCTCCCCCTTCATCGATGCTCTTTTCTTTGTGACTTGTCATTAATGCTAGTCCGGCATACTCCCTGATCTCGAACTTTTTGATGATGACTCGTCCCACATTGCTTTGAGGTTCCTCTGTTTGGTCTTTCTTGACCCTTTGTCCTTCTCTTTTTCTTTTAAACAGGGACAATTGTCTTTGATATGTCCTTTTTATTGCAGTTGTAGCATCTCACTTTCCTTTTTCCCTAAAGAAACTTCTCTTATTAAATCTATTAGTTTTAAAAAACTTATTTAGCTTTCTTACCATAAATGCTTCTTCGTTTTCGTTGCTCGAGGAATCTGACTCCGGTTCATACTTCTTGTTGGCTTTCAGCGCTAGGTTCTAATTTGACTCCCTTTCTTTGTTTAAACCTACACATCTTGACTCGAGTAATTCAAAAGTTGAAAACAATTCTTCTAAAGTACTTACCTCCAGGTCTTTTGAGATATAGTAGGCATCTACTATTGATGTCTACTCTTGGGTTCTTGGAAAGACGTTGAGTGTATATTGGATTAAGTTCTGATTCATTACCGTTTCTCCAAGGTTGGTGAGTCTAGTGATTAGCTCCTTGATCTTTGGGTGCAGTTGAACCACCGCTTCTTTTTCCATTCAGAGGTTTGTTATCTAATTTCGAAGGATGTCCCGTCTTGCTAGCTTGGCTTCCAAAGTTCCTTCGTGAAGTTTTAGGAACTTCTCCTAGAGTTCCTTGGCCGAGTTATAGGTATCGATCCGGTTGACTTCTTGGGGTGGTAGTATGCTTAGCAGATGGAACTTTGTTTTGTCGTTGGCCACAAAGTCAACTTGCTCCTTTTTGCTCCAGAGATATTTTTCCTTTTCTTCTTCGTGTTGGTCTTTGGGAGCTACAATATCATATTTGATTGTAAGAAGAATGTCAAAGTCAGTCTTGAAAAATACCTCCATACAGTGCTTCCAAAGCGCAAACTCCCCCTCGAACTTCGATGGATGATGCTTGATCCGACCATCATCTTGTTACTTTAGTCGACGATTAATCCTTCTAAAGCGGTTGGGCTCTAATACCACTTGTTGGACTGTCGTGGATAGGCTAGAGGGGAGTGAATAGCCTGCGATAAAAAGTTAACACTTCTCTTGCTATCGAACCTAGCAAGGATACACACTTAATTTATTAAAATAATAAAACATAAACAAAGTAAGAGATACAACGAATTTACTGAGTTTGCAACCGGGTAGGTTGCTAATCCATGGTAGTGGAAACTCAACTAGACAGGTCTCCTTCGTTGAAGGCAAAGTAGTCTCTTACAGACTTTGAAAGCTCATAAACTAAAGAACGAATGTAGAAATGAAGTACAAAGTGTGCTATGGACTAAGGGGACAATCCCTCTATTTATAACCCACTTGTTAAAAGTGGTCGTTTGCTGATGTGGTAGCTCGAGGCAAGGCACCTCTAAGTGGATAAGGATTTATCCACTCCAACATTCACTTTTTTGATCGGGCAGATTGGAGGCGCCTCGAGTAATCCATGGCACGACTTCTCTTCCCTTGGATGCATCGCGCGCGTCCTTCTCGCTCCATCGGTGTACTATTGCACAACTCCTCATCTCTTGAATGCACCGAACCCGTCGACTCACTTTCCGTGCCATCCTTCTTGCTTGCTACGTCTTCTGTTCGACTTCTTGTGTTCCTAAGTCCCTGCATACTTAGACACAAGGCATCAAATCCGCAAAACCTAACTTAACTCGGTTGAGCACATCAAAATTAATCCGGGGTACTTATAGCTTATACTCACGAACAGAGTATCTAACATTGGTATGGATCCAACTGTTTGACATGGCTACGTTCAAAAATTTTTATGTTATCAATATAGATGTCCTGAATGTGGGGTATCCATTCGGACTATCAATTTTGGACATGGCTATGGAGGGGATTGATAAAGAATCCAAGTATCAAAAGTTTTGAGAATGGTTAGTTACATTTGCATACATTAAATATGCATTCATCATCAATCTTGATATAAAACTAAAATACAACATCCTTATGTTATTTATATGCATGATACATTCATAAAGTTCACTTCAAGCTTTTATCTTGACTAAATGAATTCTGTTTCTACAGGTATACTAAAGTGGGTTATGCTGGCAATGTTGAGCCATCCTTTTCCCTCCCTACTGTTGTAGCTGTCAATGAGTCTTTCTTGAATCAGTCAAACGGTGGCAACATAGGAAATTATTTAGCACAGTATAACACTGGAATAATGGCTGATCTTGACTATTTCATTGGAGATGAGGCTTTATCACTGCCCTCAAGTGGAGTTTACAATCTCAGTTATCCTATACAACGTAGTCAGGTGTGTATTTCATGGTTATATAACCTACTACCCAGTCTTTCTTCTGATGAATTTAATCAACAAATATAGACGTTCTGTTCATATAGGTAGAAGACCTGTCATATTTTTAGCTGATCACATGCCCACAATTAACAAATTGGTGTGAGACCTCATGAATTTTGTGCATTATTGACATTAGATCATACAGCATAGCTGACATCACTTTCATGTGCATCATACTTTTATTTGTGATTTAGATCGTCCCATTGTTTAGACTATGTTAATATACTAAAATCTTTGCAGGTTACAAACTGGGACACCATGGAAAAATTTTGGCAGCAATGCATCTACAATTACTTAAATTGTGATCCTGAGGATCACTATTTTCTCTTGACAGAGAGCCCAATTTGTTCTCCAGAAGATCGCGAGTATATGGGAGAAATCATGTTTGAAACATTCAATGTCCCTGGACTTTATGTAGCAGTTCAACCCATCCTCGCACTATCTGCTGGGTGCTCAACTGACAAAGTAAGTGAATTTGCATGATCTCTGACATTAACCTTCAATTTTTTTTCACAAGCTACTAAGCTAGGTTATGAGTCAAACTTTACATTAAAATTCAATCAGATAGCTTCTCTTCCTCTTAGGCTAAAAGAAAAATTTTATGGCTTGGTATGATCTGATATGCTTAATGGATTGGAGTGGTAGGTTGTTAAAAAACAACATCATCGAAAAGTTTATGCAGTAGAGATGAGAAAGTAGGTAGCTCAGGTAGATGATAAAATGCGAAAATAGAGTGTGGCCAATAATTAATACGATAAATTATAATTTAATTAATTTGAATACAACTAATGTTATTGCTTTAGATACTGCTCAATGGATGGATAAACTTTGTGTAGCCAACCACTAATAGTTAGGAGAAACATGGCCCAATGATGATGATGATGATAATTGTTCTTTCTTTAACCATAGATCTGAAGTACAATGTTGAGAATTATGCATCTTTAAGCATTTTAGTCTTAAAGTTTAATAAAGGGATTTTTTTTTTTTTTTTTTTTGTGTAATTTATATCTATGATTTGGTGTTTTGAGGGAAAGAGTGGAAACATTGTTCAACTGTTTAGCTATCAAATGCATGTGATGATATTTATTGACATTATCTAATATTCTATTTAAGTTCGCTACATTTTTTTCTTCTAATAGTTTGTATTATTATTTGATAGATCCTTCACCAATTTATTTCCATATAAGCAGCTTATTCATTGTGACAGATAATTATCTCATAACATGAGTTACATACTCTTTATAGACTTTCTCTTTAAGGTTGATTGGTTTATTTTGTCAGCCTCAAATGACAGGAGTCGTTGTTGACATTGGAGATGGAGCTACCCATGTTGTACCTGTTGTAGATGGCTATATAATAGGGAGTAGCATCAAATCTTTCCCAATTTCTGGCAATGATGTGACTCAATTTGTTTTACAACTTCTACAGGTGTGAAATTCTTCTCTATCTTATTAGATCATAGTGTCTATATTGTTACTGGATGCATATATAGATTCTTTGAGGCATTATTGCATACAAATGTTACTGAGAGTTGCAGTATGATGCAGATGTTAATGAATGATTTTGTTGGAACTACCAATTTCCTATTCTGGTTCTTAATCTCAGCATGATATCATGTGCTGTCTCCATCTCCTTTTCCATCATTTCTGTGTTAATATTAGGAAATATTATTTGAACTTTCATCGATTTCTATGGATTGCTTGCTATTCTAGAACATTTTTCTCAAAGTTATTTTATGTCTATTTAGTAGATGACTGATGTTATTATGTCTGAAATTCCTACTACTGATTAGTTTGTTAGTACCTCATGCAAATTTAGTGCCCCTTAAAGGCCACCATGTCATCTCCTCTTTGGTAAATGTGACTGTACGGAAAATGACATTCTAATCAGAAATCTATTTTATTTTTGATGTTGCAATCCAGAGAATGCAAGAATAGTAATTTTCTTTTTACACGATCATTGTAATTAATATTTCTTTGGCCCAAACTACTAGTTACAATTCTTCATATTATGTATCATTTATTTTCCTTTACTGAATAAATATTTCTAATTCAATGTGTTATTTTTTTTCAGTTACAAATATCCCATATTAATTAACACAATACTCGGTTGTATTAGTCAATAGCTGCAACAGCTATATTTTTTAAAAAAATATTCTATTTTTTTTTGTCCTATAGCACCATAGTTATTCTTGCTTGAGAATATATACTTGTTAGTACCAAACATGAAGGGGCCTATGAACTAAAGTGAATCTTATTTGATGCCATTATATCTTGATTATTATTCCATTCAAAGGTTGAATCTTCATGAAAGAAATAAAGTGAAACGGCTATAAAGATAATACAACAACAACAATAACCAAGCCTTATCCCACTAGGTGGGGTCAGCTATATGAATCATTTTACGCCGTTGAACTCTATCTCTTATTATATCATCATCTATACTTAAATAAATTTTATCTTATTTTATTGTTGTTAACCAAGTCTTTTTTGATCTTCCTCTTACTCGTTTAATATGCGTGCTTGTCATATTTTCACATCATCTAACTGGAGTATTTATTGGTCGTAGTACATGCCCGTACCATTTTAAACGTGTTTTTCGGAGTTTTTCCTTAGTAGATGCAACTCCAACTTTCTCTCTAATGTTCTTATTTCTTATTCTGTCTATTCTCGTATGTCCACACATCCACCTTAACATCCTCATCTCTGCAACTCTCATCTTTTGTTATGTGCTCGAGTCATAGTCCAATATTCAGCTCCATATTAACATAGCAGGTCTAATTGTGATTTTGTAGAATTTTCTTTTAAATTTTAGAGGTAGTTTACGGTCACATAAAACACCCGACGTTCTTTTCCATTTCAACCATCCTGCTTGTATAAGGAATTCATTGAATCTTCACCTATACTAATTGTTCTTGATTGGCAGGAGTTTGTCTTTCTATGACTTGTATTATCTTTATATTCTAAGAAAGGTTTTAGAAAATAATAAGTAGCAACTTCAAATTTTTTACACTCATTATTAGATTATTGAAAAATTGTATCTTCTGCTAGACTTCAGTAATAATGAAAAATAGCTCAGTGTTTTTGCTAAATGCAGCTTTTTTTTTGGCTTTTATAATACTTCTGTGAAAACGTTGATAGTATTACAACGTGATCATCTTGTGGCATCTTTTTTTTTTGTCCTTGTATGGCTAACATGCTCATTATTTATTTTGCTCTTTTCTTAAGATGAAGGATTGCTGTGTGTGAATGCAACTTCATTGAAGCAACATCAGAAAAGAACAACTCAGTCAATTTGATTCTGAAGTTTGATATAAATAGTTAGTCCAGATGATTTTATTGTGATGTCCAATCATTGAACTTCCCTGGATAGTGATAGGACATTAATTCTTGCTTGTCGAATGTATCTAGTATTTCTAACCATGTTTAATTCGATTTTTCTTAATGAAGCACAATGAGCTAGCTTTGTTTCTTTTTTCCTAGATAAAAGAAAGTGCTGCATAGATATGATGTATTCACAATTAGCTACCACTAAACTTTGTGCAGGAAAGAGGAGAGCTTATTCCACCTGAAGATTCTCTTGGAATAGCTAGGAAGGTGAAGGAAATGTACTGTTACACTTCATCAGATATTGTCAAGGTAACCCTTACATTTCAAATTCTGAAAATATGTATTTTGTATTGAGTTGTTGTGCTTCCCTTTTGTCAGGATTACTATCCTAAAGGGATGAAACTTAAGATCGATTTGATTGACTCTTTAATTTAGACTTAGACTGAAAGAATGATGATCAACCCATATTACTCTATTCAACAACGTGTCACTTTCATTTTACTGATACATGAGCTAGAGCTAGTCAAGTTTCCAACTATTGAAATTGGAATAGAGCCCTCATTTAAATCAGTTACCAGGCTTGGCTTTAGTTAACCTTCAATTATAGCAACAACAACATAGGTAAGTGCCTATTTCTGTATGCTCACCCAATTTGTTTTTGTTAGAAAAGCGCTGGCAGTCATTCTTATTGATTTCATGGATTATAGAAGTCTTGTGCTTGAATAAATGAATTGATGCACAATAACTTGTTCTATTCAAGAGAATTTATAGAAGATAACTCTGGCTTAGTCCTGCTTGAATCTGAGAAAGGATATTGCTTGAAGAATGGTACTTAATGCTCATATAGAAGATAAAGCTTGCTGAACCCTGGTAGGGGCTGCCATTATGGTTTTCCTTTGCAGGAGACAGGTGACCAAACTTGGTTTTGCTAGGGATTTAGCTATTGATGTCTTAAGTAAGGGGGGGATGGTTATTTGAGTCGACACATGTCTATAATTTAGGGTCCCTGTGAGATACAAAATCCAAATATGTAGATAGCGATTTAGCAAAGTATATCTTTCTTTCATCTCCCAAGTGAATTGTGGTTATCTTGGTATTTTTGAGGTTGCCTCTCCTATGTAGATAAACTCCATATGGGGTTTATATCTCTGATAAATATCCTGATTGACTATGCATGCAAATGCGCAAAAGTTGCCTTTTAAAATTGCCTTTTACAGATGTTTTGTATCTGTTAATATTCAACAAAGCTGATGTGGTAATAGTTTTTGTTTTGTTCGGTACATGATGAAAGTAATCTAATATTATGTACAACTCGCTTGAATAGGATTTCTTTTTTACATTAACAGTTAGAAATAACTATACAATTAATGCATATTAATACTAAATGCTGGGAAGATTTTTGATTTGATTGATATGTAATGGAAGTTTAGTTGTATCAGTACTAGTCTTTGTGCTAGATACTCCATAAGCATTTAGTTTATCCTCATGTCTTTGAGTAATAGATATCATTTAGGATTTCAAGTAGTTGTGTTACTTGTTGCCAAATGGTCAACATATGTACTACTCACACATCTCTTGGCAATTTTCTGGGATTGGACGATTAATATTCTTTTGTTCATACACGAACACAGAACATATACAAACTCGTAATAATGTTTTTTTTTTTTGGATGATTTCAGGAGTACAATAAACATGACAAGAAGCCTGACAAGTACATCAAGCAATGGGTTGGCGTTAAACCAAAGACTGGTGTGCCTTTTTCATTTGACATTGGCTATGAGCGCTTTCTTGGACCAGAGGTTGGTTGTCATTCAAGATAGAAACCTGTCTTTGATACTCAAAATGTGTATATTTCTTTTGAGTTTGTTTTTAAATTTGCTTCCTTTGTGTTTGATTAGCATATCTTGACATAGATAGGATTAATTTAAAATCTTAAAAAAAAAAAAGATGATGGGAGTTAATACCTTCCAATTGGTACTTTATACGAGGGGAGATTATTGATGGTTGGCCCCAATTAGCAGGCTTCATGAGGTTTAAGAGTTTGACCACTCTTGTTCTCACCTGCAAACATGTGTTTTGGGGTTTAGATGTTTGGATTAGTTCCTTGACCTGGATTGGATTTTGCATTCAACAGTGAATTTTTTTATAGTTTGTGACAAGGAAATTTATATCTATTATTGCAGTGGTCAGGGTGGTTTTCAAAACATTGATTCCAAGTGCTCATGCCTTGCCTCACTGTACCTTGCTTAAGTATCTAGGTTAAACCCTTGTGTGCCCCCTGATGACATAAGGAAGAATTAAATTATAAAATGTCACTTAAGATTTGTTTTTTGTCCCTAAACAAACCAATTAGATATCTACCCCTGTTTGTTATAAATCCACATTTTCGACTGGGGGACCATATTATTGGATGTAAGTTCATACACTTGTGAAAATAATACTCTTTTATGCTTATTTCCAGATTAACTTCTCAACGCATTCCACTGCAGCCTTCTTTATGAAACATCTAATTGTTTATGCAGGTTTTCTTTCATCCTGAAATTTATATTAGTGATTATGATACTCCGTTATCTGATGTAATTGACAAGTGTGTCCAGTCAGCACCGATTGACACCAGAAGGGGTTTATATAAGGTATAAACCTAAATTGCATTTTGTTAACATCATTTAATAGATAGCAAAAGGATTACTAATTTTTGTGCTTTTGGATTTTTTAGAATGTAGTTTTATCTGGGGGATCAACTATGTTTAAAGGTTTCCAAAAAAGATTGCAGAAGGATTTAAAGAAAATAGTTGATGATCGAATTGCAACATCCAATGCGCGCCTTGGTGCGGATGTAACAGTAAGTCTGGTCTCGTCAACATTTTATATTTTATTGGACAAATGTAACCATGCTTCTTCTGTTTCCAGTCTCAGCCGGTGGAGGTCAACGTTGTAAGCCACCCTATCCAAAGATCTGCAGTTTGGTTTGGAGGTTCTGTAGTCGCATCTCTACCTGAATTCTATGAGGTCAATAATCTTTCCTATTCTGTATTCATTAATTTTCCACTCTTTTTTGTTTGTTTGTTTGTTTTAACGGCTGTCGAACTCCAATTCATGAACATAATATGAACAAAAGCAACAGACAAGATACTAGATTCTGGATCTTATTGATCTATTTCCACTTACGAGCTTTGCATGGTTTCAGGTGGTCTTACACCATCCGCTTTCGTCCCGTCACCTAACCACTAGATCGAGTGTCTTTCTTCACGTTCTCATCTGCAACCTACTTCCACTAGATCAACTAGTGAACTCACAATGTTATAAACTGTAGGGTTGTTCGACTAGATCCCATCAATAATATCACATTACTATGAACTAGAATTCTATCCCATAACCCAGTGCAGACACGGCCTGCTTTACCGCATTAGCTCTTGTTATGATCGTTGCTTCTACTTTAGAAAAAGAACTAAACAGGTAAAATATTCGATCAAGGCTGAATTTGCTTGGATGAAAAGATAGAAAGTGGAGGAAGAGGGAAGAGAAAGGGGCACAGAAGAACGCATGAACCATTCATGATCATGTGCAATTTTGTGAGGTTCCCCCCTCCCTCTATCTACTCTGCGATCTCTCCACCCAAGTAAACCCTGCCAAAGAGGAAGTAAAGAAAATAAGATAAAAAAGGCCAAAAGGCAAAAAGTTTGCATTGAGGAAGGGATCTAACTGACATCTTCATCCTCCATAGAACGCGAAAAGAATTCTTTATCTTACAAATAGAAAACAGATAATATGACTTGATGTACCCTGATGGCTCAAGTACTTAACCACACTTTACTAAACCTTGCATTGTTTATACATTAGAAATTTGGAATGACTGTTGAGTTGAAATTTACTACTAAATTTGGTAGTTTGCCAATTTGTCTTGATATATATTTTACTAGTTGAGGTAACTAAATCCTCCACTTTTATTTATTACTGGTATGCTATAGTTTTTCTTAATTTGTTGGATTTTAAAGATGCTATGGCCAAGTCTAAGTTACTTCTGAATTTCTTTTCAGTCTTGTAACACAAAAGAGGACTATGATGAACACGGAGCAAGTATATGTCGAACTAGTCCTATCTTTAAGGGGATGTATTGACGTCTCATTTTAACATCTCTCCCTTCACAATAGTTTGGGTTGTCTGCTCTAGTGAAGGTTGCGGAAAAGGAAAACAGAAACTAATTTCTTGAGTTGTATAGTAGATTTGGTTAGAAGACCAATAACAATGCTATCATTTCATTAATTTTTAGAAGTAGCTAACAATTGTATAGCATCCATCTGATGTGCGCTAGCTATTGCATTGCGATGCAACCAAGCTGGATGACTATTTGTTTGTGACTTCCAGTGGTTGTAAATTGATCATTTTATTTATTCAATTTTTTTCCGGTTATTTCTCTCTCCAAAATACTCGAGCTATAGTTTCCAATGTCCCAAGAGACTTGAGATTATTTAAAATCTTTCAGAAATGAGTTGTCAAAATTCAACCTTGAGAAAGCGAAGGAAGAGGAATCGAGGCGGCGGCGGCTCTCTGCTTTTTCAGATGATTTCTATTATTTCGAGGTTTGAAACTTTGAATTGGTGGCTTTACAGAAAGGTTGGCATTAGCAGGCATGCTTTAGATCGAAATATTTGTTTTAGAATATCCATGGAAAGTGGATCAAACTAACTAGATTGTTCTTGCAGGGAAGCAACCTTAGGGGAAAAACAAAGGGAATTAAGGTGGCATTTAGATATAGGAATATATATCATTTTTAAAAATAATATTTGATTAGTTAAATATTTTTTATCAGAATAAACTAAATTTTTTTAGCGTTAGAGAAAAATAAAAGAAAAAAAATTAGATGTGAGAGAAAGTTGAATGTGAGAAAAATATGATGAGAGAATAATGAGAGAAACTGTGATGAGAAAGAATGAAAAGAAGAAACGTTTGATGGAAGAGAGCATGATGAAAGATGATAAAAGAGAAAATATTGTGAGAGAAAATATGAAGAGAGAAATGAAAAGAGAAGTGTGATGAGTGACAATGAGAAGATAGAGCATGTGATGAGAGAGATTAAGAAAAAAAAGCATGATGAGAGAATCTAACGAGAGAAAGTGTAATGAGAAAAAAAAAATGTGATGAGAGAAAAAACATAGGGAGGGAGAGTTGTAATGAGAGAGAAAGTGTGATGGAAAAAAATGAAGAGAGCATGTGATGGAACAGATTAAAGAGAGAGAATGTGTGATGAGAACAAAGAAGAAAGAGATTATAATGGGAAAGAAAGTATGATGAGAGAGGATGATAAAAGCGAAAGTGTAATGAGAATAAAGAATAAAAAGATTATGATGAGAGAGAAAACATAATGAGAGGATGATGAGAGAGAAAGTGTGATGATAGATAAAGTGTGATGGGAGAGAAAATATGATGAATGAGGATTAGGGGAGAGAAAATATGATGAGAGAGAAAGTGTGATGTGAAAAATAAAAAGAGAGAAAATGAGAAGAGTGTATGTGTGATGGGAGAGATTGAGAAGAGAGAAAATATGATGAGAAAGAAAGCGTGATGATAGAATGAGGAGAGAGAAAGTATGCTGAAAGAGAACAAGGAGAAAGAAAATGATATGAAAGAAAAAATTGAACAAATATATTAAGATATTTTCGTCCAAAACTTAATTCTTATGGTGAGTTTTATTAATACCCAAATTTTTAGATTTCATTCATAAATTTCAATTCTATTCCTATTAACCAAACACAAGATTTGGAAATGAATCCATTCTTTCATTCCCAAACTCCTAAATCAAACGTCACATCAATTCTAACCATTAAAAGTTCGTAGGCATTTCACTCCCACAACTTATTCCTACTCCATCCTATAAATGACTAGCTAGGATTTGTAGTCCTTGACATGGAGGCTCTCCAAGACCCCTTCAGCCCCTACAACATCGCCCTTATAGGTCCCGAGCGTCGCCTTTGAGTTCGCCTTGCACCTCGTGAGGAAAGCATCCCTCACCTTCTTGATGCTCTCCTTCTTCCCGGTCCATGCCTTGAGGGTGCTTCGCTGCAGTGCACGCCTGAACGAGAAGAAAAGTGACCATGGCTTCTTGCCTTCTTCCCATTGAGCTTGTTGATCACATTGAGGTGGTGAGTGGCCTCCTCCTTGCACTATCCTCCAAACAGGAAAACGATCGCTAGGACCCGTCGGAGGGACAGTCCTCCGGAGAGCCCGCGCGGTGTATTCCGCCACCACTTCAGGTGTCACATTCTCGGTGTCTGATCCTAGTGTCACCATGTTGGGTTTCAACAGAGTGCCTTCGAGGAGAACACACAGTGAACACCCTCTCGGTGACATCGGCACATCACGCGATATCATCCCGACCGTCGAAAAGGATCTCCGGCTCCACGATTGGGACAAAAAAACATTGGAATCATTTTGTTTATAAATTAAATTACGAAAATTGATGAAAGGGCGCACGTCAAGACAAAATATAGATATGTTATATTAACGACCCCTAGGATTGACCCCATGGATATGGAGTGAGTAAATGCATGTACATAGGCATTAGGTGCATGGTGGGTAAGCCTTAGGTCGTCAATTCCTGAGAATCAACTCTTAACCATTACGCTAGAGATTTCATACGTCCATCGTCTGCGCTACACTCTAGGGCAAAGGGCGCATGTTCAAGAATTTATGATAGGCGCATTGTATTTGGATAATTACCAAAAAAAAGACATTAATTTGTTCGTTCTACTTCTCCCGTCAACTATATTTTGATTTTTACTTTTAAAACATCCTAACCATATTCGAATTTATTATTTTAAAAAACCTATGGACTACTATTAGGAAAGCCCAAAATAATAATAGAGGAGAAATTTGTACTCATTGAAACTTAAAAATTGATAGAATTTGAAATGAATATAATCTGAGTTCTTTAGATCGATTAATGAGTTTTAGTCAAAATCTATTAATCAACTTAGAGAGTTCACATTGCATTCATTTTAGGTCATATCGATTTTTGAAATTATAAGAAGTCTAAATATGTCCTCTATTACTATTTTCGAGCCATGATGCCTTGAGATGTAATCTGATCCGTCAGATTGGCAGGGGACACGGGGACAGAGAAATTTGGAGACAAAGGATCCGAACTATTTTCTATGGTGGTCCAGAGGTTTTTTTTTTTAAAAAAAAATTGGGTCACTTTGGCCTAGTCTCCTAGAGATTAGAATCAAGTTGGGTCTAGTCTCCCTATACCAAGCTAGTGTATGAGAAAAAAACAAAGGAAAACAAAATAAAGACCAAGCCAAAGCGACTTGAATTTATTATTTTTAAAACCTCTGGGTCATCACTAGGGAAACCAGAAAACAGTAATAACGGGTATATTTGGACTCCTTGTAATTTCAGAAACTTATATGACCTGAAATGGGTATAATCTGAGCTCTATGGGTCGATCAGTGGGTATGAATACAATATGAGCTCTCTAAGTCAATCAGTGGATTTCGACCGAAGCCTATTGATCAACATAGAGAGCTCAGATTACAGTTATTTCAGGTCCTATGAATTTTTGAGGTGGTAAAAAGTCCAAATATGCCTCTATTATTATTTTTGGGCTTCCTTGTGGTGATCCAAAATTTTTTTAAAAAATAAATTTGAGTCGCTTGGTCTTAGTCTCTTAGAGAACTCATTGATCAATCTAAAGAATTCAAATTATATTCATTTTAGGTCATGTAGATTTCTGAAGTTGTAAGGAGTCTAAATATGTATTTCATTATTATTTTTGGACTTTCCTAGTAGTGGTCTAGAGGTTTTGAAAAAAAAATAAATTTGAGTTGTATAAATTGATAGATGAGAGGAAGGGAGAGAGAATTTTTTTTTCTTTTATTCTTTTCTCATATGTTGAGTCTAGTATGGGGAGACCATATCCAACTTAGTCCTGGATTCTAGGAGGCCATGCCCAATCGACTCGAATTTATTTATTTTTAAAACCTTTCGACCACCACTAGAGAAGCTCGAAAATAATAATGGAGGATATATTTTGACTCTTTACAACCTTCAAAATCTCACATGACCTAAAATGGAAACACTTTGAGCTCTCTAGGATGATCAGTAGATTTTGATCAAAATCTACTAACTTAACCTAGAGAACTCAAATTACATGCATTTCAAGTCATGTGGGTTTTTGAAATTTCAAAGAGTCTAAATACACCCTCTATTACTATTTGGTTTCCCTAGTTGTGGTCTAGAGGTTTTGAAAAAAAAAAATAAATTCAAGTTGTATAAATCGACAAGTGGGAAGAAGGGAGAGATATTTTTTCTTCGTTTTTCATAAGTTAGGTTTGCTATGGGGAGACCAGGCCTAAGCGACTAGAATTTATTTTTTAAAAAACGTTTAGACCACCACTACTAGGGAAGTCTAAAAACAGTAATGAAGGGAATATTTGGATTCCTTATTATTTTAAAATTTATAGGACTTAAAATGAATATAATTTAAACTCTCTAGGTCAATTAATGGGATTAGATCAAAATTCACTAATCAATCTAGAGAATCCAGATTATATCAATTTCAAATCTAATAAGTTTTTGAGATTTCAAATAGTTTAAATATGCATTTCATTATGATTTTTAATTTTTTTATGGTGCCTAAAATTTTTTTTTAAAAAAAATCAAATTCTATAAATCGACGGATGAGAGGAAGATTTTCCTTCATGAGTGGAAAGAGAGGCTGTGAGAGATGTTGAAATTGCATCTATCTAAATTATAAAAATAAATTTTATATTTAACATCATGAATATGACTCAGATGCTTAAGAAGTAGGAATTAAAATATATTATTAATGGGAGAGATAGAATTAATATGTCCTTTAATAATTATCAAAATATAATACACCTGTAGTAAATTTCCAAACGCACGACCTTTCATTACCAAAGTTAATTAAATTATTGATTCATTTTGTGTTTTATAAATAAGTGATGACTATTTTGTTTATAAATAATTTACTAAATGATTATTAATATGATGTATTTATAACATTAATATATTTGCATGTAAATTTATGCTAAAATAATATTTTAACAAAGCATGTCATCTTACATCGTTACTAATGGTGGTTGATATTTTAAAATTTATTATGTAGATAAATCTTAGGTTTTTTAAAATCATCAACATTTTATATATAGGTTATACATGTGGAGAGTGAAACACGTAGTTTTAAAAAATATATCGTTTTCTATTTTCAAGATGAGTATGCAACAGAATTAAAAATAAAAAAAAATAAAAAATAACTCGAGAAATTATTAAGTTTGGAGTCTTCGTAATTCGTACTATAAGACTCATGATTCCTTTGATCGACTCGATGAACAATTTACTAAAAATCCCTTTTGGATTGTTGAAAAAAGAAATCGAGTACAATAATGAATCAAGGATTAATGTAACAATATATATTTTTTTTATGCAATAATTAAGTACTTAAACAAAAGCTTATTATCCAACACTTGAAGATTATTGGATCAAGCTCGGTGTCGGATGATTTCTCGACAATAGTAGGGCGTAGCAGCATCGCAGCACAACGGGAGGATGAAATCAGAGTAGCCAGAATTTCAAATGATCGTGTATAGAAGTTATATTTTAAAGGCGAGCCAAAGCACTCTTTTATTAAACATTAGAGGCGCTTTCCATGGCACTAGAGGCACCTCCAGCTTTAACTCTTATCCCCGAACAACGTGCTTCTTGTCATTGATAAATCCTCAATGTTATCTAGCCAAATGCGCCTTCAAGGCTCTCCGATGCGCCATCAACGCTAAGCTTCAAGGCACCTTCCTTCATGTGGAAGGCACCTTCACGCCCTTCTATGCAAACTCTTCGATTAGGCATCTGAGATGCCTAGGATATTATTCACCCGAGACATTTTGTGCTCCTTTCGTTCTTCAAAATATGTTAGTTCAAGAAAACAAAGTTAGCATAATAAAATAAGTAGTATTAATTAGGTTATGTCTTTCTAAGACCAGGAACTAGTTAAGATCTCAGTTTAGGAATTTAAAATGGACTTAAACTGGACCTACGCCTAAAATCCTTAAAAGAGATTCGTCCTCACTAGATCACTATCATCCGGCGACTTACCTTACTTACCATGCAGAATCACTTGACTCTACTTTGGTCCACTAGGTCTTCCTGTCAATTGTCAGGTTTGCAAACCTAATTGAACTTCGGCCAACTATCAAGTCCCACGGACCCAGTCGGACTTTCCACCCTATATCATATCACTTCTTGACCTATCTGGACTTTTACACCAACTATCAGATTCTCCAGACCTACCTAGATTTCAGCCTGGTGTCAGACCAGTCAAGTCCTGTACACTCAGTAGAGGGTTAGATTACACAACACATCTAACTTTAATTCATTTATCTTATCAAAAATTAGATTTATCATTAATACCAACTGCATCAATAATTTTAACGTCGTTATTATTATTATTATTATTTATATAGATAAATCTTAGATTAAATTACTATATTTTTTATTATCATTATACATTTTTTTCCATTTATTTTCATTGTATTTATATTACCTTTCACCTCATTTCATTGCATAAAGTGCCATGGTAATAAGATTACAATTTGAAACTTTCGAGGCGTGTTTTAACTATTTTGAAACTTTGGAAGAGCACTTTGAAAAATTGGTAAAATAAGAGGACGAGTTTAAATTTCCCTTTAACAAACCTGCAAGAAGGTTCCAACCTAAAAGGCATCGGCATGGCGTCGCTCGCTCTCCGCGGCCTCCCCTCTCCCCTGCCGCCGCTTCCACTTTCCACCAAGAAAAACCCTTCCCCTCATCCTCCTCTCCTCTCTTCTCTCCTTCCTTTGCGTTCGATCCAATCAGATGCCGGCTTCCTCCCGCGCCCCATCAACAGCGCCGCCCTCGTTCGGCCCTCGTCGGCGGGAGAGGCTGCAATCGTCGGAATATGCTTCCCTGCTCTGGCCTGGGCGAACGTTCTCTACGCCAAGGGCGGGAACTACAACGCACAGGTGGTGATCCCCGACGACGAGCCGGATGAGTCGCTGCTGCGGAGGTTCAAGAGGGAGGTGATGAAGGCGGGGGTGCTCCAGGAGTGCAAGAGACGGAGGTGGTTCGAGAACACTGTGGAGAAGAAGAAGCGCAAGGTCCGGGACGCCGCCCGCAAGAATCGGAAATGGTACGTCTCGAACTTTCATTTCTTTAGGTTTTCCAATAGTTCTGCTGATTTCAGATTCAAGAAACTACTTTAATTTTCTGAAGTAGTCAATTTGAGATTGCAAAAAAAAAAAAAAAAAAAAAAAAAAGAGATTCTGCCGTCCTTCCAGTATCGAAAATTGGTCTGTTACTTGAATATATTGCAGCTACATGTGTGAGCATGATCAATTCCGTGGTTTTCCATCATTTGTTCTATCTTTTTGAATCAAAGGGAAAGGAAATTATGTACAGATTGTGGCTATGATCTATCTAATGTCAGTTCTTGCTTTGGCTGAGTAATCTGTCAAATCACCATGGACTATCTCTTTCTATTGAATGCAAAGATTGTAGGACTCACTGCTAACAAGGTATTTCTCATTGCCTGCACTAACTGCTTTAACGCATTGTTTGCTGTGAAAGAAAGGCAATTAATTGTATCAGTATCCCACTTCCATTCCCCCATGAAGACCACTAATTGCTATCCCTAGTATTGCTTGATTCCTTCCCTTGTACTAGTGGTTGAATTAAAACAAATCCCCGAGCTTGACTCGAGCCCTCCCCTGGGCACTCATTTGGTTGGTAACCGTCTGATATTGGTACCATCGGTAATCCCGTTCTCTTTCTTGTCTGAAAGAGCCAATGCCTTCTGCTCCGCCGACCCCTTGGAGCTTGTAAACAATGTCCCATTAGGTCTATTCAGGATTTGTGAATTGGTAGTTTAGTTTCTCTACACTGCCATTGGTGTAGTGTGTTTTTCTGTTTCTATAAGAGGCATATTTCATCTCTGTTTTTCCTTGGCTACTACTTCTGTTAGCTTTTGGCTAATCGACTTATATTTTTAACTATTGATTTGGTACTTGTGTGTATCATACCACTGATACATATTACTAATGGATGATGCTTTCTTACATATTATTGATGGATGATACTTGTGTTTATCAACTTAGGTTTTAAAACAAAGACCCGAGTTTGACTCGAACCCTGCCCTGGGCCCTCGTTTGGTCGGTAACCATCTCTCTATAAGGGGCACAAGAATGACATTTGTATTTCATAACTGTTTTTGGTTAATCAACTTACATTTTTAACTATTGATTTTGTTGTGTGTATCAAGGCACTGATACATATTACTGATGTTATTGTTCAAATTGCTCACTTCAATACAACTATGATACTTCTTTATATACATGATTCATACTAGTTCTTATTATTCTTTCCTAACTATTTTAGGCGTTATATACCTAAAGTTCAAAAGCGAGATAACGAGAATGAACCGTCAGAGAACGAACAAGTTGTGGAGGTGGACAATTGGGAACTTCCTGAAGGAGAAATTCCTTATTGTGATAAGATTCGTAAGTGAAGTTACCTTGTAAGGTGCCTTGTCTCATACACTCCGGTTTTCTATTCGTATCACTGAAAGGAGCTTTGTACTCTACTGCTTATACATTACAATAAGTGAATCAAATGTTCACGAACTGTGATGTACCACTTGGTTAATCTACAAACTTACTCAATCTAACAAAGTTAAGCTTCAATTTGAGGAGGTTTGTGTTAGCGAACAATACTCTGCATTGTACAGAATTGTTATATCTTAACCTTTATAATTTATTAAATAGAAACAGAGTATCTTCTCATTTGTCAACAGTAATACCGACCTTAACCACACCATCAGTCGAGACCTTTACTAGGGTCCATTTACAAGAAATAAAAACTGCTCCGATAAAAAAAGAATACAAAACGATCCATGAACAATTCAGAAAACAGGAAGTGATGAGATAAGATCCACCCTTAAATCCTGCATGTCGAACAATGCTGCAACTTGTTTTTGTTTCTTAAGCACATCTTATTATGCACAGTTCAGCCCTACGCTTTTCTGAATGCCAAATTATCTGTAGAAGCAGCATCCATACCGAGAGCTGCAACCGTGTCAGATCAAGTATGTTGAGCTGCCGCTTCCTTGTTTGTAGTATGCGAAGCAGCAACTTCTTCGAGGCGCTTCCAAGTGGCTTCGCGTTTTGAAACGATTTCCATGTGTTTTGCTTCGTCTTCCTCGAACTTCTTCAAGCACTCTGCGAACAGATCAGGGTCGTGATCGGATAATAGTTTGCGCACGTTGAGGGTGAGACTCTGAACAGCTTGGTTCCAGTGGCTTTTTGAGTTTCTCTCCAGAGCAGGGAAGATGATAGGCAATATAACCTTGATATTATGTTTGATCAAGTTCTCGATGTGCTCATTATTCCAAAGAAACAATGCCCTTTCTGCCACCTAAAGACAGCAAAAGATTAGATCAGAAAAACAGATGGCCGTCGCTGAACTCGCTTCATCTATGTTGAAAGATTCTAAGAACATCGGCATTCAGAAATCAATCTAACAAAAGCATGACTAACTACCTACGAAGCAATCTAATATCTAGATCAGTGAGTTAAACAGAGATAACAAAAAGGAGTTATTACAAATATCATTGAACATCCGATATAACTTCATCGTGCCGGTCAAAATGTTAGCACGATAGACGCTGAAGCTTGAATGACCAGATATACTGGTACATCATCTTTGGAAATGCGGAGGAAAAGAACCAAGGAAGAATTCCCACTTTTCTCTAATAGCATGCATACGAATAAATTCAAGATTGTGAAATCTAGAGGAAAAATAGTATAATCTTATTGAGAATAAATTTAGCCTACTTGCTTCCTGATTTATACTTACAGGTGAATGATGGAAAATTGAAATGCCATACAAATAAGAAAGCAATAAGGCCTTATTTACATCATACACTTGGACGAGAACATAAAAATTAAGTACTCCTTTACACATCTGGATGAGCACAATTGCCAACCTTATGCCGATATCGTAAGCTTATTCCTTTTATTGTAGATGTACTAGCCGCTTAAAGTTTAGGTGGAAGAGATAATGAAGCTTCTTTATGCTAGCTGAACATGAGCTCGGCTCAAGTTTGATAGGATTCTATTCTCTTTTGTTATTTTTATGGACAAGCTTGAATAAGGTTGAACTCTACTTGGCTCGGTTCAACTTATTTACAACCCAGGTGTTATATTTCACGATTGCCCTTGTTATATGCCACACAGCCATGTTTATGATATCATTTGCCTATGAGCCATGGGTAACTTATCTGGAGGACCCTTCTCACTTAAACAGGCTCAGACATGCAAAAGCTGATGATACTAGACAGTGATTTCAAAACTCCATGTTGCATCACAATCTAATGACGGCAGGACTATGGACGTGAAGAAGACAAGAACAACCAAACTAATCAGATACAATACTCAGGCACAGGAATGACTCAATATTCACCAAGTAATTTCAACAATAGATCATTCAACTGAGAGCTGTATTCTTTCGCCTAAAAAATGGCTGATTTAGATGTGCCATGCTCAATCTGTATCTATGAAGTTATAGGAAAATAGATGAACTCACACACCGGAGATGGTCGTGATGACAACCTAGAAAATTTCAAGAAGGAAAAAAAATTGAATCTACCATGTATTGGTATGTCTACTATCAGAAAATTTCTCTTGGAGAAGGTATAGAAATAAAAGTTGTGGCATGAAAATATTTTCTGAAGCACAGAATAACATGATATGATGTGAAATGAGAAATTTAGATCTGAGCTGAGAGGATTGCTACCTGAAAGTGAGAACTATTCAAGCATCGAGCAATCTTTTGGAAGAGTGGAACCATAAATCGCTGGAAATCTGCAGGCTGCGTTGCTTCTAGCACCTCTTCTAACTCACCCAAGAACATAACTTCTTTTGTGCTATTTGTAATTGGCCAATATTTCAATAAACCTCTTATAACAGTATCAGCAAGTTTGCAATCCTTCTCGATAAATTGTGTTATGCAATATGATAACTGCTGATGATACATTGCGACACACCTTGGCTTGTGAAGTGGGATTAGTGAGCGTACCAGGAACAGCTTATGCTCTTCTTTTAATGGCAAGGCAAACCCACTGATGATACTCCCTAAAATCTCCAATAGTTCTGCGATCCCATTGTGCTTCTCGGTCTCGAAGATAAATCGATAAAATATGTTGTTTATAGCTTTTCTGATGAAGGGCCGATGCACCATAAATTTGCCATAAACACGGTGAAGTATCGTCTTTAAATAGTCCCTCTCTCTAGGATCTTCAGAATCGAAGAGGTCAAGGAGCTTAAGAACAAAGGAATGATCTATATACCTTTTTGCTACCTTAGCATCAGTGTCAGGAGATGCAACAAACCGAAGAAAGAACTCATAGACAACCTGCAAATGAGGCCATGCTGGATCCATTGCAGGTTCTTCTTCTTCAGCATCGATTTTTTCTAAAACCATGTGCTCCCGAGGTGGAAGAGCTAGATTTCTGAACAAGTTGGTCGACACCATCCTGGTTGCCTCTTGAATTGCATTCTCCGGTAGCTTTCCACTTCCTGAAGTCACATAATCAACAAGCTCCAACAATGTCTGCCGCTTTATTTCTTTCTCTTTCAAGTTCTTCGTCGGGTCAGTAAAGTCGAACACGACACAACACAACTCCAACTTCCTCATGAACAAACCCTGCCTCTCCAAAGCTGAAACATCCTTGAAACTCGGCAGAGCTTCATAGTTGGCATAATTTCCATCTAATCTAGAATTAACCAGTAGCGAATGTCTGTTTAGATGATTTAGCCCAGAACTTGATCCGGGAGGGACTTGACCGTCAAGACTTGCAAACCTACTGGCTTGCAAATCTCCACTCCTTGAGCTGCTAGATGAGGATGGAGGAATTGGTCCACCAACAGAACTACTGTCCAGTGATTTCGAAGATTTCTTCGGGAGCCGGCTTAGTATCTGCTTAAGCATGCTTGAAGGCAAGATCTTCAATACGGAGAATAACAAGAGTGTGAGGTCTTAAGGATGTGCTTCAGAGGGAAAGGAAAAAACTCATAACCAATGTTTGTGTGAGCTCATTGTTCTTCTTCTTCCTTTCGCCTTATCTGTTAGACATCTAGTGAAGTACTTGATAGATTTCTAGTCGATCTCCATGATCATGAGATTCCAAAACCTAGAGCAAGATGCGGGGGATCCACAATCAGAAGGAGAAATCACACGCGGAAGGATCTACTATTTGGAGCAAATAAAAAAGAAATCAACGAAGAACATACCACCTCTCCGAGCTCGTTTTCTCCTCGGTCAAACAGCACAAATCGACCTCGAAATCCAGCGGCGATTTTTTTCCACGCCCCGCCCCCCAAATTCGCCGGGCCGTCGAAAGCCGACTGGAAACGATCTGGTAGCGGTCCCGATAGGTCAATCCGACGCTACGACGCAGCGGAGGACAAAAGTCAAAGTGCAAGAATGATCAAAATTTGGACCTTTACCAAATCCGAAGACAACAAAAATACGATGATCGCCGAGACGGAGCGAGGGGACGAGGAAGAAAAAAAACATACCTTTTTGCGCTTGCTTGCTCACCCGATCGAGGGATCTTCCGCGCAGATTACTCTCTCGATCGACCTCTATCTCTTTGGCTCAAATTGAGATCGACGAGAAAGGGAGAGAAGAAGACCTGTCTCGCTCTTTACGGTTGCCTTCACTCGTTTCCAACTCCATGCGACTGTTTATTGCATTTCGCTCCTCAGACTTTCAATATTTTAATGTTTCTACAAAAAAAAAAAAAAAACCATATCAATGATTAGGACCGAAATAAAAGGGTCCATTAAATATTTTGATAATTTTAAAATTAATTAAATTAATCCTGATGGACTAAAATAAGCATAGATCAATTGCAAGTGCATATAATTTAATCTTAATCAATCTTAATACATTTTTGATTTTAGTGTTTTTTAGCTGATTACTTAAATTTCTAAGGACAGTTCTTTTAGATTTGAAAGTTTCAAATTTGACTGTGCTTTTAAGTTTGTTTAAGTTTATTTATTAAAAATTTCATTTGAAAAGTCAAAATCTTTATTGTTGACATCTTTATCTTCATAATTTAGTTGAAATAATAATTTAATAAATATAATAATAAAATATATTTTTTAAATTATAAAAAAAAATAGAAGGCCTTTTTTTTCATAATCTTATATATTTAAGATTTAAATAAATTTATTAGTTTTTATATGGCTTTCTCATTAAATCTATCTTTTAAAAATTTCTTTTTCATATATTTATTCACAATTTAGCTTTAATTTATTTACTTTAAGTTGAAAATATCTTTATTTTTAGAAAATTGTTTGACTAAATTTCTTCTTGAAAACCAATTATCTTACAAATAATTTTAAAAAATAAATCAACTAAAAATTAGTATCAGTTATTTAAAATAAGATAATATAGACAAAAAGATCATAAATTTATTAAATATATAGTGGTTATTGGGTTGAGAACTATGGTGGTCTCTATGGATCTTGGGCTCTAAGTAGACCATGGGCCTTCAGTATTATTATTTTCATCATTTGATGTAATATTATTGGCTAGATCTGATAAAATGTGCATTTTATTTTGATTAATAAATTTAAATTTATTTTTAAAATGTTGATTTTTTAAATAGATACATTAATATTCATGTACTTCAATGAATTAATTTAAAATAAAAAATTCTAATTGGAACATTTTTTTAATATATTAATATTTAAGGTTTTTTTTTTTTTGTAAATTTTACTCAATGAATGAAAGTCTTAGCGCAATGTTAAAATTACTCTTATGTAATTTTGGTTTGAATTATGAAATAGTCTTTTGTAATAAAAAAATAAAGCAAGTTGTATTCGATTGACTCAATGTGATTCGACCTTTTTCGAGAATAAAAATAATTAAAAGGGATGAGATAAGAACTCTGACATCTAAAACAACAATTGAAAGAAAAAAAAAGAGAACAGAAAGTCCTAAATTAAATTTCCCATCTCTTGAAGTTACAATTTTAAACTCCGATGGATAGAAGTGGCGATTGAAGAGTAAAGAGAAGCCGAAAGTCCTAAATCAAATTTCTCATCTCTATTTTTCAAATTTATGGAGTTGTAATTTCAAAATCCGATAGATAAAAGTGGTGATTGAAGAACATAGAGACGTCAAAAGCTCTAAATCAAAATTTCTATCTCTATTTCTCCAAATTCTTCTACAGTTGCAATTTCAAAGTTTGATGAATAGAAACAACGATTGAAGAACACAGAGACATTGAAAGTCCTAAATCAAAATTTCCATCTCTATTTTCCAAATTTTTAGAGTTGCAATTCCATCTTGGATTTTTCATAAGCTCAATAAGTTTTTTGTTTAATTCATGTAATTGTTTATATATATATATAATTAATTACTTACCAATATTTTTCATATATAAGTTCATTACAAGTAAGAAAAAATTGGATTCATACTTCAAAAAATAATGTTCAGAAGATAGCTCTTCTAATATTATTTGTAATAATATTTGTGATGAATTCCGGGATTCACACAATTGTAGCAATTTTATAGAAATTATAAAATACACCGCTTCTTATAATGATGATGTGAGATTCGGTGTTTCGGAAAATGTACCGCAAAATACTTCTTAAACTTCCTTCAAATTCAAAAAGATATTTTATCACTCTATATGAGTAGAATTCAAAAGTTCATCACTAAAAAAATTGGTAATATTAAGTTTTCTCTTATCATTGTGGTAACTTCTCCAACGCCCCTGCCAACCCATTCCAGGGTCAATACGGAGGAGGTAAATCACAGACGGCTACTAGTCTTTGGAATAGTAACTAGTAAAGTTTTCTCTTATCATGGATGAATATCAAGATGAGTCAAAAAGGGAATAAATGACTATTGTTTTTAAAAAAAATTTAATAAAGAGAACTTTATTAGAGAGATTCACATTGTCCATGTGAAAGATACAAAATTATCTACTTTAAAAAGAGAAATTTGTGATATAAAATCTCGTAATAAATTTTTCATACAAAATATTCAAGACAAAGTTATAATGATGCTAGTACTGTGCGAGGAGAAAGAAATGGTTTGTGATGTGGGGAGTGATTAGTAGGATGCCACGTGGATAGGAAGTTAGTGAATCTACTAAGGTGATTCCAAAAGGTCAGATCGATGCCTGGCTACTCGGACTTCCTGGCTCCCTAGCTTCTCGAGCCCCTTGGCTTCTTAACTTCTCAGACCTCTCCGGTCATTAGTCTCTCAAGCCTCTCGACTCCTTAACTTCTCGGGCCTCCCGACGCCCTAACTTCTCAAACCTCTCAGGTCTTTAGTCTATCGGGTCTCCTGGCTCATTAGCAATATGGGATAAAGGACCATCTTAGGAAAAAAAATAACCATAGCACAAATTTTGGTTAGTTTAATAAAAAGATAGTGTCGTTAATAAATTTTATATTATTTTAAAAATTAAATATTGACAGCATAAAGATCGGAACAGAAGAAAAAAAGTATATTAATCTTGATTATTTTCTACATTGCTGTAAAAGAGGCTTCTCCGCCTGAAGGAGATAGTAGTGCGATCATTTTTCTTGGATTAACAACCTCCCCGGTTGCAACCAAGTAAACATCTAGTGCCTCGTCTTTTTCTGCTTTGATTTATTGCTTTTCTATTTTATATGCAAGTGTTAGTTTGAAAAGTCAAGAAGGGTTGTGTTTTATTTTTACAGGGTTATTCAACCCCCCCTTCTAGCCGGCCGCAACGGTCCTACAATATCGACAAGAAAACCAATTATTTTGCTTCTGTGAGTTTTGTTTTAGAAAATTGTTAGTTTGCTTATGTTATTTTGCTTTAGAAATTGCATGATTTGTGTTGCTCTATAAATTGTATGATTTGTTCAATCAAGTTTAGAGTTTAATGTTTCTGTCAAGTTATTTATCTATTGTTAAATATAATAACTCCTATGGATAGAAGTGGCGATTGAAGAATAAAGAGAAGTCGAAAGCCCTAAATCAAATTTCTCATCTCTATTTCTTAAATTCATGGAGTTGCAATTTCAAAATCCCATAGATAAAACAGTGATTGAAGAACACAGAGACGTCAAAAGCTCTAAATCAAAATTTCTATCTCTATTTTTCAAAATTCTAGAATTACAATTTCAAAATATATATATATATATATATATCTTCTAATATTATTCTTAACAATATTTGTGATGAATTCCGGGACTCACACAATTGTGACAATTTTATAGGAATTATAAAACACATAGCTTTTTATAATGATTTATAATGATAATGTGAGATCTGTTGTTTCGGAAAATGCATCGCAAAATGCTTCTTATACTTCTTTCAAATTCTAAAAGATATTTTATCACTCTATATGAGTAGAGTTCAAAAGTTTATCAAGAAAAAAATTGGTAATATTAAGTTTTCTCTTATCATGAATGAATATCAAGATGAGTCAAAAAGGGAATAAATGACTATTGTTTTAAGATTTTTTTTTAATAAAGAGAACTTTATTAGAGAAAGATTCTTCCACATTGTCCATGTGGAAGATATATAATTATCTACTTTAAAAAGAGAATTTTGTTATATAAAATCTCGTAATAATTTTCTCATACAAATTAAATATTCAAGACAAGGTTATAATGGTGCTAATACTATGCAAGGAGAATGAAATGGTTTGTGATATGGGGAGTGATTAGTAGGATGCCACGTGGATAGGAAGTTAGTGAATCTACTAAGATGGTTCCAAAATGTCAGATTGATGCCTGACTACTTAGGCTTCCTGGCTCCCAAGCTTCTCGGGCCTCCTAGCTCCTTAACTTCTCAGACCTCTCGGGTCATTAGTCTCTCAAACCTCCCGGCTCCTTAGCTTCTTGGGTCTCCCGACTCCCTAACTTCTTAGACCTCTCGGGTCCTTAGCCTATCGAGTCTCCCGACTCATTAGCAATATGGGATAAAGGACCATTTTAGGAAAACAATAATCATAGCATAAATTTTGGTTAGTTTAATAAAAAGATAGCGTCATTAATAAATCTTATATTATTTAAAAAATTAAATATTAACAGCATAAAGATCTGAACAGAAGGAAAAAAAATCTATCAATCTTGATTATTTTAAGAAAAAGATAACAACGTAAATAAATTTTACATTATTTAATGAATTGAATAATGACAATATAAAGATCAGAACATAAGGAAAATATTACTTCTCTCTATAAAAGATTGTCTTTACAACCTCCAAGGTATGCATACATATACACATCATTGTCTATATCGAAGCCTTAATATTCATCTTCTTCATTCTCTCTAACTTGAGCATCGGAGTGGTGGCGTCGGGGAACCCTCTGACTATCATTCTAACCCTTTTCTTGTTGCTTGTCTCCGTCTGTGCTTCCAATCACGTATCATCCTCGTTGTCATTTGGCGATTGACGATTAAATTGGCAACAAAGTCAATTCACCGATGACTCATCTGTCGACGCTCCCAGACAAGATCAATTTTTTTAAATGAATGGCCATATGCATATTCATGCTTATTCCTTTACACATCGTCTATAATTGACATTGATAGTTGTTAGATTATATAATTTTATTAGAATTTTTTTGTTTATAGCCTTTAGGATAATTTAGTCTTTTACCTTTTCAATTTAGGGTTTAGATTTTTCTTGTGATTAACTATATAAGACTTTGTACTCTTCATTTCTTAATCATTTTTTGGATTCATCAAATCAAGACGGCTACTTTTTCTTTGGCATCAATTCCTACAACATATCAGAGTTTTCATCTTTATATTTTTTTGATAATTTAATTGAAGAACTATTAATACGATCCACAGTTTTAGTGCATCTAACAATTTTGATTGGGTTTCTTTTGTTTTCACATCGACTTGGTTTTGTTAGTTGTTCGGTTATTCGTGAGCACAATTCGTTCTATCATCAACAGTGGTCAAACAAAAGATTCGCTATAATCGATCAGTATCCGGCTAGATGGAAAAATTATTCGTATTGGGGATATGTTATGAAAAAAATTTTGCGTGAAAAATCTATGTGGGGATATGTTTCATGTGTGTGAGTTTAACCTATGGACATTAATGCTGATGATTATGCAAAATCGTTGGATGTTTGGGAGACCAATAATGTGAAGATTATTACATAGATCAATAATTCAGTTTCACACTCCATTAGTCTTAGATGACTATGTATGAGACAACTAAAGAGATTTGGGATCATCTGGCAAGATTAAACACGGAATCTAACTTTGCTAAATAATATCAATTGGAAGCAGATATCCACGCACTTCGGCAGCAAGATATGAGCATCCAAGATTTTTATTCTGTTGTGTTAAGATTATGGGACCAGTTAGCACTTACCGAATCCTCAGAATTACGAACATTCTCAACTTATGTCACTCATAGAGAAGAACAACGTCTAGTCCAATTCTTGATGGTGTTGGGACACTTTGGAGCTAGAGAGGGGGGAAGGGTGAATAGTTTGTCTCACTCGCTAGTTCGCTTCGTCGATGTTGATTTTGCAGCGGATAAACTCAAAGCAAGCTCCTCAATGCTAACAAAGTAGAATTTACTTGGTATCCACCTCAAGATGAGGTGACTAATCCAAAGATTTATGCAGAACACACTCCTCACTATGAAAACAACTCCTTGGAACAACCGGATGTGGAGACCTCTATAACTCAAGAACAAGAAAATACAACTCAAAACAAGGAAACAAAACATAAATACAAATTGAAAATCCCTTGACACTTTGAACCTTGAATCCTTGAGCTTTTCTTGCTTTGAATGCCTCTTGAAGATGGAAAATTCAGCAACACTTTTCCTCCCAAGACTTCCAAGAACTGGCGGAGAAAATGGAGAAGATAGATTCGGCATTTGAACTCATCTTCACCTTTATATCTGCGTTTTTAGAGCTTCCAATCAATTGAGTTTACTCCCAATCGATTATCACGTCAGATCCCAGTCGTCCAAACCTCGTAACCTGCACAACGATCATATTCCAATCGATTGACAAATCGATTGGGGAGGCTTGAATCAATCGATCGATTCAGAGTACCTCTGTGATCTTACTGTGCTTCGTAGAAATCTTCTCCTAATTGATTGACAAATCGATTAGGAAACTTACTGGTCGTCGCAAAGAAACACTCTCAATCGATCACCTGATCGATTGGCAGCTTCAATCGATCACCCAATCGATTTAAAACCTCACTGTTCGCTCCCAAACTCTCTCAATCATTAGGGAAGATCTTGATCGAATACCTAATCAATCAAGACATTTTGCCCCATTTCTTCGTCAACCAATCGATTGGCTGATCAATTGATCCCCCTCAATCGATTTGGCCAACCGGTTGGCAAGTAGCAAAAAGTGTAGAGCTCTAAACGAGCTTCGTTTTACATCTAAGATCACCTCATTCCAATATTCGAGTCAAAAGTTATGGTCTTCAGAAGTTTGATATGTCTAAACAAGTATTCGGTCAATATTTGACCCACCTGGACTTTCTCTTTGCCAACTTCTCATTGGACTTCCGATCACCAAGTGCGGATTTTCTTGACCCACTTAGATTTTCCTCATGCCTGGTTTTACTCACCAGAACTTTTCACCAGGCTTTACTCACTAGGATTTTTCCAACTGCCTTACCTAACTCACTAAGAATTTTGAACTGCCTAGCTTCACTTACCAGGACTTTCCATCTGCCTGACTTCACTCACCTGGTCTTTCACTTAGCTTCACTCACTAGGATTTTTCATTTGTCTAGTTTCACTCACTAGGTTTTTCACCTTGCTTCACTCACCAGGACTTTCAACACCAAGTGTCCGGTCAACATTAACCCACTTGGATTTTCCCTCTTCTGCCAACCTTTTTGTTGGACTTATCCTTGCCTAACCTTCAGTTAAGACTTTTCTAGTGAAGTATTCGGTCAATCTTGACTTACTTGACTCTTCTTCTTGTCAACATGGTCAAACATTGATCAGTGGAGAATTGTTCCAACAATTTCTCAAAGTGAACGATTGCACTCATAATCTCTATATATTGTCAAACATCAAAACTCAGATCAAGACTCAACCTTGAGCCAACTCAAACTTAGTTAACTTGGTCAACCTTGACCTAGAGGATATTACACCAACAGATAACTCTTTGTAATGACTTTGAAAGATTGTGTGGAGCAATTTTGCATCATAGTCCTCTTCCTTCTGTTGATTTAGTAGTACAAGAATTGCTAGCTGAGAAGATTCGTCTTAAGTCTCAGATTGATAAGAGGACTATTGCACCATCTATGTTATCTATTTTTGTAGTACCATAGCAGTCTATGTTGCATAATCAAAGTAGGTCGACTTCGAAGGCTTCTAATGATGAGTATACTTATTGCAAAGAAAAAAGGACATTGAAAGTCTTAGTGTCAATTATTGTTGAACAAAGGTAAACTATCACAACAATAAAAATGACCATCACAATAACAATATCAGCAACAACGACCTCAACAACCACCATTGCTACATCATAATGCTTCATAAAAATCTGGTAATCAACCACAACAGTTACCAAATGGACTATCTCAGTCTAGTAATGCAATGGTTGCCCCTCTTTAGATCTACATATGCTTAAGTAGTTTCAACAATTTCTTGCTTCACAGTCCTCTGCTATGTCTGTTTCTTCTCATATAGGTTTGTCATCCTCTAGTATATCAGGTATATCTTTCTCTTTATGGATCTTAGATTTTGTAGTCTCTCATCATATGTTACCTAACTTGTTCTCTTTTATCTCATTATTTTATAATTCATCTTTATCAGTTATGACGGCTAATGGTACTCCGATGTCATATTAAGTGTTGGTTATGTTGTTACAACTTGTTTGTCTCTTCCTGATATTTATTATATTCCTAGTTTTACACTTAATCTTATAATTTTCTTGATATTAAGTGTTGGTCATGTTTCAGCATCTCGTTTATAATTTTTAGCTTTGTCTGGAGTATTAGAAACTTTAAGAAGTCGTGATATTTCATATTATAGTGGTTGTAAATTGATAAAAAAAAATTATTATCTTTCAATAAAAGTCTATTTTTTTCTCCTAATTCTTTTAATTTTTTTATTTTGATATGTGGGAACCTTCTCCTCTGTATCGTTCCAATTTTATCGGATGTCTCCGAAGAGACATGTGGGAACCTTCTGATCCTGTCCGAGTCGCTGAATCGACGGACGCTGGGCACGTGGCGCTCTCCTCTATCTCCGACCAACTGCACCGACCTCCGGCAAACCTGCACAGAAGTCGGGCCGGGGAGGGGTCCCCGGCGACGACCCTCCGACGCTCAAGTCAGGCAAGCAGACAGCAGATATGAGGCTCCAACATGCGAGAGAGCGTACCTCCGGCGAAGGGTGAAGACCCTTATATAGGGCTGTGAAGAGGCATGTGCACTCATACCGAGGTGCACACGTGTTCTGTGTCATACCTTAGTATGGGCTTGTCAGATGAGCTTGCCTGACCCCTTACTGCTACAGTCCGAGCACGTCTCTGATGGGACAGTGAGCCCATGCCCTAAGATCCTGCGTATCACCTGCTGTCAGAGGATGTTTCTGTCCTTGTCTCCATGCCGAGCGTCCGACCGGTCGGCGGTTTCCTCACGTCCGACCGGTCGGATGTGCTGATCCGCTCGGGAGCTTCCTGGTCGCGTGCTCGGGACTGTTCGCAATGTTGATACTTTATTCTTTCGGCCGAGCGGGCCATCCGCTCGGCACTACTATACTGTTCATCATGAGCGTCGGAACCCCGACTCCCCGCCGGGTTGTATCGCTTCCGCTCGGAAGCTTCAGCCGATCGTCACCATCATAATCAGCTCGGCCAAGCTTCTGGTTGGCCTTTTACTTTTCGACCTCCACGTGGCATTGACTATGCTAAATGGGGTCCCCCATTCTTACTGCCGGATCACTTGCCTCCCCTTCAAGTCTAGTTGAAGGAGGCGATTAAGTCCGACTGACTGGACTGTGTGTCCGAGCGGGTGCTCGTCGCCTTTTGTTTTACAAGTAATCCACAGGCCGCTCGGCGTGTGCGCCGAATTCAGCCGTTCGGCGCTCGCTCAGATGTGACTCATGCGGCCTGCCGTCGTCGCCGCCTATCCGAATCCCCTCGGGAACGGCGGCAATCCATTCCATTAAGGCTGCGCGTGCGTGGTATGGTGCACATTGAATGCGCCGAATCGTTCAGCGCCACACGTCGACCATTGCGTGGCGGCGTTACTTATGATGGGACGCCATCGTTTGAAATGGACGGCCCGACGGCGTCCTTGTTTCTCGTGACCAGGATCGGACGGCGGAGGCCGACCGGCCTCGGCCGTATAAAGCCTCAGTCCCCCTCTTCTGCCGCACGCTTGCTCGTGCTTTGTCCTTCTGCCTCTTCTGCTGCTGCGGCCTCCGGCGATCCAGTTCCTGTTTTTTGGCGGCTACCATCTCACCGGTGATCTTTTCCGCCCGTCTCCTTCTCAGTGAGCCTTCTTTTTTCGTTTACTAGGTCTTCCCTACTCATTTTGCCTCTCTTTCGTTCCCATCCCTTCGATTTCTTGCCGTCCTTTTGTCTTTTCAAGATGGCGAGTTCTTCCGAACCCGCTACCAACATTCACGGTCCATGGTATACGACCTTGGAGAGTCGGTTTGATGAGGAGGACGCTCGGCGTCTTGTTCGGACGTACGGGATCCCGGACGACCATAAAATCGAGATACCTCCCCCGACCGGTCGTCCTCATGAACCGCCGCCCGACACTATTTGCTTCTTCTGGGACCAGTTCCTGGGCAGCCTTAGGTTTCCCCCTCATCCCTTTATTTTATTAGTTTGCAACTACTTCCGTATTCCGCTCGGCCAGCTTGTGCCGAACTCCTTTAGGCTGCTGAGCGGGGTGATCCTCCTCTTCAAACTGAACAATATTCCTCTGGACCCAGCCATCTTTCACTTCTTCTTCTATCCCAAACAGTCCGAGTTGGGTACTTTTATTTTTCAGACTAGAGTAGGTTTTGTTTTGTTCCAAGACATGTCGAGTTCCAACAAGCATTGGAAGGAGCACTTTTTCTATATGCGCTTTCCCGAGCGGCCTGACTTCCGAACCCAATGGCAGACTGCCGTGCCGACTCAGCCGGAGCTCGGAAGATATAGAAGCAGCCCGGCGTTCCTCCATGCAGCCAGCCGCTTATCCGGTCAGCGGTACAAGATTGACAAGTTGCTCCTTGAAGGCGTATTGTATATCTTCGGTCTTTCTCCCGTCCGAGCTAGCCTTCCCTGCAGGATGTGTAAGCACCTTTTTCACTCCTTTTACCTTTTTATCTAACTGATTTAATTTTTTCTCCTGCAGCCGAAGTTATGTGGCGCGCGAAGGCTACTGAGAGCCTAAAACTGAGGGCTGTGGAAATTGAAGCGGCCACAAAAAAAGAGCTTGCCGCGCGGGGCCTTATCCCAGCGCGCCCGACAGCCGAAGGAGAAGGGGGAACGCAATCCGCTCCTGAGCTGGAGGTCACTCAGTCTGCCTCAGCGGAGGTAGAAGTAGACCCTGTCTCTTCGGCTCCGGCCGAGCTAAGTGTCCATCAGGCCGATGCCGCCACCCTAGATACTCGGCGGAAACGCCCAAGGGACTTTACCGCACGGCCCACTCAGAAGGGCAAGGCTACCGCGTCCGTGGAGGTCCTCTCCCCGGACAGATCCCCGGAGCAGGTCGGAATCTCAACGGCTTTTGAAGTAGAGCCTACTGACTCTCCTCGGAGGACTCGCCGTCGCCTACGACGCTTAGGTGAGATTTCCTCTATAGGCGAGTCCTCGGGTCAGGCTACCGCAACCGAGGAAGAGTTGGCCGACCGTCCGGCCCTCAAGATTACCCTCAGACTTCCCTCGGAGGAATATTTGTTGGCTACTGACCAACCTTTGAGCCCCGTCCATGAAATAACTCTGACGGGTCTGCTCGCCAAGATCTTCGAGGATGCCCAAGTTCGGGCAGCTCTCATGACCCCGAAGCAGCTCGGGGACAGTAATATGCAACAGGCGACTGGGGTAAATTCCTTACTCTCTTAATAATACCACTTTGTATCTTAACTCCGTTGTTTCTCATGCAGCGCTGGGCCGAGCAGATCGCTATCAGCCGTCGGTTGGCTGAGCTAGAGGATCTCCTGGCGAAACTCCAAGCCTCCGGAGGTCCTTCGACCGAGAAGGAAAAGCAGGCTCTCGAGGCTGAGCAGAAGAAGGTCTCCGATCTGGCTGCGGAGGTGGCTCGGCTAGAGGGCCAAGTCAAGAAGCGCGAAGCGGACGCCAAACGCGCTACTGCCCGGAAGAAGCAAGCGATCGCTGATCTGGACAAGATGAAAATAGATGTCCGTGAGCTAGATCAGCGATCCAAGGATCTGGAGGCCCAGCTGAACGTCGAGCGGGAAGACCGTTCGGCAGAACGCACAAAGGCTGAGGTGGACTTGAAAGCAGTGCAAGATTCCTTAACTGCTTCCCGGGCGGCACTCAAGAAATATAAAGAGGGAGAGCCGAGTCGCCTAGTAGCAGCGCGCCAAGAATACCTCCGCTCGGAGCAGTTCGGCACAAAATTCGGTGGCAACGTCTCCTCAACTTTCGCCGAGGCGGTCAAGGTCACCATGGCGTACTTGAAGAAGGGGGGGCACCTTCCTGCTGACCTGAGCATTCCCTCTTCAGATCTGGCGGCTATGATTGACGATATCCCGGATGCTTTCTTCAACTTCGAAGACCCCGAGTGAAGAGTCTTCCTCGTCTCTATCTTGTTTTTGCATTTCTTACGCCCAGCGTAACTTTTTGTACTTGCCGTTCGGCATGCTTTCCCTTTAATGCAATTATGTCTTTGTTTGCATCTTCCTGATCATTATCCATAATATTCTTCTGTTTGCTTAACGTTTATGCTTAGAGTTAGTCATGCTCTAAGTGTTCTCCGTCACGCGGCCGATCAGCTTAACCCATTAAACAAAGTCCGAGCGGGAGGGCCTACTCGCTCTGAACGTATCTAGCCTGTGTGAAGTCAACAAATGCCAAGTATCGAAGGACCAAAGCCCGAGCGGGCCTAAATGTTTAAATACTTGTGGTTTCCGCGGTTTCTTATTCTCTGATATTCGTTCGTCCGCCCGGGGTATTTATAGTCGCCGGACCGACTCGATTTTTAACGACGGAGCTCGTCGGTCTTCTGCTCGGGGATTTATAGACGTCGGCTCGTCTCTACGGTTTAACGTCTGGGCTAGACGGTCTTCCGCTCGGATATTTATAGCCGGTCGGCGCGGCTCTCGATCTTTAACGGAGCTCGTCGGCGCGGATATTTATAGCCGGTCGGCGCGGCTCTCGATCTGGCGGATATTTATAGCCGGGCGCTCGATCTTTAACGACTGAGCTCGTCGGCGCGGATATTTATAGTCGGCCGGCTCTCGATCTTTAACGACGAACGTCGGATATTTATAGCCGGTCGGCTCTCGATTTTAACGACGGAGCTCGCCGGTTCGTCCGCGCGGCCCTCGATCTTTAACGACGGAGTTCGTCGGTATTTATCGGCGGCTCTCGATCTTTAACGACGGAGCTCGTCGCGGATATTTATAGCCGGTCAGGCTCTCGATTTTTAACGACGAGCCCCGTCGTTAAAAGCCGGTCGGCGCGGCTCTCGATCTTTAACGACGGAGTTCGTCGACGCGGATATTTATAGCCGGTCGGCGCGGCTCTCGATCTTTAACGACGGAGCTCGTCGGGGCGGATATTTATAGCCGGTCGGCGTGGCTCTCGATCTTTAACGACGGAGCTCGTCGGTGCGGATATTTATAGCCGGTCGGTGCGGCTCTCGATCTTTAACGACGGAGCTCGTCGGCACGGATATTTATAGCCGGTCGGCGCGGCTCTCGATCTTTAACGACGGAGCTCGTCGGCCTTTCAAGGCTAACTCCTTACCAGGCCGAGCGGCCTGGGTCTTCGTATCATATCCTGCGCTCGAACAATATTTATGCCCGGCTGAACAGCACGGGTCATTCGCTTACGAGTCTAAATATATACACCTCCTGGCCGATCGGCTCGAGGGCCTTCGCTTTTTTGTGCCGATGAAGGATATCGCACGCACGGCCGAACGGCTCGGGCCTTCGTCCTTGAGCATTTTGCATGAATAATTTACCTCCGACCGAATGGCTCGGGGCCTTCGTTTTTTCGAGCGTGCAGCTCGTTCAATATACCTCCGGCCGAATGGCTCGGGGCCTTCGATCCTTGAGCGTGCGGCTCGATCAATATACCTCCGGCCGAACGGTCCGGGGTCTTCCCATCGAGCTTCTGGCTTGACTAACATACTCCCGACCGAGCGGCACGGGCTTCCCATCGAGCCTTTGGCTCGGCTAATACACCCCCGGCCGAGCGGCACGGGGTCTTCCCATCGAGCTTGGGGCTCGGTTAATATGCTCCCGGCCGAGCGGCGCGGGATTTATCCCATCGAGCCTTTGGCTCGGTTTCTATACTCCCGACCGAGCGGCACGGGGTCTTCCTATCGAGCCTTTGGCTCGGTTAACATACTCCCGGCCGAGCGGCACGGGGTCTTCCTATCGAGCCTTTGGCTCGGTTAACATACTCCCGGCCGAGCGGCACGGGGTCTTCCTATCGAGCCTTTGGCTCGGTTAACATACTCCCGGCCGAGCGGCACGGGGTCTTCCTATCGAGCCTTTGGCTCGGTTAACATACTTCCGGTCGAGCGGCACGGGAGTTCTTACTTAAACTACCAATCAATGAGCAACAGGTAATTGAAAGAACTGACCTATCGATCGGCACGACTATGACCCAATTTCTCAACTCCCGAATACCCGTGGAGTGAGGAGCATACGTTATACTTGTCGAAACTTATTGGCCAGTTGCCTCGCCTGATGAAGACCCCTTTGTCGGACCGATATCGGGGCAGGAGTTGCTCCCACCTGAGGGCCGATTGGACCCTTATTTTGCTCCCATTTCTAATGTTTCTCCGGTCGGTCCTCCTGGGTCGCTCGGATATCCGCTCAGCTTGAGCCTTTTGTCTCTGTTGCTCCACGAGCTTAGCTGCTCTTGCCTCCACGGTGTGATCATCCAGCCTCGTCCATCTATTCCGCTCGGATACAGGTGCGTTCCCACAGACGGCGCCAATTTGATCCTGTCCGAGTCGTTGAATCGACGGACGCCGGGACGTGGCGCTCTCTATTGCCTCCGTGTGGTCTCCGGGATGACGTGGACCTCCGGCGAACCTGCAAGAAAGCCGAGCCAGGAAGGGGCTCCCAGCGACGACCCTCCGGCGAAGGATGAGGACCCTTATATAGGGCTGTGAAGAGGCATGTGCACTCATACCGAGGTGCACACGTGTTCTGTGTCATACCTTAGTATGGGCTTATCAGATGAGCTTGCCTGACCCCTTACTGCTACAGTCCGAGCACGTCTCTGATGGGACAGTGAGCCCATGCCCTAAGATCCTGCGTATCACCTGCTGTCAGAGGATGTTTCTGTCCTTGTCTCCATGCCGAGCGTCCGACCGGTCGGCGGTTTCCTCACGTCCGACCGGTCGGATGTGCTGATCCGCTCGGGAGCTTACTGGTCGCATGCTCGGGACTGTTCGCAGTGTTGATACTTTATTCTTTCGGCCGAGCGGGCCATCCGCTCGGCACTACTATACTGTTCATCATGAGCGTCGGAACCCCAACTCCCCGCCGGGGTGTATCGCTTCCGCTCGGAAGCTTCAGCCGGTCGTCACCATCATAATCAGCTCGGCCAAGCTTCTGGTTGGCCTTTTACCTTTCGACCTCCACGTGGCGTTGACTCTGCTAAATGGGGTCCCCCATTCTTACTGCCGGATCACCTTCTCCTGTTAATATAAAAGGGGATCAAGATATTATATTTCCTTTATTAATGATTGCACTGGCTATTTTTGGGTTTATCTTATGAAACACAGATCTGATTATCTTACCATCTTCAATGACTTTAAAGCTCTTGACAAAACTCAACATTAGACAATTATCAAGTATTTTCATTATGATTTGAGGGAGGGGAGAGCGAATACACTTCCAATATTTTTTTTTCCATTTTACTTGTTGATCCGGTGATGATAGGAGGTCCCGCCAAAGGTTGGTCAAAGTAAGGAAGACTGGTTTACATGGGAGATAAAGTTTAATGGGGTATCCTAGTCCGCCGAGTGGATCATGTAGTGCCGAGCAGACTAGGTATTGTCAAACGAGCCGGTTACAACCGAACGGATGGTGATAGCTACGTGGATAAGTAAGTCGAGATTTGCCCTTGGCCGGGTAAAATGACTCTCTGATAACGAAGAGAAATAAGCAGCAGCTAGTCTCGCCAACCGGGTTTTGCGTCTGGTCTACGTGGGATGACCGCGGACGGTCAAGAAGTAAGGAAAGTGACAAAGTCAACAGGTCCTGAGAACATCGTCGAGCGAAGATAGACCAACCGAGCGAACCCCGAGCAACTGTGCATAACCCTATGAAGTATCTTGTCATATTCTTTTAGGAGTCTGTCCCACTAACAACAAGGCATATCTAGCAGGCAATTGTACGTTAGAAGCTTCTAGGCCATCACGTCAGAAGATTGCATGACTGCTTAAGGTATAGTGTCAGAGACACTTTTTGACGTATCTCTTCCTAAGGCAAATAGGAAAATGTGCCTATACCTTGAGATGCGTGCACGAGCACCATGTTGAAACTATAAAAGAGGGTTCCTAGCTACAGGGAAAGTATGCACAACTTCGTCTTTTATATCTACTTGTTACAGTTCCCATTTCTTGAGATCATCGAACACTAACTTAAGCATCGGAGGGTCAATGCCAGGAACTCCTTCTTGGTCCAACACTAATATTTTTTGTCTTGCAGAGCTACATGGAGTATTCACCACGTCAATCGCATAGCCACATCCTCAGCTTGCCATCTTAGCTGGTTCTAGACATATCCACTTGCATCAGAAGGTACTATATATCAAGCTTCGTGTCGAGAAACACCTGAATTGAATGGGGTTGCAGAGAGAAAGCATAGATATCTTATTAAGACAGTCCGTTCATTCTTATTGTCAACAGATACTCTTAGTATTTTTGGAGAGAAGCAGTTTTACTGCTACTCATGTAATTAATAGGATTCCAACTTCTCACAATTCAGATTTGTATTCTTTTCAAAAACTACATGCATGTGGTCATGCTCCTGATTATTCCTCTTTACGTGTTTTTGGTTGTATCTATTTTGTTCTCTGACCACAAGTCGAGTGTGATGAGTTGTTCCCTAAGTCCGATTTGTGTGTCTTTCTTGGTTATGATGTTGGTCATAAGGAATATCGTCGTTTTGATCTAGTTTGTTAAAAATTGCATGTCTCGTCATGTTATTTTTCTTGAGCATATTCCTTTCTTCTTCATACCTCTTCTATCACATGACATGACTCATGCAGATCTTATTCCCATTGATCCCTTTGGTACTGACACCGACGAAGCATCCCCTACGACTACTCTTCCACATGATGGCTTCACTGAATCTGGTATTCTCGAAACATCTCCTCCCCCTCCCCCTCCTGCGACTGTTCCATCACCTCTAGAGATTGTGGATAATCCTATTCGTCGGTCTACACATCCTCGTAAGTCTACTAAACTATCTGATTTTACTTATTCTTGCTATCCTATTTTCTTTGCTTATTTTGTTGCCTCTATTCATCATCTTTCTAAATTTTTGTCCTATAAAGAAACTGTTGGTAATCCTCTTCGGCAGAATGCTATAGACGAAGAATTAACTGCTCTGCATCATACTCATATTTGGGATTTGGTACCTCCATCACTAAGGAAACGCGTTATTGGTTCTCGTTGAATCTATAAGATCAAAACTAAATAAGATGGTTCTGTCGAACGATATAAAACTTATCCTATTGCTAAAGGTTACTCTCAGGAGTATAACATGGATTATGAGGAAACTTTTGCCCTATTACTAAAATAACCATTGTTCGTATGTTAATTGTCGTTGTCTCTATTCATTAATGAAAATATCTCAGATGGATGTCAAGAATGCTTTCTTGAATGATGATATTCAAGAAGAAGTGTATATGGTGCCTTCTCCTAGAGTTGCTTACCGATCCGGTGAAGTTTGCAGACTTCGCAAAGCTCTCTATGGACTCAAACAAGCCTCACGTGCTTGGTTTGCGAAGTTTTCCACAGTGATTACCTCTCTTGGCTTTCGATCCAATAATCATGATTTAACTTTAATTGTCAAGAGTACGCTTGCAGGTCATATACTTTTGTCTTTATATGTGGATGACATGATAATTATTCGTGATGATTTTGTCAGAATTGAATCATTGAAGTTTGAATTAGCTCGTTGTTTCGCTATGAAAGACTTGGGTTTACTCGCTATTTTCTAGGGATCTAGATCACCTCTTCACCTAAAGGTTATCTCTTATCTCAGTTAAATACATAGCTGAACTATTTGAGCATGCACATCTCACTAACAACAGGGTAGTTGATACTCCCTTTGAGACTAATGCTAGGTACTCTCCATCAGATGATTCTCCTTTACTAGATTCTAATCTCTACCGTATAGTTGTGAGAAGCTTGATTTATCTCACTGTGACTCATCCTGATATTGCGTATATTGTACATGTAGTTAGTCAGTTTGTTATTGTACCAATCACAGTTCATTAGACTACTGTTCTTCGCATTCTTCGATATTTTCAGGAAACTCAGTTTCAGAGTATCTTATTCCTTTCTACTTTGTCATTAGAGCTTTGTGTATACTCTGATGTTGATTGGGCGGGTGACCTTACGAATCGTAAGTCGACTACCGACTTCTGTATTTTTTTTTAGAGATTCTCTTATCTTTTGGAAGAGTAAAAAGCAAGATGTTATTTCCATATCTTCCACAAAAGCTGAGTATCATGTCATGACTATCACCACTTGCGAGATTGTTTAGCTACGTTGGTTGCTTGTAGATATGAAATTTTTTTTCAGAAACCTACTACTCTTCATTATGATAATCAGAGTATCATTCAAATTGCGCGCAATGCAGTTTTTCATAAGAGAACGAAGCATATTGAGATAGATTTTCATTTCACCCGTCATCATCTATAGATTGGCACTATCGTAGTACCTTTTTGTTCCTTTCTCACTGCAGATAACTGATATGTTTATCAAAATTCATTCTGCTTTACGCTTTCAATTTTTATCTGACAAACTCTCAATGCTTCTGGCTGTAGCATCATGAGTATGAGGGGGATGTTAGATTATATAATTTTATTAGAATTATTTGTTTATAACCTTTAGGGTAATTTAGTCTTTTACTTTTTCAATTTAGGATTTAGATTTTTCTTGTAATTAACTATATAAGGTTTTGTACTCTTTATTTCTTAATTACTTTTTTAATTTATCAAATCAAGATAACTACTTTTTCTTTGACATCAATTTCTATAGTAGTAACAACCCAAAGTGTTATTTCTATTGAACATTTCTTTTCACACTTGGTTGTTATAATGAATTTAGTAGATTCTTCTTCCAAACGCCATGATCAATTGCGAATTACTCAAGTTAATCAAATTGCAGAATTGATATCTACTAATGAGCTTAAATCTAGAAATGGAAAAAAATAATAATTGGGGGTATTACAATATTCAGGAGATACACGATAGGGTTCTCACTTGAGGGCACTTCGTAGTTTGCTTTGTTTGATCCCGTTCTACTTGTTTTAAGTGATATCATTAATGACAAAAATAATTTATTTGATAGAGCAACAACTGATGGAGCTATGATATAATATTATCATTTGAATTTCTGTTTATATTGTTTTTATTCTTGAGTTGTTAGAAATGATCAATTATCTTTGTCAAATTCTACAATGCAAGTATCAAGATATTATAAATACTATGGATAAAGAACTTTTTCATAAATTCAGAGAGCATAGATGAGATCAATTATTTGACATGGTGAAAGGTTTTTATGATAAACATGGAATAGATACACCAAACATGCAAATTCCTTGTCAATCAAGTAGAGGGGGACGAAGGAAAGGAAATGTTTCATTAGACTTATTCTGGCCCTTTCAACTTACAACTATGGAATGTCATTTTCATCAATGAAGATTGTCAAGACATGATTGTGAAATAACATGGAAGATGATTTATTCGCTAGTTCATTACTGATTTAGAATTTTTCATTAAAAAAGAGATTATTTAATCAATTAAAAATTAATTGATCATTGCTATAGATGATTATTTAAAACTTTTGAATTGTACTCTCCTTTTTTTCTGTGTTAGTTAATTATTTTAAATTGTAATTTTATTTGGGAATTGCTGCTAATTTTGTGTAAGTTGTTTTAACTTACAATTTTATGCTAATAATTTTATATTGTAGGAAGTGTTATTATTTATCAATTATTATATTTATTTTTTTTGAAAATTGATTATTTAAAAAAAAAAATCGTCCCTTCAGTATGATTTTCTTGGCATATATATCATCTGACTCCTCACCCCGTCAACTCTGATCTGATCTACAAACCGTGTCAGCACAAACCACCAAAAACCCATTCCACCTCACCTGAAAAATGTGTCGATAATATTTAAATTTCCTTTTATATAAATTTTAAACTTAGAGGAACAAGTGAGATAGCGAAGTAGGCGAAAGAGACTTCACAATGGAAATATCTATTCTCGAGTGACTATGTGATCTGACCCGATCGATACGTCTAATCGTAAACATCTTCGACCGGTTGGTTTCACCTACATTATTGTGGTCCAGCCAACCCCAGTCGACAACTCGCCGGTCTGCCCCGATCCGTGAACCGTGCCAGCACAAACCGCCAAAAAAGCCCGCGCGTCCATGCATGGGACATGCACGCACCGCGCGGCGCACTCACGAGCGCGCCACGTACCGCCACAGGCCGAACGCATGCGATCCGTCTGCCTCCCCAGCTTTATCCACACTCATCTGCTCTCAATCCCTGATTCCTTAACGATGGCAATTGCAGATTCTTCCGGGACCATGCGTTTCATGATTGATGATCGTACCAATATATATATATGGATATATATCTTTGTTTTTTTGACGATTTCAGGATGCGAATCTTGTCGCCGTTTGGCCGTTCTCGATTTGTCGTAAGATTCTCGATCGATCATCGACCTGCTCCCAGCTGCCATCCGCGCATGGAGCCGTCTGATTCGGAAAGAGATTATTGGTTTCCTGTTTTTCCACCCGGCGCGAGATTAAGGCGGAAACCCTCGTCGAGATCGATCGGTTCTTGCAGAGTGTTCGATCGATTGATCTGCCTTTATCATCCTCTTCTTCCCCGTGACGACGCGGGATTCCAGCATGTGAAAGCCATGGACGACGCTAGCTGGTGGCGACATCTTGTCCAGTCTTGGCAGTGGCATCTTTCGCACCTCTCGAAGATTCCTGGATTTGGCGATCGGGATTGAGATATGGGTCATGGAGGCTCGAGCTCCGCGCCGCGCTGGCAATGGTAGTAACGCCAAAATGCTTTCTTGGCGGTACGGATTCCCGATTAGCTAGGGTTCTCGAGCGCCTCCTCGCGCGTCTTCAATGGAACAGTTTCCCCAATCTTGATTTCTTGGTTAAACCCTAGTCAATTTCTTCTTCCATGAGTTCCTCGGATTCCAGTCCGGAACTGGAGCGACCGTTGCTTGCGAATGAGGCGGAGTACGATGGCTTCTCCGGCGCCGGGATTTGGAGCCGCCTCACCTTCGGATGGCTGAGTCCTCTCTTCGAAAAGGGGCGAGCCGAAAGGCTCGAGCTTTCGCACGTGCCGAGCGTTCCTCGATCGGAATCGGCCAAAGCTTCCTTCTGCCTTCTGCAGGAATCCCTGCGCAAGCGCAAGGCCGAATCGTCGTCGTTCCAGAGAGCGATCGTCCACTCTGTTCGGAGGTGCTTGGCGCTGAATGCGATCTTCGCCGGTATATGTACCGAAGGATTTGCATTCCCTATATCGACATTCTCCTTAATTGTTCAAATCTAATAACGCCCAAGAAGCTGCTGCTTTTGCAGGGCTCAACACGCTCTCTTCCTACCTCGGTCCTTTTCTCATCTCCGGCTTGGTGGACTTCATCTCCGACAGAGATTCCGGCGGCGTGCGCCGCCGCAGAGGATACATCCTCGCTTGCCTCTTCTTCGCCGCCAAGACGGTGGAATCCCTGACTCAGCGGCAGTGGTACTTCGGCGCCCGCCAAATCGGCGTCCGAGTCCGAGCAGCCCTCATGGTGGCGATCTACAACAAGTCTCTTCTGATCAAGTGCTCCGGAACAAGCACCGGAAAGATCATAAACTTCCTCGACGTCGACGTCGAACGAGTCGCCGACTTCTTCTGGCACATCCACGGCATTTGGTTGCTTCCCGTCCAGGTCTCTCTGGCCCTGCTCATCCTCTACGTGAACCTCGGCTTAGCGGCGGCCTTCTCTGCGCTCGTCGCGACCATCGTGGTCATGGCGAGCAACACGCCGCTGGCCAATTTACAGGAGCGACTGCACTCCAAAATCATGGAAGCGAAGGACTCGAGGATCAAGGCCACAGCCGAGACGCTAAAATGCATGAGGATCTTGAAGCTCCATTCATGGGAAACAGCTTTCCTGGACAAGCTGCTCCTCCTCAGAGAGGAGGAGAGGAGCTGGCTCAAGAGGTATCTCTACACATGCTCTGCGATCGCCTTCCTGTTCTGGGCCTCTCCGACTCTCGTCTCCGTCGTCGCCTTCGGCGTATGCATCCTGGTCGGCACCCCGTTGACCGCCGGCGCGGCTCTCTCCGCCTTAGCCACGTTCAGAATCCTGCAAGAGCCCATCTACAACCTCCCGGAGCTCGTCGCCATGATCACGCAGACGAAAGTCTCCGTCAACAGGATCCAGGACTTCTTAAAGGAAGAGGAACAGACGCAATTCTGGCCAAGCAAGAACACCGAAGCATCGAGCCACGTCGCTTTGGAAATCGAACCCGGCGAATACAACTGGGAAGCGAACTCGAACTCGAACTCGAAGAAGCCCACCCTCAAAATCGACAAGAGGATTCAGGCGATGAGAGGCGAGAAGGTCGCGGTGTGCGGCACGGTTGGCTCCGGCAAGTCAAGCTTCCTCTGCAGTATCATCGGAGAGATTCCGAGAGTCACCGGCGGAAGAATCACCGTCTTCGGCACGCGGGCCTACGTCCCCCAAAGTGCTTGGATTCAGTCAGGCACTGTTCAAGAAAATGTGCTCTTCGGGAAGGAGATGGACAGGAGATGGTACCAACAAGTGCTGGAGTCCTGTGCCCTGAACATGGACATCGGAACCTGGGCCGACGGCGACTCCACCCTCGTAGGAGAAAGGGGCATTAACTTGAGCGGAGGCCAAAAGCAAAGGATCCAACTGGCCAGAGCCGTCTACAACAATTCAGACGTCTATTTGCTGGATGATCCCTTCAGCGCGGTCGACGCACACACAGGGACACACCTCTTCAAGGTATGGAACATAAACTACGGCCTGAAGTTTCTCCACAATGAGCTTTCTTCCTGATCATGGCGGCTCGCGTGCAGGAATGCTTGATGAGGCTGCTTTCCAGCAAGACTGTCGTTTACGTCACGCATCAGCTGGAGTTTTTAGCTCCGGCAGATCTTATTCTGGTGAGTTTTTGGCTCGTATCTTCAGATAACGACGAGCAAAATAGCACTTCAGGTTTTGCTTTACCGTCATGTTCAGGTACTGAGAGATGGAAAGGTGGTGCAATCTGGAAAGTACCAAGAGCTGATGGAGGAGACCGACGGGGAGCTTGTGCAGCAAATGGCCGCCCACAACGAGTCACTGAGCCAAGTCCGTCCGTCCGACGAGAATGGTTTATCCGTAAGCGTGAGCCATAAACTGAAGAAGAAGAAGCAGCAGCAGCAGCTCAGAGAAGTGAAACATTACGCCGACAGTGGAATTTCCGAACTCATTGAGAGATCGCAGGAAGAGGAAAGGGAGTTTGGGAGGGTGAAGTGGCACGTCTATCGCACCTTCGTGACTTCGGCTTACAGAGGAGCTCTTGTTCCTCTGCTGCTGCTCTGCCAGGTCCTCTTCCAGGCTCTTCAGATGGGCAGCAACTACTGGATCGCCTGGGCGACCGAAAAGGACGGCCGAGTTAGCAGAGAAACGATACTCGGGGGCTTCGTCATCCTCTCTGCCGGCAGCTCGGTGTTCGTATTAGGAAGGGCGGTTCTGCTCGCCACCATCGCCATTGAAACGGCTCAACGCCTGTTTCTCGGAATGATCACCAACATCGTGAGAGCACCCATGTCCTTCTTCGACGCAACACCTTCGAGTCGAATTCTTAACAGGGTCAGTCGCTGCGTTCCTCGTTTAACCGATGGAAGAAGAATAACTGACAATCTTGTTCTTTCTTCAGTCTTCCACAGATCAGAGCACCGTCGACACCGATATTCCTTACAGACTCGCAGGACTGGTCTTTGCTCTGGTTCAGCTGCTGTGCATCATCGTGTTAATGTCCCAAGTGGCCTGGCCGGTGTTCATCCTCTTTGTCATCGCCGTAGCAGTCTCCATCTGGTATCAGGTAATTAGTCAAATACCTTTGCTCATCTTCAATGGCGGAACTTGTTGTGGGTAAGGGAACAAATTAAACCGACTTTCTGCAGAACTACTACATCAGCTCTGCTAGAGAGCTAGCTCGAATGGTAGGAATCCGGAAAGCTCCCATCCTCCACCATTTCTCCGAGTCTCTTTCGGGTGCCGCCACGATCCGTTGCTTCAATCAGGAAGGACGCTTCTCGAAGAAGAACCTGGCCTTGATCGATGACTACTCGCGAATCACGTTTCACAACTATGGAACCATGGAATGGCTCTCGGTGAGGGTGAACTTCCTGTTCAACCTCGTGTTCTTCGCAGTGATAACCATCCTGGTCTCCATGCCCCGAGACTCCATTGATCCAAGTAACTGAACTGCTCTTGTGCCTTAACACTATCTCCGACGCCTAACTCTACTCCGTTGCAGGCTTGGCAGGGCTCGCTGCAACGTACGGTTTGAATCTAAACGTGCTGCAGGCTTGGGTCATCTGGAACCTCTGCAACGTCGAGAACAAGATGATCTCGGTGGAGAGGATACTGCAGTTCTCGGCGGTGCCTAGCGAGGCACCTCTCGTGATCGAGCATTCGAGACCAGAGCAGGATTGGCCGACGTCTGGAACCATCGAGCTCGACGGCCTCCACGTTCGTTACAACGCCGGTCTTCCGATGGTCCTGAAGGGGATCAGTTGCACCTTCCCCGGAGGGAAAAGAATTGGAGTGGTAGGCAGGACGGGAAGTGGCAAGTCGACGCTGATCCAAGCTCTGTTCCGAGTGGTAGAGCCATCGTTAGGAAGGATCGTGATCGATGGCGTCGACATAAGTCGAATTGGTCTACAGGACTTGAGGTCGAGGCTGAGCATCATACCCCAGGAGCCAACTCTTTTCCATGGAACTGTGAGGACGAACTTGGATCCCCTGCGGCGACATCTGGACTTGGAAATCTGGGAGGTAGGTGACCTTGTTATGTTGCTTTAGGGAATGGAGGTAGAAGACGACTGATCGAATCCTGTTCCACTAGGCACTCAACAAATGTCGGCTCGGAGAGGTCGTGAAGCAAGATCAGAGACTGCTCGAGGCACCAGGTAGTTTGACTTCTCTTTAACTGAAACACAAGCAATGTCGGTGCGAGTGTGGCTGAGACAGAGAGATGGATGCAGTGGCGGAAGACGGCGAGAACTGGAGCGTCGGCCAGCGGCAGATGGTTTGCCTCGCGAGGGTGCTGCTGGACCGGAGGAGGATCCTCGTCTTGGACGAGGCCACAGCTTCGGTGGACACGGCGACGGACAAGTTCATTCAGAAGACTCTCAGGGAAGAGACCGGCGAGTGCACGGTGATCACGGTGGCGCATCGAATTCCGACCGTGATCGACAGCGACCTTGTTCTGGTGCTCGACGAAGGTGCGCGCTCGCTTGCGGCAACTCGCTTAGTCAGACGGCTGCATGCCGCCGCTTTCTTTCTATCTGTTGTCCCTTGTTTGTGTCGCGCAGGGAAGGTGTTCGAGTTTAGTTCGCCGAGAGATCTCCTGAAGGATGATTCGTCGGCGTTTTCCAAATTGGTGATGGAGTTCCTGGGAAGATCCAAGAGCGGTAACCATGACTTCGATCTTGAATGAATCAAGAAACTGCATCGATCGAATCTAACGAAGACGCAACAGCATCAGCGGAAGCAATGCCATCAGTGAACCTACTCTGCAAGATGTACAGCAACAGAGGAGAAGCCTGAGACGTAGAAGAAGATTGAACTCCGAGCACTTCAACGCAGTCTTTTTTTTTTTTTAGTTTTTATTTTTGTCATCCATTTTGTATTAGGAATGTTGGAGAAGAATCATTATTTCTTATCGATTGGTGAGCTTTTAACGTGCATGTTTGGAAGTTGAGCTAACTAATCATAATTATATTAACATTAATTTTATTTCAAGTAACATCCAAAGGTTTGAAAATACCAAAAGGTACATTTAGTTTTCATTTATTTTTCATTTTACCCTTCTAATCCTAAACATATTGTTCAAAGTTTTTTCAGGTTCATCAAGTGGTTCTAGTTCATCAAAATATTTCAGTCAAACATATTTGATCTTATCTCAGATCTAGGATGAGTACTAGTTCTGATGAATGAATGATGATAATTTTTTATGAAGACAAATTTCGAAGATCTAAAGAAACTTTTCAATGCTCCTTTGATGAAGATAAACTTTGAAGATATGAAGAAATTTTTTAATGTTCCTGTGCACAGTGAGACGAGCTAACAAAGTGTTAGTGACCTAATACCAGGGTAGAGATCCCTGGCTAGGCCCTCCGACGTTCAAGTTAGTTCCTCTCACAGATGGAAAAAGAAGAAAAGAAGAAGAAGAACTTGCGTACCTTGCCAACGGAGAGGATTCCCTTTTTTATACTACCTCACGTGACCTGCGTAGTCACGAGATGGTCCCCGGTTCGTTAAAATTTGTTAGAAGACAAAGTCATCTTCTATACTTCGTGCGATAATCCTTTAAGGAATATTTTCTGTATCCCAAATGTATTCATTTTATCGTTTATGACTGATGATGTGGATATAGGTTGAGGGGTAGAGAAGAAATTAAGAGGAGGAAGGAGGGCATTTTAGTCTTTTCGTTGGTTAGGGCTTTAGGAGAAAAAAGGAGGCACCGTAGCATGCAGGAGAAGAGGTGACGTTTTCTCCTTCGTTTCTTGGGGCTTCCGCGGCGAGGATAATGCAGAGGAGGCACAGTCGTCGCCGCTCCCTTATCGTCACTGGCGAGCCATCTCCCTCCTCCCTCCTTCTCCTCTCGCGGGTAGGTGCCTCCAGATATCGCCCCCTTCATCTCCTCCTCGCGAAGTTGCCACAGGACGGATTCTGCCGCTACCAAGGAGTGACCATGGAGGTCACTAGTCGTACACGAGCCGTCGTCGCTTCTCTCGTCGTCGGCGAGCCAGAGGTTCTTCTTCTCCTCTCACTAGCAGACGCCCTCAGCCTTCTCGACATGGATGCCATCGAGCGGCACCGCAGCCTCCGCGTGCCACCTTCGTCGTCGGTGCTAGGGCTTGTGGTTGCCCATGCCGCCTATGATGTATCCCTCGCGGTCACCTACCCTCACAGTGACCGACTCCTCCTCTTCTTCTCTCCCTAGCAACTACCAGTGCATCCAACAACGAAACGCTGCATCCAACAACGAAACAACCTCTCAGCGCTATATCCGGTCATCTCGACTCACTTTAGCACTCAGGGGCACCACGGTTGCCCACTACAGCCGTGCTTTTCACGCGCGCAGCAGCTGCCCCCTCCACGTTATGGCTAGTTGTCGCCTTCGTTAAGACTCGGGCGCCTATCCGGTGTAGCGTCCTTGTCGTCGTATGCCTTCAACTTGTGTACCACTATTGTGTTCCCGGCTTGTGTGTCGTTATTGTATTTTGATCTTGTGTCAATCTGGCTTGTGCACTATGTTCCACCCCTATGTGCTGCTCCTATCTATGTGTCGTGTCTTGGCCTACATGCCGACGTCTTATCCTGGCTGGTGTGCCGGTGTTTTATTCCGATCTACGTGCTGATGTTTTATCCGGTCTGCGTGCCGATGTTTTAGCCTGACCTGCATGCCGATATTTTAGCCTGGCTTGCGTGTCGAGGTCACGTCTAGTTTCGTGCCGCCACTTCCAACTTTGCGACGTGTCCAGCTCTGCTTCATCAGATCCAACTCCTCATCCGGTGCATTCATATACTCTTCCGGGTCATGACAACTCGAACAACGTCCCATCCGAGGGTGCCCCCTGGGCCAAGGTACGCTTCGTACTCGCCTCTCATTTATTTCATTATTATATTATTAGCTTGTTACTTATATATTCGTTGGATCTGCCTAGAGCCTCGGGGTACCAGGGATCGGGGCAAATCGGTCACTGGCTGCAGATAGCGTTGACCAGAGGACTTTTGAAGACTTAATCAACACAAAAGCCATCTCAGCATACCCTCCTCCGGGATGTCGCGACTCGGTCAACATTCCATCCACCTCACCCGACGGTTTGTCTGACTCAGATTCTGGACAGGATCAACTGATATTTATAATGAGGGCACGTCATCATAATTCAAGAAGTTTTTAGAAGATATTTCCTGTCAAATATTCTATTAAGCATATCTAGGTCAATCGTTAAAACCGGCCATATATCAAGTGATCCTGTCTGGAAGCTGAGAAAACGAACCTGCCGGTGTGACGTGTCTGGAAGGTTGACCGCATCCCCATGACCCGGTCGATGATCTGTCCTCTACGTTGACCAGATCGTCAGAAGTCCTCCTCCGGTCAACTGTACCTGTATCCAGCGACCGGGTCGCCCCCGGTCTCTGGTACCTCGGTGCTCGAGGCGAATCCCACAGACATATAAATAACCGCATAATAATATAGCATAATTAACTGAATGCAGAAAAGGTACGAGAACGTACCCTGGCCCAGGGGGGCGCCCTCGGATGGATGGATGAGCTGGTCGAGCTAATGATCAAGTCGTCGTGGTCCCGGATCCGAAAAGCGACATGTAGGCCGAGACATAATGGCTCGTAGGCCGATACGCGGCACGCAGGCCGGATAACACAGATAGCTCGTAATCATAAGAGATGCACAGAGTGAAACCCAACGACTCAATGGCCGGAACAACCTCGGCTCGATGGCCGAACCCAACCTCGGCGCGATGGCCGGAATAACCCAAATAGTATCGAGCTGCGGCTATCTGGAAGGTGACGATATCCACTAAAGACAGCGGCAGTAGATGCGAGATGGGGAGGCTGCGGCTGAGGCCGCGGTAGAGGGCAGCGGTGGCTGCCGGCGGCGACTGTGGCCGCGGGAGAGGGCAGCGGTGGCTGCCGGCGGCGGCTGTGGCCGCGGGAGAGGGCAGCGGTGGCTGCCGGCGGCGGCTGTGGTGCACGCGGAGGCTGCCGGCGAGGAAGGCTGCTGTGCACGCGGAGGCTGCCGGCGAGAGGGCTGCTGTGCGCGCGGAGGCTACCGGCGAGGATCTGCTGTGCGCGTGGTGGCTGCCGGCGAGGAAGGCTGCTGTGCACGCGGAGGCTGCCGGCGAGGAGGGCTGCTGTGCGCGCGGAGGCTGCCGGCGAGGGAGGAGAGGAGGAGAAGAAGGGAGCGCCGGCGGCTTCGTCGGCGCCGGCGAAGAGCTGGAGAAGGAGAAAAAATCTCCTTGATGGCTGGCGGCGGCCCAAAATCACGAAACCCCCCTTTTTCTCTCTGCTGGCGGCGGCCTCTTCTTTCTCTCCCTCCTCTCTACCGCCGCCTCCCCCCCCCCCTCTCAAACCCGAGCCTTTTTTTTCCTTTCAAAACCCTAGCTTCCCCCTAAAAGACCTAAATGCCCCTCTACTTTCTCCTATCTCCTTTTCTGCCCCTTACACAACCGGATCACAAGCCTCCCCTTCAAGTCTAGTCGAAGGAGGCGTGAGTCCGACTGACTGGACAGTCTATTGCAAAGAATTGAACCACTCTCGATGTCAAAGCCAAAACGCTGAACCAATAATATAATGTCCCTCGAGCGGTCGCGATAATAATGGTGTCGCAGGAGATGGTTACGATACCGAGCAAACTAAGTCGGAAACTGGACCAATGCCAAGTGCGCAGCCGCGAAAATACCGACCGGACGATCGAAGTGCTGTCGATCGGATGGATAGATACTGGGCGGACGATGCCGCTCGTGCGACCGTGGTGACGTCGATCGGTCAAATAGATGTTGGGCCGCGAGGACTGCTCGTGCAATCGTGGTGACGTCGATCGGTCAAATAGATGCTGGGCCGCGAGGACTGATCGACCCCGAACGGTCGTAATGCTGCCGATCGGATGTATAGATGCTGGGCGTGCGACCGTGGTGACGTCGATCGGTCAAATAGATGCTGGGTCGCGAGGACTGCTCGTGCGACCGTGGTGACGTCGATCGGTCAAATAGATGCTGGGCCGCGAGGACTGCTCGTGCGACCGTGGTGACGTCGATCGGTCAAATAGATGCTGGGCCGCGAGGACTGCTCGTGCGACCGTGGTGACGTCGATCGGTCAAATAGATGCTGGGCCGCGACGGCTACTCGACCCAAACGGGGGAGATAGATGTATGATATACTGGTCCGATATACTGGTCCTCCCGGCCGAACGGCTCGGGGGCCTTCGGCTTCGAGCCTGTGGCTCGGATATAAACCTCTTCGAGCCTGTGGCTCGAATATAAACCTCTTCGAGCCTGTGGCACGAATATAAACCTCTTCGAGCCTGTGGCTCGGATATAAACCTCTCGGCCGACCAGCTAGGGGGCCTTCGGTGATAACTCGACCCCGAACAGGGGAGAGAATATATGATATGCTGGTCCGTGCAGAGGTCTTCAGCCCGGGAGGTTTATAGTCGCCGGCCCGACTGCGTCCCGACTCTTGGTCGGTCGCCCGGGAGGTTTATAGTCGCCGGTCCGACTTTCGATTTTTAACGACGGTGCTCGTCGGCGCGGATATTTATAGCCGGTCGGCGCGGCTCTCGATTTTTAACGACGGTGCTCGTCGGCGCGGATATTTATAGCCGGTCGGCGCGGCTCTCGATTTTTAACGACGGTGCTCGTCGGCCCGGATATTTATAGCCGGTCGGCGCGGCTCTACGGTTTAACGTCTGGGCTCGACGGCTTTAGGGCTAACTCCTTACCAGGTCGAGCGACCTTGCTGGGCTCGCTTACGATATACCCGGCCGAACGGCTCGGGCCTTCACATCGAGCGCTGGGCTCGGATACCATATACCCGGCCGAACGGCTCGGGCCTTCACATCGAGCGCTGGGCTCGGATACCATATACCCGGCCGAACGGCTCGGGCCTTCACATCGAGCGCTGGGCTCGGATACCATATACCCGGCCGAACGGCTCGGGCCTTCACATCGAGCGCTGGGCTCGGATACCATATACCCGGCCGAACGGCTCGGGCCTTCACATCGAGCCCTGGGCTCGGATACCATCTACCCGGCCGAGCGGCTCGGGCCTTCACATCGAGCGCCGGCTCGATATATATACCCTACCGAACGGCCGCCTTCACATCGAGCGCCGTCGGATACTATATACCCTACCGAACGGCCGGTTCACATCGAGCGCCGGGCTCGAATACCATATACCCTACCGAACGGCCGTTCACATCGAGCGCTGCTCGATACCATATACCCTACCGAACGGCTTTTCACATCGAGCGCTCGGATACATATACCCTACCAACGGCCGGCCTTCACATCGAGCGCCGTCGATACCATATACCCTACCAACGGCCGGGCCTTTTCACATCGAGCGCCGGCTCGAATACCATATACCCTACCGAACGGCTCGGCCTTCACATCGAGCGCCGCTCAGATACCATATACCCACCGAACGGCCTTTTCACATCGAGCGCCGCTCGATACCATATACCTACCAACGGTTTTCACATCGAGCGCCGCTCAGATACCATATACCCCAACGGTTCACATCGAGCGCCGCTCGAATACTATATACCTACGAACGGCCTTTTCACATCGAGCGCCGGCTCGACACTATATACCTACCGAACGGCCTTCACATCGAGCGCCGGGCTCGGATACCAACGGCCCGGGCCTTCACATCGAGCGCTGGCTCAGATACCATATACCCACCGAACGGCCTTCACATCGAGCCGCTCGATACCATATACCCTACCGAACGGGCCTTCACATCGAGCGCTCGGATACCATATACCCGACCGAACGGCTCGGGCCTTCACATCGAGCGCCGGGCTCGGATACCCCATACGGCTCGGGCCTTCACATCGAGCGCTGGCTCGCATATAATCCTCCCGAGGTAGTCTCGGTGTACCGGCCGAGCGGCTCAGGCATTCGCTCCCAGGCAATAACCTCCTCTATCATCCCGAACAGCAGGTTTTGGTTTCCCATCCCGCCATAATAGTATGCCCGAACGGCTCGGGTTCGTGTTCGAGCTCGTGGCTCTGATATAAACCTCCTACCGAACGGCTCGGGGCCTTGGCCGAGCCCGTGGCTCTGATATAAACCTCCTACCGACGCAAGACGGGTTTCGCCTTCGAGCCCGTGGCTCTGATATAAACCTCCTGACGCCTACGGGTTCGCCGAGCCCTGCGGATATAAACCTCCTACCGAACGGCTCTGGGGCCTTCGGACTAATCGATCATATAACCGACAGGATAAATACCAGAAAAACCGACCGTGATCATGAGGATGGCGAACTATCCGGCCATCCATCTTCACGCCCGCATCAGCGCTGCACGGCGCCATTTTGATCCCGTCTCGAAGCCGAGAAAACGAACTCGCCGGTGACGGTCCGGAAGGTTGACCGCATCCCCATGACCCGGCCGATGATTCGTCCTCACGCCGACCGCATCGCCAAGTCCTCCTCCGGCCAATCAGATCAGATCCAAGACCGGTCGCCTCTGCCTCGGTACCCTGCTTCGAGGCTAATCCTACGCATATATAAATAACCGCATAATAATATAGCATAATTAATCGAATGCAGAAAAGGTACGAGAACGCACTCGGCCCTGTGGGGCGCCCTCGGATGGATGGATGAGCTGGTCGGCTAATGATGCAGCCTGGATCCGGAATGCGGCAAGTAGGCTGTGACATAACGGCTCGCAAGCAGATACGCGGCACGCAGGCCGGATAACACAGATAGCTCGTAATCATAAGAGAGATGCACAGAGTAAAACCCAACGACTCAATGGCCGGAACAACCTCGACTCGATGGCCGAGCCCAACCTCGGCGCGATGGCCGGAATAACCCAAATAGTATCGAGTTGCGGCTATCTGGAAGGTGACGATATCCACTAAAGACAGCGGCAGTAGATGCGAGAAGGGGAGGCTGCGGCTGTCGGTGGCGGCTGTGGCCGCGGGAAAAGGCAGCGATGGCTGCTGGCGGCGGCTGTGGCCGCGGGGGAAGGCAGCAGTGGCTGCCGGCGGCTGCATGGTGTTGAAACCCGAGACGAGGAAGGCCGCTGCGTTCGCGAGGGCATCGCCCAGGTCGTCGGCGATCGCCATCTCGCGATTGGGCGCGTGGTCCTGCGAGGAGGGCGCTGTGCGCGCGGAGGCTGCCGGCGAGGGGGGCGCTGTACGCGCGGAGGCTGCCGGCGAGGGAGGAGAAGAAGGGAGCGCCGGCGGCTTCGTCGGCGCCGGCGAAGAGCTGGAGAAGGAGAAAAAATCTCCTTGATGGCTGGCGGCGGCCCAAAATCACGAAACCCCCCTTTTTCTCTCTGCTGGCGGCGGCCTCTTCTTTCTCTCCCTCCTCTCTACCGCCGCCTCCCCCCTCCTCTCAAACCCGAGCCTTTTTTTTCCTTTCAAAACCCTAGCTTCCCCCTAAAAGACCTAAATGCCCCTCTACTTTCTCCTATCTCCTTTTCTGCCCCTTACACAACCGGATCATCAAGAATACCCCTGTCGAATATATCTCGGTCGGTCGTTCAAGTCAGTCGTATACACTATTAATAATACCTCCTGCTGAATATATTTCGACCGGTCGTTCAAGCCCGCTGTATATACTGTTAAAAATGCTCCATGTTGAATATGTCTCGGCCGGTCGTTCAAGCCGGTCGTATATATTATTAAGAATACCTCTTGCTGAATATATCTCGGTCGGTCGTTCAAGCCGGTCGTATATACTGTTAAGAATGTCTTCTGTTGAATATATCTCATCCGATCGTTCAAGCCGACCATATGTTAGGACTGTCTTCCGTTGATCCTTTCTTTATGCTCAGGCGGGTTTTACCCACCCGAACATATATGAGCGTGTGGGCGCTCACTCGGCCTGCGGTCGGTCGGTAATATACTGAGAATAATTTATAAGGTTAAGTGTCTTTATGCTCGGGCGGGTTTTACCCGGTTGAGCATATATGAGCGCGTAGGCACTCGCTCGGCCTACGATTGGTCGGTAATATACTAAAAATAATATATAAGGTCAAATATCTTTATACTCGGACGAATTTTACCTGACCGAGCATATATGAGTACGTGAGCGTTCACTCGACCTTCGATCGATTAGTAATATACTTTTTTCTATCTTTCTGAATTTAAACCCCTCATTTATTCGCTTGGCCCATCTAACATAATAACCCGTATATTAAAATCATTCCAAATGCTATATATTTCTTTAATATTTCCATAGTCTATATATATGCCCAGCATATTAATTTGAAGTAATTAATAGTATCAAAATTAGATATGAATACTATAAATATCTTCATTACAATACTCTCTTCCATTATATATTAATTGTTTAAAAATTTAAATCTGGTACGTTCATCAATAAATTTCAATAAAAACTCATTGATTACAATACTCCAAAATCTAAATATACTTTTTTTACTATTTTAAAAAATTAATACCATAACTTAACACATCAATACTGCTTTAATACCATAACTTAACACATCAATAATACTGGTTTTTAGAAACCAATACTGTAATTAAATCATGGTACTGATTTTAAAAAATCAACATTGTAACAGTTGTTGCAGGTATATAAAGAAAAAGTTTAATTTAATTTAAAGGAAAGGACATACGGAGAAAAATTATTGAGAGATGAAAGAAAAGCACTTTTAAGCATTTCCAAATTTCAGGTCGCTTTTGGGCAATCTGAAATTTTGGGACGCCCTTTGAAAAATTGTCATTAATTAACTTGTTTATCATATGGAATAAACACTCGCCGTATGAATCCATAACCCATCACTATTCCAAAAATTATTAGTCATTCATGATTTTATCTCCATCGTATTAATCCTAAAACGAGTTGAAGGAATCGTTGGGACAAACATATTCATCTTTTGTCATCATAATCCGTTATTCTAATCCCTGAGACAATCTAGTGGCTAGGATTTTACTATCCTGAGGTCTTGGGTTAGAATCTCGGCAAAGTCAAAATAAATATTTCTTTTATATGTTAGTCACTATTCTAAAAGCTTATAGTCGTCTATGACAGAACCAACTCAAGACATAGGTAATTAAGACCTATGCCTAGGACCCTTATTAGTTAACTATTTTTAGTTAAATAAATTTTCTTAATAATTTATCAAAATTAAAATTAATAAAAAGATAATTTTATTTATGAAGTTCTTCTAATATAAAATTTCATGAAAGAGTCTATTTTACATAATAATTATATCTAGTACTTAACCTATTTCTCTAGGTTACATATAATAATTTTATTGTTGTGTTTCTTTCCTCAAAATTAAAATTTATTGATATTTTTTCAAATAACAATTAAAATGCATATTAATAATATTATAATAATTTAATATTCGCTTCCAAATTAGTTAACATAAATATTTTTTATTTTTAAAATTTTACTAATAAAAAAATAAAGTTTGACGTAAGATAAAATTATTGATAGTGATATAATTTGTCACTATTTCTAATTGTATAAATTATTATTGACAATATATGAAATTATTATTTTAAATTTTACTAATAAAATTAAATATCATTCTTGGGACATGATTGAGTTGGCTATGTAGAAAAATGTTTTTTTCATAGTAGTCAATTATAATTTCCTGATTTTTTTCCTTAGATAATCTTAAGATTGACCGTGTTAAACTTTTAAAGGGTGTCAATTTCTATTTTTTTACTATAACTAATAAAATTAAATATTTCTAATAATATTTATTTTAAAAAAATATTGAAGCCTTATTTTTTTTCTCCTAGAACTTCCTTAAAAAAAAAAAAAAATTGAGATGATCTTAGTGTATGATTTATACACTCTGTATAAACTTAGAAACATATTGACAGAAGCCCTATGAGCATTTTACCTTTTGCCACCCCTTTTCCACCGTAACCCGTCATTCTAATCGAATCGAGTGCTTCTCATCCGAACCCGATTAGTAGCGGATGACGCATTAATTGGTCCGCTGTCTTCATGAATCCCCAAAACTCGACTCTCGGCCTCCCGAGTTCCGAGTCACGACCATGGTGGCCTCCGCCTCCCCCGCCGCCGCTGCTACCGCCACCGGTGTGTCAGCCGCCGCCGTTTCCGCTTCTTCCGCCTCGCACCGACGCCCTGCTTCGGTCTCCTTTTCTCTCCCTTCGAAGCTCCAGAAGCCTCTCCTTTTCCACGCCAAGGTTCGCTTGATTTGATAGCCTTTTCACTCTTCTCGCTCGACTTCATCTTAGATCTGTTCCCTGCCACCCGTTCCTTGGTAGATTTCGGAAAACAGATTGTTTTCATCTCCTCGGCTATTTTGATTTCTTTGATTGAAATTCTTGGAAGCCGACATTTTGTTTCGATTTTTGATTTTGCTGTTCTTTGCTCTTGTTGACGATTGATCCGTACTCCTTCAGCCCGTTCCTTCCCATATAATTGGTTTTTGTTGTTTTCGTGGTAATGTTTGATGGTAGTACAAATTCCATATTGTAGGGATTGGGGTTCCGCCGAGATAATGCTGTCGCTGTGAAGGCTCAATTGAATGACGTAAGCATTAATGCATTTCCCGTTGTTAGCTTAGTTTTGGTTTTATTCGTTCTCATCCTTGGATTTACTTCCCGGCATAGGATGTTGGTGGATCCGCCAATAATTCTGCATCTTCTGGGACTAAGGCGGATAGTTCAGCGCTCAAAGGGAAGAATGTGAGAAATGAAAATGTTTCGCCACCTTCAGCTCCATTAACGGAGGAGGCAATTGCTGAGTTTATGACTCAAGTTGCAAGCCTAGTAGAGTATGAGGAATGAGGCTTCTACCTATTTGTTTTTTTTTATTATTTGGTAGTGTAAAACCTAAACAGGCTTCTCGATTCACATTTTTGTGACGCAGGCTTGTTGATTCAAGAGATATTGTTGAACTGCAGCTGAAACAAAATGATTGTGAAGTTATCATTCGCAAAAAGGAGGCTTTACCTCAGCCTCCACCATCCCAAGTTGTTATGATGCAAACCCCTGCATCTCCGTTACCAGTTTCACAAGCAATTCCACAACCATCTCCTGCCCCCGCCCTTCCTTCTCCCGCATCGCCAGCGCCTCCTGCCTCTGCCCCTGCATCTACTCCTAAGGCTTTAAAGACATCACATCCTCCTCTTAAGAGTCCTATGTCAGGGACACTTTACAGAAGCCCTGGTCCAGGCTTGCCCCCTTTTGTTAAGGTGATTGCTACTCTCACTTTTTTGTAGATGAAACTTAATGAGCTAATACATTGCATCCTACTTAAATTGCCTACTTTCATAGCCTGGCGACAAAGTCAGCAAGGGACAAGTACTCTGCATTATTGAAGCTATGAAGCTGATGAATGAAATTGAAGTAAGCCCACTTTCTTAGGATGGTTTGATTTTAATTTTTTATTATTATTATTATTTTGGCTGTAAGATTGAAATGAATTTATTGTCTTTTCACCTCTATCCAAATCCATGAAAGTGATCATGGGAGTTAAATTGGAGCTCCTATTTTGGCCAATGGATAATGTCCGTATATTTAACAAGTCTAAAAGAAGGATGATAATTTTCAACTAATAAATCTCTATATTTTAAGTCCTCATCTAAATAGTATATTGAAATTTTGGCACCTCTATATTTCATGTCCTCATCTAAATAGTTTATTTGACATCTTCTCTTATAATCCTTGTCAACAGAGCTTTGTGTGTTTTTTTTCTGCTATTGTTTGTTGTTTTCTACTCAAGAAGGCTGTGAGAAACTCTAATCTTATTCACTGGAGATCTCAACAGTTGGATCTTGACTTTTAACCCAAAAGACTCCTTATTCTCAAACATTAGCAATTGAACACGGGTTTTCCCTTAGTTTGTGCTCCCACGAGCACAGTACAATGGACCTTAAATTGAATCTTTTATTCTTAAACTTATAAAATGTTTCAGTTTTTATTGTAATTATAGGTATCATCCCTTTTGCCTAAATGGCTAAATCACAATTGACATTGTATCTTGCTCTTGTCACAACTGTCTTTTGCATCCTCAATCTATAATTTCTGGGATTGGCTTAACTAGCTGTCAGTGCTTGAAATATGCAAACGTATTGCATTAAGAAGGATGAATAGCTTGTTCCTTTTAATATACTACAACTATTTTCTCCAAGTAATAATAGTATAATGGACTGTAGTCTGTGAATATAATCATGCATATCATTTATATAATGGCTCTGTAATCAATGTATAAATTTGGATTGGTCAGAGAGTAGCCTAGCGCTTCTATGGTTAAACTAGTCCAACCAGTTTAATTGAATTAAATAAAAATATAAAACAGAAAAATCTAATAATTTTAAAACAAAAGATATATCAATATTCTGGACGAATTGAACATGACATGGGTTCTTGAGTTTTTCCAGTTGTTGTAATCTTTCAATATATGGTTAATCTGAATTGAACTGTTGGTCTGACTTGATTTTTGAAACTTTAAGGTTGTGTTTATTGGAGGACGTAAAGGGAAGGGGGAGTAGGTGAGGAAGGGAGTGGAAGGAGGGTGGAAGTGCAAAGAGAAGCGAAGAAACATTATTGACATGGGATGATGGAAGAGAAGGATAAAAAAAGAATGATTACTGAAAGCTACTCAAGTACAACCTGGCTTCATGCACAATAATAGCGACGGGTTCATGCACACTAAAATTTCTGTCCTCAGCGACCTGTCTATCCTACCCTTCATCTGCAATCTCAAGAACCTTGCCCGCCATGACCTCAGCTACAATGACATCACTACTGGTGTTTTGTTTACTTGCTTGGTATTTAAGACTGCCAAAATGAAAGGAAGAACTAGTCTCTTGTTGTCAACTAGGTGCTTGTTAATCTATATTAGCATTCACTTTGCCACCTTTTTTGACTTCAACAATTGCAGTTACACACTACGTTTACAGAGAAGTTTCTATAGCATGGGATATTGCTCTCCTTCCTACTAGTGTACTAGCCTAAAACACAACAATAAATAGGAAAACATAAAAGAAAGAGAGCAGTAAATACAGAGTTTGCATAGTTAAAAGAGATCACTTAGGTGGCTGTGTTTATTGGAGGGGAGTAGGTGAGGAAGGGAGTGGAAGGAGGGTGGAAGTGCAAAGAGAAGCGAAGAAACATTATTGACATGGGATGATGGAAGAGAAGGATAAAAAAAGAATGATTACTGAAAGCTACTCAAGTACAACCTGGCTTCATGCACAGTAATAGTGACGGGTTCATGCACACTAAAATTTCTGTCCCCAACATACTCAGCGACCTGTCTATCCTACCCTTCATCTGCAACCTCAAGAACCTTGCCCACCATGACCTCAGCTACAATGACATCACTACTGGTATTCTGTTAACTTGCTTGGTATTTAAGACTGCCAAAATGAAAGGAAGAATTAGTCTCTTGTTGTCAACTAGGTGCTTGTTAATCTATATTAGCATTGACTTTGCCACCTTTTTTGACTTCAACAATTGCAGTTACACACTACGTTTACAGAGAAGTTTCTATAGCATGGGATATTGCTCTCCTACAAGTGTACTAGCCTAAAACACAACAATAAATAGGAAAACATAAAAGAAAGAGAGCAGTAAATACAGAGTTTGCATAGTTAAAGGAGATCACTTAGGTGGCTGTGTTTATTGGAGGGGAGTAGGTGAGGAAGGGAGTGGAAGGAGGGTGGAAGTGCAAAGAGAAGCGAAGAAACACTATTGACATGGGATGATGGAAGAGAAGGATAAAAAAAGAATGATTACTGAAAGCTACTCAAGTACAACCTGGCTTCATGCACAGTAATAGCGACGGGTTCATGCACACTAAAATTTCTGTCCCCAACATACTCAGTGACCTGTCTATCCTACCCTTCATCTGCAACCTCAAGAACCTTGCCCACCATGACCTCAGCTACAATGACATCACTACTGGTATTCTGTTTACTTGCTTGGTATTTAAGACTGCCAAAATGAAAGGAAGAACTAGTCTCTTGTTGTCAACTAGGTGCTTGTTAATCTATATTAGCATTCACTTTGCCACCTTTTTTGACTTCAACAATTGCAGTTACACACTACGTTTACAGAGAAGTTTCTATAGCATGGGATATTGCTCTCCTACTAGTGTACTAGCCTAAAACACAACAATAAATAGGAAAACATAAAAGAGAGCAGTAAATACAGAGTTTGCATAGTTAAAAGAGATCACTTAGGTGGCAACTCTCTTTGGTATGGTTCATAAGAAAAAATTACCAACAGGGAACATTTAAAGGAAGGGAACAAGACCTTCTTGCTAGTCCAATAGTCCATGTAAGTTTGGGAATATCACACTGAATATCTCCAATATTTTACTTGATTTGTTATACAAGTCCACAACCCTTAATGTACTTTCTCAGAAATAGTTCATCCATAAGTGAATCCGGAAAATCATTGACTTACAATCTTTATTTGATATCCAACTATTCTACTGACTGAGATCACTATTCCAGCCTGACCCAGTACTTGGTGGGCTCAACTATCTGAAGCTTTGTATACAATAAAAATACATTCAATAGAACAATCATTGATGTACTCTAAATGTTAAAAGTTAACTTGGTTTTAGTTTTCCCATCACTATCATTGTTGAAATTTCTTTGTACAATGCTAAGTACAATTTCAAGTGACCAGGGATGTTGATGACCAAAAGAATAATCCCACCACGACTTCGATAATTGGACTGTCTCTGTAGAATTTTGCTAATTATTCATCATTTGGGGTTCCTCTCGGATCGCCACATCATCAGAGGGAACTACCATACTTTTTCTCAAACACAAATATAATGTGTTAATCTCTGGGACTGCAGCTTCCAACAACCCACTTGAATGCTTGTCACTGGATTCTTTCTGGGATTTTTTTTCTACTTGTATCTTTTTTGATTTCATTTGTAGATATTCCTTTCACTTGTCCATCCCTTTTAGTGCATTCCAATACTTATCATTTTCAGTTTTTTTTTTCTTTCTTGTTTTTGTCTTGCATTTTATCTTACTGAACTTCTCAGTCCACTTGTAGAGGAATGGATTTCACTTAGCCATTTCATACAATTCTATCTCGATTTGCAGATTTGAGGTTCCTAACAATAATTCCCTTTTTGTTTTGATTTGGTCACTGTGCTTCTATAATCGTACCATTCGTGCCCAACTATTAGATTTAATTAACAAGTAATGGGCTACTGATGTAGCAGCTGATTAAGAAGTAATGGGCTATTGATATTTGTTCTTAACACCTAGAATGACACAGCTATCTTATTCAGAAAGTAAAATAACATCGGCCTTGCTATTTATTTTATTGTTTCATTACTTCATAGTATATTCGGTGGTCCTGTTTGACATATATATACTTATCTACATGCTGACAAATTAAGCAAACTGTCATCGTTCTGAAGTTCTATTTTACCAGAGTCAAACTTATTCACTGTTTATCATGTTGTCGCTTCTAATGCGAAAACATTATGAATCTTACACTGTTCCTTTCCAGTCTGATCAGGCCGGAACTGTCGTGGAGATACTGATCGAAGATGGCAAACCTGTAGGTGTAGGACAGGTTAGCATCTATTTTCTTTCACTTCTTTCACTCCTGCAGTCTATTTTCTTGAATTTTAAAATTCTAAAAATATTCTAAAAATTTAAAACATTATCGTTTTTAACATGTAACAGATGGTCATATTTCACACCTTTAATTCTATGAAATAATGCTGCATATTATTTCGGTATCAATTTGTTACAAGATATAGAGAGAAAGAGAAGCTGTGCCTTTTTTTACCTTCACATTTTAAACTTTCTCTGGGATATTTATGCAGCCAATTTTTGTCATCGAACCTTGAGCCTGTCCATCTGCCATGCTTACGGATGCTCTCCGTCAGTTTCTCTTTCCTTTTAGTTTCTTCCAAGACTTGACTATGCATGTGAATTGGAAACGGTGATAGCTTTTATCTGAGTCTAGTTGCTAAAATGTATTTTTTTTTCCCATTCAAACTGCAATAAATCTTTGTGATCTTGTTGACTCTTTGACACTGTAACTGACTGGTGCTCTCTTATCCATCTCGTTGAAACAATTTGTTTTTATTTTTTAAACATTTTGTCTTGTACCAAACATTTGGATATCAATTGAGATTGCTTGGAATTCCTCAAGAGTGATTGCATTTCATGTTTTTCTTTGCTGAGCATGTGATTGTTTGTTGGTAGCTTCTACTTAAAATATTGGAATCTCGTTTGAGTCCAATTTCATAGGTTCGGTCCTCATCCTTATTTATTATATCTATTTTCATTCTCATTGAATTTTTAACTTTTATCTCTATATCTATCGGGATCAAATATTTATTCTCATATCCATCAGAGGATTAGATATCCTTTATACTAATAATTTTTTTAGTTTTTATTCAACTATCATTATTAAAAAAAAACATATTAAATTAATATCCTATCAATAAGATTAAACATAATTTAATTATATTCAATAAAAATATATTAAACATGGAGAGATTATATATATATATATATATATATATATATATATATATATATATATATATATATATATATATATATATATATATAATAATAATAATAATTTAGATGTTTAAACTGAAAGTAAATAATCTCCCCCTAATTCATTTATCAGATAAATATGCAACATGCACAAAATATATACATTTATATATCTAGAATTAGGGGAGATTATTTACTTTGACATCTAAATTATTATTATTATTTATTATTATTATTATTATTATTATTATATATATTTATATTGAATTTATAAATAATTAAATTGAAAATTTGAAGTGTATAATAGACAGCCAAACGCTTGTTAATGATTCGTTCCCCTGCCATGTGATCCATCACCGTACATTTATTTAGATCCTGATCGAGCTGTCCAGTAGATTTTTCGCTGCTCGTTTATCTCACGTCACAATCACAACATCTGCTTAATTTTAGAGTGATCGTTCACTACTTCTCGACTGTCTGACTGGATGTCTTTTAAGCGAGATCGATTATCGATCGGATGTTATTCTTGAGCAGCTATAATCAGCTTTATGTATTCAGGCCGACGGAGCTAGCACTTCATTCTGTCAGAAAGGCTGTTTCTTTTTTCTTCAGACAAAAAAAAAAAGTTGCTTTTGATGTTTTTGGCGTTCCTCCTCGCTTTATGAACATAGACATTGATTGTTGAGACTTTAAGGATTTAGATAACTAGAATTTTACATTCAGATTGAGGGGGAAATTTTTAAAATAAATATAAACAGTAAAGTTATTAAAAAATAGGTAAAATTAAAACTTTTTACAAATATAGGTGAGAGGTGCTCATATCCGGGATTTAAATCCCGGTTCTTTTTAAATTCCGGGATTTAAATCCCGGATATGATGAATTACCGGGATTTAAATCCCGGTAAATTTTTTTTAATTTTTTTAACATATTACTTTTTTCATGCTTAAGTTTTATTTTGTAAAAAAATTTAAATCCCGGTAATTTTTTTTAAATTTTTTGAACATATTGCTTTTTTCATGCTTAAGTTTTATTTTGTAAAAAAATTTAAGCAAATGACATTAAAAAAAATTACCGGGATTTAAATCCCGATAATTCATCATATCCGGGATTTAAATCCCGAAATTTAATAAAATAAATTAAAAAAAAAAATCGGAATTTAAATCCCGGATATGACCACCTCTCACTTATATTTATAAAAAATTTTAATTTTACCTATTTTTATAATAACTTTAATGTTTATATCTATTTTAAAAATTTTCCCCAGATTGAGGAAAAGCACGAACTTGTATAAAATTGCGTGCTCAAGATGGTATCCTTATCCCAAACGGCCCGGCGGTCCCATGCAGGATACAGTAAATTAGAGGACATTTTGTCCTTGTACAGTCCACTTTGTACAGGTGAGATGAGACATCTTGATCATATCTATGTTTCTCGTTTAATGTATGTTTACAGTGTTAAAAGAAGAATAAAAAATAAAATAGAATAAGAGAATAATAATTAATTTTATTATTATTATTTTTCTTTTGATATTTACCCTTAAGATAATATAATATATAGGATTTGAATCAATACTCGGTTAATTAACTCATTAATAAATAATAGAATAATTTTAAAAATTATTTTGAGAATTATTCTAATAATTATAACAGAATTATTAGAATAATCCTAAAATTAATTTGATTTGATTTGATGATTTGACCCGGTCAATTCTGGTAATTTTCTTTTATCTCTTTTACCCCCGACAAACTTAACGGGAGATCTTTGACGTTGAGTTTGCTTGCTAACTTGTTGAAACGTTGTCTGGATAATGACTTAGTAAAGATATCAACAATTTGATCCTCAGCAGAGATATAAGAGACGGATAATTGTTGAGTTGTCACACGTTCACGAATAAAATGAAAATCAATCACCACATATTTTGTACGAGCATGAAAGATTGGATTTGCTGTGAGATATGTTGTTCCAATATTGTCGCACCAAATTTTTGATGCAATATTTGATGTAAGATGAAGTTCAGAGAGAAATGATTGAAGCCAAATAATTTCAGACGTTGTATTTGCTATAGGTTTATATTCTGCCTTAGTACTTGAACGAGATACCGTAGGTTGCTTCTTCGAATTCCATGAGATAAGATTTCGTCCAAGAAATATTGCATATCCACTAGTAGAGCGTCTATCTTCAGGAGAACTTGTCCAATCTGCATCACTATAGGCATGTAAATCTCGAGACGATTGACGATATAAAAGAAGACCATGTAGAATAGTACCTTTGAGATAGCGAAGTATTCTTTTTACATTATCCCAATTTTGTTCAGTTGGAGCATGCATGAATTGACAAGCACGATTTACTGCAAAAGTAATATCAGGGCGTGTGATAGTGACATATTGTAAGGCTCCAACAATGCTTCGATAAATCTATGGATCAGACAGAGCAGGAGAGGATGAAGATGGAGAGTTGTTTATAGCAATTGGTGTAGAGACCGGACGTGCTCCATCCATTTTGACTCTTTGAAGAAGTCCAGTAATGTATTTGCTCTGAGAGAGAAGATAGTCATCCTCATGTGGAATAAGCTCAATACTAAGAAAAAAACGAGCAATGCCCAAATCTCGGGTAGGAAATTCTTGATTGAGAAGACTTAATAAATTTATGATGCCCTTTTGATCATTACCGGTTATCAGGATGTCATCCACATAAATAAGAAAAAATATCATAGACCCATCATTACATTTGTGAAATAGAGACGAGTCAGTCTTTGATCCAGAAAATCCTTGAGATTGTAACCAATTGGATAGTCGATGAAACCATGCACGAGGAGCTTGTCAAAGACCATATAAGGATTTCTTAAGTTGGCAAACATGAGATGGAAATTGTGGATGAATAAACCCAGGTGGTTGCTCCATAAATACAGTTTTCTCAAGATGACCATGGAGAAACGCATTTGAGATGTCCAATTGGCGTACAGGCCAATTGGAACTAACAGCTATCAATAATAATAGTCTGACAGTGACAGATGTAATCTTGATGACTGGACTAAAAGTGTCATTGAAGTCAATACCTGGTTGCTGACTAAAACCTTTGGCTACAAGTCGAGCTTTGTATCGTTCAAGAGAGTCATCAGCTCGATACTTAAGATGGAATACCCATTTAGAGCCCACAACATTCATTGAGGAAGTGCGTGGAACTAGACTCCATGTTCCATTGCGAAGAAGTGCATCAAATTCTATAGCCATTGCACTACGCCAATTTGGATCCTTGTTTGCTTGAAACAAGTTGGTTCAATAGATTTTGAAGAAACCACTAGAGCTCGTGGAAGAGGATATCGAGTCGCATTTGGTGGGCAACGTTCATAAATGTCACTAATGGGAAGCATGCGACGAGGAGCATTATCATCTGAATCACTTGTTGATGGTGATGAGGAAGTAGGCTGACATGGTGATGTAGATGACGGACTTGCATTATCCGAAGATTCAGAACTAGAGAGCATATTATCTTCGATCGGCGAGGCTTCCAAGATTGGAGCAGCATCCTGAGGTGATTCTGATGGTATAGGGGAGTTATTAGAGAGCGGAGCAGGACCTAGGATGCCATCATTTCTAACAATATTAGGTGGTATTAAGAATGTGCCACCTGTATCTGGAGGAGAGATCGAAGAAGAGACTGAAAAAGGGAATAGAGTCTCATCAAAAATAACATGTCGTGAAATATAAATTCGACCTGTTGGTATATGTAAGCAACGATAACCATGATGCAAATTGTTGTAACCAAGGAAAACACATTGTAGTGAACGAGAGTCAAGTTTGTGTTTAGAGTAGGGGCGTAACCATGGATAACATGCACAACCAAAAATTCGAAGGAAAGTGTAATTAGGAGTTTGATTATAAAGTGTTTCAAAAGGACATTTTTGATTGAGCAATGGAGTAGGGAGTCGATTTATGAGGAATATTGCATTGGTAACAGCTTCATCCCAAAATTTACGTGGAACCGATGCATGATGAAGAAGAGCTAAGGCGGTTTCGACTATGTGTCTATGTTTTCTCTCTGCAGAGTCATTTTGTTTCGAGGTGTGAGGACAAGAGACTCGATGAACAATTCCACAAGAGACAAGATGACGATGGAGAGCTTGATATTCACCTCCCCAATCAGAATGAAAAGAAAGTATTTTACGATTAAAATATCGTTCAACTTGATTTTGAAATTTACAAAATATATCCAATAAATCAAATTTTCTTTTCATAGGATAGAGCCAAGTATATTTACTAAAATGATCAATAAAAGTAACATAATATTGGAAATCTTGGTTAGATAAAACAGGTGCAGGGCCCCAAACATCAGAATGAATTAATTCAAGTGGGAAATTAGAAACATAATCGGATGAATAGAAAGGTAGCTTATGACTTTTAGATTCCATGCAGGCCCTACATGAATGAGATGGAGAGGAGGTAATCGAAGTAGGTAAACCATACCTGTTGATGATTAACTGGACAATATGAAGAGAAGGATGACCAAGTCGAGCATGCCAAGCTGGTTTATTTGTGCGTTCACCAACAAAAGCTTTGATTGAAGAACTTTGAAGATAGTAGAGGCCATTTTTTATTCTCCCATGAAACACAATAGCATTTGTTCCTTTATCTTTTATAAGATAATGATTATGATGAAACTCAAAAATGACATTGTTATCAAGATAAAACTGACGGGTAGAAAGTAAATTTTTAGTGATAGATGGAACATGAAAGATATTGCGCATGTGAAAAGTTCGATTAGATAAATGAATATATGTGTTTCCAAGATTAGCAATTTGCAAACCTGAGTCATCGCCTACTTGAACCGTATCTGAGCCATAATATGACATTATGTCTGTAAGGATATTATAATCCGATGTGACATAATGAGTTGCTCCAGTGTCAATATACCAATCAGTAGATGAAAACTCTGGGTTTTTACCGCAAGTAGGCACAGATGAGAGAGCTTTAGGATATGCTTGTGAAATAGACGGTTGCCTTGAGACTGTAGAACCACCAATGAAATTTGAGGCAAATCTTTGAGGGCATAAATTTACAGGATGACCAATGATGTGACAAATTTGACATTTTACCCGAGAGTAATCAAATCTTTTAGGACATAGATTTCCAGTATGGCCAATGATGCGACAAATTTGACATCAGACTAAATTTTGTTTTTTGGCCTCCTTGATAGTGTTGAGTATTTGACATTTAAAGTAAAATAACTTATCTTGTAGAGAGACTGGATCGCCGGAAAGGGGGTCTTTCGCCTAGAGAAACTCCCCTTGGAAGAAATAGAAGCCTTGGCTGGAGCAACCACTTGTTGTCGACGTCGAGGTTTGGTCGGCGTTCGGTGGACAGCGGCGGTAGCACAAAAGGAGAAGCCCTTTTGTCGTCTTGTTTTGCGGTTTCAAAAAAAAAAAAAAACTCCTCTTTTGTCTTGGGCGGCGGCAGAAAAAGGAAGGGAAGAGGATTTGTGAGGGAGAATTAAGAGAAAGAGAAGGAACGAAGGATCATGACTCTGATACCATGTTAAAAGAATAATAGAAAGAAGTTAAAATAGGAGAGTAATAATTAATCTTATTATTTTTTGTTGATATTTGCCCTTAAGACAATACAATATATAGGGTTTAAACAAGTACTCAGCCAATTAACCAATTAATAAATAACAAAATAATTCTAAAAATTATTCTAAGAATTATTTTAATAATTATAACAGAATTATTAGAATAATCCTAAAATTAATTTGATTTGATTTGATGATTTAACCTGGTCAATTCTGATAATTCTCTTTTATCTCTTTTATGCAGTAGGTTGTAATTTATTAGAAAACTATAAATTTGAGGGGGGCATAGGCTTTTGATAACTCAATTCATAAATAAAAGCATTATTCTACTGTTTTTGTATGTTTTCTATAGCATCATATTTCATTCTTCCATAGGGAAACAAATCAAGGTTAGCTTATGATTGTATGAACATATTTCTTTCACTTTTTTAAGTGAAAATAACTATGGAAAATTTCTTGATAACTTGGAAGTGAATTGGTTGGTTTTTTCTCTGTTAAGTGCTAGTGATATCTCACTCGCTGATTACATTGCTGCGACTCCTCCAAAACATGCTACATATCTTCCACATACTGTCCTTGGGGTTATGGTATAATGGTCGGATATCCAAATTGTTATTCAAGCATCTACAGTTCGAGCCCCCGTTATGACGAATTTATAGAAATTTTTCCTCCAAATAAAACGCGCAACTAAAAGATGCTTAACTGTGAGCACTTCCCGATTTATCTTGATAACCGATAGAAAATTTTCATGAAACGTAATCCATCACCCAAACTCAACATTACCCAACCTGATTTACTGCCCCATTTATCGAAAGACTTACCAATTCTTTGATGATGCATGGCCGGAACAATGGCAAGAAGCTCATGGCGGTCTGCATGATTAAGCACACACTGGAGTCTGGAAATCATTCATTTGCTTACTGATGCAAACCCTGTCCAAATTATTGTCGATGCGAACATTATCAGGTAATTGACACTAAACTTGAAGCTCGTTGGAGACGGTGGGCATTGTAACAAGGGAGGCAATCTATTTCTTACTTTCTTATGCTTTTCATTTGTGTTTCTTGATTTGTCATTTAGTTTATTTAGATTAACCTAATCTAAATAATGTGAGCTGAAAATATAGTAACCTGAGTCTTGCATATCAGAAATATAGTAACCTTTTTATTGAACACAAGCTTCTCACTGTCCTTGCATGGTGATGCGGCAGTAAGAAAGGGCCCACATGGTGCTCTTGTGACCCGGGTCAATGGCATGGTGCAAGTCAAGGTCGAAATGGTCAAAGTCAGGACAAGAGGTTTAGCCGTTAAACCCGAGTAGAGCTTGGCCGTTCGGAGAAGGCTAACCAGACGCCCGCTCGACTCAAAGAGGGTCGACCGAGACATCCGCCCAGTACGGTGCATGGCCTGGAACAAAGGGGAAGCAGAAATCAAATAAAACACTCCGTCATTAAATGAAGGCAAAGCAAAGAAAAACACTCCATCAATGAATGCAAGAAAATTCAAACAAAGATGTTTTCGGTTAGTAAATTAATGTCATTAATCAAGAGGAAGAGGAAAATAGAGGATCATAACAAAAATTATCAAAGAAAGGAAAGTTTCATATGTTAGGGGTCATGATCATTCTGTACTTCTTTTTCTCTTCACTTTTGTTTTTAATTTGAATGTTAGAGTAACAACGATAAGGATCCCTTCCTTCCTTGATTTATTGTTTATTTTACAGATAATGAGGAAGCAAGTATCAAGATATTCTATCAATCAATAAGCCACGTCATCCCTAATTTTTCAATTTCCCGATCTCGGACAGGATCAGTTCTCTTCTTCCTTAGAAGTTTGCTGTCGTATATTGTACTGGTTTGGAAGGGACGGCTTTAGGCTTTCTGTAATTGAGAAATTGTTCTTTTGCTAGCTATATAGCTGTTTGTTATTAGTTTAACTTGGGATAGCATTAACTTCAATGTTTCATGTCAAACTTCACTTCACCTTGGGAAAGACGGCTTTTATTAATTTTTATATTTAAGTTTTTTCTTATTGGATTTTTAAGAATTTGATAAATATTTATAGTTTTATTGAAATAATTCAAATTAAAAAAAAAACTATTGTAAGTGATAATAAGATATCATCCGATTAGGATGTGGATGAAAATTGAATATAGAGACGAATAGAAATGATGACAGAGATGATACGGATATGAAATCTATTTAGATCTAACTCCTTATCATCCTCATTTATTGCTTAGTTTAATGATTCCTCGGCCAATTGCTAGCTCAACTGGCTTAAGTAACCTACTCAACTTCCCAACTAATCCTTTGTGCCTATACACCCAATCAATTTGTTTGACTTGATTGATTCAATTCTCTCGTAATATGAGTTTGGTTGTCCAATTAATAGCTTTTACAATCAAGTTGATAAGCTTTTACAAATCTCGACCCATATATTGAATTTTATTTATTGAAAATTTTAAAAATCAATAATATATTTTTAAAAACTAAAAAAAACATATATTATTCTTGAGATACAGTGAAGAATAGCCAGTTCAAATCTCCTATCCTGAAATTCTCCTGTCCCTCTGTCCCATGCAGAAAACGATAAATTTGAACAGTATTTCTCGTGAGAAACACGTGACGAAGGCGGAAATCAAAAAAGTCAAAATCGCCGAATAGTTTAGCTACGAGAAACTCTTTCGACGCAACTCTCTCTTTGTCCTAACCCTCTCCCTAGCTTTTGTCCCTCCATCTGTCGACGGCAACAGGCGAGGTTGCTGTTCCGACGAAGGCGAGCCGGTGTAAAATCCCTCTGTCCCTCCAACTGTCGATGGTAACAGGCGAGGCTTCTGTCCCGACGAAGGTCCGCCGGTGCGAGGGATTTCTGTCCCTCCAACTGTCGACGGCAACAGACGTCTCCTTCCCACCTTCGACAGAAGCTGGGGAGAGGGTTAGGGCAAAGAGAGGGCTGTGCCGAAAGAGTTTCTCGCAGCTAAACTGTTCGACGATTTTGACTTTTTTGGTTTCCGTCTTCGTCATGTGTTTCTCACGAAAAATACTATTCAAATTTGTCGTTTTCTACGTGGGACAAAGGGACAGGAGAGTTTCGGGACAAGAGATTTGAACTGAAGAATAGCTACCATATGGTCCTAAACATTTTAAATTTCTTATATATTTAAACTCACTTTTTAATAAGAAAAATATTATAAAAATGATTCAATTGCTTTCTGAATAAAACCCGTTTTTATTTATATACTCCGTAACGGGTCGGCTGCTACAAACCTACGCGTCATGCAGACCGCATGGTGACGTCGACCACGATGGCAGCGATCGTAATGAATGGTGGCCGTCCACCTGTCGCTGTCACCGCTCTCTCTCTCTCTCTCTTGTCTCGATTTGGTCGCGTCGTCTGCGTCCTTGTATCGTTTACTCGTCACTCACCAACCCAAGCATCTACCCTACCAAATAACCGACATCCACCGTTTACCAACCGTGTTTACCAGGGAAAGAAGGGGACAAAGATTCCACAGGTAACTGAATTTAGTATTGTTTTAAATAAAGCTAATTAAGGTAAATTAAAATTGAGGACTTGATTTTTTTTTCGAATAAAATTACTATAAGTATTGTTTCCACATGCCACCCAAAGCCATACGTCGGTCGTTGCTTGAGTCGTAACCAGTTACCAACCTCTTCCCCGTAACGGACGCTCCTTTTTTCATCCATGACCGTTACGTAACGTAACGTCGTCGCCCCGGAACCCGCACGTGTCAAGCGCAGCTTAATTAATAAAACGTCCTGCGGAACAGCACACTCCTCTTCCTCTGTAAAGCGACCCCGACACCCGTGCTCCTCTGTTCGGGCCTGCTTTTAGCGCTTCCACGCCTCGCCTTCTTCGAATTTATAAAGAAGCCCCTCCCGGCGGGTTGTTTTTTGCATTTAGCCCCTTGATCGGCTTATTAATTCCCCTTTTGCCGCCTGAATACTGACGCGACCGGAGCAATGGCCAGTCTAGGGCTTCGACTCGCGCTGCCCGTCGCCCTCTTCCTCCTCCTCGGAGGCTTCGCCTCCGGGGCTTCGTCGTGCTCCTCCGCGTCCTTGGGCTCCAACCGCGTCTACGCGACCTGCAGCGACCTCCCGTACCTCTCCGCCTCGCTCCACTGGTCCTACGACGCCGCCTCGGGAAACCTCTCCGTCGCGTTCGTCGCGCCGCCGGCGCAGCCGGATGGGTGGGTGGCCTGGGCGATCAACCCGACCGGGCAGGGCATGGACGGGGCCCAGGCGCTCATAGCGTTCCAGCAGCCCGACGGGTCCATGCGGGCGAGGACGTACAGCATCAAGGGGACCGACGTCGAGCAGGGGCCGATCGCGTTTGACACGTCAGATCTGGCGGCGGAGCAGTCCGGCGGGGTGATGCGGATCTTCGCGACGCTGAAGCTGACGTCGGGGACGACGACGGTGAACCAGGTATGGCAAGTGGGGCCTTCAGTGTCGAGTGGGGCTCCGCAACCCCACGAGCTCCAGCCGGCGAACTTGCATTCCACGGGCAAGGTGGATCTGATCAGGGGAGCGACCTCCCAGTCCAGCGCCGGCAGTTCCACTACCAAGAGCAAGAATGTGAGTACCTAATTTGACCTGCAATTTACCTAAAATTATCATCTCTTGGCAGATAGAGTATGATTGACTAGGGGTCAACCTTGAGTTAGAATATTCAATCGATCGATTTGTTTCCTAATTATTAATACTTTTTTTTCCAAGATTTTATGGTGGTCTGGATTTGGAAGTATCTATAGAATTCAAGGTCCTCCACAGTTTGCTTATTGAGAAATTATTAATATTCGTCGTCTCTGTGCCTTTGATATAGATATTTGTGTTCCTGAGGTCTTCAGATCAGCTTAGCCAAAATGCAACCTTGTCCTTATCGTTATAGAAAACTTTAATTTCTACTGAGGTCTTCATACTATTTTGTTGTATGTTGCATTGTGCATGCTTATTGTGTTTCAATTTAATTTAATTAAATTTGTTGATAGGCTGACCGCAATACAAATAAAGGAAAAAGTATGTACAATAGAAACATATATAGAATATGCATTGACTAGCATACTTCAATGTTATAGGAGCTTTGGATGTGTATCTGAATTCTTGGCACTTTGCATGTTATGTAGGTGCACGGCGTGCTGAACGCTGTGAGTTGGGGGATTTTGCTTCCGGTGGGCGCAATCTTTGCTAGATATCTGAAAACATTCAAGTCAGCAGACCCTGCATGGTTTTATCTCCACATAACATGTCAGACTATCGGCTATGGAGTTGGAGTTGGTGGTTGGGCTACTGGCCTCAATCTCGGCAGCAAATCTAAGGGAATTCAATACACCACTCACCGAAACATCGGAATAAGCCTCTTTTCGCTGGCAACCTTACAGGTAAGACGAGCATTGCAACCTTTGATACATTTGAATCAAAGCTTGATATGCTTGATTGGATTAAAAGATCTTCGATACCGCCTGCATTGTTTCGGTTTAGCTAAAATTCTTGAGCCGAATTCTTCGTCCAAAGTATGTTATCTTACTATGCGACAATTGGCGTATGTGTTTTTAGGTTTTCGCTCTATTCCTGAGACCAAACCAGGATCATAAATACAGATTCTATTGGAATATCTACCATCACTTGATCGGATACGCTGTCATCTCCTTGGGCATCGCCAACGTCTTTGAAGGCTTCAAGGTCTTGAGCATCGATCACAAATGGACAGTGGCTTACATCGTTGCAATCTGCATTCTAGCCGCTATCGCCTTGTTTTTGGAGATTGTCACTTGGATCATTGTTCTGAGGAGGAGATCTGAAGACTCAAAACCCTACAATGGCGTGAAACATCCACTATCTACATGATGGATCTTACTACCACTCTGCCAGTATGTACCATTCGATCTTTCTCATAGTATGCGCACGCGCCTTTTGCTTAATCTACAATGGTGGTACAAAGTTTTAGTCTTTCTATATCACTTTGTATATTCTATTGAAATAAGTCCAACTCTTCTGCAATCCCTCTACATCAGCCTTTATGCTTAAGTTTGTGTGGTTTTGGAGGTTGAGCTTTCTAATGTTTTTTGTGAAGACTCAGAAAAGGCTTGTTGTATAATATCATACAATATGTTTCCACCCCTTTCTTTTTGTGTGGTCTTGGTTTCCTTGTCATGATTAGATTGGATTGGATTAGATTAGCTTAGAATCTTTTGTAATGGTGCCTTTCCTGATATGTCACAATGATTGGTTGGTCTATTGGTGTTGAGTTTTAATAAATTACAAGTTGATTCTGCCTACTCTTCACCAACTAATTGATTATCAATGAGTTTTTAATTTTTTGGATAAATGGAAGGTTGAACTCCAAGTGGTGAAATTTTGGTGATATGGAGAAGAAAGGTGATAATCAAAAGGTAGGACAGTAGAGAGAAGACAAGTGTCTAACACGGGTATGTCATATTGTTGCTACAAGTTAAGACAATTGATAGGGTCTAGTCGGGGTCTGCATGTTCAGACCACAAAGAATGATGGCTACTTTGGGCCCGCATGTCGACACCACAAGCGGCCTAGCAAAGTGGAGGAAAGAAGGGAGAGGAGACCTAGTCTTCCATAGCCAACGTGGTCACACCATAGCAGTTTGCTTGCCAATAGAAGATAGTAAAAGAAAAAACAAAAAGTTAGAAAAGAAGAGGGACAACGAAATGATAAAAGCATCCACTCACCTTCCTCGTGACTTTGACCTAGGTCGATCTCATTGACTGAATGACATTATTGATCTCATCAACTATATGACCATAAATAATTAATTCACTTCATCATTATTTCAAAAACTAATAATCATTTATATTTTATCTTTTTCAACTATATGACCATAAATAATTAATTCACTTCATCATTATTTCAAAAACTAATAATCATTTATATTTTATCTTTTTCATGTTCATCTTGAAATAAATTGATAAAAATATTAAAGATAAATATATTCATCTTTTTACCATCATAAATAATTAATTCACAGTGAGATTCTGACTCGTCCTATTGCTTGGGACCACGTCGATGAGCCCTGAGCACTTGCATCCTCCCTTTTTACTACTCGGCCAAACCCTCTCAGAGCCCCATCGCCCACGAGCACCTGACCTTCTCAGCTGCGTTCATTGAGAGCAAACTTTGCATTTCATTTCTCACCCATCTTGCTCCACCCACTTTTGAGTGGACAAAACATTAACAAAATTCAACAACAACAAAAAATCTCTCATTGTTCCCCCCAAGTGAATTGCAGTGCATTTAAAGAAACAATAAGAAAATCAAATTTCAAATGAGACAACCATCTTAAAAATCGACTTCTGAGCGTTGCATAAATTATCTTTTAAGTTTAAGACAAACTAAAGAAAAAATAACACCTAAATTTATTTATTTATTTTTTAAAAGAAAACCAAAACATGACCTTGATGTAGAGAGATCCCAAGGGACAAGAGCATATGCCACAATTGAAGGTGAGGCTCTGAGCGACTATTCTGAGCAGTGTGTGTGTATATATATAGACACACACATACTTAGCATGCAGATAATTTATTGAAATATTTGAGAAAATCACTTCGACTATTCAATGAATAGGGCATATTAAGTGTAAGTGTTGAGAGAGCGAGTTTTATCACTAACCATTCCCAAAGAAATTTCATCATACATCCACCACATGATGCTTTCCTGCACATCACATAAGCTCGCCATGTAAGAAATACACTAGAGATTGTGCTTCCACAAAACCAACAGAAGAAGAAAAAAAAGTCCAGGAATAAATCTTAAATTCTATTATAGAAAATACAACGGATTAAAAAGTACAAAAAAAAAATACCAGTCGAGCAATTCTCGCCGGAGAAGCAACAAACGCAATAAGTGGATGAATGATGGCTTCCTTTTTGCCCGCATGTTTGAGCGTCTTCTTCTCTACAGATAGAACTAAAGCACATCTACAAATTGGCCAACCATGTTATACACCTTGTTTGAGGAAGTCCTATTTTTCACCTCAAAAAGAGAAAAAAAAATCCCTTTTAGATTTACTCAATGAGCCTTGAAAATGCACTTTTGTCTAGATCGAACCAATGTAAGCAAGCAAATCATCAACTCTCTCGTTGTATGTGTGAAATAATCCACCAAAGATACCACGACCATGGAACCCGGGGTTCTTCTCGAGATTGTGTAATGAACTAAGATGTGAAACCACACTGCACTTTTCAGCCCAACAAGTCTCTGAACAAGTTGGGGTTATTTCCAGTGGGTGTCACACCGACCTGCCTGGCAGTTGCATCCTTGTGCAATGCATCTTGTAGATTTGGACCCTTTTTAACTGCTATCATGGGTTTCTCTGTGTATGAACTCTTATTGGCAGAATAGGTGCCTTCAGAAGCCAAACTGAGAGAAGTGCTGGATACACTTGGTGGCGTATCCATGTGCAGTGCCATCAGATCCTGTGCATTGGCACCACCAGTTTTGACGGTATTATCGAGCGGGCCCAGTGCTGAAGCTGGTTCTATAAGTCCTTCCAACTCTTTGAAGGGATCAATGGTTGGAGCACTTGTAGGGACCGGTTCCCCGAAATCAAGGAGATCAGGAGGAGGGGCAGTTTTATCCTTGGAAGTTCCAGGACTGACAGATCTGGCCACACTGGATTTCTCAGCATTTGTAGAATTTCCTTTGGGTGCCTTCTGGGCCATTGTTGCCTTCTTCTCAGTTTTACTGGCTGAAGCACCAAAAAGCGATGCTGCTAACCTTTGTTTTTCTACTGAAACTTCAGGCTGTTGTCTCCTTGAATCATATGTGATATCTCGTGAATGAGACCTGATGCCATCCTGATGTGCCACGACTCCATTTGTTGTTTTCTCCACTGAGGTAGTGCTAGATGAAGAAGATGAATATGTAGGTTTACCCCATTTCTTCTGAACACCATCAAGTCGAAGCTTAATTCCAGCATCTGCAGAAGAGGCTTCAGGGCCAACAATTAGCTTAGAAGCTTGATTATTTTCTCTGTAATAAGTAGTATCAGGCACTAGAACAAGATCTGTAGTTGAAGTCGAAATGAATGGTTGAGGAATAACAGGTATAGAAGATGGTTTCGGAAGCTCATATGCTTCAAATCTAAGTGAATGACTGGAAGCTTCTTGCTGGTATGGACTTCTAAAGTTGCTTACACCAGACATGCCTAGTCGTTCACTCTCAGGAAGGTATGGATTTGCTCCCTTCTCAATGGATTGTTGAACAAAATTGATCAGGAACGAAAGATCCTTATCAATCTGAAAGAAAACACCTCGTCAGCTTATTGGAGCAGCAAGGAATTAAAAATATTCACTTTCTAACTTAAAATATTTGCCTTTAACTTGAGATGGTTGCAATTGAGTCAGAGCAATTTTCTGAGACCGCATAAAGTTTTTCAGGGAAATTTACAGCTATATTTAGTTTGAAAAAATTTCCAACATTATCAAAAAAAAAAAAAACCTTTGCTATCAAGCCATATTTGCATGAATGTTATCCTTCCATTGAACACTATATAAAGGCAATATCATTGGTAATAATCAAATTAATTAAAACTATATTTTATTACATTAGTAAACTAATAATTTCTTTGATCTCGCTGTCCTATTTACAAAAGATTTACCTCTTCTATAGTCAGAGAAATTAGTAATTTTTAAACATTCTATACCATCTCACCTTGTTCTAGAGTTACAAAGAAATAAAAAGTCAAAAACAGGTTTTGTCATCACCTCATCTTTGACTTAAGAGATTTTGATAGGATGGCAGTCAATGATAATTAAACTTTCAAGAAAAAAATTGCAATTGTACAAACTCTTTACCTGTTACATTCTATAGTTGGATTTGCCTGCATCTTTGGCTATTCTATCTATCAATCAGTAAAATTTAAGTTCATTCATCCATGCAGGAGGATTATTGTTTAGCATCCCCCTCATGATGAAGTTAGATGGAACTTGAATCATAAACCCAATGAATTGCTAGATAATGTAAATTCTAATCCATGCACTTTACACAAGCAAGTCATGATAGCCAGTTGTTCATGATATGTGCACTCATACTCTGATAATATAGCTAATAGGTAGATACTACTGAAGCTTAAACTACAAGAGGAAAAAAAAATCAATTTACAGATTTAGGAAAATCAAACATCCATAACCCAACTATAGAAGACCAATAGCAAAGATAAGATAACTTATGCATGCAATGAATTATGGCAATGCAATTATGAAACTCCATAATGATTACCTCAACATCTTCACAGCTTGCGTCAAGTGGCATGACATTTCCAGCTGCTTGACTATCTAAACACAACAATGCTTGTAGCTCATAAGCACGTTGCTGTAAGTCTGTTGAATGTGATGCAGATAGTTCATCAAGGAAGGACTGACACTGCAAAGGCAATAGAAACAATGACTGCAGTATTAGCAAAAGTATATAATTTAAGCAAGCAAAACCCAATTTTACAATAGAATGAAAAGATCAGCTCAATTATACTCTCTTGGCATACAATGCAAATACAAGTATTACCTCAGGCAACATTTCCACTTTTCTTCCAGCAGCAATCTCAAATGCACAAATCTTCATGATTGCTGATATTGCATAAGCCTATCACAAATTTGAAAGACAGTCCATTGCTAAATAGATGCATTATAATAACAAAATAAGCAGATGAATAGATAAACTACTAGTGGACCCTACAACCAAAACAACGTGTCTATTTTACTGCATTTCCTAAGAGTAAGCAGTCACAGGATTTAGCTTTAGTGCACAAGGTCCATTTGTCTCATATATTCAGGTAATTGTTGCATAAACTCTAACACAACATCTCCTTCACTTGGTCCAAAAGTTTGGGTTGGACGGTTTGATTTGAGGTCTCTGCTGACGTGAAGGCTTTGGTCCCATTTAGTAGAGCAAGAGAATAACACAACAAGCAGGGTGCCGTTGGATCCTCATATGATACAGTGGTTCGTATTAATTATTCTGTTATAGTTTCTTTCTTAAATGGTACACATGAATTCTGACTTGTTCAAATTCACAGACAAAACAAATGAACTTATTATTTTAAAATTTTGTTTTAATTTTAAAATTCATGGCAGGTATGAAAACGAGTGATATCACCCACTCTGATACACATTTGTTTATTAATTATCATCTCCCTGTCACATGGAGTTGAGCCCCATATCAATCCTTAGTTCCAACTAACTTTCATTAAGTGCATTTCCACCACCCTACTCTATTCACCTCCTGCTTATTCTGTTACATTTATTTGATTTTAGCATGCAAATATAATCTTACTGGCTTCTTGGCAGAAACATTAGAAATAAAGTAGAATTTCATAAAAATTTCTCTACAACATAGTTCTTAGGAAAAATTTCCAAATGAACATAAAATAAATCAAATAAGGAGAGAGTTCACTACGGAAAAGAAGTGTGATGAGCATATCAAATAACAAAAATATATAAAAAAAAATAAACCATTAACTACAAGCCAAGTCTTTTGCCTTTGAGATGTATATCAATTTTGCATTTAAAGTAAGGAGAAAGGGTTCCTTTTACTATTGAACTAAGGAAAGCAACTTCTGCTGTATACCACAATGATCCAAATTCTTAAGTGCAAATCATTAAGCCAAAAGAAATGTTACGCATGAATGCTACATCCATGCAAGGTGCTAATAATCCAAAAAAGGAAACAGACATCAATGTTATAGATATGTTAAAAACATTTTAGCATAAGTCTAGATTATTCATTGTACACCAGAACTCTTCTTTATGTCTAGTAGGCTGAGGAATTGTAAATAAAAATGTTAACATATCATAATAAGAGAAGTAAAGTTCTCTGTCACAAGCAAAAACATGATTAAGAGATTAACCTTGACTGTATCGTTGCATAAATGTGCCTCAGTAACATCACATAACTTTCCAATTATATAAGCAGCAGTGTATTTCCCATCTGCAGTTCCATATTCTCCAAGAACCCAGCATATGACCTGAGATTAAATACCATTCTTTAAGAGCATTATAAAGGCTCATAAAATAGGTAACCAAACGAAAAAGTAAAATAAAACAAGAAAAACAGTAGACCTGCAAAAACAAAGAAGGAAGCTTTGGTTCCCCAAGAATGCGCAAGTAAGAATCAACCTGAATATAAGAAATAGAAGTTACGGTTATCCAATAGGAACAAAAAGATGAAAATAAACAATAAAGAGAGATGACTGATGACTCCATGCAGAATGTCTAGTTTTCTGTCATTCAAAAATCTGACCAGACTAACTTGTACAATAAAAAAGGACAACTTTGGTAAATAGAAGTATGAGAAACTTTTTATAGTGAAGTCTGCAGAAATTAGTTGTTTGTTCCAGTTACAAATATTTTAGCAGCAATGTCATATAAAATAGACAGATTTATTGTGTCTATTTGGAGGTGTGAAGCCTGACTGAGGTACAATGCAATTTGATGAGCTACATGGAGGTTTGGGAGTCAAGCTCACCAGTAAGCTCATCAAGGGGCAAGGGGCCACACCATAGCTGTCAAATTCGAACAATCTATGGATTAAGTTTGCAAAGAGTGCAAGGGGCAGCACCCCAGCGAGGATTTTAGGAGTAAATGCAGAAAACTCTGAATTTGGCCAACCTAAACTAGTGTCGTGACAATTGATGGCCTACCACATGCTCTACCAGGCTTCAACCAATTCTGTTGGATGATCAATTTACCAAAAGAGGTGCCATCCAATGGTGCTAGTCTAATATTCAAGTGCTTATTAATCCATCCTGGTGTTCCTAACCCATCTTCTAAAAGTTGTGAATCAGTCTTATATGGCATATCATCAATAATTACATAATCCACTTATTATGAGTTTTGGTATGTGTATGAGCCATATATCATAGGAAAAAACCATCTCATGAATATTGTAATGTAGAGGTGTGATGTAATGCATATTTGACAATAACATAAAAAAATATTCACATAAGATCATGGTCTCATAGATGTAAGGAAGCTTGTGAACCATACAAAATCTCTCTTCCTCAATCTTGTTTCCTTCAATGTTTTTTTTATCTTCACTTGTGTTTCTTACTTTCACACTTTCAAGGAGATTGCCGTGTTCCAACAACTAGTAACAGAACTATCACATCTCTAGGAATTGGTATCAAAGTGATACCACAATTCTAACAAAATTCAAAAAGTGAGACATTAATTCCAGTTAATCTACCCATGATAAGTAAAAAATCTAGTATCCACAAACTTACTGCAGAGGATCTAAGTTGACTGTCAGCACCTTCATCATCCTCTCCAAATCCTTCAGCAATTAGTCGCATTAAATTATGTGCAACTCTAGAATTAACAAGATCGCCTGCATGCTCAAAGACCTTATTCATTGTCTGGGAAGTAAAAGATAAGTCATTAGTTAAGAGACAACTCTAGGATATGTTTTAGACAAAGGTACAAAACGTAATAAAATTAAACAACATGGAGTATTACTTGGATAAACCATTGGTTGCTTGGTGCAAATTGTTCAGCAAGCTCAACACAACGTGATGCAATATCTGCCTTGTAGTGATTATCATCGATACTTATCAAATAATCAATCATACGTTCAACTATTACTTCGACATTTGAGGACTTTGTCATTTTATAGAGTAATTCAAAGGTCTTGCGCTTTAAGGTATCATCAGGATCCTGTAGAAATCAATCCATGCAAACTGAGTCAGTAAATCACATTTCATATTTAGTATTTGGCAATTGCTAGGTAGTTAATAATTATCACTGCTACATAATTGTGTGTCCGAAACATATATACATGAATGTTATTTTTTCCGAGGAAAGTAAGCTTGATTGTAAACAGAACAGAATAATCATTAGTATCAATCCACCAGAAGAAGATGATTAATTATCCCACAGATCTACATTGACAAACCAGGGTTCAGTAGGCTTGAACTGTCTGTGATTGATTACTGAAATCCATGTATGCTATTTTTACCAAAAGCAACATAGTTATGCATTCTGTGACTTTCTATCAATGAGAGTATGAAGCAAGATCATGTAAAATTTTGTTGTCGAAATTATACAGATATAAGCAAAGCAATAAAGGATGTTACAATGCAAACAATAACCTGTGTTATAATTTATGTATCAAACTGTAGCCAATAGATAAGCAACTAGCCTATTATCTCCTTTCAGATTGTGTTGCAAAACTATAGTTAGTGATGTCTCAACTATCAACTACCTATTTGTCAATAGTGGTCCATCTCTTTAACCTGTATCCTATGCATTATATTACCTTTCTTCTGTTTATTTCTGCTTGCTAATACCGTGCATTCTATTTTCTGTAACCACCCTACCCTCTAGGTTTCCCCAGTCAATTGTGCTTATTTTTGTCAAGCTTAATTTACAGTTGCATGTATATTATCGAAGTCAAGTAGATCATAGTAATTGGATGTTTTTTAATCAAAATCCAATATATAGATCATTATTCTATATTAGTAGTTCATGTTTGGCTTTTAATAATACTGTTCTCCTGTGCGTATCTAGGCTGTTTTTCATGTTTTCCAATTTTGATGCTTGTCAGTATGGGGCATGGCCAAACAGTTAGCTGTGGATCTCATCCAAGACTATAAGAGCATAACATTTCATAGCTTGGAAACATACATCACATTCAATCACTTATTGGAACGTATAAGAAAAGCAAATTTTGAATGGGGAATTATCATTGCTAACAACAATAATATATATATATATAAGCACTAGCAAGAAAATACTTCCAAGAGGCATGGACAAGAAATTACTTCCAACATAACGCAGCATGTGCATAGCATGCAACATCAAGCAACCTGATGGGGACCGTTTGATTACTACTAATAGAATGGTAGATTGCAAGAAAATGCCCAAGATGATGTACATAGTTCATTCTTATGACTTGTCAACCTTTTCACTAACTAATAAGTAGCATATACTCTTGCTACAATTGTAAGCAAATACCAAGTCAGGTGATTCAGAGTTAGAAACTAATATAGAGATCAACACATACAATTTCTCTTGAGAAAATATCTCATGAGAGAAAAATATCAGTATTTCCATTAAGAATGTTTTTGAGAGAGTATCCATCACCTCTAAGCAATCAATAACAGCAAGTTGGTGTTCTTCAGCAATATCTGGATTTATTTTAATAAGTCTTCCAAGTGCGTCAATGCCCATGTATTTGAGGTTATGACTGTCACTCTGCCGAACAAAATAACCACATAAGATATAGCAAAATATCATCAACCAAAAATGAAAATTGGGCATGCCTTCAAAAACTTGGAAGTGGCTTCTATAGCAGCATCCATCAATTTAACATTTGGATAGATTGATGAGACACAACATATACATTCATATAGCACAGCATTTCCAATGTTGCTTGATGTTTCACATTTCCTGAATAAGTCACTAAGTACGTTATAAATTTGGCCACTTGCTTGCTTATCACCACTACCGAGTAATGCAAGAATCTTTAGTAGTTTTATCTGCAAGATAAAATATAATGCTACCAAAATTAAGCAGGAAAAAAATAACTTGAGTTAGAGATAAGGTATTCTATGTAGCAGGGTACCTGAATAAATGGAGCAGGCATTTGATGATAATCATATGTCTTTGGAAGTTTTCTCTCAGCTACCTGCTTAAGAATGCTGGCAAAGCTGGCGACAAGATCCTTGTATGAATTTACATCTTCAGTGATGAGATCAAAAAGAGGGCAAAGTGTTGCGCCCATCACTCCAGGATCACTATCACACAACCTCTGAGACAAAGATCAAAGGCAAATGGGTTAACTCCTCAGAAAGGCTTGTCAGATATGATAAGAACACTTAAATAATGGATTAAAAAACTGTATTTTAGATTGATTAACAAAATAGTATACCTATTAAAAGAATATCTTTAAATACTATAGTATCATATCACAAAACAAACCAAAAAGAAAGTCACAATGCTTAAGTTGTCAACTGACAAAACACAACAACATTCAACTCTAGATTTAACACTGATTAGTTCCTCTTCTCCTCAACTGATGTTGCATTTTGATTCATATTCAACTTGTCTTAACAAGGATTTATCCAACTGGCATAATCCAGGAAAGATAAATTTATTTTCTTTGTGCTTCCAAATTTATCTAGATGCTTAAGCAAATGAAGCGAAGAGACACAATAATACATATTCCTGAAACAACCTAGGACCAACTAGAATGCTTTGCTTATTCTGGATTTTGTTTTGTTTTCCTGAAGCAAGTGAAGAGACACAATAATACATATTCCCAATAAGTTGGATAAGCAAACTCAAGATGTTTCGAAAGGGATATACTGACTGAACTAAAGCAAAAAGGCTGACACTTAGAAAATAGAAGGTTAAGAATTTATAAATGATCCCTTAATACTTTTCCATAAAACCAAACATCAGCAATCATTGTGAAAATATTTCAGTTGTTTACATCTAATCCATGCCATTGGGGTGTTATGGTTCATCTGGCTTGAATATTCTGAACGCAAGGTCTATTCTTTCGTTATGCTATGTTTGCTTTATTTAGTGTGATAGTGTCACCTACATTATCTGAAGCATCACTTGTTCAAGTACCTAATAAAAGGTAAAAGGTCCAGATATGTTACGAACTTCCGATGCTGATGCGATCATGACTAATTGCCAAGGTAGCATTTAATGAATAAAGATAATAGTGTTACATAAATGTAATCATCAAGGCAAAGGGAGCATATTTCTATGCAACCAGAGAAAAACTACAATACCATTCTTTTGCGAGCAGGAATTGAATGTAGGTGGCTTCAGTAGCAAATTACAATGTCATACAATACATGCAAGCAGGCAGGATATGGGGAAAGCAGATACCTTTCTGAAGTTGGAAATGAGGTGGGACACGGAGGCGGGTGAACGTTGGTAGAAGCGATGGAGTGTCATCACGGCCTTCTTGCGCACGGTTTCCTTTGGATGAGCAAGGAGGTCAACCACCTGAGGAAGAACAGCAGGGATAGTCTCCTCGTTGATGAGCTTGCAGGCGGCAGTGAGGGCAGCGCAGACAACCAGATAGTTATCCGAGCGGAGGTCCTTCTGGATAGTATTGATGATTAGTATGATCAGATCATGATCGTCGTTGAGGAATAGGGTGACGGCGAGGTAGCCGGTACGCTTGAGAGGGAGGGAATCGTCGTGGGTCATCTTGACAGCGTGGATGTAGCCAAAAGAGGCGTCATGGCCAAGCATCTCGGCGTAGACGAGGCGAATAATATAATCCTTCATCCTGCGTCGCGGCACATCGGGCTCGGCGATCCTGCGTCGAAGGGACTCGATCTCCCGCAGGATGATGCGGTCCTCTTCCGCCTTGGAGCGCGCCTCTCCGATCGACTTCACCAGGTCCAGAAACTCCTTGGACTGGCCCGCCCACGCGCCGCCCTGGGAGCCCATCGCCAGCTCCCTCCCGATCGTCTTCAGCTGCTCCATCTGCGCTTATCTCTGCCGCTTTAATCTCTCCCAATTCCACCGGATTCACCAAGCCAAAACCCTAGGACGTACTCCTCCGTGACGGATCGAAATGCTCTGACGACGCAAACTGATCCTAATTCCAAGCCGTTCGCGAAGATTCAGCGCATCGAAGGCGTGAATGCTGATGAACCCGGATCGAATCGGGAGGAGTGCGCAATCGAGACGGAGATCGAGCTTGAATCTGAGATCTGGAGAGACGAACGGAGACAATAAAAGAAACGAGATTTTGGTTTTCCCTTTTTCTATTTATCTGTTTCCTTTCCTTTTGTTTGTTTATAGCTCTGATTTTTCAACCAAAAAAAACTTGGGAAAATGGTCATTTTTCAAAAAAAACCTATTAGCTTTAGAATTGACAACACACCTCTAGAGTTTTAAAAACCTAATCCGGCAACAACAATGGATGTAAGGAGGAATTGAAATAATGACATTCCATACTTATTAGAAATTAATCATAGATATATTGACAGTAATATTCTTGTATAAAATATTAGTAGTCTAAGGTAATTTTTAATATGATTAATTAAGTCAGGTTATGTCATATTAGTCTTTAACCTTATATTAAGTGTATATGAATTTAAGAACCCATAAAGTTTTTAAGTGTGTATAAATTTAAGAACACAGAAAGTCGAGCGAAAGACGCAACTAGCGAGAAGGACGATGCAGGAGAGAGCCAACGGAGCTCGATGCGTCCGAGGGACGAGGTATTACGGGAAAGTACGCGGGCGGATAAAAAGGAGGCTTGGAGCGTTTCTGAGAGACGAGAAGCCGGAGCGGAAGATTGCTCGAAGTTCGGAAGTTGGGTTTGGGCGAGTCCTATTCCGGATGGCCGAGATCACCCAAACGAGTGACCCCGGAGCAAAAGATTCGGACCAAGGCGAGCAGAACCGGAGCGAAAGACCAGGATCGAAAGTCAATAGAAGGTTGACTTTCTTGATCCGGGCGCCTGGACCCGGATTGTTATCCAGATCGTGTCAAACGCGATCCATTGCGACAGGGATAAAGTTGTATACCTTTTCAGGAGTCCCGACCAGGACTATAAATATAATCTTAGTTTCAGAAGCTAAAACAGAACACTCGTAAATGACTTTTTCTGTCTAGTAGTTTGTTTGTTGAATCCTTTAATTGATGTAAATAGGTTTCTCCACCTGAAGGAGAATTTAGTTCGTTTTTCAACTTCTTTGGATTAACAATCTCTCCGATTGTAATCAAATAAAACCTTTCATGTCTCTTTTAATTAATTTTACTTTCTTAATTTTTATGCAAATATTTAATTAAGTTATAACATCCGAGGAAGATTCATTTAATTTTATAGCATTATTAACACTCCTCCCACCCGCCCCTCATTAAGTAGCATTGTAAAAGAGATTTATTTTAAAAAATAATAGAATGGATTAATATTTTTAAAATGACAAAAAATATCATTATTTTTTATTATTTAAGGACATTTTTTATTAAGAAAAAACAAAATAATACACTATCATATTCTATAATATCAGTTATCATTTATAGATTATCAATCACTATTCCAAAGGTTAATAGTCGTCCATGATTTATCCCTTCTATGTTGATCCAGGGATGAATTGATGAGGGCGCTGGGGACAAACGTATTTATCTTTTACCACCAATGAGATATCAAATACTCTATTATAATATAATAGGGTATAGTACATGAAGCTCTAATTGATCTGGAATTGGATCCAATCATATTGAATTTATTCCATACAATCGTAAGACATCTTTGATTATTAAAATTCTAAATAAACTCTTTTTTTCTAATATGTTATATCAATGTCATATTAAAAATATAAAAAATTACTATTCTTTCCTATAAAAAAAATCTCTTATAACCCTTTTTAGATTACACATAAATTTCACCACTCATCTTAGAATAAAAACCTCAAACCTTACTTCCATAATGATTCGAGTACTTTTATTTATTTATTTTCATTTTACAATAACTTCTTAAAAAATTTACATTAGAGATGCTTTATTTGCATTGCAAAAGATAATTTCAGTGAGTTGAACCGTGACTTTCACATAGTAGTAATTTTTTTTAATCAATTTTTTTAGGTTGATAAAAAGACAATACATAGTTATTATAATAGTTTTAAAATAATTTAATACGAATGGTACTTTTTTATATTTGCCCTTCTAAAAAGTGTATGAAGGGAGAAGAAAAATTTGTGATAAACTTCAGGGGCCAAATGAATTTTCTTCCTCCTCGCACTGCGACCAGCGGCAGCCCGACCGGTTCATTCGAGTAATGAATGCCACCTCTCCTCACGTCATCTCGGCCCGCCGCCATCTCGCTCCTCCGATCCTCCGTCCGCCGCCGTGATCCCGCCGCCTGCCGCCATCTCCACGCTCACCTCATCAAGTCCGGCGTGAGCCGCTGGCCCCCGTACCCAACCGCTCTCCTCGATGCCTACGCCAAATCCGGCCTCCTGTCGGACGCCCACCGGCTGTTCGACGAATCCCCCCACAGGGACGCCGTCTTCTATTCCTCCTTCCTCTCCGCCCTCTCCAACTCTGATCGCCCTTCCGATGCGCTTCTCCACTTCCGCCGCATGGTTTCCGCGGACGCCGTTCCTCCCGACGGATTCATCTTCGCCACCCTCGCGAAGGCCTGCTCCCGTGCCGGCTCCCTTCGTCTCGGCAAGCAAGTCCACGCCCACTTCCTCTCGTCTCTGTTCCACGACGACAACGTCGTCAAGTCTTCTCTCGTAGACATGTACTCCAAGTGCGGCGCCGTCGTTGACGCTCGGAAGGTGTTCGACACAATTCCCGAGAAGAATCTCGTCTGCTGGACTGCTATGGTTTCCGGATACGCTTCCAATGGCCGAAAGGCCCGAGCTCTGGAGCTGTTCGACCAAATGCCGCACAGAAACATCTTCGCCTGGACAGCTTTGATCTCTGGCTTCCTTCAGAGCGGGGAAAGCTTCCATGCGGCCAAGAAGTTTGTAGAAATGCGGAGGCAAGAAGTGGAGATCGACAATGCCTTTGTTCTCTCAGCCGTCATTGGCGCTGCCGCCGATTTAGCGACGCTACAATTGGGCAGGCAGCTCCATGGGCTCATGTGGGCACTTGGGTATGAATCAAGCTTCATAGTCGGGAATGCTCTTGTGGACATGTATGCAAAGTGCAGCGATATCGACTCCGCGAGATCTGTCTTCCTAAGCCTCGCCGTGCGAGATGTCGTTTCTTGGACGACCATGGTTGTGGGGGAGGCACAGCACGGCCGAGCTGAGGACGCATTGCAATTGTATGATCATATGATTCTTGCAGGAGTGCAGCCCAATGGTGTGACTTTTGTTGGATTGATCTATGCTTGCAGCCACGCCGGGCTTGTTCAAAAGGGGCGGGAATTGTTCGATTTGATGGTTGAGGAGCACGGCATTAGGCCTTCGTTGCAACACTATACGTGCTTGTTGGATCTTCTCAGTCGGTCGGGGCATCTAGCTGAAGCAGAACATGTCATTGAGTCGATGCCGTATGTGCCTGACGAAGCTATCTGGGCAGCCCTGCTGAGTGCTTGTATGAAGCATGGCGATACACCGAGGAGCATAAGGGTGGCCGATCGGTTGCTGAGTATGGATCCGAAGGACCCTTCGACCTACATCTTGCTGTCCAATGCATTTGCTGTTGCCGGAGTATGGGAGTCTGTGGTCAGAGTGAGGAAGTTGATGGATGATATGGAGATCAAGAAACAGCCAGGTTACAGTTGGATTGACTTGGGCAAAGAGAGCTGTCTGTTTACGGCCGGAGAAATTCCGCATGATATGAGAGTCGAGATCGTTCAATTGCTCGATGAACTGGCCATCGAGATGAGAAGGAGAGGATATGTGCCGGACGCAAGGTCGGTTATGCACGACTTGGAAGAGTGCGAGAAAGAGCAACAACTGTTCTTGCATAGTGAGAGATTGGCTGTTGCCTTTGGGCTTCTCAAGTCGATCCCAGGAACCACAATCCGGATCGTGAAGAACCTTCGCGTTTGCACAGACTGTCATACCGTTCTAAAGTTGATCAGTGCCATAACTGGGAGGTCGATAGTTGTGCGAGATGCAAATAGGTTTCACCATTTCGAATGCGGAAAGTGTTCTTGTGGAGATTTTTGGTAACCTCGTATGACCTTGTGCAAAGACGAATTGCTGAACCTGCACGAAGATTCTGAATATCGGTGAATTTAATGTAACATGTTTATGCATTGGACACATGCAATCTTTTCATGTTGCAGCCTTCTCAAAACATTTTTAAAGCAATTGTATGATGAAATCGGAGAAGACACTCAAAAGCATAAAATAAGTAGTAACAGAATCATAATTTTGTTGGAAATGACACAGGAACCCATCAACAGCAATTAGCAATTATCTCTCTCGATACAGAAAAAGGGTACAAGAACGTTACAAAGGATCGGTTTGATAAACCGTGAAGATACCATGACAGTGAAAGACTAAGGCCATAATCGTCAACAACAACATAAACTAGTACTAACCAACAAAATCGTTGGATGTCCGTGATGGTACTCCCTTCTACAAACAAAGATGTTGCATAGATGCAACGTTACTAGAGGAGAATCAAATTTATTTATGTTCCTTCAAGTTTTTCGCAGGATGATGCAAATCCTAAAATTTTCGGGCATGGCTTTCTTATTTGTTGTGTAAACTTCTTGCAAACAATGAGACTTGCTGGCTTTCGGAATCAGCAACAAGGAAATATTAGTGCAATGCTTTACCTTCGGCATGAACAGGTTAGTTGCATTGTAAATATAGCTCGACCCATCCAGATCAAACCCCAGAAGTAGCATTACTGGCAATTGCCTGCAAAAAGAAAGCCTTGGTGTTTGGATCACTAGAAAACTGGCCCAAAGCTGCTATAGTAGCCGTGTTGCTCCCTACTTTCTCAATCCCCCTTGATATCATGCAGTTATGGTGGGCTTCGACAACAACCATTACACCATCATTGAGGTTAGAATAAACTGCTTCTGCTATTTGTCTGGTTAATCTCTCTTGAACTTGGAGTTTGCAAGCAAAGAAATGAACCATTTGCTGCAAAGCTGACCTTTCGATATAAATACCTTCTTGTTTGGTCAAGTATCCTATGTGTACAACACCATGAAATGGTAAGAGATGGTGCTCACACAGCGAGAAGAAAGGAATGCTTAGCTCTGTCTTCATCTCATTCTTGCTGTCAACATTTCCATCTTTCAGAACACAAGAGCTCACTTTACAGATATCAAGGCTGTTCAAATCTAAGCCCCAGTTATAGCTCTTAAAATTCAGAAGCCATTGGACATAACGGTACGGAGTGCCCAAGAGTTCTTTCCTCGAAGTATCTTCACCAAGGGAGTGTAGAATTGAAGCAACCGCAGCCACCATAGAAGCCTGTGAAACTGCTGTAGTGGAAGAAGTCTTTTCATTTTTGAAGTTTCTCGCACAGTCTCCATTGGACATGGGTACTTCAAGAGACCTTGAGGGGCACCAGGAAGAAACATGAGAATGGTTTGTATCTCCTCCTTCGATGATTGCACCACTTACTTTCAGAAGAGAAGTGAAATCATCCCACAAAGAGTTCTTCCCTTCCTTAAAAACTCCAGACCTGGAAGAAGCTAAAACTGTTCCCCAACTTTGCATATCTGATATGGTCGAATGAGTAAAATTGCTGTCACACAAATGGCTAAATTTCATGTGCCAACATTGAAGAGAGACAGCAACACCGGCCGGGTTAATGCTGTATTGCAATGCTGCACAAACTTCACTTGCTAGTCTTTTAGGATCCTGAAACCTCCTTGCAAATACATCTGCAACTCGCGACAGCTTACTCAGGCCGACGACACGCCCTCCGGATGGCACATAGCCAACATGGCACTTGATGCTAAATGGAAGCAAGCAAGACTCACAGTAGGAAAACAGGTTGATGTCGCGAACAACCACTAGCCCACCAACCCCTCCTGCATGGCCGACTCCCGGATTCAATCCAGCTTCTGGAAACAAGGCACCCTGCACAATGTCTTTCGCCTTTTGTTTGTACCCTATTACAGAAAAGATTGGCTCAAATGAAGAAATTGATTGAACTATGCCATACACCAATACAAGCCACCAGTTCCTTACAGATCTTTTTGTGCATTGGTAATTCAGTAATTTGTAACACAAGTAACAGGGCAAATTGTAGGATAAGAATGCTGATAAAATGGATTTTATTCGCGGGTATGAATTGAAGTTTTTGATTCGGATAGTTAATCCAAACAACACAAGTTCTGAAGATTTCTTTACCAAGCAGAGAGAAGCAGAACATTCCTTATCTAAAGCGGAATAGAACAACTACTAAGCTTTGTCTCTATGATGTCAACATAGCATACTACTAACTACTTATCCTTGTAAAGAAAGCATTTTGGTTGCCAACAACTACACAGCAATCTACTCACCAAATAAAGGATATTGGGAAAGCGATGGAAGATATCTAAAGCGAGTGGTTATGTTTTCTAAACTAAAGAAACGGAAGATGACCGACAGATCTTGAGAAATGCGGAAGGACGAAAAAAAAAAGGGGGGACCAACGGAGTAGCAGCAGATTTACAATAAAACGATCGCAAACCTCTGGTTCCTCCGCGGAAGGCCTCGGCCACGCGATGCGGCGTCCTCCGGAGGCCTTCTCGCTCGTGATCCTCTCCGAGGCCCTGCAGCAGCGCCTTGACGGCCTCCTCGATCGAGAGCGCGCGCTCGGCCTCCGACGCCAGCAGATCCGTCGCCTCCTCCTCCCATTTGGCTCCGCCTTCGAGGTCGTCCAAGCAGCCGGAGCCGAGCGCGCCCATGCCGACGCCGGAACGAGAGTGAGAACGCAGGAAATTGGAAAGAGAGGTCGCCCCTCGAGAGGACTGAGGAGATATTCGTGGTTCGATGAAACGCAATGCGATTCTTTCTATTTATAGCTCTTTTATAACAAATATAACCATGAAGTAAAATATAATATCCTCGGTAATAATATTTCTGACAGGGCATCAAAAGATTATATATTTTTTAAATAAAATGCCCTTTTGATAATCATAATAAAATAAAGATTTTTTTTTTAAAAAAAAAATTATCTCATCAGGTAGTTTTAAACACAAATAATTTAGGATAAAAACTGCTGTAAATAATGAAAATTTTAGGAGGAAAATTATTTTTCAATAAAATATTTTTTAATAATAAAAAATAAAAGATACTTTTATTCTTTTACTAAAAAATAATAATTTTCAACAGACAAGTTGACGCTTTACAGGTGTAGTTCGATGGAGTTCATATCCTCTGTCTTCATTTTTGTTTATCCTCATGTTTCAGTGTCGATCAGACGGTTCAGATTATATTTCAAGAATATCTTGTACATCACAAAGATATTACACATATCATAAAGATGTCATGATGACTTGAGATATAATCTAAATCGTCTGATCGGTACTGAGATATGGGGACAGAGAGAAATGGAGACAGAGGATCTGAACTGAGTTCGGTGGAGATCGGATGCTTCCAAAACTTGGAAAATATTTGCAAATTCTATTACACGAATAATAATTTTGTGTTATAAAAAAGAACATCTATTTTTCTTAAAAAATATTTTTTATTTAAATAAAAAACATCGATGAAGTAATCAGTCAATTAAAAACCATAATCAAGGAATTGAAATCATTTCTGGTAATAAATAAATAAGAGGGGGTTAAATAGTTAATGATAGTGATAAGGTTAGAGTGTGACAATATCTTATTTTTGTTGTAAAAAATATTTAAAATGACAACCATCCTACGTTTTTCATTTTTAAAGTACTATTTCAGCGCAAACTAAATTTTAATAAAAAATATAAAAAAAACTTCAATCATCTATTTAACACTATATTTAATAACTACAAATTTATAATGATTACAATGTGAATATTATTGAAATAAATCTATTTAATATTATATTTGACACGGTGGGAAAAAAATCCATCAAGTATGAGTTAAAAGGCGAGAATAATAATCGATGTAGAGATCAAAGTTAAGATGACAAAGGTAAGAAATCGTCTAATCATTAGTGTTTGTCGAGCGGGTCTGAAGGGTCTGATCAGCCTAGAGGTTCATCTGAGCAGATCGCTCGTCCAATCGAGACGACTATGGAGAGGGCATCAGATGTTCACAATTAATCAAATGAAGGATAATCCGACCAGACCGCCTGTCCGATCGGGCGAGGAATGACCTACTGAGCCGAGCGATCATAGAAAGGAACAGCTGAGATCAACCAGATGGGGAATCCCGGCCGAAAGGCCCTCCTCCCACTTGGCCAAACAGTGGGATTTCTTACTTAGCTTATTACATCTTTTTTAGAGTTTGTGCCGCTGATTGTAGGATATGGCCAACAGGTAAATTGAATGACGAAATCTTCCACTGTTATATCAGGGATTTGCACACCCTGTTAAAGAATGATGTCAGTGATATTTTTTTGGCATATCTTTTCGTAGGATAGTTAAGAAAAAGTGCACGTACCTTGGGAAATATGTACATCTGTTACTGGAGTACTATATAAAGAAGGATCCATGTACCCGCGGAGATAAATTTTAAATCCTAAAACTTAAATCCTAAACTTTGTTTATTGTCTTACTACTATTTCAATAACTGATTTGAGCATCGAAAGATTAACATTGAGGATCCTTTTCCTAATTCAATACTGAAGTTCTTAGTTTTATGTGGCAAAAGACGATTCGCTCGCCTCCAGCGCCCCCGCCAACCGGTCTCTAGGCCAACACGGAGGATGTAAATCACGGGTGACTACTAACTATTAGTGCAAATGGCCAAGACAAGGGGAAGGTTATATTCGGTCACGATGAGTTTCGACCCCAAGATCTTATATAGTAACATCCCATGTCTTAACTATCACACCGCTCGAGAACTTCTTAGTTTTATATAGCATAACAAAGCATAATTTTCACGCGATTAATTGCGGAACCATATTTTCAATCAGTCATCTTCACTATTTCGAGATCGGATCAATATTTAATATATGTGACAAACAGAGGACAACTTTATTATTTTACGAGATATGTTTGGATATGTTTTTTTTTAAAAAAATTATAGATATACAGATCAAAGAATAACCTTGAGATATCAGATTTGGCCCATCAAATAAATTTTAAAAAAATCGATAACTCCTGACACGGTAATTTAAATGTTGGGACAACCCTGCAGCATTCTAGATATTCTAGATATTGATTGCTTAAAAAATACGATAACTTCAGCATCAAATGTTGAGAAAGATATGAGCAGAAGAAGGGGACAATGGCAGCAGTGGAATGCCCATCTCAAATTCTCAATCTCAAGGCTCGGGCGATTTATTTAATTGATCAATAATTCGATCCAGATCCAGATCGGGGGCGATCACACTATTAAATTGCACGCCACAGATCTAATTATTTCCTGCACCAAATATTTTTATATCATTAAAAAGGTATCCAATGTTCAAAAAGATGCCAGACAATTACAATACTATAGTAATTTTGACGAGCATCCTTGTCATCACCAAGCTTTTGCTCGAGGCATTGTGGTGTAGTAGTGTTGTCTATAGGTGATCATCTAATTGGTCTCTTTGATTCTACAAATCCACATCTTTCTTCTCCAATCCTCCCATCCATGGGGCAAAAAATAGTTGTTATATCAATAGTATTATTATACTGAACCGGATAAGATATTTAAGTATTACCCATTTCACATATTTAACTTTATTAATTTTAAAAACATTGAGAATTTTTTTTTAACTCCAGAATGGCATAAAAACCTTATACTTTTACAGTAGTCATAATCCAAATTATGTCCCTCGTTTGTTAACGTGACGAACATGCATACCCTATTACATGTGAATCACTTGTTACTTAAATTAAACATGATTAAATAATATAATCTTAGATAAATAATTAAGGTTATCAACTGATGCGGCGATGGAGGGAGGCGACCTGGCACTCGGTCAACTGTCAAGGCGGAAGTCAAAGTCAAGATGATCAATGTCTGGATATCAAAGAGTCGAACGGAGGACAATTTCAATGGGCGGTCGGGAGGTCAGGCCACGACCGGCGGGAGATGGGTCCAAGCAGACCTCCATTCCGGCTCAAGATGATACACAAGACAACTAACTGACGCTTAATACGAAGCAACAGGACGCCGAGGGAGATCACATAGCTGGTCTGAACGGGGGGAGGATATGTTACAACACAGTCACCGAATAAAAGAACCACGGATGTCGATAGAGCGCAGTGGTCCCGACCGAGTGGCTACCGCGCTTGGCCCAACAGCGAAACCTGGCCATGGGCAGAGCGGAGTCTCGGCCGAGAGGCTACCTCGCTTGGCTAAGCAACGAGACCACTGTAGTATCTCTCGACATCCTTTTGGGAGATAGTGCCGCTGACACAAGGCATGGTCAACAAAAGGATTGTACGACATCTTCTACTATCACGTCAAGGATATGCATGCCCTGTTAAGGTATGGTGTCAGATGTACTTTCCTGACAAGGTCTTTCATGAGACACATGGGAGAGTGTGCCCATACCTCGAGAAGTGCGCACGCTGCCCACCAGGGCTCTATATAAAGGGGGTCCATCATCGGCAGAGGTACACATTATCTACTGTTTGCGCATAGTGCTGTTGTTGCTCTGCTTCTCCATATTTTTCGGTGACTGACTTGAGCATCGGAGAGCTAACGTTAGGGACCCCTTCCCTGACTTAACACTGACGTTATTTGTGTTACAGAGCGGAGCGAGATCCACAGCCGATAAGAGAAGCCACCACCTCCCCAACTTTCCAGCTTCCCGCATTCGGACAGGATCATTTTGGCGTCGTCTGTGGGAACACAACTTACATCCGAATGAAAAGATGGAAGACGCTGGACGATTCACAACGGTGATTCTAACACAAGAGGAGCTTGACATATTGTTACAAGCCCAAGCGGTGAAGATAGTGGAGCAACAGCAACAACAGGCGCTGGCCGAGCGCCAAGCGTAAGAGCCTGCAGCCTCAGTAGCGGATCGCCAAGCTGAGCAAGGAGACCAAGTGGAGCAAGTCTCCACTCGGGGACTGAACAAGAAGCCGACCGACACGTATGGGGAAGCGCCCAATGCACCTATCCCCTTCCACCGATCGTTGTTCAGAACTCCATCGGGGAACGTGGCCGAGCAAACAAGGACTTGAGGTCATCTTCCGATGATGTGCCCATTCGAGACACAAGGAAGGGGAAGACACCCAGGGAGGACGATTCATCCGAGCGAATCAATCAACAATTTTCAGAGTGGATTTTGAACGACCCTCTGCCCCGGCATTATACTCCACTAGCGATCGGAGAGTATAATGGAACTACTGACCCGAACGACCACTTGGCCAAATTTAACAATGCAGCCACACTTCATCAGTACACCAATGGAGTGAAATGTCGGGTCTTTCTCACCACTCTCTCCAGGTCGACACAATGTTGGTTCAAGAGGTTGTCATGCGAATCAATCCACAGCTTCAAGGACTTCTGAGCAGCTTTTCTACACCATTTCGCGAGCAGTAGTCGCCACCAAAAGAGCGTGAACTTGTTCTCACTAAAGCAAGGGTCTAGGGAAGCAATGAAGGTCTACATTCAACAAATGCCTTTATATATATATAAGAATATGATACAATGAGTCCATACAACAATCATCAAATGATTGGCTCTAGAACTCTAACTAACAGCATGGTCGATAGACGGATCGTATGACAGAAGCTTCTACTATCGCGTCAGGGATACGCATGTCCTATTAAGGTATGGTGTCAGAGGTACTTTCCAGACAAGACCCTTTCATAGGACACATGGGAGAGCGTGCTCATACCTCGAGAAGCACGCACGCTGCCCACCGAGGCTCTATATAAAGAGGGGTCCATCACCGGCGGAGGTATATGTTATCTACTGTTTACGCATAGTGCTACTGTTGCTCTGCTTCTTCACATTTTTTTGACGACTGATTTAAGCGTCGGAGGGCCAACGCCGGGGGCCCCTTCCCTGGCTCGACACTGACGTTATTTGTGTTGCAGAAGTGGAGCAAGGTCCACAGCTGGTAAGCGAAGCCACCACCTCCCCAGCTTTTCAGCTTCCCGCTTTCGGATAAGATCATTTTGGCGTCGTCTGTGGAAACGTAATCTGCATCTGAATAAGAAGATGGAAGACGTTGGACGATTCACAATGGTGATACTAACACAAGAGGAGCTTGACATGTTGATACAAGCCCAAGTGGCGAAGATAGTGGAGTAACAACAACAACATGCGCTGACTGAGCGCCAAGCGCAAGAGCCTGCAGACTCAACAGTGGGTCACCAAGCTGAGCAAGTCTCCACTCGGAGACTGAACAAGAAGCCGACCGACACGTTTGGGGAAGCGCCCAATGCGCCTATCCCCTTCCACCGATCGTTGTTCAGAACTCCATCGAAGGAACGTGGCCGAGTGAACAAGGACTCGAGGTCATCTTCCGATAATGCGCTCGTTCGAGACACAAGGAAGGGGAAGGCGCCCAGGGAGGATGATTCGCCTAAGCGAATCAATCAACAATTTTCGGAGGGGATTTTAGACGACCCTTTGCCCCGACATTATACTCTACTGGCGATCGAAGAGTATAATGGAACTACTGACCCGGACGACCACCTGGCCAAATTCGACAACGCAGCCACACTTCATTTGTACACCGATGAAGTGAAATGTCGGGTCTTTCTCACCACTCTCTTCAGGTCGGCACAACGCTAGTTCAAGAGGTTGTCGGACGAATCAATCCACAGCTTTAAGGACTTCCGAGTGGCGTTTCTACATCATTTCGCAAGCAGTCGTCGCCACCAAAAGACGAGCGTGAACTTGTTCTCACTAAACCAAGGGCCTAGGGAAACATTGAGGGCCTACATTCAGCGCTTCAATCAAGTGGTCATGGGCATCACAGCAGTCTCCTTAGACATATTAGTGAACGCCTTCACCTAGGGGTTCACCGAAGGGGAGTTCTTCCGATCGCTCATTCAGAAGCCGCAGAGGCACTTCGACCACTTGCAAAGGAAGGCGACAGAATACATAAACCTGGAGGAAGTCCAAACGACCAGAAGAAAAGGAGGTGACGATTGAAGCTGCAGCAGTGCCTGAGCGGCGACTGCCGAGCAACCTTCAGCCACCAAAGGGGCCTCGATTGGGCGAAGCACAGCCAAACCACGAGCCCAGAATGCATGCCATGCAGCATGTGGCAATCGATCACCCAAAGGCTGCAAAAGGCAGGGCATGGACATCAATATTTTGCTCTTTCCACCAGTTACTAACACACAACACCGGGAATTGCTACGATCTGACTCCAGTAGAAAGTTGGTCAGCTCAGAGAGAACATTGTCGTCGATCACCTTCTCCTAATTGGTGACACAGGCGCCAATCAACCGAGCGAAGGGAGGAAGAAAGAACGACGACCGAGCCATGCCATCATCAATCTCAAAGGAGAGACAACCAGGGTCCTATCAAAGTCTCTGCAGAACGGGGCAGACCTTTGGATTGTGAGGAGAACATGAGCAACGCTGCTCGGGGAGAAATACCATGATCGCCGGTAAGCTGACCGACGATGATTAACCGAGCAAGGAAGTTGCACACCCGACGACTCGAGATCCACGCCATTGACTGCAGCGAGGAGGTGCGTGAGTAAATATAGATGTACCTGTATAAGTGCATGTATGTCTTTTGGATGCAGGAAGAATATGAATAAAAATCCCAAGTGTTCCAGATTCTTGTACCGAGCGACCAAGTTAAAAGTTGAACGACGACTATAAACCCCTGTCGTTATCAATGGTCGAGCGGCGACTTTAAACCCCAGTCTTCATCGATGGTCGAGTTGCGACCTTAAACCCTCATCTACGCAAATCAACCGTCGAGCGACGACGTTAAACCCTAATCTTCACCGACCGTCGAGCGACGACATTAACCGGGGTCTTCATTAGCGATCAAGCAGTGACCTTAAATCCTAGTCTTCACCGACAGTCGAGCGACGACCTTAAACCGTGGTCTACATCATCAGTCGAGCGACGACCTTAAACCCTGGTCTTCGTCAACCGTCGAGCGACGATGTCAAATCCTGGTCTTCGTCAACGGTCGAGTGGTGACCTTAAATCCCCTTCTACGCGTGTCAACGTCGAGCAACGACTTTTAAGTCCAAGTTTGTCTCTTGAACAGTCGAGCGATAGTTATAAACCCGAGACCAACGAAAAATAGCTTATCCAAGCGAGTAATATGATGCCGACCGGTGGGCCATGGAGCCACACTTCGAAGTTTCTCGCTATGCAAAATGGTAAGCGGTTCGTAGTCCTACTCGATCCTGATCGACAACGCAAGGACAAACAACGGAAAATAAAATGAGGAAGCGTCGAATGACATAGCACGAAGGAGTGTCATCAAATAAAAAGTTCGTCGAATGGGCGACCATTCATTAACACTTGTTAAAACTACAAGGCCAGAAGGGGCAGTACAAAAAGAAGACAAGATATTGGAGAGTTGGCTCACTCGAGATAGTTGAGTACGTCGTCGGACAGCGACTCAGTCATCTTGTCTTGACTGATAACCTTACTTGTCAGGTTGGTCGGGATATAACCGTCGCCCTTCAGTTGGTCGAGCGTCCCGTCGATGTCAAGGTTGAAAAGACAGAGTGCCCGATCAATGAGCTGGTCATTAAACGTGTCCGAGCTAAGTAAGCCTTTTTCTGCACCTCGAACCGGTTGGACTCCGCGCTTCGGTAAACTTCCAGCGCCGACCGAGATGCCTCTAAGTAAACAAAGCCTATATGTTTTTGAAATTACAAAAGCTAGGTACGTAAAATGGGTAATACTGAAACGTCCTTACGTGTTGAGAAAAATGCTATTATATAAATCCTCACTGCATCGTTTAGGTCAGGATAACAAGCCCAAACAATCATATCTAACAAAATTCCCATAAGGATAGCGACGTTTACCCATCGCAGCTAGCATCGGGCTCCTATTAAGGGTGATTTCATCAACGAAGAATGCCACGACGGTCATCGAGCTGATTTGAAGCAGCTCCCATCGACATTCGAGTTGAATCCTATCAATGAAAAAGATGGAAGATCCAACTTTGTTACTCTACCTGACCAAAAGAAAGCTTTGCTGCTCCTACTTTAGTTGGGTTTATGTGGTGTACTAGTGTGTGGCCATATCATCAAAAACATGACCATCCTGTTAGCAAGTATGAACTTGGCACTTGAGATCTGCAAGTGTAATCCATATGACAACTAAAGATTCAAACATGATGAATGTAAATGCCGCTGTCAATATATATCAATCGATAAAATTGAATGACATTTACTCGGCGAAAACCGGTTACCGTTAGCAATACACAAACATTTATATATTAATTGTGCTTCCTTAAGTAACAAAAACTCAGAAGATTTGCATGGTAGGCACCTCCAACAGTGTAGAAAAGTATAATAATGTTGAATGTAAACCTAAGGAGCAGTTGATAGAACGCTGTAGGATTGGCAACATCTAGTCATATCCCACCTTAACACGAATCCCTCTTACATTCCCCGGTCAATCAGTCGACAAGTGAAAACTAGAATGATGTGGAATGAAGCTAAAGAACAATGAATGAAGCTGAATGGATTGCTTAGTTCACTAGAGCGTTCTAACTCAATGCCATAAATTCCTTCCATGGCTGATTGATCATCTAGCGAAAAATAGAATGAAATGCATGCAAATTGTAGCAAACCCAAGAAGAAATGAATGAACCAAATCATACACCATAATTCAATGAGAGAACCCACCTACATTCCATGGCTAATTGGTTAACTAGTGAAAAGTAAAATGATGTTGAGTGTGAATTGGAGGAAATCTAAGGGAAAATGAAAGAAACTGAATATTGATGGATCCTATAGTATTATTACAAATGTAGAGAGGAAATATTTTATATTCAAGGATAAGTGATGCTTCTGTCTATTGAAAGTTGATTATAAAGATCATAAAATAGGAGGAGCAACTCCCTGTTTTACTAACATGTCAAGCCAAGTAAAACACTGAGCTTATAATAACAATTCCCTATTTCACTAGATAATCAGAGATTGTTGGGCATTGAGATCTAAGATTGTACAAAGTTATACTAAAAACCTTCCTTGTTCAACTAGTGAATGTGAATTTAGAGGAAACCCAAGGAGTAATGAATGAAACTGAATACTGATGGATCCTATTATGATACAAATAAAAAGGAGTCTAATAATTTTAATTTGAGAAATAGTGATACTTCTGTCTATTAAGGTAAGGGAAGGTAGGTGATGATAAAGATCACAAGTAGAAGAAATCACTGCCTGTTTTACTAGCATTTCAAGCCAAGTAAAGCACTGAGCTTACATAATAATTCCCCAGTTTACTAGATAATTGGACTCTGATTCAACATTGGCACATAGCTAAAGTGAAATCATTCCCTATTTTACTAGATAATCAGAGATCACAGGGCTCTGATTCGACATTGATACACAATTAAAGTGTAATCTTTAGGTGAATATAAGGATCGCAAATTTTAGGGAAAGATACAAATCCCTAATTGACGCTTAGCCTGACGGTTCTCAAGTATAGCTTACCGCATCCTGGTGACGGCCAGGAAGACGGAGAGGGGATCGAATAGATTCCTGCGAATCGTCGCCATCGGTGCAGTTCAACCCGCAGCCGCAGCGGGGGGAGATGTAAAAGTTGCTGATGGCGAAGTCGGCAGAAGCGATGCCGACGGAGAAGCGGAGGGAGTCAGTGAGGCGGCGGACCTCGATGATGTTGACCCAGAAAAGGAGGACCTTGACGCTGACGCCGTGGAGGTCGGAGAGGCGTCCGGTCGAGATGACGCCGGTGACGGTGGATTTGTAGTGGAGCTGGTAGGAGCCCTCGAGGGAGAAGCTGCAGGATCCGTTGAGGTAGGCAGAGAAAGCACCAGTGGTGGCGTCGAGGTTGTAGCCGAGTGCGCCCTGGGGAAGAAGGCCCGGCGGGAAGTCGTACGATGCGAGGACCTGGTAGGCCGTCAGATTGTCATCGCCGGCGGCGGCGGAGGAGAAATGGAGCAGGAAGAGGAGGGGTAGGAGGAGGGGGAGGGAGGCGATCGATCGAAAGGACATCGTCGGTGGCGAGCGGAATGAATTCGACGCTTGGTTTCTTGCGGAGATCGCAATCATGCTCGGCGGCCTAAAGATGTGGCCTTATGCTCGCGGACAAACTCGTGCACCATATCGTTACTCAACCAGCAATTATGCACGGCCCACGGATGCCGGGGTACGGCCCCACGCTCGTTGATAGAGTCGTGCTGATTAGATTTACACGTGATTCAACCAACCATCCTTCGGAGACTGGTTGGTGTACGGCTGGCTTGATTAGAATTTGATACGATGTGAAAATTTTAAAATTAAATATCTCTCAATTAATTTAAAAAATATGGTACCGCTACGATTAGCGACCCTCTCACTATGCCATTAAAAAGTTTAATAGAAATCTAAATTGACAAGTGATCAGTTCTCTATCGAATTTCAACCTCCCCTCACCACTATAATTATTATCTTATATATTTATCAACTGAATTAGTCATGGTAATCTCTCAGTTAATTAAGAGACTGTAGGGGTTGAGTGCATTATATTTAGGAGGTTCTTTCATTCTGATTATCTTGATTTGAAATGATTTTAAGATTCATAAGAATCTTTTGATGGTATTGAACTATTGAGGGCTAAGAATGATAAACTTAGGTGACGTTTGGTTCTTTTTTATGAATCAAAATGAGAATGAGTATTATAATGTCATGGAATGAGAATGAGTATGAACTTGGGTATCATTCTTAAAAATAATATTTTGTTAGTTGAATATTTTCAATCGGAATTAACCTAAATTTTTTTTATCCTACCCTTAGAGAAAAATAAAAAAAATAGATGGGAGAGAAAGTTGAACGTGAGAGAAACATATGGGCTACTTTTGGTTGGGTGTAATGTAATCTACCTTGTAATGTAATCAAATTTGTAATGTAATGTAATGTAATCTTGATTACATTACTACGTTTGGTAATGTAATGTATGTAATCTTTGATTACAAAGGTGATTACATTTTTTTGTTTAGTGTCCATTATTTTTTATAAGGAATGTAATTCATATTATTATAAAATGATAAAAATATCCTGTGACCTCTATCGGCGGTTGTCACACCTCTGCCGGAGTTTGCGGCAGCCATCGGCAACCAGCTGCCGCCGCCACCGTCAGTCGCCGCAGCAGGCCACCGTCTTCGCTAATCGGCGGACGACCAGTGGGCAACGGTGGCGGAGGCGGACGGCGATTGGCGGCCGGCGATCGATGGCAGGCGGGCGATGGCGAGCGACGACCAGCGGGCAACGGTGGCGGAGGCGGCCGGCGATCGACGGCCGGCGATCGACGGCCGGCAATTGGTAGCTGCAGTGGCGACCGATTGCCGGCGGCCGGCGACCGGCGGCGGCCGGCGATCGACGGTGGTCGGCGACCGGCAACGCCCGGCGACCGGCGACGGTCGGCGACCGATGGCAGGCGGTGGTCGACAACAGACTAGGGGTATATTCAACATTTAAACTTTGGTGAAACAATGACCTCGTAATGTAATCGGATTACATAGCATTTGCTTTGTAATCCAGATTACAAATCTTTACTAGCTTTTGTAATCCAGATTACATTACATTACAAGTTTTAAATCAAACCAAACAAAATAATCGACTTTGTAATGTAATCTAGATTACATTACAAGGTAGATTACAGGCTACCAAACGCAGCCATGATTAGAGAGAGAATGTTATGAGAGAGAAAGTGTGATGAGAGAAAATGAGGAGAGAAAGCATGATAGGAGAGATTGACAATAGAAAAAGTATGATGAGAGAGAAAGTATGCTAAGAGAGAAAGAGTTATGAGAAAAAAATAAAGAGAGAAAGTGTGACGAGGGAAAATAAGAAATTGAGGAGAGAGAAAATATGATGAGAGAGAATATGTGATGAGAACAAATAAAGAGAGCGAAAGTGTGATGAGAGAAAATCAGGAGAGAGTGTGTGTGATGGAAGATAATAAAGAGAGAGAAAGTGCGATGAGAGAAAATGTGGAGTTAGAGTATGGTAAAAGAGATTGAGGGAAGAGAAAGTACGATGAGAAAAAAATGATGAGAGAATGAAAAGAGAGAAAATAAGAAGAGAGATTGTGTGATGGGAGATAATACAGAGAGAAAATGATAGAGAATGTGTGATAAGAGAGAATGAGGAGAGAAAAAAAGTATGATATAGGATGAGGAGAGATAAAGTATGATGAGAGATAATAAAGAGAGAGAAAGTGAAATGAAATAAAAATTAAATAAATATACTAAAGATATTTTCGTCCAAAATATAATTATCATTCTCATTCCATCAAAATTTACGGGGAGGATATGTTTCATCCATACTAAATTTTTAGATTTCATTTTAAAATATTGACTTCATTCCTATCAATCAGACACTAAGTTTAAAATTATCATGATGTTGTGAAAATTTTAAAAAAAATACATTTCTCGGTTTTGGTAATGGATCTGAGAGCATGTTTACACCGCTGAGAATTCAAGGAATCTAAGTCATAATTTAGAACGATTTACGAGATTCATAATTAAGATGATCAATAAGTTTTGGTTAAAATATTACAAGATTTAAAATTTCAAAATCTAAGTATTATAAGTCTAAACCTTTTTAATAAGTTTGTGTTAAATTATTTTAAAATTGTGGAGACATAAAAATTAATATTTCTAATTATAAGTTATAACATTTAGGTCTGGGAACATGGTCACACTTAACAAAAGGATAGAAAGTTGGAGTTTCAGCTACAACTTGTTATAGAGGATTTTTTCATAAAATTTTTTTATGGACTACACTGATTATCTTCAGGATTTTTTCATAAAAAAATTTTATGGATGATCTGGTGGTAAGAACAGGGGACCCCCGTCCTGGGGAGTCAACGCCACGTAGAAGTCAATGGGCCCGGTGACCGATCGGCGAAGGATGGACCGACCAGACGCCTTATAAAAGGTTGGATCGATATGCCGATAGGAGAGTGGTGGGCCAACCGTCTGGCCAGCCGACTGGGTCCAACTGATGGCAAAAAGCGCCCCGACGGGAGTCGGGGTTCCGGCGCTCATTGAACAGGATCGTAGAGCCGAGCGGATGACACGCTCGGCCGAAGACATAAGGTGGCATACTGTTAACAGTCTCCACAAAGCACATTACCAAGTATCTCCCAAGTAGATCACTATATATGACCGGCCGGACGTAAGGCAAGTGCTGGCCGGCCGGACTCACGACAGGGAGTAAGGGGGAAAGGATAAGCGACATCTTCTGACAGCGGGTATGTTCAATGACCAGGCCATACGCAAGATCTTACAACAGAGGATCCCGTTGTCCCATCATAGATGTGCTCGGACTGTAGCAGTATGGTGTCAGGTAAGCTCTTCTGACAAGCACATACCGAGGTATGGGCTAAGGACACATATTTGCCTCGGTAGGTGTGCGTGAGCACCTTCACGGCTCTATATAAGGAGCCTTATACTTCGCTGGAGGTACGCGTTCTATGATTTTTGGAGCCACTTTTTCATTGTTCGCTTGCCTGACTTGAGCGTCAGAGGGTCGTCGCCGGAAACCCCTTCCCGGCCCGACTTCTGTGCAGGTTCACCGGAGGCCCGTGCGGACAGTCAGGAGATCTATGTCAGCCGCTTGGAGAGCGCCACGTGTCCGGCGTCCGTTGATTCAGCTTTCGGACAGGATCAATGGACTATACTGATTATCTTCAGGATTAGAAGTAGTCGATTCAAAGAATTGATATCTAGATTACTCTAAGAAAAAGTAATTGTCTTAATTTGAAATTATTTTTTTTTACCAAAATTCACTAATAGTCCTATCATGTTCATAATTTTAAAATTTTGATATTGTTTGAACAAGAATCTTACAAACACTTTGGTGGAGCTGATACCCAAGTATAATAGGTGTAAGTCTTTTTAATAAGCTCGTCCTAAATTGTTTTAAAATTATGAATATTTTAAAAACTTATAGATCTCAATTTAAGTTGTGAAGTTTGTGTTTGATGATCTGATTATATTGAGGAGGCTTCTAAAAGTCTAATGGTTCTGTTTTGAAATGATTCCGAGCGTCTTATGATTTTTATGGAGTTTCGACGAAAATACACTTTAAACATCTTTAAAAAAAAATTAAACCAATATAATTATCCCGAGTGCAACTAATGTGAATTTCATATATTATATAAAGAGTTGTAGATTTTTGAAATGACATAGTTTCATAATATTTTAAGAGATGTGTCTATGACCTGTGTACCTGCATGAACCTCCCTCTATATCCGTGGGGCCGACACTAGGAAACCGCTAAGATAACGGATCTACCTTTTTTAAGAGATGTGCATACACCATGTACGCTATGGGTACGAGACAATGCAAAAAAAATTGATTTATAAAAAATAATTTTATTTTTTAATATTATCCTTATTTTTATTTTTTATGGGATAAAATTTCTTCATTAAAAATTAATTTAATTCTTTATATTAAATATTAAACTAATAAAAATAAATACTATGCATCACACTCATACTAATATTAATACAATGCTAGAGTGACTAGTGTAACACAGACTCCCCTTATAATAAAATAATTTAATATCATATTAATTGAGTCTCAAATTCTAAATTTTGATTGATTAATGATTTTTTTTTTAAATAATACATCACAGTTAATCTCAAATTTTAAATTATTAATTAATGAGAAAAATTCTCAATAATATATTATATTGAGATTTCAATTTTATATTTGTATTTATTAAAATTTTTAATAAATCTTAAAATTATTTTATAAAAAAATAATAATATTATTTTCAGTGAAAAAAATAATATTAGCATAATTTAATTTTAAACTTTTAAAAAATAATTAGAAGGACACCTTCTTAATTTAATAAAATAAAATAAATATAGAAAATTTTACAATTGACTAATGCACGATGAGTATAATAAATTTAAAAATTAATTAGTGTATTCCACTTTCTATATAACATTTGACTATCGATGAGTGTGAACCGTCGACAGCTAATAAAAGAAATATATAATAAAAATAATTATATTTGTTAATAAATATAAAATTTGAATAAGTATTTTCAATACACTTCTGTAAATTACTGACCGAGCACTGGTAGAGCATATTAGGTATTTTTTTTTATTCTAATGGAAAATTTTATTTATATGAAACCAAATCGATCATGATTCGATTCGACGTTACATTTTTATTAGAGCACCGGCTGAGTAGGAAACGTGTTGCGACGTTAGAGTCTGCGTGGCAGGAGATGATTGCTCCACTAAATGCTAGTGGAGTTTTAACCCAAAAAAAAAAGATTGGAAAAAAAATGAAAAGGCACTAGTATTATGAGAATTAATTTCAACCATTAAAATAAATAATTTCTATAGTAATATAATGATAATTTTAATCATGAAGCAATTTAGATTAAATTTAAATATTTTTTACAAAATTAATAGAGTTTTTTATATTAAAATAAGTGTTATATGTTGTATCAGTTATTCTTAATTATTTGAATAATATTAAAATAAAAATATTTTATTAAAATTTGAATTTAGTAAACGAACTGTGTGAAAAGATTTTTGTAATTATTTTGCAAAAAAAATATTAGCTATTTTGTATAAAGAAAAATCATTATTCTATTTTAAATTAAAACAAAATGCTTATTTAACCAATCGCATTATTTAATTAGATGCGTTGCGAAACGAGGACCGGCGTCGCTGAAGTAGCAGATCCACGCGATTTCTTCCTCCTCTTTCGATCTCACAGCGAGCGTTCAACTTCTAGGGTTTCAGATCCGGTGCGATGGGAAGGGCCGGCACCGGATTTGATCTCTCCTCGATTGCGCTGTTCCTCCTCATCGTCTCGACTTGTTTGGCGGCCTTGGCGCAGGTAATCCTTCTCATTCTCCCTCGATTTGCCGCCGCTGCTCGATGCTTAGCTGAAGAAGTTCGGTGACCTCGTTACGTTTCAGGAGTCGGAGACGGATGGTGGAGACAAAGACTCGGCGGTCGTGGCCGAACCGTTGGATCGACGCACAAGAGTGAGCAGATCTTTGTGCGCTTCAAGTTACTGGTCGTAAAAATGAATTTTTGTGAGGTTTAAAATTTTGGGACGGTTTATTTCCTCCGTTTACCGCAGATGCTAATTCGCCCGTTGAAGAAAGATGATGATGAAAGTTGGGAAGGAGTTGTTTCCCTGGAAGAGAGGGGGTTGGGCGTCTTTGATGCTTTCTTTTCTAGCTTGTCCATGATCATTGTCAGCGAGGTGTGCGCTCACTGGTCATTGTTCTGATGATGTTTTTCTATCAACTATTTTCTACTAACATAAGAGTTCGTTTTCGGAAGATTGGGGACGAGACTTTTATAATTGCAGCTCTTATGGCAATGCGTCATCCAAAGTCGATTGTCTTGTCTGGTGCACTCAGTGCCCTTGTTGTGATGACGGTAATCAGAGCTATTTGTTCTTCTTCACTGGTTTTCTCCAGCTCTAGTATATTGTGTCGTGAAAACTAAAAGGTTTGTTTTATTCTTACCTGTTTATAGGTACTTTCAACTGGGCTTGGTAGGATTGTGCCAAATTTAATATCGAGGAAGCACACTAATAGTGCTGCCACAGGTAAACTCATCATTTAATTTTTGCAATCTTCCAATTTTGGTTGAATTCAGTTGTTGCTAAAAAGGAAAAAAAGAAAAATCAAATGTTTCTTCCAACTTTATCTTAAATCCTTAATAAAAATGGTTTCTTCCCCCTGCCCCTTCCCCCCTTGCCTGCGCATCAATAATAAACACTGAACCTCGAAAGGTCCTAGCCACTTCGTCTCCCACTTTCCTGGTGGAATATAATCTGCATATTGAAGAACCAACCGGCATGGAACCCCAATATATTGCAGCAGTCAATCTTGCCAGATTTTCCTTTGTTGCTGGTGCATCAGTCCATTCAGCATTCAGTCTATCTTCTTCAAACTGCAATTATTGATGCAGACGATGTGAATTCTTGATCTCAAAATCAGTGGTGTAAAGTCTGTCGGTGCTACTGATGTTTTTGCTTGTAGACAATATGGAACCATGAGTACATTATAAAGAATTTGTTGATGTCGTTTAACTAGTAGCAAAATTTAGGAAATCAAGAATCTGCAACCTTATTTTGGTATTCTGTGATATGCACATGTAGTAAGGATTTGCATCTACTTTCTTACAAAGATATATTCAAACGATAAATTATGTTTTCTTCTCAAATACTTTTAAATGTCATATAAAAGTTAATTCAGTCCTTTTGTAAATCTTTGATTTCTTCACTTGTAAGGCAAATATTGCCATTATAAATTAGTGCTGTTCTGCATTGTATTACTAATACAATTGTTGTTAGGTGCAGTTGTGATTTACACAATTTCCTATGTATAGAAATATGAAGTTCAACTGAATCAATAATACAAATATTTGCATCTTAAATTGAAACTTTGTACTTTTGCCTCTTGATCACGATGCTTGACTGATTAAAGCATAATTAAAAATATATATATAGTTCAAAACGTTCTTAGTCCATGTACACCTTGAATGAAAAAGATAACTGCAAACTTAGTGACCAATGTATTGCAGTTGTTTGGCACATTTTGATACTATCAACATTTTGTTTATTCCATTCAGTGCTTTATGCGTTTTTTGGTCTGCGATTACTATACATTGCCTGGAGATCAGATTCCAAGGCATCACAGAAGAAGGAAATAGAGGAGGTATGTTACTTCAATGTATTTTCTTTAACTCAATTTACATGTCTTTTCCTCGTAAAATTGTAGCTTTATTTCTTTAAGGTGTTAGGATTCTACATTTTTGAGAAGTTGGTCTAGTGGCTTGAAATATTTTCCCCTTAGTTCAAAATTTAATTGTTCTTGGTGTTTTGTAAAACTTTCTATATGCTATTGCTCTTATCCTCTTGATCATAATACATTTAATTTTGCGTAGTATAATATATCTTCACTATGCATCTAACCCTTGGTTACAATATAGCAGAAGAATATATCTGTTTATAAAAGTAAAATATTGTCCCTCATGATAGTTGTCTTTGCAACCTTGTTTTTTATATATATATATTTTTGTTGGTTTAAGATGATAAGTTTGTTGACTTTGAGTGTCAGTTTGATATATAAAAAAGAGCCTAGAATCCCACTTTTCAAACATTCCCAAGCACCATCGCTTTCATGTATTGTTTGTTATTCAAATTTGACATGTAAAGCCTAATGATATGGGAACTTTCATTTGAATAAAATCAAAATTCAAAGTAAATGCTTCTCCATAGAAATCACTTGCAGTGGTTTTTGATTATTGAGCTCTGTCTTCTGCTTCTCTGTTTGCTGATTTTTACTTTAAACTTTCTTTTCGCCTATTGCTCAAATCATTTTTCTGATTTTTTAGAAATGCTAAAAAAAGTTATTGGTGTCTTCAGTTATCCTTTATTTCTGTGTTCATCACTCTCTCTTTGGGTTGTTTCATCCAAATGCTCTTCGTAGCCATTTTAGGGAAACTCTTGTGTCTCTTCTCTCTTTGTTCTTATGCTTTAGCCAAGAAAGGCAATCATATGTGACAGTAAAGTAGTCTAAAGTAGTGAATTACTAACATTTTACAATCCTGCAGATTTTCTTCAAAATTAATTAGTGGCTTACAGTTACTGTAATTGAACCTGTCATTAGAGCAGGAAGATGTCTTTGCTGTGCAGTTAATATTGAATGCTGAGGAATAATGGATAGCTCTCAGTGTTATACTTTTTATTGGCATATTCATTTCAAATCAGAAGATTGAATTATAGCCATTGCATTGTACTAACCCTTATAAAGGTAGAAGCTTTTCGTTGAATTCACTGATCAAACTAAGTCAGGTGGAAGAGAAGCTGGAGTCTGGGCAAGGAAAATCTACATTGCGACACTTCTTTACCAGATTCTGCACACCAATATTCTTGGAGGTTTGATCTTTTGTTATTGTGCTTATTAACCTGCAGATAATGTTAAAGTTTCTGCATGTTTTCATTCATGCTTTCAATTTCTGCTCCGTCAAATGTTTTGTAGCCTTTTCTTTCTGTGTGTATTACATAGGCAGTGTCTTTTAAATTGGACAGGCAGAATTAATGATCTCACTGCTTCACCATTTTTGAACTAACTCAAATTCTGTTTAATCAGAATTCTTGTACTGGTCCCTCGGAGAGGCTTAGCCCCTGAAACCAGGTTAAATGGTTGTGTTTGCCTGGTCTGGTTTTAGATTCTGTGTGTGTGTAGTGACTGTTGAAGGATGGTGCTTTTAATTTCGCTATCTATGCTTCTATATCCAATGGAATATTGATAATTACCCTCTGTTTGCAGTCATTTATTTTAACTTTTTTGGCTGAATGGGGAGATCGCAGCCAAATAGCAACCATCGCGGTGAGTCATCGCATCTTAAACTGCATCTAGCTTTATCTTTCTATCTGTATAACTGTATTGTGGTTCGCATCATGCATTGGAATCTCAAAGTAGGCGAAGGCCGGTGATTTACTATAGTTTCATTTGGATAGAAATCATGTATCATTTTGTAATCCTTTCCCTCTCCCACTTATCCATCCTGTGTGCCTGTGAAGTAAAATTCATTTTCCTTGACTCTACTTACCTTCCTTTTTCATATTCATCGAAGCTCCAGGACTATTAACGGGTAAATTATATGTACATCTTTGCAATTTGATTGCCTTTCATTTAAAGGAACCCTCTTGTTTATTCCTATTTCAAGCACCCCTCATTTTTTTCCCCATAGACTCTATTTCAGTCCATTATATCACTTATTTAACCTACTTTTGTTACAAATTAAAACACAATATGACTAGCTGATAAGAATGGAGGATATGAATAAAAAAAGTTTAAATGAAATATATTATAGTTAACATTTAAAAATAGACGTATAGTTATTTGATCTCATGATAAGTGACTTAAAGAATTCCATGTAATACTATGAAGGATCTGCATATAATATATCTGTTGCTACTTCCTCAAACTCTTTTAAGAACTTTATCATTTCGACAATTACTGGGTCTTGCACAGTTGGCAACTCACAAGAATGCAATTGGAGTTGCTGTTGGAGCAACTTTGGGTCACACGGTATGCACATCGTTGGCGGTTATCGGAGGGAGCTTGTTGGCATCCAAAATCTCACAAAGAACAGTCGCCACCATTGGCGGCCTTCTCTTTCTTGGATTCTCCTTGTCTTCATACTTTTACCCTCCATTGTGATGCGAAAAGAAATGGAAGTAAAATTCATTGATAAGTATTTTTCTCATAGGCGAAATTGTATTCCAATTCAACACCATTATTATGTTTTGTTGTGCCCTTCTTACACATAATAACAGTCGTATGTTATATAGGTTTTGGATCTATAATGTATTATGTGATTAGTCATGGCATTCTGTTCGACTAAAATGTGATGCTACTTAATTTATCAATGGATATCTCTTGTGGCCTCGAGGACTGCCCGTCGACGAAGGATGCAAACTTCGCCTTAGGTTGAAATGGCAGAGATATGCGATCTTTCCGAAGCCACGAGTCACAATCCTTGTTCCTCTAGATCCAACCTCAAAGCAAAGATAGCTGCTCAATGTTATTTACAAAACGGTTCATTAACTCAACCATAAGCAACAAATAGCTGCACAACAAAACAGCAAGACAGCACGAAGCATAAGCCTCAAAGACAACAAGTTCATCAAATTCTTCCGAGTGATAAATGCAGCACCTAGAAATCATTTCAAAGACCTAAATTCTCTACAAAACCTGGCTAGAGCTTACATGACAATTCATTAAGTTATATGCATGAGGACGTGATATCGAGGCAACATTCAGAGCTGGCTTGCCCGCTAACCTTTGGTTCTCGTGATTGTAATGCTACCTTGTCCACCTTCAGTGCGTATTTTTGTTTTCACAACCACAGGTTTCCCAGAAAAAGCCGATGTCGGATACAAATCAAAAGGATCCTCGTCCTTCACATGCTTTAATTTTGACGGTGGTGGAGCGTGAATTCGTTGATTTATGTCGCTCAATGTCAGATCGCCGTGAACTCCACAAGGTTTGATAAGTGCAAAAGGATAAGCAACTGAAGTTGTCAACTTTCTTGGGCTTCTGATACACGACTTCTTACCTGAAAAATGAGAACAAGCAATCATAGGTATCTGCATAGAGGTTTCAACAAGCAAATAATAATGGAGAGTTGAATGAATCACCAAGTATACCCTTAGAAACCTTCAGATTAATTGGGGCAGTGATCTCTGGCATCGTATCAGTTTCCATTGTAGGTGAATCTTGATAATACTCTATAAACCGATGAAAAGATAGCAAGAAAGCATGAGTTAGGCATCTTTTTAGAGAAAAATGAATCAGTGACTTCGTAGAATTGTAGAAAAGATAGATCATGATAGAAACAACATTTTAATAAATACTAGATACATATCTCGAAGACTTGTAAAGGTTGTGAGCAGACCAGAAATATCAGCTTGTTGATTGAAGGCCACAATAGTGTTCCTGTGAGAAGCCATGTTATGATGTTAAGACATGGATTTAATAAGAGATGGTAGCAGATATATCACAAACACAAAAGTCCAAATTTTCACACATTTCATCAGGGCTGCACTGCATCTCGCTTTCATTCAAGCAATCTACTAGCCACCCATCTGATGATTGATCCAAACCTTCACAGTTCAAACCAGACCTCTCTTCTGAAAGAGTCACAATGTTAGTACCGAAATGCAAATGACCAAAACATTTCAAAATGTTAAAGGAACGCAAACCAGAGAAGGCTGAAGCCCACTGTGCAGTACACTCTAAACTTTCTGCAATCTCATCTTCCATTATTGTCGACTAATAATCCATAAGATTTAGTTAGAAAGAATCCATAAGATAGTTAATCAATCAGCATGGGTAACTAAACCGACCTTCGTTTTCAATAACGCCGAGGCCATTTCATCATTTGGAGATTCACGAGCATCAGAAGTGAACTGAAGCATGCGCCTTCTTTTGAGTTGCATGGAGTCTCTACACTCTTCCCACCCCTTGGTAGCATCACCTGAATACAAATTTCCGTTTGCATCCAAAGTTCAACACCAAAGCAACAAACCAAATATCATAGAGAAGGTTACCTCCAAGATCAGAAAGTAAGTGCCCCAAGTCTGCGCAATCTTTTATCGGAGTGTGCTCATCCAGAATGTATAACAAATCATCTTCATTTTGATTAATTTTATCCCAGAACAAGTGAGGCAACTCTGTGGAATTCATTGACCATAAGACGGACAAAACAGTGGTTTATTTCACAAAGTACCTAAGCAACAAACCGTTTCTAGTGTCTCTCTGCAGACTATACTCATCTCCTTGCCACTCCCATATCCCACTGCAACTAAACAGGGAGATTATGATTACTATGACAAGAACAGATAACCATGGCAAACTGAGTTATATTAATCAATATTATCAATGAAAAATTTGTTTACTAAGAGAAGCAGTAGATTAAACCGAATGAACTGCCAGGTCCATAGCAACTAGACGACAGAAAGAACAGATCAAACAAAATCAACTACACGACAAATTGAAGCGACATAACCAGTAAATAAAATTCTTAGTTCAATACCAACCATAGGCTGCTGATCAGTCACCAAATTGAGAGATAAAACAAGTTTTAAGGAAGCGATTCGAGCATGGAAGTGGATTGACCATAAACTAAAATGTTTAGTTCGATAGCAAGCAAAGGCGATTAGTCACCGAGTTAAGAGAAGGAAAAAAAAGGTTTGGGGGAAGTGATTCAAGCATAGATGTGCATAAAAACATAAAAAGATAAGAACTTGTAGAAAGACCACGGCGAAAATTTTTGGGGGAACTAAGAAACAAGATCAGATCTAAACAGCTGGCCGAAAATCTCAAAGAAATCGCCAATGCAACAGATCAGGTATCGCCTTTCCACCCTCGTCTCCCTTTTAGCAACATCAAACGGCACCGCCAGCAAATTAATCGAAAAAAAAAATTGATTAAAGCAGAGACGGAAGAAACCTACTTGTTACCGGCGTCGTTGCCATCGTCGAACTCCATCGCCTTCAGATTCCAGGCATTCACGCCCCGAAACAACTCAAATCCGATCGTAGATCACTACCTTCAAGTGAGATTGTAATCATGGAGCAGTGTCACTCCTTTGCCTTTCTGACGGCGATGGATTCGGCTGGACCGAGAGAAAGACGTTCAAAATCGAGTAGTAACCAGTAAAAAATAGTTTTGTGAAACATAAATTGGGGCCTCAACTTCAGAAATTTACGATAATGCCACTCCATTGAACTGAATGAAGTCTGAGAGTAGAATGGCAATCTGGTGAATACGTTTTCTTCGAATGGCATAGAAAAACAAAGGTTCTGGTGCCCGTGGTAGTTGTTAATGGATCCGGAGTCGGATTCTGATTCGGATCCGGATGGTAGAGGCTCTAGCGTTGGGAGTTGCGACGGTTGCGGTGACGGTTTGATAATCGGATCCGGGTTTGAGTTGTTCGAAACCGATTCGACAAGTGCGCCGTTACGGGAATCGTGGAGTAGTTGCCACACGCTCTGCCTACAAATAGATTGTGGGGCCCTTGATATGGGTCAACTAATATAGCAGGTTGGATATTGGGTAGATAACCTTGGCATGTCCTGGTTTTGGAACGTGGTCGATTTTTGAATGGAACGGCGTGGCGAGAGTGCGTCACGTGACCCATGTGAGTCAGTAATTAGGATGAGCTAATAATTTAATTACCATCCAATTTAAATAATATTAAAATTTTATTATAAAGGATATTTAACCTTTTAAATTTCGCATAGTAAATTATGATGCTAAATCTACATTTTTATTAAAGAATTTAGTTTTGAGAGAAAATATGCTTCATCTTTAAAAATAAAAATTTGATATTAAAAAATATATAATTCTGAATTTTCAAATACAAAAGTTTCTGTTTTTTTTTTTAAATTAGAAGGAAACCTCCAAAACGAATATTAACGGTATAATTAAGATATTAATTTTAAAGCAATAATTAGAACATTAATTTCAAGCAATAATTAGAACACGCTGTGCTTGCGCGCCTGTCCAGACCGCTGATCTCACGAACTGGCACACGTGGATGGAATCCAACGGTTCATCGGGAAGCTTCTCCGCAAACGGGTGCGCTGACCTCAAAGCCGGTCCCTTGCTCCGCCGGCTATTAACGTCGTCTTGCTCGACGAACCGAAGCGCATCGAACGATTCTTGCTCATAGCGATCGCCAAAATCCCTCTTTACCTTCCCGATTCAAACCCTAAAACCTCCAATCGGAAAAATTCTTTGAGGAGCTTCTCGATTTCTCTCAATCCGGCGCCGATTTTTTGATCGCCTGTATCTGGTAAGTATGGCTTCTTTCGATCATCATCTTTTTTTTTTTAAAAAAAAAATTGTATAGAAATCTGGATCTTTTGGGGGTTATCTTGGATCGTCTGCGAGTTTTTCGTCATTTGGCGTTAGCTTATCGCTTGAATTCCAATTGCCCCTTTTCTGTTCGCCCCTGGGTTTTTTTTTTTTTTTTTCCTTCTTTTCGTCTTCTTGTTCGTTTCGGATTTAGATGGCGTAATCGAGTTCAACTTTGGAAATTATTGCTTTATTGGCAGTACGATTTTTTTTAGAACTATCTATGATGGCAGATTTACTTTCTCCCTATATTCGGATTCGGAAATGCGAGAATTAAGAGGCCAAAAATCATCTCTGCTTTATATAGTTCTACAATTCATTCTGGGCAATGTACTGATCGTGCAATTCTCTCGTTCTTTTTCTAGCGTATGTAGGTACTCAGGCCGGGGCATGAAGAAACAGTTGCCGGATAGTATTGGAGGCAAGATGGCTCGGGATCTAGACCTTAACTCTCTTCCTGTAGAGTGGTATCTCTTGGAGGGGACTTCTGCTGCTTTTGAACCCTATCATACTTCTGGACAGCAACAAGAATCTTCTGCCCAACCAATTTCTATCATTGATGTAGAAGGGATACAGGACGAAAATCTTACTCTTTCATCCTCAGGAGGCTTTCCCATGGTAATTCCTAGTTGGTTGACTATTCATATGTTTTTGAGGGCACCATGTCTTACAAGAATTGCGATAGCTTTCTCCTCATGATTGTGGTATAATTTTCTCTATTGTGGTAGAATTCCTTGATTGAACAAAACAGTTGCTCAGTTTATCAAACATAAATCTTATGTGACTTATCTATGCAGAGTAATTCATTGTGTTAAACCCTCTTACATGACTATGATTTTCATTAAGACACATCTCACTGTTTGGGTTTCTCTTATGTTCAATTTTATCTTGTTATGCTTGGTTCCTTATTTCTTAATTTCAACATGTTCTAAAGCTTAGTGATCCTAAACCTAGTTGTGGAATTCTTGCACATAAGAGTTGGACTAAAGATTAGGTTTATAAAATGAGAGTTGTTTTTTTTTTTCAGTTTATTTTTATGATCACTATGTTAACCTTAGGTTAAAATTAAAAAAACAAACTATAAGATAAGTATTGTCAACCATGCTTTAGAGGTTAGCAATTAAGATAATCGATACTGACTCAGAAGGTTAGTATATTATGAGAACGTTCAGTTAGATATGAGGTAATCTTTGGTTTCAGAGCAATTAGGGATATAGTCCTAATAGACATCAAACAAAATAGAATAACTTAAGATGATATGTGATTTTTAAAATATAAGTAAATAATTTGGTTTATCTTTCCAAAATTATGAAATAGCATATGTCTTTTATGTAGTATTGCATATGTATCCTTCTGCACATACGAATATCTCAGCAATGACATCAACAAAACTGAACACCCAGTTAATATTAATAATTCATAGTTTTTGATATTTGTGAAAATTATATACCTAAAATTTTCTAATATCAATCTTATCAATTATTTAATTTTTTTCGTTCTTCTCTTTCTATCACATTCCACTTCTATTGTGGATTTTTATTCCCTTTTATCATTAATTTTTGCAATCAAATCTTTTCCCATATACTAAATAGTAAATAATAGAATAAAACAAAGATATGATTTAGGATAAAAATATCAATCGATAAACAAATTCAATGACAATCTGTACAATTTTTATAACTTCAAGAACTTCATTTTCATTTATGATCAATATTACTATTCTGAGTGGGACTTTCCATGGCATATATGATAGCTTATATGTTTACAATGATAAATTTTCTAATTTAAAATTTCAAGGGGAATATGTAAATTAGTACATTTATAAGAATACATATACCATTTTTTTCCTTTTCAAATAGGTACATGAGTAAATTGAATCTGTCATATTAGATATAGCTTAATGGTGGGATTAGATTGAAGTAGACAATGCCAAATAGTTGCTGCCTACGACTTAATTTAGTATGTTAAATTATGCTCTTCATGGTTGATTTTATTGATCTATCTATTCTTTACTTCTTCCATATTTTTTTTTTCTCTTATCAGTTCAACTCATTTTCTCAGGGGTCACATCATACCAAAGGGAAACAGCCAGTGACAGTGATCATAGATGTTGATCTGGAGTTGAATCTGAGCAGATCAGGTCAACACATGCTATCATTATCTTTGATGGAGAATCATGAGAACACAGTGCTAATTGTGCTATAAGAAACTAGTGTGCATTTAGAATCTTGTAGAATGTAGCATTTATAAAACAATATTACACTCTAAGGAACCTTTTAGCCTTTTGGTCACTATGGAGACATCTTTCTAACTTGAAAATTGAGATAATGTTGACTATTTTCGGTATGATTTGATATTAGAAGTAACATCTAATATGCAGATTCCTTGCAAGATGAGGACTAGTTGAAACAATGAATCAGTGTGTGTGTTCATGATGACTTTGGTTAACATACTGCTGTTTCCGGTCTAGAAAATTGAGATTAGTATATTGTCCAATCTAGTCTATATCTACAAACTTTTATTTATAAGAATAGGATGCAATCATGAAGATGCCAATCGATATTATCTTGAATGCTGTATCATAGAACTCATTCATCTTATTATTCAATTTTATCTAGGTTTCTTTCCTTTGATGCCCACCTATTTTTCAGTCATGGCAGAGGAACAAGTTGCGCGCTCATCATTTAATGCTCACAAGAGACCACTTATCCGTTCACCTAGCAGGAAAAGTATCGATTGTGATGCGTATATTGATTTGGAAGAAGGGCATGGCACTAAGGTAAGCACTTATTTTCCCTGTACGAGACATTGCTATACTATTGTTCATTTCTTTTATGCCTTTTCTAAATAACGTTCCAGTTGCTTGCTTATCTTCTGAAGGAAATTACATTTTATAGTTCTTCAAGTGACTAAACGAGCAAGGCATTGTTTTAGCTTAACTTGACTAGTGATCCTTGAATTTAAAATACTGGCTTCTGATAGGTATCGATAAGAAACTAAGTTTAATGCTAATTTTGAATTAGTATTAAATCTTATAACAGGTCATCATATTGGATGAACCTTATTCTGAAATGTGAAACCGAAGAAGAGGATTTGAGATGCTCCCACGATTCTGAAGAAGTGTGGTATGAGGCAGAAGATTAAACATAGGCAGATGAGAAAAAATAGTGAAGATTATATGTCATCAGTAGTCGTAGTTACTTGAGATCCTTCACCACTGAAATTGTCATCTTTCATTCCTAAAAGATTTCGTCACAATTACATTTCCTGGCCTTTGAAACTGAGTGGAGCTTGAAACTCCGCTTGCCTTCTGCAAGTTTCAAAATTTTCATTGAGATCAATATCACAACAAGAATTTTAGCGTTTCTCAATAATTCTGAAAACACTCAGTCCTCCCTTTGGTAAAATACCAAAGGTAAGATATCAAATTCATTTCTAAGTCTCAAACTCGATTCATCATCATTGTCAAAAGATGCTCATGTCCAACTATTCAAGGCCTGCCACATGATTCATGTTTGTTCATGACCTCTATGCAATTCAATCTTGATTCTTTCTATGAAATTACAGAGGAAGATATCCCCTGAGCCCAATCTGGCGAAAGTACTTGAAAAGCCCTTCACCTGCCCGATCTGCATGGAGGAGTTGATCGAAGCGGCATCAACTATTTGCGGGCATATTTTTTGTATGGCCTGCACCAAGCTCTCTATCCGGACACAGAAAAAATGCCCAAGTTGCAGGAGGAAACTTAACATGAAAAATTTCCACCGTGTTTATCTTCCTAATTAGAATAATCTCCAATTGAGTATCCTTTCTGTACATGTATTCCTGATTCCATTTCATTTTCCATTTTAATTGATATAATCTGCAATTACAATGGATATTATTATATGAATCAAGAGTTCACAGAAAATATGAGTTGATATGTTTGTTGCATTTGATTTACTTAAAATAAAATATTGGATTTTTTTTTTTTGAAAAATATTGAAAGTTCCAGTTTTGACTAGCGAGAAGGGGACCGGATCCTCTGGTCCCCTTGTCCTGGTCCGCTCTTGGACCGGGACAAGAGGATTGGTAGGAGGTAATGACCCTCATCTATTAACAGGTGGGGGGAGGGAGGGAGGGATTATTGCCCCCCATCAATGTAAAGATTGGACCATGAATTAATCCAATCTTTACGGACCGAAGATCCACAGAAGATGTTTTATTTTGCATATTAAGGCAAAATCCTTTTAACTAAAAAAAAGATAGCCTAGTGGACCTAGGAAGGATCTATTATACTGCTTTTGACAACATTGCGTTGTTTTACAGTTGCGTGACTTTCCTTTCGTTAAGCTACAACATAATACAAATTATAATTGAAGTAATCAGATAATGATCCCACAAAATCACCTCAAACTAAGTTTTTGTAATTTGACCACTTTTAAAAGAGACTTAGAAAAGTTAACAAAACATAAACCCACGTGCATCCATTATTGCACTGAATAAAACAGTCACTTGTTCACAGGTTGAAAAGAAAAGAAAACATCAAATAAACGAAGCTTTTCCAACTCTGATAACTGACTTGGTTGTGAACAGTCACTTGTACACAAGATGGCACTACTGACAGATTGAAGAGTATGTACAATGACGATGCACGCGCGGACTGGGACTCGACGATATGATAGATTCTCATTAACTTACGTTCACAGGACGGGATGATTTCCTTGCATAGCTAGTTTGATGGCAACAATGTCTTGTTGATTTTATAGCTGGATTTCTCTGCCATAAATCCAACTGAAAGGTATGGCAGGTGCTTTCTTGGCCCTTCCCTGCGCTCGCTCCTCGAGCCTTCTGATCCTCGGAGCTAAAGTACACACAAAGTCCTGGGCTTGGTTCCCTTCACCAGAGAGGCCTGTCAACTCGCCTACTTTCCACCTTGTGACAAGGAACTCCAGGATGTCTGCGTAGTCCTTGGCAGTGTAGACACCCAGCTGCTGGGCTACTGCTGAGAAGTTCTCAAAGAGGTTAGCGTCGTGGCCATCGTACATCAGATGAGCAGGCATAGAGATCTTCTTCTTCATCATGTCAGCAAATGCAAGAACAGTACCATTTGGATCTATCTCAAACAGTTTCTCAACTATCTTAGTGTATGCTGTTTCGTGGCGTTTCTCGTCGGATGCAATTATTCCGCATATCTGTGCCAATTTGAGATCCCCATGCTCCTTAGCAAGCCTTGCAGTATTCCCATGGGATATAAACGTCGCTCGTTCCTGGAATGAAGTATAGATGAAACCGAGATATGGGTTGTTCTCTGTCCTGGGGTCCTGCAAATAACAAAACACTTTCAAAACCCAAAGCAATTACAAAGAAATTTAACAACAACAACAATGAATGAATTAAGTGGGTAACTAATGAATTAATGCTCAACTGCTTGTCAAATTGTACACGGGTGCTAGTGTGATTAAGAAAAGGTTGACAAAAAGATAAGAGTTGAGCAAAATGTGAGTAATAAAGAATTTATAATCAGATAAAAAAAATATTTAGTGAATAATGAAAGAAGAATCATTTTAATGTTCAACTGCTAGTGTGACTAAGAAAAAGTTAACAAAAACATAGGTCATTATCTAAAAAGATGATAAGTAGGAAAAATCTCATGTCATGTATATTTGTTAAACTGAAGAGTGTGAAAAGTAAATACATAAGTAGCATCCGCATGTTCAGAGAGCTTACCATTCCGGAACCGATAAGATATTGAATCGTCTTCTCAATTTGTTTCATGTCGACTCTTCCAGACAAGTATAGGTACTTGTTAAGAAGATCACCATGTCTGTTTTCTTCAGCAGTCCATGCTCTGGTCCAGACTGCCCACGAAGTAAGGCTTGCACCGGTTTCATCTCTGACGCCATCAAGGGTGTTTAGCATTGTTTGGTACGTGGGAAGAGCTTCTTCTGTAATCATATCTCCAATCAAGCAAACAAAATAATCATCAGGAATCTCCTTAGAGCGCTCTCTCAGCTCTTTAACCTCCTCATAGAAGCCCTCTGATGAAGGTTCTGGAAGAAAATCTTGTGGTTGCCAACATTTCTCGACAGGCTTCAGGTGCACCAATATGTTGTTCTCCGCCCAATCCTCTAATGATTTGAAAATCTCGATATTCTGGGGTGGCATGGAATGAGTAACTTGAACATGTAACTCACGAGGGGTAAAGGGCTTTTTTGGAGCGTCTATCCTACAAAAATAAGCACAACTTGAATGTTAAAAACATGAAGTTTTCTGGTTCTACAACACAGTGCCTACAATATTGGGCTAAGATCAGCTAGATCAGACAATAAGATTCATAGTGCACAGAATTGAACATAGTCATATCAAGTAATATATCAAAGAGCTAGTTTCTCATAGCAAGAAAAACTATAAAGATCAAGAAACCAATGCAAGACCTTTTCTATGATTAGGTTACATAACCATATAAAATCAAGTTATGAACAGAAATCTTTTTCAGTTTTTCTTTATGCACTAGTCATAAATTCTATAAATGCTCCTGACATAAAGGGTACCCTAGTGCACGAAACTCCCTCCAATGCGGGGTCCCGGCCTCCCGAGGAAGGGTCGTGCCACATTGGGTCAATTGTACGTAACCTTACCTTGCATTTTTGCAAGATGCAGTTTCCGCGATTCGAACCATGACCTTAAGGTCACATGGCGACAACTTTACCGTTGCACCAATGCTCCCCATCTATAGATGCTCCTGACATACAACAACCAAGCCTTATCCCACTATAGATGCTCCTGACATGGCTTTGAAAATTTAAACAATTTATTTTCCAAGGAATATCACCAAAATTAACTATTCAGCCATACTAGAAATCTATAATCAAAGTGAAAATATAAATATGATAATGTTTTCAAGTCATAACATTAAATTAGGTCAAATTACACTGAGTGAACCAAATAGCAAACTAGCCAGGTGTTGGTGCAACATTGTGCAATCAGAATAAAATATTAATAGTTTCTATAATTTTAGGCAAACATGTGGCTCCGCATCAAGAATTCCAATAAAATGTGATAAAAGATAGTCACCGCTGCCTATGCCTACTAAAGAACATGTCAACAAACATAACAACAGAAAATAGCATTGCTCCACAAATCGAGAATCGTTTATAGAAGTTAACCATCTCATATGTTTATAGCAACAATGCAGAAGGAATCAGATTTGCCTTCGAAATTGTGTTCATAGAGTTTGTATATGTTACATATAATTGAGAAGAATTGTTTTAAGAAGTGGAAACTATTGAAATTTTTTTCACCACTGCTATCCACAGTTGCTTTAAAAATAAATTAGAACATAGTCTATTAAAAGTGAATGAAGTCTGATTGGTTGCTACTCATAGCAGCTAAATGCTCATTAATTGTGCATTGTCTGAGAGCATCTAAAGTTGCCAATCAGATTTATAAAAGCGTTGTCCAAAACTGTTGCAATGAAGAGGTAGAACAGAATAGATGTGCATTTCATAAGGTCAATTTACTTTGAAATTTTCAATTATAAACTCAACATCACCCTTTACTCAGGTAACATGTGAAAATTTTATTACGAGATAATTGTTAAGTCACAGTCTCCAGAACATGGAAATCGCTAAGAAAAAAATTAATCAGAACACGTGAAAAAGTTTAAAGGATCTTTCACAATTTTAGCCAAAGAGATTTGTGCATGTACTTGGATTGTTCAGACAAAAGCAACTTATATGTGAATATGAAGGGAAGTTTCTCATACGCAGAAAAGAACATCCATTTGATTGAGACAACATTGTAAATGACAAAAAAAATATTATGAATTAGTGTTTATCTTAGTTGATCACTATAAGACATAAGTAAATATTATCAGTAGTCAGCATATGGTGATTTAAGAGGAAATACTATTCATCTCTGTCTATGAGAATCTGTGAACAGAATTGGATATTCGATCTATTAATTAAGCTACCATATAACAGAAACGAATAAAAAACAAAGCATATTATGCTTTCTCCAAAGAAAGCATAATATGCCCAATAGATCGGTTGAACTCGTGCTTCAGTTGACCACGACATAAGCAAATTTACGTTTCTGTAACCGTTTAAGAGAACCAAAATACCGCAAGAAAAAAGGGTAAGAAAGAAAAAGTCATTAGCAAATTTTAGAAGACAGATAGGAAAAAGAATAACATTTTTGATACGACGGGAAAACAGCGCGATGTAAAAGCGATCAATGTCGGAGAATGCATTTGAGATACAAAAAGAAGCGTTAAAGGCGACGGACAGCGCGTCCCAAGAGAAACAAAACGCTGATCGCGAAAAAGCGGAAAGAAAGGGTGAACAGAAAGAATCAATTTGCAAATTTCGAAGCAATAAAAAAGCAATTAACTCGATTAAAAAGTGTACCCGGGGGAGAATTCACCCGATACAATACGGAAAGCAATTATTTCGTCCGTAGAGAATAAAAAAGGGGGTAAAAACTCCCTGTAACAGCAGAAACGGAAGCGGAAAGGAACGGAAACGAAATTGGGAAGAGGACCGACCTGGTGGAGGCGCAGCGTACGGTGGAGGCCACCGGCGCCCTGGAAGATCTGGCGCTCCGCCCGCCGCCGGCTTGAGGGAAGCAGCGGAAGGGCTCCGCCCGAAACGCCACCCGAGAAACCATCGAAGCCATTGAGGCCGCCGCGTCTGTGAGATCGAATCGTGCTTCTACTCCTCTTCCCGGAGGGTCCAGTCCTCCTGGCAGACGGACGGCGAGGGGGGTGGCGACGCACTCGGTGCGAGAAAGAAAGCGAGCGGAATGGACTTTTATCGTCAGAGAGATGCGGCACAAAATTACAATTTTGCCCTCCGGCGAAGTGTTCATGGTACAAAAAGGAGGAATCCGCCGCCCCGACGGCCCCCTACGCCTGCCCCATGGTGATGTAGGAGGAGGGTTAATCAGGGTGAATGCTGGGTTGACAAGTGGCTGGGGGTTCGAGGCTTTAAGCCGGCAGACGGGGATATTATCCCACATTGCAACCGTCGACACTCGAACCTGCTACTTCATGGTACAACTTCCCAGCCACTTACCAACTGATCCAGCCCCTGGGGGCCTCCGGCGAAGTGTTCATGGAGCTGCATAGTGCTGTCAATAATAATAATAATAATAATAATAATAATAATAATAATAATAATAAAGATTTTCTCCCATTTAAATTGAAGAGATAATAAATGAAAGAAGAAAATGGACGTTTATAAAGTTTCCTTTTAGGTTTTTTTAAATATATATAAAAAATTCTTGATTTAAATTCATACGTTTCAGACAAGTCAATAGGAAAGGCTTGTTTAAGTGACGCATTGGAGACACTGCCACACACACTAGCAAAGTTTATGCGTTACACTTCTCCCCCGATTAGTTTTATTAAATTATTCGTTATAAAATAAAATTTTATTTAAATTGTTATATCATCACGTCTGAAATCAAGAAAAACAATGCACTCAAACTGCATTTTTATGTTTTGTAGTGTAGCTTCCTCGTATAAATTGTACAAAGAATATTTTCTTGATTCTCTGATAATCATTATCTAAATTGTCAAAGGAAATATTAGGTCATTGAATTGATGGACCTTTAATGTGCTTTATTGACAGGTCGATCGAGTTTTCTTGTCATCTGATCGAACCCTGTTTGCAAACGGGGTTGAATCGGATTAAGGAATGATATCACTCTCAAGGACTCTGTCTCTTAGCCGAAGAATCCCGTCAGGCCACATGTCTAGCTTCTCCGATCGAGTTGTAGGTATGGTTGGCTAATTAAATACTCGACCGTGTTAATTTCAAGTGGATTAAAAGACTGAGCTATGTGTGAACTTATACATCTAAGGATTTCATCGATCTTGTGGGACTCGAGATTCAATCTGACCAATAATTCAACTAACTAGACTACTCGATTAAGATATGTGCTCATGTTAACCCTGAGTGTCAACCTTTCTTTGATTTTAACCACCACATTATCCGACTTCCATGACTTTACCCACCCTATCATCATGCAACTTTAGATGTTTAGTATTACAATTTATATTTAAAATTCTCCAATTAATAAAACTGAACTATTTTAACGGATTAAAGCAATAACAATAATTAAAACTTTATCCTATTATAGTAATATCAGCCATATAAATCCTATTATATGATTAAATTTATTTATATTTAAATAAATTTTATTTTTCCATCTATTTTTTATTTCTCTTTCTTATATATATCATAATTTTATACTACTTAATTAGAATATTTACATATGTTTATATATATATATATATATATATATATATATATATATATATATATATATATATATATATATATATATATATATATATATATATATATATATATATATATATATATATATCTTTCATAATATCCTCATGGCTAAGCTATAATTAGGATGATTTTATATTCAATTATAACATAGCAAAATTAATTGTTAGAGAATTTATTTTCGAACTATATTTTTTTGGACAAAATGAAGTTCATTAACAAGTGATCAATCATTAAGACTCACAAAATGGGTGTGAAGTAGCCTCAGTTGGTAGCTTAAGATGGAGTGTTGGTCAAATAGCAAAAAGTTGAGAGATTTAAGTTAATGCTTGCCCACACATTCAAACCATTGCCCTCTTCCCACTCGATTCACATTTTGAAATAGCTAGGAAAAAATACATCTATCGTTTTAGGTGATAAACAAACGACTAAATTCATGACTACTCTAGTAAATTTTAATGCTCAGAGTCTAATCAGACAGAATTTGAATATAAAATATTTTATTATTATATACTATCTTAATTAATACATGTCAATCAAAAAATTAAATATAAAACATTTAATTTTGAATAGCCTGTCCATGAGTAAAATAGTCAAGGCAGATATGTGCTAAGCTAACATTGCGAGCCATATTTATGTGCATTAATCTTCATGTTGGAAACTTGTCCAGAGCCTGAAAGTGATGTTTAAAATAAAATAACTCCTTAATATTTATGAGTAGGGCTAAACAATAAATTTAAAAATGAATTTAATCTACATCGAACAAATTAGATTTTTTTCAAACTAATCGATCCAACTTTTAAATAAGAATCGAACAAATCAAACATATAAATATCGATAATTCAATTTTCAACTAACTAATTGTACTATTCAAGAATTATATATTTTTATTTGATTTTAACTTTTTTTTTTCAGTTAAATCGGAATTAAAAACTTAGGATTTCCCGAATTATAGATTTAGAATTTGATTTATTCAATTTATTCGATTTAATCAAATTAAAAGTTTTAAAATTGAAATTGAATCCAATTAATCAAAATAATCAATCACACAATAACTAAATCCATTCGGTTTAACCAAATTTTAATCACCGTGCTCATCTTGAGAGAGCGGCCTCTTCATATTCCATGCCTTATGTTTTAAAGTATAAAATAATAATTAGACAGCAACCTCCCTTAAATGAAGCTACACTCTTCACAGACAGCTCAATAAGTTTGGTAAATATGATGATAAAAGATGATTTATTCGTTTTCATTATTTTTGTCAATTCATCCCTAAATCAATATAGAGGAGATAAATCACGGAAGGTACTAGTCCAAATAGTGACTAATAGATACGGAAGGACAGAAATCTGGCTACTAGCCGGGATTTGACTCACAGATAACTCAATAAGTTTGACAAACAGACTCATATAATTAGCAACCATCAATATTACGATAAACAAAGTCCCAACTTGAGAGTAAGGATCAATCGGAGAATAATTGTTCAGGGAATAAAATTTTTTCCACCCAAAGAGGTCGCTTGGTCATGTTTACTCATTTCATTTCGCTATGAGACTAATGGTGAGAGGCGCTTAGAATGAATGAGTCACCTTTTGCCATATAAACAAAGTCCCAACTGCACATAGAGTTTCCCAATCAAGTTCATGCTGATCAAGAATTTTGGGTCAAGATCATCTAAATGATCATTTCACTGAACCTCTTCATCATAATAACTTATATCAAAATTAACCACAATTAATTGACCTATAAACAAAGTCCCAAATGCACTGAATATTTTGTACAATAGGTTAGGGAGGTCCTGAACTGGATATTTTAGGGGAGGGAAGGCAGGCAATTAAGACTAATAAAGAAGTGATCATGAAAACCGAAAGCATAATAAATGAATTAAGTGGGTTGGTCCTGCTAGTTAAGCTCACTCAAATACAACACTGCAACAGCAGGGAGGTGGAGCTTTAGCATGAACATTGATTAATTAGCTGCTTCATTCTGATGTTGAGTTTAGTTTATGAAGTATTTAAGAATACTACACATCATGCATTTTACAAAACATGACGCAACAAATTGTTGCTGCAGCTTTGAGGAAAATTAGGATAGTAAGGCAACAAGTGATCTATATCTCCTGCCAGAATCAAGCCCATAGGATTTGAGCCATCTCCAAAGAGATTTTAGGGAAGAGAGTAGCAGAGTTTGTGTGAAAGTTGTGATATTAGTTCTTGCGTGCACCGGCCTTTATAGTTCAGAGGGCATTGAGCGGAAATGATTTGAGGAAAGATTGGATGCGTTACAGTAGTTCAGCCTTCACAGAATCCGGCACTACAGCTGCAACAAAGCTCAACCAAATTGTTAAGATAGGGAAAGTGTTACAGAGAACAACATTTTAACTGGTTATTAGAATTTGTATATTGATGTGCAAAAGGATATCTATATATCTCCATAATAATATGATATTATTTATTTTAGGACTAGATATTTATGTCTTTGTCCTTAGACTCTACCCAAAAGGTCTCATGCCAATGGAGATAACTTTGCATCCTTTTAAACCTATGATTTTTACTAAATCTTTCCAACGTAAGACTTTGATTGAATCCCAATAATCCTCTCCTTAAATGAAAAACCATAATTATTTTCATGGTTCGGATCCCTCGCGAGCATCCAGGTACTCTTGACCTACTTCGGGCCTCTACGTGAGCATCTGCATCCGGTCACCTCCCCGTGAGTACCTACATTCGATCACCTTGACCTGCTTCGAGCCTCCCCGTGAGTATCCGGTCACTCTTAACCTGCTCCGGATCTCTCTGCGAGCATTTGGTCACCTTTGACCTACCCCGGACTTCCCCGCGAGTATCGAGTCACTCTGATCTACTCCGAGCCATCCCTCAAACATCCGATCAACCTGACCTACTCCGGGCTCACCCTCAAATTCGTTCAAGGCCACCCCACATGACATTTGGTCTGGACCATGATTCTGATATCATTTAATGTGCAAAGGATATTGACATATCTTCGCAATGACATGATATTATCCATTTTGGGTCTAGACCCTCATGCCTTTGTTCTTAGGCTCTACCCAAAAGGTTTCCCGCCAATGGAGATAACTTTACATCCTTTTAAACTCATAATTTTTACCAAATCTTTATAGGACTTTAATTGAATCTCAACAATCCTCCTCTCAAACGAAGGACTATAATTACTCTCATAGTCCCCCCTGCCCCCCCCTCCGTGCGAGAGCATCCGGTCACTCTTGACCTGTTTCAGACCTCTCCGCGAGCATCCGCATCCGGTCACCTTAACCTACTCCAGACCTTCCTGTGAGCATCTGTATTCGGTCATCTTAACCTTCTCCAGGCCTTCCTGCGAGTATCCGGTCACTTTTGATCCGCTTTGGGTCTCCTCGTGTGTATCTAGCCACCTTTGCTCTACCTGGCCCTCTCCGTGAGCATCCGGTCACCCTGACCTACTCAGCGCCTCCTCGCAAGCATCTGATAAACCTGAACTACTTCGGGCTTACTCTCAACTTCGTCCAAGGTCATCCCACATGGTATTTGGTCTAGACCATGATTTGATACTATTTGATGTGCAAAAGGATATCTACATATCTCTATAATATGATATTGTCCATTTTGTGTGTAGATCCTTGTGGCTTTATTCTTAGGTTCTACCTAAAAGACTTTATACTAATGAAGATAACTTTGTATCTTTTAAACTATGATCTTTATTAAATTTTTTCAACATGAGATTTTAATTGATTCCCAACCTATACAATGATTAGTGATTTTGATTGAATGATGAGTAAGACGTTGTTTAACAACAATAATATTAGTAAACTTCAAAGTTTATAATTATGTATATAAACGTGGACCTCCTTGGATTAAGATAGTTAATTAGTTCCCAATGTTTGAAAATCTTAATCTTATATCAAGTTAACAAAGCTCCCTCTAATTTTGTCAATTTATAAATTTGAAATAGAGCAACAACAAACCCAACTCAAAATCAAATATCAAATAAAGCCACACAAACTGTGATAAAAATTAAATATCAAAAATTAATTTTCTTCTTCACTTTCAAATTGAATTAAAAAAAAAAAAAGTAGGTTCCCCTGCCTCTTTTCTTACTTCCGAGGAAGCAGTAAAAATATTTCAGAATCCTTTACCAACAAATTTCTGCTTACCTTTCTTTTAGGAAACAAGGCCAAAGAATTATATAGTAAAATCATCAGTGATAGTTATACTCCTAATAACTCAAGCAGTAGTAGATTATCATCTCTTTCATCAAATCGACATAATTACTAGATTTTCCCTCATGGACAAAAATTATTTTGTGTTATTAAAAATTACAAACACATCATTCCTCCTTTTTGTATTTTTTTTATTAGTTATCTTATTAATAAATACCATCTGTAGTTGATCTTTTGAGCATTATTTTTCATCTCTTATTCTTCTCAAGATCAACCTTTCACAAAGTTATATGATTCACTTAACATAGTCACTTAATTTTCATTTCCTGTTATTCTGTTAGGGCAGAACAACCTAACAGTAGAAGATAGGACGGCTAAAGATAGAATAACTTGAACGGATAGAGTGGCTGAGACATGCATGAGAGAGAAGATCTCTTTATGTATTTATTCACATCATCAATGTATGCGAATCAATATAAACCAACTAATATATCTTTAACTCCTAATACGAGACTAAAGTTTCATTCACATAGAAATTTCTTATCTATTCTCCATTCACATATATCCCACTGTTATATTAGTTGTTATTAAAGGAATTTAATATCCAACAACATATTTTAATTTTCGTCACATAATTTAATTTGTCGATCATTTGATATCGTCCGATTTTAATTTTTGTTTCTTCTGTTATTTGTTATTTTTTTCATAATTTATTGATCTATTATTGTTATCGAAGGAGTTTAATTATACTATAGTAAAAATTTTGATATATAGAAAAATTATATTGATATCATATTGAAATTTTGATATACTTAAATTTTGATATATCATTTTTCGGTATGATATAAATTCTATATCGTTATCTTCAAATTCCAATATCGGTACAGTATATCGAATATCAAACTATTAAATTACATACTAATACCATAACAAAACTTTTCGATATAATATAATATTATATTAAAAGTTTTAATATATTAAAATTTTGATATATAATATGATAGGTGCGATATATCAAAATATTCTATATTTCTCATCCCTAATCTAATTGTGAGGCTATGTATCTTTTTAGATAATATATATTAATAATTAATTTCTAAATCATTACAATATTTTGTGTTTTAGTTATATTACTTTTAGAAAATTAAAACCCTAGTTTACGGTGGCAGTAGCACTCGAGAGCAATCGAGCGGATGCCAAACACACAGTTCATCAAACTTGATTTGATGTTAGCTCATTGTATGATAAACGTCACGTGTGCATTTGTCAGATCAACATTTGAGGTTAGCTCATCGTCTAATTCCTGCAATGTGTGCGTTTGTCAGATTAACGGGCACTAGACTCACTCTCCCTATTCCTCCACTCATTTCCTCGGCCTCCACTCATTTTCCTCCATTTTTCGGAGGCTCCATTTATTTTCCTCTCTGCACCTCTGCCCTCTATTTCATGGAGTTGTAGCAGGGTCACCATTCCACTTTTGGAGTAAATATTTTACAACATCTATTCTATATTTTAATTTTCATTTTATAATTTAATTTGTTATTTATTTGATAGATTTTAATTTCCATTTCTTATTTGCTATTTCCATTTCATAATTTAGTATTCAATTATTTGTTAGTGGATGAATTGTGCTGCATTTTAATTACTTTCACAGTAATTAAATTGGTTGCTGATTTAATAATTTTAATTTTTGTTTCGTATTCTTCTATTATTTGTTATTTCTAATTCATAATTTATTGTTGTATTATTTGTTATTAAAGGAATTGAATATCTCTGTGCTACATTCTAATTTTATGTTTCATAATTTAATTTGTTGTTAATTTGATATTATTTAATTTTAATTTTTGTTTTTCATTTTTTTATTTCTGTTTCATAATTTATTGATCTATTATCTATAATATCTATTATCTGTTTCGTAATTGAAGCAGTTAAAGTCGATCTCGAGAAGTATCCTATCAAGAGTTGTACGATATATCGATACCGAAACTTCATACCATATATCGTGGTGAAACTTCACTATATAGAAAAATTATATTAATAAAATACTAAAATTTTAATATACCGATTTTTAATATGATATAATTTCTATACAGTTACCTTCAAATTCTGATATCGTATATCAAATACCAAAGTATTAAATTACATATCAATGTCGTACCGAAAATTTTAATATGATATAATTAATACCATATTTTCAATATAATTCAATTTATGTCGATAAGGTAGTATCAATGTATCGAAAAATTTAGTATTTTTCTATCTCTAGTTCTACTTGCATATTACAAAGGTTATGGTTTGTACCTCCGCTCCGGCCTCCGCCCGATTCCCTCCCCACTCCACCACCTCCGCTCTGCATCTCCGCCCTCCGTTCATGGAGTCATCGCAGGGGTCAACCGCTCGCTTTTGTGGTACGATATTCATTTTTTTCCTTCTGTTAACTATTGTTGTCGGTTTAATTTTCATTTACTATTATTTGTATTGAAGTTCGTTTCACGATTTAATTTATTGTCTACACCTCCGCTCCGACCTCCGCCCGATTCCCTCCCCGCTCCACCACTTCTGCCCTTCGTTCATGAAGTCGGCGCGGACAATAAATTCATGAAGTTTGTTTAATATTTTTGTTTCACGTTTCACGATTTAATTTTTTTTTGTTCTTCTTTTAATTATTGTTGTCGATTTTAATTTTAAGGATTTTCTGTTGTTTGTTATTTTCGTTTAACATTGAAGTTCGTTTACAATTTAATTTATTATTCTTTTAGGAAATTGAAGTGTATCTGGGCTCGTATTCTAAAGTGAATCCTGGAAAAAATTCATATATGAGGATTACTCATATCAATCTTGGTAAACTAAACCCCTATGATAATCCGCGCATAATGGTTTATACTGAATTGGATCGAAAAAAAATGATGGAACTCTCAAAGAACATGTCTTAGGTACTCTTTCAGAGTCTTGTTCTCAGGTTCAGTGTGATCTAATTAATATTTTACTAAAAAAAAACAGCATTGTTGACGGAAATTTTCGTCGGTATTCCGTCGGTATATGTGTATAACGACGGACCTCCGACGGAGATTTTTCCGTTGGAAATATATTTGACGGAATGCGATTCCCGACGGAAACAGGGGTTTCTATCGTTAATCTTTTACCGATGGAAATATACTTCCGTTGGTAATGTTGCCGGAAATACTGTTCCGAAACCACGAAATATGCCGACGGAAATTATATTTCCGTCGGAAAAAATATATTTTAATGTGAAAATTGTATACATTTCCGACGGAAAAAGCTATTCCGTCGGGAATGTATCGTACTGTTTTGTTTCGATAAGTTCCGACGAAATTCTTTTCCACCGGTATTCCGACGGAAAACAAAAAAAACTGATAGATTCTGTTTGTTTTGGTCATCATCTACATATACATTTTTCAAATATATAAACAACCATCACAAACAATAGTATTATACAATCCACACATCAAATACAATCAAAACATCAAATACAATTACAAATCAAATACAATCCACACATCAATATATCTTATAACAATCACACACAAATAAAATCAACAAAAAATAAACACAATCTATATCTAACTCAATCTAGAGAATATATAGATGCAAAAATCCATATCAAAATTTAAGTTTATAGAATACATACCACACTAGAAAGTAATCCAAATAATACAAGAACGCTAAATGATAAAGAAAATCCTGTAAAAGTCAAATATAAAATGATCATGTCGGTGTTTAAATAAACCGTTTGCATATATATATATATATATATAACAGATTTGATATGAAATGATACCTGAAAAAAATGAGCATATCATCCAATAAAGAGCCAATATGTAAATCCGACCGAACGTGACTCCTGAAATATATAGTAATAAAATATTTAGAAATAAATATATTATAATATTAAAACAAAATAAATATTTTATCATGATCAATATATGATAAATAAAAATTAAAGTGTAGATGACCAACCCTCACAAAAATTAATCATTAACTATCTGATGGATCTTGAGTCTCCTGTAACTCAAAATCATGTGATCCCTGAGTGAAATTAGCCACAATCTGGCACATCTGGGCCATGAGATCATCATTGCTCTTGTCACGTTCGACTCTCTTCTTCTCCTCATCAGCTCTCCACTGATCCATCTCAGACATCCTCTGATCCACTGATTTCAGTTGAGTACGCAGTTCTTGATTTTCACGTCTTAAAGACTGCATCTCACTGGAAGAAGTGGAACTAGCACGGCCTACTGGATTCCTCAAACAATCAAATGCAACTTTGGCTTAAGAGCCAAGGCCGTAGAGGGTGGAGTTTTTTTGTCCTTCCACCTGTTGGATCGAAAGCGCTAGAGGGGGGCGGGGGTGAATAGCGCTCGTGGCTTTCACTCGTTTCGGAATCGCAAAACTCGAGTAATAACGTAGCGGAAATAAAATAAACAATCACACAAGAACTCAACTGATTTACTTGGTTCAGAGCCTTGAGCGACTCCTACTCCAAGGCCCGCGATTGTTGATCGCTTTCGGTGGGCAACAACTATAATATCGAAAATGAATTACAAGTTAAGTACAAGGAAAACAGTAAACTTATACCAACGACAGAAGAAAAATAATAATATTAAGTCTCCGGGTCGTCGGCGTCAAGTCGCAGCTTTGTTGGATCGTCTCGTTAGCAATTTGTCGCAAGAAGATGGCTCGTGTGTTGTTGTTCAAGGCTGCTGCTCGAACCCCTCTTTTATACAGTGCTGGAGGTGCCTCCAAGCCTATCCGAGGCGCCTCCAGGCTGCCGAGTCGCACGCGTGGATCAGCACAGAACTGGTCGCACTTATCTGCTTTAAGGCGCCTCCAAGCCTCTTCAAGGCGCCTTCAAGCCTTGGTCCAAGGCGCCTCCAGCTACGTCCGAGGCACCTCCAGCTCCTTTGGACAGCTGGCTTTGGCTTGCACCCGAGGCTCTTCCAAGCTCCATGGAGGCGCCTCGGACACTGTTCATCCGAGGCTTAACTTTGGTTTTTTTGTACCTGCAAGATGTGTTAGCTCCAAAACCTACCCTGCAAGACAAATATTAGCACACATAAAATATAGTAAAGACAGTAAATGACAGTCTTCGAACTGTCTGGGCCTGACTTCGGATTTCTGACCGGAAACCCTAGGTCAACCCGATGCCTACTGTTCCCTCTACGGGGAACGCGTCCTCACATACTCCACTCAGGAGAGTTACCTGATGTCAGTCTGGTCCTCCAGACCGACTGGAGTTTCTGCCTAGGGTTACCACCCCCTAAGACCTAGGGTTACCGCCCTCTAGGATTTTTCTCCACCTAGGGTTACCACCCCCTAGGATTTAGGGTTACCGCGCCCTAGGGTTTCCCTTCACCTAGGGTTACCAACCACTAGGACCTAGGGTTACCGCGCCCTAGGATTTTCCTCCACCTAGGGTTACCACCCCCTAGGACCTAAGGTTACCGCCTCTTAGGGTTTTCTACCACTTAGGGTTACCACCCTCTGAGACCTAGGGTTACCACCCCCTAGGGTTTTTCACCTGCCTAACCGCAGTTAGGATTTTCCTGCAAACTTATTCAAGCACATTAGATAACAAAACAGCTTAACTTGAACCCTTTGATATAATCAAAACACCGGTTCGATCGTCGGATGCTTCCCGCACCAACACCACCGACAACATCATAATAAATCTGATTTAGATCGTCGGTGGATAAAGACTGTGACTCCCCTCCTCTGCTGATGATTGAGATGCTTGAGCCACCCTTTCTGTCATTTATTGTTGCATAAAAAAATTAAAATATCCAATTTGATCAGTATTACTAAATACTAATATAGATAGAAGTGAAAAAATGTAATAAAGTTAATAATCTTACGTGTAGAGTCTGAGATCGAGAATCAACAAATGATTCATCCTTCTTCTTATGGGTCTTGAGAAAGACCTCCATACATGTGGGCTGTCGGACAAGCTCACGTTCCTATATTCCAAAAATTTAAGGGCAAAAAATGATACAAGTTTGGTAATAAATACAAAATTTGTTACAAAGTATAACTTTAAATTATACTCACCAAATCCATAGTATGCTCAACAATAGATCTGGATCCTGACGTATGTTGAGCGGTACCGGTGCTCGGGCCACCTGGCTCTGTATTTCTATTAGCTTTTGCCTTTTCAGCATTTGTTTGCCACCTTTCTGCAGCCCAGGTGGCCATGTTGGATCGAGAAGCGCTAGAGGGGGGGGGCGGGGTGAATAGCGCTCGTGGCTATTTCGCATTTCGAAATCGTAAATCGTTCGAGTAATAAAGCAGCGAAATAAATAGAAAGAATCACACAAACACAGAAGACACAGGTCGTTTACTTGGTTTGAAGCCTATGGCGACTCCTACTCCAAGGCCCGCGATCGTTGATCGCTTACTGTGGGCAACAACTATATCGCGCAAAGAGTTTGTACAAATGTAAGTTACAATAAGTGCAGTAATTAAAGAAAACTTATACCAACGACAGAATCAAACAATATCGGAGCTCCGGGTCGTCGGGAACTTGAAATAGCACTTCAAGGTCGTCACGTAGGCAGTAGGTCGATGAAAGATTGATTTAGAATTTCTGTACTGAGCCTCTGCCTCGAACCCCCTTTTAAACAGTGCTGGAGGTGCCTTCAGACCGCCGAGTCGCACGCGTAGATCAGCTCTGATCTGGTCGCGCCTTATCCCATTAAAGGCGCCTCAAGGCTGGTCCAAGGCGCCTCCAACGCCTGGTCCAAGGCGCCTTCAGCTTCCTCCGAGGCGCCTCCAGCTCCTCTGGACAGCTGGCTTCGGCTTGCACCCAAGGCGCCTCCAAGCCCCATGGAGGCGCCTCGGACACTGTTCATCCGAGGTCAAGCGTGCTTCTTTGTTCCTGCAAAATGTGTTAGTCCCAAACACAAAAACCCTGCAAAACAAAGTTAGCACATACATATTATAAGTGATATAATCGACAGTCATCGGACTGTCCGGGTCTGACTTCGAATTTTCAACCGGAAACCCTAGGTCGACCCGACGCCTACTGTTCCCTCTACGGGGAGCGCGTCCTCACCTACTCCACTCAGGAGATTTACCTATTGCCAGTGCGATCCTCCAGATCGACTAGACTTTTGCTCAGCGTCCGAAGCTTCCGAACTTTCTACTGGACTTCCGCTTCCCGACCCATTCAGTCTTCCACCTGGTTCGCGACACCAGGACTTTCCGCCTAGCGTTACCCCCTAGGACTTTTGCCTAAAGCTCTCGACCCGCCAAGACTTTACGCATAGGGTTACCACGCACCCCTTATGACCTAGGGTTACCACCCCCTAGGATTTTCCACCTGCCTAACCGCAGCTAGGACTTTTGCCTAAGTAACACTTAGGACTTTCCTGCAAGCTCCATGAACTTGTTAGATCACAAGACGACTTAATTTTGAACCCTTTGCCATTATCAAAACTTGGGTTCGATCGTTTGATGCTTCCCGCACCAACAATCTCCCCCTTTTTGATTATGACAACTCAAATTCAAAGTTAAGTAAAACAAAATGCATAAATAAACATAAGTATGCTTTTTAATAAGAGGTTTAAGCACAAACGTAAGCATACTTAAGTAACATGTTAAGTACAAGCTAAAGACATTTTAAACTTTATAAAAGTTAAGGTAAATTAAAAAATTCTCAAAGTTAAGGCTCCCTCTTAATAAGAAAACTCTTTTTCTTAGTTTGAATTTTTTTTAACTCTTATCCTTAATTTGAATTTTTTTGTCCTACTATCCCCCTTTGCCATATATCAAAAAACTTTGTAAGAAAAACTTAGTAAAAAAATGTTGAAGTCCAAAGGTAACATTCAAACTTAGCCATTGTAGGAAAAGCTTAGCTAAGTAAAAATAGTTTAAGTGAAAAACAACTCTGTTTAACCAAAAGTTTGAGAACTTAAGTTTTTAAAGACTTTATTTAAAGATTTTCATTAAAGTTAAAAGTCTTTTAAAAAGGATTTTCTTAAGTATGAAAATTGAATTAAGTTTGGAAAAAACTTTTAAAGAAGGCACTTAGCTTTAAGGAAAGGATTTTTGGCTAATTTAAAGAACTTTTCAAACACTTAGCTTTTTATAATTAATTTTCATTGTAAAATGCTTAGCTAAATGTTTAAAGAGATAATTTTCTTTCAACTCATCTAGTAAAAAGTTTACTTTGACAAATAACTTTAGCCAATTTTGAAACTTAGTTGACATATTTGGGGAAAATAAATTTTCAAACTCTATTAGATAGATTTTCAAAGCTTTATTGGTAAATATTCTTTTAATTTTGAACAAGTTTTTGAAATAATAGCTTGAAAAAAAATAAACTTCACTAAATTTTTCAAAGGATTTTGAAAAAAATATTAAGAAGGTTTGAAAAAATATTTAAATGAATAATGAATTCCAAAATATTTAACGGCCAAGGAGGAGCAATAAGTTTAAACCTAATGTCCAAACATGAGGTGAGTTAAATTAATTGCAAGTTAATAAGGTTATTTTACTAAGGTATCAGAGCCCTAATGTGCAAGTTGAGTAACAAAAAAAAAACAAATACTTAATTTCATGGCCATATGTCTAACCATCTAGCTACTAGCTGATTGTCTAGAGGACAACAACTTTCACTTGGTTAGTCAAGTTAAGTCAATAGATCCAGTTAGATTTGACTAGGGCTAGATGACTTGACTTGATTACTGTATATTAGGTATTTAACGCCCAAACTCATATTGATACACAGATATAAGCATTCTTAAGTCCAGGCTGTACCCTATGTATCTCACACTGTTCTAAGTTTTTCAAGCACAATCAAGGTACACCTAGGTGTTTGTGAGATGCTCTAGCTGAATTCTAGGGGAACATGATATCTAAGGTTTGAGCTTAGGCTAAGTCTAAATTTGAAAAACTAGTAAAATTGGGATTTTGAAAACAAAATTTTGCCTAAAATTTAGAAATATAGTTTTAAACTTAAGTAGATTTTGAAAACAAGTAAAACATTTAGGAGTAAAGGTAAGAAACTGATTTGAAAATCAATATCTATTCTACCCAACACATTCCTATTTACCTTCTAAGTGCACTGAACTCAAGTTCAGGTAAGAGTTTTGTGAAAATGTCAGCTAGGTTTGATTTGGACTCAACATAGTTGAGTACAATTTCACCCTTGGCTACATGATCCCTTACAAAATGGTGTTTTATCTCTATGTGTTTAGTCTTTGAGTGATGAATTGGATTTTTGGTTAGATTAATTGAGCTCATATTGTCGATTAAAATTTTTGTATTCTAGTTGATAGTCTTTTAATGTATGCATCATCCACAAGAGTTGAGAGGCACACTCTCCTAGGATTATGTATTCAGCTTCAGTAGTGGATAGAGCAACACAGTGTTGCTTTCTGCTTAACCAACTTAGTAGGCACTGACCTAGAATTTGACAGCTTCCACTTGTGTTTTTTCTGTCTTGTTTACACCCGGCATAGTCTGAATCAGAATAGCCAAAAAGGTCAAAGGTGCACGTTCTAGGGTACCAAAGTCCTACATTTAGGGTACCTTTAATGTACCTAAGTATCCTTTTAACATATGTTAGGTGTGACTCTTTTGCACAAGATTGGTATCTTGCGCACATACCTACTACAAATAATATGTCGGGTCGACTTGCAGTTAGGTAGAGTAAGCTACCTATTGTACTTCTATAATACTTTGGGTCTACTGGTTTTCCTTCTGGGTCAGAGTCAATGTTGATGTTGGTTGCCATTGGAGTATTTATAATTTTTTAATTTTTCATGCCAAATTTTTTAATTAATTCCTTAGCGTATTTAGTTTGATAAATATAGATTCCATCTTTGGTTTGTTTGATTTGTAAGCCTAAGAAAAAGTTAAGTTCCCCAACCAAACTCATTTCAAATTCATTTTCCATTAGTTTAGTAAATTCTTTTAAAAGTTTAGAGTTGGTTGAGCCAAAAATTATATCATCAACATAGATTTGGGCTATGAAGATGTCTTTTTCTACTATTTTTACAAATAGGGTCAGATCTATTTGACCTTGGTTAAAGCCTTTGGATATCAAGTGATTGGATAGTCGTTCATACCATGCCCTAGGTGCTTGCTTTAATCCATATAATGTCTTTTTCAGTCTAAATACATGGTTTGAGTTGTCTGAGTCCTTAAACCCTGGAGGTTGACTTACATATACTTCTTCCTTAATAAACCCATTCAAAAAAGGCCGACTTGACATCCATTTGATATAATATAAATCATTTTTGCGCTACATAAGCCAGTAGCATCCTAATGGATTCGAGTCTAGCTATTGGTGCATAGGTTTCATCATAGTCCAAACCCTCAACCTGGCTGAACCCTTTGGCTACTAGTCTTGCCTTATTCTCACTATATCACCTTGATCATCTAATTTGTTCCTAAATACCCATTTGGTGTCAATTATGGACTTATCTACAGGTTTAGGTACAAGTTTCCATACTTGGTTTCTATCAAATTGGGCTAGTTCTTCCTGCATGGTAATGATCCAGTCTGGGTCAGGTAGGGCTTCTTTAATGGTCTTAGGTTCAATTTTAGAAATAAGGGCAATCTGACTCTGGTTTCTATAGGAAGATCTGGTTCTGACTCCTAGGTTTGGATCACCCAAAATTTGGTCAGGTGGGTGAGAAGTACTCACTCTTGTTGGTCTTATATTTGGGTCGGAGGTTTGTTCCTCTGGTTTATTCGAGTTAGATTGAATTTCATCATCTTCAATAATTCTTGGGTTAAGATTTTCTGTATTATCTTCATTTGTTATTTTATTATCTTCATCAAATATTACATTTATTGTTTCTTCAACTTTTAAAGTATGTTTGTTATACACCCTATATGCCCTACTGGTTGTTGAATACCCTAAAAATATTCCTAGAGTTATTTTTGATGAAAATTTTCCTAAGTAGTCTTTAGTGTTTAAAATATGTACTTTACATCCAAAAACTTTTAAGTAATTTAGATTAGGAATTTTATTGTAATATATTTCATAGGGTGTTTTATTATGGGGTTTGTTAATTAAGATTCTATTTTGGATATAACATGCTGTATTTATCGCTTCAGTCCAGAAATGGTTGCATAGTTTATATTCATTTAATATAGTCCTAACAGCTTCTTGTAGGGTTCGGTTTTTACGTTCTACTAGGTCATTTTGTTGGGGGTCCTAGGCCAAGAGTATTCATGTTGATACCTATTAATTTCACAAAATTCAGTAAAGTTGTGATTTTCCCCCCCCCCCCCCCCCCCCCTCCCGCGTGATCACTTCTAATTCTTTTTATTTGGGTGTCTTTTTCATTTTCTATTAGTTTATAGAAGATTTTAAATACTTCAAAAGTTTCACTTTTTTTTTATAAATTTTACCCAAGTAAATCTTGAGTAATCGTCGATTATCACTAGACAATATTGTTTTTTACTTAATTAGTGACTTGGCTCCATGTGAATCAAACAAGTCTAGGTGAAGGAGCTCAAGTATTGAGTTTGTTCTATTAAGGTTGGTTAATTTATAGTTTGTCTTAGTTTGTTTACCTTGTTGACAAGCATTACAGGTTGAGTTTTCAATAAATTTTAATTTGAGCAAACCTCTAACTAGACTATTTTGACTCATTTTTACAATTAGTCTAGTGTGAGTGTGTCCCAGTCTTCTGTGTCACAACTCAGTTTCCTCTTGTTGTGTTAGAAAACACTTTATTGAGGATGTTGGTAGGTTAATGGTGTAGACATTGTCTTTCCTAGTGCCCTTAAGTATGATTTCAAGATTATTAATATTTTTAACTATACATTCAGATTTTGTAAAGTGAACTGAATAACCACTATCACACAATTGGCTTATACTGAATAAATTAAAGTTAAAGTTTTCAACTAGTAACACTTTTTTAATAGTAAAATCGGATTTGAGTTCGATGTTACCTCTTCCGATTACCTTAAGTTTGTTGTCGTTGCCGAATGCAACAGACCCTAAACTCTTTATTTTGAGCTTTGTGAACTTTAACTTATCTCCAGTCATATGTCTGGAGCATCCACTATCCAACATCCACTGATCTAATTCTTTATGTTCCTACACATAAAGTATTTGAATTGGACTCTATTTGATGAAAAAAAAAGTGAAATGATTGAGTAAGGATTGTGAAAGTTAATTAAATGTTGAGGACTAATTAAGTTGATTGAGTTTGAAAAATGAGGTTGATTAACTTTTTGAAAAATATTTAAGTTAACTATATTTTGAAAGAATATTAATTAGATTTTGAAAAAGTATTAAGTTTAAATTAATTTTTGAAAATATTAAGTTAATTTAATTTGAAAAATAATTAATTTAATTTGAAAAATAATTAATTTAATTTGAAAAATAATTAATTTAATTTGAAAAATAATTAATTTAATTTGAAAAATAATTAAGTTAATTTAATTTGAAAAATAATTAAGTTATTTTAATTTTGAAAAGTAATTAAGTTAATTTAATTTGAAAAATAATTAAGTTATTTTAATTTGAAAAATAATTAATTTAATTTGAAAAATAATTAAGTTAATTTAATTTGAAAAATAATTAAGTTAATTTAATTTAATTTTAATTACGAATTTTAATTTTAATTGGAATTTTGAATTTGAATTTTGTATTAGAATTAATTTAATTTTAATTATGAATTTTAATTTCGAATTTCAAATTTTAACTCAAATTTTGAATTTGAATTTAAATTTGAATTTCAAATTTTAATTTGAATTAATTTAATTTTAATTACAAATTTGATTTCCTTTTAATTTCTATTCCTTAGTCATCTCACCCAATCAAAATTTTCAATCAGGGAATCCTATGATTTTTGTGAGATGAATTATGGTTCAAGTTTAGGGTTTGGTTTAACTTTGTGTTAGATTCAGGTTTAGCTTTGGGTTCAACAAGTAGACATTTTTTGGATAAACTTCTGGGCTATGGTGAGTCACAAGGACATCATTAAAGTAACCATACCTTCGAGGTTTTCCAAGTAGTCCTATCCATTTAACTTAGTACAAAACCTTAGTTTAACTGGTTAGGATCCATAAAGGGTAGCTTCGGCCAGTTCCACTTAGCCAAATGCATCAGGTCGAAACCATATCTTCCTAGACATGCGATGACTAAGCTTCCCCAACGTACTATCATCCAATACTTCACCAGTACCGTGATTCAAGTTAAACCTAGCCCATTTTAATCTAACCTTAATTACCTTGCCAGGTAGTCTACTCTTGGTTACCCTAGTCGGGTGGATTAAGTTTGGAGGTGCCAGCTATTCTAGAGGCTTCCCTTGGATTTTTAAGATTTTGTAAGAATTTAATTTCTGAATTAATCTGAATTTTAAATCTGAATTTGATTTTAATTTGATTTTTTATTTAATTTGAATTTCAAATTGAATTCTAATTTGAATTTTAAATTGAATTTCAATTTAATTTGATTTTATTTGAATTTTAATTTAATTTTATGTTTACTGTTTTAATTTAATTTTATTTAATTTGAATTTGAATTTAATTTTATGTTTATTGTTTTAATTTAATTTTATGTTTACTGTTTTTCTTCTAGCTCCCCCTGGATCATAACCTCGGTATGGTCTATCGAGGTAATGTATTTGATCCTTAGGGACCCAATATTGACCAAGTCCAACTTGATTAACCAGGTTGGACTTGGGTACCCATGTTGGTGCAACATCCCTCAGGTCAAGGTTGACCTAGTTGACCAAGCTTGAGTCTTGGTTTGGGTTTCGATGTTTGACAATGCAAGGTTGATTGAAGAAGAGTCAAGTAGGTCAAGGATGACCGGATACTTGACTGGGAAGTCCTAACTGGGATGTTAGGCAGGAGGAAAATCCTGGTGAGTGAAGCCAGGTGAAAGACCTATTGAGTGAAGCTAGGCAATTGGGAAGTCCTAACTGGGAAGCTAGGCAGGAGAAAAATCCTGGTGAGTGAAGCCAGGTGAAAGACCTAGTGAGTGAAGCTAGGCAATTGGGAAGTCCTAGTGAGTGAAGCTAGGCAGGAGAAAAATCCTGGTGAGTGAAGCCAGGTGAAAGACCTAGTGAGTGAAGCTAGGCAATTGGGAAAGTCCTGGTGAGTGAAGCCAGGCAAGAGAAATCTAGAAGGGTCAAGGTTGACCAGACATCTGGTGAGAGTCCAAGTAGGTCAAAAAGATTGACCGGATACTTGGCACGAGAAAGAAAAGTCCAAGTAGGTCAGAGGGACTGACCGGATACTTGGCAAGAAGAGAAAAGTCCAAGTGGGTCAAAGGGATTGACCAGACACTTGGTGAAAGAGTCCTAGCCGGTCAAGGGTGACCGGATGCTAGGTCTTATGTACCAACAAGTCATGGTTGACTAGATGTTGGTTTAGGGGGCTTTGGACTTGGTTTTGGGCAAAAACCAAGGTTTGGATTGATCCGTGGATTGATCCAGCAGGTTTGGATTGATCCGTGGATTGATCCAGCAGGTTTGGATTGATCCGTGGATTGATCCAGCAGGTTTGGATCGATCCGTGGATCGATCCAGCAGATCTGGATCGATCAGTGGATCGATCCAGAAGATTTGGATCGATCCGCCGATCGATCCGGTGAGTCCCCGCGAACAGAACCCCTCTGGATCGATCCGTGGATCGATCTAGAGGTCCCAATCGATCAGTGGATCGATTGGGACGCTGCTGCTTCGCGCAATAAGAGCTGGATCGATCCGTGGATCGATCCAGGCATCGATCCAGGCATGTGTCGATCGGTGGATCGATCCAAAGCCTCCCCGATCGATTGGGAGCAATCCAATCGATTGGGATTCGACCGCTGGCGCTTTTATAGCCGTTGGCGAGCGATTCCTTCGAGAGAGCTTCCATATCAACACAGCTCCTCCCCAGCACTCTCTAAGCTCCTCACCGCCAGTTCTTGAAGGTTCTTGGAGGTTCATCCAAGTCAAGAGGCGAGTTACAACGAGAAGAAGAAGAAGCTAGGGTTTTTACTGCATTTCTTGTAAGCTTTTGCTTATTCTTTACTACCCTTTCTTCTTCTTGTACTGAGAGTCTTGTAGGGCTTCTCCGCCCTCGGTAGTTACCGAAAAGGAGTGTTTTCATAGTGGAGGGTGCGTGCGTGGTGTGGATCCTTGGATTAGTCATCTCCATTGGAGGTGGATACCAAGTAAACTCCTAGTGTTAGCGTGTTTGTGTTTGTTTATGTATTTTCCGCTGCGCATTCTTGAAGAAACAAGCAACACCGAGCAACGAGCACGCGACGAGCTATTCACCCCCCCTCTAGCTACTTTTGGTCCTAACAACCCATGCTTGAACTGATTTACTATTTTATCTATTTACTAAGGACGGGTAAGATCTATATTTTCTTTTAGTTTTATAACCTAGCCCAGTTTTGTTGTAAACGATTCTTTGTGTCCCAAGAATCAGGTCAAGCTTCTTGGAGCCCAAAGAGAACCGTTCTAATGTATTTTTCAAATCCTTGACCTAAGTTTTCAGACTGGAATTTTCTTCCTCAAGTTTTCGAACTTGAGTTGATTTTCCAGTCTAAATAGGATCAGGCAAGGTTTTGGAGTTGGTCACTTCTTTAAGGATTGCTACTTCCTTTAGAAGTGATTTGACCTTAAGGTTTGATTTAGCTAATTTGCGTAATAAGTAATTAACTGAATTGTTTAACCGAGGAATACTTACAGCGGTGTCAGGCCCTTCGGAAACGGATACGGATCCGTGGCTTTGCTCGGACTCGGCTTTCGACTTGCTCTCACTCTCGGACAGATTGATCTGGTCCCGAGCCATCAGTGTGAGTAGACTTGTTTGATCGGGTTCGTCGTCGGTATCTTCTTCTGAGGATTCGTCCCATGTCGCTTTCAGCACCTTCTTTTTCCTCTGCTTCTTTGCATCCTTTTGATTTGGGCAGTTAGTCTTGATGTGCCCTTTCTGGTTGCACCCGTAGCAAGTTACTTCGAACTTGACTTTAGAGCTTGGTTGACTCTCCTTGGATTGGACTGCTTTCTTTAGGTCCCTCTTGTTGAAGCCCTTCTTCTTCTTGTAGAGCTTCTTTACAAGATTCACGAGCTCAGAGGTCAATTCGTCGTCTTCATTGTCTGAGTCGGGTTCGTCTTCCGACTCCGGTTCAGTTCTTCGCCGTGATCTTGGTTCGCGTGTTCGACTGGTACCTGCAACCAAAGCAATACCCTTCTTAGTTGGCAGTGTATTAGTCTGTTCATGCAGTTCGAATTCTGAAAACAATTCATCTAATCTAATGGAAGATAAGTCCTTGGAGACTTTGTAGGCATCTACCATTGATGCCCACAATGTACTCCTCGGAAAAGCGTTGAGTGCGTACCTTATGATGTCCCGATTCTCGACTCTTTGTCCGATCGCATGGAGGGAGTTGAGGATGTCTTTTATGCGTGCGTGGAGTTGACTTACTGTCTCTCCGTCCTGCATTTTCAGATTGTATAATTTATTAAACAAAAGATCTCTTTTACTCACCTTGGTGTCGGAGGTGCCCTCGTGGAGTTCGATCAGCTTCTCCCACAGCTCTTTTGCGCTGGAGAACGGTCCAACTCTGTTGAGCTCTTCCTTGGTCAGTCCGCACTGGAGGGTGCAGGTTGCTTTGGCATCGACCTCCACTTTCTTAATTAGTGATGGTTCCCATTTTTCGCAAGGTGTAGGCTTGCCATCTTCGTCGGTTGGTAGTTGCAATCCCGTCTTGATGATCATCTATGTGTCGAACTGTATCTTGAGGAAGGTTTCCATTCGCCCCTTCCAGTACTCGAAATCTTCTCCAGTGAAGAGCGGGGGATGAACGGTGATGAATCCTTCGTGTTTAGCCATTGATAATATTCAAAATAAAAGAAAAATAGAAATGTCCCAAGACTAGGTCTTGGATTAGCAGTGCGGGAAATAAAATTAATATCACGAGCTCGAGTGGTGTTGCACCAACTTCGAGCAATAACCGATTCGAAAAAATAATTAGAATATAGTTATTAAGCTAGATTCTAATTGACTCCGTAAAAATTGAAAACACCACGAAAAAATTTACGCGATTGGTGGTTGCACCAGATCAATGTGACCCCGCTCTTATACCAATTGTTGGATCGAGAAGCGCTAGAGGGGGGGGGGGGTGAATAACGCTCGTGGCTATTTCGCGTTTCGGAATCGTAAATCGTTCGAGTAATAAAGCAGTGGAATAAATAGAAAGAATCACACAAACACAGAAGACACAGGTCGTTTACTTGGTTCGGAGTCTGTGGCGACTCCAACTCCAAGGCCCGCGATCGTTGATCTGTTACTGTAGGCAACAACTATATCGCACAAAGAGTTTGTACAAATGTAAGTTACAATAAGTGCAGTAATTAAAGAAAACTTATACCAACGACAGAATCAAACAATATCGGAGCTCCGGGTTGTCGGGAACTTGAAATAGCACTTCAAGGTCGTCACGTAGGCAGTAGGTCGATGAAAGATTGATTTAGAATTTCTATACTGAGCCTCTGCCTCGAACCCCCTTTTAAACAGTGTTGGAGGCGCCTCCAAGCCTGTCCGAGGCGCCTCCAGGCCGGCGAGTCGCACACGTGGATCAGCTCTGATCTGGTTGCGCCTTATCCCATTGAAGGCACCTCAAGGCTGGTCCAAGGCGCCTCCAACGCCTGGTCCAAGGCGCCTTCAGCTTTCTCCGAGGCGCCTCCAGCTCCTCTGGACAGTTAGCTTCGGCTTGCACCCGAGGCGCCTCCAAGCCCCATGGAGGCGCCTCGAACACTGTTCATCCGATGTCAAGTGTGCTTCTTTGTTCCTGCAAAATGTGTTAGTCCCAAACACAAAAACCCTGCAAAACAAAGTTAGCACAGACATATTATAAGTGATATAATTGACAGTCATCGGACTGTCCGGGTCTGACTTCGGATTTCCAACCGGAAACCCTAGGTCGACCCGACGCCTACTGTTCCCTCTACGGGGAACGCGTCCTCACCTACTCCACTCAGGAGATTTACCTGTTACAAGTGCGATCCTCCAGATCGACTGGAATTTTGCTCAGCGTTTGAAGCTTCAGGACTTTCTGCTGGACTTCCGCTTCCCGGCCTGTCCAGTCTTCCACCTGGTTCATGACACCAGGACTTTCCACCTAGGGTTACCCCCCTAGGACTTTTGCCTGAAGCTCTCGACCCGCCAAGACTTTCCGCATAGGGTTACCACCCCCTATAACCTAAGGTTACCACCCCCTAGGGGTTTCTACCTGCCTAACCGCAGCTAGGACTTTTGTCTAAGTAACACTTAGGACTTTCCTGCAAGCTCCATGAACTTGTTAGATCACAAGACAACTTAACTTTGAACCCTTTGCCATTATCAAAACTTAGGTTCGATCGTTTGATGCTTCCCGCACCAACAGGCCGTCCATGCACTCTAAATCGTCTCAGAAACATACAAAGGCCTAATGCGCTTCTCTCTCATATAATACATATGATCTTTGTACAGTTTAGCACAGTAAATATTTCATGTAGCTTTAAATTGTTCTTCTTACCTGTCCACCCATGTGTATCTTTTCTGTAATTATAAGTTAAACATTTAGTTTAAATGATCCTATATTATAAGTTACCAAATATATTCAATTTACTTACCACAAATTCATTATAATAAAACAGCTTCATCTCCTGGTTTACATGCCTCCATGTATTACCAGAAGCGCAAACTCGTTCCTTGAATTTGTCTGTGATATATGTGGCAACTCGGTGGCCATCTGGAGTGAATCTGCATGAAATAAAATTAAGTTACGAGAAATATATTATAAATAAATTTATATATAAACTTGAATTATTAATAAGAAAAAATACTTACGAGTCCCCGACAACAGTAAGGACCTTGTAGCCACGGGGTGTCATAGGCTGCTGCTATGCCATAATGATATCTGTAAAATAACATTGAATACATCATAATAAGGTGAATCACAAGGATAACACATTACGTGGTTCCATTGCAAAAGAAGGAAATACAACATCTAGATGTTTCCATGCAGGTGAATCACAAGGATGACACATTATACCTCCTTCGTGCTCATGCTCATAATGCCACATCATATAGCAAGCTGTAGCAGCAGATGCATACAAACATTGAAGTCTAACAGTTAATGAAAAATAATACATTACTTTCCAAGCAATTTTTTTTTCTTCTGCCCTGGTGTGCGAGTACCATGCTTATAACGAGGGTGTGTACAGATTTTGCATTCACTCAGATCATTGTCTTCATTCCAAAATATCATGCAGTTGTTTATACAACAATCAATCTTCTCTACAGGCAAACTTAAACCTCTGACTAATTTTTTTGTACTGTAAAAACTATCAGTCATTATGTTATCAGCAGGAAGCAATTCTGACATCAACTGACAAATGTCATCGTAACATCTTTATGAAAAATGATGTTCTGCTTTCATATTCAATAATCTTGTAGTAGTTGATAATTGAGAATGACCAGAGGGAATATCTTTCCACAGTTCTCTTTCACTAGCCTTTAACATTTCATATAATTGTTGATATTCAGGTGTTGGTGTTTCATTTGTATTGGAATAATCAACTGCAGCATTCATCGCATCGTGCACCACTGATTGCATTGCATTATCATTAATTGATGATTCATGAGCAGTAAAAGTTGTGGCATATGACGAACTACCAGAAGGCCCAATTGATTCATAGAGATAAGACTCTCTGTGACAATACCAATTATAGTAATTTGGCACAAAACCATTTCTACATATGTGTACTTTCACGGTATCCTGATCACGAAAGGCTCTATTCCTACATTTTTTTAAGATTACATGGACACCGCAACTCAGCACCATTCATACATTCGGGATGATTCTTAGCAAAGTTCACAAATTCTTCAACTTCAGCAATAAAATCATCTCTAATAAATCTATTTTCTAAACAATTATACATCCAAGCTTTGTTCATAGACATTGTCACCTAATACTGATAAATTGAGAATTACAAATCAGCATATATTAGCATACTAACACAAAACAAACAAACGGACTATATTATGTAATAGATTAATAAACTAACATAACATACTTCTAAATTTAATCATGTTAAATGACATAAAATATATATAATTTACTAAATTATACCTGAAAATGTGTAAGTCAACCGGAGACGAGCAGCAAAAGCTACCTGTATACAAAAAAAAATTAGCTAAAAAATTAACACAATAATTGACAAGTTACACCCGGCAGCTAAAACAACCTACTGGCGGCCGCCATAGAGCGGGCAGTAGCGGCCGCCAGCGGCTGCAGGGAGGTACTTGTGATCGAGATCAAGAGAGAAGAGAGGAAAGTCGGCGCCACGCGTGAGGGGGAAAAAAAGATGGGTTAGGGTTAGTAAGTAAGTTTACCGATGGAATCGATTTTTCGTCGGTATTTTACCGATGGAATCGATTTTCCGTCGGTATTTTACCGATGGAATGGCTATTCCGTTTGTAAACAAATATTTTACCGACGGAATTATTAAATTCCGTCGGTAAAATAAATATTTACCGACATAATAACTATTCCGTCGGTAATATCCATTTTCACCGACAGAATAAATATTCTGTCGGTACGTCCGTCGGCAATACTATTTTTTTTTGTAGTGTTTGACAGAAAATTTATACTTCATCATGATTCAGAGTTCACTAATATCCATTTCGTAGGATATTTGACTTCTGATGCAGTGACAAAACATGATGACGGTATAATTTATTTGTTTTCCCCTCGTAATTGTCTCTATATACATTTTTTAATAACGAATTCAATTCTAGTAGGGAAAGTTGATTCCCAGGCAACCTGCATCCTTTGCAATCGGACGTTCAAACACGTCAACGGGCTGAGAAGCCACAACAAAATCAAGCATGGAATCTCATAGGTTTAATCTTACCTACGCCAACAGCGCGGTCTTCTTCGGCTTCCTCGGAGTACTTCGAGTTGGCCATGATGGTCGACTCCACAATGTCTCCTCGGGCAGACCATCTTGCCCCGCAGCAGGAGGCTCCTCGCCGCCAAAATTTCTTGGGGCTTCATGTCGTGCGTGGCCCGAAGGTATAATCGCTCTGCGACGGTGTACGCCACCTCTTTCAGCTCCTCTGAACTCGGTGTAGGGATGACAATTTCACCCAAACCCGATGGAGGATCCGACATCCGAACTGAATGGAGGAGGGTATGAAGGGACTATCAATACTTGATACCCGACCAGAATACCCGATTAAATAATATATATACATATATTAAAGAAAATTTTCTTTTTTCAAAATCAACTTACTATTTTTGTTGATATTAGGAGGAGACTATATATATATATATATATAATAGGTTATTAATTTTAATATATTTTTATTGAATGATAATAGTTGGATAGAAAGAAGAAAAATTATAACTATAGAAGATATCCGATCATTTAATGGGTATGAGTATACCCATCGGAGATCCTATACCCGATGGGTATGGGGACGGAGGATATAGAATCTGATCCGAACCTGGCCCATTGCCATCCCTATCGACGGCGCCAAAAGGCAATGCCCCACGATCCTTATCGCCGGCTGGAATAGCAACCACGGAAAGGGAACGTTGTAAGACTTAATCGGCGCCGGCTCTGGCTTCTTCTCGTCACCACTGTTCTCTTTCCCTTCACAATTTTCTTGTCGGCCATTGCCAAGCCCAAGCCAGGCAGAACTCGCAGAAGGCCAGCTTTGAGACGGCGACAATGACCAAATTTTGTTGTAGGACAATTCCAAAGCCACGCCCACGGTTCTCGATCGCTTCTCCGATCGAACAGTGCCATAGGGCTCCAGGATCGGCGCCACCACGGGCACGTGAGTTACGCCGCTGACTTCTTCAGCGACGCCCTACCCTCGTGGTAAATGTTCGGATTTGAAAGGTTGGTGATACGATGATAAAAGTGAACCCCCGAAGCATGTCAAAATAAGAAAGATTAGGTGAGCCCCTAAAGCAGGTCAAAATAAGGGCGATTGGGTGACGTGGGGTCAAAGTCAGGGAAGTGGTCAAAGCCACTAACAAGAGCAAGGATGATATTAGGCCAGCATCATGGCCGATCGGGCTCAGAATGCTCGACCGAGTCGGACGTCTGGTCAGGACTTGAACCATCGGTCAGACGTGATTGGCCGACCAAACCTCCTGATCGGCCTTGCTTTGCATTTACCTATGGCATGCAAACAAGGCTCGAAACTAAGTATCAATCTACTCAGTCCACTGCTCTATCTAATCGAACACGAGGGATGCCCAAACATACAGGGCCTTTAAGACAAATGAAATGGTGGAATGGGGAACGAGCTCGTGGCTGCATGACATAAGTCCAAGCTAGCGACCCCCCTGAGTGGTGGCTGATTGACCTAATATGGCCCTCCCATGGACCTACAGTTTCGTATTCTTTTTTGGAAGTTTGTACTATAAAAGACATAGAATGTCTTGTAGGCAAATCGCGCTTTAGAATCTTTTAGCCTATCAAATCACATAGACTTGCACGCTCGACACTGTATGACTTATCTTTTCTTAGGCATGCTTTGGAAAATATGCAAATGTTTTGGAATGCGTGTATAAGAGGAACATTGACACTATAAAAAGGGGTCTCCACACACAGGCGGAGGAATACGATGCTCCATAAGCTCACATGCTTGCTACTACAGTGTTCTTCTACTATGTTCCTCTCCCGAACCACGTACTGACTTGAGCATCGGATGACCAATATCGGGGACTCCCTCCTTGGCCCGACACTAATGCTCCCTGTGTTGCAGGACTGCGTGGAGTCTTCATTCGGTCAATAGCAGAGTCACATTCCCATCTAGTTATCTTCACCGCTTTTGGACAAGATCATATTTGGCGTCGTATGTAGGAACTTCACCTGCATCTGAGACATGAAAATGGAGGACGCTGGAGATTCACCATCGTAACATTAAACAAGAAGAGCTGGAGATGCTAGTGAATGCTCAGGCTGCAAGGATGGTGCAACAGCAACAACAAGTAGTAGCCGAGTGTCGAACGTTGAACGACGTTGCTATATGGGCTATGGGGTAACACGCTAAACATAGGACTCGAGTGGAAGGTCTAGCCAGGCGACTGCTAGATCACCCTCAACCCATCATTTTCCCTCAAGTACCTGTTCCACCGACAAGCTTACCGCTAGTGTCGCCCTCACCAATAGCCTATCACAGAGCGTTATTCCAAACACCCTTGGAGGAACATGGCCGAGCGGAGAGGACCCAGGGATCGTCCTCGCAAAACACGCCCGCTCGGGATATTCATAAAGGAAAAGAACCGTGAGCCGACGATTCTCATGAGCGAGTAAACTTGTCGTTCTCCCAAGAAATACTTGAAGATAAGATGTTAGCTCATTTTCGACCTCTATGGATCAGAGAATATGGAGGAGCAACTGATCCAGAGGACCATTTGCTTAAATTTGAGAATATGGTCATACTTCAACAGTATACTAATGGAGTCAAATGCGAAGTGTTTCTCACTACTTTGTCCGGCTCAACATAGAGGTGGTTTAAACATTTGCCGACGAGATCCATCTGCTGCTTTAGAGACTTCCGAACAACCTTCCTCAACCACTTTGCCAGTAGTTGTCGATATTAGAAGACGACAATGAATCTCTTCTCGCTCAAGCAAGGGTGTGAGGAAACGCAGCGGGCCTACATTAAGAGATTCAATCAAAGTGGCCATGGACATCCCGTCGGCTCCTCAAGAAATTTTGGTAAGTGTTTTCTCACAGGAACTTACAGATAATGATTTTTTCAGATCCCTCATGAGGAAACCTCCGAGGGACTTCGATCAACTGCTTGGACAGGCAACAAAGTGTTAGAGTGTATACTAAAAGCCTAGCTTTTGGTATAAACATTTATCTAGAAATAAGAATCACATTGGTCAAAAGTCTATATTTATGATAAATGTAGTTGTTCAATTAATTTATATTGTAGATAACATGGTGTGTGGTGTCACACACAGAAGATTATGTTATCGGTTTCCTTATAAATTATAAATAGTAGCTCACGACTAAGATGGAAAGGAACAAACCATTGGAAAGTCGTAGTGTAATTAGGTATTAGTTTATCTTAACTATATAATTACACTAATACACTTAGAGTGTATTGAGTAGGACCATTTGAGGTCGTTTCTTTTATACTGACTTTATAAAGAAACAAAGACCTCGGTTATTATGGAAGTGTGTGCTCTTAATCCTGATATAATAACAAGCATATATATTTGATATTTATTTCTTTAATTTATCAATGGGTGAGATTTAATTCGATGAATCAATAAGCCCGATAAGTTGGGAAATGGTATCACTTATAGTGTGTGTTGTTGATTATAAAAGGAAACTGTGTTCTAGAGATACTAGGTTGATAATGTCCCCAAGAGGAGCTCATAAGGATTGTCATGTTAAACCCTGCAGGTAGACTTAGTCCGACATGACGATGAAGTTGAGTGGTACTACTCTTGGAGCTAGATATTAATTAAGTGAGTTGTCAGTAACTTACTTAATTAGTGGACATTTGTTATCTTAAACACAGGGAGACTAACACACTCATAATAAGAAGGAGCCCAAAATGTAATTTGGGATTGGTGCGGTAGTTCAATAATAGTTTTTAGTGGAATGAATTATTATTGATGAAATTAAGTTGTGTGTTCGGGGCGAACACGGGATGCTTAATTTCATCAGGAGACCAAAACCAATTCCTCCTCTCGGTCCCTATCGTAGCCTCTAGTATATAGAGATTTATACCCACCGCATACCCACCTTCTTACCCATCCAATGGGGCCGGCCAAGCTAGCTTGGAACCCAAGCTAGGGCCGGCCAAGACCAAATGGATGAGCCATGTAGGTGGCCGGCCAAAGCTTGGGTCCCAAGCTTAGGTGGCCAACCACTAGAATATTAAAAAGGATTTTTATTAAAATTATTTCTTATGTGGATATCATGATTTTAAAAGAAAGTTTAAAAATTAAAAAATTCCTTTTATAACTTTCTACAAAAGATTAAGAGAAGAGATTAATCTCTTTCCTAATTTGTAGTTTAAAAGGATGGTTTTAATTTTTGGTAAAAACTTTCCTTATTTGTAAATCATCTACATGTTTAAAAGAGAGTTTAAAATTTGAAATCTTTCCTTATTTGTTGATTAAAGGTGGATTTTAAATTTTAAGAAAACTTTCCTTTTTAATCATGTTCATGATTTAAAAGAGAGTTTAAAATTAAATATTCTCTTTTATAAGTTTCTACAAAAGATTAAGAAAAGATTTGATATCTTTCCTTATTTGTAGATTAAAAGATATTTTAATTTTTAGAGATAACTTTCTTTTTATCCACATGTTTAAAAGAAAATTTTTAATTTATAAAATTTCTTTTTTATTAACCAATCATGAAGGGATAAAATTATTGGAGAAATTTTTATAAATTTCTAGAAACAAATTAGGAAGTTTTAATTTTTGTTTTAATTAAAACTTTCCTTGATTTGTGGATTGAAGGTGGCCGGCCAAATAAGTTGGAAAAAGGAAATTAATTTTTAATTAATTAATTTTTCTTTTTCATGGAAAAAGAATTAAGGAAGGTTTTATTAATTTTTCCTTATTTGCCAAGACCAAGGATTATAAAAGAGGGGATAGAGGAGGCTTCATGGTGAACAACTCTATTCTTTTTCTTCCTCTCTTTTCTTCTTTGGTGTGGCCGGCCCTATTTCTCTCCTCTCCTCTTGTTGGCCGAAACTTATCTCTTGGTGGAGCTTTTGTTAGTGGCCGGATCAAGGAAGGAGAAGAAGGAGAGAAAGCAAGCCTCGTTTCTAGCATCCCTTGGAGCATGGTGGTGGTGGCAGAACCTCTTCATCCTAGAAGATGTTTTGATGGCCGAAACTTGCAAGGAAGAAGAAGGTGCTTGGTGGTTCTCATCTCGGAAGATCGTTGCCCACACAACGTCCGAGGTTAGAAGAGGAATACGGTAGAAGATCAAGAGGTCTTTCTAAAAGGTATAACTAGTAATTTTTCTTTCCGCATCATGCTAGTTATTTATGGAAATAATACCAAATACAAGAGGCTTACGATTCTAGTATTTCGAATATGTTTTTCAAAGTTGTGTTCTTTTATTTTATTTTTCCTTGTGATTTGATCGTTCTTTTCGGTTAACCTAAAGTTATTTTAGGAAATTAAATATTAGATTTCTATAAAAGGTTTTGTCTAGTCGGTGGTGGTTGCTCCCATATCCAAGAAGGCCATGTGCCTCGCCACGTCAGTACTGGGAACCAATTATGGAAATTAATATTTAATGGAATTAATAACTTAAGGTGATTTGGGTCGAACGTGTTAAGTTCCGCAGGAGATCCAAGTCAAAACCTAAAAGAACAAATAGATTAAGTTTTGGATCAAACGTGTTAAGTTCCGCAGGCGATCCAAAATTTAATTTAAAAGAACACATGGTAGCTAGGAAAAGGTTCAGACCTTTGTACAAAATTTTTGTACAGTGGAACCTCTAGGTTTTCCGAGTAGCAACCAGCACAAAGTATATCAATGTTGAAAAAGCTCAGTCTGCTAGGAAGAAAGATGCACTTCCTAAGCCCGTTGCTCCTCTGGAGTGTCGATCGGCTAACAACAGTCTTCCTCCCAAAGGGCCCCGGTCAGTCCCTCATCAGTAGCAACATGAGTCTCAACTGCATGCAGTTCAGCATGTGGAAGCCAAGCATACCCAACTGGTCGAGCCTCGACAGTGGACTCCAATGTTTTGCAACTACCACCGCTTGGGTTTCACAATACAAAAGATTGTTATCCCTTTAATCTAGGTCCCCAACGAACAACTCACCAAGAATTTCGTCAGCATATTCTTCCCCCAACTGTCCACGTTATCATCGACCAAATGGACCCCATGGGCAAAACACTATGCCTACCGATTAGAAACCAACAACCGCCCCAACAAAGAGACAACCAAAGGTCTGCTCGAGTGTCGGTTGAGCAGTCGCCATGCCCATCGGTTCGAGAAGAAGAAAATAGCGGTAATGCCGCTTGGGGTGACATCGGCATGATAGTCGGTGGCTCGACCGACGATGATTCTAACAAGGTTAGAAAATTACATGCACGACGAATGGAGATCCATACGATTGGTTGCAGTAAAGAGAAGGCACACGAACCATAAATTAGTTTTGGTCCTTGAGATTTGGAGGGAGTAGAATGTTAGTCACTTCAGGAGCTAGAGGGGGTGATTAGCTCCGTTCACTTGGTCTATGAGTTTTTGCAACGAAAAACATTTAAGCAAATGGTAACACAATGATTTACTTGGTATCTGTTGGATCGAAAGTGCTAGAGGGGGGGTGAATAGTGCTCGTGGCTATTTCACACATTTCAGAATCATAAGAAAAGTGTATCGAGTTAAAGAAACGGAAAGATAAGCGGAACAAGCAAAAACACACAGAAGACAGAGGACACCAAAAGTTTACTTAGTTCGGAGCCTAGGGCGACTCCTACTCCAAGGCCCGCGATCGTTGATCGCCTTCGGTGGGCAACAACTATAGTCTCGAGAAGATGATTACAATTTGAATTACAGTTAAGTGCAAATAAAAGAAAAGCTATACCAACGAAACGAGAACAAAGAGATTTAGAGTTGTAATTTGTTGGAGTAGCAGAGTGTTGTTGGAGTGTTAGTAGCAGCGCACAGACGAGCACAGGTTCTTCTATTCGTGATGTTCTTCGACTGCTTTTGAGGCTCCTTTTTATAGGCTCTGTGAGGCTGATCCAGATCCCTAAGTTTCGGGATCAGGCTTGACCCGAGGCGGATCGGTCGACCGATCCCTACGTTCGGTCGACCGTGAAATGACCCAAATTTCCTCATTTGGAGTTCTAATAGTGGTTAAAAATATTTATAAATACTTTAGAAATATTATAGAGATTTTTAGAAATTTTTAGAGTATTTTTATGTAATTTTTGGAGGTCGTTTGGTATTTTTACTGGACAAAAGAAGTTTCGACACAAAAATGTTCAAGCCGAGATTCGAACCCGAGACCACCAGCCGAACCAAGCTTTAAGCGGATCCAGCTGACTAAGTGGGCAAGCAATTGTTACTTGATCAAATAAAGGAAGAATTTTATTTAAGAAGTAGAAGTTAATAAGGGGAAATAATAGGAAGAAAATGGTTGCAGCCGAGATTCGAACCCACGAGCCAAGCCTTAACCCATGCACGGCTGACCAAGTGTTCACGCAGCCGGTTCTGTTTAGAAAAGGGTAGCAAATTTATTTAAAGAAGTTAATAGAATATTGAGTTATAAGAGGAGAACTTAGGGCTTCATTTTTTTGGTCGTGACCTAATTCTTTCTCCCTTCTTCCTCTTCGTGCGTGCGCCGATTCTGTCGAGCGAAGAAAAATGAAGCCCTAGCTTCGTCTCCGGCGGCCGACCGACGGGGATTTCCGCGAGCTCTTCTTGGATTCGAGCTCCTCTCGTCAAGAAGGACCCGTGAGCACGAAGAAGAAGCTACGATTTCAAGAGACCCGAACCCTATAAGCCTTCGTCTCCTTCGGTTTGAATCCAAGAATCGTTGTAAGTTGCTCCTCACCTACGGTAAGAGTAGCTATGGAGTTGTTCTTCTTGTTAGTTTCTTGTTTTCCGAAGCATGTTGTAAGGGGCAGCGCTTTGAAGTTTCTACCGTGAGTTGAGGTTTCGAATTTTGTGTAGAGAATTGTGATTGTAAGGATTGTTAGAATAGATCCAAGCTTCCATTTTTTTTTTCTTCTTCCATGCAATTCTGCTGAAGCAATGAATCAGTTTATATAGGTTTTTGTTTTAAGTCTTCAACAAGCTTAATTTGGTTGGTTTTGTGCTATGTATGGCATTTATGAAAGTTGTTTTACTAATTAAACTGCCAACATATATAGATATTAATAGTGGTTGTCTATTACTTGATGGTTCCTGGTTTTCGTGGAGAAGCTTTTTGCTATAACCATGGGTAAGTTGTGACTTGATAATCTGCTGATTGGCCAAATATGGATTTTTGGCCTTTATCCTTTCAAGGTGCAGGGCATTATATAAGATCACTGGTAGTCGGAGTATATGTACAATTCAATTTTGTACCATTTCTCTATTTCTGCAGTGCTGAAATTTTCCAAGTAATCAGATCCCAAGAATTTGCATTCATTTATGTCATTCTTGGCTGTTAAAATTGGTTTCCAATAGCATGTTGTGGCTTCTTGTTTTTGAAGTTCTAGTAGTTTCTTTTATTTTAGTTTTAATGCATGAGTGCTTGATTGCTTCAATTGCTATAATCCGAACCCTAGATTTAGTTTGTGCTTATGGCTTTAGAATTTCAGTCTAGGTCTTGTTGATTATTCCAAGCACACAGATTTAAGTTTTTCTTGCCGCCACAACATGCATGAGATGGTTTAGTGTTAGTTTCCTATATATATGAAATGGATGGTTTAGGCTTCGGTGTTGGTGTTTTAGTTTCCATTTTTAATTGTCGAGGCATATGTTTAGAGTCAGCTAGTTCAATCCTTTTAATACGAAGCATGCAGTGTAGGTTTTAATTCCAACAAGTTTTAGATTTAGTTTAAGCTTGTATGCAGATTTCTATAAGCATTGCTTGCAGATCTCGATAAGTATTATATGCAGATTTTATTAAGTATTAGTGTGCAGATTTTATTAAGCATTAGTGTGCAGATTTTATTAAACATTAGTGTGCGGATTTTATTAAGTATTAGTGCAGATTTCTGTTATGCATTAGTATGTAGAATTTTGATTAGCATAGTATGCAGAATTTTAATTAGTATAATATGCAGATTTATTTTTGTTTAAACTGCAGTTTTGGAACTTCTCAAGCACAACAAATTTAGTTGGTTTAAGTTTTCAATTTCAGTTTGTTTAAGCATTCAATTCTAGGTTGTTTAAGCATTTACATTTCAGTTTTGTAAGAAGCAATATTTTATTTGAAGTATTAACAAGAACAAGTATAAGAAAGATAAAGAAAAGAAAGAAAAAGGCCAAGGCCTTAAGTAGATCCAAAAGTCAAGACTTTAGGGATTTTTGGCACACAAGGTGCTTGTTAAAATGCCGAGGCATTATATATTAGAAGTATTAAAAGATAACAAGTATTTTACTTTTATCAGTGACACTGTACTGGACTCTCAGTTGTCCTTGGGTTGGGCTCTCATAGTCGTCCCTAGGTTTAGATGACCTAGTATGCTGGACTCTCAGTTGTCCTTGGGCTGGGCTCCTATAGTCGTCCTTAGGTTTAGATAACCTAGTAGACCCTACTAGATTCAGGACCAGCTATCTCGGGTCTAGTTAGGGATGCGCGCATAGCAAGTACAGTTACCGGGCCCAAGAAGAAAGTTGATTATTATTTTGAAGTATTATAAGTATAAGTTTTTAAACAAGTAAAATAAGTTTCACATAAGTATAAAAGTATTAAAGTATAAGTTTTAAACAAGTGAAATAAAAGAATAAGTTTAGAACAAATGAAATAAGTTTCATTTTGTTTTAAATAAGCAAGTTTAGTTTTCTTTTATGCTAGCATGTTATTTAGATTAGCTTACTGTTCTTTGCTATTAGAAGAGCATGAGTAGCTTTACATGTTTAGTATTTCAGCCTGTTTGATTCCTTTACTATTGGATGAACATGAGTAGTCTTCAGTAAGCATTCAGTTAGTTCATGTTATAGATATATGTACATGCATATCGAATTTTTATGAGTTAGATAGCGCTTACTAAGCATTTTGCTTATAGATTGCATTTCCTCTTACTGCAGATATAGGAAAGGAAAAGATTTAGCAAAGGAAGGCGACAAGGTGTCGCGGTGTGTGATGCCAGGACTATGGAAGTCTTGGGACTTAGTTTAAGAATTTGTTAGATTAATTCTGTATATAGGTTGATAAGAAAATTTCAGATTAAGAAGCTGTATTTTATTTTGTTTTCGCTATTCATTACTTGCATGATTTGATTTTATTAAACTGTGTGGTGATGTTATTTCTTTTGTGTGTTTGATATATGTTCCAGCCACCTGTGGCTGATGTATATTATGTTTGTTTCTCAGTTTAAGGTCACCGGTACAGGGGAGACTCTGTCAAAATTTTTCGGTAGAGACTCCTCGTGGTTTCGATCATACCGGTTAAGTAGAGTTAGTAGTTAAGTAATGGTCATCCTTAGAGTGTAGTAGTAGTAAGAAGAGTGGTCATTACAGTTGGTATCAGAGCAGTTCCCATTCTCCAGCATCACACACACATCAGCATTAGCCTTGCCGTCTTCAAGTAAGAAAGTATTTAAGTTTTCCTTTTATGCTTTCTTTATTATTTGCAGTATGGAGTAATTGCTTATATGCGCTTTAGTAAGATAGAAGTTTTGTTTCTCTTATATTCATATACATAAGTATGTTTAGAAATGATAGAGAAGATATCAAGACTTTTTCTCTGCATAACTAGATGGCAAGAAGAGAACGTCCCCGTACGTTCATACTGAGGACCGAGCACAGAAGAACAAGAAAGACCCAAGTAGGAAAACATTCGGGTAGTCTGTGAGTATCCAGAAGTATTTCCAGGAGAGTTACCTGAACTACCTCCCAACAGAGAGGTGGAGTTTGAAATTGAATTGGTTCCTGACACCAGCCCAATTTCAAAAGCTCTGTACCGAATTTCTCTAGCAGAGCTAAAAGAGTTACAAGAACAATTTCAGGAGCTACTTGACAAGGATTTCATCCGCCCTAGTCATCCACCCCGGGGAGCTCCAAAGTTGTTCGTTAAGAAGAAAGACGGTCTATGTGGATGAGCATAGATTTTAAAGCGCTGAGCAAAGTAACAGTTAAAGACAAGTACCCTCTTCCCAGAATAGATGATCTATTTGATCAGCTAAAGGGGGCAATAGTGTTCTCTAAAATAGACCTGCGCCTTGGGTACCATCAGTTGGAAGTGAAAGGAAGTGATACACCCAGAACAGTTTCCAGGACCAGATATGGACACTACGAATTTGTAGTCATGCCATTTGGTGTGATTAATGCACCTATGGTCTCCAGGGACTTTATAACAAGCCCTTCAAGAACCACTAATGAGTACAATGCGATATAGGTGATAATGGACAGAGAAGTTAAGAGACTAATAAATAAAGAAGTACCACTAATAAAGGACAGTATAAGACAGAGATATCCAGAATTATTCTAAGTTTGAGGACGAATTTTTTATAAGGTATGGGGGATTGTAACGCCCCAAATTTTCTCTTTTGGAGTTCTAATAGTGATTAAAAATATTTATAAATACTTTATAAATATTCTAGAGATTTTTAGAAATTTTTAGAGTATTTTTATGTAATTTTTGGAGGTCGTTTGGTATTTTTACTAGACGAAAGAAGTTTCGACAAAAAAATGCTCAAGCCGAGATTCGAACCCGAGACCTCCGGCCGAACCAAGCTTTAAGCGGATCTGGCTCACCAAGTGGACAAGCAGTTGTTACTTGATCAAATAAAGGAAGAATTTTATTTAAAAAGTAGAAGTTAATAAGGGGAAATAATATGAAGAAAATGGTTGCAACCGAGATTCGAACCCACGAGCCAAGCCTTAACCCTTGCGCGGTTGACCAAGTGTTCACGCGGTCGGTTCTGTTTAAAAAAGGGTAGCAAATTTATTTAAAGAAGTTAACAGAATATTGAGTTATAAGAGGAGAACTTAGGGCTTGATTTTTTTGGTCGTGACCTAATTCTTTCTCCCTTCTTCCTCTTCGTGCATGCGCCGATTCTGCCGAGCGAAGAAAAACAAAGCCCTAGCTTCGTCTCCGGCGGCCGGCCGACGGGGATTTCTGCGAGCTCTTCTCGGATTCAAGCTCCTCTCGTCAAGAAGGACCTGTGAGCACGAAGAAGAAGCTACGATTTCAAGAGACCCGAATCCTAGAAGCCTTCGTCTCCTTCGATTTGAATCCAAGAATCGTTGTAAGTTGCTCCTCACCTGCGGTAAGAGTAGCTATGGAGTTGTTCTTCTTATTAGTTTCTTGTTTTCCGAAGCATGTTGTAAGGGGCAACGCTTTGAAGTTTCTATCGTGAGTTGAGGTTTCGGATTTTGTGTAGAGAATTGTGATTGTAAGGATTGTTAGAATAGACCCAAGCTTCCGTTTTTTTTCTTCTTCCTTGTAATTCTACTGAAGCACTGAATCAGTTTATATAGGTTTTTGTTTTAAGTCTTCAGCAAGCTTAATTTGGTTGGTTTTGTGCTATGTATGGCATTCATGAAAGCTGTTTTACTAATTAAACTGCCAACATATATAGATATTAATAGTGGTTGTCTATTACTTGATGGTTCCTGATTTTCGTGGAGAAGCTTTTTGCTATAACCATGGGTAAGTTGTGACTTGATAATTTGCTGATTGGCCAAATATGGATTTTTGGCCTTTATCCTTTCAAGGTGCAGGGCATTATATAAGATCACTGGCAATCGGAGTATATGTACAATTCAATTTTGTACCATTTCTCTGTTTCTGCAGTGCTGAAATTTTCCAAGTAATCAGATCCCAAGAATTTGCATTCATTTATGTCATTCTTGGCTGTTAAAATTGGTTTCCAATAGCATGCTGTGGCTTCTTGTTTTTGAAGTTCTAGTAGTTTCTTTTATTTTAGTTTTAATGCATGAGTGCTTGATTGCTTCAATTGCTATAATCCGAACCCTAGATTTAGTTTGTGCTTATGGCTTTAGAATTTCAGTCTAGGTCTTGTTGATTATTCCAAGCACACAGATTTAAGTTTTTCTTGCCGCCACAACATGCATGAGATGGTTTAGTTTTAGTTTCCTATATATATGAAATGGATGGTTTAGGCTTCGGTGTTGGTGTTTTAGTTTCCATTTTTAATTGTCGAGGCATATGTTTAGAGTCAGCTAGTTTAGTCCTTTTAATACGAAGCATGCAGTGTAGGTTTTAATTCCAACAAGTTTTAGATTTAGTTTAAGCTTGTATGCAGATTTTATTAAGTATTAGTGTGCAGATTTTATTAAGCATTAGTGTGCAGATTTTATTAAGCATTAGTGCAGATTTCTGTTGAGTATTAGTATGCAGAATTTTGATTAGCATAGTATGCAAAATTTTTATTAGCATAGTATGCAGAATTTTAATTAGTATAATATGCAGATTTATTTTTGTTTAAACTGCAGTTTTGGAACTTCTCAAGCACAACAAATATAGTTTGTTTAAGTATTCAATTTCAGTTTGTTTAAGCATTCAATTCTAGGTTGTTTAAGCATTTACATTTCAGTTTTGTAAGAAGCAATCTTTTATTAGAAGTATTAACAAGAACAAGTATTTTACTTGAACAAGTATAAGAAAGATAAAGAAAAGAAAGAAAAAGGTCAAGGCCTTAAGTAGATCCCAAAGTCAAGACTTTAAGGATTTTTGACACACAAGGTGCTTGTTAAAATGCCGAGGCATTATATATTAGAAGTATTAAAAGATAACAAGTATTTTACTTTTATCAGTGGCACTGTACTAGACTCTCAGTTGTCCTTGGGTTGGGCTCCCATAGTCGTCCCTAGGTTTAGATAACCTAGTATGCTGGACTCTCAGTTGTGATGGTTGCTACTCGGAAAACCTATAGGTTCCACTGTACAAAAATTTTGTACAAAGGTCTGAACCTTTTCCTAGCTACCATGTGTTCTTTTAAATTAAATTTTGGATCGCCTGCGGAACTTAACACGTTTGATCCAAAACTTAATCTATTTGTTCTTTTAGGTTTTGACTTAGATCTCCTGCGGAACTTTACACGTTCGACCCAAGTCTCCTTAAGTTATTAATTCCATTAAATATTAATTTCCATAATTGGTTCCCAGTACTGACGTGGCGAGGCACATGGCCTTCTTGGATATGGGAGCAACCACCACCGACTAGACAAAACCTTTTATAGAAAGCTAATATTTAATTTCCTAAAATAACTTTAGGTTAACCAAAGAGAACAATCAAATCACAAGGAAAAGAAAAAACAAAAGAACACAGCATCGAAAAAACATATTCGAAATTCTAGAACGTAAGCCTCTTGTATTTGGTATTATTTCCATAAATAACTAGCATGATGTGGAAATAAAAATTACTAGTTATACCTTGTAGAAAAACCTCTTGATCTTCTACCGTATTCCTCTTCTAACCTCGGACGTTGTGTGGGCAACGATCTACCGAGATGAGAAACCACCAACCACCTTCTTCTCCTCCAAGTAAGGTTCGGCCACAAAGGAAAAACTTCACCAAGGAGAAAAAACAAAATACTAACCAAGCTCCAAGAGATGCTAGCTTTCTCTCCTCCTTCTTCTTCTTCTCCAAGTAGTATCCGGCCACCACAAGAGCTCCAAGGGGAAGAGAGAGGTTCGGCCACCACAAGAGGAAGAGAGGGAGAGGATGGCCGGCCACACCAAGGAACAAAAGAGGGAGAGAAATAATAGATGTTGTCTCATGAGGGCACTCTCACCCCTTCTTTTATATTCCTTGGCCTAGGCAAATTAGGAAATTTAATTACAATAAAATTTCCTTAATTTCCTTGACTTGATTTAATTGAGAAAAATAAAATAAAATTTCCCCAATTAAAATCAAGTGGCCGGCCATATCAATGAGAACAAAATTGGACAAGTTTTAATCAACAATTAAAACTTCCTAATTTGTTTCCGGAAATTTAAAAAATAAAATTTCTCTTCAAATCTCTTCATGGTTGATAAAAAGGAAATTTCTATAATTTTAATTTTACAACATGTGAATAATTTTTAAAGAGAAAATAAAATATCTTACCAATCTACAAATAAGGAAAGAGATCTAATCTCTTTCTTTAATCTTTTGTAGATCTTTTACAAGAGAGATATTTTAATTTTAATTCTCTTTAATAAATTATATCTTCCACATAATAAAAATTAAAATTAAATTTCTTTTTAAATTTAATTTGGCCTGTGCCGGCCACCCAATCTTATACCTAGGCCGGCCCTAGCTTGTTTCCCAAGCTAGCTTGGCCGGCCCCTATTGGGTGGGTATAGAAGGTGGGTATAGGTGGGTATAGAACTCTATAACTAAGAGGCTACGATAGGGACCGAGAGGAGGAATTGGTTTTGGTCTCCCGATAAAATTAAGCATCCCGTGTTCGCCCCGAACACACAACTTAATTTTATCAATGATAATTCATTCCACTAGAGAACTATCATTGAACTACCGCACCAATCCCAATTACATTTTTGGGCTCCTTCTTATTATGAGTGTGTTAGTCTCCCTGTGTTTAAGATATCGAATGTCCACTAATTAAGTGAGTTACTGACAACTCATTTAATTAATATCTAAGTCCAAGAGTAGTACCACTCAACCTTATCGTCATGTCGGACTAAGTCCACCTGCAGGGTTTAACATGACAATCCTTATGAGCTCCTCTTGGGGACATTATCAACCTAGTATCTCTAGGACACAGTTTCCTTCTATAATCAACAACACACACTATAAGTGATACCATTTCCCAACTTATCGGGCTTATTGATTCATCGAACTAAACCTCACCCATTGATAAATTAAAGAAATAAATATCAAATATATGTGCTTGTTATTATATCAGGATTAAGAGCACACACTTCCATAATAACCGAGGTCTTTGTTTCTTTATAAAGTCAGTATAAAAGAAACGACCTCAAATGGTCCTACTCAATACACACTAAGTGTACTAGTGTAATTATACAGTAAAGATAAACTGATACCTAATTACACTACGACCTTCTAATGGTTTGTTCCTTTCCATTTTGGTCGTGAGCTACTGCTTATAATTTATAAGGTACTGATAATATCATCTTCTGTATGTGACACCACATACTATATTATCTTCAATATAAATTAATTGAACAACTACAACTAAATGTAGAAAATTTGACCAAATGTGATTCTTTATTCATAATGAATGTTTACAAAGCTTAGGCTTTCAGTATACACTCCAACAAGTTGTCCTTGGGCTGGGCTCCCATAGTCGTCCTTAGGTTTAGATAACCTAGTAAACCCTACTAGATTCGGGACCAGCTATCTCGGGTTTAGTTAGGGATGCGCGCATAGCAAGTACAGTTGCCGGACCCAAGAAAAAAGTTGATTATTATTTTGAAGTATTATAAGTATAAGTTTTTGAACAAGTAAAATAAGTTTCACATAAGTATAAAAGTATTAAAGTATAAGTTTTAAACAAGTGAAATAAAAGAATAAGTTTAGAACAAATGAAATAAATTTCATTTTGTTTTAAATCAGCAAGTTTATTTTTCTTTTATGCTAGCATGTTATTTAGATTAGCTTACTATTCTTTGCTATTAGAAGAGCATGAGTAGCTTTACATGTTTAGTATTTCAGCCTGTTTGATTTCTTACTATTGGATGAACATGAGTAGTCTTCAGTAAGCATTCAGTTAGTTCATGTTATAGATATATATACATGCATATCGAATTTTTGTGAGTTAGATAGCGCTTACTAAGCATTTTGCTTATGGATTGCATTTCCTCTTATTGCAGATACAACAAAGGAAAAGATTTAGCAAAGGAAGGCGACAAGGTGGCGCGGATGGTGTGTGATGCCAGGACGAATGCATTAGATTAAGTCAAATGATGTACTTAATTGACCTTGTTGATGTAAGAATTGGATTTGAGTCAATTATAGAAATTTCACACATTCACTAGTTATCCTCGGAAAAATACGACTTGGGACTCGTTACTACAACACTTATCAATTTGGGGTGCCTCGTGACATGTAAAAAGGGCGACACCACTCCCCCTTGAGCAGTAACCTACTCCACAATGCTCATCTGAGAGCATTTATCATCCTAGCAATGAAGATAACCAATCTTCCATTGTTCCCCAATACTCGACCCTGAGTATTATCTATCACGAAGGTTTAACCCCCTTTCAAGGTCCTTGAAAGTAAATTTTCATGCATTCAAGGAGTAACGCCCCCTAAAAATATGGTCAAACTTCTGTCATTACACCAACAATGACTTGGAGTTTCTAAACAATTAGGAAAACCAAAACTTGAAGTTTTGAGGTACAAAATTCAATAATGAAACTAACCCCCCAACCTAAACTTCACCTAAATCTACCTTAACCAATCCATACTTGCTTTCATCATGAAAGCTCCCCTTAAATGTATACAAATGTATTCCAAGGGATTTGGAATGGTTGTTGGAACTTGAAGTGATTAAAGTGTTGAAATCAGGCTTTTCCAGCCATAATCAGACTTCCCAATCGATTGAAGCTACTTCAATCGATCCATTGATCGATTTCGCAAGCTTCTGCTTGTAGAAATTCCTTCTGAATTGATTGGCTGATCGATCCACTGACCCTCTGTTCACGGGAATTGGCTCCCCAATCGATCGACTAATCGATTAAAACCATCCCAATCGATCGGCTGATCGATTGGATTTCTGATTTTCTGAAATTTAGTTTCAGTGAAATTCAGAAACTCCCCAAAAATTATAAAAAATTACAAAAATCGTGAAAAATCATGTAGATACTCTTTAGGGTATACTCTATCAAGGAAAAATAGTTTTCTATGAAAATACTTCCTATTTTCAAAGAGTGACACAAATTTGAAAACTTCAATGTTTTCTCCTAGTTTGTGTCTAACTTTTCAATGATGAATACTATCAAAAGATAGTCTTCACCAAGGTTTTCCAAAAGCCTTTTAAAATCATTTTTAAAACCAATATCCAACCATGTTCCTTGGGCTCAATGTACATGATTTATACATTAGCTTTCCCTATAATTGGAAAACACATAACTATGTGTTTTGATGAACCTAAAACTCAACAAGATGCACTAAATCAACATCTTGAGTTTTGTTCACCATCCTAACATCTCACTTGTATTTAATGTGTATTAAAATACATACAAGTCACCTTATGGTTCTTTGTGAGATGTATATTTGGTTTTGCCCTAAACTTGTTGGAGTGTATACTGAAAGCCTAAGCTTTTGTAAACATTTATGTTAAATAAATAATCACATTTGGTCAATTTATCTACATTTGTTTGTAGTTGTTCAATTAATTTATATTGTAGATAACATAGTATGTGGTGTCACATATAAAAGATGATATTATCAGTACCTTATAAATTATAAACAGTAGCTCACGACCAAAATGGAAAGGAACAAACCATTGGAAGGTCGTAGTGTAATTAGGAATTAGTTTATCTTGACTATATAATTGCACTAGTACACTTAGAGTGTATTGAGTAGGACCATTGAGGTTGTTTCTTTTATACTGACTTTATAAAGGAACAAATACCTCAGTTATTATGGAAATGTGTGCTCTTAATCCTAATATAATAACAAGCACATATATTTGATATTTATTTCTTAATTTATCAACGGGTGAGATTTAGTTCGATGAATCAATAAACCCGATAAGTTGGGAAATGATATCACTTATAGTGTGTGTTGTTGATTATAGAAGGAAACTGTGTCCTAGAGATACTAGGTTGATAATGTCCCCAAGAGGAGCTCATAAGGATTGGCATGTTAAACCCTGCAGGTGGACTTAGTCCGACATGACGATAAGGTTGAGTGGTACTACTCTTGGACTAAGATATTAATTAAATAAGTTATCAGTAACTCACTTAATTAGTGGACATTTGATATCTTAAACACAGGGAGACTAACACACTCATAATAAGAAGGAGCCCAAAAATGTAATTTGGGATTGGTGCGGTAGTTCAATAATAATTCTCTAGTGGAATGAATTATTATTGATAAAATTAAGTTGTGTGTTCGGGGCGAACATGGGATGCTTAATTTTATCGGGAGACCAAAACCAATACCTCCTCTCGGTCCCTATCGTAGCCTCTTATTTATAGAGTACTATACCCACCTATACCCACCTTCTATACCCACCTAAAGGGGGTCGACCAAGCTAGCTTGGAATCAAGCTAGGGCCGGCCTAAGCATGGTTTAAGGTGGCCGGCCCTAGCTTGAACCCAAGCTAGAGGGGGTCGGCCATATTAAATTTAAAAGAATTTTAATTTTTATTTTTATTATGTGGAATATATAATTTATTAAAGAGAATTAAAATATCTCTCTTGTAAAGGATCTACAAAAGATTAAAGAAAGAGATTAAATCTCTTTCCTTATTTGTAGATTGGTGAGATATTTTATTTTCTCTTTAAAAATTATTATTCAATTCACATGTTGAAAAATTAAAATTATAGAAATTTCTTTTTATCAACCATGAAGGGATTATAAAGGGAAATTTTATTTTTTAAAATTTCCAAAGACAAATAAGGAAGTTTTAATTGTTGATTGAAACTCTCCTAATTTTTTCTATTTGAGGTGGTCAGCCATGATTAGTTGATTAAGAAATTTTATTAAATTTTTCTTAATTAATTATTGTCAAAGAAAGTTAAGGAAATTTTATTATAAATAAATTTCCTTATTTGCCAAAGCCAAGGAATATAAAAGAAGGGGTAGGGGTGCCTTCATGGAGACAACTTCTATTATTTTTCTCCCTCTCTTTTCCTTGGTGTGGCCGACCATCATCCTCTCCCTCTCTTCCTCTTTGTGGTGGCCGAAACTCTCTAAGGCTTGGAGCTTTTGTGGCGGCCGGATACTACTTGGAGAAGAAGAAGAAGAATGAGAGAAAGCTTGCATCCCTTGGAGCTTGGTTGGTGTTTTTCTTCTTCCTTGGTGAAGCTTCCTTGTTGTGGCCGAACCTAGCTAGGAGGAGAAGAAGGTGGTTGGTGGTTTCTCATCTCGGAAGATCGTTGCCCACACAACGTCCGAGGTTAGAAGAGGAATACGGTAGAAGATCAAGAGGTCTTTCTAAAAGGTATAACTAGTAATTTTTCCTTTCCGCATCATACTAGTTATTTATGGAAATAATACCAAATACAAGAGGCTTACGATTCTAGTATTTCGAATATGTTTTTTCGATGTTGTGTTCTTTTGTTTTATTTTTCCTTGTGATTTGATTGTTTTTTTCGGTTAACCTAAAGTTATTTTAGGAAATTAAATATTAGCTTTCTATAAAAGGTTTTGTCTAGTCGGTGGTGGTTGCTCCCATATCCAAGAAGGTCGTGTGCCTCGCCACGTCAGTATTGGGAACCAATTATGGAAATTAATATTTAATGGAATTAATAACTTAAGGTGATTTGGGTCAAACGTGTTAAGTTCCGCAGGAGACCCAAGTCAAAACCTAAAAGAACGAATAGATTAAGTTTTGGATCAAACGTGTTAAGTTCCGCAGGCGATCCAAAATTTAATTTAAAAGAACACATGGTAGCTAGGAAAAGGTTCAGACCTTTGTACAAAATTTTGTACAGTGGAACCTCTAGGTTTTCCGAGTAGCAACCAACAAAACTGAGGAATCATGCATAACTATCTAGGCATTATGAAACCTATGATCATCCACCTAGGATGTCACTTGGTGTCATCCCACTTGTTGAGATATGTACCATTCATGATAAATGCCTTTTGTCCTTAATTACAAGGAAATTAACATAATGCATGATGTTACATGGCATACATCAAAATTAGCAATTTTCAAAAGAAAAGCATGTTATAGCTACATGATGTATATATAACATAACATGGTATTTTTATGTTTTGCATAATAAACATGAATGCTACGCATGATGTCATGACATATGATAGGCAATCAATCATGACACTTAGCATAAGTAAAATATACCTAGATAATATATCTAAGTATCCTTAATTCTTAGCTTGACCTTACAATTAACCTAGATTGCCTATTTGTTAAAGAAATGCCAAAACCTAACTTGGCATGTCTTTTACCCTTTCTTATTTGTGCCAATTGAAATTAAGAATTAAATCCTCAAAATTTTGTTTGGCACATGTTACTCTCTCAAGGAGTAATCTTCTTAGATTTAAGACTTAGGTTTGCTCTTAACTCTTAAAGAAGTTATATAAGTCCTAACTTGACATTTCTTTTACTTTCCCAAGTGTGCCAATTTAACCTAATTTCAAATCCTCAAAACTTGGCACCTTTTTGCTCTTCAAGGCTTAATCACATTTGATTAAAGCATGGGTTTTCTCTTAATTCCTTAAGAAAGTATCAAAATTCTAACTGAATTTTTCTTATACTTTTCTTAAGTATGTCAATTAAGATTAAGTTCAACTCTTCAAATTTTGGCACATATATCACTCTTTCAAAGAGTAACCCAATAATCCTTTTCATTTTCAAAGGTTAATAATAACCTTGAAAATGCTCTCAAGTGTCAACTTTACCAAGGTTGGGTTAACTACCTTTCCAATTGGAGTTGACACTCTCTAAACTCATCTAGGGTGTAGAGAATATGTTCTTAAGAACCCAATACCTATTGGTGCTCCTTGGATGCTCTAGATACTCACTCGGGATGACTTCTCTAGATACCTTCCTAAGGACCTTTCTAGGGTTCTTAGAAGCCTTGGTCACTTCTACTAGGTCACTCCTAGGGATAACTTCCCTTGTAACCTTCTTTGTGACTTTGTTAGACTTCTTGGAAGTCTTAGTCACATTGGTCTTGTCAAGAGAATCTTTAGGGATTCCTTCCCTAGTATCTTTGACTTGGCCTCTATACCTAGGGTTGGCCCCATAGCTATATGGAACCCTATGAAAGGAAGTCACATCCTTCTTGACTTTAGATTTGTATCCCAAACCCCTATAGCCATTGGATGGCTCTTGTCTAGCTTTTCCTAGGCTATGCTCATTTTGACCCCTAAGCATGTTTTCCATTCTTGCTAAGGTCCTTTCTAAATTATCAAGTCTTGTCCTCAAGACTTGATTTTCACTCCATAAATCCCTAGATTTTGGTTTTTCATTGAATCCTTGAGCATGTCTATTTTTAGGCATATATCTAAAGTCCTTGGTGTCATTGCCTAAGTTGTTATTTACCTTCCTAACCTTAGGTGTGGTAAATCTAGCATGAGGAGGAATATATTTATCCTTAAGGCTATCATTCCTCATATTCTCATGATAAATATTATTAAGATGATAAGAATTATTTCTAGCATGTTTTTTATCATGTGTTAAAGGAATGGATTCATTAAATGATACCTTGGTTTTTACCTTGGAAGCTCCCCCTAGACTTGTGCTTCCTCCTTTGACTTTGGTTGTTTTCTTCCCCTTTGGACATTGGCTTCGATAATGCCCATTTTGGTTGCACAAGAAACACACAATATGTTCCTTGCTCTTTTTTATTGTGGGGATTGTCTCCTTGGGCTTCTCCTTGCCCTTGAGTACTACTTAGCTCTTCTTCTTGGCCAACTTGGTGTTGGATTGTGAAAGTCGATAGAGGGGGGTGTGAATATCGAAATCTTTCATCGAAAAGAGTGAGCACAGTGGAAAAGTAAATGCAACGCTGACATAGAACCTTTTTACTTGGTTCAGAGCCTGTGTCGACTCCTACTTCAAGGCACGTACTCATTGAGTACTTTCATTTGGCAATCCACTAGCAATTCGAATATAGATTACAAATTCAGTACAAGATTGCTAATAAAGAAATTGCCGACAATAAAAAGAATTAGAACAGAAAAGGAAAGCTTGTTGGGGATCACAGCGTCGCAGGAGCACGAGGAAGCAGATTGTCAATTCTGAGTTGTGTTTTGAGCTCTGCCTTTGACCCTCCTTATATAGGAGGCTCGGGGCACCCCGGATCCCTTCCGGGCGCCCTGGTGTGACGTAGTAGGCCCAACCAGCGAGCTCCACGTGTCAACGCCGCGATCAGGATAAAATTTTCCTCCGGGCGCCCGGACCACCTTTCTCCAGAAACTCCTTCTCCTGCAAGACAAGGTTAGTCTGAGGCAAATATATAATGTATATCCTGCAAAACAAAATATTAGCACAGTTTATAATTTTAACATAAAGAGTATGACTTAGATTCTGTCTTTCCGAGATCGGAATCTAGTCACGATCTCAACTTAGATTTTCGAAATGGATCTAAATTGGATCGACGCCTAAGTTCCCTTCCCGGGAACGCGTCCTCACAGTCACTCTCCTCCAGTGGCTTACCTTTACTTACCTGTTAGACGTCTAGTCAGCCCTTCGACCCGTCTGGACTTCGCACCAGCTATCCGGACAGCCCGTCGACTTAGCTGGACTTTGTACCAAAAGTCCAGTCAGCCCGTCGACCCGTTTGGACTTCGTGCCAGCTATCCAGTCGGCCCGTTGACCTAGATGGGCTTTGTGCCAGACATCCGGTCAACCCGTAGACCTATCTGGACTTCGCCTGCACACTCGATCAGAGTGTTAGAAAACGACAACCCTAACTTAACATAATTTGTCATTCATCAAAACCTGAGTTAGACCGTTAGTGCTAACCGCACCAACACTTGCTCTTGTAGTGCCCATGCTCCCTACACTCAAAGCAAATGATATGATTTTTATTTTTTATAATTGAAGTTTCTATACCTTTGCTTGTAGGGATGATGCTTGATTCTCCCTTTGATGTAGCTTGAATTGTGGAGGTTGCATCATCATCTTCTTCTTCTCCTTTTGAGGATGTGGGTGCTTCCACCTCTTCAACCCTTGAGGATGTAGATGCTTCCACCTCTTCCTCTCTCGAAGATGTGGATGATTTCTCCTCATCTTCCTTCTCCTCCTCTTCTTTTTCTTCCTTGAATGTTGCACTCGTGTCAACATCCAATTGGTCCTCCTCTTCTTGGACCAATGAGTCATTCTCCTTAGGCTCCTCTATTCCTTGGAATTTTGATGGGTCTTCATGATAGGTAATGATCTTTTTCCAAAGATCACATGCACTTGTGCATTCACCTATACTCACAATGATATTAGGAGGTAATAAATTTAACATGATTTTTGTTACCTCCTTATCCACCTCCGCTTGCTCCCGTTGCTCCTCGCTCCAATGTCAAGGTCAGAGGCGCTTCCCCTTTTTTCTTTAGGAGCTTCAAATAGGTCTGCCAATGCAACCCATTGGTTCCAATCCATTTGAAACCATGTCTCCAACCACGTCCTCCAATAATTGAAGTCTTCTTTGTCGTACGGAGATGGAATTCAGATATCCCATCCGAGCGGTCCTTCAATCTCCATCTTCTTCTTCCTCTAGCTTCTTGCTCTCTTGGCGGTTAGTTCGTAGAAGAGCGACCTCACTCTGATACCAATTGTTGGGACCGATGTGCCCGCTAGAGGGGGGGTGAATAGCGTTTTGTCATGCTTGCGTCGGTTTACTTCGTCTTGTTGTTGTGCAGCGGAATACTCAAAGATAAACACTCACAATGCTAACACCTAGGATTTACTTGGTATCCACCTCAAGAAGAGGTGACTAATTCAAGGATCCACACACGACACGCTCCTCCACTATAAAAACCTCCTTCTCGGTCGCAGCCGGAGGCGGAGCAGTCTCGTACAAACTCACACACAACAACACAACTCACACAAGAAGAAAATACAAGATATGAATGAAATACACCCTTCTTCTTGCTTACTTGTTGCTTGTTGTTGCCTCTTGAACCTTGGGAATGCACCCAAGCGCCTTCAAGAACTAGCGGTGAAGATCGGAAGAAGCTCGCGTGAAAATCGTTGAAAATCGCAGGAAAAGAACGCAAAGTTCTGGAGAAGAAAATGCTCCATCCTGGCTATATACATTGCCTCCAATCGATTGAAATCAACCCCAATCGATTGTCACGTCAGCACCGCTCCATCGCAGCCATCCATCACCTGCATCCTGCGCAACAGTCACTTCCCAATCGATCGACTGATCGATTGGGATTGCCCGAATCGATCGCTCGATCAATTCAGCGCCTCTCTGTGCTCTCACGTCCGCGTGAGAGCTTCTGCTCCCAATCGATCAGCCAATCGATTGGGAAATCCTCTATGCTCATGATTTCACATTCCAATCGATCGACTGATCAATTGGGCCTTCCCACAATCACAGCATAGTCCAAATCGATCGACTGATCGATTTGGACCCTATTCAATCGATTGCCCGATCGATTGAACACTCTAAACTTGACTCAAACTCAAGTCCAAAGTCCCAAACCCAACTTCCGGTCAACCGTGACCTGTTGGGTCTCCATGCCTAGCATTTGGCCACACCTGACCAACCTCGAACTAGCCTTCTAGCCTCCTCCATCAGCCTTGCGTCCCTCGGATATCTCCCAATCCTTCACGTCTTGCCTTCAAGAGCTTTCTTCGGCCTCATCCTAGTTGTCGGGCCTGTAGGGGATCGGACGGCAGGCTTGAAGGGGGGTTGGATAGACGGCACCCCCAAATACTCGCTTTCTACACTATTGTTAGTATGCGCAGCGGAAATCTAATACTAACTACAAATATGAATACAAAGAAAGCTTAAGACAAGAATAAGAAATGCAAACCAAGCTAACACGTTGTTTAACGTGGTTCGGAGATTAGGGCTCCTACTCCACGGCTGTCCGTAAGGTGGACGATCCCGATCCTTCGGTGGATTACTCCCCGGCAAACTCCGGCTAGCTCACGTAGCTCCTTGTGGGTGGAGAAACCTCACCACAACCCTCACAAGAACTCTTTTGACGCTAGGGCACAAGTAGACTACTAATAGAGATTAACCACCTCTATTTCGTCAACTCAAACCAAGCTCTCAAGCTTTGGTTTTATAGGCCACGGGTTGGAAAACCCCGCCTACCAGTCGACTGCTAAAACATGCAGTCGACTGCCCTCTGTGGAAATTCGACCGTTACATCCCAACGGCTCGATTCCACACATTCTGTTCGTTGCAAGTCGACTGCCCCAGTCGACTGCTAAAACATGCAGTCGACTGCTACAGTAGCGCTACAGTACTGCTACAGTAAAACCCTAAAAACTAGGATTTTACTCCGAGTACAATCTCTCGTGCACTCGTACCCTCACCCTTATGACTCACTTGATGCTTCCTTTGCAGCTTTGACCTTTTACCTTCAAGCCTACTTCCTTTGGCTCTCGTCCCTCGGATGCATTCAAGCCCGCGGCTCGTCCCCAATGCCATCCTTCGCGTATGCCTCGAAATCGCTTCCCTCGGCCCTTGTCCTCGCTGCCTTGTCCATGGTCCCTCAGATGTTCCATCCTTCACCAGACCCGAAGCCATCAACCTGAGTCACATGTGTATCCTGCAAACCTGCACAACTCAAATACACATATCAAATACAAGGGTGAACCTAACTTAAACCCTTTGCCCAAACACCAAAACACATGGTCGCACGGACCATTGGGATTGCTCCAACAATCTCCCCCTTTTTGGTGTTTGGCAATACGTTTAAGTTAGGGAAAACAAATAGCAAATAAACATGCTAATACATACAATGGACTTACGATGCCAAGGCTACACACTTGGACTTACTCCACCGAATGGTCTTACGATGCCAAGGCTACACACTTGGACTTACAACGCCGAATGGTCTTACGTTGCCAAGGTTACACACTTGGCAACCGCCGTAACAATGCATCATGCATTTGAACCTATCCCAAGGCTCTCCCTACACCTACGCTCCCCATGAGCTAGGATTTTTACAACGGGCTTTTTAAGAACCTATCCCAAGGCTCCCCCTACACCTACGCTCCCCATGAGCTAGGATTTTTACAACGGGCTTTTTAAGAACCTATCCCAAGGCTCCCCCTACGCAAAGGCACTTTCAGGTTTTCCCAACTAAACCTTACTTCTCCCCCTTTGCCTAACATCCAAAAAGTCCTCCAACAATATCCCAATTGTTGAAAACTTGTCATTCCAATTGACCCTAAACTTGTGTGTTTATCCCCCATGGATTTCATACACTTGTATGAGTTGACTTGGTCAAAATCCAGTGCTGAAAACAATTTCAGACTGGTATCAGTCGACTGCAAGAAGTGCCAGTCGACTGGTCGCTACTGGTTGAGCGAACAGAATGCTTCTGTTTCCAGCCAGTCGACTGCAACTTTTAGCAGTCGACTGCTAAAACTAGCAGTCGACTGGCACAGTTTTTCAGTCTTTTTTCAGCATTTCTGACCTAATTTCAGAAATGCACAAATAATTCCACAGACCTCCAAAAATCCCCAAATTTTGTGGAGAGGTCTGTTTTAGCCATGTCTACTTGGGAAAAATACATTCAAAAATGTATCTATCACCAATCCTAAGATTGACACAAAACTCAAAACTAGCTAAAAAGTTCAATTGAACCTTGACCTAAAGTCCTAGTTTTGGCTTCCTCTTGATGTATTTGCCCATATTAACCCACAATGCATCCCTAGCATTGGTTTATATGGCATTTATACATCCAAAACCAATTTTAATGCTATATGACCCCAATTGTCATATTTCTTGCATGAAACATAAACTAATTGTGCCAAAACCCTAGGTTTGAGACTCAAGTCCGTCTCCAAACCACTTGGCACATTCCATGGCTTGTCTAGACTCCCAAGTAAAACCCCCTTGAGATCCATTGGCCATAGGTCCCAAATTGTCTCTTAGAGCTCCCCCTAGAGCTCTTAGCCTTAGCCACCTCCCTAGGTGACTCATCCACAATGGCTAGGCCACATCGGTCCACCCCCGGTGACACTTGGCCTACAAACGTAACTTTCTTAACCTTGGACATCTTATCCTTGGTTAATTTCTTCTTACCATTAAATGACTTTCCCTTGCCATTAATTGACTTCTCCTTGCTATAGTCATATGCAACCCTAGCATAAGACTTTCCCTTAGCCTTGGAGACCTCTCCCTTGCCATGATCATTTGCCACCCTAGCATATGAACTCTCATTGGCCTTGGAGGGACTAGATCGGTATCCCAAGCCCGATCTATCATTGTTGGGTCTTTGGCTACCCAACATCATTCTTAATTCCTTAGATCCAACATTGAATCTCTTAAGGAATTGTTCCAACTTATCAAGCTTTCCCCTTAAAGCTTGATTCTCCTTCTCTAGGTTTCTAACCCTAGAGTTAATTTGTCCAAATTGGACATTCCTAGACCTACCCTTCCTAGGCATGTGTCTCCCCTTCTTGGGATTAATGCCTTGGGTCTCCCTAGGTCTATTGTTTCTAGATTTTTCATGCATAGATTTCCTAGGGTTTTGATCTACATTAACCCTATTCCTATCATGATATTTAAATCCAAAATTTTGCATGGGCATACAATGATAATCACAATCATTTCTCCTAGCATGCATGGGAACATGAAAATTTGAATTGCATTTCAAATTAGGGTATACCTCCCTTACCCTTGAAGCTCCCCCTTGACTTGAGCTCCTCTTCTTCTTCTCCCACTTCTTTAGATGCTCCAACTTCTTGAACTCTCCCTTCCTTGAGCATCTTGTGTGGTAGTGTCCAAGTTCTCCACACGTGAAGCATCTAATGTGCTTCTTCTCCTTCTTCTTCCTACAACTCAAATTAGATTCTAAAGGAATTGAATTGAGTTTAGGAGATACCTTCTTCTTACTCATTGGACACCTACTCTTGTAGTGTCCCTTCTCATTACATCCGAAGCAAATTATGTTGTTCTTTGACTTCACTTCGATGGAGGTGCTTGCTATGTTTACTTCCAAGACTTCATCTTCTTCACTTGTCTTGGAATCTTCTTCAATTCTTGAGGATGTAGATGATACCTCATCTTCCTTCTCCTCCTCGGATATTGAGCGTGACTCAACTTCCGTTTGCTCCACCTCCTCTTCTTGAGCTACTAAACCCAACTCCTTGGGCTCCACATCCGATTGGTCCTTCTTCTCCTCTTGGACCACTTCATCACTTTCTTCGGATTTTTCTTCTTCTTGTTGTGTAGGCAAAAATTCCTCCCATGGAAATTTCTTCACTTTACTCCACAATTCATGGGCGTTCTCATATTTACCTACACCTACCTACACCACTTATCACATTAGGAGGCAATAAATCAATTAAAATTGCTATTACCTTTGAGTTTGCCTCCGATCGTGAGGTTTGCTCCTCCGTCCAATGTCGTGTTCGTAGCTTCTTCCCTTTCTTGTCTTTAGGGATTTCAAATGGCTCTTCCACCACCATCATTGTGTCCCAATCCGTCTCGAAGAAGTTCTTCATCTTCACCATCCAAAAGGTGATATCCCATAAGCTTCCTCCTTCGAACTTTGGCGGATCTATCAAGCCGGTCATCTTTGCTTCCTCGGCGGTTAGTCCGACGGAGAGCGGCCTTGCTCTGATACCACTTGTAGGGGATCGGACGGCCGGCTTGAAGGGGGGTTGGATAGACGGCACCCCCAAATACTCGCTTTCTACACTATTGTTAGTATGCGCAGCGGAAATCTAATACTAACTACAAATATGAATACAAAGAAAGCTTAAGACAAGAATAAGAAATGCAAACCAAGCTAACACGTTGTTTAACGTGGTTCGGAGATTAGGGCTCCTACTCCACGGCTGTCCGTAAGGTGGACGATCCCGATCCTTCGGTGGATTACTCCCCGGCAAACTCCGGCTAGCTCACGTAGCTCCTTGTGGTGGAGAAACCTCACCACAACCCTCACAAGAACTCTTTTGACGCTAGGGCACAAGTAGACTACTAATAGAGATTAACCACCTCTATTTCGTCAACTCAAACCAAGCTCCCAAGCTTTGGTTTTATAGGCCACGGGTTGGAAAACCCCGCCTACCAGTCGACTGCTAAAACATGCAGTCGACTGCCCTCTGTGGAAATTCGATCGTTACATCCCAACGGCTCAATACTGCCCCAGTCGACTGCACCAGTCGACTGCTAAAACATGCAATCGACTGCTAAAACATGCAGTCGACTGCTACAGTACTGCTATAGTAACGCTACAGTAAAACCCTAAAACTAGGATTTTACTCCGAGTACAATCTCTCGTGCACTCGTACCCTCACCCTTATGACTCACTTGATGCTTCCTTTGCAGCTTTGACCTTTTACCTTCAAGCCTACTTCCTTTGGCTCTCGTCCCTCGGATGCATTCAAGCCCGCGGCTCGTCCCCAATGCCATCCTTCGCGTATGCCTCGAAGTCGCTTCCCTCGGCCCTTGTCCTCGCTGCCTTGTCCATGGTCCCTCAGATGCTCCATCCTTCACCAGACCCGAAGCCATCAACCTGAGTCACATGTGTATCCTGCAAACCTGCACAACTCAAATACACATATCAAATACAAGGGTGAACCTAACTTAAACCCTTTGCCCAAACACCAAAACACATGGTCGCACGGACCATTGGGATTGCTCCAACAGGGCCTTCCTTGCCAAGTCATACCAGGACTTACCTTGCCAAGACCACAAGCTTGGACTTACACCCTTTGCCAAAATCACACTTGGACTTTCCAATTGTCTGGCTCCTCACCAGGACTTTCTCCTTTACCAAGATCACACTTGGGCTTTCCAACTGCCTAGCTCCTCACCAGGACTTTCCACTTGCCTGGCTCCTCACCAGGACTTTCCAATTGTCTGGCTCCTCACCAGGACTTTCTCCTGCCTAGCTCCTCACTAGGACTTTCCCGTTGTCTGGCTCCTCACCAGGACTTTCCCTTGCCTAGCTCCTCACTAGGACTTTCCCGTTGCCTGGCTCCTCACCAGGACTTTCCCCTGCCCAGCTCCTCACTAGGACTTTACCATTGCCTGGCTTCTCACCAGGACTTTCTCCTGCCTAGCTCCTCACTAGGACTTTCCAAATGGCTAACATCCAGTTAGGACTTTCCCAGTCAAGTCTCCTGTCAACCTTGACCTGCTTGACTTGTATTCACATCAAGCTGGTCAACCCTTTGACCATCTCCATAACCGGACGATTGCTCCAACAATCTCCTTATATTGTCAAACATCAAAACTCAAATCCTGACTCAAGCTTGACTCAACTCAAGCTTAGTCAAACTGGTCAACCTTGACCTAGGAAAATTGCCCCAACACTTACCACCTTTCCATGTTGCATTATTGTTATCGCGTTACCGCGCTCGTGTTGGTTGATCCTAGGAATATCGTACCGGTTCCAGTGTACAAAATTTTGTACAAGTGTCGAACCTTTGCTAACAACCTATTATGTTCTTTAGAAATTAAATTCAGAATCGCAAACAGAACTTAACATTATTGATTCTAAATTTAACTTATCTGTTCTTTTAGGTTTAGACTTGGATCACAAATGGAACTTAACATTATTAATCCAAATCCACTCATGTTACAAATTCAATTAAATATTAATTTCAGAGATCGGCTTCCAAGTTAAACATGGCGAGGCACTAGGCCTTCTTGGATATAGGAGCAACCACCACTTCCTAGACAAAGTCTTTCAATAAAATCTAATATTTAATTTCCTTATATAACCCTAGGTTTAACCAAAAAGAACAATCGAATCACAAATTCAAAAAATAAAAAAAAAACACAAACTCAAATCACAAATTCGAAACCTAGAATTATATGCCTCTTGTGTTTGGTATTTCAAAAACTATACAAAGAAAACTAGTATGATGCGGAATAGAAATTACTAGTTATACCTTTTTTTGTAAACAACAACCTCTTGATCTTTTACCATATTCCTCTACTTATCTCGGACGTCGTGTGGGCGATGATCTACCGAGACGAGAACCACCCAAGCTACCTTCTTCTTCTTGTGAGTTTCGGCCACCACAAGTATTCCAAGAATAGATGAGGTTCGGCCACACCACCAAGCTCCAAGGGATGCTATAAACAAAACCTCCTTTCTCTCCATTTTCAAGCAAAATCCGATCACCAACAAGCTCCTTGAGAGTTGATGCCGTCGGCCACCAATGAAGAAGAAAAAGAGGAGAGGAAGAAGATGAGAAGGGCCGACCACCAACCAAAGAAATAAAAGAGAGGAAAACTAGAACATAAGTTGTGTGGTGAGGCATCTCTACCCTCTCTTTTATATTCCTTGGTCTTGGTAAATAAGGAAAATTTTATAAAAACTTCCTTATTCTCTTAGCCAATGAAAGGAAAATTTAATTAATATTTCCTTTCTTGTTCTATTTGGCCGGCCACCTCATGATCCTCCATCTAAGGAAAGTTTTAAACAAAAATTAAAACTTCCTAATTTGTTTCCAGAAATTTTTAAAATAAAATTTCTCTTTAAAAATTCCCTTCATGGTTGGTTATAAAAGGAAACTTTTATAAATTAAAATCTCTCTATTAAAACATATGGATGATTTCCAAAAAGGAAAGTTATCTTTAAAATTAAAATCTTCATCTCAATCTACAAATAAGGAAAAATATCAAATCTTTTCTTAATCTTTTGTAGAAACTATAAAAGGAAAGATTTAATTTTAAAACTCCCTTTTAAATCATGAGGATGGTTAAAAAAGGAAAGTTTTATCAAAAAATTAAAATCTTCCTTTCAACTACAAATAAGGAAAGATTTCAAACCTTTCACTTAATCTTTTGTAGAAAGCTATAAAAGGAAAGATTTAAATTTTAAACTCTCTTTTAAAACCATGGAATCCACATAAGAAAATTTTTAAAAAATGAAATCCTTTTAATTTTATTGTGGTCGGCCACATTTCATCCCATCCAAACCATGTCTTGGCCAACCCTTACTTGGGCTCCAAGCTTGGCTTGGTCGGCCATATAAGGATGGGTAAGAAGGTGGGTATAGGTGGGTATAATACTTTATAAATAAGAGGCTACGATAGCGACCGAGAGGAGGAATTGGTTTTGGTCTCCCGATGAAATTAAGCTTCCCGTGTTCGCCCCGAACACTCAACTTAATTTTATCAATAATAATTCATACCACTAAAGAATTATTATTGAACTACCGCACCAATCCCAAATTACATTTTGGGCTCCTTCTTATTATGAGTGTATTAGTCTCCCTGTGTTTAAGATATAAAATGTCCACTAATTAAATGAGTTACTGACAACTCACTTAATTAATATCTAGCTCCAAGAGTAGTATCACTCAACTTCATTATCATGTCAGACTAAGTCCACCTGCAGGGTTTACATGACAATCCTTATGAGCTCCTCTTGGGGACATCATCAACCTAGATTACTAGGACACAGTTTCCTTCTATAATCAACAACACACTGTTGGCGCGGTTAGTACTAACGATTTAACCCAGGTTTTGATGAATGACAAATCAGGTTAAGTTAGTTTGTTGTTGTCTAACACTCTGATCGAGTGTGTAGGAGAAGTCCAGACAGGTCGACGGGCTGACCGGATGTCTGGCACGAAGCCCAGCTAGGTCGACGGGCTGACCGGATAGCTGGCGAGAAGTCCAAGCGGGTCGACGGGCTGACCGGACGCTTGGCGAGAAGTCCAGTTAGGTCGATGGGCTGACCAGATAGCTGGCGAGAAGTCCAGACGGGTCGAATGGCTGACCAGACGTCTGGCAGGTGAGTAAAGGTAAGTCACTGGAAGGGAGTGACTGTGAGGACGCGTTCCCAAGAAGGGAACATTAGGCGTCGATCCGGCTTAGATCCATTTCGGATATCTAAGTCGAGATCGTAACTAGATTCCGGTCTCGGAAAGACGGAATCTAAGTCATATTTTTTCATGTCAAACTCATGAACTGTGCTAACACTTTGTTTTGCAGGAAATTTATTATACTTGCCTCAGACTAACCTTGTCTTGCAAGAGAAGGACCTGTTCTGGAGAAATGTGGTCCGGGCGCCCGGAGGGGATCCGGGCGCACGAGAGGCAAGTTTTATCCCGATTGCGCGTCGCCACGTGGAGCTCACTGGTTGGACCTGCCACGTATCACCAGGGCGCCCGGAAGGGATCCGGGGTGCCCTGAGCTTCATATAAAAGAAGGGGCAAGGGTAGAGCTTCGATATGAACTGAGAATCCAAGATCTGCTGCTCTGTGCTCTTGCGACGCCACGAAAAGCTCTCCGACTCAGTGCTGGTTTTGTTTTAATTCTATTGTCGGTATTTTCTTTATCTGTCAATTCTTGTACTTAACTCTGTAATATTCGAATTGATAGTGATTGCCCAACGAAAGTACTCACGAAGTACGGGCCTTCAAGTAGGAGTCGTCACAGGCTCCGAACGAAGTAAAAAACACCGTGTTCAGTTTGTCTCAATCTTTATTATTCCGCTGCACTTAACTCTTATTAACGCTGGTTTTTCGAATCGATATTCACCCCCCCTCTATCGACGTTTCACGATCCAACACACACACTATAAATGATATCATTTCCCAACTTATCGGGCTTCTTGATTTATTATTGAACTAAATCTCACCTATTGATAAGTCAAAAAAATAAATACTAGATATATGTGTTTGTTATTATATCGCGATTAAGAGCACACACTTCCATAATAACAAAAGTCTTGTTCTTTTATTCAGTCAGTATAAAAAGAACTTACCTTAAATGATCCAGCTCAATACACTTAGAGTGTACTAGTATAATTTTATAGTTAAGATAAACTAATATCAAATTACACTACGACTATTCCAATGATTTTGTTCCTTTCCATCTTAGTCGTGAGCTACTATTTATAATTTATAAGGAATTGATAAAATGATCTTCTGTGTGTGACACCACACACCATGTTATCTACAATATAAATTAATTGAACAACTACACTTAGCATATAAATGTGGACATTTGACCAATATGATTCTTTATTTCAAAATAAAATGTTTACAAAAGGCTAGAGTTTTACTATACATTCTAACAGCTCGTGCTTGGGGCGTAAGACTGCCATACCGACCGAAGGTCGTTGGTCACGAGAGCAGTCTCGCTTATAACTCTCATTGGGGTGGGAGTCTGGCAAACCCGATCGGGAAGGTCATTAGTCATGAGAACTTACTCACTTATAACTCGCACTGGGGCTCGAGTCTAGAGCCCGATCGGAAGGTCATTGGTTGTGAGTGCATGCTCACTTATAAGTCGCACTAGGGCGAGAGTCTGGAGCTCGACCGGGAAGGTCGTTGGTCGTGATAACATGCTCACTTATAACTCGCACTGGGGCGAGAATCTGGAGCTCGACTGGGAAGGTCGTTGGTTATGAGAGCATACTCACTTATAATTCAAACTGGAGAGAGAGTTTGGAGCCCGACCAAGAAGGTCATTGGTTGTGAGAGCATGCTCACTTATAACTCGCACTGGAGCGAGAGTCTAGAGCCCGACCGGGAAGGTCGTTGGTCGTAAGAGCATGCTCACTTATAGCTCGCACTAGGACGAGAGTCTAGAGCCCGACCGAGAAAGTCGTTGGTCGTGAAAACATGCTCACTTATAACTCACAATGAGACGAGAGTCTGGAGCCCGACCGGAAAGAGCGTTTGTCATGAGAGCATGCTCAAGGGAACATGCCCGTGGACTTACCTTCCGTGGCCTTTGTCGTCCCTTGCATGTATGACTCCTCCTCGAAGATGGGGATGTGGTCTAATTTGAATCTGGCCTTATTTTCGAGATAGGCAAGGAGGCGCCAAATTGACCGTCAATTTCTGCTGCCTTCCACTCCTCTTTCCGAGGTGATCGCATGGAATTTTTGTGCTTCGAGGCGTGTTGGTCGTGTTTTCATATCACCTTCATGATTTCCCTGTCTCTTCCATCATAAATGTCACTTCATAGGAAACCGCCATGTGTCTGAATGACCTCCTTTGATATGACTCCTGACGCACGCCTTTTGCACAGGCCTCGATGCTACCCTCCTTGCAGTGATCCAACAGCCCACCTTTGCGGCGCCCCTTTTGATTGTCCAGCTCACATCTCGATGCCCCCTCGTGGTTTTAGTTTTAAAACCCCAAAGGCGTTAGGTGGCAGCTCGCCGAAAACTTCTTTGCCTTCAACCTTCATCACTTCGGCTTGCTAGCCTTAGCCTTCGTGTGTGTTTCTCTTGTAAGTGCTCTTCTTCTCTTTTCTTCGTGTCTGTGTCTCTCAGGTTATGGCCAGAGAAACTCTAGTTCCGTGGTATGCATACTTTCGCTCCGATTTTGATAGGAGCGATCTCGAATATGTACATTCGAGTTTGCAACTCTCGGATGCTTACACCCTTCGTATCCCTGGTCCCGATGACCACCCTTGTCATCCTCCTTTGGGTTATGTAACTTTTTTTAAGGATCAACTTCTTGATAGTCTGTGCTTTCCACTTCATCCTTTCTTTTCGGCATTGATTCAGTACTTTTACGTTCTCCTTTCTCAATTCACCCCCAATGCCTTCCGCACTATGTGCGGGATGGTAATCCTATGCCGCTTGTATAATATTCCCCTAGCTCCACAGCTTTCCACCATTTCTATTCCTTGAAACGCTCGGACCCCGGTGTCTTTATGGTGCAATCACGACTCGAGTACAAGTTTTTCACAAGCATGCCCTCTTCCAATAAAGGCTGGAAGTCTCACTTTTTTATGTACAGCTTCCTGATCCTGTGGCTTGGCCCACCGAATGGCGCTCTGGTCTCCCTCCTTCTTTCGAATTATCTGATCACTAGCATTAGCCCGACTGCTTTGCCACCTCGGATAAGCTGAACGGGGTGCAGTTCCAGCTTCCCCTTTTGCTACGAGAAAGTGGGTTGCACACCTTCGAGCTGAGTCCCATTCAAACGGCCCTGAGCGCCCCTTTTGGTAAGATTAGCTACTCTCCCTTGGTATCTTCACTAACTGAGGTATTTTCCTTTGCTTGCAGAAAATATCATGTTCAGTGCATACGCCCTTAATTCCTCCACTCTGCCCAGTGACATCTTGCAGAAGCGTGAGAGGGAGATCACTGGCTAGGAGGCTCCTTGGGATAGCACTGTTGGTTGCTACTCGGAAAGCCTAGAGGTTCCACTGTACAAAAATTTTGTACAAAGGTCTGAACCTTTTCCTAGCTACCATGTGTTCTTTTAAATTAAATTTTGGATCGCCTGCGGAACTTAACACGTTTGATCCAAAACTTAATCTATTTGTTCTTTTAGGTTTTGACTTGGATCTCCTGCGGAACTTAACACGTTCGACCCAAGTCACCTTAAGTTATTAATTCCATTAAATATTAATTTCTATAATCGGTTCCCAGTACTGACGTGGCGAGGCACATGGCCTTCTTGGATATGGGAGCAACCACCACCGACTAGACAAAACCTTTTATAGAAAGCTAATATTTAATTTCCTAAAATAACTTTAGGTTAACCGAAAAGAACAATCAAATCACAAGAAAAAAAAACAAAAGAACACTATATCGAAAACAAATTCGAAACTCTAGAATCGTATGCCTCTTGTATTTAGTATTATTTCCAAAAATAACTAGTATGATGCGGAAAGAAAAATTACTAGTTATACCTTTTAGAAAAACCTCTTGATCTTCTACCGTATTCCTCTTCTAACCTCGGACGTTGTGTGGGCAACGATCTTCCGAGATGAGAATCACCAAGCACCTTCTTCTTCCTTGCAAATTCTGGCCATCAAAACTTCTTCTAGGATGAAGAGGTTCGGCCACCACCACCATGCTCCAAGGGATGCTAGAAACAAAGCTTTCTTTCTCTCCTCCTTCTTCTTCTTCTCTAAACTTGATCCGGCCACCATATGGGTCTCCACAAGAAGGATGAGGTTCGGCCATCAAAGAGAAGGAAGGAGGAGAGGATGGCCGGCCACACCAAGGAAGAAAAAGAGAGAGGAAAAATAATAGAGTTGTTCACCATGAAGGCACCTATACCCTCTCTTTTATAATCCTTGGCCTTAGCAAATAAGGAAATTTAAATAAAAATTTCCTTAATTCTTTTGCCATTGATAAGGAAAATTTATTTAATTAAAAATAATTTTTTTCTCATCAACAATGTGGCCGGCCACTTTAAACCAAGCAAGGGAAATTTAATTCAATCAAGAATTAAAACTTTCCTAATTTGTTTCCGGAAAGTTTATAAAAAATTTCTCTAATAATTTTCCCTTCATGATGGTCAATAAAAAGGAAATTTTATAAATTAAAATATTTCTTTTAAACATGTGGATAAAAAGAAAGTTATCTTTAAAAATTAAAATTTCTTCCAATCTACAAATAAGGAAAGATATCTAATCTTTTCTTAATCCTTGTAGAAGCTTTATAAAAGAGATATTTAATTTTTAAACTCTCTTTTAAATCATGAACATGATTAAAAGGAAAGTTTTTACCAAAATTAAAATCAACCTTTTAATCTACAAATAAGGAAAGAGATTTAACTCTTCTCTTAATCTTTTGTAGAATCTTATAAAAAGAAAGATTTAAATTTTTAAACTCTCTTTTAAATCATGTTATCCACATGAGAAAATTTTAAAAAATAAAATTCCTTTTTATTTTAATAGGGCCGACCACCTAAGCTTGAGTTCAAGCTAGGGCCGGCCACATGAATTCACCCATGAACCAAAACATGGCCGGCCCTAGCTTGGTCTCCAAGCTAGCTTGGCCGGCCCCCTATAGGATGGGTAAGAAGGTGGGTATAGGTGGGTATAGTACTCTATAATTAAGAGGCTACGATAGGGACCGAGAGGAGGAATTGGTTTTGGTCTCCCGATAAAATTAAGCATCCCGTGTTCGCCCCGAACACACAACTTAATTTTATCAATAATAATTCATTCCACTAGAGAATTATTATTGAACTACCGCACCAATCCCAAATTATATTTTTGGGCTCCTTCTTATTATGAGTGTGTTAGTCTCCCTGTGTTTAAGATAACAAATGTCCACTAATTAAGTAAGTTACTGACAACTCACTTAATTAATATCTAGCTCAAGAGTAGTACCACTCAACTTCATCGTCATGACTAAGTCCACCTGCAGGGTTTAACATGACAATCCTTTTGAGCTCCTCTTGGGGACATTCTCAACCTAGTATCTCTAGGACACAGTTTCCTTCTATAATCAACAACATACACTATAAGTGATATCATTTCCCAACTTATCGGGCTTATTGATTCATCGAACTAAATCTCACCCATTGACAAATTAAAGAAATAAATATCAAATATATGTGCTTGTTATTATATTAGGATTAAGAGCACACATTTCCATAATAACTGAGGTCTTTGTTTCTTTATAAAGTCAGTATAAAAGAAACGACCTCTAATGGTCCTACTCAATACACTCTAAGTGTACTAGTGTAATTATATAGTTAAGATAAACTAATACCTAATTACACTACGACCTTCAAATGGTTTGTTCCTTTCCATCTTGGTCGTGAGCTACTGTTTATAATTTATGAGGTACTGATAACATGATCCTCTGTGTGTGACACCACACACCATGTTATCTACAATATAAATTAATTGAACAACTACATTTATCACAAATGTAGACATTTGACCAATGTGATTCTTATTTCTAGATAAATGTTTATATCAAAAGCTAGGCTTTTAGTATACACTCTAACAAGCACCTCAGCAAGCATCTCTCCCCAGCAAACGGGAAAGCAGGAACCTCGGGAGGGAGCCTTTTGTTGAACCCCGTGGTTGTTTTGATGTGATCAACCAAGTTGGTTAGGTTCTGCTTTGTGTTTGACCCCTGTGTCTGAGTGTGCAGGAGCTTAGGAGCGCAGGAAGTCGAGCAGAAGACGCAGCTAGCGAGAAGGACGGCACGGGAAGGGAGCTGACGGGCTCGGTGAGCCCTATTTCGGTTGGTCGGAATCATCCAAAAGAACGGGACTTCGGAAGACGAAGTAAAGAAGCAAGCAAGCTGGAAAAAGCTGCCAGCCAGCTTGGAGGAGCCTCCATCAGGCTTGGAGGCGCCTCCAGCTTGAAGGCACCTTCTATTCCTGTTGGACGCGCCTCGGACCTAGCACAAGTGAACGTTGAGCTTTCAGATAAAGTTTTATTCACTCTCTCGATGGAGACGCCTTGGACCTTTATTGGAGGCGCCTCGGACATCCGAGATAGAATTCCCAAAGGCTATATAAAGGCCTCTGGAACTAGGAATTAGATATCAATTGTTCCATCAATTCTGTAATTAATTCCTAACAATAGTTCTGAGCTGTTAGAGTGTAAAAGGTTTCTCTGCCTTCAGAAAAGGCAATTCTTCTAGTGCGCGCTTTTTCATCGCCCTGGATTAACAACCTTCTTGGTTGTAACCAGGTTAACTCCCGAGTCTCAAGCTTTATTATTTTAATTTTATTATTATTGTTATTGCACTTTCGAGTCGAAAAATCCGAGGAGGGTAGTTTTAATTTGTGCAGATAATTCACCCCCCCCTCTTGCCGGCCTCCGCTACACCTACACCTTTCAACCCGCAGTGGAGCCTTCTACTGCTACCGTGGCTGGCGATAAGGCTCCCTCCCCATCCTCTGAGCGACCGTTGCACCTTCAACGCCAAAGGCGCTGCGTGACTCCCTCAGTCCAAGCATCCCCATAAAGGTCGTCCTCGTAGCGAGTGTCTGCCCAGGAGCATACACCCTCCCGAGTCAGCACTCCGACTTCTTCGACGGTCGTGGCCCCTTTGCTAATCCCCGCTCAAGCCGTGGAACCGTCATCCTCTCACTCAGGTGGTCTGCCCACAACTTCTGCCTCGCTGACCTCGCTGGCTTTGTTAGATCATAAAGAACGCTAGAGGGGGGAGTGAATAGCGATTGTTGAAAAATCGTTATCGAGTCAAAGTACGCAGCGGAAAATAATAACAAAAACAACGCTAACACACCAAGTTTTACTTGGTTCAGAGCCTTCATTAACTCCTACTCCAAGGGTCGCATGTGAGAGTGTTTTCGTTGGGCAATCCACTAATTGTTCGCAAAAGAGTTACACAATAAGTACAATAACTATAAAATAAAGTTACCGATAACAAAGAAAATAAAAATTGAGTCGTAAGTTGTCGGAGAAGCTTTACAACATCGCAGGAGCATCTTTGGAGCAGCGCGCAAGAAAGCAGTTGCAGAAGAAAGTTGTGTGTTGTACTCCTGGTGGAAGGTTGCTTATATAGGCAGTTCCAGTCATCTAGATTCCTTCCGAGCGCCTGGACCGCGACGTCAGCTATCCAATCAACGCGCTCTAAGTTGGCGATAAGATTGATTTTGGGCATTTCGGGCCCTCGGACCAACTTTTCCAGCAGCCTTTATTTCTTGCAAAATAAAGTTAGTCCGAGACAATAAAACTTATCTTACCCTGCAAAACAAGTATTAGCATAATTATAGTCAAGGGTAGTAATTAGATTCTGTCTCCTCGAGACCAGAATCTAGTCAAGATCTCAATTTAAATTTTCCAAATTGATCTAAGTTGGATCGACACCTACTGTTCCCTTAAACGGGGGAACGCATCCTCACCAAGTCACTCTCTTCCAGTGACTTATCTTAACTTACCGCTTTGTCAGACATTCGGTCAACCTGTCGACCTATCTGCACTTCATGCCAACTATCCAATTAGCCCGTTGATCTAGCTGGACTTCGTGCTAGATATCCGGTTAGCCCGTCGACCTATCTGGACTTCGTACCAGTTATCCAGTCAGCCCGTCGACCTAGTTGGATTTCTTGCCAAATATTCGATCAGCCTGTCAACCTATCTGGATTTCTCCTGCACACTTAGTTAAATCGTTAGATCACATTAAACCTAACTTAACTTACTTTGTCATTCATCAAAACCTGAGTTAGACTGTTAGTGCAACCTACACTAACATGCTTATCTGGTCCGATCAACCCGGCTCAATCAAGTCGTAGCTTATCCTCGGTTATATGGACTGAACCCGAGGTTCGGTCGACAAATCCCTTGGTCGAACCTGATCAACTCGCTGGAAATCTAATCCTTCTGTTCGGGGGTTCGGTCGACCGATCCGGACGTTCGGTCGACCGAATAAGGTAAAATACGATCCTGTAAAAAATGTTAGTCTTCTTGCAAAACAGAGTTAAACTAATAGCAAATAAAACAATATATATATGTAAAGATTAACTTTCAATAGCCTCCGGACTGTCCGATTCTGACTTTTAGATTTCCCGAAAACCCTTGGTCAAATCGACACCTGTTGTTCCCTTTTCGGGGCACACGCCCTCACTTACTCCTCTCAGAAGAAATTACCTTTTGTCAAACCGGTCCTCCAGATTATCTGGCTTTTTGATCGGCGTCCGAGACTCCAAGACTTTTGGTTGAACGTCCGCTCCACGACCCGTCCCGTCTTCGACCTAGTGTCTGCGACCTTCGAGATTTTCACCTAAAGTCCTCGACTCTAGGATTTCGCCCAAAGTGCTCTACTTGCCAAGGCTTTATCTAGTCCCCCCCCCCCTCCCCGACCAGGATTTCGTTGCCTAACCACATCTAGGGCTTTCCACCTGCCTAGAATCCACTAGGACTTTTGCCTAAGACAACTTAGGCCTTTCCTGCAAGCTCAGTTACACTTGTTAGATAACAATACAACTTAACTTTTGAACCCTTTTTCTATTATCAAAACACAAGTTCGATCGTCTGATCTTCCTACACCAACAATTGTATGTTGTCCAGGATAACAAATGTATAAAGAGAGAGAGAAATTATGTATAAAGAGAGAGAGAAAGAGAGAAATTTGATATACTACGTGCATGGGCGGAGCCAGCACAGGCCCAGTGTGGGCAGCTGCCCACACTGAGCCAGGACCCACTTAAAAAGTATTTATTAACATAACCTAGGAAAAAAAATAGATGATGCAGACGACACAAAAAAAAGAAAAAGTGTTTGTTCATTTTGTCTTGTTACAACAATATTTGATGCATGTTAATAACATTTTTTGCAATCCCAAATTCTTTATAAAATTTCATTGTACTTCAAATACATTATTGAACAAAAACATTAATTTTTTACATATTTTTTCTGTTGCTGGACTTAGGCATCGAAACCACCCTTAATTTTATGATTCTCTCCTCTAGTATTCGCTTTTTCCTAACTAAACAACATAACAAACATATGCAGTATGCCGAAAGCAAGATACATGTTGATACACTTCTTTTCTTGTTGTGTTTTCCATACAAGTATAAGAAAAAAAATTAGACAGATGATGCCAAAAAAAAATTAGGCAGATGATGCAAAAAAAATTTAGCAAGATACACGACAACATGACTTGTAAAGCGGAGAGCTTTAGTTGCTTCACTACTGTTGGGCTGCTGTCGGAACTGGACGAGGCACCCTCCGCAACATGTCCGTCAACGGTAGCTGCAATTGCCTACACTAAACTAATATCCTAGCTCCGCCCCCTGACTACGTGACTGCCTATATGTGACGCGCGTCTGCGACTAAGAGATCAGGTCGTTGGGTGCCCCAAAGTGAATGCACTCGAAGTGCCGTGAACACTTTTGGGTGACTCATGATAGGACAAACAGACCCGTCAAAAAATTCATCATATGACGGGGCGGGGTAGCCTGCCATCCTAATAGGTTGGGAAATCTTCAACCTAACTTAAACCAAGGTGGGGGAGAGTTGTGGGTTCGACGGACCAACCTATGACTCATATGCTGGTCCGTCGAACCCACAACTCACCTCGACCTTGGTTTAAGTTAGGTGGATTAGGCTCAGTGAATTTTGCACTTTAATTTTTAAAATTTTAAAAGAATTTTTCTTCTCAATGCCCCGTGTGGATCACGGGCCTAGATGGGTCATCACTCCTATACTCATCTTAAAATATGTTGATAAAATTTTAACACAATCCGTTTAAATTATTTAGCATAGCTAGAGTTGTAATCGAGCTAAGTTGAGCTCAAAAAAATAAAGAGGCTTGCCTAGAGCTTAATTGAGCTTGTGAATTTAATCTTGAGCTCGGCTCAACCGTCTAGTCACAAGCTCGAGCTTGGCTCGAAAAGCTCAAATTAAAATCAAGTTTTAGCTCGAGTTCGAGCCAAAATCAAAATAAAAGTAATTTTATAGTAATTTATTTATATGATAAATCAAACAATAACAATTATTTGATTCTTCAACCCAAAAAAAAAAACTTTTAAATCTTAAGATTTTACCTAATATTTACCATTAATTATCTGATGATACTAAATTATTTAATATTTACATAAATAAATATAAACAATATATTATATGTAGTCTGGCTCAACCAGACCTGAACTAGTATTGAGTAAGACTGAGATCGGCTAAATATTAAATGAGTCAGATCGAATTTGATCAACACTGAACTCGAGTTAAATTTTAATTAAATTATTCACAAATAATTCACGAATAACTTAACTCATTTACACTCCTACATGGAGCATGCCCATCCAACGACGAACTCGATCAAATTGACATCTCTACCTAATGTGTTTACATGGTAAGTATTAATTTATTTTATTTTTATTTTAAAAATATCATTTTTATTACTTACACATTACTTCAATTTCGTATGTCTATCCGGATTGGTTTGTTATTTTTATATTAAATTGTAAAAATAGAATAACATGCCAGAAAAAAAAACAGAAATATTGGAAGTTAAAGATTTTTTACATATATACAATTTTATCAAAATGTTTGGTTCGTTATTAATTATCGGAATTTTCTCTAAGTCAAATTATTTATTTCGCTATAAATATGGAGTTCCAGACAAGAGATCGCCACACCTTCAACGCCCGCCGCCGCCTCCTCCCTCTCTTCATGGTCATGGGTGATTTGAGTAGCAGAAGCCGCCGCCGCTTTCGCCGCCGGCACGCGCAGTCGGAATTAAAGGAAGAAGACTACCTGAGTAATCTCCCGGACGAGCTTCTCAGCCACATCCTCTCCTTCCTCCCTACCCTCGACTCCATCCGCACCTCCGTTCTCTCCCGCAGATGGCGTCACGTCTGGACTTCCGTCCCCGTCATCAACTTCTCCTACTTCGATCTACAACCCATCATCAAGAAGCACTTCTTCGTTTCCCGCGGCGGCGACTCTGTTTCTCGTCTTCACCTCACCGGACGCAGCATTGATCCCAAAAATCTCGTCTTCAACACGGACGACAAATCCTGCGTAGTCTGCGTTTCGTGTGAAAGACTCGTCTATGACTTAGTCAAATACGCCAAATCCCACGGTGCCCGGCAGGTGACTCTCCTCAATTTCTTCTACACGCAATGGAGATCTTCTTTTTTCAAACTCGTGTTCGATTGGCCATCGCTCGTGTCACTGAATCTACAAGTCGTCGGCTGCGTGGGTTTCATATCTAAGTTTTCCGAACGCATCGCCTTCCGATTGAGCAATCTCAAGACCCTTTCCCTCACACTGGGCGAAAATATTATTCCTACCGAGAGCTTGTCGAGGCTGCTCTCGGGCTGTCCTGTTCTGGAAGAACTAAGATTAAAAGCAAAATATTTCCGGCCCGAACTCGTTCAAATAGCGGCACCAAATCTTCTCAGATTGACTCTTGTAACTGCTCCAGAAAAACTTCAAATCGATTGCCAGAAACTCGAATATTTAAAGCTAAAACCTTATTTTAGTTCGACGAACTTGCAAATCGAAGCACCCTCCTTGACTTGTGTCCGATTATTCAGAATTTGGCGCTTGGGAACATTTGCCCAGACGTTATGCGATGTGACTACGCTGACTATTACTGTGTCGGATGAATGTCTTTCAAGCTTGGCTCCTAGATTCCTGGTACGTATGTTAATTTATATATGATCTTCTAATTCTCCTAATTATATATATTGTTTTAGAAGTAACAATCAATATTTTTGTTTGTTTCAGGGAAAGTATAAGGCCATCGTGCAAGGGTTTCCTGTCTTTCACAAACTGCTCCAGTTGAAGATCAAAATGTATGTGGCAGAGCAATTCAGCCTGGACATAGTGTTTGATCTTCTTCGATGCGCACCGAATCTGCAGTCGCTCGTTTTAACTGAGTCCAAAAAGGTTTGAGTTTGGGATAATCATTAATTAATGGCGATGTTTTCTTTAGTTGGCGCCTTGAAATGATCATCTCTTCAATTTCAGCGACCGAGTGATGAGTATTCCGATGAGTGGGAGAGGAGTTCATCGTCGAGGACTAATGAGCCTTTGGAGCATCTGGAAAGGGTTTCGATGAATATCAAAAGTAAAAGAATCCGATCGGCGTTTCTGAAGACATTATCGGTGACGGTTTCAACGTGGGATCGAGTAGCAGTCACCTACTAAAATTTGATGTGTTAGTTAATACAATTATCTCTATGCCGGTGCTTCTCCGCCAATTAGTTTTATTAAATTATTCATTATAAAATAAAATTTTATATAAATTGTCATGTAACTTTAGATGTGTAAAATTTGATATGTTAGTTAATACAATTACCTCCCTTAAATGAAGCTTACACTCTTCCAAGTCAACTCAATAAGTTTGGCAAACAGTGAGTGAATCATTAAGCTCATGCAATTAGTGACCATAATTGTCATAAACAAAGTCCCAACTACACAAAAGTTTCCCAATCAAGATTCAAGTCCCTGCTAATCAAGAATTTTGGGTCAAGATCACCAAACCTCTGGATAACAATAACTTGTATAAAAATTAACCAAAATTGCCTAGATGACGACACCAATGCATTCAGACACAAAGACGGACTACAAAAATGTAGAGTTGAAAAAAATTTCTATAGTTTAAAGGAGTATTTGATAGAGTATTTAAAGAAGGTAGACAATTGAGACTATATAGAAGTGATCATGAAAACCGAAAACATAATAAAGGAGTATTTGATAGAGTTTTTATGCTTTTTAAATTCTAAAACTTTACTCAGCCTAAAACTGGAAAGAAGAATTTGATTTTTTTTTTTTTTTTATAGCTTCTGTTTGTTTTTTTTTAATGGTCTAATGGCATTATACCCTTAATAAATTTATCACTTTATATAATTATCACTATACTTTTGAGTTTAATAAATTTATCATTTTATATAATTACCATCAGATATTTATTTTTTTTTAAATAATATATTATAGTTTTATATAATTTACATTTCTAAAATTGATTATACATATTTTTATGTATTTATATAAATTTTATCATTTTTTTATTTTTATTAATTATATATTTTTTAAATTATAAAAAATTTAATTTTAATACAATGTTAAACATATAATAATAATTATATAACGTGTATCAAAATTATATTTAGATAATTAAATAATATTAATTTATATAGTTTAAAGATATTATTATAAGTTTATATAGTTTAAAGATATAGTATTATCATTTAACTAAAAATTAAACTTAGAAACAATTATTCATCACACTCAAAGTTTACCTTATATTAACTTTTTTACTTCTATTTTCAAATATTCCATACTTTAACTCCTCCCTAACTTCAAAATAATCTTTATAAGAAACCCTTTTAAATAAGCAAAAGCCCTCTCAAATACTCCCTAAATTAAAGTCTGTTGGTTCTGTTAGTTAAACTCACTCAAATACAACACGGCAGCAGCAGGGATGTGGTGCTTTAGCATGAACATCATTAGCAGCTTCTGATGCATGCTAATCAATGTTATCATGGCACCTACAATGAATTGTATAAACTAAAGGAACTACAATGGGAGAGTGAAAAAAACTATAAATACATATCTTGAGTTTAGTTTATGAAGCATTTAAGAATACTACATATCATGCATTTTACAAAATATGATGCAACAAATTGTTGCCGCAGCTTTGAGGAAAAATAGGATAGGAAGGCAACAAGTGATCTCTATCTGCTGCCAGAATCAAGCCCATAGGATTTGATCGATCTCCAACGAGATTTTAGAGAAGAGAGTAGCAGTTTGTGTGAGATATTATGCTTGCGAGCACCCGCTTTTATAGTTCAGAGGGCATCAAGCGGAACAGATTTGAGGAAAGATTGGATGCGTAGCAGTAGTTCAGCCTTCACAGAATCCGGCACTGAAGCTGTAACAAAGCTCAATCAAATTGTTAAGATAGGGAAAGTGTGACAGAGAACAAAGTTTTAAAAGAATTTACCTGAATTAATGGAATTTGTATACAATGAATGATTACTAAGATGTTTAACAATAATAATATTTGTAATAAAGCAAGTGTAAGGCAAAAAAAGCTTCGAAGTTTAGCTGTGAAGCAAGAGACAATTAGCTCCTTAGATTTAATTGTGTATATAAATGTGGACCTCCTTGGATTAAGATAGCTAATTAGTTCCCAATGTTTGAAAATCTTAATCTTACATCCAGTTAACAAAGCTCCCTCTAGTGTTGTCAATTTATAAAATATGAAATAGAGCAACAGCAAACCCAAGCCGTGATAAAAATTAAATATCCAATAAAACAACCCACAAATCAAAGCAACACAAGCCGTGAGAAAAACTAAATATCCAATAAAGCAACACACAAATCAAAGCAACACAAGCCGTGATAAAAACTAAATATCCAATAAAACAACACACTTCAGACTTGAGAAAGAGGTGAAAGAGAAACAGTTGGGCAAGCCTAGCTCTTCTTCTCTCATATCTCAGGACACCTAAAGCCACCGCCAGAACACCAAACAGGCAATACCGTTTGTATCCTGTTGTTCATTACAAGAGCACCCTAAAGAAGATCACAAAAATGTGAAGAGAGCATGGTCTCTGTCAATTGGATTACCTAAATATTGGTTATTATTTAATTTTTCTTCTAAGCTTAAACCTATAGATAAATTACCTATGCTCAATTAATTACTATTCTAAACCACAATCCATCACACTTGTTGAGGTTACCTAACGTCTCTACTGACCTAGACATTCTCCCACCAACTTCCTTTCCTTTTTATTGATAAACACATCTACCTCCTCTTTAATGGAAGGAGAAACTGTGTGAAAAAGTTTTTCAGTAGCATCAAAGAGGAGGAGATTCTAGAAGGAGTCAAACAGACACTTTGACTCCCCTCATGCATGCCCATATGTTCTTACGTGATCTAACCTTTGATTTGATGTTGCACATGTCATTTACAAACATTTAAATTGATTGAGTAATCACATAAAAAGGTAGATATGATTGGATCCCCACCTATCAAAAAGTTTTCGCAATTGGCAAAGAAAAGAGTCCAATCTAGGGATGGAAAAGGATTACCACACCCTAGGGATGACAATGCAGTGGATTGCGATGGGGATTTTATTGCCACTCCCATATGAAATAGAACAAGTTAAAAATTTATAATTTCATTCCTCTTGCAAACTCATCCATTCATATATAAAGAAACTAGATGAGAAAACTAAAAATATAAGAGCTCATAAACTCAACAAAATCCATCATCATCACCATATTATTTAATGTTGAAGAACCGTTTAGTTTATTCCTTCCATTGAAAATTGGATGGAGTGTAAAAGAGTGAAGACTGTTGAAACAACTTCTTACAAGCTGATGTAGAAATTGCAAATTTGCTAGTAACCGAAATGCACAACTTTTCTCCAATGAACATTAAAAGTTGAAGATTTGAAGAAACAATTTCTTACAAGCTGATGTAGAAATTGCAAAATTGCTAGTAACTGAAATGCACGACTTTTCTCCAATGAACATTAAAAGTTGAAGATTTGAAGAAATGATTTCAAACAAAAGGATAAATAAATTCAACAAGGAAGTACTCACCTCTTCCTTTTGGAGTAATAACATGTACAAGGTCATCAACTGTGACATTATTTCTTCCCTTTTTCTTTGCATATGCTCTTTGAGAAAGACAAGAAGAAACAAAGGTTCAAAAAATCACAGGACCCAAACAGATAAAAAAAGTGAAGCACATGAAATTGTAGACAAACAGCAGCATGTTTGCACATATAGAACAGATTGATATGTCTTCGGACAACCTTAAGTTTCATTAAAATATTAAACACAATTGTTTTTACCGTCCAACTTTGATCATATCATTAAAACAAGTCAGAACCAAACACATCGAGTCTAAATAACTGATAGTAAGATAATAGTTTTGTTAAGCTAATCTGTTTGAATTTCATATCTTTGGATACAACTGTGTGGAAAAGTATGTCACCAAAACGGATATTCTATAAGCCATCAAACACAGAAACACTTATTTTGCGGCATTAATAATAACAAAGTAAATACTTCAAACCTGCAGAGCGCTCTCATCTCGTCCCTCCATCCGCACTCGATCAGCCTCTCCCTCAAAAGCTCCATCAGTTTCTCCTTCTCCCCAGACTCTATTAGCTGAAGAACCAAATTCAACTCATCCACATGTGCGAAGATCTCCATATGAGTATACACACAATCATCCCAATACAGAATAAATAACACTTTCTAAACCCTAAAACCCTTTTTTTTTTCCTTTTAGCATCTTTTTCTAAGATGATTCTCACAAAAAATTGCCTAAAGGCGAAACAGTCCGACACCTTGATGTTGATGATCTCCTGAATGGAAAGCTCTTTTTCCGGCTCCTCGTCCGGATTGGGTGTCGGGGGTCGGTTGATCGAAGGCCTCCTGCATGTCCGCGAGTGCAAGAGTTGGAAATCGAACAAATCGCGGCGTAAAAAGCATCTTCGAACTCAAAGCTGAATCGAAGAAGATCAACGACTCCGATGAACATGAAGAAAGAAAGAAGCGAAAACTTACATGAGTACGGCGTGCCCTTCGCTCGATCGGGAGAGGAAGAAGCCCTAGATTGGTTCTCTTCACGCCGTCGTCTTGCAGCCACCGCCACCAGCAACGCGAATTTATAAACGACAGGGGTGAAACAGCCGGTCCGGTCGACCACCATGAAGCGGAACCCAGCCATATTGTGTTCCGAACCGGACCGGTGAATCAGCCGGACAAGTTACCCATTCGTGGTTCCAATGAGTCGGATCATGTCCGGACCGGACATAGCGACTTAGCGCAGGTCCGATTTGAGTTTTTTTACCCTTTCTGCGTTATGTTTGATTTAATAAATTTTTTTAAAAAATAAATTTAAATAAAGTGTAGGCAATACATTATTTTTTAAAAAGCAAAAAATTCATAAATAAATACAATCTACTAATCATAACACACTAATCGTAAATAAGAAAACACAATCATAAATAAAAAGCAAAAATGTAGATAACACAATTCACCAAATAATAAATGCAATTTATAATTCATCACATTGAATTCAAGATCTAAACTATGGCAAGGATTACATGATGATTGAATAACAATTACATTAATACGATGATGATATGGGTAATTAAAAATGGAATGAGATCCTTGGATCATCTTCTTGATCCATTTCTGAATTTAAAAAAAAAAAGTAAATTAGTGAGAGACAATGATCTCCGTATATTAAATAAATGGGGGTCATTATTTCTCATCAATATAAATATTGGATCAAGAGATTGAGAGCATTTTCAAAATTATTGTTAATATTTGAAAATGAAATGTATTATTATTTATTTTTTGGAAGAGTAAAATATGTCAAAATTTGAGGAATTAAACTTAATTTAAATTGGTACACTTGAGAAAAACATAAGAAATGTCAAGTTGGGATTTCGGTATTTTCTTCAGGAGTTAAGGACAAATTTAAGTGATTACTTTTTGGAAAAGTAAAATATGTCAAACCTTGAGAAATTACACACAATTTAAATTGGCACAACTAAGGAAAGGTAAAAGAAATATCAAGTTGGAGTTTGACATTTTCTTAAGAAAATATAGACAATCTAGGATTAGATTTTAACTTAGCTAAGGAATTAAGGATACTTAGATAGGTTATTTAGGTATATCTTATTTATGCTAACTTGTCATGCTTTGTTTGCCCATCATATGCCATGGCATCATATTTTACATTCACGTTTATTATGAAAAATACAATAAAAATATCATGTCATGTCATACATACATCATATAGTTATAGTGTATTTTCTTTTGAAAATCATTTCTTTTTTATGTATGTCATAAATCATCATGCATTATTTTTAATTTCCTTGTAATTAAGGACAATGACATTTACTAACAAGTAACATTCTAGGTAAATGCTTGAAATTCCTAAAATGCCTAGATAGTTATGCATGATTCCTAGTTTAGAGCAAAACTAAAATCTACATTTCACAAAGACCATAAGGTAACTTGTATGTGTTTTAATATACATTAAATATAAGTGAGATGTTAGGATAATGAACAAGTCATGTGTATTGAGTCCCAAGAACATTGTTGGAAATTGGTTTTGAAAAGCACTTTAAATATACTTTGGAAAATCTTGGTGAAAGTTATCTTTTGATAGTAATCATCATTAGAAAGTTAGACACAAACTTGGAAGAAACATTGAAGTTTTTACAAGTTTTCAATTTTGTGTCAATCTTTGAAAATAAGATGTATTTTTTTAGAAAACTATTTTTTCCTTGATAGTATATACTCTAGATAATGTCTACAACAATTTCCATATTTTTTAGAATTTTGTAGAATTTTTAGGACATTTCTGAATTTCACTGAAATTGGATTTTAGGAAATCAGACCTCCAATCGATCGGGCGATCGATTGAGACGGGTATTGTCGTGAGCAGAACCTCGCTGAATCGATCATCCGATCGATTTGACCTTGCCTGGATCGATCAGTGGATCGATTTAGAGGCAACTTCCGCGAACAGAAGCTCGCGGAATCTATCAGACGATCAATTGAAACTGTGTCAATCGATTGAGTCTCAATCCAATCGATTGAAAAGGCTGATTTTGACAGAAACTGCCTGATTTCAGTATTTTGAGCCATGTTTAGCCTCTTTAACCACTCCTAAACCTTTGAAATATATTTATATACATTTAAGGGTAGTTTTCATGATGAAGATAAGGAGAAATCGTTAAAAAATACTAGGTTAAAGTTTAGGATGAGGTTAGTTTCAATATTGAATCTTTTAAATCTCAAAACTTCAAATTTTTTGGTTTCCTAAAGATTTATGGATTCCAAGTCATTGTTGGTACAATGACTGAAGTTTAAAGCATGTTTTTAGGGGGAACTACTCTTTAAAAATATGAAAATATTTTTCCGTAACCATAGAAGGTGATAAAACCTTCGTTTTGTAAAATGCTCAAGGTTAAGCATAGGGAAACAATGGCAGATCGGATATCTTCATTGTTGGAAAGCAGAATGCTCAAGGGTGAGCATTAGATGCAATGAAAGGTATGAGACCTTCATTATTAAAATTGTTAATGTTCAAGGGTGAGCATTGAAGATAATGAAGGGTATGAGACCTTCATTGTAGTGTTGTGAACAACATGTGAGGTTGTGAGCAACATTAAGTAACTCTTCAGGGGGAGTGTTTTTGATGTGTGCTAATAAGGTAAGAAAATATAGGGTTTAAGTTAGGCCTTCATTGCCCCTCTTGTAAAGTTTGGGGGAGAATGCTTTCTTGGAAAGGGAGAGAATGAAGAAAACTCTCATTCATGCATTGACATTAGGAAAAATTGAGGCTATGAGATTAGCATAACTTAAAGATATCGTCAAACATCAAAAGAAGGGAGATTGTTGGTACAATATTCCTAGGTCAAGGTTGACCAGGTTAACTGAGCTTGAGTTGGCTCAACCTTGATTCTTGATGTTTGGGTTTCGATGTTTAATAATATATGGAGATTGCAGGAGCAATCGTCTGATTGGGGAGATTGTTGGAACAATTCCCGTTTGGTCAAGGGATGATCAGTTTGATGTGAAGAAGAGTCAAGTAGGTCAAAGGGGTTGGCCGGATACTTGACTGGGAAAGTCCTAACTAGAGGTTAGGAAAGGAAAAATTCTAGTGAGTGAAACCAGGTGGAAGTCCTGGTGAGTGAAGCCAGCCAGTTGGAAAATCCTGGTGAGTAAAGTCAGGTGAAAGACCTAGTGAGTGAAGCTAGGCAAGTGAAAGTTCCGGTGAGTAAAGCCGGGGAGTGGAAAAATCCTGGTGAGTGCAGCCAGGTGAAAACCATAGTGAGTGAAGATAGGTGAAAGTCCTGGTCAGTGAAGTCAGGCAGATGGAAAGTCATGGTAAATGAATCCAGACAGATTGAAAATCCTAGTGAGTGAAGCTAAGCAAAAGGAAAGACTTGGTGAGTGAAGTCAAACACGTGGAAATCCAAGTGAGTCAAGGTTGGTCGGACACCTGGTGTTGAGAAGCCCAAGTAGGTCAACAAATTGACTGGATACTTAGCACAAAGAAATCGAGATGAGTCAATGTTGATCGGGCATCTGGTGGAAGTCCAAGTGGGTTATAGAGGACCGGACACTTGGCACGATACGGTAAGTCCAAGTAGGTCAAGGTTGACTGGGCACTTGGCACAAGGTGAAAAGTCCAAGTGAGTCAAAGGATTGACCAAACACTTGGTGAACAAGTCTTAGCAGGTCAAGGTTGACCAGATGCTAGGCACGAGGAGTTCCAACAGGTCACGGTTGACCGTATGTTAGGTTTGGGGCACCTTAGACTTGACTCGGACAAGCTAGGGTTGGTCAATTTGATCAAGTGATCAAATTGGACTAAGCCCAATCGATCAGCTGATTGATTTGGCACAGTGTTGCGACAAACAGTATCTCAATCGATCAATTGATCGATCGAGGAAAAATGTCGCAAGCACAGAACAGTCCCAAATCGATCAATCGATTGATTGAGTACCGCCAATCGATTAACCGATCGATTGGGGGCTGGAAATCACGTGTGACGCAAGAGAGCTGAATCGATCAGTCGATCGATTCATGTCATTTTCTAGAGAGCACGGAAGAAGGTTGAATCGATCAGCCGATCGATTCAGCCTCCCCAATCGATCGATTGATCGATTGGGAGACGACCGTTGCGCAAGATAAAGCCGTTGGTGAGCGTCTTCCTCCACAGTTCTTCCTCTCCACTTTTTGCAATCATTCTCGCAGGTTCACGCTAGTTCTTGAAGCTTTCTTAGAGCTAAGTGTTGCTGCACTTCCAAGGTCAAGAGACGTTCTACACAAGAAGAAGAAGTTAGGGTTTCGATTGTATGTTGTAAATCTTGTAAGATTTTACTTGTATTTGTTTTCCTTTTCTTCTTGTTGTATTGTGAATTTGTATAAGACTTCTCCGCCTTCAGTAGTTACCATAAAGGAGTGTTTTCATAGTAGATGAGTGAGTGAGGGTCGGATCCTTGGATTAGTCACCTCTTCTTGAGGTGGATACTAAGTAAATCTTAGTGTTAGCGTTACTTGAGTGTTTTCCGCTGCATATCATCATCACGAAGCAAGACAATGAAGCGCAATGAGATATTCACCCCCCCTCTAGTTACAAATCAACCCTAACATTTTGTAGTCCGTCCGAGCAGATGATCGAAGTCCCTCGGAGGCTTCCTGATGAGAGATCGGCAGAAATCATTATTTGTAAGTCCTTATGAAAAGACACTTAATAGGTCTTTATTAAAATATTCAACCAAGTGGTCATGGACATCCCATCAGCCACTCAGGAGGCCTCTGAGGGACTTTGATCATATGCTTGGACGAACTACAAAATATATCAATGTAGAGGAGACCCAGTCAGCTTGAAAGAAAGAAGTTATCCCCTGAGCTGGTTGCTGTTCACCAGCGCTGATTGGGTAACAACAATGTGCCCCCAAAAGGGCCCCAAGCGAGCCCTCAACAGCAACATCAGGAGTATCGACCACATGTGGTCCATCACGTGGAAGTTGAGCGGACAAGATTCCCCACCTGAGTGGCTGACGGGATGTATATGGCCACTTGGTTGAATCTTTTGATAAAGACTGGTAATTTCTCCTTGGGTCCTTGCTTGAGTGAGAACAAATTTACAATCATCTTTTGATAGCGACGACTACTGGCGAAGTGTTGGAGGAATACTGCTCGGAAGTTCTTGAATCTACAGATGGATCCTCTACTCGAGTTTTGTGTTCAACGTGTTGTCCTACAATAGAGATGGTCGGGATCAGCGTCAGACACTCGGCTGCCACTTATTGTTGTTACTCCACTGATCCTGTTCGAACCAGAAATCAACAGACGCTGGGCACGTGGCGCTCCCTGGCTCGCTGATGTAGATCTCCGACTGGTGGCGCGATGCTCCGGCTAACCTGCACAGAAGTCGGGCCGGGAAGGGGGTTCCCGGCGATGACCCTCCGACGCTCAAGTCAGGTAAATTACGATGAACAAGGTGGCTCCCAAAGTCTCAGAGTACGTACCCAGAATCCCCTGTCGATGAAACCTGAGGTTCTTTATATAGAGCTGTGAAAGTATTAGGCACGCGTACCAAGGTGCATAAGTGTCCTCTGTCCTATCCTAGGTATGCGGCTGTCAGAAAGCTTACCTGTCCTTTCCTAGGTACGCGGCTGTCAGAAAGTTTACCTGACCCATATCGCTACAGTCAAAGCATGCCCTCGATGGGACAGCAGAATCCCCTGTCACAAGATTTGGAGCATGGCACACACGTGAAACCTACAGGTTGTCAAAGAAAGAAATCCTCTGGCCTTTCCCTTTGCTCCAAACTTGTAGTCCGAGTGGACGGATACCTAAACATCCGACCGGACATCCGCAGTGGTTTACTTGTGCTTTGTGGAGACTAACAAACAGGGGTGCTTTATGACTGCGGTCGGTCAAAAGGTCAGCTCGGTCCATGACCTTTTTAACTGAGCGTCGGAACCCCGATTTGACAGGGTGCCTCCCAACTATAAGTGCTAGCCGGCCGGACCCCTCCGGGTACTCGATTCCATCGGCCGGCCGGCAGTCCAATCGGACCGGCCGTCTACGGCCGTCCGTCCGGTCGGACCACACTCTCCTCTGGGTGGGCGGCTGTTCCGGTGACTTCCCCTTGGCGTTGACTTTGCAAGAAAAAGGGGGGGCCCACTCTTACTACCGGATCACTTGCCTTCCCTTCAAGTCTAGTCGAAGGAGGCGCATAGTCCGACTGACTGGACTGTGAGTCTAGCCGAACGGCTCTTCCATGCTAATACTCTCCGCCCGGTCAGCGGCAGAGATATCCTTGAATGAATCAATGATGGCTTTCGCCGGATCTCCTCGCGTTCTGCGCCAATCTTCGACATCAATGTCGATCATACCTTCATTAAATGCTCCGAATGATTGACTGCCACGTGGAGCAATGCCATCAGAGTACGGAGGCGGTTGCATGATATTTGGATGTGACCGAAGCAATTTGAAATAAACGGCTAGATGTATGCATTGATTCCCGTGACCTGGATCCGACGGTGGAGGCCGACCGGCCCTCACCCTATAAATTCTTCGTTTCCTTCTCGCCTTCACACGCCTCCGTTACCTCTACTGTTGCTCTCTGCGCTGTGGAGCTCCGGCGATCTTGTTGCTGCCTTCTGACGCTCTCCGGCGCCTTTCCTCGATTCATCTCCCCTCAGTAAGGTTTTAGATCTCTCCTCCTTCCTTTCCGGTATCTAATCCGTATTTCTTCCCCTAGCTCGAGTCTTTGAAATTCCATTCCTTCGTCTTTGGAACTTCCTTTTTTGATTTATCCTGTCCGGATCATGGCCAGTTCCTCTCCTCTCGAAGAACAATCCCTAGGCCCATGGTATACTACCATGCGATCCCGTTTCGAACAACGGGATTTTGATATATTGGCTGACAATTTCGAAATCCCCGAGGATATCGAAGTTCGCCTGGCTGGTCCTGCCGCTCGGCCACACAGACCGCCGCGCGGTGGTTTCTGTGTCTTTCGCGACCAATTTACCGCCGGTCTGCGGTTCCCCGTACATCCTTTTATAGCAGACGTCTGCAATTATTTTGGCGTGCCGCTCGGAAGTTTAGTACCAAACACCTTCCGTCTCCTCTGCGGCGTTGTCGTTTTGTTTAAGATTCACAACATTCCCCTCCGACCGGAGGTCTTCTTTTATTTCTATTATCCTAAGCAAGCCGAGCCGGGCACCTTTATGTTCCAAGCTCGGCCCGGTTTGGTCTTCTTCAATAAACTACCCACTTCCAATAAACATTGGAAGGACTATTATTTCTATATCCGCATGCCCAGTCAGCCCAACTTTCCGACCCAGTGGCAAGTCAGTCTACCTCCTACTCCTGAGTTGAAGAAATTCAAGACCCGACCGGATTATCTTCACGCCGCAAATGTACTAGCCGGTCTGCGGCTCGACATCAACAAACTTCTTCACGAGGGAGTGATGTACATTTTTGGGCTGAGTCCTATACGGACCCCACTTCCGACCGGCTTCGGTAAGAATTTTGCTTGGGCACTTGCTTTAATTGCTAACTGATTTCTTCTTCTCTTCATGCAGCTGACATCGTCATGGACTCGGTGATGGCCGGCGTTCTGAAGAGGAAGGCCGCGGCGGCCAAGGAATTCAGCCGGTCGATTCTCACGAAGGAGAGAGCGGCACTCAGGCTGAATCGGCCGCTCAGGCCTCTCAACAACAGGCGGCCAGCGGAGCTACCCCCTCCAGGGAACCAACGGCCCCCGAGGAAGGGTCCGTTCGGGAGGAGGAACAGCCACTGCAAAAGAGGCGCCGGGTGGAGACTCCGCTGCGCTCGGCTACCTCCGCGGTCCAACCATCCGATCGGGCCGCCGTGGCTACTAAAGGAAAGGAGCCTGTGCCCAAGACCATTTCGTCCGACCGGACGCCTTCTGACTGGGACGAGCTGCCTGCTCCGGTTGAAGCCACTCCGGTCGACACTCTCCCCCCCGCTCGCCGTTCAGTCCAATGTTCGACCATCCACTCGCGGTCTTCTGCGCCAGCTTCTGATCCCGGTCGGGCGATCCCTGGTCACGGCCGCACAATACGGGTTACTCTTCATCTTCCGACTTAAGAGTTGCTACCAGAAGCCGACCGGCCCACCGTGCCCGAGCACACCATTACTTTGAAAGGGCCCCTCGCCGAGATGTGGGCCGACGCTCGGGCGCGCGTGGCAGTGATCCCCCTCTGAAACTTAGCCAACAGCCACATGCAAGCGGCTACGGGGGTAAGTTTGTTGTTTTTTCAAGTTTTGCCTAAATATTTCAGCTCGGCTTTTAACAACCGGGCCTTCTTACTTCAGAGATGGGTGGAAGAGATAGCAGTTTCCAGCCGCCTGGCTATGGCGGACGAGGAGATAAGACAACTGCGGGCGGCAGGCGGTCCGAGCGGCTCCCAAGGCCCATCCTACTCCGAGCTGCAAAAAGAGCTGAAGAGGGCTCAAACTCTACTAGCTGCTGAGCAGAAGAAAACAGCTGACCAGGCCCACGCCCTAGCCGAGTCCGAGCGACAGGTCAAGTCGCTTGACACAAAGATAACTCTGGCCACCACTCGGAAGAACACAGCCATCTCCGATCTGGAGAAGAAAAACGTGGAGGCCCGGGGCCTGGAGTTGAAGATAAAGGAGCTGACGGAGCAGCTCGATCGGGAGAAGGCAGGCCGCTCGGCCGATGCGGAGAAGATTGAACATCTGAATGAGGCCCTCACAAGCTCCCAGGCAACCTTCAAAGAATACCAGGATGCCGAGCCGAGCCGAGTCGCCTCTCTCCGACAAAGCCACATCCGATCGCCCGAGTTCTCGGAGAAAATTTGCGAGCGGATGTACTCGACTTTCGACTTGGCCATTACGGCCACTATGACCTATCTGAAGTCGAAGGGCCTTCTTCCGGAGTCCACCAATATTCCGGCCGGCGATCAGGTGGAGCTCCTGAGCAACATTCCAAGGGACCTCTACGACTACATCGAGTAATTCTTGTAATTTCGCCGCTCGGCTGAACATGAACCTTTTTGTACTTAGGTCACTCGGCCTAAGGTTTTAATTTTAATGAAATGCTTTCCTTTCGTGTACTCTATCTTTTTGCACTGTTCCCTTGCTAACACTTGTACTGTCCACTCGTCTTCTATCACATCATACCTTGGGCATTCGAGGTGCATTCTTGCAAGTGTTTTCCCCAGCTCCTCCGTTCGGCCGAATATCATTCTGTGTTGCTAGCCAGAATCGCTTGTTATAAGCCGATCCGAACCTTTTATACCTCGAGTCCGAGCGGAAATTAGCGTCGGTCTGACTCGGCGGAGAATACAGATAATTGCAGTGTCGACGATATACCGCTCGGATTATTTATAGACGCCGGCTCGTCTCTCTATTTTTAACGACGAAGCTCGTCGGTTCGTCCGCTCGGATTATTTATAGATGCCGACTCGTCTCTCGATTTTTAACGACGGAGCTCGTCGGCGCGGATATTTATAGCCGAACGGCGCGGCTCTCGATCTTTAACGACGGAGCTCGTCGGCGCGGATATTTATAGCCGAACGGCGCGGCTCTCGATCTTTAACGACGGAGCTCGTCGGCACGGATATTTATAGCCGGACGGCGCGGCTCTCGATCTTTAACGACGGAGCTCATCGGCGCGGATATTTATAGCCGAACGGCACGGCTCTCGATCTTTAACGACGGAGCTCGTCGGTTCGTCCGCTCGGATTATTTATAGACGCCGGCTCGTCTCGATTTTCGTCGGTTCGTCCGCTCGGATTATTTATAGCCGGACGGCGCGGCTCTCGATCTTTAACGACGGAGCTCGTCGGCGCGGATATTTATAGCCGGACGGCGCGGCTCTCGATCTTTAACGACGGAGCTCGTCGGTTCGTCCGCTCGGATTATTTATAGACGCTGGCTCGTCTCTCGATATTTAACGTCGGAGCTCAACGGCGCGAATATTTATAGCCGGACGGCGCGGCTCTCGATCTTTAACGACGGAGCTCGTCGGCGCGGATATTTATAGCCGGACGGCGCGGCTCTCGATCTTTAACGACGGAGCTCGTCGGTTCGTCCGCTCGGATTATTTATAGACGCCGGCTCGTCTCTCGATTTTTAACGACGGAGCTCGTCGGCGCGGATATTTATAGCCGAACGGCGCGGCTCTCGATCTTTAACGACGGAGCTCGTCGGCGCGGATATTTATAGCCGGACGGCGCGGCTCTCGATCTTTAACGACGGAGCTCGTCGGTTCGTCCGCTCGGATTATTTATAGACGCCGGCCCGTCTCCCGGATTTTAGCAACGGAGCTCGTCGGCGGATATTTATAGCCGACGGCGGGCTCTCGATCTTTAACGACGGGCTCGCTCGGCGGATATTTATAGCCGCCGGCGCGGCTCTCAATCTTTAACGACGGAGCTCGTCGGTTCGTCGCCGGATTATTTATAGGCAGCTCGTCTCGATTTTTAACCGGAGCTCGTCGGTAGCGGATATTTATAGCCGGACGGACGCTGGTTTAACGTCTGGGCTAGACGACCTTCAAGGCTAACTCCTTACCAGGTCGAGCGACCTTGGCCTTCCTTTCAGCAGAGGATACCCTGTGCTTTCATCTTTCTACTTCCTGCATCGCAAGTACATAGGCGACCCAAAAGTATATAAGTTTATATTTAGCGCACCTTTCACCCAACTTGGAGAATGTATTCATGGCCGAACGGCTCAGGGTCTACTTCGTCGGGCATTTTGGCTCGAATAAGTTACCTCCGTCCGAACGGCACGGGGCCTTCGTTCCTCGAGCGCTTGGCTCGACCCATTTACCTCCGGCCGAGCGGCGCGGGGCCTTCGTTCTTCGATGATAATGCCTTATATTCGCTCTTTTGACTTTTCATTTCTGCATTTCCAGTAATCAATCGAAAAATGTTCACAGGATGATTTACATAGGCACACCTTTCACCCCGCCCGGTAAGGCTGGAGGTGGTTCCAAGGGCCTTCTAGCTCCCCCCGTCCTCATCCTCCAAATAATACGCGCCTGAGCGAAGATTTTCAGACCCACGGAGCCTCAAGCTTGCTGACGTCGCCGACCGGCTTGACTTTCTTCCGCACCAGTCGCCTACCGAATGGATCTAGGAATGACTCGTCGGTTGTAGTTTTGCTTCATTCGTTGACGATAGGATGTCAACTGAACGACATCCCTAGTGCGTGCTTCATCGACCAAGTCCAACTCCAGTTGTCTCCGTTCGGCGTTGCACTCATCGTATCGCTGCACCTGATCGGACTCTACCCCCACCTCGACCAGGACGACGGCTTCACCGCCATATACCAAATGGAACGGCGTGACTCCTGTTCCCTTCTTTGGCGTCGTGTGAATGGCCCATAAAACTCCCGCCACCTCATCCTCCCAACTTCGCGCCGAGCGCGCAGAATACGGAGAATTTCCCGGTTGGCTACTTCGGCTTGACCGTTGCTTTGGGGGTAAGCCACAGACGTGAAGTGTTGCTCGATGCCGTAGCTTTTGCACCAATCTTCCAGCACCTTCCCTGTGAATTGCCGCCCGTTGTCGGAAACCAATCGGCGAGGGATACCGAACCTACAGATGATATGTTGCCAGATGAATTTCTTGACCATCTGCTCGGTGATCCTGGCTAGTGGCTCGGCCTCCACCCACTTGGAGAAATAATCGACCGCCACTAGCAAAAATTTCCTCTGCCCGGTCGCCATAGGAAATGGACCCACAATATCCATTCCCCATTGATCGAACGGACATGAGACGGTTGATGCCTTCATCTCCTCTGCCGGTCGGTGGGAGACGTTGTGATACTTCTGGCATGAAAGGCAAGTAGATACTGTCCGGGCGGCGTCTATTTGTAAGGTCGGCCAAAAGTATCCAGCTAGCAAAATCTTCTTGGCTAGTGATCTTCCGCCCGGATGTCCTCCGCACGATCCTTGATGTACCTCTTGGAGGATGTAAGCCGAGTCTTCCGAGCTCACACACTTCAACAGCGGGCGAGAGAAAGCCTTCTTGTAGAGCTGATCGCCGATGAGTGTGAACCGACCGGCCCTCCTCCTGAGCAGCTGGGCTTCATCCCGACCGGCCGGTGTGGCTCCCGAGCGGAGGAACTCTATGATGGGTGTCCTCCAGTTGCTTGGAAATGTGAAGCCTTCCATCCGGTCGACGTGCGCCACCAGCAGTACTTTTTCAATTGGTTGCTGAGTGGCGATCGGCGTTATAGAACTTGCTAGTTTGGCTAACTCATCGGCTGCCTGGTTCTCCGTTCGGGGAATCTTTTGAATAAGGACCTCTCGGAAAGTAGCTTTGAGTTTTTCAAAGGCTTCAGCGTAGAGCTTAAGCCGAACGCTGTTGATTTCAAAGGTACCAGAAAGTTGCTGAGCGGCCAACTGTGAATCCGAATAGAGAGTCACCCGACCGGCTCCCACATGCCGTGCTGCCTGTAATCCGGCTATGAGGGCCTCATACTCTGCTTCATTGTTGGTGGCTTTGTAGTCCAGCCAGACGGATAGGTGCATCTTTTCTTCTTGCGGTGAGATCAGCAATATTCCAATCCCACTTCCGAGTCGAGTGGAAGACCCATCCACATATATCCTCCACAGAGCTTCCGGCTCTGGCCTCTGCACTTCGGTCACAAAATCAGCCAAGGATTGCGCTTTGATTGCCGAGCGGGGCTGGTATTGGATGTCAAATTCACTTAGTTCTGTCGTCCACTTGATGAGCCGTCCGGACGCTCTGGATTTAACAGACTCTAGTGGACTGTTTGTCCGGACAATGATGGTGTGAGCCAAGAAATATGGTCGGCTAGGCTATAATCAAAGCAAAGGCCAACTTCTCGAGCCGGGTGTAACGAGTCAGCATCTTTTAAAATGTGGCTTAGAAAATACACCGGCTGTTGCCCGCCCTCACAAGTGCCGAGCCTACAACATGCTCGATGACAGATACATATAAAGTGACTCACCCCGATCGGCTTGGCAAGTATATGCAGAGAATTCAGATATGTTTTCAATTCTTGAACGCCGGTCACATTCCTCATCCCACTGGAACTGTAGCCTTGCGCAGATCTTGAAGAATGGTAGGCTCGGTCGGCGGTTTTGGAGATGAATCGGACAAAGCGCTTATCCGACCGTTAACTGCTGCACTTCCTTGTATTTCGGGAGGCATGTCTTGCGAGCTTTCACCTTGCTAGGATTGGCTTCAATTCCCGCTCGGTCACTATATATCCCAAGAAACGCCCCTTTTGCTCCGAACAAGCATTTCTGGGGATTTAGCTTGACTCCATATCTGCGTAGCGTTTGAAAGGTTTCTTCCATGTCCTTGAAGAGATCGGCCGCTCGGAAGGATTTGATAAGAATGTCGTCCACATAAACTTCCAGATTCCGCCCGATCTGCTCCCTGAACACTTTGTTCATCAAGCGTTGATAGGTGGCCCCGGCATTCTTCAATCCGAACGGCATCACATTGTAGCAATATGTGCCGTCGGCAGTCACGAAGCTAACCTTTTCCTGATCTTCACGGGCGAGCGGTACTTGGTGATAGCCCTGGTAGGCGTCGAGCATGCAAATTAATTCACAGCCGGCCGTAGAGTCCACCAGCTGATCTATCCGGGGCAAAGGATAAAAATCTTTGGGGCATGCTTTGTTTAAGTCCCGAAAGTCGATGCAAACTCTCCACTTGCCGCCCGGCTTGGAGACCAATACCACGTTGGCCAGCCAGCTCGGGAACTGCACCTCGCGTATGTGGCCGGCCTCCAGAAGTTTCTCTACTTCCGCCCGGATGATAGCATTCTGCTCGGCACTGAAATCTCTTTTCCTCTGCTTCACTGGCCGAGCGTCTGGTCGGACATGCAACTCATGCTGCGTTAGGCTCGGCGAAATTCCGGGCAACTCATGTGTCGTCCAGACGAAGACATCATGATTTCGTTGGAGGCATTGGATCAGCTTCTCCTTCTGTTCTTCCTCCAGATCAGAGGCGATAAAAGTCGTGGCCTCCGATCGGGTCGGATGGATCTGAACTTCCTCCTTTTCATCATAAATTAAAGCAGGAGGTTTCTCGGTTATGGCGTGTACCTCGATTCGGGGCGCCTTCCGAGCGGAACAAGCTTATGCTCGGATCATCTCTATATAGCACCGCCGAGCTACTAGCTGATCTCCACGTACTTCTCCTACTTTATCCTCCACGGGGAATTTTATCTTCTGGTGGAAGGTTGAGACAACCGCTCGGAATTCGCCGGTCGTCCCAAAATGACGTTGTAGGACGAGGGAGAGTCGACCACCACGAAGTTTATTGTCCTGGTCCTCCTGAGCGGCTCCTCTCCCAGCGAGGTAGCCAGCCGGATATGTCCGACCGGCTGAACTTCGTTGCCCGTAAACCCGTAGAGCGGGGTCGTCATGGGCAGCAGCTCGGCTCGATCAATTTGCAGCTGATCAAACGCCTTCTTGAATATGATATTGACCGAGCTCCCTGTGTCAACAAATATGCGGTGAATGGTGTAATTTGCTATTACCGCTTTAATGAGCAGCGCGTCGTCGTGGGGCACTTCTACTCCCTCTAAGTCTCCGGGTCCGAAAGTGATTTCCGGTCCACTTGCCCGCTCTTGGCTACAGCTGACCGCGTTGTTGGTGCAATATCCCTCAGGTCAAGGTTGACCTGGGTAACCAAGCTGAGTCTTGGTTTGGGTTTAGATGTTTGACAATAAGATATTGATTGAAGAAGAGTCAAGTAGGTCAAGGTTGACTGGATACTTGACTGGGAAGTCCTAACTGGGATGTTAGGCAAAATGAAAATCCTGGTGAGTGAAGCCAGGCAGAAGAAAAGTCCTGGTGAGTGAAGCCAGGCAGAAGGAAGTCATAGTGAGTGAAGCTAGGCAGATGGAAATCCTGGTGAGTGAAGCCAGGTGAAAGTCCTAGTGAGTGAAGCTAGGCAGATGGAAAACCCTGGTGAGTGAAGCCAGGTGAAAGTCCTAGTGAGTGAAGCTAGGCAGATGGAAATCCTGGTGAGTGAAGCCAGGTGAAAGTCCTAGTGAGTGAAGCTAGGCAGATGGAAATCCTGGTGAGTGAAGCCAGGTGAAAGTCCTAGTGAGTGAAGCTAGGCAGATGGAAAACCCTAGTGAGTGAAGCTAGGTGAAAGCCCTGGTGAGTGAAGCCAGGCAAGGGAAAATCCAGATGGATCAAGGAAGATCGGACATCTGGTGCTGGGAAGTCCAAGTAGGTCAAAGGATTGACTGGATACTTGGCATGAAAGAAAAGTCCAAGTAGGTCAAAGGGATTGACCGGATACTTGGCACAGAGAAAAGTTCAAGTGGGTCAAAGGGATTGACCGGACACTTGGTAAGGGAGTCCTAGCAGGTCAAGAGAGTGACTAGATGCTAGGCATGACATACCAACAGGTCAAGGTTGACCGGATGTTGGTTTGGGAGGTTTGGGACTTGGTTTGGACAAAAATCAAGTGCTGGATCGATCAGTGGATCGATCCAGGCTCTGGATCGATCAGTGGATCGATCCAGACCTGTCCCAGCGAACAGAGAGCCTCTGGATCGATCCAGAGGTCCCAATCGATCAGTGGATCGATTGGGACGCGGCTGCTTCGCGCGATAAGCGCTGGATCGATCCGTGGATCGATCCAGGCGCGTTTCCAGAGCACAGAGGCGCTCTGGATCGATCCGTGGATCGATCCAAAGCCTCCCCGATCGATTGGGAACATTCGAATCGATCGGGATCCGACCGTTGGCGTCGTTTATAGCTGCAGGCGTTCGATGGCTGCGGCATCTCTTCACTGATTCACTCCAGAGCTCTCGCCAACTCCTCCACAGCGCTCAGATCGCCAGTTCTTGAAGGATCTTGGAAGCTCTCCAAGTCAAGAGGCGGATCAAAGCCAAGAAGAGAAGCTAGGGTTAGGGTTTTGTACTCATTGTAAGCTTGTAAGCTTGTATTTCTTGTATCCTTTCCCTCTCTTCTTGTATTGAGTCTTGTAGGGCTTCTCCGCCCTTGGTAGTTACCATAAAGGAGAGTTTTATTTAGTGGAGGGTGTGTGTGTTGGTGTGGATCCTTGGATTAGTCACCTCTTGTGAGGTGGATACCAAGTAAAACCAACCGTGTTAGCGTTGTGTGTTTGTTTCTGTATTTTCCGCTGCACATCTTTGAAGGAACAAGCAACGCCGAGCAATGAGCGAACGCGACGAGCTATTCACCCCCCCCCCCCTCCTCTAGCTACTTTTGGTCCTAACAAGTGGTATCAGAGCAAGGCCGCTCTTCACCGGAATCATCGCCGGAAGGGTCAAGCATAACAAGAAAAGCTAGAGGGTGAAGAAGTTGAAGCAAATTCTTCAAGTTCAAGACTTTATCAAGCTCAACTTCAAGATGCAATTCCAAGATGGACTTGGATTTGACACAAGGGTGGCTCCACCATATTCATCTACAAGCTTCGATTCTTGGAAATCAAGAATCGAAAATTTTCTCATGATGGAGATAGAGCAATGGTTTGCTCTCATGGAAGGTTTTGAAGCTCCCACAAATTCCAAGGGCAAAGTACTCAAAAGGAGCAAGTGGAGCAAAGACCAAATCCAAAGATGTGAGGCCAATGACAAAGTGACCAAGCTTTTGGTCAATTTATTGCCAAGCAACATCTTGGAACAAATTGGAGAGTTTGAAGATGCCAAGGAGCTTTGGAGCAAATTGGCAAGAATTCATGAGATCCCCTCCATTGTACAAAATCAAGGAGAATCCAAAGAGGGCGACTCATTGGATCAAGACCAAGAGGAGGACTCCGAGGTTGAGAGATGCTCAACCTCCGAAGAAGAGGAAATCCAAGAAGCTTCATCCTCAAGGGAATGCACCGAAGGGAACAAGGAGGGAGCATACTCCTTGTTTCACATTCAAAATGATGAAGCCTCCACCTCTAGGATTGAGGGGGAGCAATTCTTGGTGACGCCGGATCAAGAAGAAGGAGAAGCTTCTACATCCGGGTCAAGAGACGAAGAGGAGGAAGTAGATTCTACCTCCACAAGTCAAGAAAAATCAAATGGAGGAGAATCAAGGTCCGATCAAGAGGAAGCTTCTACCTCCGGATCCAAAGAAAAAGATGTCACCCCTACAAGCAAAGGTATAAATATTTCAATTAATAATAAAAATCATATAATATGTTTTGAGTGTAGGGAACATGGGCACTATAAGAGCAAGTGTCCCAACTTGGCCAAGAAGAAGGGCCAAATGGCACAAAAGGGCAAGGAGAAGCTCAAGGAGACCACCCGGGACAAAGAAGAGCAAGGAGCACATTGTGTGCTTCTTGTGTCAACAAAAAGGGCATTACAAGTCAATGCCCCAAGGGGAAGAAGATGGTCAAGGCTCAAGGAGGCACTAGTCAAGGGGGAGCCTCCAAGGTAAAGAAGAAGGTAACATTCATTGAGCCTATTCCCTTGCAAAATGGTAAAAAGCATGCTAGGTCAAATTTTTACCATCTTAATGCGATTTACCATAAGAATAGGAAGCATGAGGGCTTTAAGGAAAAGCATGTGGCCCTACATGCCAAAACTACTATCCCTAAGGCTAGGAATGTAGGTAAAAACCTAGGCGATAACTCTAAGGATGTAAGATACAAGCCTAGAAACAAAAATGCTCATGAACTTAATGGAAAACCAAAAACTAAGGACTTAGTGATGGAAAATCAAGTCTTGAGGTCAAGACTTGATAAAATTGAAAAGACCCTAAAAAGGATGGAAAATATCCTATTAGGGCAAAATGAGCATAACCTAGGTTTAGGAGCACAAAGGTCATCTAATGGCCATAGAGGTTTGGGATACAAACCAAAGGCTAAGAAGGATGTGCCCTCTTACCATAGAGTTCCATATAGTTATGGAACAAACCCTAGGTCTAGTGGTCAAGCCAAAAATGCTAGGGAAGTCATCCCTAAGAGTATTTTTGCAATAAATGTGACTAAGACTTCTAAGAAGTCTAAGAAAGTCACAAACAAGGTCACAAGGGAGGTTATCCCTAGAGTTGACCTAGAAAATGTGACCAAGGCTTCTAAGAAGCCCAACAAGGTCACTAGGAAGGTATCTAGGGAAGTTATCCCTAGTGAGTACCTAGAGCATCCAAGGAGCACCAATAGGTGTTGGGTTCCTAGGAGCATCTTCTCTACCCCATAGATGGGTTAGAGAGTGTCAACTCCGATTAGAAGGGTAGTTAACCCAACTTTGAGGAAATTGACACTCAAGGAGCATTTTCAAGGTTTTTGTTAACCTTTGAAAATGAAATGGAATTATTGATTACTCCTTGAAAGAGTAAAATGTGCCTAATGGTGGAAGAATTGATTTTAATCTTAAATGACACATATTGGAAAATTCATAAGAACTATCAAGTTGGGTTTTTGGTATGTTCTTAGGCAATTTAAGGCAATCCGAGCCTTAATTTAAAAGTGCTACTCTTGTGGAAAAATGGAATATGCCAACATTTGAGGAATATGCTTAATTTTAATTGGCATAAATTAATCAAGGGAATAAGAAATGCAAACTTAGGCTTTGGCATTTACTTGAAGCACTTTAGGGCAATCTAGGTTTAAGTTGTAAGTTTAGCTAAGACTTTAAGGATACTTAGATAGTTAATCTAGGTATATTTTATTTATGCTAAATCTTGCCATGATTGTTTGCCCATCATATGCCATGACATCATGTCTAGTTTTTGCATTCATGTTTTATTATGGAAAATCCAAAAATACCATGTCATGACATTCATACATCATGTAGTAATAGGATATTTTCTTTTGAAAATTATTTTCTGTTGATGTATGCCATAACATAATCATGCATTAAGTTTAATTCCTTGTAATTAAGGACAAATGGCATTTAACGACACTTATTGACAAGTGACATCCTGGGTGGATGTCTAATATTTCTAAAATGCCTAGATAAATATGCATGATCCCTAGATTAGGGCAAAACCAAAATCTACATCTCACAAAGACTATAAGGTGACTTGTATGTGTTTTAGTGCATATTATATACAAGTGAGATGTTAGGATGATGAACAAAACTCAAGATGTTGATTTAGTGCATTCTTTTGAGTTTTAGGTTCATCAAAACACATAGTTATGTGTTTTCCCATCATTGGGAAAGCTAATGTACAAGTCATGTGCATTAAGCCCAAGGAATGTGATGGGATATTGGTTTTGAAAATGTTTTTAAAATGTTTTTGGAAAACCTTGGTGAAGGCTATCTTTTGATAGTAATCACAATTGAATAGTTAGACACAAACTTGAAGAAAAACACTAAAGTTTTTGCAAGTTTTCAAGTTTGTGTCAATCTTTGAAAATATGATGTATTTTCATAGAAAGCTATTTTTCCATGATTAAGTATGCCTAAATAATGTCTACACGAAATTTCATAATTTTTGGATTTTGTAGAATTTTCTAGGGGTTTCGGAAGTTGACTGAAATGGAATTTCAGCAACTATCGAGTCTGATCGATCCATGGATCGATTGAGTTCTGAATCGATCCATGGATCGATTCCCGCGAGCAGAAGCTCGCTGGATCGATCGGCCGATCGATCCAGGAGTCTGAATCGATCGGTGGATCGATTCGAAAGGTTCAATCGATTGGAACCCAACTCCAATCGATCCAAGTTCTTGATTTTGGTGGGAAGGCTGATTTCAGCATCTTTGAACCTCTTTGAGTCTAGGTAACCATTCAAAACCCTTAAATACATTTGTATACATACAAAGGGTGTTTTCATGTTGAAAACAAGGATGGATTGGTTAACGAAGACTAAGTAGAAGTTTAGGTTGAGGTTGTTTCAAATTTTGAATATTTGAACCTCAAAACTTCTAAATTTGGGTTTCCTAAAGGTTTAGGGATTCCAAGTCATTGTTGGTGCAATGACAGAAGTTACCACCATGTCTTTAGGGGGAGGGACTCTTTAAAGACATGAAAATTATTTTTCATGAACCTTGGAAGGTGGTTAACCTTCTGTTGTGAACTTGCTCAAGGTTGAGCATTTAAACTTGAAATGGGGAGAAATGGGGAGTGGATATCCTCATTATTTCAAGTGGACACTCAAGTGGTAGATAATGCTCAAGGTTGAGTAGTTGTCTACATTGAGGGAGAAGTTAAGGATAAATGAAGGGTATGGGACCTTCATTATCGTGTTGATCACAACGAGTGATGTTGTGAACAACGATGAGCAACTCTTCAGGGGGAGAGTCTTCAACAAATGGATTTGTTGAAGTGTGCCCAGAATTGGAGCATAGGTTGATGTGTGTCCAACGATGGGTTGATGTGTGCCAATAGGGGGAGAATGTATGGTTAAGCTTAGTCCTTCATTACCTATGGGAAAGTCATAGGGGGAGAATGAAAGGACTCATGAAAGGGAGTAAGTTAGGCTTTCATTACCTAGAGGGAGTTTGCCCTCTTAGGGGGAGAATGAAGAGCTTAATTTATGCTTTCATTACCTAGTGGCATGAAGAAGGAGGCTATGGGATTAGCCTAACTTACATATGGGATTGTAAGTGTTATTGTGGTATTGTCAAACATCAAAAAGGGGGAGATTGTTGGTGCAATATCCCTCAGGTCAAGGTTGACTGGGTAACCAAGTCGAGTCTTGGTTTGGGTTTAGATGTTTGACAATAAGATATTGATTGAAGAAGAGTCAAGTAGGTCAAGGTTGATTGGATACTTGATTGGAAGTCCTAACTGGGATGTTAGGCAAAATGAAAGTCCCGGTGAGTGAAGCCAGGAAGAAAAGTCCTGGTGTGAAGCCAGGCGAAGGAAGTCATAGTGAGTGAAGCTAGGCGGATGGAAATCCGGTGAGTGAAGCCGGTGAAAGTCCTAGTGGTGAAGCTAGGCGGATGGAAAACCCGGTGAGTGAAGCCGGTGAAAGTCCTAGTGAGTGAAGCTAGGCGGATGGAAATCCTGGTAGTGAAGCTGTGAAAGTCCTAGTGAGTGAAGCTAGGCGGATGGAAATCCTGGAGTGAAGCCGTGAAAGTCCTAGTGAGTGAAGCTAGGCGGATGGAAAACCCTAGTGAGTGAAGCTAGGTGAAAGCCACGGTGAGTGAAGCCAGGCAAGGAAAATCCAGATGGATCAAGGAAGATCGGACATCTGGGTAGGTCAAAGGATTGATGGATACTTGGCATGAAAGAAAAGTCCAAGTAGGTCAAAGGGATTGACCGGATACTTGGCACAGAGAAAAGTTCAAGTGGGTCAAAGGGATTGACCGGACACTTGGTAAGGGAGTCCTAGCAGGTCAAGGGAGTGACTAGATGCTAGGCATGACATACCAACAGGTCAAGGTTGACCGGATGTTGGTTTGGGAGGTTTGGGACTTGGTTTGGACAAAAATCAAGTGCTGGATCGATCAGTGGATCGATCCAGGCTCTGGATCGATCGGTGGATCGATCCAGACCTGTCCCAGCGAACAGAGAGCCTCTGGATCGATCCGTGGATCGATCCAGAGGTCCCAATCGATCAGTGGATCGATTGGGACGCGGCTGCTTCGCGCGATAAGCGCTGGATCGATCCGTGGATCGATCCAGGCGCGTTTCCAGAGCACAGAGGCGCTCTGGATCGATCCGTGGATCGATCCAAAGCCTCCCCGATCGATTGGGAACATTCGAATCGATCGGGATCCGACCGTTGGCGTCGTTTATAGCTGCAGGCGTTCGATGGCTGCGAAATAACTTCTCCGATTCACTCCAGAGCTCTCGCCAACTCCTCCACAGCGCTCACAAAGCTCAGATCGCCAGTTCTTGAAGGATCTTGGAAGCTCTCCAAGTCAAGAGGCGGATCAAAGCCAAGAAGAGAAGCTAGGGTTAGGGTTTTGTACTCATTGTAAGCTTGTAAGCTTGTATTTCTTGTATCCTTTCCCTCTCTTCTTGTATTGAGTCTTGTAGGGCTTCTCCGCCCTTGGTAGTTACCATAAAGGAGAGTTTTATTTAGTGGAGGGTGTGTGTGTTGGTGTGGATCCTTGGATTAGTCACCTCTTGTGAGGTGGATACCAAGTAAAACCAACCGTGTTAGCGTTGTGTGTTTGTTTCTGTATTTTCCGCTGCACATCTTTGAAGGAACAAGCAACGCCGAGCAACGAGCGAACGCGACGGGCTATTCACCCCCCCCCCCCTCTAGCTACTTTTGGTCCTAACACGCGTGGATCTGCAGCTGCCGGACGCCCGCCTTTCTGGCTCGGTTGGAATCTCCTCCGGTCGGCCCACCAGCAATAACGTTGATCTCGCCCCGGGAAGTATTGCTCCTATTTTCCTCCTCCCGAGCGGACGGTCGTGACCGTTCTCTGGACGCCCGGCGATTCTCCTGCCTCGGAGATCGGTGCCGATCGGGTGTCTGCTGATGTCGCCCCTCGGTGCGGGTCCGGTCAGCTTCATGAGTCCTACGTCTCCTGTCGATGGGAGGCGACCGTCGTTCGGCTTTCCTGGGAACAGGATTGGACACAAAGGGAAGACTTCGGCAATCCCTCGTGTTGTGCGTATCCGTCTGGTGGAAGGTGCAGAACATAGGGGTCCACCTCTTCTTTGGCTTTGGCCGAGCGGCAGCCACTTCTTGTACGTGCGATCTGGCATGCGGGGATCGAATTGCTTCGGCCCTCGGTCCTCTGGGTGGCTGCTGAGCGGCGTGCTGTTTCCGCTCGGCATGAACAGGTGCGCGCTCGGCTGGAATTTCCTTTTTCCGAGCGGCTTGTGCTTCTTCCACGTTTATATATTCGTTGGCCCGATGTAGCATGTGATCATAATCTCGGGGCGGCTTTCGGATGAGCGACCGGAAGAAGTCCCCATCCACAAGGCCTTGCGTGAAGGCATTCATCATCGTCTCCGATGTGGCCGTGGGGATATCCATCGCCACTTGGTTGAATCGTTGAATATAACCTCGGAGCGATTCTCTCGGCTCTTGCTTGATGGCGAATAAGCTGACACTTGTCTTTTGATAACGCCGACTACTGGCGAAGTGGTGGAGGAAGGCCGTTCGAAATTCCTTGAAGCTAGTGATGGATCCGTCCGGCAGCCTCCGGAACCACCGTTGAGCAGATCCCGAGAGAGTGGTAAGAAAGACTCGGCACTTCACTCCATCGGTGTATTGATGGAGCGTGGCTGTGTTATCAAACTTACCCAGATGATCATCCGGGTCCGTCGTTCCATTGTACTCGCCGATCGTCGGAGGCACGTAGTGCTTGGGTAGAGGGTCTCGTAGAATAGCCTCCGAGAATTGGCGATTGATCCGCTCGGGAGATGAGTCCGCCCGGGGAGCTTTTCCTTTTCTGTCATCCCGCCTTGGAATTTCGTCTGAAGAAGAGCCTCTATCTCTTCGAGCTGGTGCGGCTTCAGGGGTGCGAAATAAGGCCCGATGGAATGCGACGGTGGCTGGAGGTGCTTCCGCTCGGCCACCAGACGCAGATGTTGCTTGTTGCTCTGGCCGTTCGGCTGATGTTTTTTGTCTTTGCTCCACTAGTTTGGCAGCCCTCATCTCGACCAGAGCTTCGAGTTCTTCTGTTGAAAGCGCCACCGTGTGTTGTCGTCCAGCCTCGTCCATTGCTCTTGTTCGAATGCAGGTGCGTTCCCACAGACGGCGCCAATTTGATCCTGTTCGAACCAGAAATCAACAGACGCTGGGCACGTGGCGCTCCCTGGCTCGCTGATGTAGATCTCCGACTGGTGGCGCGATGCTCCGGCTAACCTGCACAGAAGTCGGGCCGGGAAGGGGGTTCCCGGCGACGCCTACCCGACGCTCAAGTCAGGTAAATTACGATGAACAAGGTGGCTCCCAAAGTCTCAGAGTACGTACCCAGAATCCCCTGTCGATGAAACCTGAGGTTCTTTATATAGAGCTGTGAAAGGTTTAGGCACGCGTACCAAGGTGCATAAGTGTCCTCTGTCCTATCCTAGGTATGCGGCTGTCAGAAAGCTTACCTGTTCTTTCCTAGGTACGCGGCTGTCAGAAAGTTTACCTGACCCATATCGCTACAGTCAAAGCATGCCCTCGATGGGACAGCAGAATCCCCTGTCACAAGATTTGGAGCATGGCACACACGTGAAACCTACAGGTTGTCAAAGAAAGAAATCCTCTGGCCTTTCCCTTTGCTCCAAACTTGTAGTCCGAGTGGACGGATACCTAAACATCCGACCGGACATCCGTAGTGGTTTACTTGTGCTTTGTGGAGACTAACAAATAGGGGTGCTTTATGACTGCGGTCGGTCAAAAGGTCAGCTCGGTCCATGACCTTTTTAACTGAGCGTCGGAACCCCGATTTGACAGGGTGCCTCCCAACTATAAGTGCGAGCCGGCCGGACCCCTCTGGGTACTCGATTCCATCGGCCGGCCGGCAGTCCAATCGGACCGGCCGTCTACGGTCGTCCGTCCGGTCGGACCACACTCTCCTCTGGGTGGGCGGCTGTTCCGGTGACTTCCCCTTGGCGTTGACTTTGCAAGAAAAAAGGGGGGGCCCACTCTTACTACCGGATCATCCACCATCTTTGCAACTTGGGCATTTATTAACATTTCCAACTCTTCTGGCATTAAGGTCACAATCGTGAGTTGTCTAACGTCCTCTATCTTCACGTTAATGCAGATGAGATTCTCATAGACGATGCCAAATATTATCCTGTTCGAAAGCTGAGAAGATGATTTGTTGGGGATGTGACTCTGTGGTTGACCAAACGAAGACTCCACGCTCTCCTACAATATAATGAGCATTAGTGTTGGGCCAGGAAAGGGTCCCGACATTAGCCCTTTGATGCTCAAGTCAATGATCGATTTAGGAGGAAAATAGTGAAGATGAATAGTAGTAATGAGCATGTAAGAATATATTGTTGGGTTGCAAGGTTGTAAACATAGTCCCACATTGGAAACACATGGGAAAGATCATGGGTTTATAAGAGAAAATATATCTCCATTGGCTTGAGGCCTTTTGGGGAGAGCCCAAGAGCAAAACCATGAGGGCTTAGACCCAAAGTGGACAATATCATGCAATTATGAAGATATCTAAATTCTTTTCGATCCTACAATTGGTATCAGAGCCCGGACTGCTAGAAGGTTTAACCACCGACTGTGCACAAGAGCTATGGTTTGATTGAGCCATGTGGGTACAATATTGACCTCGAACAAAGAAAGTGGGGGCTCCTATGTTCAGATCAAGAGGACCAGACACCAGGCAGGAAGTCCTAGTTGCGACTAGGCAAGGAAGTCCTAGTAGGTCGGGTGGACCGAGGGGCAGGAAGACCTGGTGGGTCGAGGATCGGACGTGGGAAGCCTATGGTCCTTTGTTTGAGGGGGGGATTGTTGGGATTGCAAGGTTGCAAACATAGTCTCATATTGGAAACACATGGGAAAGATCATGGGTTTATAAGAGAAAAGATATCTCCATTGACCTGAGACCTTTTGGGGAGAGCCCAAGAGCAAAACCATGAGGGCTTAGGCCCAAAGTGTACAATATCATGCAATTATGAAGATATCTAAATTCTTTTCGATCCTACATATATAGCGTTGCATACCTCTGCATGTAGATGTGGATTCCTTTGTATACTCGTACTGTTGCGTCTATGCTCAAATTCCAAAGTATTACTGATAAGTGATAGGTCATAAAGTAACTCTAAAACATGTCTTATAATAGGTATGCAAACCTCTAAAGATTGGACAGGATAAAAGTTTCGAAAGCGTGATGTGTTTGCAGGGTATCCTCTGCCCTTTTCAGTACAAATTTCTAAGAAAGGGTATGGTGTGACAGGTGTATGGGCTCCAATGTAGGTTGACTAGTGCCCCGCTTGGCCGGAGAACCACCATCTCAGCCTTATAGAATGCAGTTAACAATCTGTTCTACACTTGGCCTTTCCTTCTACCGACAAAGTGCATCCTGTCCGATCAGCCCTTAGACCTGATCAGCCAGTATATGACTCTAAACTGTATTTGCAAGCTATGAAGGGCAACCGCTCTGGAGCTTCGATCGACCCTTCACATCCAATCGACGATGCGAGGCCCGATCGCCCCACACTGCCTAGTCAGCTATCTTGGTCCCGTATGACTAAGTGTCTTCAACCGATTAACTTTGACTACTGTAAAATACTGAACTAGATAATAATTAAATAATAAAGTTTAATAGGCTAATAGCCTTAACGAAATTTTTAGAATTTTTTTTAAAAAATTCTGGAATTAATTGGAGCTCGTACAATGTATTTAGAGGGGATGCACTTATGGGTTCGAGAAATGCCTGTTTGGAATACCCAAATATGGGAGTTGATTGAGAAATTAAACCTTAGGTTATAAATATAAACCCTAAGTTTAACTCCTCATTTGCCCGATTTATATCCTCTCCTCTCCTCCTGATCCTAGCTGTCGCCCTCTCCCCTCTTGCCCAACTTGTGCGCCGACTCCTCCCTCCCAAGCCTCGCGATTCCCCTCACCACACCACCGCCTCCGTCCTCAGCATGGGATCGCACCGGCATGGCTCATCCCGGCGTCGGCCGAACCTCCTTCTCTCTTCCCTCTCGAGCCACTGCCGCCTACTCTCCTCAAGCAAGCTCCACAGCGCCGCCGCTTTTTGTCATCGTCAGCATCGCCGCTACCTCGCCACCTTTGTCGGATGTGGCTAGCCCTAGATTCCTTTGGGCAATCGCCTCTCCTTATCATCGGATTTCAGATCAAGAAGATCTAGAACCTTCTCTGCATTGGATTCAAGCTTGGTGTCGTTGCTTGATTAGGCTGATGACACACCGCCGTTGTGCCCTAGTTTGAATTCACCACCCTTCAATTGCCCTCTTCACCCGAGCGGTTTCCACTGTGCCAGCTACCATTGCTCCGACCAGCTTTGTTGAGGGCGATCCACAGATTTAAGCAACCTATTTCTAGTCATGGGTTCCTGTAATCGTGAGTTACCAGCAACCTACTTGGATTTGGGTAAGTTGAGAAGGTAATTTCATGTATGAACTATATTTGAGTTTAATAGTGAAATGGTTAGTGTCCTGATTCTAATTAGTTGTGAATGAGTGGGTTTGGATTTGTGTGTGATTACCATGTGGATCGATTGTTATTGAGATGAATGTTTTTGGTTGAATGGAGGGTAATCAACTAATGAATGTATTAGGATTGTTATAAATATAATCTTAACATGATTAAAAGGAATAGGTGTATCTACTTGAATTTAGGATAGAGTGGGTTGAACTAGAGGTTGTTTCCATGCAAATTTGAGTTCCTTTAATGATAATTATGAACCTGTGAGGTAGATTTATGCACCTTGTGATAGTTAACTGAATTGTTTGATTTACTTAGGTGTAGGAGCAATTAAAGGTTACCTACTAATTAATTAGTAAAGTCATGGAAGATGGGTAGATTGATTAGTATGTATATTATATAGATCCTTAGTTTTGCTTTGTATCTTGTATTTGTAGGATTCGAGTTGGATGTGGTCTTTTAGACTTGTTGCAGACGGTTAGTATGATCTACATATTAAGGCGGGTACTTCTTGCTTTGTTTCTTTTAGTACTTTGACATTGGTGCATGAACTATTTTGGATAAGAAATTATTTTTACCTTAACTCCACTCTTATTTTCCTGCGCTTGATACTTCCACGCGATCTTTGAGAAATTCATTTCCATATCTATGCAGTCTCTTGTTGTTGTCCATGATCAGTAGCAGATACTAGATACCATGTTTGCATATTTTGATTGTTGTTTAGTTATGTTTTGTATGGAGCATGTTGGCTTCCTATAGCATACTTGATTCTGATTATATATATATATATATATATATATATATATATATATATATATATATATATATATATATATATATATATATATATATATTTTGACTGTTGCATTTGGTACATCATATCATGACAGACATGTCAACGATCAATTCTCCCTTGCAGTCGAGAGAGTCGTTGACCAATGCCGCATCCTCGGCCACTCGACAGAGTGGTAGCTGGAGTTGGTGTCGCTTGTCCTGTCGTGCCGCACTCGACCACTTGTAGTTGGTGGTAGCTGGAGTTGCGAGCAGCAGTGACCCCCGTCGTTGTGTAGCTAGTTAGCTACTCAGCACCTGTCCATCCGGTCACTCGAGAGTAGTGGCGGTATTTGGGTGGTACAGTTGTCATCGATCCGACCTCTCGACCATACAGGGGTCGTGGTGCAGAGAGGTACGCGGGGGTGACCATCCGTGCATACGCTGTTATTATGTCTGCTTTGGCTGCTGCTGTTTACATATTGTTATTGCTTACTTATGCTACTGTGGTATATTTATGCTGTCGTTGCTTCTTGCTGTTGTTCACTTATACTGATATGCTGTCTTATGTTGAGATATGCTCTCGTCGTAGGTGGTTAGACTTTGGTTTATTTATTGGAAATGTTTATATACCTTACACATTACCTCTGTAGTTATGAGCAGTATTGTAGCAGATTAGTACTACTTCTGACCTCTAATTACTAGCTTAGGATATGGTTTCAGGTATGAGCATTTATTATGGTTCTGTTTTAGTATCTGTTATTTTTCTTTATGAGACTGTATACTCTTGACCATAGTTTGCAAAATCGCGTTCCGGATCGTAGGATCGTACGATTCTACGATCCGGAAACCCAAAATCGATCCAGGATCGTGCAGCATCGAGTTTTGCAGCAGAATCGCAGCAGGATCGGTAGGATCGGAATAGAATCGGTAGGATCGGAGCAGAATCGGAGCAGGATCGGTGGAAGCTTTGAGAGGTCATAACTTTTGACTCGGATTGAACCATGGGGCCTATAATATATCAAATCAAAGCTCGTTCAGAGATCTTTAATAAATTTCAAAATTTATCCTTAACCATCCTATTTCAAAGCCAAAAAATATCATTTAAATCCTTTTCAAATGTTTAGGAGATTTTATCTTTTTTTTTATTATCTTTTTCTCATCTTATTAGGGGTTTAAATTATTTAAACATATGTTTAACTATTTTTGAGTTAGTTTTTTATCAATAATATTCTGTCATTTATTTTCCTCAAAATAATAAGTTTTTGGATGCCTATTATCTAGTATTGTGTGACATCAACCAGTCTTTAGAAGATTATTTCTGGTGTTCATATTTGAATCAAAGGATTCAATAGCTTCTATTATATACGTTAGGTGCTTTGTTGGTCTGTAAATTGAATTATCTTATAAACCAAGGAAATATTTATTACATTGAATGTGTTATTATTATTGTATTAATAGAAATTTTATATTTTTTTTCATTTTATGATATGAAAATATAAATATTATTACTATAAGAGAATGTTAGTTGAATTACAAATTAATTTAAATTTGTACATGTAGTAATGTAATTTGAGGTATTGAGTATAAATGATTGCATATATATACAAAATTAGTTATTTATTTATATGTAAATGATATTTTTAGGTATTTTTTCTAATTATTAATCATGTATGATAAGATTTTAAGGGTTTTTGGTAGGATCGTACGATTCTACGATCCGATCCTGACCGATCCGATCCTGACCCTAAATCGATCCTGCGTAGGATCGCGATTCTACAAACTATGCTCTTGACTCACTCTCTAGTTGTAATTTATATTCATGCACTATCTTTCCTATACCCGTTGAGTTCCAATACTCACCACCTCGTAAATTAGTTTTTCTTTCGCCAGGTAGCAGTAGATGATTCATGGATGCTTGGAGAGATGCCGGCTACCAGTACTGGGTCCTGTGTTTAATCGGTTTTATTTCCGCTTTACTTGTATTTTTAGCATACAACGATTTTTTTTAGTATTGTATGAATTGGTCTGTGCTTGGAGTTGATTCGTGGTGTTTTGCTTTTCGTGATCTTGTGGTTGTGTAAGCCTAATCGGCTAGTAACCTTTAGTTGTGGATTGTGGGTTTTCTCTTCGTTTTTCCGCTGCGCTTATTTCTAATCGTGTGGGCTGTGATTTAACTGCGTAGTTGTGTTTATTTCATTTTTGTCCAGCCGGGTAGGCTGAGTATATTAAACTGCATGGTTATGTTGTTTCTATTATATGTATGTTTTAGTCGTGTGGGCTGATGTTTATATAGATATTATATGTATATTTATTGCTTCAAATTGTCATCCGTACAGGAGAGATATTGTCAGAATTTTATCTGACAGGCACTACAATATTAATCGATCTTTCTCCCTTTGATCCCCTCGTGTGTGTGTGTGGGTGGGGAGAAATTATATTTGGTTGGGAGTCTAGCATTGTATTTGGGATACAGAAATGACATCTATCGTATCAAAATTGGGTTTTGTGCATACGGGGCAAGGCTTCTTAAATTTGATGGTGCCTGTATACCTTCTGTTTCAGGGACACTGGTTATTTTTATCAGACGCGAGGTCTAAAGCATGTAAGAGCTCTCGTGGTATTTACTTGTCCGGCTGTAGCAACGATTGTTACTGGTGTTCTATGCCATTATTTGTGTTCGTCACTTTCCTGCCAACTCTAGCTGGTGCAACTTGAGTTGGTATATGATGTGTTGTTGCCCATTGTCAGGAATTTTGGAATCTATTTTTATAATTATTACTTTTAATCGGATTTCATTACTTTTATATGATGCCCTTTTCCTTTTCTTGTGACTGCCTAATTTCTAAATTACCCTTAACTTAATGCTCTTATATATATATATATATATATATATATATATATATATATATATATATATATATATATAGTTATATAGTTATATGTCCTGTGAATAATTAACATTTAGTGTCTAATTTTGTCATTCCATCTACTTTTAAAATCCTAAGCTCGATCATCGATTCGGAAATATGAGAATTCATATAGTTTCCTTTGTTTCTCCATCTTCATCCCTGTAAATTTCCCTCCAAGTAAACACAACTTTTTTTACCTCGTTGGTTATTTTTTTTTTTTTTGTATTTATTTATTTTTTTACAATATTATTCCAGCTCTGATATCTAGATTATGAATGCAAGACGATCCGTCTGTCTGTTTCGAAGGTCAGATTTTCTGGTCTAACAAATTCTGGATAAAAAAGATCTTGAATTTACTGATTGGATAAATTGAATCTCACTTATTTAACATATAAAATTTAATTCATCTAACTAATGAATAAATAAGAGATAAGATGATCCAGAGATCTGGACGGATCCTTCCCCGTCTGTTTCACCTTTCTAAAACAGAAAGGACAAAAACGCGCGTTTTTTACAACAAACCCAACGCGACCCGTTTCGGAACTAGCGGCGGGTTCGCCAGCTCAACGCGATCAACCGTACGTGTCTCTGGACGGCATCGGATGGCCAGCATCGCTCCGCCACCACGACGTCGTGATCGCAACACCCTGGAGGCGAGCCGACACGAGCTCCGAGAATGGCAAGTGGCGACCGGGAAACCCTCTCCGCCGCCGGCTCCGCCTTCAAAACCCTAGTCCTATGTACGCCTGCTCTACTCGAACCAACCCTCCTCCTCTCCCTCGAGAATTCAAAGTACAGATCTCGGCGAGAGAGGGACAAGGGCGTCGCGTCGCTGCCGGCCTCGATTCGCTTCGTTCGATGGGCTGCGGCGGGTCGAAACCGGAGATGGGCAGTGAGAACCTCCGGCGCAAGGCCATGGAGGTCCAGCGGCGCCTGCGGCCTGGGCGCCACCTCAGCATCGCCTCCTCCACCGATCTCCCCTGCTCCGAGGATGCGAACGGCGAGTATAACCTCGTTGCGACTCCCTCCTCCACCGCCGCCGTCATCGCGGAGGAGGAAGAAGGGGGAAAGAAGTTAGCCGCGATGGAGGCGGTAGAGGAGGCGGATACGGTGGAAGCGGAGGAGGAGAAGGGGAAGAAACTGCGGCGGGCGGTCGCCGAGGACGAGCAGTTTCCGGGGTCGCCGAGTTTTAGATTTTACTTCGCCGGGCCCACAGACGGGTCCGTAATCTTACAAAGAGGTACTTTTTCTTTTAAACAATTTCAAATTTCTCCTTCATCAGGGGTGTAATGAAGATTTTAACCAAACTTTTTACTATTTACCTTAAGTTAGCTCATTAAAATGGTTATTTAAATTTGATTAAATTTTAAATTTAATTTATTTAGATATTATTGATAAAAAAAGAATAACTTTGCATGCACTTCCTATTGGGAAACAAAACTTTGCATGCACTCCCAAGTGGTAAAAATCTTTATTTCCTCTTAAATTCAGTACATTAAATTAGAATCTAGTATATTTTCTATTAAATTGAGTACGATTCTTTTTTCACCTTAATTGGATGAAAACTATACTATATTTTTTAAAAAAATAGTACTCAATTTGATGAAAAATCTACTATATTTTCTTTAAATGGTAAATGGTGCTAAATTTTTAAGTAATTATATTAAGTAGGAAAAAAGTCGTGCTCAATTTAATAGAAAATATACTCAATTCTAGTTTAATGTGCTAAATTTAATAAGAATTATACTCATTTTTAGACTATTTGTACCGAAAAAATATCAGAGTTAATTTTGATAAAAAATATACTCAATTCTGTATAAAGTACTGAATTTTAGTTATAAAATATTGAATCTAATCGTATATTCGTCTTTAAACTTTTTATACCTAAAACATCTGAGGGGTAATTTAGGTAACAAAATTTACATGAGAGAGTTGAAATAAGTAATACTTTACATGCAGGGAGTGGAAACAAAGTATTTTGTGATTGAGGACTGCATACAAAGTTGTGATTGTGATTAGGGATTTTTTTTCTAATTTACCGATAAAAAAAACTTTATTAATAAATATAGTTCATAAGTTTTGTTTAAAAATTTGAAATTAGAAAATAAATTTATATGTTCTCTATGGATTCAGAGGATATTGAGAAAAGTAAACACTCTGTGGATGGATCAAAACACAAGAGCCAGCCTATGAACTCAACAAAAGAGGTACATACAAATAAAACTTTAATAATTTACACTAGTTACATGCATTTCCATCAATTTTTTATACTTTTAAAATTAATGACGCCATAAATCTATTTCCAAATTGTTTTTTTTTCTTTTCCTGATTTTACCAGGATTTGGATACTAAGCAAGGAAAGCCAAAGGCGAAGAGAAAGAGCAAATTGAGAGCATTAACAAAGGCTCCTATGATTCATATATTCAATGCGAGGAATTATTCCAAAGTTGCTCATGCAAGGGATCACCATGCAATGTAGTCGAGCACGAGTAGTGTTTTCACTATTGGATCAGCAAGTGAACCGGTGGCTCGATGAGTCGGGTCAAACAATTCGGTTCGGCCGCGGGTTGTTTGCTTGATTTGCGGGTTGACCGTTGCCTGGTCCATTTTCAGAAACACAGCTCTCTGAAGTTTAGCTTCATTTTATATGGATGTGTGTTGTGTTCTGTTGGGAAGGCTTTGAGATCATATTTCATTGCTATTCTCTTAATGATTTGATAATGTTTATTGGTTTATTCATTGCCTTGTAATTGTACATGGAACACTCTCAAGTGTTGATTTAATTTGGGAAATCCATTTAAGTTTGTGTTTATTCTTGACTATAGTTATCAAGATGCAATGGTTGATCGATCATTTTGCCTTGAAAAAGCATAAATGAAATTCAAAAGGTATCATCATAATTACTATAATATTTAATAATTATAATTGCAATTATTATTATTATTATTATGATTATTATTATTATTTCATTCATCTATCAGATAAGATAAATTTAAAGTATAATTTCCTCATATTCGGGAGTCAACTTTTATAATATATATTTACGTGGGATTTGCACCTCTAGAGACAGGTGTAATTGGTTGATGTAAGAATGTTGTTATCAATGAGTTTATGGTTAATTTCTGATGTAAAAAAAATAAATATTCATGAATAAACTTTGTGTTCGACTTAATAAAAATTTATTTATATTTATTCAATATACATCAGATAAATTAAATGAAAAATTTTATTTAACTAAATAAATAAATTTGAAACTTATGCATTTAGTTAATTAACGTTCAACATTCATGAGCAATGTTTATTATAATTTTCGTGTACAACGTTTGTGAATAATGTTTATGAATGATATTCATCTTATAAATTTGATAAATAAATAATGAATAAATAAATTTATATTATCAAGTTCAATAATTAATCAAACAAGTTTAAAATATAAAAGATTGATACAATCGAATAAATTTAAATTCAGATTTTGATAATATCTAAACGAACCAAACTCAAGCTAAGCATAAACTAATTTTAAGTTCATAAAAAAAACCAAGTCAACCTTCAACAATCATTTTAATGACTTCATTCATTCTATACTCAACTCGATTATCTTATTAAATAAGTTTAAATACTATAAAGTTAGACTCTGGTTGACTTATTTATAATTGTACTCTTTATATGCGTGCGCTATTTGTTGGGTAAACCCGTTACAATCAGTGTGATTTTTTCACTCTTCTGAGTGCGTACCAAAGTCACAAGAACTTACAATCAAGTAGGTTTGAGCAGATAATCTCAAACTGTCGACTCTAGTGAGCCGAGCCACGCGCCGAGTAGATGAGTCGTGGACACCGTGAGTTGTCGAGCAGCGCCATGTTGTACTAAGAGTTGCTGACAGGATGTCGAGAGCTGCAACATGAACTCAGAGTGGATGCCGAGTCCAGCAGAGTGCTGTCTCCTTAAAACAGATTCGGCCCCTCCGAGGTGCTTAGAGGATTAAGTGGACGTCTGTTTCCCAGGATAAAATGGCAGGATCACGAGTACAACCGAGCACTGGTTGTCGTGACGATCTGAACTAGATCCGAAAACTATCACTATTTCTGTTGAGCAAAAGAAGTGCATAACAGAAGGGAAAGAAACATGAGGATTTCAGAAGGAATGAAAGAGCACACAAAATGTATTTGAACTTCTCTCACAAAGCTCACTGAGCTATTTAAGCTGCTCTACTCTCTTCACTTGTGCTCTACTCTCTTCATTCCATTTAAGGTCTCTTTATAGACCTTGCCTGTGCAAGACTTGCAAGCACAGCAAGCCACATGCTTGCTGGTGGCTGCAATGTGCCAGCAAGCCACGTGTGGCTTGCATGCAAGCTACTTGGCTTGCAAGCTTGCTTGCCATGTGACTTTGCGTGCCATGTGGCACAAGCAAGCGTGTCACGTGGCTTGTAAGTAAACTGGCGACCTTTCTTATTTTGTATGTTGGCCAATAAGTTGTCTGACTGATGTAACAATTAATAGGGTTCATAAAAATACCCCTTGGGTTGATGTCATCCGGGCCCTGAATTTTCATCCCCTTTGTTCCGAATCAGTCGGCCGGAAGGTTTCACTTTCTTTATGGGACTACAACCCACACGTCGCGTTTTCATTCAATTTTTTCAACAATATTATTATGGGACAAAATTTTTATAATTTACTTCCCTTTTAGATAATGGAGGCTGGCCATCCTAGTTCAAGTTGACAATTTCATCCGTCAATTTACGTGGGATTTGAATTTTATTATAATAATAATAATAATTTTATTCAAATCACTATTAAAATGATTTTTTAGTATGTTTAATACGATAATATACTATGTGTATTTTTTATTAAGTTGAAGTAACTATATCTTCTATACTAATATTAAAAATAAAAAATATTTTTTAATAAAAAATAGGAGTACCCGTCCTTTAAATTTTTTAAAAATAAAATATTTTTTTTAATGACAATAATAATAATAAAAATCCCCAAAACAAAGGGTCTCCTTTTCGATTTTTGAGTGAAATTTCTTAATTATTTGTATTCAGTTAAATTATTTGTATGTGGACTAATTTAGATTCATGCGAATATTCGCAAAATTTATAAATATATATTTTGGAAACCCTAAGAAACCCTTTTTTTCCCGCAACCGTCTGGAGACGGGAGACTGGCCGCCGTTCTCTTCCTCACTTTATCCCTCTCGCTATCTCCGTAGCGATCACGCTGCAGCTTCGCCGGTGGTCGCAGGGCTCCTGTTGCCGGTTCTCGCTTCTTCCGAAGGTAATTTCTCGACCGTCCGCTAGTTGTCTCGTTCCTCCCAACTCGCAGGTCAGTCTCTCCTCCCGGCTTCCCTCCGTCGGTGCAGGTCATTCCTCCCCTCTTCTCGAGATCCCCGTTCCCCCGATCTCACAGGCGAATGTTTCCCCATTAGTCTCGAATACCAATCTCTCGGTCGTCACCTTTGTTCGTCCGATTTCTGATTCATAATTTTGTGTCTCCCTTCCCTCCTGTCAACGAATGTGTTTTTTTCGTCATCTATTTATGTTTGCAAGTTGATTTATTTTTATCGACTGTTTTTTCTGATATTATTTTGTTGATATACCGGTCCGAATTCCCTTTTTTTCCTGCTATTATATGCTTATTTGCACCTTCTATTCGATATAATTATGTTTAGGGGTTTTCTAATTCCTTTTTTATTTATCGGAAAGAGAGTACTAGATAGGTTAATTTTTCGTGTTTGGCAGTGGATATCTCGCACTATGACAGGAAAAGATAACTTTTTTTTTTTTTTTGGATCGTATAAAATTTGACTTGCAATATCAGCTTTATGGTTTATGGAGTTATCGACTTTTATGGAGACGTGATTTTTTTATTTTTCTATCCACATGCAGAGAACACTTTAAATAACATTGTTTTTTGAGATTCGATCTTGTAATAACCTTAAAACTGTTTGATGTTACTTCTTAGCTATCTTCATAATATCTTCAGCTTCTGGTGGATATTGATACAGGAATTCAAGTGAAATGGGTGCAAAGGCAAAGAAAGCTTTGAAAAAGAAATTGAAGAAGACATCTCAACTATCAATTTCTCGTCACAAAAATGAATCATCTGACTTTTTGGTACATTTTTATATATCTAGCTATACTAAAGTTCCCTGTTCTTCTAATTTTCCATTAGCCTTTCAGAAAATCTTAATACAAACAATGTTCCCATACAGCCTTTAGAAGGAGGTCCAGGACGGAAACTTGCAAAAGTGGAAGAAGAACCTGCCAAAAATATAGCAACAGTATTGTATATTGGTCACATTCCCCATGGATTTTATGAAGAACAAATGAAAGGTGACATTTGTTATTTTTTTCTCAATAGAAAACAAAATCTTGGTTTTTCATTCGTAAAAGACATTGCAAACTTTGATGATGTCAGGATTCTTCAGTCAATTTGGAAAAATTAAGCATGTGAGAATTGCTAGGAGTAGGAAGGTACATTTCTTCCCTTGTTGGTTTATATTTGTTGGGCAGATGATTTTACTGTGTTATCTTGGATGGAGGAATGCTGTCAAGAAGTTATGTACAAAGGAAAAAACTTACTAAACATGGTAATGTGTGATGTCCAAGTTCACATTCGCAAGGTCCTCCATGATTCCACAAACCAAACTATCCCTTGGGATTTTCAATAGAAAAAACCATTTGACCTATGCACTATTGCTGGCAATGTTGCTTTCTAGAAGTGAGAAATGAGAACAAAAAAAAACATTTTTGAGGGTCCGAGCAACTAAAGCTTTTTGATGTTGCTTTATAGAAGATTGATGATGAAAATTATGCTACTATTGTAAAAGGATGAAATGGAAAATGGATCCCTCATGGAATGAGAATTCAAAGGAAAAAATATCGACTTCTACATTCATGAAGGGTAAAATGACTTGAATGAGAGAATGACACTAGACAAGATTCTATTTGATGAAAGCTGATTAAAATGATGAATCATCTTGGATCTGGAGCATAACGAGCTGCAACCTATGATAATACATTTGAATCCTACAATTGGTGTTCTTTGGAGAAGTGAATTGACTAGAAATTGGTATTCTGAGTCAATTTTGTAACCAAACATAGGAATACTTATTGCATAGGAATATATAAGAAATAGTTATTCCTATGAATCATCAAGGTGATGGAGAACCAAAACTACTTTTTTTTAGCAAAGCTTCAGAACTTTCCATCAGTAATCTTTTTCAGATTTTCATGGTTATAATGAGATGCAATCACTTTTTGCATTTATATTGGGTGTTTTTGAAATTTAAAACACAGTCTAAGAGATGTAACAAAAAATCTTATCTAACACAAAATGAATGAATGCCATGTTAAATAAAGTTTCTAACCGAATGTTATAAATTAGTTGTTCTGTATGTTTATCTCATTATTATTTATTTATTGTATTCCTTAGGAAAAAAATACCCCTTTCCTTTTTATTTCTTTGTTTGTTGGTGCAGTATATTTTTATATTTGTATAAACGTCTTCTTACTTCTCTTAGGAATTCAGATGTTTTCTCATGGATGCGTCTTTCAATGGTCTTGAACATAATAGTAGTCTTCTGTTATTAGTTCAACTTTTTTTTTTTTTTTGGGTTTGTTGCAGACAGGGAATTCTAAGCATTATGGTTTCCTTGAATTTGAAAATCCAGAGGTAATTTTATTTCTTGCTAAATTTGTGAAAATTTCTTTATAAATCATTTTCATTACATGTATACTTGTTAATGATTTGTAGGTTGCCAAGGTTGTAGCTGATGAGATTAATAATTATCTTGTGTTTGAGCACAATCTTCAGGTTCATCTTATCCCACCAGAACGCGTTCATCCAAAGCTGTAAGTTTTTATCTATTTTTGAATGTATTATGTCAACGACTTTCTCACTACTGGATCCTTCTTTAACAAATTTTGTGGTAGTAGGTTTATATTTCTTGAAATTGTTTTAATAAGGATTATTCAAGAACACTTGTGATTTGCTGTCGTTTTGGTTTGTTTTTAATTAAGTCCAAATCTTAAAATTTAGCAAAAACAAAGGAAGAGAACATTTCTTCATGGTTACAATTTGCTTGTTTGGAATTTGTTGTTCCATGTGTGGATTGATATTGAAACAACTCAGCGGTGATAAATATTACTCATATCATCTGCCAATCATATATTATTCATACCGGGTGTGATATGTCTTTGTTTTGGTATGTACTAAGAGGTATAAACTCTGAACAGTGACGAAGAAGCACAAGTAAGCTATCTAGGATGTAATAGGCCAAGTGAGACGTGATCAGAGAGTTGAAGTTGGCCCATTCTTTACTGCCCATATTGTTTCAATACAATTCAGTATTGATATTCTACTGTTTTGACCTGAGACCAAAACCAATATCGAAGTTAAAATTTTAAACCTTGCTCCTTGTTAAAGGTTGTCATGAGCGTGACTGAGTATTAACTGTTAGAAATTTTGCTATTATTTGTGTTTGTTTAATCTGTTTGTAGCAAAGGTAATTATACTCTGGATTTTAAATTTTTGATTAAAATATTTTATTTTGTCTTTAACTTATGTTTTACGAATGCAATCAATGCTAAATAATCTTTTTCTGAGAGCCAATTCTTTGCCTTTCCAACACGAATCAAAATATAATTTTATGCATCCACTCTGGTGTGAGCTTGGTCTTTAGGTGCTATTACTTTTAATCACTATTGTTTAGTGGCTCTGATGCACATCTATGAATAAATTGTTACTACTCGATAATATTTTCTCAGAGAATTACCACAAAATGATGATTATATCTACTTAATGATTATTTACTTAGTCTTCTTTCAGTTCGATAGCTATCTTCATGGTGTGTATAGTAAGCATTTTATGGATTCTCAACAAAGAAAAACATTTGTTATGTCTCTGATCGTTGTCCTTTTCTCTTTTATCTTATAGGTGGAAATGCGCTAATTGGAGAGACAATAGAAAAGATTGGACAGCGATTGCACGTACGCAGCACAACAAGGTACTTAACTGGGGTGACACTTTATTAATGTGGGTACATAGCATCCACTCTGATCACCACAAACTTGATACATTGTCCGATCGGGGTTCTGGAGATTCTATCCATTCTCTATTCTAGTTTGTTCCTTTTTGATAGTTCCTTGAGTACTCACGTGGGCCATGTTTTCCTAGGGTTACCGTTCATTATAAGTCTATCTCATTGTGATTGAATGAAGGCTAATATTTCATCTCATATTAGATATACTGGATATCATACAGAATCAATAAGGTTTATCGATAGTTCCTTGATTACAAGGTTTATTGATGTCTGTAGTGTGTCGCAGACAGGCGTTTGGATGGGATCAATGTAAATCCAAATTCATCGAAAGACAATGATTTTGCTGTTTTCTTAATTTCATTCCTTGGTATATGCTCAGGAAAGAACATCTGATGAACACCAACACATGGTTGAAGGCATCGTTAAACGGGAAGAGAAGCGGCGCAAGAGAATCAGAGCTGCCGGCATCAACTACGACTGCCCAGATCTTGTAAGTCATTTGTTTTTTTTTCTTGTTGTACGTTTTTTAGTGTGTCTATATATGACTTGACCGCAAGCAAAAAAAAAAAAAATTGGGCAATGTACTGCCGCGTGTATGCATATATATATATATATATATATATATATATATATATATATATATATCTTAGTTTTAATACTATAATTCAAATAAAAAAATAAAGAAAAAAAAATACTTGGTGTATATATGCACTGCACAACTGTGTGGTGTGCAGGTTGTTTCTTTTTCTTTATGTTTTTTTTTTTAGCTTGTCAAATCATTTAGGATTTTAGGGGGTGAAGTTATAGTATTAATTATAAAAAAAAATTTAGGTGCATGTAAGGTGAGAGATATATCAAAATTATAGGGATTTTATAGCACAGCATACGAAAATTATATATATAGTGGGTATGTTATTTAGGATTTTATTTAGGATTAGATCATAGTATTAAACATTAAAAAAAATGAATTGAATAATTTTTTGGAGTGTGCATCATAAGGTCCGTAGCATGTGTATATAGGCTTAAGATTATTATGCAAAGATTTTATTCCATTGATCCATTGTTCATTGAATATGCTCAATTGTTTTTGTTTTTTTTTTGTTGGCAGGTTGGTCTTGGTCAGCCAGCTAGTAAGAAAATAAAATTTGACGAAGAGGATGATTAAATTTATCAATATGGTCTGCAGTCTATAGATGGCGTTGCCTTCTGAGTGCTACAATTGTTTTGTACTTGAATTGACAGACAAGCTCAATTTCACGGTAGCAAGTGCCAAAATACTATGTGCCTTTTTTATGTTATATGCAGTTCGACTCTTTATTATGTGCCCATTTACTCCAATTAAAATCAAATTTTGGGTGGAATCATATCGTGCATTTATGTTGACAATAAACGCAGTGTTTTGTTTTTTTTTTTAAAAAAAATGCATGGCATGTTTACCATTTTCTTGTGTTATTTTTTTATAGATAATTTAATTGTTTTAGTTTTGCTGGATTACTTTGAAGTTACACTTAGGTAAATTTAAAGTATAATTGATGTCCATTGATTATTTTGAATATTCGTCCAGATTCAATCAGACCCTTAAGCCATGGTAATTTTGTGCTTTGTTTAATTAATTGGCGTCTATTTGTTTTAATCATTAAGCGAATCCATTGATATCTATCGTTTTAAATTAAATGAATTTTGGAAATTTTGAAGGTTTAAAATTCTAAATTGATTTAAATTCTGCGGGATATCTAATTAAAGCTGATTAATTTTGAACGTTGAAAATTATTATAACTTTTTAAAATATAAATAATAAATAATAAAAACCGGCCAGTGTTTTCTTTTAAAATCCAGCGATCGCAACCCCTGGAATTTAAAAATAATAATAATACCCTTGAATTTTTTTTTAAAAAGAACCTAATTATAAATTTTAAAATATTTGGACTCTTTTAAAGAAAGTTATAATTAAAACTCACCAGCAGAACTTCTCATTTTGAGCCAAACTTTTTTCTCTTTCTAGTGTTTTCTTCTTCCTCTCCTAATTCTTTTTTTTTTTCCGTCTTTCCCTAACTCTAATTTAGTCATCAAAATCCTCTTCGTCGTTATCGTTGCCAACCACATCATGTTGTCATACGCTAATTTTGCCAACACCGTAATTTGCTGCTAGCACCACTATCATCACTTTGTCGATGCTCCACAACAGTGTTCTAATTGAGGTGAATTTTTCTTACTTAATTTCTTTCAATTATGGATTTAAGTATTGAAAAACACAATGTTAAATTTTTAAATATTGATGTTTTTATTTGCTAGTAAGTTTATCAGTATTTATACATATTGAGGTATTTATGTATTTGATATTTGATTTGTTATATGAAGATGATCAATTTCAATCAGTGAAAGTTTGATTAATTGAATTATTCATTTATTGTATCAATAGATTCATAATATAATTAATTATAAGAAAACTAACAATTAACAATGAAATTTAAATTTGTCGTTAATTAGCAAATAAAATAAATTACGATTACTAATTTAGTAGACAGAAATTAAATTTCGTCATCAAGTCCATCTTTATACTTATTTAACCTATTAAGTTTCCGTTACTATTAACAACTAAATAAATCACGATCGCTAATTAGCAACCAAATTAAATTTCCATTACTATTTTAGTGATGAAATTAAGTTTCCATTGTTAATTAACTTTCTAATTAGGATTTTCATTCCTGCTTTTTTTTCTTCCTAGCACCCTAAAATTCTCCTTTCTGATTTTCTTCGATTGACCTCCTCTCCAATCTTCGACATGCTCCTCTCCTCACCTTTCCGATCTCCGACATCGACACGCATCCTGTTGATATGCTCGATCCTCTCCCTTTCCCTCTTCTCTCTTAGCGATGGCTTGGCAGTGACTTCATAACAAGCTCTCACCTTGGCCTTGACCTTGTAAAGAGGTTGCGAGGCCAAGCGTGACCTCAACAGCCAATTTACCTCCTCTAATTGATGTAATATAATAATATATAAATTATTTGGGTCTTTGAAAATTCGAATTGTTTGGATTTTCTAGTGTCACCCTTATAAATCAAGAATTAATTATTTGGATAAGATTCGTCAGACTCATGCAATAGTGACCCATGCAATAGTGAAGCTAGAGAATCCTAGCAACAAACTACTATAATGGGCTTACCTATGCAAAAACTTATTTTATTTTAATATTATACTGGTCTTAGTAAAAAAAAACTAAGAAAAGTATATTTTTTAACATTGTCGGCCTAAAATATTTATAGAAGTTTTTTTGATCATAGTGTTGACTGTTGGTGCAACATCCCTCAGGTCAAGGTTGACCTGTTTGACCAAGCTGAGTCTTGGTTTGGGTTTAGATGTTTGACAATAAGATGTTAATTGAAGAAGAGTCAAGTAGGTCAAGGTTGACCGGATACTTGACTGGGAAGTCCTAACTGGGATGTTAGGCAGAAGGAAGTCCTAGTGAGTGAAGCTAGGCAGAATGAAAGTCCTGGTGAGTGAAGCCAGGCAGAAGGAAAATCCTGGTGAGTGAAGCCAGGTGAAAGTCCTAGTGAGTGAAGCTAGGCAGTATGAAAGTCCTGGTGAGTGAAGCCAGGCAGATGGAAAACCCTAGTGAGTGAAGCTAGGTGGAAGCCCTGGTGAGTGAAGCCAGGCAAGGGAAAATCCAGATGGATCAGGGATTGACCGGACACTTGATGGGAAGTCCTGGCAGGTCAAGGGAGTGACCAGATGCTAGGCATGATGTACCAACAGGTCAAGGTTGACCGGATGTTGGTTTGGGAGTCTTGGAACTTGGTTTTGGGCAAAAACCAAGTGCTGGATCGATCAGGGGATCGATCCAGGAGCTGGATCGATCAGTGGATCGATCCAGGCTTCTCCCAGCGAACAGAAAGCCTCTGGATCGATCCGTGGATCGATCCAGATGTCCCAATCGATCAGTGGATCGATTGGGACGCGGCTGCGCTGGATCGATCCGTGGATCGATCCAGGCATTTTTCCCAGAGCACAGAGGCGCTCTGGATCGATCCATGGATCGATCCAAAGCCTCCCCGATCGATTGGGAATATTCGAATCGATCGGGATCCGACCGTTGGCGTCGCTTATAGCTGCAGGCGTGCGATGGCTGCGGCATCTCTTCTCTGATTCACTCCAGCTCTCTCATCAGCTTCTCCACAACTTTCTCCAAGCTCGTGATCACCAATTCTTGAAGGTTCTTGGAAGCTTTCCAAGTCAAGAGGCGGATCAAAGCAAGAAGAAGAAACTAGGGTTAGGGTTCTTGTACTCATTGTAAGCTTGTATTTCTTGTATCCCTTCCCTCTCTTCTTGTATTGAGTCTTGTAGGGCTTCTCCGCCCTTGGTAGTTACCATAAAGGAGAAGTTTCATTAGTGGAGGGTGCGTGCGTGGTGTGGATCCTTGGATTAGTCACCTCCTTTGGAGGTGGATACCAAGTAAAATCCTAGTGTTAGCGTAGTTGTATTTGTTTCTGTATTTTTCGCTGCATATTCTTGAAGAAACAAGCAACGTTGAGCATCGAGCGAACGCGACGAGCTATTCACCCCCCTCTAGCTACTTTTGGTCCTAACAAGTGGTATCAGAGCAAGGCCGCTCTTCACCGGAATCATCGCCGGAAGGGTCAAGCATAACAAGAAAAGCTAGAGGGTGAAGAAGTTGGAGCAAATTCTTCAAGTTCAAGACTTTATCAAGCTCAACTTCAAAATGCAATTCCAAGATGGACTTGGATTTGACACAAGGGTGGCTCCACCATACACTTCTACGAGTTTCGATTCTTGGAAATCAAGAATCGAAAATTTTCTTATGATGGAGATAGAGCAATGGTTTGCTCTAATGGAAGGCTTCAAGGCTCCAAGAAACTCAAAGGGTAAAGTTCTCAAGAGGAGCAAGTGGAGCCAAGAGCAAGTCCAAAGGTGCGAGGCAAATGACAAAGTGACCAAGCTCTTGGTCAATTTATTGCCAAACACCATCCTTTGCAAAATTGGAGAATTTGAAGATGCAAAGGAATTATGGAGCAAATTGGCCAAGCTTCATGAAGAGATCCCCTCCACTGTACAAGAGCAAGAAGAATCCAGAAAGGGTGACTCTTTGGAGCAAGACCAAAAGGAGGACTCCGAGGTTGAGAGATACTCAACCTCCGAAGAAGAGGAAATCCAAGAAGTTTCATCCTCAAGGGAATGCAACGAATGGAACAAGGAGGGAGCATACTCCTTGTTTCATATTCAAGATGATGAAGCCTCCACCTCTAGGATTAAGGGGGAGCAATCCTTGGTGACGCCGGATCAAGAAGAAGGAGAAGCTTCTACATCTGGGTCGAGAGAAGAAGAGGAGGAAGAAGCCTCTACCTCCACAAGACAAGAAAAATCAAATGAAGGAGAATCAAGGTCCGATCTAGAGGAAGCTTCTACCTCCGGATCCAAAGGAAAAGATGTCATCCCTACAAGCAAAGGTATAAATATTTCAATTAATAATAAAAATCATATTATATGCTTTAAATGTAGGGAACATGGGCACTACAAGAGCAAGTGTCCCAACTTGGCCAAGAAGAAGGGCCAAGTGGCACAAAAGGGCAAGGAGAAGCCCAAGGAGACCATCCCCGGAACAAAAAGGAGCAAGAAACACATTGTGTGTTTTTCTTGCAACCAAAAAGGGCATTACCGAAGTCAATGCCCCAAGGGGAAGAAGATGGTCAAGGCTCAAGGAGGCATTAGTCAAGGGGGAGCCTCCAAGGTAAAGAAGAAGGTAACATTTATTGAGCCTACCCCTTTACATTATGGTAAAAAGCATGATAGTTCTAACTTATATCATTTTAATGCTATTTACCATGAAAATAGAAAGCATGATAGCGTTAAAGAAAAACATATAGCTTTTCATGCTAAAACTACTACACCTAAGGCTAGGAATGTAGGTAAAAGTCTAGGCAAGAACTCTAAGGATTGTAGCTACAAGCCTAGAAACAAAAATGCTCATGAACTTAATGGAAAACCAAAAACTAAGGACTTAGTGATGGAAAATCAAGTCTTGAGGTCAAGACTTGATAAAATGGAAAAGACCCTAAAAAGGATGGAAAATATCCTATTAGGGCAAAATGAGCATAACCTAGGTTTAGGGGTACAAAAGCCATCCAATGGCCATAGAGGTTTGGGATACAAGCCAAAGGCTAAGAAGGATGTGCCCTCTTACCATAGAGTTCCATATAGTTATGGAACAAACCCTAGGTCTAGTGGTCAAGCCAAAAATACTAAGGAAGTCATCCCTAAGAGTATTTTTGCAATAAATGTGACTAAGGCTTCTAAGAAGTCTAAGAAAGTTACAAACAAGGTCACAAGGGAGGCTATCCCTAGAGTTGACCTAGAAAGTGTGACCAAGGCTTCCAAGAAGCCAAACAAGGTCACTAGGAAGGTATCTAGGGAAGTTATCCCTAGTACCTAGAGCATCCAAGGAGCACCAATAGGTGTTGGGTTCCTAGGAGCATCTTCTCTACCCCATAGATGGGTTAGAGAGTGTCAACTCCAATTAGAAGGGTAGTTAACCCAACTTTGAGGAAATTGACACTCAAGGAGCATTTTCAAGGTTTTGTTAACCTTTGAAAATGAAATGGAATTATTATTTACTCCTTGAAAGAGTAAAATGTGCCTAATGGTGGAAGAATTGATTTTAATCTTAAATGGCACATATTGGGAAATTCATAAGAACTACCAAGTTGAGATTTTGGTATGTTCTTAAGAAATTTAAGGCGATCCGGGCCTTAATTTAAAGGTGCTACTCTTGTGGAAAAATGAAATATGCCAACATTTGAGGATATGCTTATTTTCAATTGGCATACATTAATTAAGGGAATTAGAAATGCCAATTTAGGTTTTGGCATTTTCTTGAAGCACTTTAGGGCAATCTAGGTTTAAGTTGTAAGTTTAGCTAAGATTTTAAGGATACTTAGATAGTTAATCTAGGTATATTTTATTTATGCTAAATCTTGCCATGATTGTTTGCCCATCACATGTCATGACATTCATACATCATGTAGTTATAGGAATCTTTCTTTTGAAAGTTATTTTATTTTGATGTATGCCATAACATTATCATGCATTAGTTTAATTCCTTGTAATTAAGGACAAATGACATTTAACAACACTTATTAACAAGTGACATCCTAGGTGGATGTCTAATATCTCTAAAATGCCTAGATAGATATGCATGATCCCTAGAATAGGGTAAAACCAAAATCTCACATCTCACAAGGACTATAAGATGACTTGTATGTGTTTAAGGGCACATTAGATACAAGTGAGATGTTAGGAAAATGAACAAAACTCAAGATGTTGATTTAGTGCATTCTTCTGAGTTTTAGGTTCATCAAAACACATAGTTATGTGTTTTCCCATCATTGGGAAAGCTAATGTACAAGTCATGTGCATTAAGCCCAAGGAACATGGTGGGATATTGGTTTTGAAAATATTTTTAAAATGATTTTGGAAAACCTTGGTGAAGGCTATCTTTTGATAGTAATCACCATTGAATAGTTAGACACAAACTTGAAGAAAACACTAAAGTTTTTGCAAGTTCTCAAGTTTGTGTCAATCTTTGAAAATATGATGTATTTTCATAGAAAACTATTTTTCCATGATAAATTATACCCTAAATAATGTCTACACAAATTTTTACGATTTTTGGAATTTTGTAGAATTTTCTAGGGGTTTCTGAAATTGGCTGAAATTGAATTTCAGCAATTTCAGGCCTCCAATCGATCCATGGATCGATTGGAGTGCCTGAATCGATCCGTGGATCGATTCATAAGGCAATTCTCGCGAGCAGAAGCTCGCTGGATCGATCAGCCGATCGATCCACACATCCTGAATCGATCAGTGGATCGATTCAGATAGGTTGAATCGATTGGAACCCAACTCCAATCGATCCAGGATGCTGATTTTGGCGGAAGGCCTGATTTCAGCACTCTAAACCTATTTTAGTCTAGGTAACCATTCTAATCCCCTGAAAATATATTTGTATACATACAAAGGGTGTTTTTGTGTGGAAAACAAGGATGGATTGGTTAAGGAAGGCTAAGTTGAAGTTTAGGTTGAGGTTTGTTTCAAATTTTGAATATTTGAACCTCAAAACCTCTAAATTTGGGTTTCCTAAAGTTTTGGGGATTCCAAGTCATTGTTGGTGCAATGACAGAAGTTACCACCATGTCTTTAGGGGGAGGGACTCTTTAAAGACATAAACAATATTTTTCATGAACCTTGGAAGGTGGTTAACCTTCCGTTAAGAACATGCTCAAGGTTGAGCGTTTGAACTTTAATGGGGAGTGGATATCCTCATTGTTCAAGTGGCTTCAAGTGGATAATGCTCAAGGATGGGCATTTGCCTACATTGGGGGAGAATGTAGGTTTAAGGTTAATGAAGGGTATGGGACCTTCAATATAGTGTTGGTCACAACGAGTGAAGTTGTGAACAACGATGAGCAACTCTTCAGGGGGAGAGTTTTCAACAATGGGGCATTTGTTGAAGAGTGCCCAAAATTGAGGCACGGGTTGATGTGTGCTCAAAGATGGTTTGATGTGTGCCAATAGGGGGAGAATGAAAGGGAGTAAGTTAGACTTTCATTACCTAGAGGGAGTTTGCCCTCTTAGAGGGAGAATGAAGGGCTTAACTTATGTATTCATTACCTAGTGGCATGAAGAAGGTTTAGGCTATGGGATTAGCCTAACTTACATGTGGTATTGTAAGTGATAGTGTTGGTATTGTCAAACATCAAAAAAGGGGAGATTGTTGGTGCAACATCCCTCAGGTCAAGGTTGACCTGTTTGACCAAGCTGAGTCTTGGTTTGGGTTTAGATGTTTGACAATAAGATGTTAATTGAAGAAGAGTCAAGTAGGTCAAGGTTGACCGGATACTTGACTGGGAAGTCCTAACTGGGATGTTAGGCAGAAGGAAGTCCTAGTGAGTGAAGCTAGGCAGAATGAAAGTCCTGGTGAGTGAAGCCAGGCAGAAGGAAAATCCTGGTGAGTGAAGCCAGGTGAAAGTCCTAGTGAGTGAAGCTAGGCAGTATGAAAGTCCTGGTGAGTGAAGCCAGGCAGATGGAAAACCCTAGTGAGTGAAGCTAGGTGGAAGCCCTGGTGAGTGAAGCCAGGCAAGGGAAAATCCAGATGGATCAGGGATTGACCGGACACTTGATGGGAAGTCCTGGCAGGTCAAGGGAGTGACCAGATGCTAGGCATGATGTACCAACAGGTCAAGGTTGACCGGATGTTGGTTTGGGAGTCTTGGAACTTGGTTTTGGGCAAAAACCAAGTGCTGGATCGATCAGGGGATCGATCCAGGAGCTGGATCGATCAGTGGATCGATCCAGGCTTCTCCAAGCGAACAGAAAGCCTCTGGATTGATCCAGATGTCCCAATCGATCAGTGGATCGATTGGGACGCAGCTGCTTCGCGCGATAAGCGCTGGATCGATCCGTGGATCGATCCAGGCGTTTTTCCCAGAGCACAGAGGCGCTCTGGATCGATCCATGGATCGATCCAAAGCCTCCCCGATCGATTGGGAATATTCGAATCGATCGGGATCCGACCGTTGGCGTCGCTTATAGCTGCAGGCGTGCGATGGCTGCGGCATCTCTTCTCTGATTCACTCCAGCTCTCTCATCAGCTTCTCCACAGCTTTCTCCAAGCTCGTGATCGCTAGTTCTTGAAGGTTCTTGGAAGCTTTCCAAGTCAAGAGGCGGATCAAAGCAAGAAGAAGAAACTAGGGTTAGGGTTCTTGTACTCATTGTAAGCTTGTATTTCTTGTATCCCTTCCCTCTCTTCTTGTATTGAGTCTTGTAGGGCTTCTCCGCCCTTGGTAGTTACCATAAAGGAGAAGTTTCATTAGTGGAGGGTGCGTGCGTGGTGTGGATCCTTGGATTAGTTACCTCCTTTGGAGGTGGATACCAAGTAAAATCCTAGTGTTAGCGTGGTTGTATTTGTTTCTGTATTTTCCGCTGCATATTCTTGAAGAAACAAGCAACGCTGAGCATCGAGCGAACGCGACGAGCTATTCCCCCCCCCCACCCCCCCCCCTCTAGCTACTTTTGGTCCTAACATTGACAATTCTAAAATGTGAGACTAAAGAGAACTATATTTTTTTTTATATAAAACAACCAGAGAAAATTAATAATGAGAAAAATTCATAATAATATGTCGCTGCCGAGTCTCGAACTCTAGATCACTGATTGTTTCGCTTGTGGAATTACTAATAAACCTTGAAATTATTTTTAGTGTAAATAGAAAAAAGGACATTAACGTAAATGCATTTTAGGCTTCACCAAAGTTAGTTAGTAAAAGGGGGAGATTTTTAATAAAATAGTAATATATATATAGATAAAAGATTTTAAATTTAAAATTTTTAACATTTTCTTATATAAATCCCTAATAGATGGATATATCCCTTAAACATATTATAATATTTCGTAAATATTAAATTTATTTTATTTTTTATTTTTATTTTTTAATTAAATACTATAACTCAATTGGGAAGCTTGAACCAGGTAAAATCTTAAAAAAAAAATAACTTAAAAATTATAACTCAATTCGGAAGTTTGAACCTAGAAATAAAATATTAAAAAATGTTTTAATTAATTTTTAAATTCAAAATTAAAAATAACATCTATTATTTTTTTAATTTTGAATTTAAAAAATCAATATAAATCCCTAATATATTAGTATATCCCCTAAACACATTACAATATTCCGCAAATACTTAAATTTGTTTCATTTTTAATTTTTTTCCTTTAACTAATATTATAATCCAATTGGGAAGTTTAAACTCTAGAGGTAAAATCTTTTTAAAAAAATAGTTTAAAAATTATCACCCAATTGAGAAGCCCGAACCTAGAAATTAAAAAATATTTAAATTCAAAATTTTAAAAACAATATCTATTATTTTTTTAGATTTTGAATTAAAAAAATTAATATTTTCTTATATAAATCCACAATACATTAATATATTGAGTTCGGATCCTCTGTCCCCAAATTCTTTTGTCCCCGTGTCTCCTTGTCGATCGGACGGACCAGATTATATCTCAAGGATGTCTTGCACGTCACGAGGATACTGCACACATCTTAAGGATGTCATGATGCCTTGAGATGTAATATGGTCCGTCCGATCGGCAGGGGATACTGGGATAGAGAAATTTACGGACAGAGGATCCGAACTGTAATATATCCCCTAAACACATTACAATACTCCATAAATACTTCAATTTGTTTCATTTTTAATTTTTACTTTAACTAAACACTATAACTCAATTGGGAAGTGTAAATCTTAGAGGTAAAATTTCTAAAAGAAATAGCTTAACAATTGAGAAGCCTAAACCTAGAAATAAAATCTTTAAAAATATTTTAATTAATTTTATAATTCAAAATAAAAAAAAAACAATATCTATTATGTTTTTTTTTAGATTTTGAATTTAAAAAATTAACATTTCCTTATATAAATCTCTAATATATTAATATATCCCCTAACATATTACAATACTTGGTAAATACTTAAATTTGTTTCATTTTTAATTTTTCCTTTAACTAAATACTATAACCCAATTTGTAAGTCTAAACTCTAGAGGTAAATTTTTTTTTTAAAAAAAATAGTTTAAAAATTATAACCTAATTGAAAATTTTGAATCCTAAAAATAAAATCTTAAAAGAATATTTTAATTATTTTTAATTCAAAATTTTAAAAAATTAAAAAAAATAAAAAAGTTGATATGTTGCGCGACGTGCACGTCATGCACTATAACATCACGCACCATATCATATTCGTGTGTATATATATAATATTTTTTTAAAAAAATTGCATTAGATATTTAATTTAAGTTGATTAATTTTAGAATGATTGTCCCGTAAAATTTTCCATCAACTAGCAAATAAATTTGTAAGAGTCACTAAGGGATTGCTGCAAAATTGAGAAGACATTGGACGTGGTTGAATAGTTAGTTTTCTTGTGAACCAAATTGTTATTGTTATATTTATCGATTTAATAATATTTTATAAGATATTAAGGGTCAATCTTCTCTCCTAATTCACTTTCCTTTGCTAATCCGGTAGATAGGTTGATGAACTTCTCTCCTAATTCACTTCAAAGTATAATTGATGGACTTTTAAAAATTGGCATTCAAAATATTCATCCTATTAAATCCTCTCCGCGGTTCTACTCTTCCATTGATGGTACTTATGGTAAAAGATGAAGTGCTCATCTTAGGTGTCTCTTCATATCGATATTTAAAAGGGAGATAAATTACGATGATTGACGGCGTCTCTTTAGATGAAAAGAATTTTATTTTTCAAAGAATTAATTTACTGGAGATTAGATTTTTATTCTTTTATAACAATCTATCATTCGAATACCAATTCAACTATGTCCATATGAGCGAGCCTCTCCCTTTTCCCATTCTTTCATGAGGTTGTGGTCCTTATGCATAAGGTTCCAACTATGACAGTTTACCTTCGCTATCAATTCCTTTATCCTTAGCAACTATGTCACCTTCCTCTGCCACATGAAAATCACGTCCCTCTCCTCACTTCCTCCCATCCCATAGTTGAGCTCTTTCGGTAGGTTAGGGGTCAGCTTCTATCTAATCTACCTTTATCAATCGGTTAGTATCGAGTTGGTTTCAATTGGGTCGGTCCTTATCGGATCGGATAGTTGGATGGTCAATAGTTGTCAGGCCAAGCTACGCATGGATTTTGGTGAAGGCCCCGGACAACGAGTAAAAGGGTTGAATAAAAGGAAAGTCGAGCCATACTTTGACGAAACTCCTCTGAAACTCAAAGACAGATTCGAAAGGAAAATTAAAAGGAGGAAATAATGAAATAAAAATTAGCAATACTTAAAATTGCCTATTGCCTCTCTCAATGCTGTCACCGTTATTTTATATAGGAAGTGAAGTTATTTTATATAAGAAGTGAAGAGATGACTCATTGGCGGAGTCAAGTGATCTATTCGGACTATGGGCTATGTAGATATTATCACCCGGGTTGCTTCCTCTTTCTTTGGCATTTTCTTTCTTTTTTCCATGGTAAATCTAAGTTTTTTTTCCTTTCCAATTACCATGGGGGTAGCTTTGAGCGGGGCTCCTATTGTAATGTTGTGTCCCTTCATGCTATTATTATTGGAGATTTGTGAATGGTGAAGAGGTGGAATAAGCATGGAGTTTCATTGTGAATGAGACTTTAGTCCTATATTGGGAGCTCCAAAATAAATAGGTTGGTTTATATTAATTCACATACATTGAGGGATATGAATAAATACATGGGGAGAGGCTCTCTCTCACACGTGGGTGCGCAGGGGGGGGTGCAAATCCAGGTTACGCACCGGCAGGGCAAATCTGTTTCAAGGAAACTGCGTTTATCACAGGCCTCAGTTCACTCGGCCACTCGCCCTTTCGCTCGGTTGGTACCCAAAGGAGACATCAGCAAGAAGAAGTTCTCTAGAAAGTCCTTCAACTGTGATTGAGAAGGTCATAAATCTTCGGAGTGTAGGAAGCCAAAGAAGAAGCAGGAGGTCAACCTGAACGAGGGACCAGAAATGCACGGCCTCTGCGTAGTGGTCTCAGAACTGAACCTGGTCGGTTCAAACCCGCGGCAATGGTAGATCGATACTAGAGCCACCAGACATGTGTGCTACAGCAAGGAGCTGCTCTATAACTTCAAAGAAGTCATTGGAAATAAACTGTTCATGGGGAACTCAACAACCTTAGATATCATGGGCCAAGGAAAAGTGGTGGTGAAGATGACCTCGAGCAAGGACCTCTCTCTGAACAATGTGTTTTATGTTCTGGAGATTCGGAAGAATCTAGTGTCCGGATCACTGTTAAGTAAGCATGACTTTCGCATTATTTTTGAGTCGAAAAGAGTTGTATTGTCCAAGAATGGATTGTTTGTAGAAAGGGACTATGTATCTGATGTGCTGTTTAAGCTTAATGTAATAGCGATTATGCCCAAAATAAATAAAAATGAAAGATCTTCCACTTATATGCTTGAGTCTTCGTGTTTATAACATGGTAGATTAAGAGATGTTAACTACGATGTGTTGCGTAGATTAATAGACATACAAAGCATACCTACATTCCACCTTGACTCAAAACACAAGTGTGAGATTTGTGTTGAACCAAAAATGATAAGGTCATCCTTTCATCATATTGAAAGAAGCAACGAACCGCTCGGGCTAATTCACACTGACGTGTACGACCTCAAAGGTACACTAACATATGGTGAGAATAAATATTTTATCACTATTATAGATGATAATACAAAATACTGTTACGTGCGTCTTCTCAAAAGTAAGGATGAAGCTATAGAGAAATTTGCTCTCTATAAGAATGAGGTTAAAAACTAGCTTAATAGAAAGATTACAGTGGTTCGAAGTGACCAAGGCGGTGAATATGTATCACCATTTGCTAAGTTGTGTGCTGAATATGGGATCAAACATGAAATTACAGCTCGCTATACTCCTCAACAAAATGGAGTTGCTAAGTGAAAGAATCGAACTCTAAATGAGATGATGAATGCTCTTCTATTGAGCTATGGATTGCAAAAGTTCATGTGGGGGGAAGCTGTGTTAACAGCTAATTATCTTTTAAATAAGGTGTCCCGAAAGAAAATAGATAAGAGCTCTTATGAGTTATGGAGTAGAAGACAATCATCTAATAAATATTTACGAATGTGGGGGTGTCTTGCCAAAGTGTTGGTGCCTGATCCGAAAAGGATTAAGATAGGACCAAAGATTGTTGATTGCATATTTATTAGATATGCACAGAATAGCAGTGTGTATCAGTTTATTGTGTATGAATCATAAATACAAGAGATACACAAAAACTCGATAATAAAATCAAGAAATGTCTCATTCTTCGAGCATGTGTTTCCGTATAAGACCCGAGAGGATGCTAGATCCTCAAAGTGGGCATATGAAACACAAGATGAAGATGATGAGGAACCAGTTGAGGTTGAGCTTAGACGGAGTAAAAGAGCTCGGGTAGAAAATTCTATAGATCAGATTTTATCACTTTCATATTGGAAAGTGAGCCCCGAAGTTACTCAAAAACTATAAGCTCTTCTAATGGATCTCATTGGAGAGAGATAGTTGCATTTGAGATAGACTCTATTTTGCAAAATCACACTTGGGAACTTGTGGATCATCCTCCTATCACTTTCATATTGGAAAGTGAGCCCCGAAGTTACTCAAAAACTATAAGCTCTTCTAATGGATCTCATTGGAGAGAGATAGTTGCATTTGAGATAGACTCTATTTTGCAAAATCACACTTGGGAACTTGTGGATCATCCTCCTGGAAGTAAACAACTAGATTGCAAGTGGATCTTCAAGAAGAAAATGAAGTCAGATAACACAATTGATAAGTATAAGACCAGATTGGTAATCAAAGGATACCGACAACGAGAAGACCTTAATTACTTTGATACGTATTATCCGGTGTCGATAATATCTTCCATTAGAGTATTGTTGACTATTACCGCTCTATGGAATCTCGAAATATATCCGATGGATGTAAAGACTGTTTTTCTAAATAGAGATTTAGAAGAGGAAATCTACATGGAGCAACCTAAGGGGTTTTCTGTACTAGGACAGAAAATAAGATATGTAGATTGGTGAAGTCATTATATGGCTTAAAATAAGCACCAAAGTAGTGGCATGAGAAAAATGTCATGAAAGAATGTGGATTCAAGATTAATGAATGTGATAAATGTGTCTATATGAAAACTATATAGAATGACTATATCATTTTGTGCCTATATGTAGATGACATACTTACAATTGAGAGTAATGATAAGATAATCAAATTCACTAAAGATATGTTGAACTCAAGATTTGACATGAAAGACATGAGTCTAGCTAATGTGATTCTGGGAATCAAAATTTTTAGAACAACATAAAGACTTGTTCTTAGTCAGCCCCTTTATATGGATAAGATTCTTGAAAAATTCATCAATGGTGATATTGCATTGGCACGAACGTCGATATATATGAGTCAACATCTATCAAAAAATTAAGGTGAAAGTATCTCACAGATAGAGTACTCTCGAGTAATTGGAAGTTTGATGTATCTGATGAGCTGTACACGACCAGACTTGGCCTACACAGTAAATAAACTGAGTAGATACACAAGTAATCTCGATGTTGCGCACTGGAAAGGGATAACAAGAGTACTGAGGTATTTGAGGTATATTCATGAATATGGATTGCATTATACGAGATATCTTGATGTGATCGAAGGATACAACGATGCGAGTTGAATATATGATATAAGAGCAGGATATTTTGTATACGATTCAGTCTAGCAAGTGTAGTCATTTCCTGAAAATCTTCTAAACAAACCGTAATAATCATATCTGCGATGGAATCTGAGTTTGTATATCTTGACAAATGTGGTGAAGAGGTTGAATGACTACAGCAATTCTTAGAAGATATTCTTTGATGACTGAAACCTGTGCCGACAATTTGCATACATTACAATAGTCAATCAGCAATCGGTCTGGCACAAAGTCATATGTATAATGGTAAGTCTAGACATAATGTCATTAAATAACTACTCTCAACGGGAGCTATTACTGTTGACTATGTGAAGTCAAAGGATAACCAAATGGGTCCGCTAACCAAAGGGTTAACTAAAGAGTTAGTTGCAAACTCATCACGTGGAATGAGCTTAATGTCGTTGTTAGAGTTCGGTGCGGAGGACACCCAACCTATGCTGACTGGGGATCCCAAGAATTAAGTTCAAAGGGGCAATTAATTTACACTAACTAGACACACTATGGGGGAGGGGTAGCCCAATAAAACAGTGGATGGATCAAGATAAGTCGATGGACTTTTAATAATCAAGAAGAGTAGATGGTTACTCTCGAGGGATCACCTATGTGAGAAAGAAGTGGGACCGCTTCGAAGAGAATTGGAGACACAATTCTTAAAGCTTCTCATAAAACCAAGCATGCTCATGGCTAAGAACGAACACACTCATGAGAACTGAGTTGTATCAAGAAGAGTCCTGTGTGAGATATGTTGGACCCGGTAGTGGCCGGCTAGAGGAGGGAGAATAGCCTTGTAATAAAAAATGGACCTTCCTCGCTCTTCATAGCGTAATTAAATCGAACACTTGCATAAACAAAGTAAATAAACTAAAAGGAAGAGACACAATTGTTGGATCGTGATGCACGTGAGAGGGGGGGGGGGGGAGGTGAATCACGTGGTTTTGAAAAACACTTCTTTTCGATTTTTAAAACACGAGTGTACGCAGCGGAAAGTAAATACGAAAAGCAACACCAAAAATAACACAAGCGGTTTTTACTTGGTTCGGAGATTTTGGCGACTCCTACTCCAAGGCCCAGGTCCCACGGACCTATCGATGGACAATCCATTAAAAACCTTTTCCGGTATCCCCAAAAGAGATAATCGAGTACAATAAGAATGAAGCCAAGTGCAACACACTGCACTTGCCTTTTATAATAATTAAGTACAATAAAGGAAATTTTACCAACACTTTTAAGGATCAAAAGATGAAACACTTCATGTTGATGTCTGTCTGCCGAGCACGATCAGAACTCCTCGGAGCAGTCGTTGAGCGCAGCAACTTCGTAGCAGGAGCCCAGAGCAGTAGGAAAGTCGTTTGGATACGTTGAAGCACGTATGAGGGTTCTATATTTGAAGCTTGCTCAACCCCTCCTTTTATAGCCCTTTGGAGGAGTCTCCAGAGCTTATCAGATCCCAAAAATTCGGATCAGATGAGGAGAGTTAGAATCTGGCTGATCCCAGGCGCGTCCAACTACTTGTTTGACACAGTAATCTTCCGATAACCATAACTTTTGACTCCGAACTCAGAATCAAGCTCTGTCAATTGCTACGCGTGCAGAATTCGAAGCTCTACATTTTTATCTACAGCATAGAGTTATAAAAATATATGCATAAACAGTTTTATAGATTTATGATTTAGGTCTTGTCTTCCCGAGACCAGAACCTAGTCAGGGTCTCAATTTAGGGATCCAAAATGGACCTAAGCTGGAATGACGCCTACTGTCCCTTAACTGGGACGCGTCCTCACAGTCACTCTCCTCCAGTGACTTACCTTTACTTACCTCTTGCCAGATATCCGGTCAGCCCGTCGACCTGTCTGGACTTCATGCAAGCTATCCAGTCAGCCCGTCGACCTAGCTGGACTTCGTGCCAAATGTCCGGTCAGCCCGTCGACCCATTTAGACTTCGTGCCAGCTATCTGGTCAGCCCGTCGACCTAGCTAGGCTTCGTGCCAGATATCCGGTCAACCCATCGACCTGTCTGGACTTCTCCTGTACACTCGATCAGAGTTTAGATCAACAACACAACTAACTTAACCTAATTTGTCATTTATCAAAACCTGAGTTAGACCGTTAGTGCTAACCGCACCAACAACAATGAATTACTTGGTTACAACCGGGGAGGTTATTAATCCAAAAAAGATAAAAGCTCGGTAAACTCTCCTTCAGGCAGAGAAGTCTTTTACAACAGTTGTCGCACTCAATTACAACTTAGAACTCAAGATAAATCAATCAAAAGTGTTGTATTCTATTTCCTAGGTCCAGGGGTCATTTTATAACCCCTGGAAAATCTTATCCTAGGCTGGAAGGCACCTTCCATAGGGCTGGAAGGCGCCTTTAGCATGACACCAGTGGATAAGAGTTTATCCACTGCCAACGACAAAATTTGACTGGTTGAAGGCGCCTTCGTACTGTTCATCAAAGGCGTCTTCCACAGTGAGGCGCGGAGGCACCTTCAATTCCCTTTGAAGGCGCCTCTAGCATTGTTTCCAGTCTCCTTTCGCTCTTCTGCTGCTCCGATCACCTAGGTGATTTCGACCAACCAGAATAAGGCTCACCTGAACCCTTTTTCCGACCTTCTCCTCGAGCAGGATTCCACTCCAACTTCTCGTCCCTCGGACCGCCGCACGCGTTTCTCGTCTGCCGGTGTACTCTTCCGCAATACCTCGTCCCTCAGACACACTGAGCTCGTCGGCTCTCTCTCATTCCGTCCTTCTCGCTAATCGTGTCTTCCGCTCGAATTCTTGTGCTCATAAGTGTTGGAACCCCAAGGTTATTTTGGTGTGATCAGCAAGTTAAGTTAGGTTCTAACCTTGTGTCTAAGTGTGCAGGAGCTTAGGAGCACAGGTAGTCGAGTGAAAGACACAGCTAGTGAGAAGGACGACAGTCCGAGGGATGAGGTGCTGCGAAAGAGTACACCGGAGGACGAGAAGGAAGCGTGCGGTGGTTCCGAGAGACAAAAGCCGGAGCGGAAGATTGCTCGGGGAGCAAGAGACGCAGCTAGCGAGAAGGATGGCACGCCGTACATCCGAGGGACGAAGACTGCGGATGAGTACGCCGCGCGGACGAGAAGGAAACACGCGGCAATTCCGAGGGACGAGAAGCCGGAGGGAAACCCGCTTGAGAAGACCGGAAGTTGGGTTCGGGTGAGCTCTTTTCCGGATGGCAGAGGTCACCCAAGCGAACGGTTTCCGAGTAGAATACCCGGACCGAGCCGAACCGAACCGGAGCAGAGGTCCCCGACGAAAAAGTCAACCACTGTTGACTTTTGGCTCCGGGGCGCCCGGAACCCTTCCGGGCGCCCGGACCTGTTTTGTTGACCAGATCGCGTCAAACACGATCTGAACGTTGGGGATAAAGTTTTATTCCCCCAAGGCGCCCGGAACCCCGTCCAAAAGCTTTTCATCAGTTCAGAAATTGTAACAACCCTTGTGTGCTTCCACTGCTTAGATTAGCTTCTTTTTTTCTGTGTCTACACTAATGTAAACGAGGCTTCTCCGCCTGAACGAGTTCTTAGTGCGACCATCTTCCTTGGATTAACAACCTCCCCGGTTATAACCAAGTCAAATCCGGTGCCTCGTTTTTATGCTTTATTTTCTGCTTAATCTATTTTTCAAGTGTTAGCTTAATCGTTCGAGAAAGGGTTGTATTTTATTCAGGGCTATTCAACCCCCCTTCTAGCCGGCCCAACGGTCCTATAAGTGGAATCAGTGCCAGGTTCTTCAGGAGGACTAACCGTCGAACAAAGCAACGAGATGGTCGGACCAAGCATTCACCCGCCGAAATTCTAAGGGGATTTTGCCACTTGGAAAAAGCATATGCAGGTATTCTTTACCACCGATATTGAATTAACTTTAACAATGAAACTTGGCTCCAGAGAACAAGGAAATATATCAATGGACGAAAAAAGAGCAGGCCGACTTCGTGGCGAATGGCAAAGCAGAATACCATCTGCTAAGCGTTCTTCCACCTCAAGAAGTCAACCGAATCGGGAACTATAACTCTGCAAAGGAACTTTGGGAGAAGTTCCTCGAGCTGCACGAAGGTATGTCCGAAGCCAAGCTCGCTAGACGAGATCTGCTTCGCAATCAACTCACCAGCCTGCAACTTGGGGAAGACGAGACAGTCGCACATCTGCACTCCAGAATAAAAGAAATCATCACCAGACTCACGAATCTCGGAGAAAAGGTAAGTAACCGAGATTCGCTCAGGTACGCACTGAATTCTTTTCCTAGAAATACCAAATGGGCATCATTAGTAGATGTCTTTTACATTTCTAAAGATTTAGAAAAGATTTCATTAGAAGAATTCTTTTCAACATTTGAAGTGCATGAGTCAAGATGTGCAGGAATGAAGGAGCCCAAGAACAACGTCACCCTCAAAGCTTCGAGAGACGAACCAGAGTCGGAATCTTCTCTCGACGACGAGGAAATGGTAATGATGGTAAAAAGATCAAGAAACTTTGTAAATCCAGATCTACTAACCATCCGCAGGAAAAAAAGAGAAGAACGATTCGCTGCTACCACTGCGACGAAGAAGGGCACGTCAAGGACAACTGCCCCAAGCTGAAGAACAAGGACAATGAGAAAGGTAAGAAGCCTATCCAAAAGCGAAAGGCCCTATAGGCGACGTGGGACGATACGTCGTCCGAATCAGAAGTCGAAGCATTCTCCGGACTCGCACTGATGGTGAGTCATCAAGACGACGACCGCGATTCAAGTTCCTCCGAGATGAGCATCGAAAGCATCGATGAAGGGGGAGCTTCGTTGGAAGAAAGCAGCAGTTCAGGGGGAGAAACGGACAATGAGATCGACAAGGTAAGTCAGGTACGATCTCTTCCTCCCGATAAAATGTTTAAGTTCGTTAAACTTTTAACAAAAAATTGCAGCAAATTAGAAAGTGAAAATAAAAATTTAAAAGTAATTCTAGCTAAGTATTGCCCCTTAGAAGAATTAGATAAATTAAAACTAGCAAATGAAAAATTGAAACTTGAAAATGATTATTTGAAAATTCAACTAGATAACTTGAAAAACTATGCATGTTCATCTAAAATCAATTTTAGAAGATTTAATAATTTAAATTGATACTTTAAATATCACCCGGGACAAATTAAGAACATTTCAAGAAAATATGTTCCTAAATTTTTTTTGGTTAATCTAGTAGGCTGGAACTTATATTGGGTTCCGAAATCATACTTAAACTAAATTTTAAAATTAAAATTAGTGCTTTAAGTGAGAAAATTAAACAAATAATTTCTTTATAAGGCTTTGTCAAGGAAGTGGTTGTTGCTCCAATAACCAAGAAGGCCTAGTGTCTCGCCACGACCTGGAAGCCAAAATATTGAAATAAATGTTTAATTAACTTACTAATGAAGCATTAATACAAGAATTAATTAGTGCTTTAAAAAGGTTATTCAAACCATTTTATTTCAATTTAGAAATTTACTTACTTAGAAATCTTTTTTTGCCTAAGTCATTTTTTTTTAAAAAAAAAAATACTCCTAAGTTAAAAAAAATTTTCCTGAAACTTAGAAAAATTTTCTAAATTTAAAACTTTTCTAGAAATAGTTTTTCTAAGTCTTTAACCCTTAGATTGTTCTTCTTGGAACCTCATTTTTTTTGTGATCGAAGGGGGAAAAGGGAAAGTATAAGTCTAGGGGAAGGTAGATAGATTTAATTTTTCTATTTTTTTGCACTTAAATTACAAATTAAGTTAATTTACTTAATTTTATTTTATGTCTATTTTAACCCTAGCTTAACTTGGGTTGATTACACCAAAAAGGGGGAGATTGTTGGAACCCCAAGGTTTGTTTTGGTGTTATCAACAAATCAAGTTAGGTCCTGTGTGTTTCTAACCTTGTGTCTAAGTGTGCAGGAGTTTAGGAGCACAGGTAGTCGAGCGGAAGACGCAGCTAGCGAGAATGACGACAGTCTGAGGGACGAGGTGCTGCGGAAGAGTACACCGGCGGACAAGAAGAAAGTGTGCGGTGGTTCCGAGGGACGAAAGCCGAAGCGGAAGTTTGCTCGGGGAGCAAGAGACGAAGCTAGTGAGAAGGAAACACGCGGCGATTCCGAGGGACGAGAAGCCGGAGGGAAGGCCGCTCGAGAAGACTGGAAGTTGGATTCGGGTGAGCCCTTTTCCGGATGACAGAGATCACCCAAGCGAATGGTTTCGGAGTAGAAGACCCGGACCGAGCCGAACCGAACCGGAGCAGAGGTCCCGGACCAAAAAGTCAACCACTGTTGACTTTTGGCTCCGGGGTGCCCGGAGCAGCTCGGGGCGCCCGGAACCCTTCCGGGCGGGAACCTGTTTTGTTGACCAGAACGTTAGGGATAAAGTTTTATCCCCCTAGGGCGCCTGGAACCCCTTCCAAGCGCCCCGACCAAGGCTATAAATATAGCCTTGGTCCAGAAGCTTTTCATCAGTTCAGAAATTGTAACAACCCTTGTGTGCTTCCACTGCTTAGATTAGCTTCTTTCTTTTTGTGCCTACATTACTGTAAACGAGGCTTCTCCGCCTGAACGAGTTCTTAGTGCGACCATCTTCCTTGGATTAACAACCTCCCTGGTTGTAACCAAGTCAAATCCTGTGCCTCGTTTTTATGCTTTATTTTCTGCTTAATCTATTTTTCAAGTGTTAGCTTAATCGTTCGAGAAAGAGTTGTGCTTTATTCAGGGCTATTCAACCCCCCCCCCCCCTTTCTAGCCGGCCCAACGCTCCTATAATAAGCTCCTGCACACTTAGACACAAGGTTAAGCACCAACATGACCTAACATAACTTGGTTGATCACATCAAAACTACCATGGGGTACTAACAAGATATGTCAATGCTTACACAAATGACAAAATAATTCAAGGACATCGTGTATACTATTAACCATTAAGTAAATATATCTTCACAAGGGAAGGTTCAACGAATAAAACCTACCTGTCATATACTGGACTCAACTACTGAATGCTATCACATATCCTATCTCCATTCATATGGGGGATTGTTCGAGATTTGTGAATGAAGAGGTGGAAGATGCATGGAGCTCCATTGTGAATAGGACTTTAGTTACACATTGGGAACTCCAAGGCAAATAGATTGGCTTATATTGATTCACATGCATTGAGGTTGTGAACAAATACATGGGGGCATGCTCTCTTTCACGCGTGGGTGTGTAGGGGGGTTGCAAATCCAGGACTCGGATTGCACTGAACCATGTTGACTCGTGTGCGAGCACAACCTACCACGCCGAATGTCGGACTGGTCGAGGCAAAATTTGACCAAGCGGAACAACCAACATTTTGTCAAGTACATCTTTTTACTCCTTGTGTAACGGATGTCGAGTGAAATGTTCACGTTACATAGCTAGCAAATAATGATCATTAATGCTGCCATTGGTTTGAGCTTCTATATAAGGAGGTTGCGACCACAGGCAAAAGGTTACGCACATAGAAAAGCAGTAGAAGCTCTCCACCTACTTTCCCTTCTCCTCTGTCGTGCAACTTTTACTCGACGGAGTGCCCGTGATAGTTTGGGTACCACTCAGTTCACCGTGACCACCAGTGCTTGGTGGAATCACTGTTTACTGTTGTATCCTGGGAAACAGATGACCCAAGAAAGTTTCGAAGCACTGTCAGAAGTGGGGTAAATCTGTTTCAAGGAAACTGCATTTATCACAAGCCTCAGTTCGCTCAGCTTTAGACTGGTCGCTTCGCTCAACTGTTCGCCCGCTCGGTCACTCGGAAGCGTGCTCGTCCGGTCGCTTTCTAGTGTTCGCCCAACCGACCTCTAACTCGCCCAGTCGATCAGCTCGCTCGGCCTCTTCGCCCGACCGACCCCCGGCTCGCTCGGCCTCTTCGCCCGACCGGCCCCTGGCTTGCACGGCCTCTTCGCCCGGCGACCTCCAGTTCGCTCGGCTGCATGCCCTTTTGCTCGATTGGTCGCTCTGCTGCTTTGCCCGACCAAGCACTTAGCTGTTTCGCTCGATCTATCTTCCCTACCGACCTTGATCTCGCTCGGCTCAATCGCCAAGCTAAGCTTGCTCAGTTAAGCTGCCCGACCGACCTTTAAATCACTCGGTCTCTCTGCTCACCCGACCGACTGTAAGCTCGCTCGATCACTACGCTCGGCTAGTCTCAAGCTTGCTTAAGAGCTAGCCCGCTCGGCCACTGTGCAACCTTCGTTTGGCACTTGACAGATACCAGTCTCTGCTGACAGTCTGAGATTATCAACTCAAGTCATTTCAATAGATAAGTGAATTTAATTTAGTATATTTAAATTCAGTTAATACCCCTTAAATCTCTAATAGGATATTGTTTTCATCCAACAATTATAACTATCTTGTCATACTTGAGCTTTAGTTAATTGGACTTAACTTGGATATGACTCTGGCCGACTTAGATTGGGCTCGACCATGAGTCTTGAACCGAGTTCGAGCATGAGCTGATTGGCTCAGCTCAAGTGCGTCAACTAAGTCCTGGGCTTGATTGACTAGAGTGGAACTCCAAAGAACTGGCTCAACTGGATTATTTGATCTTGTCTTGAATTTATCAGGATCTGCATTGATTGAGTGGGCCCCTCCCTCGCTGAAAATACATTAATATTACTACAGTGTAGCTATATTTTATTTATTATGTTCACTATTTTTTTAATATGTATTTAGTATTTTTCCAAAATCTAAAGTTTCATTTATGATGGTTAGATTTGTGATATATATATTGATCAACTTTACTATGCTGAACACTCAATAATTATGGGATTAATTAATTGATGGATGAGATTTCTGTATTAATTATAATATCTTATGTATTATTTCATTCAAATCTTATTAATAAATTAGGATCACACTAGATTTAAATTTTTATAATAAAATAATATGAACATTAAAATAATAAAAGAAAATCTATGCAAATTTGTTCTTGGTTCAATTAATCTTTAGGTATTAAGACACAATTTTAATTTTTAATTTTTAATTTTTAATTTTTAATTTTTAATTTTTAATTTTTAATTAAACAAATAAATTTAAACATTTTCCCAAAAATAAAGTTCATAAACTATATTTATTTATACTCTTTTTGTTTAACAAAAGAATCAAGTTCAAATTTTGGCCGATTTTGAAATTAATCAATCTCATGCATTTTAAAGTATTTCTTGAGGAAATATATACAAATATAAGAGTTATAGGGGGCTAATTAAAATTATCCTCTTATTCATGTCATCTCCATGTTCCCGGGAAAAGGACTATAGCAGATCGGGTTCATTAATGGCACGGCTCCCCCCCCCCCCACTTTCGTAGAAGAGCTTCGCGCTTCTGATCCACCACCTACTTCGTCCGCCCGCCCGCCTCGATCTCCTCAATAAGAAGGAGAGTGCCAGAGAAGCAGCAGAAGAAGCGACGCCGGCAATGGAGCCCGAGAGGAAGCTCGCGGAAACCCCAATCGGTGGCGTCGAAGACCACAGCGACGACGGCGAGTGGAAAAAGGTGGCTCTTTTGAGAGAACTCGTCGAAGTTCAAGACCCAGATTCCAAGGTCAGATTTCTCTTCTCCCCCCAGCTCCTTCTTTTACTCCCCAAATTCCAGTTTTTCACAAGGGTTTCCATTCTTGTCGCCAGTCAAATTTAGGGTTCGAGAAGGTTCCGCAAGAATCAAAATCGACTTTTGTTAATCTTTGCAGTTTCTTTTTTTTCCCCTACTGATTAAGATGTTTTATGGTTATCTCTGAAAAGTCATAGATTGAAATCTTCTCTCTTTGGAGTGAATGGCGTTTGTTTCATCAATCACTATCATCATTTATTATCAATAAATTTGCGAAAAAATTTTAAAAAAGAAGGGTTGCGAGTTGCGACTCCGAACCACATCTTTGAATCGATGTGAAGCATGATCAGATTGGTTAGATACTTACATTAAACTTCTGAGATATTAAATTTTTGCGGGTGTTGACAAGAAGGAAGGTAGATGCAACTAATTGGCTGTTTATTGCAAATGGTCATTGTCGAATGATAGCTCCTTTGTGCAGAAATAGTTTAATGACAGCTTATTAGGACAAAAAAATAATAGAAGAATAATGATTTATTCTTCAAGTTTAAACTTGTGTCTACTTCTTCCCTCAAGTTTAGATATTGATATATATTGATGCTTTAGGACTTGTGATAGTCTCCCAAAGTTCACATTGTTCTTCAAGAATTGTTCACTATTACAGTTTTGATGATTAGTCAAATTGTATATATCTTCATAAGTTGTTCCATGGTCTTTATACTACCCGGTAACAAGATGTCTTTGTTGATTTCTTGTAGAAAAAAAAAATGAAAAACATAATTGTTATGGTGTTATCAAACAAGTTATAAATAGGTAAAACTCTACCTATATATGTATTATTGATCAATATGAAATATTGCGTATACCGACATTTTTTTTAACGATCTACAACTCGGTATATACCGACATTTCTTATAGCTCATATGCAAGTTTTTTCATGGCTTATTTTCTAGTCGGTCATTCTAATGCTCTTGTTAGTGCCAACAATTACTTGTTCTCTGAGAATAAATTGTTGGGTTTATTTGAGTGGATTTCTTGTTAGTTCTTGGTTATTTCAAAATTGACCATAAGTTCCTCGCAAAAGTAACTTCTCTCTTGAAATCTGAAATCATTCTGTTACTTATTTGTTAACCTTCAGTTTGTCGAATTGGTATGATGCAGGAAGTAGATGACTTGATGCTGCGAAGGTTCTTGCGGGCACGAGATCAAGATGTCAACAAGGCTGCTGCTATGTTCTTGAAGTACTTAAACTGGAGGAAAACTGCAGTGCCTAATGGTTTCATCGCAGAGGAAGAAGTTGAGACCGAACTTGCTCAGAAAAAGTTATGCATCCAAGGACTCAGCAAGGCAGGCTGCCCGATTGGGGTCATATTTGCAGCGAGACACTTCTCTTCCAATCGGGACATGCATGTGTTCAAGAGTAAGTTCTCAGTTGATACCCTCACAAAATATTAGGAAGTTGAAACTATTATCTCACTGTGCTCTTGTTTTCGATCTCGTGATTTCAGATTTCTGTGTTTATGTCCTCGACAAACTCTGTGCAAGGTAATCTTTTGATTTATCGAATGAACAAGAATGCAGTCTACTCGATTACATAGAATTCTGATAAGGAGTATGACCTTGCAGTATACCAAGTGGGCAAGATAAGTTCATTGGCATTGTAGATCTTAAAGGTTGGGGTTATTCCAACTGTGATATTCGCGGGTATTTAGCGGTTCTTGACATCATGCAGGTCTGTCTCACAGAGTATTTGCCAAGTAAAATTGTAGACCATCACTGATCAATTATCGAAAACTTGTTTGGGGTTGTCATTTGCAGAATTGCTACCCGGAAAGGCTGGGGAAAGTCTATTTAGTTCATGTTCCTTATCTTTTCATGAAGGCATGGAAGATCATATACCCATTCATTGATAACAATACCAGGAAAAAGGTATTCTTCAGAACTCTAACTCTGTTTACGATCTTCGGTTAACTTTTTTACTATTAGTTTCAAAATGAATCTGAAGTTTTTCCAACACCGATTGTAGATTGTCTTCGTCGGGGATAAGAATCTGAAAGATACTTTGCTGGAAGAGATTGATGAGAGCCAGATACCAGATATATATGGAGGAAAATTGACTCTGGTTCAATGATATATTCATTAATGAATAATTATTCAAAAGTTTATGATAATTTATGAGTTTAATTATGAACTCTAAAGCTACTCTTGTTAAAGATTTAAGTATAAGAAAATTATGATTTAGCATGAAATAAATGAGAAAGAGCTACTCTTATTCTCTTTAGTTGTTGCTTTGTTCTTTCTCAATCCATTCAAGGATGCAATAAATAGAACACCAGTGTATGTTTCAGTCAGAAATATTTAATCTGCGAAAAAGTTAAAATTCGTCCCCCTCGCAGCCTCTTCACAGTTTCCTGGTACGAGAGTAAATTAGGAAATCGAAAATCGAAGTAAGTCACTATATGGAGGGGTAGTTTTGCCGAGTGTATTGGGAATCTATTCTTCTTCAATTCTACAGTAATGCACAGGGGTTCTATTAATATTGGATAATTATTTTAGCGGGTCATTAAATTAATAATTCTACTTTTACTGGTTTTTTTTTCTTTCGAACTTTAGCTTATCATTCTTAGAAAAATATTTATTTTATTAAAAAAAATATAAAAGACATTCTGTTATATCCTATCCGAAAATTGGAAAAATGGTAAGTTGAGAATGTAACTGTTGTGTTGAGGAGATATAGATTGAGCTCCATTCTATAATACAAGAAATGCTAGTGCTGAATTAGGAAAGGTGTCCTTGACATTAATCCTCCGACGCTCAAGTGAATCATCGAAAAGAGGGAAGAATAAGGAGCAACAGAAAACACAGGCGTGAATAATGAATGACGCGTACTTCCGTCAGTACATGAACCCCCTTTTATATAGCGTCCCAACTGATAACATGCACACTCCTCGAGGCATGAGCACATTCTCCAATTTGTCTTATGAAAAGATTTGTCGGGAAAGTACCTCTGACACTATATTTTAACAGGACATGTATATCACTGACAAGACGTAGAAAATGTCGTACGATCATCCTGTTGACCATGCCTTATGTCAGCAGTATTATCTCCTAGAAGGATATCAAGAGATACGACAATGATCCCGCTGCTTGGTCGACTGGAGTTGCTGCTCAGCTTGGGACTACCCCGCTTGATAGGCCTCGACTGTTCTTTTTTGTGGTGACTAGCTATAGTAGCTTGTCCCCTCTCAATCGAACAAGCGCTCTGGTCTCCTTAGTGCTCTGTCGATCTGCTCTGAACGTCTGATGATCTTACCATATTGTTCCGAGCTAGACGAGTGGTCAACTCGAACAAACCTCTTGCCGATCAGATATTGCCTGCACTGATCGACCATTGTAGTTGACCTCCACTCGATCACTATAGGTGAGCCCTTTGACACTCTAGCATTAACCACCTTGATTTTAACCTCCACCTTGACAGTTGACCCGTAGACGAACCTTTTATCACCGCATCAATATATATTAAAAAATACTCTTAATTTAATATTATCATAGTATTTTTGGACAGAATTATTATAATGTTGATCATGGTTAAAGTTGGCTAAAATTAATTAGTATATTTTGTTTATCTAAACCTTTTCCAAGTTGTAATAGTTTTGGATCCAACTGTTATAATAATATTAAAATAAAATCATTTTAAGATAAAAAATAAATGAGGTGTTTTCTCGATATATTTTTTAATATGGATATTTTTTTTATGATAACGAAAAATAAATGGTTCCATTTTGAAAGAAAAAAAAAATCATTGCATTGCACAAGTACTTACACTAATTCTAAAATATATATTTCAAATACTACACCGTGGACCCGTCACAAGACAATTATAGCCTTACCCTCTTGAGAACTGGTGCTGCAAGCGGGGCCCATTTATTCTTCTGGTCAAGACAACTCGCCACCCACGAACCGGCGTGGACAATACATTGCCATGCCCCCATCGGATTAACACGTTTCGCCTTCCCATTCGTCCGATTCAAAAATACCCGACGTATCGCCGTGGAACTTCGCAAGGGATTCCGATCGCCCCATGTCCAAGATGACGCCTTGGCGCTCTCTTCGCTCGCTAATCCTTCTCCTCGCCGCCTTCCTTCCCTCGTCGGAATCCGACTGCCGGAGCGGCTGCAGCCTCGCCCTCGGATCGTACCAAGTAATTCCCAACGACAACGCCAGCTACATCGCTTCCCTCTTCGGTTTATCCGACTACAGCTCTCTGGGCCCTTACAACCCCGACGTCTCTAACCTCAACAGCATCGAGATCGGGAGGCGACTCCATGTCCCCTTCAGCTGCGGCTGCATCAATGGCTACTTCCTCGGCCACAATTTCTCCTACCGCGTCCCCTCGGGGTACACCTACATAAGGATCGCCAGCAAGGTGTATGCCAACCTGACCACGGTTGAGGCGCCCACCCATTTCAATAGTTTCTAGGAGAAGAACGTGCCGACTGGGGCGAACATCAGTGTGATTGTCAATTGCTCTTGCGGGAATGGGGCGCTGTCCAGGGGAGAACCTGTCGTCCGTGTCCGCGGCTTACAACTTCACCCCGCAAGAGAGTTTGCTGCAGAGTTATAACCATGGGTCAAATTTCACTTCCGGAACGGTGTTTATCCCGATCAAAGGTGAGCTTCTTTCACGTCGAGAGAAAATTTTGATTCAGCAACACCGTTCAAGCAAGCAAGTAGATATATATATTTATATTTTTTGTAAAGAAAAACTTCAAAATTGTTTGCCTGGTGGACTTGTCATCATTTACCCTGTATTCTTGTGCCTTCACTGCACGATAGCACTGCATCACTGTGCTATGCCACCTGCTATGGACCCTGAGTAAAGTATCCTTCTCAATGAACCGTAGAACATTGATGGAGAAAAGTGAAAAACTTAACCTCTAGTGCTCTTTGGACAACCAGAAAGCACTCCACGACAAACAAAAAAAATCTTCTTTTCTACGAGTCTTTTGGTTTTCCAAAGTCTCTATAATCTCTCCAAGATGCCTCGTAGGATCGAAAGTTAGTCTAGAATGCTCCTTCAGTAGTCAAGCTTATGGTTTTGACTCACTGGGCCTGAGCTTATTTGCCCTGCTGGCTTTAATGAAGTGTGACTATTTTTCTTTTCTTACATTTGCTAATCCAGCGTAGCAGTCTCTTATCTTTCTTCTATCCTTTTATTTCATTATCTTGATTACAACATTTGTTACTTAATTTTGCAGACCCAATTGGAAACTATCGCCCACTTTCAAGGTAAATATTGATGTTCACCAGTAGTAACTTTGAACTTTGACTGTTCTAAATGTAGTCTAACACAAATCTTGCACTACCGTGCTATTCAGTGCAGGTTATTTGTCTTCCTATCTGTTCTACCGATTTTTTATCATTATAGCAGAAGGGCATAAATCTGTCATGGAAAAATAAATCTCCCTGGATTACTGATTTACCTGAAGAGGTTATTGTTACTGTTGTGAAAACCAACAGGAATTTCTGCGGATGCTATTTCTGGGATTATTGTAGCTGTACTTGTTGCATTACAATTGGGAATTTGTTTATACATTTGTCTTCAAAGGAGAAAGAACTCAAAGGTAGCTTCATTCCGATCACCAGCAGAAGGTATCTTATACTACACAGTCGTCATAATTTTATATTGAGATTACATTAGGAACTACAAAAGTGGGCGTTTTATGTTTTCTTCATTCTCAAACTCTTTCAGTTTTTTATGGGAGAACAATGTTTTTTTTTTTTTAATTTCTTCATTGGAATATTGTTTCACCTTATGCTTGCTATGATAATTGAAAATTAAATATAACAGTTCTTGGTCATAATATAACGTCATAGAGTTTGCCACATGAAAGGCACTTGGCAAGGGCCACTATTTGGGGGCTTGAAAACCAATCAGTAAATGAAAGCAATCAGGTAGGGAATCCCTAATGGATTACAAGATGTCTACCCTATATATTTATATGCTCTGAGACATCTATAGCACACCATTGATACATTATAGGCTGCATTTAAAAGAGTATTAATTGGTACTTCTGGATCACTGATCGAAATCCCAAATGACCAAATCTACATACCATATGGTTACATACTGGTTAGATAGAGATGTAGCTAAGCAAGCATCAAACTCTTTTTACAAACAATAATATGTTGTTGAAGTCTGGAAAATTTTTGACATATTTCATCTGGTTCTGGTTAAATATGAAAAATTCTGCTTATGCAAGGTAATGATGAAGTTCTAAACAGTAGAAACATAGATTTTGACGGATGAATTTTCTTTGAAAAAAAATTTAAAAAAAGAAAAGGAATTAGTGATGAAACAACTTAGCAAGAAGAGGTGGAAGGATAGAATGGGAAAGAAAGGATGTGTGCAAAAAAAAGTTAACAGAAATGGATAGGGAAAGATATCTTTAATTTGTGATTCCTTGGAAATAAAGAAAGATGGAGGGAAAGTGTAGATTTACAAAAATCTATTGTTTACAAATGTAAAAAATGATTATTTATTCTATTTTAGAAAATGTTTTGGGTTAGATTTTGACCGATTTTCTGGTCAAAAGCATGCATAGTATTGCTTTCACTCGATTTGAGCAAAAAAAATACAAGCATGTGATGGGCAAACATTTCCTCAGCACAATCCATACATTCCACCAATGTTACTAAAAGAAATGGCAGGAAACACACATTTCCTTTTGCTGGCTCTTCTGCTGTAAGAAATTCGCCCTAACATCTAAAATTAGTGTTAACTTACCAAGAATCACTCAGTGTATTTTCTATCTCCATTTAGTGGTAATTCCTATTTAAATTGGTACTTCAGTAAATATTGTAATCTTAATGAAAGGGGTAAGGCTCAATGGAATCAGTATGACTTTAGTCAGCTTTGCCTCAATTCAGGTTACAAAATTGATATAAAGGATAATTGTAATTGATTGGGATCTTTCTGTCAAATGAATAGGGATGAGATTAGTTTATGTTTGGCTCATGAATGATCTCTTTCCAATATCGTGAAAGTAACTCAGTTCTCCAAATTTTGGATTGTTCCACCTTTGAAAAACTTTCTAAACTCCTTTGTGATGAAGACATTAATTCCTTCTTATCCTCAAGCTTGTTTCAGAATGTAAGAACATAATATTTGTTGGCCGCTAACACATTGTTTTCCTATTGAAGCTGAAGTTTCAATATACAGTAAAGGAGTTTCATCCCGAGTGGTTAGTTCCCCATTCACAGGCTTGCTAGTGCTACCAATGATTTTAGCATGATAAATAAAATTGGAGGGGGTGGCTTTGGACTGGTTTATTATGCAGACCTTAGAGGAGAGGTTAGCTGCATGATGCACTTATAATATCAGTGAATTTGAACTGCTTTTATGAATGGATCCTCTATGGTTGTGGGAAAATGCCCACCAATCAAATCAAGTCAGAATATTTTGTTTATCCCACTTTATTGGATTTATATTCTTTTCCATGACATGGTTACTAGGTTCTATAATGATCATAAGAACAAAACTTTGAGAGATCAACTTTTACTATTTAGAGTAGTTCAATGACTGCAATTTATATGTTTCACTTTAATATCAATAATTGGCAACCTCTATCAAACTTGAAAGGTTAGATATATACTCTCAGTTATGAGCTGAAATTGTACTTTTATGATGACTTCTCTTTGCGGCACCTACAGAATTTTCGGTTATTTTTTTTATCTGCTCGATTTAATTTATTCTTCCTTACAGAACCTCTCTCCTAATATTTGGTCTCTTCTGCAGAAAGCTGCAATCAAGAAAATGGACATGTGGGCAACTAATGAATTTCTTGCCGAACTGAAAGTCTTAACGAATGTTCAGCCCTTGAATTTGGTAAAGCTTTAATTCATTTGGTGCATCATGCATAGTCAGGATAACTTATTTTGGTTGGCTTTTTTTCTCTTTCCATTTCTTCAGGATTTGTTTTCACTTGGGAATCCCAAATGTTGCCAAACCTTATGGAAGTATTTTGATAATTTCTCGAATAATTTTCTGAAATTGGCTTTTGTTTTTACTCCAGTGGTCACATAAATGGATGTAGGCATGGAGCTGACCTTAAATAGCTGGGACTCATGAGTTATTGTTGTACGGCATAACAACTTCTAGAAGACTTATTAACTGCCAGTAGCCTTTGCTTATATCTTAGCCTTCTACCAAGGCTTTGGAGGTTCAATGCTATTGGTTCTAGCTTAATGATCTTACTAAATTCTGCATACATCTAAATCCATTCACATATGGATAGACGGGATTAACCATTCTTCAATAGTGCTCATAGTCAACTACACTTGTCGATTGGTTTTGAATGCTGTTTGCCTTTTTTTTACCAATCTGATCAATCATTTATAACAGATTGAATAAGTGAACATTTACCTTATACAGTTTCTCTAAAAAAGGGCTTTCTGCATCCCACCCATGATGCTTGGTGTCAACACAGTTGAAATAGTGAAGTCACTTCTTATTTGGATTCCATTTTGTTTCAGATTCTTGCTAGAATACATAATACTGAATAAGAGCTTTGGATAACCTCATTGACTGAAGTGGAATTTGGAATGCCCCTAATCTAGTAGTTAATGGAATGGGAGAACTTATGACAAAAAAAAAAAGAAGTTATTGTTATGCCTCTCTCTGTGCCACTATTTCTGAACCGTGGTAAACTAAGCATTTTATGCAGCTACGTTTGATTGGATACTGTACTGAGGTTTCCTTGTTCCTTGTTTATGAGTTTATTGAAAATGGTAACTTAAGTGAGCATTTGCGTGGGTTAGGTAAGAGTCTACACAAAGTAAAAAATCAATCTTGAATTGATTAATTTGAAGCCCCATCGTCCTAGATGAAGTACCATTTGCTATATTTTAATATATTTTCATGTAGGTAGAGAGCCTTTGCCCTGGCTTACAAGGATACAAATTGCCCTTGATTCAGCCAGGGGTCTGGAGTATATCCATGAGCATACCAATCCAGTGTATATACATCGTGATATCAAATCATCTAATATACTGATAGACAAGAACTTCCGAGCAAAGGTACTTGTTGAATTGCAAGATAAATGCTCGCACTGAATGCTGGAAATTTGTGTATTTTGAAGGTTGCAGATTTTGGTTTAGCAAAACTCCCTGGAGTAGGTGTAGCTTTGCAATCAAAGCTTGTTGGTACATTTGGTTATATGCCTCCGGAGTAAGAAGCATCGATGCTTCTCTCTAGTTTAAGATACATCTTTGTTCTCACTATTTTCATCTCTAGAATGAATGAAACAAGATGGTTTTTGCTTTTCATTATCAACTCACAAATTCATGTGAGGTATAAATAAAATAACTAATTCACTACGGCTGGTTTCTCTTGCAGATGCACATGGTAAAATTTCTCAAAAGGTGGATGTCTATGCATTTGGAGTTGTTCTTTAACAAATGGCTCGGCTACAGAACCAAGGGGATTGGCTGCTCTAGTTATATTGCACTTCCCTAATCATTCTATGCATGACATTCATATTTTGATCATTAGGAAATTAAAAAGACATTCTATTTTACACACCATTGGAAAAATGCAGTTCGAGGAAGCCCTTGGCAAACCTGATCCAAAGGAAGAACTGGAAAAGCTTGTTGATCCTCGGCTCAATCAGGACTATCCACTCTACTCTATTCTCTGTTCTCGCGGTGAGGAACTAGTCCCTTAAACAGGACAATAGTTATATGAAATCCTCTTTCACTGAGCATATGGTGAAGGGGACTTAAAATAGCAAGTGGATAAATTTCTTAAATAATCTTAAAGCATTTGAATTTGTTATTCTATTGTAATCATTGACATTCGCTTAAACAATACCAAAGCACACGGTAAATAAAACTGCAACACCTAAATAAGCATGACCGCGATACTTGCTTGCAAGTGGCAAAGATAGAACAACAAATTCAAATACTTTTAAGATTAATGCAAGAGCCACGACACTTGCTGGTAGTAGATATAGATCAGTAAATTCGAATGCTTTAAAATCTGTTCGAGGAAATTTATTCACTTACTGTTATTTTAAGTGTCACTTCACCAGATGCAAGAACCCATTAAACAGTAAATATTCCTTAAAGATCTTTGCTTTTCTCTAGATGGCCTTGTTGGCAAAGTGTTGCACCCAAGAGAATCCCCATCAGAGGCCAAGCATGAGGCAAATTGTAGTATCATTGATGACACTATCGTCAGCGACTGAAGACTGGAACATGGGCTCCTTTTTTTGCAAATTCATCTGAAGGTACTTCTCCCTCCACGTTTTTCAGTCATCATTTGTACTTGCGATCAATAAATTTTCTGTACCTTAGTATTGTTCATCAGCCAAGTATTATAAGAGTAGAGATGTAACGGATGAGTCAGTATTGATGTATATACTGTTTTTAACTTAAAAATCTTTTCGAGATCTACTACAGTCTGCGTTGAGTCAACAATAACAAATTCCCTGAGACTCCTTGCAAAGGCGAGTTAAAATCATAGATTTTGGTGACATTTTCCCACTGCGTTAGACCTTTGTTGATTCATCGCCATAAATGACTTAGAAGCGAGAGTTCATTATCTAATGAATCTTTAAATTCTAATCTCTTCCTATCTAAATGAACACTATTGTATCAAATGACAAAGACAGTGTTGAGAAGGAGATGACTTTTCGTTGATTCATATAACAGGAAAAAAGGTAAAGATATGTAGAATTAAGTGGAACAGGATTGAAATTCCAGATCTTTGTATTGGTTATTCCTAAAAGTAAAAACATATAATTCAAAATATTTTAGAAGATATTTTTAAGAAACCAAAAATAAAAAACATTTCCTCTGTGGGAAGTTGGCCTTCACCATCCTATAAATGCCCTCCATGAACAATATAGATTCATTTAAAGAACAGTTAATAGGCAAAAGGAAAAGAAACTTTCTTCTGGTAATCAAGAAACTTGCAAATATACATCCCTCAATCACTGACCATGTAGAAAAACATCATAGAAACCTGAACGTTTATTGCCAATCACACTAGATCTGGACTTTTTCGCTATAAATATTCAGAAATAACACATTCAGAAACTCGGAGGCTGCGATAGAAGCAAGATTTGATTTTTAGAATTCTACGGCATTCAAGTTTTGAGCTAATTGCTTGTGTCAGACCCCTGTTGACAACTAGTCAGTGAAAGAGGTTAGGAAATTCATCAAGTGGTAAGTTAGCATAAATCAGATTGATTAGACTACCACACTGTGAACACTTCAGCTATCAGGTTGCTCAGCTTTTACAGTTGACTTTAAAGTCAGAGCATCATCAGTGCCTGGAGCAGGCGCAGCAGCAGCACCATTCTGGAGACTCCTAGCTACAACGAAGTCGCTTAGCACATCGAAATTTAGTCTGCCACTGACCTTTCTTCCACTGCAGATGAGAGGCATTGAATCAAGGTATCCAACAGGGAGGTCAAATGGTATAAGTGACATCTCATGAAATACCAGTTTAGACGGTCGTTGATGGCTGACAGATCTTTAGAGGGGCTCTGATAAGCGTGGGTGCTTTCGCCAACACATGCATAGTAACTCTTTGAGCTTGGAGAGAGCAAGGCATCCATCTGGAAACATTGAATGATGCTTTCGCATAAATTAGAGAAGGGCATTAAATCATGAAGGTTAGATTTTGGTCTAAACCTTCTTGAATCAAATAAGATCGTAAATGATTTCTTTTTTTTTTTCTACATGCACAAGCATTGAATCCATTTCTCTTAATTTTTATTCCAACTGTTGTGCTTTAGATTCAGAAATCAATTATCAGTTGAAAACATAATGGAGACCAATTCCTATTAAACATGCTTAGACACTAGATCTACATGGATAAACAAGAAACTGATGAAATTGACATGAAAATTGCAGAAAATTGCACACCTTAGATGATCGCAGAGGCGAAACATATACATTATGACCAGCGGAGACTTTCTTTGGAGACATGTCAGGAAGATGTGGAAACGAGGATATCCTAGGCGATCCTGGAATTTGGCCTGTTTTACATGTTCTTAGCAATGCTTCATAGCCCATGCAACATAGTGTAACATTTTGAAACAAAATAAAACAAACTTACCATCAGAACTAATTTTGTCTTCAATGGTTTTGTTGCTAGTGTTACTCACACCGGCGTGCCCTAGTTCAACCAACAGAGGCTTCACTGAAGGAACAAATACCTCATTGTAAAATGTAATGATATCAACATGCTCCTGCCCTGTTTTCTGTTCACATATATGTCAGAATGGATTCATAAATCTTCCATTTAAATGGAACAGAGTAAAGATGTATTACTCCATTTCGGCTGTTCGATGGCCAGTGAACAAAAACACTGCGAAAAACTTGAGGTTTACATTGTGATTGCTTTCTGTAGTTGTATATGATCTCCTTAAAGGTTAGGCTGAGTTGAGAAATCTGTGGAAAGAATGCAAGATTCACATGCCTTTCACAGCTTACAAGAAATGGAAAAGGAACTCACTCCTGGTCATCAGAGTTGTACCTTGGCAACCCCATAGAAGCTACAAAGAATTAATTGATCAATATGCCGATTAAAAAAAAGAAGAGTTCGGTGAACAAGAATCTGCTGAATGAGAGAATAGATGCGCTCTAGAATTTGCTGGGACAACTGAAGCCTTTCACTCAAGCTTTTGATTCTGATAGCTGCCAGCTTTGTAATCTATGAAGCACCAAAAGAAAGGGAATAATTGGAAGAACAAATAAGTCACCACAACTCTGTAGCAAGGGCAGCATTTATACGTGCATCTATATTAATTCAAGGTTCATATTTAACCTTACTAAAGAAGACATTGATCCCTGTTTCTGCACAAGTTTCCCCTCCTCCAGTTGGATTTGGTCGTGTTGGGCTGAATACAAATTTACTTTTTAGATTCAGAAACAGAAAGATTTGGGTAAATGGAATAAAACATATATCTAAGCAAAGTTATTAACCTTGCAAAAGCAGACTGAAGAGGTAGTTTAGATTTGGGACTACAGAAGGCACGATCCTTCACAGGTGATTTTAGGAAGTTTCGTTCTATTAACACATTTCTGTATTCATTGCATGCTTTCTTTGGAGATCTAGGGTCTTCATTTTGTTCTGTAACACCAGTCGGAGAATAACCATTTAGTTCAGTACTTCAGGAATGAATAAACATATAATGATATAATCTGAGTCAGGAAACATGTTAATATAAGATGGTGCACAAGATGCAACGTCTGTGTAACCGTTAATTACAAGGTCAGAAAAACTAGGTATTTGAACAGGAATGGTTTCAGTAGCTCAAAATGCTTGCTGCAATAGCATAGTCACTATGCAATCACCACAATAGTTACATGAAAACAGAGAGCAAACTTCAGCATTGAATCTTGTCAAAGGACAGATTTGTTAACAAGTACACAACTACCATCTCTTTTCTTGAATACAATAGGTGAACTATGGTTGGCTTTGGTTATTGGAAAAAAAAAAACCTAAATTAAGTTTCTTGCGACACTGACCATTAGAAACACAGATTGCAGAAATCAGATACTCCTGCAGGATTCACCAACTAAACTTTGTGAATCCTAAATGGGAAATGATCAAACCAAGAGACAGAAGCTAATTTAATGCGGCTTAGGTTGCTTAAAAACACTGTATAGTTTTACAAGAACTAGCTACACCATGTGCTTATCCTCCTAAGAATATGGTTTTTTGCATGTCTAAGATAAACTTGCATGATTAACAAGCAATCAACTTCCAAACAAACAAACACACACAATTATAGTTCCAAAAATAACTTCGTATGCCACTGAAAAGAGACAAATTGCAAGCTTCACAGAATGAAGCTACAAACCTGGGGAATGTTCAGATTTTGGGAAAGGTAGAATCAGGCCTCCAGAAGAAACATTATAATTCCCAGCGATTGTATCGAGAGATGGCATTGGTTCTGCTAATAATCCTAAACGATTTATTTCTGTAGAAAGAACTGGTCTGGCTACTATCAAAGAATTATACATCGAGGAACCTTTTTCCCATGCCATGCTTTCTAAGAGCCTCTCTTCCAGGGAATTTAAATGTCTTTTCAACTCACGTGGAAGACTTTCCTCATGCCTGACATAACTCTCTATGACCTTGCTCAAATCAAAGGCTGTAATGCCTGTTTTCTCCAAAACAGCAGGAAACATCAAAGTAACAGTCTTATGCGCAGTCAAAACTAGTTCAGATGAACAAGCGAGCATGCAGCGATGAAATCGTTCATTTGATAACAATGAAGTAAGATTGCTTCCATTTAATATATGTGATTCTGCTCTACACATTGCCTCCAAAACCCTGTAGTACAACTTAAGCGCCTCCAACTTTCTCTGCTCAGCCCATATACTATCCATCCGAGCAGAACTCTGCATGCTACCTGAAATATGCCTATCTCCAAAAGCAGAGGAAAGAAAAATAGCTCCAAGAATAATGTTGGCTCTTTGTGTTACTTCACTGGTTATATCCTTGTCACAAGTTGAAAGAAAACGGAGAAGCTCCGGCGAGGGCCTTGAAGGAAGAGGAGATATAATGTTTCGAAGCCACTTTGCCATAGTCATGGCGGAGCTCACTGGCGTAACAGGAGCCAACTTAGCACTCCCTATAAGACTTCCCTTCAAAGGAGAACCAGGAGAACATGGTGGAGACAATGGACTTGTGATAGACTTTCCTGGTGAAGCAATTAACTCATACCTTCTCTACGATTGAACAACATCAAACAATCAGACAGATTGCGATAAATTAAAAGAAGCATATGCTGCAGAACCATACCTTTGTTCCGCACATGTTAATAATGCCTCCAGATAAGCTTCCACTGCCAATTAGACTGTCGCTGTCGTTAACAAACATTCGCTCATCTAGCTCACCTTTAAGGATTGCATCTTCGTAATCTTTCTCTAAGATAAGTATACTTGACTGTAATGACTTTTCCTCCAAGAGGTCATCAAAATAGGTCAAGCCATCTATAACATAGAAATAACTATTATGACACAAATATAAGAAAGTGTATGAAGTAAAAGGGCAGTAAAGGTGGCTTAGGACCTGTGTCGATGTAAGCCAGACATTCATTCTTTGCATTTGAAGCTTCTTGTGGTTTTTTCTTCAATATGCCCACTATCAAGTCATTTGCCATTTCCATTACTCCCCGCAGTTCGTCCTCTGAGGCATCATATTTCTCACATAGAGAAGCTAAAAGGTTGACTCCCTTATCTGACCGTTTAGCTGAAAATGGAATGCCATATTAGCCATCACAACTAAGATGAGAAACAGTATACAAATGATTGACTCACAATCCTGGAAATGAAAAAAAGGTACAAGATGTAATTACCAAAAATTGGTGAGTCTTGAATACTAAATTTCCTGATATGTTTGGGCGCGTGGAGAATAAGTATAGCCTACATGGGAAAAAAACAGTAATAAGGAACTTTGGAAGTGTTACACTGGCATAGAAGTTTGAAATATATGTTCCACAGACTAACCAGTATGGAAACTAGTCCATTAGTACATGTCACAAGATCCTTGAAGCGTCCAAATGCATGTATGCGGAGAGCTAAAAATAATAGCCATCCAAATCGATGGTAGTCAGAAATATAACCCTTTTCACAAGTAGAAATTGTTGAATCATGACCGTTGCTTGTATCAGTTTGCACGAATAACTCTTGGTATGCTCGTTTATAGTACCTGATCCGTTTCATCATGATAAGCTTATTTGAGATTATATAGTTAACATACAATAATTACAACTATGACAATTTCAATCTAGAATTAGATTATATAAGAAACAAGCTGTATATTGGACATCAGAAATACATCCACTTCAACTGCAAATTGGAAACGGTATTTTAAAATCTGAACAGCTAGCAAATGCCAACCATTTTTAGAAATCTAAAGTTTTACAGCCATGCAGGTATATGTAAAAGGGAGTCAGTCACACTAATTCTAGGTTCAGAGGTTACCAACAAATGCATCATAGTGTCATTCAATGCACCATGAAATGCAAATCCATTTCTAATTTTTGATTTTGAAATTCATAAGACAAGTAGCTCCTCTAACTAGAAGTTGCAAAGGAAAAAATTCAACAAAAGGGAAATCAAATTCTGAAAACAATGTTAAAATCATTTCCAATGACAATAACAAAGGAATTGTCAGAATTATAATCCCTTCCAGCTCATCCAATTATACAATTTGTTGATGACCGCCACCTTGTAGCTAAATATGTGAAATGTCAATCCATTTCTACCATTTAATTTTAAAATTTGAAAGACAAGTAGGTCTCCAACTAAAAGTTGCAAAGGAAAAAATCCAACAAAAGGGAAAAAAATCAAATTCTGAAATAAAATCCTTTACAGTTCATCCAATTTTACCAACATCATCCAATAACAAAGGAAATACCAGAGTTATAATCCCTTCCAGATCATCCAATTTTGCCAACATCGCAGAGATATCATTACGACTTATTTATGCATACTCCATCACTCATAGTAAAATATGTGAAAATGCTAAAATTAATCTGGACTGGAATGCAAAAAGGAACATATGATGATCATAAAAATGAAACCATTAATTCTTTTGCTAGATACAAATACCACAAGAATTTGAGATATAATTATTTTCCAACCTCCCTTATAAAAGTAACCATTTATTTCCAACCAAAAACTATTAAAAAGTTATTGCACAGAAAATCAGGGCAAACAAGCCAAGCGATCTAGGTTATAATGATGGTAGAGGAAAGAACCAATCTCAACAAGCACAAAGAACTAAGTGATGATTCTTGACATGATGTGATACTTGGATTTTTTTTTCTCTTTTCTGATCCAATTGATGGTTGTTTAGAATTAATAAAAATAACTACGAAAAGCATTGCAAGTTTTATTGATAGGCAATATGTCACCGGTAATCAGACAAATAAGTTCAATAATCATTAGTTACAATGCAAATGTTGTGGTATACACATAAGCACTTGAAAGGTCAGCCAAAAGTACAAGTATCAGTAGATTGAAAGAATACCTGCTAAGAAGACATAAGTGGACAATGTTCGCCTGTAGCTCCTTCACCTAACCAACAAGAAAACATGAGCTCTAACTATCTGGGGTAGACAACATGGAACTATATGCGAGGGAAGAGAAGAATCTGAAATCAGTGAACAGTTGCTCAGTCAAGATAACAGAAAGGAATGCTTTTTATACCTCAAGCCTCTTCTCCCAGTCTGAACCATATAAACCACTTAATATGTAACCTGCCTTCAGACAAAATTGTGGCATCTCTTTGAAGAAATCCACAACACTACAAGTAGAAAACAAAGGTTCAGCCTCACAAACACAAAAACCCAACAGCGAAAAGGGATTAAACAAGAAAAGTAACTCACTTCAGCTTAAATATTCTCAGTATCTGACAGAGCGTGATGCCATTTTCTTCCTTGTCTTGCTTAAGTCTCCCCTTGCCAAGCTTTGTCACACAATACAAAGTAATTGCAGACCAAAACCTCTCGATCTCTTCAGGCTACAAAATGAGTAATTTTGATAACGAAACGACTAAACTTAACCCCCTTAACCCCCCAAACGACAGCCCAAATTCCCTTACCGATCCACTTCCGATAGCGGACATATTTGCCAAGAGGAAGTGTTTCGTTTCCTTGAATAAAAAGATAGCTTGTCTAAGCATGCCCTCGTCAAGAGTCAGCTTACTCTGCATAACAAATCAGCAAACCACCCAAAAGAGGAAAATAGTTAGATCGGATAGACCAGATCAAAAGAATCACATGTGATAATTAATTAGACGACAAATTCCAGCAAACCTTGCACACATCAATAAAACGAGCTTCCATGGCGCCTCCGTCACCCTCAAGCGATGCAATCGACGGTTTCACGTCCTCCATGTGACCAGCAGCACCTATCTGCTATCTACTAAAAATTTATCCTCAGAAACCCTAGCCGACCAACCTTCTTGGCTCCGAAACTCGCCGAAGGGTAGATCCAACCAAAGACGGCGCCGAGGAGCCAGCAACCTCCAAGGCAAAGTTGGTAACTTCTCTCTGCCCCGACCAAAAGCTGCTGGAGATCACCGGAATTGACGGATCCAGCAGGAAACGAAACCGGCGGCGGCGGCGGATCGAGGCCGAAATCGACGACTGTAGGGTTTGGGGATCGATGCCGCACAAAACCCTGCTCCCTCTCTCTCTCCTCCGCCTCCTTGTTTCCCTCCCTTTTCTCCCGCCGTCTTTTATACCGGCGATGGATCTCCCTCTGTTTTCGCGCGGGAAAACGCATATGCATGTTATGTGAAAGCGGCATACATGTCATGGCCGACCATACATACATGTGACAGCCAATCACCGAAAGACGCGTGTTCAGCCCTAGTAAATTTCATCTTATTGATTCTTTTTTGCCACGGAAAATTACGTGCTGTGGAGAACGACAGACAAGGGTGGGATCGCAATTGTGCAAGGAAATAGTCGGACCGACCCTTCTTGACAACCTTCACTTGCCTACTCTTTTGTTGATTGGGAGACTGGATGCGGGTCCCAAGTTGCTCTGTCAGCTTTAGACTGGTTGGACCTCAGGGGTCGCCTCGTCGAAGCAGGAGAGAAGGCTAATGGGTACCTGACAATAATCTACACAAATTCATACCTTTCGGTTGGTTGGATGAGACGCGCGGGGCCGCTAAGTACGATGATCCATCCATGCAATTTTAAAATTCTAGATATATTAAAATATGATTTTAAGGATTTTGTTATTAAATTAAAATTTTTCATTGCAAGATTTAAAAGGGCGTTAAAAAATCAATCCGATCCGATTTTTTTTTTAAAAAAAAGAATGTCATAAATGAATCCAATGAATTTGAAAAAAATAAAATCATGGTCAGATTAAGGATTTTTAAATTTGGGTCCGAGAATTTTTGAGTTAGGGATTTTCGAATCAAATTGGATAAAAAATTTAAATTTTAATTATTTTTTATATTAAATTAAATTTTATTTTAAAAATTAAGATGTTCATATATTTAATATTAATTTTGATATGATAATGATGATGTATTGAGATAAAAGTAAGGAATTATAAGAAAAATAGTAAAAAAGTTATTTTTAATCGGATTATTCACAGTGGTGCTCGAATTTTAGTTTGGGGATTTTGAATTGTATTCAGGTTTGGGCTTAGAAATTTTTATAATTTTTTTTAGTCCGATTAGAACCCAATCTAATCCACCCGAATTGGCACACCTATATTTCATTGTTTAATGCTCGACAACTATATAATGATTAGTCCTTTAAATGAATAATAAAGGATCTAATGTTCGAGTTTTAGTTGCAATACACTGTAAATGATTTATTCTTCCGTTGAAAAATGGTCGTAAAAGAATTGATCATTTGTATGAACTTTCATGAGCGTTTTTCGATGTGCTAGTGATCAATGAAAAATTTTCATAGGGACATATCGATCACTCAGAATTAGTTGATTAAAAAAATTAAATATTTAATATAAACTAAAAAATTATAAATAATAATAATAACAACAAATTTCTTTGTATAAGCCCTAGACTATAGTGTAGTAGGATGCCATACATTTTTCTAAGTATTCAGATATGATATATTGTAGAATATTTTTCTTATAATAAAATGATAAATCTGACATGTTAAATTATTGAGGCATTTGAACTCCTGAATTTACCAAGTGAAAAAAAACATTTATAGAACCAAATTGACTTTAAAATTAATCGGTCAGGAGGGAATACCTAGCGGTAGATAAAAAGAAAAAAAATTCCATCCTACAAAATATATAATATTTAAATTGTAGTTGACAAACTGTGATACCTAAATTAATATAATTATCTACTTATTTATAACGATAATTTATCAAAAACATACGTAGAATTACATATTTATTAAAAAATGTATCATAGTGTTGTTTATATCAAATGGTGCATAATAAAAACATAAAGTTCTCTTTTTATCTCTCCCGTCAATTTCCTCTTATCAATCATCATTTTCCAAGCTTTTAAATCACATTTTTAATTGAAAATCATTTTATAGTTTGGATATACGTCCTCACACCCCCTCTCTCCCTCCATCCCTCTTACTGGTCTTATAAACACGAAGCGATCATGAACCTCCTCCACTTGTTATACCTTCTCGCGATGTTTGGCGGCATTGTAAAATAAGAGTTTCAAGAGAAGAGTTAATAGAACAACAGTAGTTAAGAACCGCAACGTTGAAGTTCACCCCTACTCTCAATCTGAAATAGAAGTTGAGACATGAGTGTTTCATTCATTGTTGATTTAGAAATAAATTATTGTAACTGCGGGGAGTTTCAAATCTCAGGATTGTTGTGCTCACATGCTATTGTTGTCATCATTCATCGGAACATGAATATACTTCCATATTGTGAGCATTTTTTCATTCACAGAATTGGAATGCGACATACATGGATCGTATTTACCCATGTCGAAGTAAGGAATTTTGGCTTAGAGGCATAAACAACATTATAGTTCTATGTTCTCGTATCCTTGTGCAGTCGGGTAAGTGAAAGAAGACAAGGATCGAGTCGAAATATAATGGGAAAGTAAAAATCAAATGCAGCCGGTGCAAACAACTGGGTCATAATCGAAGGACTTGTAGAATGCCGCTAGCCTCTGGTTCTTGACTTACCTGTATATGTATACAGGAATATTATGCTTGATTTAAATATTTTGTAAGCATATATTTTGTATGTAGTGCATCTATAGTGTTGTAAAAAAAAAATAATTGTGCAAAAATTATTATTGTTATATCGTTGTTTGTAGTATTCAGTTTTTAATATAGTGATATATATGATATGAGAAGTATAAACAAATATCAGGAAGGTAGAATTAATACTTCACACTATATATCAATTTTGTAAAAAAAAAAACTCGCTAGCAGTTGTGAATATTTAGAAATATAATAGGCTCAGTTTAACTGTGCATTTAAAATCAATAGGTTGGGGTTGAAAATTTTAAAGTCTTATAAATCTGTTTTCAACTATAAATAAATTATGACCTAAACAAAATAAGTGTTGTTATGCTTGAAAATAATAGGACAGTGGTTACTGCTGATAGAATACAATTCAGGTGCACATGTTTTGTGCTAATTGGCGCAGAGCATGAGCTTTATTTGTAAAGGTTAAAACTAAGTTTTGACACTATATATAGATTCTACAAACTCAAATCTTGATGGGGAAGGTGATTTTAGAGAAATCCAAGTATCGTAGGGTTATCAGTAGGTTTTGACCAAAATCTATTGATGGACCTACACATCTCTGATCGCGCTCATTTCAAGTCTTATAAATTTATAGTATTCTAAGGACTACAACAGTGCTATCAATTATTAATTTAAAGATCCTTAAAGGCAATCGAACGTTACAGAATATCTCAGTCTTATTTTGGGCTTGATAGGTTGAGACCTTGGCCGCTTTGTTCAGCCGATCACTTCCAAATTCTTACTCCACAAATTTAAAACTTGAGATCATCTCTCCCTTCTATAAATTATAAACTCACTACGGATTGCAAAAAAATATAGAAATTCCAGTAGGTCATGCCCAACAATGGATTTTAAGGCTACAACGTGTGATTAGAAATTACTAATAGTAGCGCAATATTTCTTTAACCTCTAACTAAGTTGTCACTAAAAAATAAAATGGCGGTACTTGGTGTTGTTGTAAATTTAATGATGTTCATTTAAAGAAATCCAATAGGTGCACATGTTCCGTGCCAATTGGCATGGAGCAAGAGCTTCATTTTTATTGGTTAAAACTAAGTTTTGACATCATATATAGATTTTACAAACTCAAACTTTGATAGGGAAGATAATTTTAGAGAAATCTAAGTATCGTAGGGCCATTAATGAGTTTTGACCAAAATCCACTGATGAACCTATACATTTCTGATTGCACTCATTTCAAGTCTTGTGAGTTTCTAGTATTCTAAGGACTCCAACGCTGCTATCTATTACTAATTTAAAGATCCCTAGAGGTGATCGAACTTTACGAAACATCTCAGCCTTATTTTGGGCCTGATATACTAAAATATTAGACCCACGTTGGGCCTGATATGCTAACATATCAGGCCCAACGTTGGGCCTGATATGTTAGTTGGGCCTGATAGGTTGGGACCTTGCCCGCTTTGTTTAGCCGATCACTTCTAAATTCTTGCTCCATAAATCTAAAACTTGACACCATCTCTCCCTTCTATAAACTATAAACTCACTATGGATTGCGAAAAAGTATAGAAATTCCAGTAGGCCAGGTCCAACGGTGGGTTTTAAGGCTACAGTGTGTGATTGGAAATTGCTAATAGTAGTGCAATATCACTTTAACCTCTAACTAAGTTGTTAATAAAATGGTGGTGTTTGATGTTGTTGTAAATTTAATGATGTTTATTTAAAGAAATCCAATAGGTACACATGTTCTGTGCAACTGGCACTGAGCAAGAGTTTCATTTTTATTAGTTAAAACTAAGTTTTGACATCATATATAGATTTTATAAACTCAAACCATGATAGGGAAGGTGATTTTAGATAAATCCAAGTGCTGTAGGGTCATTAATGAGTTTTGACAAAAATCTACTGATGGACCTACACATCTCTAATCACGCCCATTTCAAGTCTTGTGAGTTTCTAGTATTCTAAGGACTCCAACGGTGCTATCCATATATTACTAATTTAAAGATCCCTAGAGGTGATCAAACGTTATGAAACATCTCAGCCTTATTTTGGGCCTGATATGCTAGAATATTAGGCTCACGTTGGACTTGATATGCTAGAATATCAGGTCCAACATGATCCTTGTAAGATTCGTTCTTGGTCACTTTGTTCATTAATCAAAACCAAAATTTGATCCTGAGATCTAAAATGTCACATCATATTTTACGTCTCTAAATAAAAAAAAAAAATTGCTAAGAGTTAAGATTTTTTTTTTTTTGAAAAATAGCCTAACACCAACAGTTAGTTCGTGTTATTATTCTAAAATAAACTTCAATATATAAAAAGAGTAATATATAGAATAAAAATTACAAATTAAATAGCAAATAAAAAATTTAAACATAAACAAAATATTAAAAATAAATTACTAATAAATATATTAATATTATAAATACATTTAAAGAAAACAAAATATAGTATATAGATTCAAATAAATACAATAAGCGTTGAATATGCATTAATTACTAATGTCATTTATGTATAGGTAACATTTTTTAAGGAGCTAAACTGGTCATCCTATCACATATGACATTGTGGTTTAACATCTATCTCCGGGAGAGAGTTTAAATATATTCAAGTAAATGGATCAACACAAAGCAAATTATAAATTTTTGTTTATGTTACATCATCTTTACTGCAAAAATAGACTCTTACAATTTTAATATTGTTTTCTTGTATGTTAGATTGTATTTTTTTATGATGCACTATGCAGAGAGTTTGATGTTTCAGCGATCAATGGACTTTATACAAACTGAAATTAGAGCTTATAGATTTAAGCTTGACCATAAAATAATGACTGTCAAAAACTTTAAATTGTAAATCGTATATTTGTAATTTCAAATAAGTGTAATATTCTGTTATTATAATGACTGACAACTTGTCATATTTTAATTTACAAAAATAGCTACCACCAATTTAAATTATCCCATATCTATTGTTCGACCTATCCTATTTGAAATTCTAGATGAATTCACAAATCACAATTCGTATCAAGTTTTTAGTTTATAGAATGGAGATATAGTCTCAGGTTTTAGATATCAGGATCAAAAAATTGGTTTGTTATCAGTTGAACAAAACGGGCGAGGGGCTAACCAATTAGGCCCACGTTGGGCCTAATATAAGAGAATATTAGGCCCATATTAGGCCTGATTATCCCATATCAGGTCCATAATCAGGCTAAACATTTTTGTAACGATCGATCACCTATAGAGAGCTTTAAATACGTAATACAAAACACCGTTGAAGTTCTTGCAAGACTAGAAACTCATACCACTTGAAATGGGTTCAATCTGAGAAGTCTAAGTCCATCAGCGGGTTTTAACCGAAACCCACTAATGGACCTACGACACCTGGATTTCTTTAATTTTACATTTTCTAGAAAGGTTTGAGAGGGGAGAAGCAAGATATGGTGCTTAATCTTGGTTCTAGCCACCATAAATGAAGTTCTTGCTCTGTGCCAATTGGCACGGAACATTTTAATTTTATGGATTTCTATTCAATGAACAACACATACCCTGTCAAATTTTGATATATGAGGATAACACCTACCACCAATTTATTTTTAAGTCAAAAATTAATTAGATATTTAAGCCAAATTATAATACAATTAGATATTTCCAATGTTCTTGTTGTAGACTTCAAATCAAGTGTTCAACCTAGCCTATTTGAAATTCTAAACTAATTCACAAATCATAATCCGTAAAAAGTTTTTAGTTTATAGAATGGAGATATAGTCTTAGGTTTTAGATATCTTGATCAAAAAATTGGATTGTGATCGATTGAACAAAGCGGGCGAGGTGTCAACCAATCAGCCCATGTTGGACCTAATATAATACCATATCAGGCCCAACGTGGGCCTGATATAAGAGAATATTAGACCCAACTTGGGTTTTATATCAGATAATATCAAGCCCACAATCAGGCTGAAAATTTTCGTAACGGTCGATCACCTATAGAAAGCTTTAAATAAGTAATGCATAGTACCGTTGGAGTCCTTGCTACAAGACTAGAAACTCATACCACTTGAAATGAGTTCAATCGGAGGAGTCTATGACCATCAATGAGTTTTGACCAAAATCCACTGATGGACCTGTGACACTTGGATTTCTTTAATTTCACGTTCCTTAGGAAGGTTTGAGAGGGGAGAAGCAAGATATGGTGCTAAATCTTGGTTCTAACTACCACAAATGAAGTTCTCGCTCGATGTCAGTTGGCACAGAACATGTGAATCTTATGGATTTCCATTCAATGAACAATGAATTTTAATATCCAGGGATAATAATAACCATTTGTTTTAACTCATAACTTAGTTACTTTGAAGTTTCCAAATTACATGCCTACTTTATATTTCCGAGCATACCTTGTAGACCAGTGTCTGACCTAGCCTATTTGGATTTTAGAAAAATCCCAATGGTTACCAAGTTTTTAGTTTTCATAAGAGATATATGGTGTGAAGTTATATCTCTTTTCACTGTTCTACACCATTATGGCAATTTGAATATATGATGTTTATTTCACTAAGCAATATTATTGTTATTTCAGTGACAATTTAGTTTAAATATCTTATATCATACATACCATTGTATTCAACAACAAATACTACATGCATAGATATAAAACTAACAATACTACATAATTGTACTTTTACATTTCCTACCCAACTTTTTTTCTCACAACACTATGGATAATTAATCCGATGTTTTACAAAACCTATCCCTCAAAAGTGATACGATTACCATGTCTCCTTATTTGAAGTCCATCTTCAAATCGTATAGAAGACATCGATGGAATATTTGTTTTGAATAATTCTCCTACATTAGCTCCATGTCCTATGCAAGAATTTATATCAAGTGTATTATTCCATATCTCAGAGATAATTTCTTCAGTAATATGATCGTCCTTGATAAAAATATTACAAACTAATTTAGCAAAGTTATAACTATATAATCAAGTGCTGTTGTACATACTAATTTAGCAAATACCAAGTAATGATGTATATGATGTATATACTAGATTTTCATAATTTATCAGTAGTTGTGGCACAATTCAATTGATATGAATCTAGGGTTTGTAATTTTTCATAATTTCAAACACTAGAAAGGGTTGAGCAAGGAAATGATATATGGTGCAAAAGTAAGTTTTAAGCAAAAATTACACAAGACTTTATATGATGATATGGAATAATATCAAACTCATGTTATACCTGATATGAGATAATATCAGGTCTAGTGTGGACTTGATATCATCCCATATCAGGCCCTCATTGAAGCATAAATTTTGGTAACGTTGGACTACCACTCAGAGCTCTAAATAAGCAATGGATAACACAATTTACCTCTTTACAACACCAGAAAGTAACAATACATTCATTGGGTGTAATCAAACAAGTTGAGGTCCTTAAGTGAGTTTTGGTCTAAACATATTTATGATCTTAGGATAATTGGATTTATGCAAACTCCCAATCACTACGAAAGGTTAAACGAGGAGAAGATACATATAGTATCAAACAAAAATTTTGATCAACGAATACAATGTACCTGATATGATTGCATATTAGGCCCAATGTCCTGATACCTGTCATATCAACCTAACATGCATGAGTAAGGTATAGCTAACAGCTAGCATCATAGTGGAGCACCTTGCAGGTATTGTTGAATATTTATTTCCCATACATCAAATGAAACCATAAACATGATTTTTTTCATCACCCTTTGCTATCAAACTGTAATATTTTTTTTACATGACAACCTTACAGTAGTAAATTTATACATACATCACTAAATATTCAACTGTCTTCTTTTACTAATTTCCCTCTTGCTATAAATTTATTCTTTAATACTACGGTTCTTAACCGTTGTTGTCCTATGAACTCTTTCTCTTGAAACTCTTGTTTTGCTATGTAGCCAAATATCACGAGAAGGTATAACAAGCGGGGGAGGTTCATGATCGCTGCGTGTTTATAAGACCAGTAAGAGAGATGGAGGGAGAGAGAGGGTGAGAGGACGTGCATCCGAACCACAAAATGATTTTCAGTTAAAAATATGGCTTGGATACTTGAAAAATAATGATTGACAAAAGGAGATTGGCGGAAGGGGTAAAAGGGGAACTTAATTTCTTTTGTGCGCCATTTGGTATAAATAAAACTATGATACACCTTTTGATAAATAATTTGGTAAATTGTCGTATTTACAATGAAAAGAAATTTGATATTTTATTATTTAGAAAAGTTAAAACTATTTTTTTTTCCTTAATCCGTCAAAACACACCAACTTCACTCACGATAAAGAGAGAGGTTTAAATTTGAAATTCTTTGTTGGCAGATGTCAAATCTGAATATTTATCGGGTTTAACTGCCATGGTCGGTGGGTCCGGTCCGGTCTGGTCTGAAAATCGGTTCACCGGTTGAGCCGTAGATAAATCAGAAATGCAACGCACTCTCTCACCAACCCTACTCTCACACCTGAAGCGTTGACTATAAATATTCCACCAAGGTTTTCTCCGGCTGCAACGAACCAAACCACATCGTTCCAACCACTCCTCTTCGTCCGTACCTGACTCCTCCGATCTGACCATGGCGGCCGCGGCTCCCGGCGGAGTGGCGTCCTCCTCCAACCTCCGCTTCCCATCCTCCAACTACCTCTCCCGCCGCGCTGTCGCACCACCTTCTGCCGTCCGCTTCCTCGCCCCCTCGTCCCCTCCCTGTCGCGGTCGCCTCCGGATCTCGTTATCTTCCACCGCCTGGCGACACGTCGTTGTGCGATCCGACCGAGGAGGAGGATACGGAGGCAGCGACGGCGGGCATGGTGGCGGCGGGGGCGACGGAGGGGAGGGTGGTGATTCGGGCGAGAACAATCGCGCCGAGGCGTTGCTCGTGCTGGCGAAGGCCGAGAGGACGCTCGAGAGCCTCCCCAAGGACTTGGCCGCCGCGATTGAGAACGGGAGGATCCCCGGGTTGATCGTGCGGCGGTTCTTTGAGCTCGAGAGGTCGCCGGTCTTCCGGTGGCTGCTCCAGTTTGGGGGATTCAAGGAGAGGCTCCTTGCTGACGACCTTTTCTTGGCTAAGGTAGCCATGGAGTGTGGCGTCGGCGTCTTCACTAAGGTGCTATGTTCAATCCCTTAAGAAAAGCATCGGAGCTCTCGATGTCTGTTCTTTCCCAAATTTTGGTTTCTGTTATTGTGGATCTATTGTCTTCACCAAGTATGAACGTGGTCACTTTTTTTTTTTTTTTTTCTATTAGACATTATGCTCTACCATTCATGCTTTGACTACTTTCTTGTAGTCATACTTTTACCTATTTCACAATTCTACTTTCTCCTGATGTAGGTATTATAGCCTGTTTAGTTGGATGAATGATTCTTGAATAGGAGGGAAGAGGATCCGGGAGGTAAAGTAACTCAAAAAGTTTAAGGAACAATATCTTAGCGAACTTTTCTTGTTCCTTTCCCTATTCCTCCCCTCCACCCTACCATTCGCAAAGGATTTTTTTTTTTTTAAAATTAATTTTTATAAACTTTTCTTATTAAATTAGCTGATAGTTTATATAGTTAATTTCTCTAAGTTGGTTTTTGGCTTTATTTCTCACAAGATTTTTTTATTGAAAATGCTTGAAATAGTTAGTCCAATGAAGGATTTTGTTTTAGAAGATACAGAATAATATTCCAGCGCCAGTCAGGAGTAATTATTTTTAATCATAAAAGATTGCTTTAGATACTGCAAGCACATGAGCCATTGGTTTGATGGTTTTTTCCTTGCCTAGTTTTTTGCTATACACACACGCATATAGTGACTGAAAATAGTTGAAGGATCAGTTTTCTGGTATGTCTTATATTTTAGCTGAGTTTTGGATGAATCATGTATTTTAGTCATGACATTGATGCCAGTTCTAGGTTGACTAAGAGCAAATTTCTGTCTTGTATTTACAACAAATGTTCATGCCTGTAATGACTTTTCGTTTTGTAGAATCTCCACCGTCTTATTTTGCATTCTTTTTATCATGTATGCATATCTTAATTTTTTAATGATCTTTGACTTCCTCTAATTCTAATACGAGCTTACCCATTTCAGACAGCCGCTGAGTGGGAGCGTCGCAGAGAGAACTTTATTAAGGAATTGGATTTTGTTATCTGTGATGTGGTATGATTTATGTCATGATATTTCCTTTTAGTTTGATTAAAGGCTCAGCTAATTAGTCTTTTTTACCCTTCATGTGAAGATGATTCACCTTTTGATTTATGATCTAAAGTTCTTATGTTCAATACTTGCTACTATATTGTTGAAGTAGGACGGAACCAAATCAGTTACAAATGACTCGGAAGGAAAACAACCCATCATATAAGCTCTCAAATGATATGTTACAAGCATAAGATTGAACACAAGCAATGGGACAGTTTGTGGACTGAGTAACAAGAGTAATCTTGCTGATGTCTAGCAATCTTTGGGTTGGTAAAATACCAACTTGTAGTGTTCATATGGACGGAAGGGCATCAATCTTTATATTGATAGGAGAATGAAATTAATGTTGAATATTTGAATTTGTAAACGGGTAAACTGGAATGTTCGTCCGTACCGGGTGGTTCAGCACAAGATTTTAATCACTGCTTTATATTACTTCCAATTCACACTGTTCTTCATATTCTTCATACATATGGATTATAGAGCATAACTAGATTGTAACCAACTACACAACTACAGAAATCAACTGCATAGCTACATCCAACTTGCTGTTTTAGCCACATTGTAAGTGCAAATTGGTAGCACTTGACTGTTATATAACATGCATGGAACAACCATATTTCATACTTTTGACCATATACTTGGAGGTAAAGAGCCTCCGTGGATGCAAGACTGGAACTAAAATAGTCCTCTTAGTCAGAAAAAATAGACCAGCTGTTATGTAGGTATGGGAGTTTGTTGATGATGATCACGGAGGCTAGATGAGCTATAAAGTCAGTGTTTGCTAGAAGAGGAAAAGGGAAGAAATGGAGGTCAAAGGATGAAGAGTAGGACAAGTTAGATTCATGAACTACAACATTTATATTGTTATGCAGATGCTTATAACAATATCTTTGCCCCATCTGGGGCTACTACAATTCTCGAAGTATTAGGGCTCTAAATTGGGAACTTAATATATGCCATTTAATTTGCTTAGATTGTGTTTCCTAGAGGGTAGAAAAGTTAAAGGGAGGGAAGTGAGGGTAGGGAAAAAGTTAATTTAAGTATAAAAAATTAATCCTTCAGAAGTATTTCCTTTGAGGGATAGAAATCAGAAGGATTCTTTACTTTGTACAGCCTAAAGCTTGAATTTTAGAATCATTTTGAGCAGTTTAAGATGGTTTTGTAGATCATCTACTAGATGAACTAATTCAATTTTATATTAGTAGATATGCGATTTATGCAAAATTAAAGAACCTAATTCTATAATTCATGTGTCTGAGTCAGTTGTCTAGAGTGGAACAATACTGAAAAAATGACAAATCTCTGACTAACTTTAGCCTAGTTCCTAAAAGGTAAAAAATAGTTGAAGCTTTGATGTAAATAACAGCTATAAAGAAAAACAAGATTTGTTAAAATTATATAGATAGATTAACTTGGAAAGCTATCAATTATACATCAATCAGTATATGTGGCATGCCCACATGTTCTATTTCAAAGTCAAATACTAAAGGATCTACATAATTCAATTAAATCGACAATTAGTTGCTAAAAGTAACCAAAAATTTATTTCTTCAAAAGGTGGCCCCACAACCATCCGTAGAGAGGTAAATAAGGAAATCGAGCAGACCACCATATGAGAGGGTATTTTTGTCCGTCTTCGCTGGGAATTGACCCTTGTCCATTTTTGTAAATCTACCATGTGGTAACCAACTCAGTCATGTCTTGGGGGCAAAAAAAAATTCTGTTTCTAAGAGACATGGTGACATCACATGGTGTCTAACTTTGAAACGGACTCACATGATATGCCATATGAATAAATTGACACTCATTTGAACTGTCAACAACCAGATTATAATTGTTAGAGGTTGATGTATTGTTACAAGTTTTAATTAACATTGTTGCAGGCCACAATTACCATTTTTAGCAATTGACCCTTTAACTTTTCATTCTAATTCATTATCATATGAAAGTGTTCAAGTGTTTATGGTTCTTCATTTTCATCTTTAGCCTTAATTTCTCTTGATTCAATATGTTTTTCCTCAGTTCCTGTATTTTGTTGTGGTATACAAAGGCTATAAGTCACCAGAATACTTGAGTTGACTGCCAGGAACATGGAGCAATCTGGAAGTTGTAAAGATTGTGATCATGGATCATGATATGTAAATGCTTTGTAGTACATTCAAACAACAGGTTGTAAGCTTGTTTAGGGCCTTATCTCTTATTAAGTATTGATATCTCCAAAATCTTCTTGCATATTTTCATCTTTTTATTATGTTCTACTTTTCTATTATCCATGTACATTAACAGCCTGATATCATGTGGTCATTAAATACCTCCATTACGATAATAACATTCTTGGTTGTGCTAGCATAAACAACTTTTTTCAACATGCTGTCTTGCTAACTTAAAAGTTGCAGAGATTCTTGCATTTTTTGCACATTTAATAGTGTGCTCAATACGGATAGGTTCATGTAAGTGAAACTGTGAATTTTAAATTGTTAATGTTGCTTAGGTAATGGCCATAGTTGCTGATTTCATGCTCGTGTGGCTTCCTGCTCCGACAGTATCACTACGAGCCCCTCTTCTGTTGAACACTGGACCAATTGCAAAGTTCTTCTATAGCTGTCCTGATAATGCTTTTCAAGTAAATACATGTTTATAAATGCTTTTGACTCTGAGTAAATATGAATTGTTTATAAATGCTTTTTGAGTAACTATGAATTATTTTCTTATCAGATTGCTTTAGCTGGAACATCATATTCATTCTTGCAGAGAGCCGGTGCAATTCTGGTATACTATTGAATTTCTTGATTAGTTGGTTATGGTTGACTTTGTCTTGACTAACCAATGCATCCTTCCTCTAAGCTTGGCCATTAAATTATTTTGTAAAATTCTTCCACTCCTTTTTGCAGAGAAACGGTTCAAAGCTTTTTGTTGTTGGGACTGGTGCTTCCCTGGTATGGTATAATTGCCCGCATTTTGAACATTTTCATAAAATATTCAATCTTCTTTTTTTTTTTTCCAAGTCTGATAGCAGCCTATTATGTCTTTGTTTGTTATAAAATTATTGAAAGTATGCATCTTTACCAATACTTCTAAGTTTGTAAATTATTTTATTTCATCTTCTCATATTTCCTTGTATAGTAGCACCATGAAGTAGGACTTTAATATTAGCAAGTATGCCGTAAGGGAAAAATATTGAGAAATTTCAGAAAAGATTTTGTTTCCTTTAACATTGGATTTACTTACATGGAGATATTTACATTGAGGAATTTCAGAAAAATTCCTTCAACATTGTGGTTAAAATCTGTTGGTGGGTGCTATTGGATGTTTTACAGATTGGGACCGGTGTAACCAATGCTTTAATCAAGGCCAGGCAGGCAATTGACAAAGATGTTGAAATAGAGGCAGAGGATGTGCCTATTGTATCTACTAGTGTCGCCTATGGTGTCTACATGGCCATTTCAAGCAATCTTCGGTATAAATCCCAAACTTTGACTCATGTTGCTTTGTTTTGACATGAAAACCTGCTCATTTACTACGACACACTTATCAATATAACTGTTTCTTGAATCATCTGAATGACTGAGGGGAAAAGGATTTTGGCAGTTTTAGCAACTTCAGTAGGTAGATAGCATCAGTGAGTTTATATAACTCCTCATGGTTGTATTTTTGTTGCTAGGTTTAAATTTTAATTTCAAATCTTTTACACAGAGCTTAATAATTGTGGTTTTCTTTTGAGGTTCACATCATTTTTTTACTCGTATTGATTCCTGCAATATGGAGGACAAGATTCTTCCAGATCATGTAACCTGAATTCTTTTTGTTTCATGAGACTTCTATATATCCTATGCAAGCAAATAATCTGTTATGTCTACTTGATTGTGAGAAAATAGAAGAGAAGTAAAATAGTTTAAGTGAAGAAAAGAGAAAAGAAATGAATTTATTATTTCATTTTCACTCTACTCCATTGACCTGTTAGATGGGATTTAAGGGAGTGGAATACTCGTCATTACTTATTTGTGTCTATGAGATGTGTAAATTTCATTTCTCTTCATAATCAACTGATTTGGGTGGAAATAAAATTAGAGAAAATGAATGGAATTCAATTCAATTCTCTTGTCTATTTCCTTGATTATAGGGATGCGCCTAATCTTTGGGATCTAAAATTCCTTCTTTTATGGGAAAATTGTTTTCACCTGTCAATCACACATTTTGAATAAATTTCTAATAGCCACATGTACAATGTGAGATTTGTATGTGAAAATCTTGTTATAGTATGAATGCTTGCTTATTGTCGTCCACGCCAACAACAGGGTTGCCAAAGAATTATGTTACCAAATATTATTTGAAATCAATATACACCTTGGATTTTGTTCTTTGCCATAGCACTATTTTACAAAATTACTCTTTCAAGCATTACAAATTTCTCTTGGTGGATAGAAGCAATATTTATAAGACTTATTTCCAAACATCTAGCAAACACTACCATTTTGATTCTGCTCTATCAATTTACTCAATTTTTAATCTCATAGTTGCTTGTAAGGATTGGCTGGTTAAATATTAAATCATCCAAGCTACTATATTGATTTGATTTGCTGACACCAAACTTGAACTCTCAACAGGTACCAAGTGTTGGCTGGTGTCATTGAACAACGTATCTTGGAGCCCCTGCTACACAACCAAAAATTAGCACTCAGTGCCTTGTGCTTTGCAGTTCGTACAGGCAACACATTTTTGGGATCCCTGCTGTAAGTCCCCTCTTAATTTTACATTTGGTAAATATTCTAAAACCAGATACCAAACTAAAAAATGAATTGCAGTTCCATCTGGATATCTTCTTGAACAAGCTAATATAGATAACAATCTACATATGAAAGATCATAATTATACATAAACTACTATAGAAAAATGTTTTCCTAGCACATTTGCAATAAGCATTCATATAGAAATTAAAATAATCAATTCGCTATTACATTTATCCAAGTAGAAGTCAAAAAAGAAGAGAATAGGCCAAGAGCTAAAAAGAGGTATCTGGTTGTTTTGAATGATCCATCCGATAGTTCTGTTGGTTTTTATAACTAAAATCAGCAACCAGTTTAATCCTGTTGAGTACCCTAGTCAGATTTTTCAACATTGCCTGGTTCTTTCGCCATGAGTTAAGGTTCAAATTCTATATTGAACAGGTGGGTTGATTATGCCCGCTGGGTGGGCGTCCAAAAGTCCAAAGAGCATGAATCATCTTCTGTCTGACAAAAGATCAGCTGGAAAAACTGATTGGAACATTTTATCAAAGCGTTACTAGATCAAGCATGTAAGTCAGAATCATCTTCTGTCTAACAAATGATCAGCTGGAAAAACTGATTGGAACATTTTATCAAAGCTTTACTAGATCAAGCATGAAGTCAACTTTGTTTGCCGAGTTTGATTTTTGAACTCGGTTTCAATTCATTATTTGTGATTGTTAAAGTGGAATTCTGGATTCACATTGAATTGCCTTAAGTGAATAACACATCTGTCTATTCATCACAACTTTGCTATGTTGTTCCTTGAGGGATACCATACGATCTTCATGCCTCTGCTCAACGTTTTTGATTTTTTTTTTTTAACTAATTTGACTATCTCAGTTCTCTGACCTCGTTGTTCCTCTTGAATTGTTTAATTCATATGTTTTGTCGAAACTCAATTCAATCTATAGCTTTCATAGCCCATTGCACTCCTTTGTCCTTTTGGACTGCCAAATCTGCTGTGATTCCGTCAATTTCAGTTGGTTTAGTTGTTGTTGTTATTATTATTATTTTATCTGATTAAATCTGATGATAGACGGCTATCTCTTCTAATTAATCTATTTGATAAATTGGAAGCTTAAAGGATGCATTTGTTTAAAGGGCATCATCATTATAGCCATGGTGTTCCATCATATTGGTAACCACTGCAGTGTCTTTCCACACATACTGGGAGGTCAGGAAGTCGGATTGTTGTTGGAAGGTCAGCGGATAATCCTAGTGCTTAGATCGGATACTAATAATATCTGCGTCAATTGAGTCCTGAACCTACCATATGATACTAAAAAGGTGATTATGTTTGTTTTAGTGTTTCTGTCAATCCGTCCTAGGATTAATAAGGAAAAAATAAATCAAGGATGATTATTAATTTTTGGAATAGTAACTAATGCATGGAATAATAACTACCGTACGAGGAAAATATTTATCTTGACTATATAAAATTCGAACTCTAGATTTTATAATGATAACGTGTTATACATTAACTACTAGATCATTTCAAGAGAACTCTAAACCTACCATATGACCCATACGGTAACAGGTCCTGCCACATGGCCTCTATCATCTCTACCGCATCATATACAAATCTCAAAGCCGTCCGTCAAAAACCCCTCCAAATAGTGAACCAAGAGCTATTGACATCTCTCATCCGTTATTGGTGTAAAATAAGTTATCTCAATAGAACATCTCCAAGGTGATAAGTAGGTTATATTACACACTTCTTTAAACTAAGTAATTCCCTTCTCCCTCCGTCTCATCGTAGTTGTTGGATTGGACACACACTATTACTCAGGGAGGTAAAAAATCATGCAGCTCAAGTCCATTTTCTTGAGGGTCATAATTTGATAAAAAAATTTTATTGGTGAAGTGGAGACGGTATAATGCCAAAAGGAACTTCACGAGATTTGGTCCATTTTTTATGGAATCAAACCGGTAAGATGCAGATTGATCCAGAGTTAATAATTAAGAATGGGAACACACTGTTTACCGATGTAGAAGACTTCTTCAAATATATTTACGGATTAATACAGTTGATATCTAATAAATCTTGAGATCAACTTTCAAGGAGTGTAAAATATTTCATTGAATATTTAATTTTTTCATATAAAAAATTGTTACGTTAGAATAAACTACTATTTGAGATAGTTGAGATGAGTAATATCTATAATGAAAGATCTTATTACCCTTCATATCAAATTTTCTATTTAAAATTTAAAATTTAAGATTGAATAACTACTTTCCAATTTTTACTATATAATACATCAACTTATTTTTTATTATTTTTTTCTCTTTTATTATTTTTTTATTTTTATTATCCAATTTATTATGTATTTCATTCCTTAATTTAAATAAATATTATTTATAGATCTAAATTTGTGGATAGGATAAATTTTTTTATATAAAAATTAAAATTTAAGATAAATTTTATATTTAAAAATGTTGCAGAGCGACGGAGGAGATTTGATAGAGCGGTGGGAATTGGTGCGGCGGCTCGGGAGGCGGGTGAAGCCCTTGGAGCGGGCGGGGGTGTTGGGTGTCTTCATCGCGAGCGCCGCCCTAATATTCGTCGCTCTTCTTTGTGCCGTTTGTTCCGATCACTACGAGGGATTGGTTCGAGGGGCAGAGCGTGGCGGCGGAGGAGGTGGGGAGTGTGATTGGTTCGAGGGGAAGTAGGTGTGGGATGAGTCGTACAATCTGTACGAGTCGGCCTCTCCTGCCCGTTCTTGGACGAGGGTTTCCGCTGCTCGGAGAACGGGAGGCCTGACCGGATGTACACCAAGTGGCGGTGGCTGTCCGCTCGCTGCCATCTTCCGAGGTCAGCCATGTCCTTTACAACCCTAAAAATGTCATCTTCTTCTTGAGCTTTGTGCATGTTCCATTTTTTCCCTAAGATAACCATAAAAAATTTACTATGTGCCTCTGTTAATTAGAGGATTCACAGACAATCTAACTTCTATCATGTCCTTGTTCTCATATCAGTTCTTCATCTTAGCTCTGTTTAAATGTTCTTAATTATCGGAAGCAATATCATCAAGTTGGGATGTCAAAGAAATGTTCCCATCTATCAGGATATAATATTGCTTTATTACATGGTTGTGAAACACTTGGTATTCATTTATACCAATCAAAAGTTGGAAAGCAATGGTTTGAAGAAGGTGAGTTTATACTTAGCCAGCAGTTGAGTAGACGTCCCTACATTTGGTTTCACTTATCATGCTAGTTTTCCTTTTTCATTCTAGTGACATCCTAGTTTAGCTCTACCTGTAGTGGTCGACACCTATAACTTGAAATCGATAAACCAAGAACCAATTCAAACTGAAAGATTCAGTTTAATAGTTTGAGTTTGTTTTCAATTTGCATCAAGGTATAATTCTCCCTATCAATTTGGTTTCAGTTTGAGCCTATACAATATATTAAAGTTTCTACAACAGTATATGTACGTGTGTGTGTGTGTGTGTGTATATATATATATATATAAATTAGTATGCTAATTTATATGATTCTTTATTCTTATTTATTTGTTATGTTCACTAGTTAATATGACTCTTAAATGACAATAAATTTTAGAGTTATTCTCTATAGATATATTGCTTTGAAATTGTTTTTAATTGGTTTTTGGTTCGTATTTATTTATTTTATGGCTTCAAATTGAACTAAACTGGAAATATTGATTTGGTTTTTATGGCTTTAAATTGAACTAAACCGAAAATATTGATTTGGTTTGAAGCCGAACCAAAATTGTTTCATTTTAGTTTCAGTTTGTACTTTTCAAATTGAAACACTTTGGTTTGGTTTCGAGTTTTCCCCAACAAACCAATAAACCGAGATGTTCCCACTCATATTCACAGGAAGAATTAAGGGCTAATAAAGAGGGTCTATAAGTTTAGATGGATGTGCTATTATTAACGTGGGCATATATATATTTCAGTAATTGGATCCATCATGTTTACTGTTAAGTTCTTACATTATTATAATTTGTGGTAATCTAGATAATGTCGTTTTTCTCATGTGTTAATGTTGCGGTTCAGATACATTAGGCCAGAATTGCATTCTCTATGTGATACTTTTGAACTTGGATTTAATTGCAATGACTTTTGTAATTATAGAAGTGATTATCTTCTAACTTCCCTCTATTTTACTCTTCATAAATGTTGTGTACATCGCCTCTGAAATTACAGACAACCTGTTTTTGACCTTCTTGTTGGAATAAAAATAAGTAAATGAGTAGATTAACTTCCTCATCCGAAATTCTGAGCAATCATGTAGTGCTTTAATGTTGTATGTTACTATGTTTCAAATCTGTATCGTTGAGACATCAATTCACAAACTAAAGTAGTTTTGGGTTTCATGAAGAAAGGATCTAGAGTTATAGAAACGACATTGTTACATATCTAAACATTTCTAAATTCCTTCTATCATACTTGTTTGTCCAGATTTGATTTCAGAAATATGCTAGACAAGCTAAGGAACAGAAGACTAGTATTTGTAGGTGATTCAATTGGAAGGAATCAGTGGGAGTCTCTCCTGTGCATGCTCTCTATGGCTGTTCTAAACAAGAGCTCAATCTATGAAGTAAATAGAAGTCCGATAACAAAGCATACGGGTTTTCTCGTGTTCAAATTTGAGGAGTATAACTGCACCGTGGAGTATTATAGATCACCTGGCACACCAAGAAAAGTGGAGACAACTCTGAGACTGGACAAGTTGGATCAGACATCAAATAGATGGAAAGATGCTTATATTCTCATTTTCAACACCGGGCACTGGTGGAACTACGAGAAGACCATAAGAGAGTAAGAATTTAACCAACTGCATCTTAACTAGAGTATAATTTGGTTTCTTGTTTCTACCATCATCCATATTTTTAAGCATTAGCAATAATGTCCCATTAACCCCTGTTCCTGCAGTATCGTTCATACATTGTGACTTTTTTTAGTAGGTGTGCGTAAAACATAAGTGTCTAGAATCTTTTCTGACCCAATTTTTTTTTTGATAAATTGGTATTATTTTGACTTGTTGAACTAGTAAATAATGGGTAATTGTTTGTACCAACTTGCAAATTGGACAGCCAATTCTTAATAGCATGAATTTGTTAATAAATAGCCTAAATTTTGAGACTTGTAAAAAATATTACCAAGATGGATGATTGTAAGGAATGTTTGCATTCACTTTTAGATTTGTATAATTATACTCACTCAGATGTCTTTTTGTCCAAATGTTAATTTCTACACATAGCAAATGTGTGCAACTCTATTTCGTACTAAAATGCCATCTAGGTAACTTCTAAAAAAATTCAAGATGCTAAATTTTGTAATAATTAGACTAGTTTTAGCTATTAATTTTTAGTCCTACACGACATCTGAAAGATAAAATCATTTGGATTAGTCATATGTGCAAATTAACAATTGCTTGGTTGATAAGATAACAAATGAATAGAATTGATGATTACAAAAGTTCTTTCACATAATTTTGATCATACTTTGTTGCAAATCTCAAATTTTAGTTCATTTTAAACAATTACTCCTTTCTTTCAATGCCTCGAAGGGTACTTATTCTTGTCAATTTGCTGTGAGAAGTCTTGACAAATACACAAGCTTGTGTATATTTTTGTCCAATTAAGGAATGATTTTCTGAGGATTATGCTAATTTTTGTACTATCAGCTTCATTATGGCATAATCAAAAGCATCCCAAATTCTAATCTTATCAGGGGTTGCTATTTTCGAGAAGGGAAACATGCGAAGATGGAGATGACCGTGGGTGATGCATACCAATGATCAATTCTTGCCTTGTTCCAGTGGGTTCACAAAAAAGTCGTGAGTAGTAAAACACAAGTCATCTTCCGATCTTATGCTCCTGTACATTTCAGGTACTCAACTAACTACTTAGTGTCGTTAACTCATGTTTCTTTTCTTAAGCAGCAGCAGCACATGCCATATAACTGTTTTTACCGTACATAAGTTCGAAGGCAAATTATTGTCGATCGATTCTTATCGTTCGTAAAATGCTACACGACTTTGTGTAGAGGCGGCGACTGGAGAACAGGAGGGACTTGTCACGTAGTGACCCTATCTGATTTTAGACCCCAGCAATCCCTGAAACAATAGTCACATTTCCTGAATCCATTCTGGAATATTACACTGGAGAATTCTACTGCAACTGATGGACTAGAAATCGATCTGCTAAATGTGACACGGATGACGACGGCCTCCAGGAAAGATGAACATTGATGGATATACTACCTTGGTTCCTCGTGCCTATCTCTTCAGAGTCAGGACTGCAACCATTGGTGCTTACCAGGTGTTCCAGATGCATGGAATGAACTGCTCTATGCCCTCTTCATGGACCGGGAATCATTGCGGCATCACAATGCAACCTTTGTTGGTAACACGAGAGTAAAGCTAAGGCAGTAAGGTTTCAGGTAATCGTTTGGGGACTCGATGAAGACGGAGCTGCGATCGATGGAACTCACTGATTATATCAATCTTGGGCTATCAATCAAAGGTAAATATCAAAAATGGGCAATCAATACTTTTCATTTATAGGAAAAAGGCTGTTGTTTCCATTTTCTCAGGAAATTATACAACAAGATTAGCTCTTGCTGCTGAGCTTATTGAAGTCTTTAAACAAAATATCTAAGCTGACAAAAAAGAAAATTACTAATTTTTAATTTATTTTTAAATTTTCTTTAGATTAGATTCTTTGTAAGAGATTTTTAATCTTTCCATGTTAATCATCTTCTATTTAATATAATTTTCTCTTTCTTGATATGTGATTGCTTAACCTCCATGATACATAAAGTGCCGTGTCGTATGATATTAGTTTATTTTTTATTTTTGATAATCGAGGTGCCTGACTAATCTATAGAATGTGTTCATGATTTAGATCGGGCTCATGTGGAAAATATTTCTTTTTTAATTTGCTCCTTGCGCTTATTTTTTTTTTTAAATTTTAAATGAGTTCAGTTGAGTCAAACATGATTTATTTAAGTTTATTTGTTAGGAAAAAAAAAAATCAGAAGGGCTTATTCACGTTTGATGTTAGTTGAGCAAGAAGTTCTATGTTCAAGCTAATTTATTATAAAAAAAATGTTAATAAGTGTTTATTTTCATAATATTAATTTCATAAGCTAAGGCATTGTCACGTTGGTAAACCAATAAAAATTTCATAAAGAGGGGAATGAAATTGATTTCTTTCAAAATGGCGTATCCCGGGAAAAAAACATGGCAAATTCTAATGAGCCATTCATGCCTCTATTTGCCCAATACTATACTAGCTTTGTGCCACTGCATCGTTCTTCTCATTTATCTAAAAGAATGAAAAAGAAAGAAAAAGATCGAGATTGCAATCGCGCCAGACATTTCTACAGATTATAGATCACAAAACAGAGAGGAAGAGCTGAGGGTAAGGATATAAACGGATAAACTCGAGGTTGCATTAACCATTACTCTTCCTCGTCCAGGAATGTTGATGCTGCGAAATGGTCATTGAGTTGAATGCCAAGTGAATATCCTCCAGCGCTCCGAGAATTCTTTCGAGATCATTCTTGGCAGCAGCTATCGCCTTCGACAGTCAAGAAACTCCTGTCCAATCCCATTCTATATTCTCCGCCTAGCTGACATGTAAGTATGGCAACTGAGGAGGTTCATAACATACCCTATTAGCCCAGAGATTGGCAAGCTTCACAAAATAGCATTTCTCATGCCATTGCTCCATTTTCAGGTCTGTCGCATTGAAAAAGAAGATGAGTCAAGAGAAAGTAAATCGGACAAACAGCAAAATGAGTTGAGAATCATCTGCAAAGCACCTTTTAGTTCTTCTGTGGACAATAAGGATATTCTGCAAATCTTTTTGCCTTCAGAAAATGAATGGCGTGAGAGATCAAGCTCATGAATGATCTTAATGGATGCAAGGAGTGTTTTGGCTAGACGAGCATGTTCGACATTGTGGGACTCAGAAATGGTTTTAACAGCTTCTTCGAGTCCGTACAGAGTCCATGCCTCAGCACACTTGTCCAAGCTAGCTAATAACTTGCTCGAGTAGTTGCCTTGGTTTAATAGTAACCAAGGCTTATAGACTTTCAATGAAGCTCCTAGTACTTCCGCAACTCTATGAATCTCTCCTAGGGCGATGAAATAGTTCGATTCTGCAGGGTAGAAGTTTTTATCATGGGAAAGTTATTAGTGAGAGCAAACCTGCAAATTATGTTGATCTATATACAGCTAAAAGTTCCATCTGTACCATATTTAATTTCAGGAAGCAAGGAATCATACCTTGACTTAATATTTGCGCAAAGGCTTGTGATTGAACCGACTCTTGCCATATTGTGGCACCATGCAACAACTCTTCAACACAAGCCGCAGCCATGTCAGACCATGCATGAATATAAGCTTTTTGTTCCTCCAAGGATGCTAACAGCAGACTATGGAGAACCGAGGAGGTATGTTCAAGAAATTTGATTGCTGCACTTAAGTTTTTCCCTGCCTGCTTGACGAAAAATAGTTATGAAATAGTGTTCTTAGTCTTTAAGCATCATGGGTAAAATATATATGTAATCTAACTTCCCAAACTATTAGTATGAGAATGGTTTTTTCTTTCGAGTTTCCATTATCATTCTTGAAAAGTTCATTTCATAGAGAAAAGGAAACTAAATTGAATCTGCAAATCCCATTAAGGGACAAGATAGACTTCCCGAGCAAATGATCATCAGTAATAAAGGCCATAACAATTAGATTCTATCAATGTTTGGCTAATTGTGAAATGAAAAAATATATATCATGTAATCCAACTCCAAAACAGAAACAAATCAATGGATATATTTTCTACTTTTGTATGCATAATGCGGTTACAGGTGTGCTTACTGAAATTATTCTTTCTGACAGGTGATATTCTTGCTCAAAAGCTTGCAAGTTCAGTTCTTCTAAAGCTTTAAGCAGTTGACTAACACATTGTTCCATTGATCGTTGCTTTCCCACACTAGCATTTCCAGAACCCTTGGCTTCCTCTAGTTTCTTATAAACTTCCTGAAGAAACGAGGAAACAAAAATCAAAACTCAAATTTGTCGAAAGTATAATAAATTGCTCAAGGATGGAAATGCATAATACTCGTGGAGTTTTTTAAAAAAGAAAAAACACTCTCACATAATTATTTAATTCACCTTGATTTCCTCATTTATTTCTGCTGCTTTTACTCGATCACCAGAAAGAGAAGCAACATCATAGGATTTCTGAAATGATTAGCATTACAGTTAATGAGCATACTAAAAAAGCATAGAAGGAGATATGCTAGCATTTACCTTCATATCATCAAGATGGCAATTCAATAAGGATATTGATTCGTCTTTCAATCTGCAGTAAAAATCTACGACAGAATTGAAGGTAAACTCATCTGGATTTCTTTGATATATCTCACTTTCATTCTCTGTGGCTTCAGTTGCGAAAACTGTTTTGTCATTGCCAACATCAATGAACATATCATGAGTGTTTTTGTTCACTTCATGAATTGGAACAGAAATTGTATCCTTGGTTGTGTTCGCTACAATATCGAGCTCAAAAGAAAATTCATCTTGATGACTCAAAGGCCTTTCATAGGTTTCTTTTTTGAAGTTAGTATAGGATTGAATTGGCTGGTCAACAGCTTCCCAGATGCTACCATTAGCCTGAAAATTACAAAACAAAGAAGGTAGGTCTTGCCAAATGTTGGCGCTTAAGTAATTATACTAAACTATACTTCCATATGCAAACGTGAGCAATGATGGTGTTTAAGCATTAATATGTGCAATTATTATGCACCAGTTTTTATTATCTTTGTTAGGATCATAAATTTAAGCATAGGGTTGGGCAATGGATGTTAAAAATTCATTTTAAGCTGGAAAAGGAAGGGTCATCTAAGACACACAAAAAAGTAGTAAAAGAAACCAGTGAGGTAGGTAACTAAATGAAGGTTAGATCTAGCAAGTTAAAGAGTCAGACCAATGGCAAAATCCTATAGGAGAAGCATTCTTCTAATAAAAAATTACAAAGTTACTTTATACATCAACGGGCATCACCGCAATGTTTAATGCATTCTGATTATGCCATTATGGAACTAATTAAATAAACTATATCAAGGACAATTTTGCAAAAGGTGAAATCCGCCAACTTGGCGGCCTCCCACGACTGCCCCACACCAATGGGAGGAAGTAAATCAGGTACCGCGTAGGCCCCCATGTGGGAGGGTATTTTCACGGTTTTTGCCGAGATTCGACCTTGCTCAATATTGCAAGTCTACCACATGGTTATCGGTTGGGCTACACCCTAGGGGCAACTATATCAAGGAAAAGGAATGAATGGAGGTGGTCAGATACGTATGTGCACACAAACATAGTTGTCTTATACTAATATTGGGTTTTTGATATGCAAAGTAGAAAGCGTATCCCACTCTAGCCCTCTCAAGATGGGTTTGCAGCTGTTATGGGTAACAATGAGTATTCATATCCCAACGTGCATGTTTTACAAATTCAAGCAGTGATAAGAGGTTTTTTATTTTTTCCCAAGGTAAAAATGGCTGAAGCCACTCTTTTCCTGAGGTAACAAAATCAAATATCATTACATTAGAGGCAGAGAGAAGGTTCTTTATCAACTATAAAGTCTACATACAAACAATGAAAGATTGAGAAGATAAGGATGCTCGAGCAAAACCACTACAAACAAGGTTTTAGAATAGGTGATGATACAAAGATTAGTGGTATGAACCTTAATCGCATTGGTGGATTCTAGGACCTTTAATTGAGCATTTTTAATCTGCAGTTTTTCACCATTCTGAACAAGGAAATCACAGTAAATATACTATACTACCAAAAACCATAATTATCTTGAACACCGATGTGGCAGGTAGATAGAGGGATAGCCGAATAACCTGTTGTTCTGAAGTTATTGTGGCTGTACTCTCAGGAAAACCGTTATTGAATTCCCAGGCTTCATTGCTAAAAAACCAATGAACTCCATTTTTTGAATTGCTTATTTTATGTTGAACATTCACATTCTTGTCACTGAATTTGGTACTCTCTCCCCCATTACTGTCGACACCAGTCTGACCATTTGCTTCCTGATAATCACCCAATTCTTAGCTTCATAGCATAATTGTAACATCACAATTAAATATAAAAAAGAACGGGGAAAAAAGTTAAACCCTTCAAATCTCAGACAACTGTGCCCCCATTCAGATCTCAAAAATATCAAATGTCTCAATTTAGCCCCAGAAGTTTCAAATTTCTCAAATTGACTCCTAAAGTTTTAAATGGTGTCCCAATCAACCTCAACACATAACATCCAATATTATCTAAAATCTAGATAGAAATTCTCACTGGATTATTGAGGATGAGAATTTTCATTGGTAAAATATTTGTCTTTTTCTCTTTCTAACTTAGCTAGAATTTTTTTTAAGAGATCATAAATATAACACCTTAGTTAATGTTCCCGACTGAGAAACCCTAAACTTCTGAGGAACCTAATTGACCAATAAGGTGGCCGCGACAAGACAAGAGATGCAAATCATAAGGAACGATCAACCCGATCATGTTAATTCATGTTCTCTAATCTGATTTCTTGTTAAGTTGCACCACCTCGTCAACGATATGGTGATATGGAATTCATCTCATATCTAAAGACAACAAAAATTATTTTATCCTTACAATTTTCACCCACTAGAGGGGTAGATGGTTATCTGGCCAAGAATTTAGATGGTACTTGCTGTTGTTGCGTGATTCATGTAATTTGAGCTAAACTGTTATATATTTCATACATTCCCACACGTCAAATTAAGACATTGAAATTTTTACAGATTTGATAGTAAGCCAACTTGAAACAATTGAAACTTCAGGGTTCAAAGTTTTGAACTTCAGTTGCCAAACTAAAAAGTTCTTGTAAAAAAATGTCAGAATGGATGAAGCAGTCACTTTTTTTGGTCATACATGGGATGATATTCGTTGGGATGCTGAACTGCTTCTGAAAACGAGCAGCAGCACGCAGGCACTTATTTCTTCAAAAGATAGAGGGAGAGACCAAATTTGACATATATTCTTAGCAAAGATTTCAAATTTATAGTGATTAGAGCTGAACAATCAAGATAGCAGACGTTACTGACCTTTAAGCTCTCTAGATATTTCCGTGGTGGCTAAACAGAGGAAACTAAACAAGATAGAGAGGTGAAAGGCAGAGGAGGGGCTTCATAGTTATTAATTACCTCGACATTGCCAAAATCCAAAGCTGCAGTTGTGTCGAACCCAAACTTCTCATCTTCCTGAGAAACATAGAGGCGACAAAGACATTCAGATCGAATGAAAGAACAATCGTATGTCACCGTATACCTCAAACCTCCGCGATCCACCCTATAATCAATAGAACCATCACCTTGAGCGTGGAATTGGGAGAGGAAGAGGCCTCCTTGAATTCCCAGGAGCTCTCGTCTGAATCTTCCTCCTTCGCCTCCCCCAAAGAAGAGCCGGTCTTCTGACCGCCCTCCGGTTGCGGAGCCTGTCCATAGAGACTGGTGATCAGATCCTTCAGCTCTCCACCAACGACGACTCCCTTCCGATCCTTGGCCGGACCCGAAGAAGAGAAAGAAGGCGAGAAGATAACGGGCGGCTCGATAGTCTGAGGCTCGTCCGCCTCCTCCTCCCCGAAGATCGAGAGCGGCAGCGCCCCTCTGGGTTTCTCCCACAGCTTAGCCCCCTTAGATGGCATCTTGTCGCCGGGCGCGGGGTCGGAAGGGAATGCATCGAAGATGGACGGCGGAGGGGAGGGGGATCCGACCGGGCCATTGGATCCCATCGGGCTAACCATGAAATCGCCCCAATCGTCATCATCATCATCCTGCTGCGGTCGGGATGGAAAAGGGTGATTCACGGAGGCGACCTTGAAGTCGCCGAAGCCGCCGTCGTCGTCGTCGAAAGAGAGGAAGTGGCCAGGGCTGGTGGTTCCTTGGATCCCCGGCATGGCGACGACGGCGGCGGGAGGCGGAGGAAGGGGATCGATGAGCTGTTGTTATGCCTCTTTTGGGGGAGGAGGAGGAGCAGCAAACCAAGAAATTGGTGGCGTCCGGTTCGATTTGTGGAGCGGCCATAATTGACGGGAAACAAGAATGAGCTGGCCGTCGTCGACGGGCCCACGCCATTGTGGACGACAACGAAAGCCCACCGCCACCCACGCCGACACTTTTCTAATATTGTCAAACCCGGTCCAATTGGAGCCGGTCGGGCGATTCGGCTTGTGACTGAACCAGCTCAAAATCCGGTTCACAGCACCACCTATTACGGGTTCGAAAACCTATTGACCCGATCCTATAAACAAGAGCCACAGATCATAAAGCATACATTATTAGATACTACTTATAACAAGTTAATGTTGAAAGAAATAAATACGATATTTGCAGGAAATGATCAAATTGAAAATAAAAAAATAAATATATATATATAAGGAGATTATAATTCAATGAACATGTTTCTAGATTACCTAACAACCCATAGCTCTAGTGATTTTGCTCTCCATACAACAAACAATCTCAATTCCTTTGCGATTGATACAAAATTCACAAAAATGATAGAGAGCTCAAATTAACCTTTGTGCGGTGCTTGACCAACCATTTTGTGCTAAAAAATTGTTAGCTGCTCGATTAGCGGCAATTCCTAAGCTAGCCGCATTTTAGCAGTCCACAGCTTATCCTCCTCATCTCCATCGAGGAGGTAAATAAAATTTACAAAAGTCGATAATGGCTAACAAAAAAGTGACCATCTCGCCACAGCTCTTACTCCTCGTAAATTACTTTTTTGCCGCTCTCTTAGGTTACAATGCTGAGAAGTTTGAAGTTTCCTCAAGTGCTTTGCTCTTGTCACCGGCCAGGTCGAGACCAGAGCTCCTTTGATTCCAATTGCGATATAGGTCATTTGAAAATGCTTAATATGTCCTGTGCAATCCGATATTGAGATCAGATGATATGGATGTGAGAAGGGGAAGAGATTGGTGCCACACGGCTTTGAAAACTCGCTTTTGATGTGCTTTGACTGACTGGGAAGGTCTGCTTGCATTGTATCTGATATCGAAGATGTGTATTACAGGATCTGCGGAACCAGAGGATAGATAGAGACCATCAGGAGACCATGCCTGGTTGATCAGAGCAGATTGGGATTCACTGGTTTCCTGCTTCCACCCAAATGTATGAAGTTCTGTCTGCCTCAATCGCATATCAAACAAAGTAAGTTGTTTCCCAGGTTCCCTGGAAGGTAGTATTATGGTGTCAACTGTTATAAACAAATACCACTGGTAGAAGACCCCTAATAAAAACAGATTAAACATAATTTCTACACGAAAAGCTATGTATCAAGCAACATTTCAGATATAGAAAAATCAAGGAAAAGCTCAAAAGTTCTCATAAAATGTGGGAGATTTATCAGTGAAAACATAATTTCTATAAACATAAATTTCTTGCCCAGTTGACTGTCACCAGTTCCAATAAACATGAAACATACACCAGAATTTGCACCTACATTAACATCATAGAGCTTTAAAAAAGGCTTGAAAGATTGATCTAGCCATATCTCATAATAGATAATGTTGGCCTGGCCAGACAAATTTGTGAGGATTAGCAATTGTAATGAAAGGATAAGGAGAGATCAATTTGGATGAGCCATAAATAAATAAAATATGGTCATATAATTTGATTTTTGCCCAAAAGCAATATTGTTGGCTTAGCCTGCTCACTGATCAACTTATCTTGATCCTGTTCCATATTTGACTAAATAATAATAGTTAATTCTGTTCCTGATCACAAGGAAACCGGTTTATTAGCAAGTGTGTGAAGAAGGTACTCCTAGCAAGGACAAAATGGCAATTGAATTTTAGCACAAGATCCTAGCGAGTCAAGTCAAGTATGCCAGTTGTTTTCATCAGTATTAGCAATTAGCTGATGGATTGAACATAATTTAATAAAATTACACAGGCAGAGAAGATTCAACACCCATGAAAAGCTTAAATTACCACAACAAATACTTGGACGGTGAGAAGTCCTTCCCTAGCAGCCCTCAACTTTAAACCAGTTACATTATTACAGATATGATTACTCAGTATGTACAACCAATGAGAAGCATAGGAAGGGATGAGGATAGAAAAGGCAGGGGATGACTTACGGGTAGCAACTTGGGCCAATTAGACTGTGACATCCTGACACCTATTGTTACTTGTAGCAACTTCTGCTGCCCAATAGGAGTTTGTCACTGACAACTGGAAAAGTAATAGCCAGTAACAGCTCCGAAGGTAACTACATATATCCCTGAAGATGATAAATAGACATTTGACATCTCACTCACCGCTCTCGTCTGACTTAGATTCAAAAGTCTTGCAGGTTCCTATGTTGGTAAAGGGCACTTTTTGAAGGAACTTGATTTGTCCAAGTCAGCAAGAAGTAGTTCAGCTGAAGTGGAAGGAAGAACATCAACCAAACAAAGATTAAGGCACCAAAAGAATTTTGGGCAATACAAGATCACTGTCTGAAGCACTTTGATAATATTGCAAAATTGACCCTTAGTAGTGATGGAACTCAAGAGGTGGCAAAATATGCTCATGAGGAAGTTAGCCTTAGTTTCAAAGCCAACAATCTAGAAGACAATGCCCCAGATTATTACTAGCCTTGGTTAAAGAACAGACAGTCTAGTAGAAATCCCCAGATCTAATGCCTTTTTGAGAGGTAAAAGAGCATACTAAAATTAAGGAGCATTACAAAGTTTGAATCATTAAGATACAAGATCAGGCCTTTGAATTAAAATGCTAATGGATTCAAGGGAATAAACTGCAATGATGTTGAGATCAATAACATTAAAGATAACTCTTTTTGAAATGCACAAGCAACATGCTGTATTGCTAAACTATCATATGATATGTTGAGATCAATAACATTAAAGATAACTCTTTTTGAAAAGCACAAGCAACATGCTGTATTGCTGAACTATCATAAGATATTTGAAAGTATTTCTTTAGTATCAACCTTACCATAAGCTTATTTACTTACCCTGACTGCACCATGTACAAATTTAAGTCTGATGGGTTTGGAAGCACACTCATACATTTGCTTTCTATTTGATTTCTGAACTCAGACCTTCCTGTTGACAGATCGAAAGCAATGATCCTTTTGTCAGCACCAACAGATAGTATAGTCTTCTTCTGGTATAATCCAGCAACTCCTGTGACAGCAGAAGAATGCATGTGTGCATGCACTGTCTTGTGTTTCCATGAACTATCTACTTCTTGCCAAAGTATCACAGCATGGTCACTCCCACCAGTTATGAAACACGTATCAGCCCATGGCATAAATGTTATGCTATTTATGATGCCTTTGCGATGAGGTTTTTGATCCAAGAAGGTAACTTTTCTCTGTTCAAACATAATCAATGCAATCTATTGAGTATCAAGATTATATGTGCTTAATCCCTGTATCTAACATAAACAATTACAGAATTCTAAAGTAATTATTACATAATTCCACAAGAACATACTGAGCGTAAGCAATGATCAAACAATACAAAGAGAATTCAATAATAAAATTTCAGCAAGTAAAAAAATGCAACTTAATGAAGGTTCATGTACCAAGTGCCAAGCAGACAACCTACTACTAACAACCCATGCCATCTATTTCTGTGATACATCAAATAAATCAATTGAATATATCATGAAGATTATTAAAAAAGAGTCTTTTGCAGTTGATGCCATAATTTTCTCATGAGAAAAGGAACAATGTATACATAAAGACCTCATCGAAACAACACCATAAAATAAAGTCAGAAGTAAAATGCTCATCAGAAGCAGAAACAGCTCACACGGCAGTGAAATATTACTATTGGAGAAATTTACTCTAAATCATGCAACTGAACTAGGGGCAATCAACACTATCAGGTCTGAATAGTTTTTTTCCAAATTTCACTAAAATATAGTCAAAGTGAGTCTGGTTTCTGCCACTCTTCTCTTCTTCATAACTAGTATGATGATGAGTAACCGTCACATGCATCATAAAGTGGGTGAAATCTAAAGCTGGTCCACAAGTGGAATTTCCAATAAAACATGTGCAGCAGCACCTTATGAACTGATGCTTCTTTCCTGAAGCTTCGTAACAAAAGCTTTGGTGCTGCAAATGATCTGGCTAGTAAGAAACAGGAGATTGAAGTATTCACCAAAAAAAAAGGGAATTTTCAGATGTATATCTTCAAATTTACAATTTACTTATATTCCCTTCCTGATTAAGGTTCTTGTGTCCAGAGAGCAATAAAAGCAATTTACTTTCAGACATCATCATCAATTAAATCTTAAGTTCTATCCGGGGTTGTCTAAACTGATCTTATCCCTCCCTCGAACCCTATGCAGGCTTATATCACTAATAATATTAAAACTAATTAGAACACTTGCTATTACATCACCTAGAATTTTATTTGATCTTCCTCTTCATTTAGGAGGGGAGGTTTGGCGTAACGGTAAAGTTGCTATCGTGTAACCTAGAGATCACATGTTCGAGTCTCGGAAACGGTCTATTGCAAAGTAGGGTAAGGCTGTGTAGTGTGTACAATAGACCTCCTCGGGACCTCGTATTAACAGGAGTTTCATGCACCGGACTGCTCCCTTTCCTCTACTCCATACACCTTCCACCTAAATCAATTCAGCTCATCTAACTAGAGGATCCAGACTAACTTTTTTTAATAGCATTGGACCAAAACAACACGAGAAGCTTTGCCTATTTTGCATCATTTTGGATGGCGATGAGATGGGGCTTTCTTGGGGACCTCCTAGCCTACCCTTTGCACTTGGATAGATCCATATCTTAGAGTGGGTGAAGTCCTCCTGCAACAATTACCCGTGCAATATAGCCTAACCAAAGTATAATTAAAATCCAAAACAAAATATCACCATGCAAATTGTGAAAAAGAAAATTTATTATTGGATTATATAGCAAATATATCATTCTCATGATTGTGCAAATATCGCCATGTAAATTTAATCAACAAATTCAAAAGAAAATCTACACACACACCCGGAAGTGATCTCCGAGAGTGAGTCTTAGTCGGGGTGCCCAAATCACTTCCGGGCGCCATGACTTACTCGCGCAGCAGCGTCACAAAAGCGAGGTGCGCAGGGTATCATCTCTCTCTCTCTCTCTCTCGATATATATATATAACAAAATGACACAAAAATGGTACAAAACACTGCTTTTAGCACCTAGACAATAAGCAAAATTTGTAGTAGGACTAACCTACATAAAATATACACAAGGTGCTTCATGTTTTCATACGCTATGTAGCTTTGATAAGTGTTTTTAAAAACCTCATAAAAATATATTTATTCCTTAGATCAGTGAAAAAGGACAAAAGCCTACCTGAAAGAATTCGTTTTACTTCTCTTACCTATGATTTGGTTTATAACACTTCATCTATTTTCTTTTAATAAATTAATCACATTTTCAACATCAATAATCACTTGTGATTTGGGGTGATTTTTATATAGGGAAATACCAAGGTGAAATATAAGACATTACTGAGAGGAAACAAGATCTACTGGCTACCATTCTAAAATACCCACTCCTCTCTATTTAAGGTAGAGATGAACAATTAAGATCATGACATTGGCAACAAACGTGAATGCAATGAGCTGAAATGTCTAACAAAAGGCTGCCACTAGGTTTGAAGCATCATGTACACAGCCTTCTTTTTCTAACTTCATGAAACTGAGTTTGAAGTGTTTGGTTAAGAAGGGTTCAATGGTGGAGAAAGATTCATGAAACTGAGTTTTAAGTGTTTGACTGTTTGTAGAATTGGCTCTACACTGCAAAGAGATGCATAGAGCGAAAAGGCAAGATTTGGGGAGATCGTTGGTAATTTGCCATTTCAAGTGGCCTCTACCATGCTATAGTAGACGAGATTCATGTAGCCACCACAAATATTTGGAGATACTAGTGTTTAACTGTTTGTTGTATTGGCTCTACATTGCGAAAAGATGCACAAAACAAAAGGCAAGATTTAGGGATATTGCTTGTAATTTTCATTTAAAGTGGCTTCCCATGCTACAATAGCTAAGAATTCTCAAGAACAAAGGCATATAGGAAAAGCAATCCATAGCCCTCAGCTGCTAAAAACATCAGACCAAAAACTCGCTAAAATAAAATGTATTTGAAAAGCAAGGCTTTCGCTCTAGACTGCCATAAATATTATTGTGGCTGCTTTCTAGAACATGTGCCAATGACTGTTATGTCTTTCAGGGAATTGTGCAAGAAAGCTGACACATGCATGATTATTATATACAAATATTAATAAGTGCAACTCACTGAATGTTGGGTTCACTCATTACTCTAGAGTGTAAAAGAAACCTCTTGTGAAAAATTAAAACTTTTTAAGAATAAAACAAAACCAGGGACATTGAGCGCCAAGAAAACTTGCGCCAAGAAAACTTGCGCCAAGAAAACTTACTTCTCGTGATGCATTCAAGTTTAAAATTGAGATCTGTGAGTCAGCACCATCAGCAGTGTAGGCAGCAAAGATACTATCTCCATTGGGATGCCATGCCATATCTTCAGGCCATCTCCGTTGCTTTGGTGATAAACAATCCACAGTGCTTAGCAATGAGGCACTGGATCTGAAATAAAGAATTGAGCAGTTAATCCACAAACTTTGAGAGAGAGGGTCAGATTTTGTTTAGATAGGACTTCAACTCTTCAAGGAACAGTGAGGTTACAAATATACGTTTCATTTTGGCTTGCACAACAGAGATTCAATTTTGGAGTTAGGAAAATTCAACAGGCTCAATAATTCATCCATAAAAAAAAAAAAAGGGAAGCCCGGTGCACGAAGCTCTCGCCATGCGGGGTCCAGGGAAGGATCCGCAGCCTTACCCTGCTTTTTGCAAGAGGCTGTTTCCATGATTCGAACCCGTGACCTTTTGGTCACATGACAACAACTTTACCGTTGCACCAAGACTCCCCTTCAATAATTCATCCATAAGTGTGGGGAAAATATTGAGAAGGTGGAACTTTACCCTTTTCCTTGCAACTGCCATAAATTTACAATTCCATCCAATGCACTGCACAGCACCATCAAAGTGAATTAGCAGCAGTTAAGAAACTAAATTAGAATTGATAGCCTTTGAGTTCAGAAGTAGACACATGCATCTTTAACAGAAACGAAACAAGAGAATAAAAGATGAATAGGATCTATAGAGCGTGGAGAAAATATACAGAGGATTGCTGAATAATTTGTAGTACTCTGTTAAGAGAATACCACCATCCATCTCAACAGATCATTGGGGAAGGTGGAACTCTTGAACAGTTTGCATTATGCTCTAGCAAAGTTTGTTCAACTTACCAGACCTATCCTAATTTTGTTGGCTGATCTTAAACTTGTACGGATTGATTGAAAGGCTAAATGAAATCGAAGTCATTTTGCATGAAGAAAAATTATTTTAAAAGAAAATTTGGATTTATCCCTCCATAATTTGGACAGTAAAAGTGGAAGTCCAAAACAAAGAGAGATTTCAATAGTTTGTAGGTGACTGTTTTTCTGCTTGAAGAAATTCTCGAGACACTGGCAATTAAGGAAAAACTACACAGCAGTGTGCAGGCAACAAATCCTGATGCCCTTGTAGTGTTGGTTATTTAAAGAACTAGTGAACATTGCAAGAATAACTAGATTCTTAAGAGTCTGATTACTACACTAACTTTAATGCTAAACCACTAAACATTAATTTTTATTTTTAATAATTTATCACAAGAAATTGAAGAATTTGATTGAACGATTTTTATCCTTGATTTCCCAATTGTCATGGGAAAAGTTGGTCAACGTATAACTAAAATTTAAATTTGAAATACACCATATATGACTAGGATGAGAATCAACATGAAGGTTATACCCGAATAAAATTTTCTAAAGTGCTATGCGGTATTACTGATACAGTAATATAAAGATTTATGCCAGTGGCAAATTCATATTAAATGTTATAGCATAAAAATAATACAATAACAACCAAGCCTTATCCCACTAGGTGGGGTCGGCTACAATACTTATAGAAAATGTAATGTTGTATAAGTGTCAACTACAATAAAAAGAAATAAGGGTATTAACATAGAGAATAGCAGTCTCTAGTCATTAAATTTTTTAAAATGGTAAATCAAACAAGGAAAGATAAATCACTGTGGAAATATATCATATGCAAGGTGGTGGTTTAGAACCTTGACACAACTGTTAATTTGTCATGCATTGCAAACACTGAAAGCACAAGCCGCAGTTGCTTATTATAAAAGTTTAATCAGCAAACATCTGCATGCTTCTCTACTACCTGGTGATAAAGAGGTGATCATTCACAGGGCACACCTCAAGGCATCTCAGTTTCCTCTTATGATGACTGGAAATGATGGTGCCAGCTTGGAATCTAATTGTGCAAGGAGAAGAAGAAGATCGTATGATTGGGATCAAATCCTTGTGATCTTTCTGCTCTGCCAAGTTTAAACGGAGGAATTTTGAGAGAAGGAATAAAGAAGAGTGTTGCTACTACGAGTAAAAAACTAACCACGATGGAACAAATGAAAGAGGTACAGAGATCATTTTATGGTTACCAAATTTCCTCTTCGTGGTCTTTTCTTGAGATCTCACAGGTGAGCCACCGTTTGACTGAGCAGAAGACGAGGGATTCGTCCGGCTACCAGCAGCAGCGGGTGTCTTCAATTCCGTCTTCCCACTCCGTCCGCCTCTGGAATCTGCAGCTATGGAAGCTGTAGGTTTGGGGTTATGAGGAGGGATTATAAGCTGAGGCCGCAGCGGCTGCTGCGCAGGCACGGGACGGTTCCGAATACCATCCAGGATGTTGTTTCTCGGGCTCGACTGTATCAGTCTATCTTCCTCTTTAACTGAGATGGCCGAGGCAGGGGAAGGAGCTTTAACCCTAAGGCGAATACGTGACAACTTGGCCTGGGAGTCGCCCAATCGCTTCTCTGCCTCCACGAGCTGCAGAACAACATCACCAAACGAACTTGAAGATCCGAATAAGAAAAATATAGGAAAGAAACAAAAATACTGAAATCAATCAATCGATTAGCGCGGAAAACCTGGGACTGGTAATGGTCGATCTTCTTCTTAATAATTTGGCATTCTTTGGTACGGTGCTCGATCAGGGCAACTAAAGCTTCCTCCTGCTCCTTCAACGAATCACCATCGTTGCCGCCGACTCCTCTCGACTCGTCGCCACTATTACCATTAACATCATCTCGCTTCGCTGCAAGAGTCTCTCCATTGAGCTCGATCGCCTCTTCTTCCAGCTTCGGCTTCTTGAGCAAGCGCGAGGAATCCATCGGAAGAGGACAGAAAGGGCAGAGGAAACGGAGGCGAGGCCGCTTTCAACCTTAACCTCTATCGCCGCACCTTCTCACGCCCTCGCTGCTCTCTCGTTTGAACCGGGCCGGGCGGTTTATATAGGGAGGGTAGAAGAGGAATGCAGAAAAATTATAAAATTACGTTTATTTTTTTAGAAAACTATAAATTTATTTAGGTTTTTTTAATGTTCATGACTGTAATTGTGTTAAATGTTTAAAAATATAAATTGTTTTTTAATAAATTTATACTTATATTTATATATTATTAAATAGTTGTAATGTAACTATATAATTTTATAAATGTGGGTTCAAAGATTTATTGTGCAAATTAAATTTATGTCTCTTGCTTTTATTATCATAAAAATACCTCATTTAAGAAAATATTCTCTTAATTTTTATAGATTTTTTTTTCATTTGGACAGTAATGTAGTAATTATGGTCAAAATTAATATAAGGTAAATTAAAATTACTTAATTTATGCACAATCTACGCTATGAAGTTAACCAATAGAATATTTATCTTATATGAAATTTAAATTTGATCTCTTATTTATTTTAAGTTAATTTTAAAATGACGAAGCAAATTGTAATATTTTGAACCATACGTAGAAAACTAAACATCTGTAAAGTATGGGGGGTCGGAACGAAATTTTCACCGTTTTTTTAAGGAAAAAGAGGCTTAACAAACCGCGATTCAACCGATGCCGGCCCTTGAAATAGGAGAAGGCGACGATTCCTCTTGGCGGACGAAGGACACGGCGTTCGCAGATCATCTCCGGGGGCGGCGTTCCGAGGCGGATCTCTTCCCTTTTCGGCGGCGCACTTATCAATAGGTTCGTTCGTCTTCTACCTCCAGCATTATTTTAAACAGTTTTTCTCGGCAAAAACATAGTTGGGATTTCGGTTAATTAGCTTTGAAAATGTACTTTTGAGAGATCCAGAATGAATAAGCCTGCAATATTTTAAACAGTTTGTCTCAGGAAACATAGTTCAGATCTTGGTTAATCAACTTTGAAAATCTACTTTTGAGAGGTTTAGAACGAATAAGATTCATGGAAGAAGGCTCTTTTACCATCTGTTCTAACTTTACCGTCCAGAATTCGATGTGGTTTTATCATACTGTTAGGGCTTGTTTGGATGTAAGAATAGAAAGTAAAACGGATAGAAATTGAGGATGGAACAAGATGGTTGAGACTTTATCATTCGTTTGGTTTTTGAGAAGTTAACATGGACACTGCTACTGTTGAGATGTTGAAGGCATGGGTGGTGTGGTTGTAGTTTTAATGTAGCCGGAGACAGATGCTGTTAGAGAATAGCGAGAAGTGTGATCGTTGTTTTTTTTTTTTTTTTTTTTTTTTATAATCAAGGCATGGGCCAGATCCTCTGATCATTTTTTGCGGTCTAGGGGATGGTCCCTTTGCATGTATGAATGATCCTCACCTATTTTATAAGTGGGGGTCATCTATCCCACTAATGCATGCAAAGGGATCATCTCTTGGACCGCAAAAAGCGGTCCAGAGGATCTGCTCTCTTCATAGACTTCTAGGTAGATAGTGAGCAGGGATCTTTTGGTCCACTTTTAGCGTACTAGTGTTGGGTTTTTCGGGCCGCGAAAATCGCTTTTTCGCGTCGCAGAAACCCCGAAACCCCCTAGCCATTGGATCCGTGCGAAGAAAACTTTCGAAAATACGAGTACGAGTTTCAAACTATGATCTACAGTAGATCTTTACCCTTGTTGCGTGCCCTTTTGCGTATCCCGCTCGTCCTCGGTACGCCGGATCTCGAAGTTGTCAATGTAGACAACTCTCTACACGTATCCACACGAACACACTAGGTGGAGGTGACCAAAAACCAAGGTGTGCTAGCACCTATGTGGTTCGGCCAAGGAAGGAGGAGAGGGAGAGCTTGAGAGGAAGAAGATGTAAAATTCCACACTTGAATGAATAATGAAAATCAATTCACACCCTATTCAAAATGTGGCCGGCCACTTTTCTCATGTGTAACTCCCCTCATTAATGCATTAAGTTGTCATCAAGGAGAGAATGTAACCTCCATGAGGTGGCACTCACTAGTAACTCCCATGAGGTGGCAACCATGATGATGATGTGGAGTAACATCATTAGTCCACATCAATGCCAACTCACCAATGAGGTGGCATAAAGTCAAGTCAAACTTGACTTTTAATCTTCCTCTCAAGTCAAGTCAAACTTGACCAAACCTCTTCCATGGTTGATCTAATCTAACCATTTGATTCAAGCCAATTTAATATATAATGAATCTAATTCATTAAATTAAATTGATTCAATGAGTCATAATCTAAATTAGACTCATTGAACACATGAATCAACTTGAGTCCAACTCAAGTTAGCCCAATTAGGATTACTCTTAATCCAATTTGATTCATCAAATGAATCTAATCCTCTTGGTTCATCATATGAACCTAATCTCCATCTAATTGTCCTTAGTGTGTGACCCTATAGGTTCTTGTAACGTTGGCAATGCCCTAAACCCATTTAGGAGCATAAGTAATGAGCGGTATCTAGCAACACATCATTACTACCCAAGTTACAAGAATGTCGAGATCCGACATCACCTTGTGACTACTAATTGTGACTCCTCACAAAATATGACAAGTGTCCTTCTATCCTAGACATCTAGATTGATCAATGTGAGGCATAGACCGTGTCATCCTCTGACCAATCTAAATCTTGAACTCCAAGTAGACTCACTAAATCAAATGAGCTCAATATCCTATATTGACTCATTTGGGCATGGCCATGCACTTCGTGGTCTCACTCTATCAAGAATACCGATGTCTCTCCCGTCATATAGGAGGATAGATCCCATCTACATCACTCACATCCCTCTGCATAATTTGTTATATACCCAGAATCGCCTTTATAGTCCACCCGATTACGGGTGACGTTTGATGAAACAAAGTACATAACTCCTTATGTAGGGATCTGGTGACTTCAGGTCTAAGGACTAGTAGTCATACTAATAGCCACATGAGAAAATATATGACACTCATATAACGATCCATGATACTTTCTCATGGCGGGTCATTCAGTATACATTCTCTAATGTATACCCATGTGTCAACTTGATATCTCTATATCCATGACTTGTGAGATCAAGTCATCGAGTTGACCTACATGCTAGTCTTATTGCATTAACATTGTCCCTGAATGTTAATACTCGACTAGGAATGATTAAGAGTAGTATTCCCTATATCATCTCACTATCGGTTCAACTAACCGATTGATATAGGTGAGAACCGTCTACTCAAGGACATTATTATACTTAATTTATTTGGCACCATTACAAGTAAGTATAATAACCAAAATCCAAATGTCTTTATTTATATAGAATATGATACAATAAGTCCAAAATACAATCATCAAATGATTGGCTCTAGGGCTCTAGCTAACAACCCGGTCATGATCCATTACAGTAATTGGAGGGATTAAATGGTCCCCACTTGTTTAGCAGACCAGGGAGACGAGACCAGATGATCCCGTCTAGTAGATAGTATTCTCCGATTTACTTACACGGAGCTTATGCACACTATCAACCTCTATAAAATATTTGTCATTATTAGAGCATCTTCAATGCAAGTTTTGTAAAAGATTTATAAAATTTAAAACCCTTACTAAAAAAGCTTTTATGACTATGTAGGTGAGGTTTGGGGTTTTTAATTCAAGAGTATGTTTGAGTTTCCAAACCTGCTTTTTCCTTTTAAAGTGGAGTCAGTAATTAATGTGCATGATTGACCCTTTCCAAATAATTAAAAATAAATTATTTGATAAACATTTAATTATAATATTTTATTTCATAAATAGTTAATAATAATTAAAATGATATTTTTTTGAAAATAAATATATTTGAGATAAGTTTAAAAAATATAGAAATGACTATAATTAAATTAAAATCATTAATTAATTAATTAATTAAAAATTATAAATAAATTAAAATCATTAATTAATTAAAATATTAAATGAAAATTATATAGATATATTAAATGACAAAATAATAAATAAAAATATATGATTTATAATGTAGGACACACAAAAAAAATTGTATGGAGGTTTTTTCATTATGGAGATAATAATAAGTGTTTATACTTGTGATATGACATGATGTGACATATTGAAAATTACAAAAAAACTCATTGAGAGGTTTAAGGAGATGCCTTAAAAGGTTTTCATACTTGTGATGTGACATATTGGGAACTATAAAAAAGTTTAACCATTAGAGATGCCCTTAGGATTGAGATTTGAACTCTAGTCGTTTTTATTATTCCCCTAAGTGCTTTACCACTACACCACATCCTTGAGTAGTGTGATCATTGATATGGTAGATGCTTGTGGTGGCCGGTGACGAGAATGGAGAGGAAGATTTGTAAGAAGAAGTTTTTTGGTGCAATTTCTTCAAAGGAAGCAATCTATCTAGCCTTTCGTCACCTAGAGAACTTTCTATCCCTCCATTCCCACCGATATTTGGGTGTATCAAAACTAACAAAAAGTTAGACACTTTTCCATTTGTTTCTTTCTGTCCTTAAATATTTCCATCTAAGCTACAATTGGAAAAGTATTTCCCAAGTAAAAAAAAAAATCACTAAATCCTATTGGAAACTTAGCTGGGAGTTTGTTGTAGATAGAGAATAATTGCTTAAGGCTGTCAATCTTCAATTTTTCATTATATTCTTGTTTTTCAGCATCAGAGTAAGACGTGAGGATAGAGTAGATGTTCTTTTATGATAGTAAAAGATGATTATTTTTATCCAGGTGTCCTTCATAGTTCGTTCCCAGGATATGTGAAGGGAGATAGGTAAATCACGGGATCAAATTATAACCGACTGCCAAATGATTAGGGGGTGAGAGGAGATTTTTTTTTCCGAGAGCATGCGGCCGTCAAGAATTGATCTGCCCCATTATAATAAATCTGCCACCCTCTGATCAACTGGACACCCCTATGAGGACATGGAGTAGATGTTCTTGTAGCATAACATGATGGTTCCAATAATAAATACAGTGATAGTTAACTTCTCAATGCAGCAAGCCTAGAGTTTGTCCATGCTTCATCAATCCTCGAATGCAGTATTTTGGATTGAACAAGGGTCGAATCCCAGGAATTTTATCACTGCCAGACATTCTGCCATGTACTTACCATCTGTGCTCTTATTGAACCTCTCTCTATATGACGTGGGTTTGTTGTAAAGGCCGCTAATGTGACGTTTCCACATTTTTGAATGTTGCCGTTTTCATAAGAATTATACATATTCTGCAATTTGTGAAAACCAAACATATGAAGTAATTCAATGTGTAAACCTTAATAGATTCAACCAATACAGACTCACTTTTTCCACTACTATTATATAATTAGAGAGCTTAGGAAAGCTAAATTTCAGTATGGAGGGGAAAAAAAGGACTGGAGCTTCATGACATGTTCCAAAATTCAGCATTAGAAGTTCTGATTTAGGTATCATTTTTGCAGTAACCTTGATAATTTATCCAGCTAAAGCATTAATGTTAACAAGGTTTTGACAGTATGATCAAGTGCTTCCTTAGTCTCCTCTTCCAGATATCTCTGTATTGCATATCGGTTTCACTTCTCATGTATCTATTTTAGATGCTATTATATTGCATAAGTAAATATGTGTAGCAATACAAACTTAATTCCAAGCAGTACTATGGGGTGAGTCTCAATGTATGAAAACAAAGATATTGGTGATATTCTGTAGGCCTATATATGAAATTCTTCCTTATCATGTAAGAGTCATGTTTCGAATCCTTGAGGCATTCTTCGTGCTATAAAGGCTTGGGGAATCATGTCCATTAACAGCCCATATTATTTTGTTCACAATTGTAAAATTTAAATTTTAAAATATTAATTAGTTTTTGCATTTAAAGCATTAATGTTATAAAAACCATACGAATCATCTATTTTTAAAACTCTCCAAATATGTAAGTTTTAAATATCTTACTTAAAAAGCTCTTTTAATTTAAACCCATTAATTAGGATTCATAAAATTTTAAGATAAAATGTTTCAACCAAATTATAAAGATACAAATGGTTCTAGTTAAATGGTAAGGTAAAATCTAAATAAGATTTTTAATAAATAAACTCAAGGAACAAGTTCAAGGTTAAACATAGTCTAATTTGGCCATTGTCCTTGAGATTATGTATTACACAGTACTTCATTTTGTTACTAATAATTTGTATTTTTTAGATACCATCAAATGGTCCAAACATATCATTGTTGTATGGGCGATAACAAATTTGCGTTGCTGAGTAGAGAATTATTCAACTTCTTCTACTGTGTATCGCTGTTTAGATCAGATCAGTTCTCCGAAAAAATTTATATTCGTCTCTTGTCCATTGTCTCGCATCTGCCATTACATACATGAAGTCTGACGTCTATATTTTCACCTAGTACTTGTGATCCCCATCCTGTTCTACCTGTTATTTAGCAGTATTAACTTTTGAGCCTCTTCATGGAATTTTCTTGCGGTCGTACTGCTTGTTGATTCAACCGGGGGCCACAGCCTGATCTTTCCAAAGGTATGGATGGATTCAGATATCACCCCGTGCTGTTATTTTTACAAGTTCTTACACATGATCAATTAGGGGATACAAGTATTCACTATCTGACACAAGTATGAATACTTATTAACCGAACTAATGTTTAGAGTCACGTGGCCATGGTACTCATCCCCCAAAAGCTCAATTATGATTCAAGTGCCAAGTAAATTATTTTAGAACTTTTTAGATGGTATTCAATATGCTTTCGCATGGTGAGGACTAAGACTTGGAATTTCTGATCGTTAGCTCTATGTGGTTAAAAGCTGCAGGAATATTGGACGTAAGGGAGGCAAAATTCTGGCTACATAAGTTGCAGTGGAGGTTATTGGGTACTCTAGAGAAGCTCTAGTTAAAAGTTATAGGTGTGCGGACATACTTGTGATCTCTACGTTAATCTCACAGTAAAGCAGGTAACACGAAGAGACAGAGAGAAAGGAAACCGTATGCTGATGTCTCATGCAGAAATCTTTGGAAAGGTAGAGAAGAAGAGGTCAAAATTCCATTTCTATGCTCTGCTTCTCTCGTTCTGCAATAATGCAGTCATCACAAGCAGTAAACAGGAGACAAGTCCTTTATGTTCGATCGACATCATCAAGACATGATGGTGAGTCGAACTAGCTCGTAGAAACTATTCCATGTACAGCCACGGTGGAGATCTAGCTGGTGCAAGGACATACTCGATGTTGTTCCTTCTCACCAGTCTCTTTGTTTGCCTGTTGGATTCTCTCGGTGAAGAAGAAGAGTCGCATTGGGAAAGTACTGGTTTAATGATTTTACCTTCTCCTCCCTCGGATTTGACTCCTTACCAGTCTCATTGAGCAGAAGTCTGAAAAAGGTGAGATGTCAAAAAGTGTAGACATTCAATGCATGCCTGAAGCTTGGACTCTGATTAGAGAATCAGGGACAGCAGGACCTGTGAGCCTTTTCATTTTCTTACCAAGTGATAGAATTAGATAAATAGAAAATAGGAGGGTGGAAAACACCCAGCCCTTATATACTTGTCATTATCTCCTGATAAATTAGAAATTCGAAAGTGTGAGTCTCTTGAGTCCAAGGCTGCTGCTTAACCCACTCCCACCATCAGTTTGACGCAATGCCTTGGATTCTTAGAAGATGCTGCTGCTGCACCTGCACTGCCTCGCCTTTCAGCTGATTAGATTGAAGCGCAGTGTCAAGTCGGAAGTGATTGAGAAGCGTGTCAAAGAGCTGTGCACTGCAGGTTAATTCGATCCTACCTGTACAGGCACTGTCCCAATCTCTCACAATGAGATGATGGGGCCCACACTTAAGTAGTGGGTCCCACCATCTCATTGTGAGAGGTTGGGGTAGTGCCTGTACAGGTAGGGTGAAATTTACCCTGCACTGCAGCAGCGAAGTGCTACGAGACAACACGTTGAGTTCTGGGAATGTTGGGATTGGGAATGTACTCCCTTCTCTCATCTTCCTCGGTGCCTCCAAAGCAGCCCAAGAGTCTGCTCGATCCATGGTTCATCTCACTGTAGATAAGAGGCCATGCATTGATTGCTATAATTAAGATGAGTTGGATGAGTTGATTGATTTTGGAAGTAGGTTGCTGGTAGGGCCTGCATTGCAAGTAATAAATTGAAGTTGCATAGTTCGATGAGATGAGTTAATGGAGTGATAAATAGATTCGAGGGACAAATATGAACAAACAAGGCGAAGGAGACGTATGAGCTCATCTAAATTAATACAAAGGCAAGGGCACAGTAATTTGTCACTCACATTCTTATCTACCTTCCTTTTTTTATCATTTTATTATTTAAGAGTTCAATAGTTCCACAGGTTATTATAATAATATTGCAGTTTTATGGGTTAGAATTATGAGCTAAACATTTACGTTTATAAATTTAATTGAATATAGAACTAGGCTACGAAGCATGCGTGAGGGGGACATGATGTGGCTCATGCAATGTCTAAAAAAGACAATCTACTTTCTCCCACATGACACGACACGATGCATTCAGCATTCGTTGCCCACCGTAAAGCTGCACGCCTGCACCCCCTGCGCCGCTGCTCCTCACTGCCTACACTGCACTGCACTGCTGCACACTCAATATCAACTATTAATAATAATGTGTAATATATATATATATATTAACTAATAATAATATATCTGAAGAAAGAGACAAAAAGCTCAGAGACTTTAAATAAATCACTTTAAACAATTAAATAAATATAAATTTGTGTATATATATAAGATAATTTGGTATGCAGTCTCTATTGACAAATAAATTTTTACATGCAGTCTTTATCCATGAAAATCTTTGAAACATCTTTACCTAATTGTCCATGATATTTTTAGGTACAAAAAGTCTAAAAATCAGTATAAATCCTCTTAAATTGAGTATATTAACTTAGAATCTAGTATATTTTCTATCAAATTGAGTATGATTTTTTTTTCATCTCAAAATATATTCGATTTTAGTTTAATGTGTTGAATTTAATAGGAATTATATTCTTTTTTAGATTATTTATATCGAAAAATATAAGGGTTAATTTCAATAGAAAATATACTCGATCCTAGTATAGAGTACTGGATTTTAGTGTAAAGTGCTGAATTTAACAAGAATTATACTTGTTTTTAGACTTTTTATATCTAAAAAATAAGAGGGGCAATTTTAATAGAAAGTATACTCAATTTTAATATAAAGTGCTGACTTTAAGAAGAATTATACTCGTTTTTGGACTTTTTGTATTCAATTTTAGACTTTTTGTACCTAAAAAAATCTGAGGGACAATTTATGGAACAATATTTGCATGAGGGAGTTGAAATAAATAATACTTTGCATGTAGGGAGTGGAAACAAAGTTTTTTTTGGATATGGGGAATGTATGCAAAGTTGACATTATGATTGGAGATTTTTCTCTAATTTACCGATATATATATATATATATATATATATATATATATATATATATATATATATATATATATATATATATATATATATATATATATATATATATATACGACGATTTTAGCTTGGACGACGCCCCTGATTGCCGCGCACACAGTGAATTTTTTAATATTTTTAATATTTTTAAATTTTTATTTTTAAAATTTAGAAATTAAATTATAATATTAAACACAAAAGCTATTCAAATGGAAAAAAAAATTAGGTATACATGATATGTACATAACATGTGCATGATATCTAAATCCTTATATGAGTAAGCATGGATGACATTCGACATGGGATCATGATACAGTTAAAATTTAATTTTTTTAATCTCTTTCTCATCTAGAGATAGCAATAGGGTGGGACGGGGACATTTTTGTCATCTCCATTCCTGCTTCCATCTAATCAAAAAATCCCTATCCTATCCCTACGGGAATTAAATTTCTATCCCCGCTCTTCATACCGAGAACAAAGATATTGGGGAATCTCATTTCCTATTTGCATCCTCATTCCTATCTCATTCTCTGTCCCCGTCCTCATAGCATCGGGACAAGTTTGGAGATGGGGATAGCATCCCCATACTTGTCCCAACCCAAATCTGAATCTAAAAAAAAATTCCCGAACTTGAACCCTAATCCAAAAAATTTCCTGAACCCAAATCTGAGTTTGAAAAAATTCCCCGAACTTGAACCCTAATCCAAAAAAATTTCCTGAACCCGAATTCTAACCTGATTTTTTTTTTTTTTTTCAAATTTGGCCCCATTTTGGGTTTCTCCATGGGGCTCAGAACTCGTGAAAAAAATTCATCTCTACCTTCATCTGTATGCAATAATTTACTTTATGCATGTAATAATTTAAATGATGTTCAATTTAGGAGGAATTATATTTTATTTTGGACATTTTATATTTTAAAAAAGAGGGATTTTGGCCTTCAAGGTCGACTAAATTTGATGGCGTGATTATCGACTAAATTTGATGGTGTGGTTATCGATAGTTTAGGGTAGAAGTCGACGTTGAGAATTGTGAGAGAAAAAAATAGTTTAGTGGGGTTTAATTAAAACTGATGACAATGGGTAAATTGATATTCATTTGGGAGCTGATGCAAACAAATATGTTAGGGCAAAGTTTCAATGGTGGTTGGGAATTTTTAGACAATTTATCGAATCCTTAACCCTAAACACCCTAAATATTATATACCTCGTAAGTATATAATTTTTTTTTAATTTGAATACTATAATTCAACTCTTAACCTAAAGATAAAATTTAATTAGCTTAACTCCGGAGCTAAAAAAACAAAATAAAAAACTGTATATTTCAATTGGGACGCTTGGATCAATTTTAGACGTCCTAACAAAACAATCGTGGCTGTAGATTAAGGAAATAATTATGTACTACATACTAATAGACGACTGAGTATAAATTCAGATTTTAAAAGTCCGTCTGAAGGTCCAAATTTACACTAAGTAGTCTATAAATGTGCAGGTGTTGATATAATAAACACTAATAGTTTGAATCAGTCTACAATATTTTAATTGTCATTTACAAATATCAACTACTAAAGAAAAAACAAATAATAATTTTTCAAAAAAATAAATCACTCACGCATTTATTTTATCCCTCGAGCGCAACAATCCCATTAACTCGTGTTGTAATTTTTTTTATATCCCCTCGTTAAAGTCAACCCACCAACTCGTAAATCGTCAAACCTAAAGAATCAACATTCAATATAAACAAATCGTAGCTCTTCGCTTTGTTTATGTAATGATTTGACTACATATTTGTACCTTTTTGGTCACTGTTTTGTATTTTTTTTTTTACTTTCAATGAACTTTTTGATACCAAGTCAACGCCTATCCCTCGTAGTGATTTTATCTAATGGATTCAACAGACAATCAGGAGACATGAATGAATAGGTGGCACCAATTCATTTTTTTCATTGATGGATTATTAATATTGATTCCGTGATAAGAGTGGGGTCGTCTTGTAGGTGATCATTGTCACGTGGAGAGTCAAGTGATCAACATCCTGGACACTCGTTCGATCGGGTGAATCATCATCTCGATCGACATGAAAAGTAACCGATCCGATATTTCGACAGCGCAACCAAATATCGAGTTTTCGACGCTCAAAAAGCTCAATGAAAGGACGAGGGTCGAGCGACAGTTTCGCTCGATTAAATGGTGGATGCATCCCCGACCAAGTAGGCAGGGTTCCCTCGCTCGACAGGACGGAGCCGGACAGCAGACCATTGGCTGAGCGGACGCTCGGCCCGACCACGTTATCACTTGGACAACTAGGGGTAGGCATCGGTCGGTTTGGTCCGATTTTACCCTACTACGGTTTTATTTTTTCGGTTTCGGTTTTAAAGATTTTTGATCCAAAATCAAATCATTTTATTACGGTTCAGTTCGATTTTTATTGTAATATGGTCCGGTTTATACGGTCGATTATATACGGTTTATACAATAAATTAAATTGATTTTGTGCTACTACAAATATTAGTTTAGAGAAAGAAAAAAAATCAATTTATTAAAATAATTATGAATTTAAAGTAATACTAAAATTTTGTTATCCGGTAACAATAAGTAAATATAAATATATAATTTGATTATGTTATTATATTATAAATAATTAGAAATTAATCCACCTGTATAATCAAATGCCTATAAAAATAATGTTTTAAGTATAATATGGTTGATTCGGCTTTTTGGGAGTCAAAATTGGAAACCGAACCGAATAACCGAATTTTAAAAAACTTAAACCGGAATCGGCCAAAACATCAAAAAAACTGAGCAAAAAAAATTGAAAATTTTCGATTCGGGCAGTTTTTCCGGTTTAAACCGAATTATGCCCACCCCTATGGACAACGGACTGGCCGAGCAACTCTCTCGCTTGGCTGAGTAACAGACAAAAGGAGCACTTGGGAATATCTTCCTAGGGACCAGTGTCGCCGACAGACGACATACAGACAGAGAATCGTACGATGGAAGCTTCCACTGTCATGGCAGGGATATGCTTGGGCTGTTAAAGTATGATGTCAGATACGGTTTTCTGACACATCATTTCCAGGTATGTTCTGAGAAGCGTGCATGCCTTGGGAAGCGTGCACACACCTCTCGGGAGAAGGACCCTCAGACTTCGACGGAGGTATGCTCATTCCCACTGTAGTTATAGTTACGTTGCTGCTCTGTTCTCTACTCCACTTCATTCGCTTGCCACCGGTAACTGACTTGAGCATCGAAGAGCCATCGCTGGGAAACCTCTTCCCGGCTCGGTACCAACGATTTGTGGTTATAGGCTTAGTTCGTCGGAGGCCTACGTCATCTTCAGTCTATATCCAGTCAACGTGAACGTCATCTCCTCAGCGTCCATCGACTCAACTCTAACTCTGTTTTTATTTCTCCTCTCCTTTCATGTAACACAAACAAAAAAATCAAGCAACATAAAAGACGATGGTCTTCCCTCTTGATTTACCTACCCCGTAAATTCGATACATAACTTACACACATTTAGATGTCGATCTTCAAAATCATCTCTACGGGATACGAATGTTCTTATTTATCCGCCGAGTGGTTTACCGTTCGTTCGAGCTTGTGAGTGGAGGTGTGTTTCTTTGTGGCTATAGTGTGAGAGGATACTAAAGACGCAAAAGCTGGTATGCCATATATCGTATGAAAGCAAGCATTCGATCTATTTCATGTGAAAAGCTTTGATGAGCCCAAAGAACCCTCCCTAGCATAAAAAGGTTTGAAAAAGAAGCCCTAAAGTGCAACCCAATAGGTGAAAAACATTGCAATAGGAAGCATTCATAGTTCCCTTCCCTAAACTCCTATGTTTCTGAAAAGAGGCCACGCCACGACTCCATTCAGAACATACCCCTTTCTTTCTAATGATAACACACTTAATCTCCCAAAGAGCATCAATTAACTATTGTCCCAATCAAGTCATGTTCCATGGCTGTGTTAATTGAGGACAGATAGGCATCCCTCACCACACGATCTAGCATGAGCTACTCATCTCAACTACTTGATGGAAGACACTTTGGCTTTACCATCCTAGACTCAAGCAAGATCATGCATTCCAACAACTTATTCTCATATCCTATTAGTTGATGAATCAGGTTCGGATCGAATTTTATTTTCTCCGTCCTAATTCTAATATTAAAAAAATAATTAATAAATTTAATAAAAAGAGAATAGATACTAATACCATTATTATACTTATCATTTTATAGTAGATAAAATAGAAATAGAAATTTCTCTTCCAAGTCAAAAAAGCAAAAAGGCCCCCTCCCCTAAATCTACTCCACTAATCCGATGACCTAATCACTTCCCCAAATCCATCAAAAAGTCCCCCATTTTCCTCGAAATCTCTACTCACAATCCATGTCTCGTAGCGTCCTGTTGCTGCATCGCGCTGCCTGCCTCCTGCTGCTGCTGACGACCTGCCTCGCTGTGGAGGAGAGAGAAAGAGGGTGTTGGAGTTGAGAGAGGGGAGGAGAGAGAAAGAGGGTATAGAAATCAAATCCGACACGGCAGCCGTGTCCAAACCCCACTCCGCCGTTATCTTCTTGTAGCAATTCGCCCATGAACGCATTCCCCTCGCCCTCGAGCTTTGCGGGTCGTGTTAATGTTCTTCGTGCTCTTCTCCTTGTTCCTTTCTCCCCGCGCCTGCCGCTGCGCCTCTCCTTGTCGCCTCCTCCGCCCCCACGCTTCTCCTTGTTCCTTGCTGCTTCTGCATGGGCATGGCCTCCTCCTTCCTTGTTATTAATAACGCCCGCTGCTCTTTCTTCCTCCCCAATTCCCTTCCGCGCTTTCTGCTGCCGTTGTAAGGGGCCATGGTGAGGAAGCGCCTCGCCTCCGAGCTCAACTTCCCGACCCACTCCTCCTCCTCGTCCTCCTCCCGCCGCGCCGCCCCCAGCCCGCCGCCTTCGCTTTTGTTCCATCCCCCTGTCGATTTGTCGGCGGGGAGTGGTGGCGGTGCGCCGCTTTTGCCGGCTCCGTCCGCTTCTTCTCTTCCTCTTTGTGTCTTCTCAGGCCTGCCTCTGTTCGAGCCGGAAGCTGCAGCCGGCGCCTCCGAGGATGCTCCTTTCGTCGTCGTTGATGACGCCGCCGCCGCGGTGGCGGGCGCCGATTGGGTCGATGGCATTGTTCGTGAGATAATTAGTAGCTCCGCTGCTGGCGGCGAGGTCTCCATTCCGCAGATCGTGAGCAGCGTACGTGAGATTGTCCGCCCGTGTAACCCTGCTTTGGCCGCGCTCCTTGAGTTCCGGCTCCGCTCGCTCGCCTCTGAGCCGACGACGGCGCTTCACGCTGGAGGACCCCCGCCTGAACGCTCCGACAAGCGGCGGAGAGAGAACAGGGGGTCAGTCATTCCGGAAGTACCGCCGCCGCCGCCGACGAAACGGCCACAGCTACCTCCTCCACGGCCGCTGCTGCAGTCTCAGCCTCAGCGGAGTTCGGCCTCTGCCTCCTCCGACGAGGCAGCCGCCGGCAAAGAGCAGAGGAAGGAGCTGCTGCAGCAGAGGAATCCGGACGCGGAGGGGCTCCACCTGTTGACGCTGCTCCTCCAGTGCGCCGAGGCGGTAGCCGGTGACAACCTCGACGACGCCCACCACCTCCTGCTGGAAATATCCGAACTCTCCACGCCCTACGGCACGTCGGCGCAGCGCGTGGCCGCCTACTTCTCCGAAGCCATGTCCGCCCGCCTCGTCAGCTCGTGCCTCGGCCTCTACGCGCCGCTCCCGGCGTCGGCTGCGCCGCCGCACCGTCACCGCCTCCTCGCCTCCGCCTTCCAGGTTTTCAACGGTATCAGCCCCTTCGTCAAGTTTTCCCACTTCACCGCCAACCAAGCCATCCAAGAGGCGTTCGAGCGCGAGGACCGCGTCCACATCATCGACTTCGACATTATGCAGGGCCTGCAGTGGCCGGGCCTCTTCCACATCCTCGCCTCCCGCCCCGGCGGCCCGCCGCAGGTGCGCCTTACCGGCGTTGGCGCCTCCCTCGACGCCCTCGAGGCCACCGGCAAGCGCCTCTCCGACTTCGCCGACACCCTCGGCCTCCCCTTCGAGTTCGTCCCCGTAGCCGAGAAGATCGGCAACCTCGACCCCGCCCGCCTCGGCGTGTCATCCCACCGCGAGGCCGTCGCAGTCCACTGGCTCCGCCACTCCCTCTACGACGTCTCCGGCTCCGACAACAACACGCTCTGGCTTCTCCAGCGGTAATTCCTCACTCTTTCCTTCAATGCATCGATCTCAAGAACAGGGTAGTTTTTTTAAAATTATTCTCTAATATTTTGCTAATTCTACAACTCTCCTTAATATTTTTTATTTTACTACTGCTAAGAAAAATTATAATTTTCTTTAAAGAAGATATTGGAGGGTAGTTTTGATATTAATAAAACTTTTGGGGCGTTTGGGAATCGATTTAAACTCTGGGGGGTGTCTTTTGATAGAACAGCTTCTTCTCCCAAGCAACGCCGTTTACCGCATAGCGGATTTCACCGTTGCAGGTTGTCGCCGAAGGTGGTGACGATGGTGGAGCAGGACCTGAGCCAGGCGGGTTCGTTCCTGGCGCGGTTCGTGGAGGCGATCCACTACTACTCCGCCCTGTTCGACTCCCTCGGCGCCAGCTACGGCGAGGACAGCCCGGAGCGGCACGTGGTGGAGCAACAGCTGCTGTCGCGGGAGATCCGCAACGTGCTGGCCGTCGGCGGCCCGGCGCGCTCCGGCGAGGTCAGGTTCGGGAACTGGCGGGAGAAGCTGCGGCAGTCGGGGTTCCACGGGGTCTCCCTCGCCGGCAGCGCCGCGGCGCAGGCCACCCTCCTCCTCGGCATGTTCCCCTCCGACGGGTACACCCTGGTGGAGGAGAACGGCACGCTGAAGCTGGGCTGGAAGGACCTCTGCTTGCTCACCGCCTCCGCCTGGAGGCCGCTCGCCCCCCACCACCGCCATTACCCGCTTCCGCCAGCCACCGCCGCCGGCCTCGTAGGAACTAGTTAATCACCAGAAACGGCCATCGTGTAGTCTGAGAGAACACACTATCAACGTCATTTTCTTCTTCTCCTTTAAAATTCTCCCCCAAAAATTTCAACGGAAGCGCCGCCGCCGGCACGAGCGCGTGGACCGAGCTGGGCCTGGGCCAGGAGTAGCGACCGGCAGCGCTTTATTCATTTCTTCCGAATGAGACGTCGTTTTCTTGTGGCTGACCAAGATGGGAAAAGGGTAGCAGCCTCTGAGCCTGCCATGTGTCTAGTTCTTATTGGAATGCGTGCTCTCATTCCTCTTCATCTTCTTCCCATGTACCATGTGGATCATGAATGAGATTTTGATATTTTAGGGTTAGTCTTAATGGGAACGAGTCGCTCCCTACTTGCATCCGATCCGTTATCGTGCAACACGTAGATGGTGTGACGACGAAGATGAAAGGGACTGATACGGCGTGTCTTGAGTGGTTCTCAAGTTATTGTGAGGGCGAATGCGATATACGACCGTTAAAATAAAGATTAAAGATGAGATGATCATAAAAGTTAAAAATTCAGGTGTGCACGGTTGAATGTAGGGGGTGTAACTGTGTAAGCGAGTCAAGTTGTTCATGAGTGGTTCGGTCGAAGTTTGATCGTTGAGCTTAAGTGACTCATTTAATATTCAAATCGATCTTAAGTTCATTTAATACTAGTTCGAAGGTTTCTCGAGTTTGTTCGAGTTCGGTTAATTTAATATTTTAATAATTAAAATAATTAATATTTTAAAGTTAAGTAATGAGTTGAGGAGGTATTTGTGGCTAGAGTGTTTCATAAGATTATTGTGCACACTAATTTTTAATTTAAATTCACTGCTTTTGAGTCGAGTTCGAGCCCATGATTAAATGGTCGAGTCGAGCTCGAGCTCAAATTTAGAAACTTGTTCAAGCTCAAGCTGAGCCTTTTTAATTTTCTTGAGCTCGAGCTGACCAAAGTTTGAGTTCGGTTCATTTAGCACTTTTTGAACCTAGTTTATAGTTTATATTTATTATAAAGCGATTATATATATATATATATATATATATATATATATATATATATATATATATATATAGATAGAGAGAGAGAGAGAGAGAGAGAGAGAGAGAGAGAGAGAGAGAGAGAGAGCACTATTATACTGCGGGACTTAAAAATTGCGTCTGTGTGTGATTGCATTGCTGGCACGTGGGACGTGATTTCTTTTAGCTTTTGCATTTTATCACATAACATGTTTAATTTGCTTTCCTCTTGTCACAGAAACCCTATTTCGCTGAGGCACCCTTTAGTCGCTGTGATGTCGTCCTCGCCCCTCCGGTGTTCCTTGCTCCTTGTGTGGCTGCAAAGCTTCCAGATCCTCATTGTCCTTTCCCGTTCGGCGCAGATCCTCGCGGGGCCGAGAAGGGTTGAAGATCCTCGCACCCCTCACCGTATCTCTCGTCAAACCTCCGAAGAGAAGCTAGGGCAATCCTATTTCGCCATCGTGACGCCGTACTCGCCCCTCCAGTGCTCCTCGTTCTCACATCCTCGCGTGGCCACGAAGCTTTCAAATCGCACCCCTCGCCGCCCCATTATTCTCATTGCCGACCTCTAGTCACCGCAATTCCCTTCTCTATGAGACTCCTTGCCTTTGTTGGACCTCTCTTCTACTTCCCATTGTTCATAAGTTTTCTCTTGTTTCTATAAGGCTAAATAATTTTATCTCTATTTTCTTGAATGCTTGACTTGTTTTAAAAAAAAATGTTTTTTAAATATAATTTATTGTGCCAAATTTGTGTTTTTCCTATGTATTTATGAAAACCTTATAACCAACTATTGAAGCATGTCTGAAAAGCTGATTATCTTTCTTAATTCTAACAATGCAAAGCACAAGGATATTTGGTAGCTTGATCCCTAATCTCATCGTTGATAATTTTATTCCTAAGGGGGCAATGTCAAAGCACATATAGATTTAAGCTAATGTGTTATTAATCCATATAGGGAGACTCATCTTTACTGGGTCTCTCTTCCACTTTTCATTTTTCATAGTTTTTCTCTTTTTTCACATCCGGGCTTAAAGTATTCTATAAAAATCATGTTAGTTATAGTCATTCTCATTTCTATTTCTATGAGCACTAGTCTTTTTTATTGTGTATAATTTAACCATTAATAAATTGGTCACAATATAGTTCTTTAATTTGATTAGCTAAAACATATTAGAGTTGCAATATTTATAATTTATAAGCTATTTATTTATTTATTTTTATCTTTCAAAAATGAAGTGTTATAAATGAAATTTAGTTAATAATAGAGAAATGTTAAATTGAAACTAACACCATGCAACTATTCCAATTATAGGAATTGAGATGTTGGAAATTCAATTGTATAATGTGGGAAAGATTATGGTTTTGTCTATTGGTTGTATCAATATTATGTCAATTAGTTATTTATGAAATTCCTCTAAAGTTGATATGTCTCATATGCACATAATAAATTTATTTGTTTAATGGGTAATATATGCACTCAGTTGATGAGTTTTGTGATGGACTATATTTTCTATAAAATGGGCACAAACATTTGGATTTCAATGTCCTTTTCTTTGATAACTTATATTCTTTTGGTTTTACAATTTAAAGGAAACTTGCAAAACTTTGACTCTTTATATACAATCCATGGTAAATCATTCCATTTAAGTTTTAATATTTTTTTATATAAGATTCTAAATGTTGTTTTAAATGTAGGGGAAAACATATATTGTATTTATTGGAGGTGAACCAAGAATTTATGAAACGTGGGTAGAAGCAATTCTGATAATGTAATTGGCTTTAAGGGCGTTATATACAAATCTTTCAAAAGTAGAGAGGAGGCAGAAAAAACTTTTGAGGCATACTCAGATAAAAAATCTGCACCAACTTCAAGTCGAAATGAAATATCATGTGTAACTTCAAGTTCAAGATCAAGTTCAAATTTAGAGAAAACTTTCAAAAATTGAAAAAATTATTAAGTTGAAAGATACATTGAAAGAGATAAAGCATCAGTTAGATTCTCTTATGATCAGTGATGATAATGATTAAATATGTTTTTCAAGTTGTTATATAAGTTGAATTTCAAATACTGATTTTATTTTGAATGGTTGAAAGTGTTGTATCGAAATTAAAATGATGATTTAATCTAAATTGTTGTATCTATGTTATTACAAATAATGTGATTAAGTTGTGGATTTTGCAAAATGCAAGAAGGTATTACAAGTGCACTAACACAGCGAAGCCCAGTTCTCAATATCAATTTCACGTTATGAACAAACAATCATTTAAAAGCTCACCAACCTTGCTAAACTCACCCATTAGATTATTACCTCAGCTAAACAAGAAATAAAACTAAATATGATCAAACTCCTCATGAACCATATCCATCCAACTCATGTCTTTAGATTAAAATTGTATTGCAGCTTTCAGGCTTTTCAGTTGGAATCTCATAGGGTTCATCAGCTATGTTCTCGGATTCTGGAATAGCATTGCAACTCTCCTTTATGACCAATATGCTACGAGGGTCATATACTTGAGACACAGACCTGATATCACCAAAAAGAACCTCTCGGATTAAATTTTGGAACTCGAGTTGAGAAGCATACAATGAGCATTTTTCATGGATCAAAAAGTATTGAACAAAATCACATGCATGCAGTTTGAGGAGAACAAGATAAAATGATTAACCTTACTTCTCTTTCATTGTTTGCTATTAACTTACCTGATTGAATGAAAGCTGAATATTGAAAATTAAACTTCGAAACAATCTTATATATTCGAAATAAAACAGAGAAAAATAATAGTCCAAATACACACCCATCATGTTCAATAGTTAACCTATATATCACTCGTTGAGTTACAACAGATACAGAAATGAGAGTTCATAATAGATACAAAAATGAGAGTTCACAACAACCTGCTTAAATGTAAAATGTTTGGAACTTGTTTAAATCGATACAAAAATGCTTAAAGACTTCACAATAGCCTACTCAAATGTGAAATGTATGAAGCTTGTTTAAACATATACAGAAATAATTAAAGAGTTCACAATAGCCTGCTCAAATGTGGAAACGTATGAAACTGGTTCAAATGTCTCTCCAAGTTCTAGGTCTGGGACGTCATCATCTTCTCCACCTTTAGGTGTTGCAGCTTCAAATTTAGGTACTACACCTCAATCAATCAACCACTAATTTCTGTTTCTGCATCACCAACTCAAGCAAGATGAAAAACATAAGCTAAATAATGTCAAATATTTAATCCTTGTAAAAAAAAATCATTGACTAACCAACTGTAGAATGATGTCTACCTGCCTTTGATCAAATAATGCTGCTAGATTCAACCCCTCTAAGAGAATTATCAGATCAAATGCATTGAGATTTAGAGGACCCAACTCCTCATTCCTAGATTGCTCATTCACCTGCTTGCAACCCCAAGGAAGAGCTTAACAATATTTTCATGGACTACTTTAACCAATTTATTTCTACCATCGAAAAATGATACTAAATCAAGGCCACTGAATAGACATAATTAATAAGAGTGAAAAAAAAAACCATCAACAAAGATTTTCTTGTATTGACCAAGCTTTAGACTTTATTTAATATTACCCCATTGAATTATTTGTTAATGCATATTGATATAACCTACAATAATAAAGATAATTATTATTTTAAATATCTTAATCAATCAACCACTAATTTTAAATTAAACTTTGATAGTCCTCGCCTACTATTGATGCCAATTCTTCCTCATATGTGTCGTCATCGCTATTAAGATGATTATCCAAAGTTGATCTAACAATCAACATATCGTCATATTTACATAATTTAATAAAAGTAATTGATTTAAAAAAATTATCATGCAAATGGAGAACTAATTGACACATACCCTTGCTGTAAAATTGGGCAATTGCGCTTGTCATGTAACACACCTCAATGCCCACATCTACGACATAACTAGGACTTTGAGATTAACATCTACTTTGATGATTTCAATCTCTTCCCCCATCCCTTTGATCTTACTAAAGAAGGATCAATAATATTAGGAGACTCATCCATAGATTTCTTCCTTTGACCTCTATTGTCACACGTTCTACTAATATTCATCTCTTGAGTTTTACTGTAAATACAATCCAATTGTTCATCCAAAAAGTTTGTCCTCTCATCAGTTAAAGATGCATTATCAATTAATACTGAAGCTTTATAGGATAACCTTGAGTGCCTTGACATCAAAACTCTATCTGGATCATCAATGAAATTTTGCACCCCCAAAGCATATATTGCTCCAACCTTTGCATCTTGTGTCTATCGTTTGTGTATATACTTATCAGGTAAATGAAACACTTGGTTGATACGAAAAAAAACTAACATATACCTGCATGGAATGCCATCGAACTCAAATTTCCTATAGCTACAGGATATGTTATCCATTTGTTTGTCATGCGTGAACACCCTTGGTTTGGAGGAAGAACAACTTTGAAAATTCATCGCATGATAAACTACTGAGTCAACTCCCATAGATACTTGTTGCACATAATAACTATGACTCTCACTCATTTCACTTTAAAACTCCATCCATTTCTTTTTCGTATACAACTTATCAATTCGAGTTTCTATTGGCCAGTTTGTCTTAATCCTGGGATGCTCATTCATATCAATATGATCTGCAACTAATTCATTGTGTCTTTAGTGTCTCAGTACCCTATTGAAACGGGTGATAAAGTCCATCAATGAATTTTTATTTGAGACATATCTCTTGAAAAATACATGTGAGCCTTTAGATCTCTGACTACTTGACATTCCAGTACAAAATACATGGCTAAAATAAGATGACATCCACTTATGTCGTAGTTTATACATGAAAGACAACCAATCATTTTTCTCTAAATTAGCATACTTGATAACCTCTTCCCATGATTTCTCAAATTCATTAGATATTGTTGAATTTCTAATGACATTATTTATACTTTGATAGTAGTCACGAAAAGTCAAAGGATTCAATTTTTCTGAAAATGTGTTCAATATGTGCCACAAACAATATCGATGCATTGTCTGAGGGAAAACTTGGGCAATAACTTTTGTCATAGTAGGATACTGATCAGTGATAATTGTTGGGATTGCAAGGTTGCAAACATAGTCCCACATTGAAAACACATGGGAAAGATCATGGGTTTATAAGAGAAAAGATATTTCCATTGGCATGAGGCCTTTTAGGTAGAGCCCAAGAGCAAAACCATGAGGGCTTAGACCCAAAGTGGACAATATCATGTAATTATAGAGATATCTAAATTCTTTTTGATCCTACAATTGGTATCAGAGCCCAAACTGCAGAAGGTTTAACCACCGACTGTGCACAAGAGCTATGGTTTGATTGAGTTATGTGAGTATAATATTGACCTCGAACAAAGAAAGTGGAGGCTCCTATGTTCTGATCAAGAGGACCAGACACTAGGCAGGAAGTCCTAGTTACGACTAGGCAAGGAAGTCCTAGTAGGTCGGGTGGACCGAGGGGCAGGAAGACCTGGTGGGTCGAGGATCGGACGTGGGAAGCATGTGGTCCTTTGTTTGAGGGGGGAATTGTTGGGATTGCAAAGTTGCAAATATAGTCCCACATTGAAAACACATGGGAAATATAATGTGTTTATAAGAGAAAAGATATCTCCATTGACATGAGGTCTTTTGAGTAGAGTCCAAGAGCAAAACCATGAGGATTTAGGCCCAAAGTGGATAATATCATGCAATTACAGAGATATCTAAATTCTTTTCGATCCTACAATAATCACATTTGGTGTGCATCTTTAGGCATGCCTTCTGTGAATTTGTTAAGCAGCCAAATAAAAGATTCAGTTTTCTCATTACTTATAAAGTCACAACCAAAAATAATTGTCTGGTGATGATAATTAACTCCTACAAATGGTGCAAAAAATCAATATGTTATATGTTGTATCAAATATAACAACATCACCAAATACATTGTATGCTGTTCAAAAATACCTACTAAATCTGTTATTTGAATCAGTCTCGTATTCAAAGAAAAAGGCTGAATTTTTCTCTTTCTCAGATGCAAATAGCTCGATTAATGTTTCAGCATCAATACCCTTTCATTCATCCCTTAGCTTTTTCTTAAAGTTTCTAATATCTCTTTCTGTGCAACGTGTTAGGACCAAAATGTAGCTAAAGGGGGGGGGGGTGAATAGCTCGATGCGATCTTCGTGCTTGACGTTGCTTGTTTCTTCAAAGATGTGCAGCGGAAATACAAGAAACACTACAACAATGCTAACAAATGGATTTTACTTGGTATCCACCTCACAAGAGGTGACTAATCCAAGGATCAACACACTCACGCACCCTCCACTATGAAAACACTCCTTCTCGGTAACTACCGAAGGTGGAGAAGCCTTACAACCTCACAATACAACAATGAGAAAGAAAGAAACAAAATACAAATGAATCTTACAAGATTACAATGAAAAACCCTAGCTTCTTCTTCTTCTTGTTGCAAATCGCCTCTTGACTTGGATGCGCCTCCAAGAACCTTCAAGAACTGGTTGTGAGGAAGTAAAGATCGATGTGGAGAAGTTCTGTTTCATCTGTGGAGAAGAGAGGAAGTCGTGTTGAAGAAAACGCTCGCCAACGTCTATATTTGCGTCAATGGTCGAATCCCAATCGATTGGATTGCTCCCAATCGATTGGGGAGGCTTTGGATCGATCGACCGATCGATCCAGAGTGCCTCTGTGCTCTCTGGAATCGCCTTGAATCGATTGCCCGATCGATTCAAGGCTTCTCGAGCGATTTCCAGCGCTCCAATCGATCCATCGATCGATTGGAGGCTTCAATCGATCAATTGATCGATTCAGAAGCTTACTATTCACTCAGAAACTCTCCCAATCGATTGACCGATCGATTGGAGAAGTTTCAATCGATTACCCAATCGATTCAGCCCATTTCTGCATGAATTCGCGTCAACCAATCAATCCACTGATCGATTCAACCCCCCAATCGATCAGCCAATCGATTGGGAAGCATAAATCTGTGCAGAGCTTGAAATTAACTTCATTTCACATCCGAGATCACCTCATTCCGATATCCGAGTCAAAAGTTATGGTCTTCGGAAGTTTACTACGTCCGAACTTCCTAGTTCCATGCCAACTCCCTATTGGACTTACGACCGTTAAGACTTCGGTCAACTTTTGACTCATCTGGACTTTCTCTTTGTGCCAAGTGTCCAGTCCTCCATTACTCACTTGGACTTCCCCACACCAGATGTCCGATCAACCTTGATCCATATGGATTTCCTCGTGCCTAGTTTCACTCACCAGGACTTCCCTTCTGCCTAGCTTCACTCACTAGGTCTTTCACCTGGCTTCACTCATTCCTTCTGCCTAGCTTCACTCACTAGGTCTTTCACCTGGCTTCACTCACCAGGATTTCCTTCTGCCTAGCTTCACTCACCAGGACTTCCACTCAAGTATCTAGTCAACCTTGACCTACTTGACTCTCCTTTACATCTCAACTGGTCAACCTTGACCAAACAGGAATTGCATCAACAATCTCCCCAAATGAACAATTGCACCTGCATTGTCCATATCATCTAAACTCAATATATTGTCAAACATCAAAACCCAAACCAAGACTCAAGCTTGGTTAACCAGGTCAACCTTGACCTAAGGGATATTGCACCAACAATCTCCCCCTTTTTGATGTTTAACAATACCACATGTAAGTTAGGCTAATCCCATAGCCTCAACTCCCTTCATGCCAATATCTGAATTATGGTTTCCTTTATTCTTCTCCTTTTCTAGAGGGCAAACTCCCCCTTTAGGTACTGAAGGCCTAACTTAACCATACATTCTTCCCCTATTGGCACACATCACAGACACGCCCCCATATTTGGGCACACATCAAAAACAACACCTCCCCCTGAAGAGTTACTTATCGTTGTTCACAACTTCACTCGTTGTGATCACCATGATAATGAAGATCTCATACCCTTCATTATCATCAACTCTCACCCTTGAGCATTAACCACTTGAATAACCCAAATGAATGTCCCATACCCTTCATTTTTATCACATGCTCATCCATGAGCAAACTCCACTTAAACAATGAGGATACCCACTCCTCATTAATTTGAATGCCCAACCTTGAGCATTTTCTGAAAAGAAGGTTAACCACCTTCCAAGGTTTATGAAAAATAGTTTTCATGTCTTTAAAGAGTCCCTCCCCTTAAAGACATGGTGGTAACTTTTGTCATTGCACCAACAATGACATGGAATCCCTAAACCTTTAGGAAACCCAAATTTAGAAGTTTTGAGGTTCAAATATTCAATATTTGAAGCAAACCTCACCTAAACTTCAACTTAGTCTCCCTTAACCGATCCATCCTTGTTTTCAACATGAAAACACCCTTTTTTATGTATACAAATGGATTTTGAGGGTTTGGAAAGGTTCCCTAGACTAAACATGGTTCAAAAATGCTGAAATCAGGATTTCCCAGCCAAAATCAGCAACTTGGATCGATTGGAGTTGGGTTCCAATCGATCGGACCATGCTGAATCGATCCACTGATCGATTCAGGAAGTGTAGATCGATCGATTGATCGATCCAGCAAGCTTCTGCTCGCGAGAATTACCTTTTGAATCGATCCATTGATCGATTCAGGCACTCCAATCGATCCATGGATCGATCGGAGCTCTGATAGTCGCTGAATTTCAAATTCAGCCAACTTCAGAAACCCCTAGAAAATTTTACAAAAATCCAAAAATCATGAAATTTCGTGTAGACATTATTTAGGACATACTTTATCATGGAAAAATTGTTTTATATGAAAATACATCATATTTTCAAAGATTGACACAAGCTTGAAAACTTGCTAAAACTCTAGCGTTTTCTTCAAGTTTGTGTCTAACTATTCAATGGTGATTACTATTAAAAGATAGTCTTCACCAAGGTTTTCCAAAAGCATTTTACAATAATTTTCAAAACCAATATCCCATCACATTCCTTGGGCTTAATGCACATGACTTGTACATTAGCTTTCCCAATGATGGGAAAACACATAACTATGTGTTTTGATGAACTTAAAACTCAAAAGAATGCACTAAATCAATATCTTGAGTTTTGTTCATCATCCTAACATCTCACTTGTATCTAATGTGTGCTAAAACACATACAAGTCACCTTATAGGTCTTTGTGAGATGTGAGATTTTGGTTTTTGCCCTATTCTAGGGATCATGCATATCTATCTAGGTATTTTAGAGATATTAGACATCCACCTAGGATGTCACTTGTTAATAAGTGTTGTTAAATACCGTTTGTCCTTAATTACAAGGAATTAAACTTAATGCATGATTATGTTATGACATACATCAAAAGGAAATAATTTTCAAAAGAAAATATCCTATAACTACATGATGTATGAATGTCATGACATGGTATTTTTAGATTTTTCATAATAAAACATGAATGCAAAAATAGACATGATGTCATGGCATATGATGGGCAAATAATCATGGCAAGGTTTAGCATAAATAAAATATACCTAGATTTCCTATCTAAGTATCCTTAACCACTTAGCTAACTCAAAGTGTACAACTTGTTTTAACTTAAAACGTTAAACCTAGATTGCCCTAAATGCTTCAACGAAATGCCAAAACCTAAATTGACATTTATATTTCTCTTGATTTGTTTATGCCACTTAAAAATTAAGCATATTCTCAAATGTTGGCATATTCCATTTTTCCTCAAGAGTAATCATATAAATCAAGGCCCGGATTGCCTTCAATTTCCAAGGGAATACCAAAATCCCAACTTGATATTTCTCTAGGTTTTCCCAATTTATGCCTTTTTAAGATAAAATCAATTTTCCACCATTAGGCACATTTTACTCTTTCAAGGAATAAATAATAATTCCATTTCATTTTCAAAGGTTAACAAAAACCTTGAAAATTGCTCCTTGAGTGTCAATTTCCTCAAAGTTGGGTTAACCACCCTTCTAATCGGAGTTGACACTCTCTAACCCATCTATGGGGTAGAGAAGATACTCCTAGGAACCCAACACCTATTGGTGCTCCTTGGACGCTCTAGGTACTCATTAGGGATAACTTCCGTAGATACCTTCCTAGTGACCTTGTTGAGTTTCTTAGAAGCCTTGGTCACATTTTCTAGGTCAACTCTAGGGATAGCCTCCCTTGTGACCTTGTTTGTGACTCTCTTAGACTTCTTAGAAGTCTTAGACACGTTTGTTGCAAAAATACTCTTAGGGATGACCTCCCTAGTATTCTTGACTTGACCACTAGACCTAGGGTTTGTTCCATAACTATATGGAACTCTATAATAAGTAGATACATCCTTTTTGGTTTTAGGTTTGTATCCCAAACCTCTATGACCCTTGGATGACCCTTGTTGCTCTAAACCTAGATTTTGCTCATTTTGCCCTTTAAGAATATTTTTCATCCTTTTTAGGGTCTTTTCTAGTTTGTCAAGTCTTGATCTGAAGACTTGATTCTCCATTGCTAAGTTCTTAGTTTTTGGTTTCCCATTAAGTCCATGAGCATTTTGGTTTCTAGGCTTGTAGCTAAAATCCTTAGTGTTATTGCCTAGACTTTTACCTACCTTCCTAGACCTAGGTTTGGTTGTCTTAGCATGGAGAGCCACATGATTTTCTTTGATAACATCATGCCTCCTATTTTCATGGTAAATAGCATTAAAATGATATAGATTAGAACTATCATGCTTTTTACCATTGTTTAAGGGGGTAGGTTCAATGAATGATATCTTCCTTTTTACCTTGGAGGCTCCCCCTTGAGTTATGCTTCCTCCTTGAGCCTTGACCGCCTTCTTCCCCTTAGGGCATTGACTTCGGTAATGCCCCTTTTGATTGCAAGAGAAGCACACAATGTGCTCCTTGCTCTTCTTTGTGTTGGGGATGGTCTCCTTGGGCTTCTCCTTGCCCTTTTGTGCCATTTGACCCTTCTTCTTGACCAATTTAGGGCATTTACTTTTGTAATGCCCTTTTTCCCTAGACTCAAAACATATAATATGATTTTTATTTTTAAATGAACTATTTATACCTTCTTGTGTAGGGGTGACTTCTTCTCCTTTGGATCCGGATGTGGAGGCTTCCTCTTGATCCGATGATGATTCTCCTCCAATAGATATGACTTGATTTGTGGAGTTGGAAGCTTCTTCATCCTCTTCTCTTCTTGACCCGGATGTGAAGACTTCTCCTTCTTCTTGATCCGGTGTCACAAAAAGTTGCTCCCCCTCAATCCTAGAGGTGGAGACTTCTTCATCTTGTACATGGAACAAGGAGTATGCTCCCTCCTTGTTCCCTTCATTGCATTCCCTCGAAGATGAAGCTTCGTCTTGGACTTCTTCTTCAGAAGTTGAGTATCTCTCAACTTCGGAGTCCTCCTCTTGGTATTGCTCCAATGAGTCGCCCTCTTTGGATTCCTCTTGATTCGGTACAGTGGAGGGGATCTCATGGATTGATGCCAATTTGCTCCAAAGCTCCTTTGCATCTTCAAATTCTCCAATTTTGCAAAGAATGGTGCTTGGCAATAAATTAACCAATAATTTGGTTACCTTGTTATTCGCCTCACACCTTTGAATTTGTTCTTGGCTCCATTTGCTCTTCTTAAGGATTTTGCCCTTTGAGTTTCTTGGAGCCTCGAAGCCTTCCAATAGAGCAAACCATTGCTCTATCTCCATCATCAAGAAATTTTCAATTCTTGATCTCCAAGAATCGAAGCTTGTAGATACATATGGTGGAGGCACCCTTGTGTCGAATCCAAGTCCATCTTGGAATTCCATGTTGAAGCTGAGCTTGAAGAAATCTTTGAATTGAAGAATTTTGCTCCAACTTCTTCATCCTCTAGCTCTTTGCCCCTTCCGGCGATGATTCCAGTGAAGAGCGGCCTTGCTCTGATACCACTTGTTAGGACCAAAATGTAGCTAGAGGGGGGGGGTGAATAGCTCTATGCGATTTTCGTGCTTGACGTTGCTTGTTTCTTTAAAGATGTGCAGCGGAAATACAAGAAACACTACAACAATGCTAACAAATGGATTTTACTTGGTATCCACCTCACAAGAGGTGACTAATCCAATGATCAACACACTCACGCACCCTCCACTATGAAAACACTCCTTCTCGGTAACTACCAAAGGCGGAGAAGCCTTACAACCTCACAATACAACAATGAGAAAGAAAGAAACAAAATACAAATGAATCTTACAAGATTATAATGAAAAACCCTAGCTTCTTCTTCTTCTTGTTGCAAATCGCCTCTTGACTTGGATGCGCCTCCAAGAACCTTCAAGAACTGGCTGTGAGGAAGTAAAGATCGCTGTGGAGAAGTTCTGTGTTCGTCTGTGGAGAAGAGAGGAAGCTGTGTCGAAGAAAACGCTCGCCAACGTCTATATTTGCGTCAACGGTCGAATCCCAATCGATTGGATTGCTCCCAATCGATTGGGGAGGATTTGGATCGATCGACCGATCGATCCAGAGTCCCTCTGTGCTCTCTGGAATCGCCTTGAATCGATTGCCCGATCGATTCAAGGCTTCTCGAGCGATTTCCAGCACTCCAATCGATCCACCGATCGATTGGAGGCTTCAATCGATCAATTGATCGATTCAGAAGCTTACTGTTCGCTCAGAAACTCTCCCAATCGATTGACCGATCGATTGGAGAAGTTTCAATCGATTACCTAATCGATTCAGCCCATTTCTGCATGAATTCGCGTTAACCAATCGATCCACTGATCGATTCAACCCCCCAATCGATCAGTCAATCGATTGGGAAGCAGAAATATGTGTAGATCTTGAAATTAGCTTCGTTTCGCATCCGAGATCACCTCATTCCGATATCCGAGTCAAAAGTTATGGTCTTCGGAAGTTTACTACGTCCGAACTTCCTAGTTCCATGCCAACTCCCTATTGGACTTACGACCGTTAAGACTTCAGTCAACTTTTGACTCATCTGGACTTTCTCTTTGTGCCAAGTGTCCGGTCCTCCATTACCCACTTGGACTTCCCAACACCAGATGTCCGATCAACCTTGATCCATATGGATTTCCTCGTGCCTGGTTTCACTCACCAGGACTTCCCTTCTGCCTAGCTTCACTCACTAGGTCTTTCACCTGGCTTCACTCACCAGGATTTTCCTTCTGCCTAGCTTCACTCACTAGGTCTTTCACCTGGCTTCACTCACCAGGATTTCCTTCTGCCTAGCTTCACTCACCAGGACTTCCAGTCAACCTTGACCTACTTGACTCTTCTTTACATCTCAACTGGTCAACCTTGACCAAACGGGAATTGCATCAACAATCTCCCCAAATGAACAATTGCACCTGCATTATCCATATCATACTTGCTCAAGCCCTTCGTACTCTATCTCCAGTAATCGCATTTGTTTGCAAGTTGACACATTGACCTCTGAAAATCATTGAGTTAATGCATTGTTTGCTGCTGAAACATTACGATATGAACGTATCAAATGAACCTTTGAAAGAGTCGAAAATGGATGATTATGACCTTTTATGAAGTTACTAACAACCCATGTAGGTCCAGTTTATTTCTTGACAAGTGAAATCCTTGACTTACAACCAGTTCTAATTTCACCATGTGCTCTTTTCCTTGTCTGTTGATCACCTTTTGCTTGCTTTTTCCGCTGATCATCTATATGACCTTCTTTAAAACATACAAATTTTTTCCACACAACTTCATTTGTCATTATATTTTTCTTGCTACTATTTATCCTTGCACTAAATTTGGATTCACATGCATATTGATTATAGAATGAAAATGCCTCATCTATTGATGTGAATTCCATCCCATATTGTAGTTTTTGATCATCTGCAACTTGAGGAATGTATAGCTAATCTTCACTGCAATTTTCATCCATTGATAGGAAATTTCAAATTCCAATGAAATGAAACTTTGTATTTCACCATCATATAGCAAGAAAAAATAATCTAAATCAAATATACATAAATAAAGAACGTTGTCAGTATCTAACATCAGTTCTCATGTGGTACGAGTAAGAATAATGCATCCTCTAAAGTCACATGGAAATAGAAATAGTGTTGTCAATAACTACAATGATTTTTATAGAAAACTTTAATTAAAGTGGCAATGAAAACATTCTAAAATGGATAAAATCCAATACTATCAACACTGTTAATTTCCAACCTCAGAGAAACATATTGTTGTCGAGAAAAATAGTGTGATTTCTATGAATAGTGGGAAGTGGGTGCAGGAACGATTGCAACCATAAATCCTAAATTAGAGTGGAAAAATATAACATTAAGTGGGAAAACGAAGTGCAAATAGCAAAGAACAGGAGTCTCATAGCTAGGGGTTCCAGCGGCTAGAGGTCGGCAGAAACACCTAATATGCTGATTAGCGAGGATCTAAAAGTTGGACAACGAGAGGGTCGGTGATGGGTGAGCACAGGCGAGCGTTGTAGTGAGGGACGAGCTTAGAGGTTGGCTAGAGGAATGGTGAGGGTGAAACTTTTCTTCCCCCTGGTTCACTGTGGAACTTTGACGAGAGACCACGGGAGCACCGAGGGGAGACAATGGTGAGCACAGCTGAGAGGAACGAAACTTCCCTGCCCTAACCTCACTGCCCTAGCCTCGCTGCCCTAGCCTCATTGCCCTAGCTTTGCTGCCCTAGCTTCGCTGCCCTAGCTTTGTCACCCTAGTTTTGCCGCCGAGGACGGTGAGGGGAATAGACGGCGACCGTTGCATTAAGGGAAGAGGACGATTAGGGGAGAGGATGGCGAGCGCACCGGAATCGTTTCCTTTGCCCTAGCTTCACTGCAGAGCTTTGACGAGCGACATCTGAGCGACGCTACGAAGAGAAAAGGAAATCGTGTGGTGAAAATCGCGACACCACGTAGACATGCCAACAACGCAGTCGTGCAAAGGTGCATTTTTAAAGTTCCGCAGCATAACAGCTCTGTATATATAATTGATATGCTAAGCGACTTTTCGTGTGCGACCGTGAGTGAAATCCAACATGAGCTATCTGACACAGACAAAACCTATTTTTTTTAATCCCTTTCTCTCATCTGCATGCAACAACTTTTCTCTCTTTCCTTTTTAAATTAAAATAAACAACGTTTTTCTCCCATATGATTGCATGCAATAATCACTGTAGTACTGATTTTTAAAAGTGATGTAGCTGCTACAATGTTGTAGCAGCTACTACATAATAACTACTACACGTTGTAGCAGCTACTATATAGTAGCTGGTACAATGTGTAGCGGTTATTGTATAGCTATTGTGTTATAGCAGCTATTGTATTGTAGCTACAACAACGTGCAGCAGTTATTATGTAGATACTACGTTGTAGCAACTACTATACTGTTATAGCAGCTACTGCATAATTGTAGCAGCTACTGCACCGTTGTAGCAACTACTGTATAGAAACTACTACAAGTTATAACAGTTACTGCATAGTTTAGCAGCTACTGTACTGTTGGAGTGTATACTGAAAGCCTAAGCTTTGTAAACATTCATTATGAATAAAGAATCACATTTGGTCTAATTATCTACATTTGTTTGTAGTTGTTCATTTAATTTATATTGTAGATAACATAGTATGTGGTGTCACATACAGAAGATGATGTTATCAGTACCTTATAAATTATAAACAGTAGCTCACGACCAGAATGGAAAGGAACAAACCATTAGAAGGTCGTAGTGTAATTAGGTATTAGTTTATCTTGACTATATAATTACACTAGTACACTCAGAGTGTATTGAGTAGGACCATTTGAGGTCGTTTCTTTTATACTGACTTTATAAGGAAACAAAGACCTCGGTTATTATGGAAGTGTGTGCTCTTAATCCTAATATAATAACAAGCACATATATTTGATATTTATTTCTTTAATTTATCAATGGGTGAGATTTAGTTCGATGAATCAATAAACCCGATAAGTTGGGAAATGGTATCACTCATAGTGTGTGTTGTTGATTATAGAAGGAAACTGTGTCCTAGTGATGCTAGGTTGATAATGTCCTCAAGAGGAGCTCATAAAGATTATCATGTTAAACCCTGCAGGTGGACTTAGTCCGACATGATAATAAGGTTGAGTGGTACTACTCTTGGATTTAGATATTAATTAAATGAGTTGTCAGTAACTCACTTAATTAGTGGACATTCGATATCTTAAACACAGGGAGACTAACACACTCATAATAAGAAGGAGCCCAAAAATGTAATTTGGGATTGGTGCGGTAGTTCAATGATAGTTCTCTAGTGGAATGAATTATCATTGATAAAATTAAGTTGTGTGTTCGGGGCGAACACGGGATGCTTAATTTTATCGGGAGACCAAAACCAATTCCTCCTCTCGGTCCCTATCGTAGCCTCTTATTTATAGAGTTCTATACCCACCTATACCCACCTTCTATACCCATCAATAAGGGGCCGGCCAAGCTAGCTTGGGAACCAAGCTAGGGCCGGCCTAGGTATGATTTTGGGTGGCCGGCCCTAGCTTGAATCCAAGCTAGTGGGGGCCGGCCAAATTAAAAGAAAAAAGAAATTTAATTTTAATTTTTATTATTATGTGGAAGATATAATTTAAAGAGAATTAAAATTAAAATATCTCTCTTGTAAAAGATCTACAAAAGATTAAAGAAAGAGATTAAATCTCTTTCCTTATTTGTAGATTGGAGAGATGTTTTATTTTCTCTTTAAAATTATTCACATGTTAATAAAATTAAAATTATAGAAATTTCCTTTTATCAACCATGAAGAGATTTTAAAGAGAAATTTTATTTTATAAAATTTCCGGAAACAAATTAGGAAGTTTTAATTGTTGATTAAAACTTGTCCTCTTTTGTTATCCAATGATGGCCGGCCACTTGAAATTAATTGGGGAAATTTTATTTTATTTCTCTCAATTAAATCATGTCAAGGAAATTAAGGAAAATTTATTTCCTAATTTGCCTAGGCTAAGGAATATAAAAGAAGGGGTGAGGGTGCCTTCACAAGACACAACATCTATTATTCCTCTCCCTCTTTTGTTCCTTGGTGTGGCCGGCCATCATCTCCTTCTCTTCTTCTTGTGGTGGCCGAACCTCTCCCTCTCCCTTGGAGTTCTTGTGGTGGCCGGATACTACTCGGAGAAGAAGAAGAAGAAGGAGAGAAAGCTAGCATCTCTTGGAGCTTGGTTAGTATTTTGTTTTTCCTCCTTGGTGAAGTTTCCCTTTGTGGCCGAACCTTGCTTGGAGGAGAAGAAAGGTGGTTGGTGGTTTCTCATCTTGGAAGATCGTTGCCCACACAACGTCCGAGGTTAGAAGAGGAATACGGTAGAAGATCAAGAGGTTTTTCTACAAGGTATAACTAGTAATTTCGATTTCCGCATCATGCTAGTTATTTATGGAAATAATACCAAATACAAGAGGCTTACGTTCTAGTATTTCGAATATGTTTTTTCGAAGTTGTGTTCTTTTGTTTCTTTCTTTTCCTTGTGATTTAATTGTTCTCTTTGGTTAACCTAAAGTTATTTTAGGAAATTAAATATTAGCTTTCTATTAAAGGTTTTGTCTAGTCGGTGGTGGTTGCTCCCATATCCAAGAAGGCCATGTGCCTCGCCACGTCAGTACTGGGAACCTTTTATGGAAATTAATATTTAATGGAATTAATAACTTAAGGAGACTTGGGTCGAACGTGTTAAGTTCCGCAGGAGATCCAAGTCAAAACCTAAAAGAACAAATAGATTAAGTTTTGGATCAAACGTGTTAAGTTCCGCAGGAGATCCAAAATTTAATTTAAAAGAACACATGGTAGCTAGGAAAAGGTTCAGACCTTTGTACAAAATTTTTGTACAGTGGAACCTATAGGCTTTCCGAGTAGCAACCAACATGTACAGCTATAGCAGCTATTGCATAGTAACTATTACAAGTTGTAGCAACTATTGCACAGTTATAGCAACCACCACATAATAACTGCTACAAGTTGTAGCAGTTACTGTACAATTGTAGCAACTACTGTATAATAACTACTATAAGTTGTAGCAGTTATTATGCAGTAGTTGCTACAACTTATAGCTGCTACAAGTTGTAACAACACTGCATAACAACTGCTACAAGTTGTAATAGCTATTGCATAGAAGCTGCTACAATGTTCTAACATCAGTACCACAATGATTGTTGCATGTAATCATAAGAGAGAAAAGATAAAATTTTATTTTAATTTAAAAGGAAAGAGAGAAAAATTGTTACATGCAAATGAGAGAGAGGGATTAAAAAAAATAGATTTTGGCCACGTTAGATAGTCTACGTCGGATTTCACTCACCGTCGTGCACAAAAAGTCCCTTAGCATATCAATTTTGATACATACATATATATATATATATATATATATATATATATATATATATATATATATATATATATATATATATATATATATATATATATATCCAACATTAGTTGGATTTATGGGATTCAGTTTTTTATTTTTCAAGGGCAAAGTTTCCAATATACATTTGATCGACTCTAGTGTTGGTTGGAACTCTAAGGTTTGGCTCCTTATTTTTTATGGGTAAGACTCCTAATATACATTGGATCGATCCAAGAGCCAGTCGGATCTACAAAGCTCAGCTCCTCACTTCTCAAGAGTAAGACTTCCAGCATATACCTGATCGACTCTAGCATCGGTTAGACTTACGAAGCTCAACCCCATACTTCTCATAGGCAAGACTCTTAACATACACCCGATTGGTCTAGCACTGCGGACTTACGGGGCTTGGCCCCCCACTTCTCATGGATAAGCCTTCTAATATAAGTTTGAGTGACCCCATTATAGGTTGGACTTATGGGGCTCAACTCTCCACCTCTTATGGGCAAGACTCCCAATATAAACCCGTTCGATCCAAGAGTCGGTCAGACATACGGGGCTCAGCTCTCCACTTTTCATGGGCAAAACACTCAATATAAATCCAAGTGGTCCCAGCGTTGGTCGTACTTACGGGGCTCAGCTCCCCATTTTTCATGGGCAGGACTCCTAGTACAAACCGGATTAGTCCAAGAGCCGGTCAGACCTACGGGGCTCAGTACTCTACTTCTCATGAGCAAGACTCCTAATATAAATTCGAGCAACCCTAGAGTCAATCGGACTTACGAAGCTCAATTCCTCACTTCCCTTGGGCACAACTCCCAGCATAAACTGATCGACCCCAGAGGCGGTCAGACCTATGAGACTCAGTCGCTCACATCTCATGGGTACAACTCCCAATATAAACCCCGAGTGGTCCAGAGTTGGTTGGACTTACGTGACTCAACTCCTCACTTCTCATGTGCTCGACTTCCAGCATAAATCTAATCGACCCTAGAGCTAGTTAGACCTACGGAGCTCAGCTCCCCACATCTCATGAGCACGACTCCCAGCAAAACTCTATCGTTTCCAAGTCGACCAGACTCCCTCTAGGAGACAACATTGTCAAAGAATCACAACAACCTGTCAGGGAATAATGGCTACTCACCAAGGAACATTCCGCTATTTGACATATTCTGACACAAAACATTATCTGACGTCTCATCATTACGGAAGTTATGAGAGGCGGCATAAAAAAAGGGTTCTCTCCATTTGCCAGGTACACTCACGCACGCACATATCCACACTATACTGTTCTACTATATATTTCGAGCCGGTTCTAACTTGAGCGTCGGAGTATTGTGCTAGGGATCCCTTCCCTGGTTCTTGTTGTAAAGCTTATGATTGCTCTTTTTGTGGTGTACGCATGCTCACAGTTTCTAGCTCCAGGTCTTGCTCCTGTCTTCATTCCTACCTCCTCATCGGCTGCTCATCTACTCAATTTCCGCACATGATCAAATTTGACATCGTCTATAGGAAGACATACACCTATTTCGGAACATAATGATGGACAAAGCCGATAAAATCAACGTTGCCTCGACATTCGAAGAATATGAGCTATTTCTGAAGGCCAAGGCATAGACACTGTCCCAAGAATAGGCTGTCGATTCTCACCCGCACGGGACACCTGCAACCTCAGTAGAAGAGTTTCTCGTGTTAGAGAAAAGATTCAAGCAAAAGCAAGCACTTGAGCTTCCTCAAGCTTTTTTTCGAGCGTCTGGGGAAGGATACGCTAAAATTGAGTTGTGGCAAACCTCTTCAACTGAAAATTCACCCTCGAGAGACCTAAGATGAGGAAAGACTCCTGCCTCTCGGGGATCACCTGAACAACCTAGCTTACCTTAGGTAGTAGATGAAAAGTTGTGTAGGAATTTTCAACCTTGTCGATTAAGGAATATGGAGGCAACGTCGATCTCGAAAATCACCTTCGAAGATTCAAAATCACTGCTCTACTATACCAGTATAGCGACGCAATAAAATATCAAGTGTTTCTGACTACTCTCTCAGGCTCGACATAGAGATGGTTCAACCGATTGTCAGTCGGATCTATTACTTGTTTAAAGGAATTTAGAAAAACTTTCCTACACCACTTTGCCAGCAGTAGGAGGTACCAAAAAACAATCCTGAGTCTGTTCACACTCAAGCAAGGGGCCAAGGAATTACTGCGAGTATACATCAAGTGTTTCAACCAAGTGGCAATAGATGTTCTATCTATCACTTCAGAAATATTAATAAATGTTTTCTCTCAAGACCTTTTAGAAGGAAAATTTTCTGAGCCCTCATCAGAGAGCCTGCAAAGGACTTTGATGACACAAAAGGGAAAACAATCAAATATATTAATGTAGAGGAAGCCCAGACCGCCTAGAAGAAGGATGTGACTGTCCTAGCTTTGATCGACTAAGCCAATCGTAGACCACCACCACCTCCGATACGTCCCAGAAATCCTCGACCGAATCTTTCGTCGGTCCGAGAAGAAAGAGCGGTACAACATGTCCAGGCCATTTGGACCACTTTTGCCGAGCCTCTCCAGTAGGTACCTCGATATTGCACTTACCATCGGTCTAAGACCCACTATAGAAAATATTGTTATCAACTCGCTCGGGAAAGGCATCAAGCAGCCGAGCTAGGTCTGCCACCACCTCAAATCATGCCTAGCTTCTGAATCAATTAGCTCCTAACCCCCGCACCTCCTGTCACATGACTAACACTCCTCAAGTAATGGAGAACCAAGGCGGTAGATCAAATGACCAAGGCAGGAATAATGGCAGACCAAGGAAATGTCATGGTAAGAGACGTTAGTCTGATATCCGGAGGTCCCACCGATGGTGATTCGACCAAATCTAGGAAGGCTCACAGTCGTCAATTTTTGATTCATGTGGTCAATTGTAGCCAAGAACAAGCGACTGGTCCCCAAATCAACTTTGGGCTTGAAGACCTCGAGGGAGCGGAGCTCCCTTATGATAATGCGTTCATCATCAAAGCTGTGATCACTAATAACCGAACGACCATAGTCTTCTTTGACACTAGAAGCTCTGTTAACGTGCTTTTCAAGGACACCTTCAATAAGATGTAGCTCGATACAAGCGAGCTCCAGCTGATGGCCATTGCCCTATACGGGTTCACGGGGAACAAGGTACAATCGATCGGCTAGGTCAAGCTGGTCATCTCTTTTTGTACTGAGCCCCAGGTAAGAACTCAAAGGAGCACATTGTTGGTTGCTATTCGGAATATCGTACCGGTTCCTCTGTACAAAAATTTTGTACAAGTCCTGAACTTTTCCTAAGAACCTATTGTGTTCTTTAGAAATTAAACTTAGAATTGCATACAGAACTTAACATTATTGCTTCCAAATTTAACTTATCTTTTCTTAGAGGTTTAGACTTGGATCTCAAATGATGTTTAACATTATTAATCCAAATCCACCTATGTTACAAATTTGATTAAATATTTATTTCAAAGTTCGGCTTCCAGGTCAAACGTGGAGAGACACTAGGCCTTCTTGGGTATGGGATCATCCACCACTGCCTAGACAAAATCTTACAAAGAAAACCAATATTTAATCTCCTTATAGTAACCCTAAGTTCAACCCTTAAAAGCAATCGAATCACAAGATCGAAAAATAAAAGAAACACAAAATCGAAAACATAAATTCGATTTCCTAGATTCATTAATCTCTTATGTTTGGTATTTCAAGATCTAAACAAAAGGATGAACTAGTTATGATGCGGAAACTTAATAACTAGTTATACCTTTTATAACTTATAGACCTCACGATCTTCTATCGTATTCCTCTTCTTATCTTGGACGTCGTGTGGGCGATAATCTACTGAGACGAGAATCCACCCAAGCTTCCTTCTTCTCCAAGCAAGTTTCGGCCACAATCAATCAACTCCTTGAGATGAATAGCATCGGCCACCAACCAAGCTCCAAGGGATGCAAGAAACAAAGTCTCCTATATCTTCTTCTTCCTCTAGCAAAATCCGGCCACCACCAAGCTCCTTGAGATGAAGATACCGCCGGGCACAAAGGAAAAAGAATAGGAGAAGAGAAGGAGGAGAGGGCCGGCCACCAACCAAGGAATAGAAGAGATATTGTTGTGTGAGGTGAGGCGCCTCTATCCTCTCTTTTATATTTCTTGGTCTTGGCAAATAAGGAAAGTTTTATAATTAAAACTTCCTTATGTTCCTTGCCAATGTTTAAGAAGGAAAATTTAATTTAAAAATTCCTTATAAACTTCTAATGTGGCCGGCCACCTTATTCCCTCTAATCAAGGAAAGTTTTAATCACAAAATTAAAACTTCCTAATTTGTTTCTGGAAAATTTTAAAATAAAAATTTCTCTTTAAAAAATTTCCTCCATGGTTGGTTATAAATTCATTTCCATATCTATACAGTCTCTTGTTGTTGTTAATGATCAGTAACAGATACTAGATACCATATTTGTATAATTTGACTGTTGTTTATTATGTACTATAATGAGCATGCTGGCTTCATGTAGCATACCTAAATTGGTTTATATTTGTATGATGATTGTTGCATTTGGCGCATCATGTCAACGACCAATTCTTCCTTGCGGTCGAGAGAGTCGTTAAAAAGGGGCCGCAACCTCGGTCACTCGAGAGGGTGGTAGCTGGAGTTGATGTCGCTTGTCCTGTCGTGCCGCACTTGGCCACTCATGGAGAGTGGTAGCTGGAGTTACGAGCAGCAGGGACCCCGTCGTAGATGTAGCTAGTTAGCTACTATGCAACTGTCCCCTCGGCCACTCGTGTGAGTGGTAGCTGGAGTGGTGTACAGTCTGTCACTGACCCGGCCTCTCGACCATACAGGGGTCATGGTGCGGAGAGGTGGGCGGGAGTGACCATCCGTGCATACGCTGTTATTATATTTATTTTGGCTGCTGCTGTCTATATATGCTGTTATTACTTACTGTTGTTGTTCACATATGCTGAAATACTTACTTAGGTTGAGATATATTCTCATTGTAGATATTTAGTCATTGGAAATTTGTATATACCTTGCTTATTACCTCTGTAGTATGAGCAGTACTGTAGTAGATTAATACTAGTTCTGACCTACTATACCTAGCCTAGGATATGGTTTCAGGTATGAGCATTTATTTTGGTTCTATTATAGTATCTGCTATTCTTCTTATGAGGCTGTATACTGTTGACATTCTCTACTTATATGTTATGTTCATGCACTATCTCTTTCCTTACCCGCTGAGTTCCAATACTCACCACCCCACAAAATTGTTTTCTTTCGCCAGGTAACAAATAGATGAGTCATGGATGCTTTGAGAGATGCCGGCTGCCAGTCCTGGGTCCTACGTCACACTCGAGGATAGTTTCGTTTTGGTTTTGTTATCGTTTGGGGTGGTATATTGATTTTGTGTATTTTGTTCTTCAACAAGTCGATATGAATTTTGGGTCAAGTCTGTGATGACAGGTATTTTTGTTAGTGTCGTTGTTGGTTTTACGTTCGTATCATTTTATGTCTTCCGCTGCTGTGTGTTTACGTTCAGCCGTGTAGGCTTATTAAATTGCTGCGTGGTTGTATTGATTTTGTTTCAGCCGAGTGAGCTGATGATATAAACTGCGTGGTTGTATTTATTTCATTTTTGTCCAGTCGGGTAGGCTGAGTATATTAAACTGTGTGTTCTGTTGTTTATATTTTGTATATATATATTCCAGCCGAGTGTGACTGAGGTATATTTTGTATGTAGTAATGCTTCAGATTGTCACCCGTACAAGGGAGATGCTGTCGAAATTTCTTTAGACAGGGACTCCTCTGGGCATGACAATTTTATGGTATCAGAGCAGTTTCGATCTTGTTTCGATTTATGATTATTTTCGAGTTAATATGATACCAATTTTATGGTATCAGAGCAGGTATACGATGTCTGTTTGTTTTTTGAATTACGATTTTTTAGTTAATCTGATACCAATTTAGTGGTATCAGAGCAGTTTCGATCTTGTTTCGATTTATGATTATTTTCGAGTTAATCTGATACCAATTTTTGGTATCAGAGTGGGTTTGCAATGCTTGTTTTCGTATTTTAAATTTTTTAGTTAATCTGATACCAATTTAGTGGTATCAGAGCAAGTTTGTGATGCTTGTGTTTCATGTTTTAGATTTTCGAGTTAATCTGATACCAATTTTGTGGTATCAGGGCCATAGGTTTACGAGTCTTATTTTCAGTGTTTTGGATTTCGTATTTTGGATTTCCGAATATTGGGTTGTGTTTTTCGAATTTTGATCTTGTTCGATTTATGATTTTCGGTGTTCCGATTGTCTTGTTCTCCCTTTGTAAGTTGATACCTCGATATGATTCTCGAGTTGTGGGACCAGGCAGCGGCAGGAATCTCCAAGCTATAGGAGGTATGTTTGTCTAATGTCATCGTACATATTTATTATTACTTGACTAGTTGTTTATACCATGTATGATTTGTGCTCTGTCAGTCATTGGTTAGATCAGATATGGTGATATATTGTCTTTTAATGATCTATTAGTGGATATTAGACTTGATAGTTTATTATTTAGCCTTTGACGTTGATAGTAACTTAAAGAGTATAATGCCTTGATATTTATGAAGTTGGTGATTTTAGTTGAAGATTAGATTACAGACTTTGTGCCAGTGATCTTATTTTTGGGTATGTTTGTTGTACGGACATGAGGTGTCCTTGATATTGCTATTTAGGTTTACAGTGCCCTAGATATTTCTATGGACCTGATGTATAGAGTATAGATTTATTCGTGTTGGTTTGATTAATGGAGGACTGATTTACTCTTATTAGCTTGATCAGTAGGAGACCGACGTACTCTTTCATAGGTCTTAGGCTCCCTGTATATATATCAATTATGGAAAGGGAAAATACAGAGGACGATATTGTGAACTTTGAAGTCTGATTCTCTGTGTGTCAACAAGTGAAGGCAGAATGTCAGAGTGGCGCAGTGGAAGCAAGATGAGTCCATAACCCACAGAAGCATCCTTTTCGGTTAAGGATTTGATCATGACACTATAATGGATATGAGTATGTTGTTTGGTTGTTACTCTCATATAAGGATCCCTGAGTTGAGAAGTAAATTTGGGGACCAAATTTTTATTAGTGGGGGAGAATGTAAAATACGGCAACAAAATAATAATTAAAAATAGGGTTATTTGACAAATAATCTTATGAGAATTTTTAGAAATTTTTAGGAATTTTTTGAGATTTAATCGGAGCACATACGACGTATTTTGAGGGGATACATTTATGGGCTCGAGAAAAAATCTATTTGGAATACCTGTAGATGGGAGTTGATTGAGAAACTAATCTAGGGTTTAATCAAACATACCTAGGTTTATAAATCCTCTCTTTTATTTCCTCACCCGCGTGCCCTAAAACCCACGCTGACACCTCCCTTACCCGATTCCCCTTTCTCTTCCTCCTTCGCCGTTCCTCTTCTTCCCCAAGCCTTCACGCGATGGCGCCTCCCGGTCCTCCTCCTCGCCCGAGCACCACACAACCGACGATTTCTTCTCCCTCATGCGAGCCAGATAGCCAGCGATCACAGCAACCGACAACCCCCCTTCCTCGCGCGCGAGCACCACCATGGTAGCCACCGGCCTCCTCTCTTCGCGCTGTGCCTAATTGATCCGGCAAGTACTCTTCATTATGTGGGTATGAGGTCCTTGGGGTACAAGGTAGGTTGTGTCCAAGAGGGGAAAACGGGCTTGCCAGTGAAGTTCGATTGATTGAATAAGAGTGGTTTGCGATTTTTCTGTGATTTTGAGGTGTTTGTGCGGATCTTGTTTGTTTAAAGGCTGGACTAGTATGCGATGTTGATGCTTCGAGCTTTCTGTGCAGATTTCATTTGTTTAAATGCTGGACTGGTACGCTGATTGGTGTTTGGAACTGTAATGTGGATTTTCCGTGTGATTCTTACTTGTTTATACGCTTACCGGTGAAGCCTATTGTTGGAGTGGTTGCGATTTGAGCTTTCTGTGATGTCTTCGTGTCACTCTGTGCAGTTCTTGAGCTACTTCATTTTGTAAGTTTACTCCTACGGTTGAGTTGGCCTTGATTGTTTTCCTTCATGATGGTTTATGTTATTGGGGGTTCGGATATTGGATATCTTGTGTTGTTCCTCAAGAGGTTATAGAGGTGAGTCTTCTTGAAGATCTATTGCTCTAGAGCTGTGGAACTTGGTAAGGTTTTGGGTTACTTGAGTTTTTTATTTTAATGATCTGGAATGGAGGCACATAGTTGGAAGGTGATTTTTGTTAGGGTGTATACTAAAAGCCTAGCTTTTGGTATAAACATTTATCTAGTAATAAGAATCACATTGGTCAAATGTCTACATTTATGATAAATGTAGTTGTTCAATTAATTTATATTGTAGATAACATGGTGTGTGGTGTCACACACAGAGGATCATGTTATCAGTACCTTATAAATTATAAACAGTAGCTCACGACCAAAATGGAAAGGAACAAACCATTAGAAGGTCGTAGTGTAATTAGGTATCAGTTTATCTTGACTGTATAATTACACTAGTACACTTAGAGTGTATTGAGTAGGACCATTTGAGGTCGTTTCTTTTATACTGATTTTATAAAGAAACAAAGACCTCGGTTATTATGGAAGTGTGTGCTCTTAATCCTAATATAATAACAAGCACATATATTTGATATTTATTTCTTTAATTTATCAATGGGTGAGATTTAGTTCGATGAATCAATAAGCCCGATAAGTTGGGAAATGGTATCACTTATAGTGTGTGTTGTTGATTATAGAAGGAAGCCGTGTCCTAGAGATACTAGGTTGATAATGTCCTCAAGAGGAGCTCATAAGGATTGTCATGTTAAACCTGCAGGTGGACCTAGTCCGACATGATGATAAGGTTGAGTGGTACTACTCTTGGACTAAGATATTAATTAAATGAGTTGTCAGTAACTCACTTAATTAGTGGACATTCGATATCTTAAACACAGGGAGACTAACACACTCATGATAAGTAGGAGCCCAAAATGTAATTTGGGATTGGTGCGGTAGTTCAATAATAGTTCTCTAGTGGAATGAATTATTATTGATAAAATTAAGTTGTGTGTTCGGGCGAGCACGGGATGCTTAATTTTATCGGAGACCAAAACCAATTCCTCCTCTCGGTCCCTATCGTAGCCTCTTGTATATAGAGATTTATACCCACCACATACCCACCTTCTTACCCAATAGGGCCGGCCAAGCTAGCTTGAAACTCAAGTTAGGGCCGGCCAAGACAAGTGGTTGAGCCAATAGGTGGCCGGCCAAGCTTAGGTGGCCGACCACATCATATTAAAAAGGATTTTTTATTAAAATTATTTCTTATGTGGATATCATAGTTTTAAAAGAGAGTTTAAAAATTAAATCTTTCCTTTTAAAAGCTTTCTATAAAAGATTAAGAAAAGATTTGAAATCTTTCCTTATTTGTAGATTGAAAGGAGATTTTATTTTTAAGAAAAACTTTCCTTTTTAACCATGATAATAATTTAAAAGAGAAGTTTAAAAATTAAATATTCTCTTTTATTAGTTTCTACAAAAGATTAAGAAAAGATTTGATATCTTTCCTTATTTGTAGATTGAAAAGAGATTTTAATTTTTAAGAGATAACTTTCCTTTTGGAAATTATCCACATGTTTAAAAGAAGAATTTTAATTTATAAAATTTCCTTTTTATTAACCACCATGAAGGGAAAATTATTGAAGAAATTTTTTATAAATTTTTTATAAATTTCTGGGGACAAATTAGGAAGTTTTAATTAATTAAAACTCTCCTTGTTTATAGCTTGATGTGGCCGGCCATGTAAATTGAGAATAGGAAAATTGTTTTTAATTAAATAAATTTTTCTTTTTCATGGCAAAAGAATTAAGGAAGTTTTTAATTAAATTTCCTTATTTGCCAAGACCAAGGATTATAAAAGAGGGGGTAGAGGTGCCTTCATGTGTGATTAACTCTATTATTCTTCTCCTCTCTTTTCCTCCTTGGTGGCCGGCCCTAGCTTCTTCCTCTTCTCTTCTTCTTATGGCCGGCGGCAACATCTCTTGGAGCTCTTGATGGTGGCCGGTTCTAGCTAGGAGAAGAAGGAGAGAAAGGTGGTTTTGTTTCTTGCATCCCTTGGAGCTTGGTGGTGGTGGCCGGACCTCTACTTCTCTTGGAGAATTGTGGTGGCTGAAACTTGCAAGGAAGAAGAAGGTGCTTGGTGGTTCTCATCTCGGAAGATCGTTGCCCACACAACGTCCGAGGTTAGAAGAGGAATACGGTAGAAGATCAAGAGGTCTTTTAGAAGGTATAACTAGTAATTTTTCCTTTCCGCATCATGCTAGTTATTTATGGAAATAATACCAAATACAAGAGGTTAACGATTCTAGAATTTCGAATATGTTTTTCGATGTTGTGTTCTTTTATTTTTCTTTTCCTTGTGATTTGATTGTTCTTTTCGGTTAACCTAAAGTTATTTTAGGAAATTAAATATTAGATTTCTATAAAAGGTTTTGTCTAGTCGGTGGTGGTTGCTCCCATATCCAAGAAGGCCGTGTGCCTCGCCACGTCAGTACTGGGAACCGATTATGGAAATTAATATTTAATGGAATTAATAACTTAAGGTGATTTGGGTCGAACGTGTTAAGTTCCGCAGGAGATCCAAGTCAAAACCTAAAAGAACAAATAGATTAAGTTTTGGATCAAACGTGTTAAGTTCCGCAGGCGATCCAAAATTTAATTTAAAAGAACACATGGTAGCTAGGAAAAGGTTCAGACCTTTGTACAAAATTTTTGTACAGTGGAACCTCTAGGTTTTCCGAGTTGCAACCAACAGTTTTGGTTGTGGGTATTCCTGAGCTTGGGATGGATCTGAAGTTTTAATTCTTCATGTCATGTTTTTTTTATTTTCGAAGGGATTGGATTTAGTGTGGTTTGGTGGATGTGTTTACAATGTTTTCTTAAGAAACCTAAGTTGGGTTTGAGTTTAGTTTGTTGTTCTTGTGAGATTAGCTTAATTGTATAGTACATGATTGCAAAACGTTGTTTCGAAATGAGCACTTTGACATGACGGAGCGTGATTTGTTTCAGACTACCTAGTAAAGGCGGGTACTTCTTACCTTGATTCTATAGTTCTTTGAACTTCGTGCACGAACTATATTTGGATAAGGACTATTTTACCTTGACTCCACTCTTATATTTCCTGCGTTTGATACTTCCATGTGATCTTTGAGAAATTCATTTCCATATCTATACAGTCTCTTGTTGTTGTTAATGATCAGTAGCAGATACTAGATACCATATTTGTATACTTTGACTGTTGTTTATTATGTACTATATGTTGGGGATCGGTGGCCGGCTTGAAGGGGGGTTGGATAGACGGCGCCTAGAATCAATAGTATCAAACGCAGTCAATAGTATCAAGCTTGATCCAATAGTAAATCTCTTAAGGAATTTTTCCAAACCATCAAGCTTTACCTTCAAAGCTTGATTCACCCTTTCTAGGTTCCTAAACCTAGAATCACCAAGTTCACCTTGGACATTCCTAGACCTACCCTTTCTAGGCATATGTCTCCCCTTCTTGGGATTAATGCCTTGGTTCTCTATTATCTTCTTCTCCTTAGGTAATGAGAATTTAACTTTCCTAGGTCTATCATGCATAGGTCTCCTAGGATTATGATCAACATTTACCCTATTCTTATCATGATATTTAAATCCAAAATTTTGCATGGGCATACAATGATAATCAAAATCATTTCTCCTAGCATGCATGAGAACATGAAAATTTGAATTGCATTTCAAATTAGGGTATACCTCCCTTACCCTTGAAGCTCCCCCTTGATTTGAGCTCCTCTTCTTCTTCTCCCATTTCTTTAGATGCGCAAGCTTCTTGATTTCCCTCTTCTTGGGGCATTTTGTGTGGTAGTGGCCCTTCTCCCCACACGTGAAGCATGTAATGCACATTCTCGTCCTTTGGCCTTCTTCATTCCTACAACCCATGTTAGTATTCAAAATAACTTGATTGAGTTTAGGAGTTACCTTCTTCTTACCCAATGGACACCTACTCTTATAGTGTCCCTTCTCATTGCAACCGAAGCAAATGATATGGTCCTTTGACTTTGCTTCGGTGGAGGTGCTCACTAGGTTGACCTCCAAGATCTCTTCTTCCTCCGTCTTGGATTCTTCTTCAACCCTTGAGGATGTTGACGATGCTTCTTCATCCTCCTCCTCCTTGGAAGTTGAGCATGACTCAACTTCCGTTTGCTCCTCTTCAACTTGAGCAATTAGACCCATCTCAATAGGTTCTTCGTCCTCTTGTGTAGGTTTAGGTTCTTTTTGTAGAACCATCTTAACCTTGCTCCACAACTCGTGGGCGTTCTTATACTCACCTACACCATTTATTGCATTAGGAGGCAATAAATCAATTAAAATTGCTATTACCTTTGAGTTTGCCTTCGATCGTGAGGTTTGCTCCTCCGTCCAATGTCGTATTCGGAGCTTCTTTCCTTTCTTGTCCTTTGGGACTTTGAATGGCTCCTTTACCACCATCATAGTGTCCCAATCCGTGTTGAAGAAGATCTCCATCTTCATCATCCAATAGGTGATGTCCCCAAGGCTTCCTCCTTCAAACTTTGGAGGTTCAATCAAGCCGATCATCTTTTGCCTCCTTGGCGGTTAGTCCAATAGAGAGCGTCCTCGCTCTAATACCACTTGTTGGGGATCGGTGGCCGGCTTGAAGGGGAGTTGGATAGACGGCGCCCCCAAATCAGCGCTTCTTTCTACAATGTTAGTGCGCAAGCGGAAATGCAAACAAAGCAAGTAGAAAGCTAAATACTAAAGGAAAGAATGCAAACCAAGCTACACGATCATTTACGTGGTTCAGAGATAAAGCTCCTACTCCACGGCTGTCTGTAAGGTGGACGATCCCTATCCGTCGGTGAATTACTCCCCGGAAGACCTCCGGCTAGCTCAAACCTCCTTGTGGGTGGAGAAACCTCACCACAAACTCACCAAGACCTCTTGGACACAAGGGAAACTCTTGAGCACTTGTAGACTACTAATTAGACCTTAACCAAGTCTAATTTCGTCAGGGATAACCAAACTTCCAAGCCTTGTTTATATAGGTCGCGGGTTGAAAACCCCGCCTACCAGTCGACTGCCAAAACATGCAGTCGATTGCCCTCGGTGGAAATTCGACCGTTACATCCCAACGACTCGATTCCATACGAACAGAGACATTCTGTTCGCTGCCAGTCGACTGCCCCAGTCGACTGCACCAGTCGACTGCTAAAACATGCAGTCGACTGCTACAGTACTGCTATAGTACTGTTATATTAACGCTACAGTACTGCTACAGTAACACTACAGTAAAACCCTAAAACTAGGATTTTACTCCGAGTACAATCTCTCATGCACTCGTACCCTCACCCTTACGACTCATTTGACACTTCATTTGCAGCTTTGACCTCTTGCCTTCAAGCCTACTTCCTTTGGCTCTCGTCTCTCAGATGCATTCAAGCCCGCGGCTCGTCCCCAATGCCATCCTTCGCGTATGCCTCGAAATCGCTTCCCTCGGCCCTTGTCCTCGCTGCCTTATCCACGGTCCCTCGGATGCTCCATCCTTCACCGGACCCGAAGCCATCAACCTGAGTCACATGTGTATCCTGCAAACCTGCACAACTCAAATACACATATCAAATACAAGGGTGAACCTAACTTAACCCTTTGCCCAAACACCAAAACACATGGTCCCGCGGACCATTGGGATTGCTTCAACACTATAATGAGCATGCTGGCTTCATGTAGCATACCTAAATTGATTTATATTTGTATGATGATTGTTGCATTTGGCGCATCATGTCAACGACCAATTCTTCTTTGCGGTCGAGAGAGTCGTTAAAAAGGGGCCGCAACCTCGGCCACTCGAGAGGGTGGTAGTTGGAGTTGATGCCGCTTGTCCTGTCGTGCCGCACTCGACCACTCATGGAGAGTGGTAGCTGAAGTTACGAGCAGCAGGGACCCCGTCGCAGATGTAGCTAGTTAGCTACTATGCAATTGTCCCCTCGGCCACTCGTGTGAGTGGTAGCTGGAGTGGTGTACAGTCTGTCACTGACCCGGCCTCTCGACCATACAGGGGTCATGGTGCGGAGAGGTGGGCGGGAGTAACCATCCGTGCATACGCTATTATTATATTGACTTTGGCTGCTGCTGTCTATATATGCTGTTATTGCTTACTGTTGTTGTTCACATATGCTGATATGCTTACTTAGGTTGAGATATATTCTCATTGTAGATGTTTAGTCATTGGAAATTTGTATATACCTTGCTTATTACCTCTGTAGTATGAGCAGTACTGTAGCAGATTAATACTAGTTCTGACCTACTATACCTAGCTTAGGATATGGTTTCAGGTATGAGCATTTATTTTGGTTCTATTATAGTATCTGCTATTTTTCTTATGAGGCTGTATACTGTTGACACTCTGTACTTATATGTTATGTTCATGCACTATCTCTTTCCTTACCCGCTGAGTTCCAATACTTATCACCTCACAAAATGGTTTTTTTTTCGCCAGGTAACAGATAGATGAGTTATGGATGCTTGGAGAGATGCCGGCTGCCAGTCCTGGGTCCTACGTCACACTCGAGGATAGTTTCGTTTTGGTTTTGTTATCGTTTGGGGTAGTATATTGATTTTGTGTATTTTGTTCTTCAACAAGTCGATGTGAATTTTGGGTCAAGTCTGTGATGACAGGTATTTTTGTTAGTGTCGTTGTTGGTTTTACGCTCGTATCGTTTTATGTCTTCCGCTGCTGTGTGTTTACGTTCAGCAATGTAGGCTTATTAAATTGCTGCGTGATTGTATTTATTTTGTTCCAGCCGAGTGGGCTGATGATATAAACTACGTAGTTGTGTTTATTTCATTTTTGTCCAGCCGGGTAGACTGAGTATATTAAACTGTGTGTTCTGTTGTTTATATTTTGTATATATATATTCCAGCCGAGTGTGACTGAGGTATATTTTGTATGTAGTAATGTTTTAGATTGTCACCTGTACAGGGGAGATGCTGCCGAAATTTCTTCGGACAGGGACTCCTCTGGGGCGTGACACATCATATAAATAATATCATTTCCCAACTTACCGGGCCTATTGATTTATCGAACTAAATCACACCCTTTGATAAATCAAAGAAATGAATATTAAGTATATGTGCTTATTATTATATCATGATTAAGAGCACACACTTCCATAATAACAAAGGTCTTATTCTTTTATTCAGTCAGTATAAAAAGAACTTACCTTAAATGGTCCAGCTCAATACACTCTGAGTATACTAGTGTAATTTTATAGTCAAGATAAACTAATACCAAATTACACTATGACTATTCCAATGGTTTGTTCCTATCCATCTTAGTCATGAGCAACTGTTTATAATTTATAAAGAACTGATAATATAATCTTCTATGTGAGACACCACACACCATGTTATCTACAATATAAATTAATTGAATAACTACACTTAGCTTATAAATGTAGATATCTGACTAATACGATTCTTATTTCTAAGTAAATATTTATACAAAAAACTAGGATTTTAGTATACATTTCAACACACATATATGGTGGTGGACACTCCATTTGCCTACAACGTCATCCTGAGGAGGCTAGCTTGCACGAATTCCAGGTGACTGTCTCTACCTTCTATCAGAAAGTAAAAATTTCTGATGGAGATCCAGGTTGGTGAGGTAAGGGGGAGCAGCTCACCACGTTGAAGTGTTATGTCGATGTAATAAAAATAGAGGCGCGCAATGCCTAAAAAATCTAGGATAGAGGAGTACACGCCATCCAGGAAGAGTCATTTCCTCTGGTTGACAAGATAGTCAAGCAAGAGGAAGTATAGATACATCCTGACCGGCCAAAAGGCATTACAAAGATAGTAACCGACCTCGCGCTAGAAACCAAGAAGAGCCTGGTGGATTGTTTAACTCAAAACCAAGACATCTTTGCCTGGTTCTGCTGGAACTGACGGAGGTAGCCCCAACTGTGAATGAGCACAAGCTTCACCTTGTTCCTGACTTCTGACTGATTAAGGAAAAGAAAAGTGATTTTTCGGCAGACCAAATCAAAATTATTCGAGCAAAAGTCGATAAGTTGCTAGAAAGTGGGACACGTCTGGGAGGCACAATTTTCCTCTTGTCTCACTAATGTAGTCTTGGTGTCTAAGCCCAATAATAAGTGGCGGATTTGCATTAATTTCCATGACTTCAATAAGACAAGTCCCAAAAATTGTTACCCACTTTCCCGAATTGACCAGATAATGGACTCTACTTCGAGAAGTGAGCTGATCTATATGTTGGATACTTATTAGAGATATCACCAAATCTCTTTCACTCAGAAGGACCAGGAGAAGGTAAGTTTCATCACCTTAGATGATACTTTTTATTACATAGTTATACCATTTAGACTAAAAAAATATAAGAGTAACATATCAAAGGATGATGGACAAGATCTTCCGAAAGTAGATCGGGAGAAATATTGAAATCTATATGGATGATATTCTTATCAAATCAACTCGGGCGGAATACCTCATCACGGACATCAAGGAAACTTGCGGCGCCTTGCGGTAGTATGGGCTAAAGTTGAAACCCCTTAAGTGCATGTTCAGTGCTAAAGCTGGAAATTCCTCAGATATATTGTACCGAGCCGAGAATTGAATTCAATGCTGAGAAGGTACAGACCTTTAGAGATATGCAAGCTCCACAAAACCTCAATGAGGCTCAGAAGTTGGTGGGTTAGATCATGACACTTTCTAGATTCATATCCCCGTTCGTCGACCGAACCCTCCCATTCTTCAAAGTGTAAGTAACCCAGTTTGATTTTGATGTAATCAACTGAGTTAAGTTAAGTCCTGTATTTTTTTTATGTCTTGTGTTTAAGTGCACAAGAACTTAGAAACACAAGAAGTTGAGTGAAAGGCGTAGTGAGTAAGAAGGGTGACACAGGAAATGGGTCAACAGACTCAGTGCATCCTGTTAGCGAAGGTTGCACTAATAATCTAGTTTTGATGTATGATAAATAGGTTAAAGTTAGATGTGGTGTTTGTCTAACCTTTCTACCAAGTGTGACGGAGTTGACTGGCCTGAAGGACCTGACACCAGACTGAAATCCAGATAGATCCGCGGGATCTGATAGTTGGTGGGAAGTCCAAAAAGGTCTGCGAGTCCCAATATCTGGCGGGAAGTCTGGTTGGGTCCACGGGACCTGATAACCGGCCGAAATCTAGTTGGATCTGCGGACCTGACAACTAGCAAGAAGACCTGGTAGGTTAGAGGCAAGTCAAGCGACTGCAGTTGGTAAGTAGAGGTAAGCAACTAGAAAAGAGATCAAGTGAGGATGTGTTCCCCATTGAGAGAACTGTAGGCATCGGTCCAACTTAGTTCCATTTAGAAAACCTAAGTTGAGATCTTGACTAGATCCTGATATCGAGAAGACAGGATCTAATTATTACTACTATTTTATTATGTTATGCTAACTCTGTTTTGCAAGGTAAATATATATTTTTTATTGTCTAAACTAACCTTTTTGTAGGGAAGAAGTTGCTGAACAAAAGGAGAGTTCAATCACCCGGGCGGTCTGGGTGCCCGTAGTCGGTCCAAGCGCCCGAATCCAAAAACTCATCCACAAGTTGATGTGAGCACATCAACTGGCTGAGTCACGTGGTCCAAGTACCCGGAATGAGCCTATTTAAAGGTCTTCAACCAAGAGCTTCACAACGACTATTGGATCATGAAGAACGCCAGAGGGAGGGGGTGAATAGCGATCGTCGAAAATCGATACAGAATTAAAGTGCGTAGCGGAAGAGAAAAATTAAAACAACGCTAACAAACTAATTTTTACTTTGTTCGGAGCTTTCGTCGACTCCTACTATAAGGTTCACACTCGTCGAGTGCTTTCATTGGACAATTCACTAACAATTCGCAAATCTTTATAAGAGGAATAAACATATCTATAATTTAAGTGCAGAAATAAATAAGTATACCAACAACTTCTCAGAGATTTGAAAGACTACGCTTTCAGTTGTTAGAGTCGTGTCATTCTGTGGGTTTGATATTTTTGTTGTGTGAGTCTCTAGTGCTTATATACAGTTCTTGTGGGTTTGATATTTTTTATTACTTGACGACTTATACACTTACGAATTATACACATCACTCAAGCTCCCATCTCATGGGTACAGCTCCAAGCTGATCAAACTCCCTCTAGAAGATAACATTGTTAGAGAATCGCAACAACCTGTCAAGGAATAACGACTACTCACTTGGGAATATTCCACTATTCGACATATTTTGATATCAGACATTATTTGAGGTCTCATCATTGCAAAGGTTATGAGAGACGGTATAAAAAGGGGTCATCTCCGTTTGCCAAATACATGCACGCAGACACGCATCCACACTACTATTCTACTGTTCATTTCGAATTGATTCTAACTTGAGCATCGAAATGTCTGCGATAGGGACCCCCTCCCTGGTTCTTGTTCTAATGTTCTTGTTTGCTCTTTTTGTGGTGTGTGTAGGCTCGCAGTTTCCAGTTCAGGTCCTGCCCTTGACAACATTCCTACCTTCTCACCAGTAGCTCATTTACTCAACTTCTAGACAAGATCAAATACGATACTTAAGTGATCTAGCGAAGTTAAGTGATTACTCTATATAGTGTTAGTGTTTAGGGTTTATGCGAAATTGTTCACCATTAAGGGTGAGAGCAATAAGTTTAAACCTCTCTAAATAGTTTTGCTAACTTAAGTGATTGTTAGAAGAGTTAAAGACAATTTCAGAAGACATAAGTTAAGGGCTCATTTACTAGCGATGAAATCCATTGGGTTCGAAAGAGGAGCTTGAATTTTGAAGAGCTCTCCTTTCGTTTACACCTAACTAGCTTTTTAAAGCGACTAACAGGCGCAAGATCTCAACAAGTCATGGCTTCAATAAGGCCATTGACTATTGTTCCCCAATCGATCACTATGAGTTTTGGCTCTAGCAAGTTTTCCATGTGGCATTCACTACTAAATCTTGGTAGGTTATTGGTGCTTGCCAAGGATGCTAGCAAATTCTTTTGCAACTTGAGGATCTTCCTTGATTTGCTAACTTGGATTAAGCAAGAAGTAAGCATTCATGAGGTGAGGAAGGATTGAACATGACGTGGCTGCCTCAATTCTTTATTAGGGATGCACTTGTGTTGTGTGGAGCCCAAGAGGGCAGAATCCAAGTATAATATTGATAACGGAAGAAAAAGAAAGAATCAACGGCTTTCTTTGTCTTGCCGACACAAAATTTTCTCTTGTGTCAAATGTATTTTATTATCGATACTTAACTCCTAATCACTATCACTGTTAATGACCCCTCGTTCGCTGTCGAGTCATTGTCGAACCGACTCATTCAATTTGCGAATCCAATATCAAACGGATTCACACTCGAAAATTATCGATTAAAGTAGCTCTCTTAGATCTTAGCCTTGTGATATGTTAGTAACTACATATCAATCCATTTACAAATGCATAATGATTTATTTCTTGGCTTTTAAACAAAAGACACATAAAAAATCAATTAATTAATAAGCAATGTAAAAAACAAGTGAAATGTCGCTATATTATGCAATTTTAAATCGGTAAATTAGAGAAAAATTCACAATCACAATTTTAACTTTACATATAGTTCTATGTCTAAAAAACTTTATTTTCACTCCTTGCATGCAAAGTTTCATTTGTTTTAACTCTCTCATGTAAATATCATTATCTAATTGTCCTTCATATTTTTTAGGTACAAAAAGTCCAAAAATGAGTATAATTATTCTTAAATTCAGCACTTTAAACTAGAATCCAGTATATTTCTATCAAAATTCAGCACTTTAAATAAGAATCCAATATATTTCTATCAAAATTAACCCTCCCCTATTTTTTAGGTATAAAAAATCTAAAAATAAGTACAATTCCCCTTAAATTCGACACTTTAAATTAGATTTCAGTATATTTTCTATCAAATTAAATTTTTTTCCTACTTAATATAATTCCTTAAAAATTCAGCACAATTCAAAGAAAATCTAGTATATTTTCTATCTAATTGAGTATTATTTAAAGAAAATCTAGTATATTTTTCATCTAATTAAAGTGGAAAAAGAGTACTCAATTAGATATAAAATATACTAAATTCTAGTTTAATGTGTTGAATTAAAGAAAAATTATATTCATTTTTGGACTTTTTATCCCTGAAATATCATGGAAAATTAGATAAATTAGTGTCTATTATTTTAGATTAGGAAAGTGAAAATAAAGATTTTAATTAATGGGACTACATGTAAAATTGAATTTATTGTGACAAAAGGTGAATATGCTCACCTCAGTACCCCGCTAATCCGTTCTAAAACAAATACGAAAAAAATAAATTACGGACAGCTAAAATTAAATTTATGATGGAGTACTACATACAAATTTGCACATTTTAAATTATTGTAGCTGATAATTAGGAATAGAAGTCTAGCAAAATATAAAATATAAAATATTTTCAAATTATTCCCTTTTTTAATTATATATATATATTTACCATCTCCTGTCTCCTTCGCCTCCTCCTCCTCCGCTCTCTCTCTCTCTCTCTATTTCTCTGTCTCCCCTCCTCCTCCGCTTTTCTTCTGTTTTATTTTGCGACTTTTGAAAGCGACTAATTCACATTCCAAATATTCTCCGAAGAGAAGAGAAGAAGAGTAACGCCAGATTGTAGCCGGAGATCGAAATGGAGCGAGATTTCCAAGAGGAAATGGGAATCCAGAGATCTGCGTATTGATTTGGATGCGCCCGCTACCCCGATCGGAATCGTCGTGGAGCCGTGCGGATTGGTGGGAGAGAAAAGGGAGGTTTGGGCGAAGAGGAGAGCGGAAGCCGAAGAGTGTGAACGAGAGAGGGGGAGACGGAGAGGTAGCGGCGAAGTGATATGAAAGGGTACGGCGCCGGCGGGCTGTCGGCCGCCGCGCAGCAGGCGGCGAAGAGGAGGTGGAAGGGACAGCCAGCGGCCGTGTTCGCGCTCGTATTCTTCTCGCTGCTCGTCCCCCTCGTGTTCCTCCTCGGCCTCCACAACCGCTTCCCTTCCGGTGCGTCATCCCGCCGGATCTCTCCTCGTAAAACCCTAATCGTTATTCGCAGATCTACTCGTAGCGAGGGGCTTCCTTACAGCATCCGCATTTCGCGGCGGGACAGTATTCTTCCTGATCCAGCTCAGCTCGTGGTCGCGATTCGATTGTGGAAACGCGACGTTGAATATTTTACTTTTCAGCCGTTATTTTTATAGGTTTTGAATTTGAACATGTGGTTGGTGAGATTTCTTATTCCGCATCTGTCATTTTCTGCAGGATACTTAGCGGACGTTCGCTCCCAGCAGGTGAGGGGATTTGATATCTTGTAGTTCCCGATTGTGATTTGTTTATTTGATATCATTTTCTTTTGCATCAATGTCCAGGAAAGTAACTTTGACACTTACCACAATCTTGCTCGTGAACAAGAGCAGATCTCTTCAAAGGTTCTCTTGAACTGTTTATGACAATATCTCAAGTAACAATGATTTATATGCAGCTGCAGCTTCTTATATAATTTCATTGATCTGAACTCGATAGGTTGCTCAGTGGATGGTTCCTCACCTCGAAGAAGAATTTGCATCGACATTTTCAAAGGTTAATTTTACATACTGTTATCAAATTTCTAATGACAATGTTCCTTCATCATTAACGACAACAAAGTATTTTGCTTTGCTTGCTTTGGTTGTTGATGTTCATATGTATCTTTGTATCATAAAATTGATGGATTGAGGAATTGAGATAAATTGGAGAAATGGGAGTTGGATATGATAATTATCCTGTATATTATAAATTAATCTTTTGCATGGATCCATTGATCTTGTTATTACTAGAAAAATTAGCTGCATTCCTTTTGTAACTTTCCTTAATTTCTTTTCACATGTATGGTGCTGAGTGGTGACCCTGTTAAGATGTACGCCCGTTGTCATTTGATAATGGATATGCTTTTGATTATGGTAACTATCCTGTTTTATCCATAGGTTATCATTTAATTGGATTTAATCTACGTTATCCTCTTTGTGTTGTTCTGTCAGTATACGGATGAGTGAATGCTGGAATTCAGACACATTCTGTATTAACTTTCTAAATAATCCTAATCCAGCTATTCTAAGGATGTATTGCTGTGGTGACCAATGAGGTTACCTATTCTATTTGAATGATGAAAAGTATAAACAAAACAATGTTTTTTCCCAAGGCCTGAGTCATGGATAAATATGATTTTTTATTTATTTATAATATATTCACAACTGAAACAATTCAGGTGTAAGCAATTGGTGGAATATCAGTTGATGCTTTTTCAGCCCTTCAAGTAATGGCTGTCTGTAAATTATAATCTCCACCAAAATTATTTAATCCTGCACTTTTCATTGATCAAAGTAGGGGTCCTATATCAATAATTAATTGAAAGACTAGCTCTGCAAGCAGGGTGATTCTTTGCTTTTCATTATGAAATGTATTTCACACAAGTATGAAAAGGAAAAAAGAGGAAAATTACCAAAAATTAATCCCAATCAATTAGTACTAAACACCTACCATTTGTGAAAGAAACAAAAAATGAATTTGCATGATTGGAGGAAATCTTGTTGGATATAGACTTGGAGTCGAGGATGAGGAATTGAGGATAGAGTTGGCCAAGCTCAAGAGTGACTAAGGAAAACAATTATTGTCATGTCAAGTCTTGGAATTGATACTGAGACTCAAGTCTTTGGTGGCTCGACAATGATTGAGAAGAAGCTGAAGTCTGGTCTTGAGAAGAAGTGTTATCATGTTGAATCCATCTTCCTTTCTTCATTTACCATCATCACTGTCTTGATCTTCCTCTCTTCAATCACATACACAATGAAGGTTGATTTGACAATGACTACTCTATAACTGCAAGCAATCGACTTCAAATGCCTCATTGTCCATTTCATTTCAGTTTTAAATGTAGTGTATAATTCTGTAATTTTTTTATCCAGGTGGGTCTAATGCGACATCAACCTGGGTTTTATTTCTAATGGAATCAATCTCATTTATTAATCATATTCTACTATTTTAAACAAGATATTCTACTATTTTATTTATGACCTTGGGGTTCTAAAGATTATTTCAAGTATGTTATAAATCTTTTTTTTACCTATTACACAATGTTTCAGTGAACCTTACAATTCCCCTTCTGAAATTCACTAAAATGATCCATGGCACTAGCGTCAAATTGACAACCTTACATATGATGTTAGGTAGCTAGTTTTGAATCATTATTCAAACCTTTTCCTTGATTCACATTGTTTATTTCTTTAATATCATTATCCTTTAAATCTTAGGGAATTTAAGTATGCAAGCGCCCTACATTTGTATTTTTGATTCACATTGCTATAGCAATTTTGCTCTTCTTTTAATCCATAATCAATCTTGAAGGAACCTTTAAACTTGCAAATTGAACATGGGAGAACTACTGATTCATCCATGAATGAACAAATTTAATTTGAAGTTAATGAAATTTTGTCAATATTTCTTAAAAGGAAATTTAATTGCTTATTTATCAGGATGTCCCTAGTGTGTTGCCTCCTGCTGAGGAATTGAACATGAGGATCAAGAAAACTCTTAGTTCGCCCTCCGCATCACATTACAATAATTATAGCTCTCAGGCAACAACAGGCGATGAGATCAAATCAAAAGGTATATTTACATGTGAATTCTTTCTTACCAACACGTATGTTTTTTATATCTTTTAATTCATCCTTGACCATTGATTTGTAGGCCCTGTTAAGGGACATAGTGATGTCTTAAAAGAGCCTTCATCTCTGAATACTAAAGTAAGTCCTTGACACCTTGAACAATTCCAGAATTCTGTTCAAAATTTCTGTTTGGCGTACGATACTGAATATGTTATCAATGTGCAGTAAATCAGGATGATAATTACTTGTATACCAAGTGAAGTGCTATTTTTCATGACATAAATGTGTTGAATTTACTTATATCTCATGCTTTCGCCTGTATATTACTGATTTAGCTCTTTATACTAGATGGTTTATATTTTCTACTTCTCTTTGATTGCCTAATCTAATTATTGTATTTGTTTTTTTCAGCCTGATGTAGAAGGTCCGAAGTCAAGGCATGACACAGGTTTGAGTGTATATGAGACTGACAGATCTTGTGAACATGAATTTGGAAGCTATTGTCTTTGGGCCAGAAAAAATAGACGAGTTATGAAAGATTCTAATGTGAAGAGACTCAAGGATCAACTTTTTGTGGCAAGAGCTTATTACCCTAGCATCGCAAAAATTAAAGGAAAGGAAACCCTAACTCGCGAATTGAAACAGAATATTCAGGATCATGAGCGCATTCTTACCGAAGCAGTTTCTGATCCTGATCTACCGCCACTGTAAGTATTCTTCTGATAACTATTGGAGCATATGAGCATCTTTGTTTGTTTCTTGATGAAATCAGAAAAACAACTCTTGAGATCTTTTGATTGTTTCAAAGATGACCATTGAATGGCCCACCCCTCTTAGTTAAATAGGAGCCAATATTATTGGTAAGAGATAAAATAGCTAATCAAATGGCTGATAGCACTAATAAAATATAGTATTTTGACATATGTTGTCATTGTCTTTCTCACACATGAATAACAAAAAAAGAAACGATAGCCCGGTGCATGAAGCTCCCGCCAAGTGAGGTCCAGGAAAGGATATATTGTACGCAGTCTTACCCTGCTTTTTGCAAGAGGTTGTTTCTAGGATTCGAACCCTTGACCTTTTGGTCACAAAGCGCCAAGGCTTCCTTTCTTTCTCACACATGAATACCCAGCTTAAATTTAGTAATGTCTCATTAGAAGCGATTTCATGACTGAATGGTTAGTTTATGTGGTAATTAGGTTTCGGTTGGTTTTCTAGTTGTCTCACCTTAGGAAAGTTGCTACTGGTCACTGCCCCATCCTAGGTATTTTAAACAAAATGCGATCTCCACCTAGATGTAAAATAAAGTCCATCACTTTTTCCCTTCACTTTTTTCTCCCACCCACCTGATATAACTCCATGGCTAGTTTTGATATATACAAATAGATTAGTACCATACTTTTTAGAACAAATGTTATATAGTAAGAAAATTTTTATGCCAATTCACATAAAACAATATTTGAAGGACATCCTTAGAAAAATAAAATTATAACATGAAGAAATAAGTTAAATTTAACAGGTAAACTAGATAAAAACAGTTTGGTCTTATCTACAATATAGACTAAAATAATGATTGGCTTGTTTAGAAGTGAATATTATACTATGTGAATCATCAACAGTGTTAGACAATGCTAGTTCTAACTATTTGGTATATTATTTCACTCTCTCATGTTACTAATGTAAGATCGATTGCACGAGAGGGAGGAGGGGAGTGAATCACGTGTATTTTAAAAATTGTTTCTTTTCGACTTTTTAAAACTAAGTGCAAGTGCGCAGCGGAATAAAACAGATTAAGTAAGAAAAGTGGAAATGAAAAATCGAAAACATCAATATGGTCGGTTACTTGGTTTGAAGCCTTTGACGACTCCTACTCCAAGACCCAAGCTCCTTGGACCTATCGATGGGAAATCCACTAAATTCTCTACCGGTAAACTCGAGCTAGAGTAATCAAATACAAGAATACGAAGAAGGGCAATGTAACAAACCTACACTGCCTTAGCAATAAAGTAAATAACTTTAATTAAATTGTTACCAACATAGAAATGTCGAAGTTGAATGCTCATGTGTCGGTGTCGGTCTGCCGGAAGCAGTTGGAAGTTGTATATTAGTAGCATGACAGCGACACAACGAAGTCAGAGTGGCAGAACGGTCGTATGAGCTCGTATGGATGTTGTATTTCAGCCGCTGTCCGAACAGGGCTTTTAAGGAGTGTTGAAAGTGCCTCAAACTTCATCTGAGGCCCCTTCAATGCCAAATTTGATCTCACAAATTCCATCTTTTATCAACTCTAAAACCCTCGGTCTTTATCCACGCGAGGGCGCCTCCAAGCACTGCATCCCTGAAGTTTATCTATGCATTAGCGCCTTCACTGAGTCCATGGCGCCTCCGCGTAACTCCGAGACGTCTCAAATACTATTCATATGAGGTGATTATTTGCAATTCAATCCTACAAGTTCATGTTAGCCCAATAACAAAAATAAATAACCTGCAAAACAAAGTTAACACAAATAAAATGATTATTAATTAGATCTTGTCTTCACAAGACTAGGATCCAGTCATGGTCTCAGCTTAGACATCTGAAATGGCTCTAAATTGGACCGCGCCTATAGTCCCTTTGGGATTCGGTCTCCTTGGATCACTTTTTTCAGTGACTTACCTTCACTTACCATTTGCAGTCATTTGACTTGCCTCTTGACCTACCAGTCTTCCTGTCAGTTGTTAGGTCCATAGATCCAACTGGATTTCAGTTGGTTGTTAGGTCCCGCGGACTGACTTCCTGCCAGATATCATGTTACACTTTGACCTATCTGGACTTCATGTCAGGCTTCAACCTGGTGTTAAGTCCTCTAGACCTGTCAATTCTTATACACTCGGTAACAGTATCATATCACGCAGAATCTAACTTTAACTATTTATCGTTCATCAAAATTAAAGTTCAATTATTAGTGCTAACTGCCAATTGCACTAACAACTAATTCTATAAGCGTTTGTATACAAAGATTTTATGAATTGAGGTGCCGTAATTTTGGTGGATAAGAGATCAATATCAGCCTTGACATGTTTTCTAAACTTTTAAACTGCCAGTCCGTTAACTCTGTCAACATCTGTTAAAATACCCCAATCAGTCTAGTGGACCATGGATTTCATTGAAGCTGCCATCTCTAATTGTAGAGATCAGGGTATCAAGCAATATTTGTTCTAATGGAGGCAAGGGCGGATTGGAATTAGAGATACTTAGAGAAGAGAGAGGGCTGAGGGGATGTCTAGGTTAGTGGGGACAAGGATGCAATGAGGACTTGGTTTGTTAGAAGAGCTTGGTGAATGATATTACAATGTTCCTGGAGTATTCAAAGGGCAGGTTTGAGCAGACTAAATAAGGAGGATAAAGTCAATCTCATAGGGTAAAGAAATGGGGAAGATGGAGATGAAGCTGATTAAACATAATTTCACTGTATCCTTGTGTATATTTAAATAAGAAGAGTTACAAAAGGAAGGAGGCAGTTGAAAGAGTTAGTGAAGAGGGACTTTGAAGAAGGTGAGGAAGAGAAAAGGGAAGGCAATGCAAGATAAATAAGGCGGTCTAAATAAAATATATTGATTTTGAAGTCCGAGTTAATATTATATTTATTTTTCTGTATCTTTCCAAATTATTCATATTAATATGTCCTAGTTAGACTTGCTATAATTATTTAGGTTGTAGAATCCTATATAAGGAGCCTGAATCTATATTCAAGATATTATTCATATATTGAATGAAATTTTATACTTCTTCCTGTTGTCCTTTGTTGTAAGATCACCAACTGAGGCGCATAACCTTGTGCTATCTCCAAGGATGTTGACCATGAACTCAATTTTCCCTACTGTCGTTGAAGTTTTACCCAAAAACTGGAGAAGAGATTTTGTAAATCTTTTAGCTTTTGAGGAAGAAGCTAAGTTCACGACCTCAGCTTTTTGATTGTTGCTTACCTTCGCCAATGTCACCCAATTGTTTGTCGAGACATGTTGTCTGGAGGAAATATCTTCTGCCATTAGTGGAGAGTGTGGTGCTGATGGTGGACATCTCAGATAGGCAAGGAGAGGATTAGAATTTCATTGGGTGATTGGTTAATGTGGTAATTTGATGGCACTTTCGGCTTCTTTAGCGTGGTTTTGCTTGTCCTCTCAATTAGCAGCATTTTTCTTCTCTGTGTGATCTTGGTGTGAATATTTTTGTGGGATGAATAATCGAATACCATGATTACCATACTTTCTCCAAGTGAATGAAATGAATGAGTACACCTCTTTCTTTCTTTGGATTCAAGCAAACATAGTTTTTCCTCTCTTTTCCTGTCCCCTTTCCCTTCCATTCAAGTAAACATGTCCGTTAACCAAGTATTCTAGTTAGCCGCTCTTCTGCTTGCCATCAAATAAATAATAATTGATTGGCTAAAATGGCATAAATTTGAAAGTTGACGGATATAGTTGAAGCAGAAAAAAAGATAAAAAGGACCCAAATAAAACTGGCACCATGTGTAGGGCTATTTTTGTTTCCTCTACTTGTTTATTTATTTTTCTGAAAAAAAACTCAGGGATTGTCATTTGATTTGATATGGAATGATAATTAAGAGCTCATGCTCTTTCATTGGACAAAGAAACAAGCTTAATTCATAGTTTAGTTGATCTTCTGATGGGATGCTTCTGTTGTCATGAGAAATCAATGATTTTGAGAATAAATTGAGACTCAAAACCAAGCTTGGCATCACAATGTTAATGCTTTATAGAGCATTTAACTAGATAATAGAAAGTCAAATGATGAAAGTTAACTATTAGAACTTGAAGTAAAACATTTTGCAAATAGAATGATTGTGATGCTCTGTTGTTGTAATAGATGGCTTGTATGGATTCACATGAAACCCAATATTCCATTTTTGTCTTTCATAAGATCAATCCATTGAAACTCTTATTAAAATATTGCATTTCCTTCCTCTTTCTTTTGTCACAAATGATTAACATATTCTCTTTCCAGTGTAGGTAAGAAGATTTCAAATATGGACAAGATCATTGCAGAAGCCAAGTCGTGCCCCATTGATTGCACTAATATTGATAGGAAACTAAGACAGATACTTGATCTGACAGAAGATGAAGCTCAGTTCCATATGAAACAAAGTGCTTTTTTATATCAGCTTGGTGTCCAGACCATGTCCAAAACTTTTCATTGTCTTTTAATGAGATTGACAGTAGAGTTCTTTAAATCTCCTGCATCTATTATGGATCATATATCTGTTTCTGAAATTGGCAATCCAAGCTATCAACACTATCTTATATTCTCAAAAAATATACTAGCATTATCAGTCACTATCAACTCTACTGTATTGAATTCTGAGGTTTGACACTAACCCTGTTCTTCTATGATTCTCTGAAGATTTTTCTCATCAGTTTTAATGACTCCTCCCCTTTGTATTGCAGGAATCTGATAGAATGGTTTTCCATGTGCTAACCGATAAACAGAATTTTTACTCTATGAAACACTGGTTTGTCAGACACTCTTATGGAAATGCAACCATTGACATTCTGAATTTTGATGAGCTCAAGTCTAATCATATTTCCAACTTAGACTTGGGAGAGATGTCAATGTCAGAGGAGTTCCGCATCTCTAGTCACACTATTTCTCAACGAAGCCCATTGCAGATGGGAACTAAATATCTCTCCGTGTTTGGCCATTCCCACTTTCTTCTTGCTGATATGTTTAAAGATCTAAAGAAGGTAGTTCTTTTGGATGATGATGTGATTGTTCAAAAAGACATATCCTTTTTGTGGAATCTTGATTTGGGTGGCAAAGTAATTGGCGCTACTGAATTTTGTGGAGTAAAATTGGGTCATCTCAAGTCATATTTGGGCACCACTATGTATGACAATAACGATTGTGCCTGGATGTCTGGCATAAACATAGTTGATTTGGAGAAATGGAGAGAACTTGATATTACTGGAGTTTATGAAAGGATTGTCAATCAGGTAATTGCCAAGGATTAGACGTTGTTATGTGTAAATATCAATAACTATTCCTGTTTCCATAGTCGATAAGAATTTTTACTGAACATCAGAGATTTTAGTTTCAAGTGATTCCTTGGTTACCTTTACACAATTCAGAATGTATATGCTTAATTTTTTTTTTCTCTTTCATTGCCTATGGCAGTTGAAACAAGAAAATGAGGTACAATGGAGAGCTGCTGCACTTCCAGCAAATTTACTTGCATTTCATGGTCATATATATACTCTCGACAATACTTTAGTTCAGCAAGGGCTTGGCCATGATTATGAAGTCTCTGAAGACTCCTTAAAGAATGCAGCCGCTTTGCATTACAATGGCAACATGAAGCCTTGGCTTGATTTAGCCATTCCCAAGTACAAGATATACTGGAAGAAGTACCTTACACGAGATGAGCGATATATGGAAGAATGCAATGTCAACCCATAGCTTTAGTCGCAGACTCAAGTATTGGATTTGAATTGAAGAGGAGGAACCAAAACTTGCCTGCATTTTTGTCAATTTGCTGCTGAGCCATCAACTGATACTTCACTGTCAAGAGTCAACCAATAAGAATTGGAAAAGGAGTTTCTTCCATCTTCTGGTTCAGGAGCACTCGGATGACGACGCAATGCAAGAAAAGCATCTGGTTTCTTCAATAATTCTTGACCTCAAAATTTGCAGGGAAGTAAGCTGCAAGCATAGGTCTTGTAAAGCATGTTTCAGGTAAGCTTGTGTTAGCCGGTTGCTTGTCATTCATTTGTCATATAGTCTGAAGTAGTAGGTTGGCACTTCTAAAATGGATTGTCGCCGTGTTTTGACCAATGCAGATCAATTCTTTTTCGCCCCCTATTGTTACGCTAACCCTTATTGCTTATTACCGTAATGAGGGTATATTTTGACATCTCCCATTAGTAATTATTTGTTATTAGTGCTACACTAGCCAAGGTTTTCCATTCTTGACAAACTTAATGTCATTTTGTATTTAAAAGTTCTAGTGTTTGTCTCAAACTTGCAATTTTGGAACTGCCACTCGTGTATCTGTTTCACTTGTAAATTACTTGCAGTTCGCTGGATGGCATTCTTGAAGTTACTTAGCTTTCTTCGATAAGCTTCGTCGTCTTAAATTTCATGTTCGATGTGCATGAATGTTCTAACAAAAAACTAGTTTAACTAATCGATCAATTTATAAAACTTGTTCGTAGAGATGTGCTTGGTTTTGATGTTTTGTTGTTCACTGTGAACAACTTAAAGGAGACGAAGTGGAGTGAGACATCACAAAAGAGTAACCAAATAAAGCTGGAATCGATTGAATTAAAGCTAGATTATTAGATAAATCAACGAGCTCAAGTGAGATTTCTTGTTTTGTTTTTGAAGAATATGCATTCAAGTTTCTTTTACAATAATAAAAAAAAATCAAGCCTAACTCAATCTTTTGTTTATGCTATAAAAAATTATGACTAATGATTCTTTTAATTAGTGAAAAATATAAATATTTATTTAAAAAAAACCTTACTCTTTTATTTTTCATTCACCCGCAATCCATTTCTGTATACTCAAGTTAATGGGGTGATCGAATAGGATAGTTGGATTAAGTCAAGGCAAGAAACCTAGTTTAGTTGGTGGTGGGGGTGGGCACATTAAGTGATTTAAACGTCTTAAGTCTTGCTTCCTTGGTTTACTGTCTAATGTCAAAGCGTTCCATCATAAAGTCTGGAATTCAAATCTCGATAAAATTAAGATAAATATCTTTCTTATGTGTTAGTCATTATTTTAAAGATTATTAGTCGTCCGTGATTTACTTTCTCCGTGTTGACCCTGAGACAGATTGACGGAGACACTAGGAGCGAATGTATTCATCTCTTATCATCATTCATATTTTCGGAATGGCATTCAGTATTTTTATATATATTTAACAAATCGATGAACCTAACTATATTAATTTCTATTCATTACAATTAATGACTATTATTTTATAGTTGGGTTTACTATGAAAAATAGAAAGAAGAGATAATTATTTTCTTCATATTTTTTTTAGTTTAATATTTTTTATCACTAAATAATTAATGATTTTTTCCTTTATGCTTAAATAATAAATTACCACATATATATATATATATATATATAATATAAAATCCAATTTTTAAATAAAAGAATTCTTTCATTTTTAAGAATTTCGCATGTGCGCGGAACACACGTTACACGCACGTGCTGATTAACCAGGAAAAGCCAATAACAAGCGTTACTTCAATAAGGAGGTTGCTGTCGTCGACGAATCAAGTGTAGAGGGCGGGCAGGGGGCGGCCGACAGCGCCGCCGCAGATGATGGCGTTCTCCGGTACGTTGTACTCGTCCCTCAGCGACTCCTCCAGGTTTCCAATGCTGATGTAGAGCTGCTGCCCCAGGTAGCGCCGCTCCCACACCTCCGACCTCAGGTTCCACATCCCCACGTTGTCGAACGACGCCATGATCGCCGACCAAGACCCCGGGAACACCTGCACCGAGTGCTTGCTGACGGCGTCCATCAGGTTGTAGTGCTTCCTGCTCGCCTCCGACCACTTCCCCGGCCCCATCCTGCTCGAGATTCGAGTTTGCCCTAAATCAGCGTCGCGCGCACCGCTTGTTCGGCGAAATGCCGCAGAGAAGGGGCGAACAAATGGAGGGTAGGACTCACCCTACGAGGAAGAAGGCGTAGCCGTCCAAGTGGTAGGCCTGCATGCTCTTCTCTGGATTCTCGAGGATGATCTCCACGAACGACCTGTGCTCGATCTTGATCACGTTGGGGGCGAGAGTGATCGGGCTCGACGCCGGAGGCGGCGGCACGTCGCCGATCAGGTTGTACTTGAAGACTCCGTCGACGGAGAAGTACTCGGCGAGTTTGAGCGGCGTCGCGGAGTCGACGTGGGAGACGCCGTTGAGCGCGAAGCGCTTCTTGCTGGTGGCGGCGGCGGCGCGGGAGCTGGAGAGGCGGATGGTGCGGGCGATGTCGATGGAGCCGTAGTGGTAGGAACCCTGAGGATTGGGGCGGGCGGCGCTGGCGGTGAGGTTCCACCGGAACGACCTCCATTGGTTGAGCGACCATGCCCAGCCGACGGGCGCCTTGGGGAGCGCCTCCGGCGCCGGCGGCGCCCCGTTGGAGCCCGCGTAGCGTACGATCGCCGTCGCGGTGAGCTCCTTCTTGAGGAACCTGGAGGATGCCACGACGTAGTAGTCGGCGGGGGCCTGGTCGGCCTCGACGAGCACCGAGAGGCACTGGCCGAGGTGGAGGTCGAGGGAGGCGTAGGCGTTCTGCACCGTGTGCGATCCCTCCATCTCCACCAGCTTCAAGACGTGGCCTTGGATGCGGAAGTTGAGGGAGGCCTTGGTGCCGGTGTTGCAGACTCTGTACCGGTACACTTTCCCGGCCTCCATCGTGAACAGCGGCGAGTCTCCCCTGTTCTTCCCGTTGATGAGGACGCCGACGGGAACCCCGATGCCGCGGCCGCCGTCGAGGGCGTTGGCGAGGCTCTTGTGATCCTTGGCGTACCAGTCGTTGATGAGGACGGTGAAGTCATCGGCCGGGGGGTCGAACGGGACTGGGATGAGCAGGCGGCTGTTCACGCGGAGGCCGCCGAAGCCGCCGACAGCCTTCTGCATCCCCAGCGAGGGGAAGTAGTAGAAGCTCCCGATCTGGTCCTTCACCTGAAAATGGTAAGTGAAGTTCTTCCCCGGCTGGATGGGGCAGTTGGTTCCGGCCACTCCATCCTGCCACGAGTTCTTCCTCTGCTGAATCCCATTCCTGCAAATCAACGCCATTACCAAAACCACCATCAAAACCTGCAAAAGCTTCCATTTTTGTACCAGGAGAAGAGGAAGGGCTCGTCGAGCTCGTTGAAGACATTGATGACGATGTTGTTGTTGGTGGTGGAGTTGATGTTCGGGCCGGGGAACTGTCCGTCGACGAGGATCACTCGCTGGGGGACGCCCAACGGAGCAGCAGTGCCGTAGGAGACCTTCCACGTGAAGTAAAGGTACGGGTCCTCAGCTCCGACGGCCAAGAACAACGCGGCGGCGATCAACAGGACAACAACAGAATTCCACATTCTCCTTCTTCCTTTTTTTTTTATCAACCAGGAGAGAGGTAATTTTTGGGGTAAATTAGAAGGGAGAATTTAGCGGGTGGCCATCGAAGATCTCCCAAGTCTGAGTGTGTCGCGATCGGAGGAGGGAGAGCTTCCATTTGAAGAAGCGAGGTGTTGGTGGTTTTATAGCGCATGGCATTGTTCATTGGACTGGTCTTGTGGGTGGTGGAGCTTGCCGATCGCCCAAACTTCGGGTGGTTCTCCTCTTCTTCCTCCTCTCTTCTGTTTCTTCCTCCCCTCGATCGATCAACGGTTGTGATCGATTCCTCTTAGACTCATCGGCCGAGATCCCTTCGTGTTAGTACTAGGTCAAGACACCCCTAGTTCAGGGGAGAGGCGAAGGGAGTGTTTTGTAAAAGAATAAACTCTGAAGGAGTGAAGTAGGATTTTCCTCTTAAACCATTCCATTCCTGGGGACATTCCGTCGAATACTCTGCCGGCCTTCTTCAAGTTCAAACCATGGAACGGAAGCAGCCATCGCCGGCCTCGACGGAGGCGAGAACGGAAATGGCTTGTGGGAGGTTTTAGGTCGACGCTCCATGCTCGCCTCCTCTCAGAGCAGCAGCGCCGCCCATGGAAGCCAGCAGGAAGCTCCACGGCCACCTCACCGTCACCGGCTCGTACGGGCACTCCCATCTCGTCTCCAAGGTACTCCTCTCCTACGCCCTCTCCCCGCCTCACCTTCCCCTCGCCCTCCGCCTCTTCGACCGAATCCAAGCGCCGAACACCTTCCTCTGGAACACCATGATCCGGGGATTCGCGCAGAGCGACGCTCCCGGGACCGCCGTCGCCTTCTACGGTCGGATGCGGCGACAGGGCGTCCCGATCGATCACATGACCTTCCCTTTTGCACTCAAGGCCTGCGCGAGAGTCCCAGCTGCCGGGGAAGGGAGCCGGATACACGCCGATTGCCTCAAGTTCGGATTCCCTTCCGACATTTTCGTCTCCAATTCACTGATCCATATGTACTCGGCGTGCGGGGACGTGTCGCTCGCGAGCAAGGTGTTCGACGAAATGCCGGAGAGAAATTTGGTTTCCTGGAACTCACTGATATGTGCGTGCAGCCAGCACGGTCGCCTGAGAGCCGCACTGCGTCTGTTTGAATCGATGCGAATGCAGGACATCAAGGCCGACAAGGTCACCATGGTGAAGGTTGTCTCTGCTTGTACTCACTTGGGAGCTTGGGACTTGGCTGAATCCATGGCCAAGTACATAAGAGAGAACAACATAGAGGTGGATGTCTACTTGGGAAATACTTTGATCGATTATTATGGTCGACGGGGGTCGGTCGAACATGCTCGAAGGGTGTTTGAAGAAATGACGAACCATAACATAGTCACTCTAAATGCTATGATCACAACTTATGCTAAAGCCGGCGATTTAGTTTCCGCGAGAAGGATGTTCGACACTATGCCTGAGAGGGATTTGATATCTTGGAGTTCAATGATAACAGGGTACTCGCAAGCGAACCACTTTTCGAAAGCTTTATCACTCTTTCGGCAGATGCAGAAGGATAACATTCGACCGGATGAGGTTGTCATTGCTAGTGTTCTCTCTGCGTGTGCACATCTTGGTATGCTCGATCTAGGTAGGTGGCTTCATGACTACATGAGGAAGAACAATATAAGGGTTGATATCTATGCGGCGAACTCTCTTATTGATATGTATGCGAAATGTGGATCTATCATGGATGCATTCGAAGTCTTTAAGGGGATGGATAAAAGAGACACGATGTCATGGAATATAATTATGTTGGGACTTGCGACAAATGGCTATGCTGATAGAGTGCTGCGAGTATTTTCTGACATGTTGAGCGAAGGATTCCGGCCTGATGATGGCTCTTTTCTCGCTATCTTAGTTGCTTGTGCTCACAGTGGATTGGTTGAGAAAGGTCTTGAATACTTTGACAGCATGAAGAAAGATTTTGGGCTGGAACCGCAGATGAAACACTATGGATGTGTGGTCGGTCTTCTTAGTCGTTCCGGTGAATTGAACAAGGCATACAATTTCATCAAGGAAATGCCATTCACTCCTGATCCGATCGTATGGAGAACACTGCTTGCAGCGTGCTGCACACACGGAAATGTGGATTTGGCTGAGATTGCTACGGAGAAACTTAACGAATTGGATCCAAACAATAGTGGAAATTATGTTCTTTTGTCGAACACCTATGCCATGGCAAGCCGATGGTGTGATGCAACTGATGTAAGAGGAAAGATGGAATGCAGTGAAGTGCAGAAAGTACCTGGTTGTAGCTCTATTGAAGTTATTAACTTGGCACATAAGCCGACTGCTACTGAGCAGTGAGCTCCCTCAGGCGACTAAGCAAAAAGTTATTGCCTGAGTCGTTTTACGCAAAGTTATTGGCTCGAAAGATAAATGGTGTTTCAGTTTCTCTTCAAATTGCCAATGCTGACTTTGATTATGAGATGAAAGATAGCTTGGACAAGTTTCCATAGTGTAACGACGAGCAGAACATGACGATATAAGCCCAACGTAAGTCCACTCACAACTATGAAATGGCAACTCTAAGCAGGGTGGCTAGATCAAATTGGAAAGCTTGCCGTCTTACATTGGCAGCTTCAACAATGATCATGTGTAGCTGAGAGACGAATTGACGGAAACACTGAGGACGAGCGAATCGTCTTTTATCACTTGTATAACCGATGTGATGAGGATGGCTAATAGGTTTTTGGAAGTTCTGACCTTAGAAGAATCTGTCATACTAAGCTGGTGTTATTTCCTTACCTGAAAGAAACCTTTGGACTGGCTGAATCATTTATGAACCAAGCCAATTTTCCAAGATTTTGGTGCATTATTTTAAAAAATAAACACAGTTTTTGAGAAGCAGTTGATACACATCTTTGTTATGTCATTCTAAATTTATAAAAATACTAACACAATAACACATGATCAAGGTTACTGAATAATCAAGGCAGAAGTGGAACATCAAAATTTTCATTCAAATAAAATAATAATACTAAAGATAATTGCATTTGTTCGTAGGCAGAATAGTTGTTTGAGTGCAATATCGATTGGACAAGAGTGATGCATGAAAATGTTGTGCAACACTTGGAAGATTATAACCGAGTATTAGGTAACGGTTGCAGGTACTAAAACCTAAAGCTTCGATCATAAATCCCTCTTCTTTAGAATTGTACACTTGAGGCACCGTCAGCTTTGGCCGCGCCAATAATCAATTTCTTTGGCATGAGGCTGATCTTCTGCATCATGTGCAGCGTTAAGGCATGGCTGAAACTTCAATTGCTTGTGTGAGATGGTGAAGTTATGGCTCCTCCAGGAGAGCAAATATCACTTCTTCCGCATCTTCCTGACTTCCTCATGTATCGAATGGAAAAGAACAGTGGAAATGTATCTTTCGCCGAAGCTCGGGAAAACAACCTGTGGTGATTCGCAGATACATGGCCATTGCATCAGCATGCTATATTATCAACATTGGATAGACTCTTCGAGTTAAAAATGCATGATCTAGGAAATAATGAAAACCGATAACTTTTGTCTATCTTACTTTGATTTCTAATATGTATTTCTTTTCAATAAAGCACTCAATAGGATATTAACGACTGACAAAAAACAATGTGCTGAATTTTATAAATGAACAAGGAAGCAAATGCAGAAACTTGAGTGTAGAAGTGAATTACCAGACTCGAGAACTCTTCAAGTTCTATGGTTTACATAGTTTAGCTTAGAACATCTTGGTGTATTGCTTCTAAAGCCTAATAATTAGTCAGGGAAATTTTATAAAACTTTTAACAAAGTATCACTGGTTGATTTGCAGCATGTCAAAATTACCATATGCTTAAGATGTTTTCCTAAAGTATTCTCGCCGAAAAGACCAAATTGATAAATATACCAAAATTCTAGAACAAATTTCATGAGTTGTAGAATTTGTGACTAACAGTGGCTTCTTAAGCAGTAAATCGCCATTAGTTTTATATGCAGAATGTTGAAAAATGTCAATAATGAAAAAAAAAAAGAAGAATAAATAGTTCATTACCGCAATTAGCTTCCCTGCATTTTCAGGTCTCTTAGCTACATGTATTGCAGCAGCAGCAGCAGCTCCTGAAGATATACCAACCTAAAAATGAACTGAAAAAATTCAGACAACATATATGCACTTAAAACCCGTGGCCTTATTGTTCCTACAACTGTTCCACGAATACAAACAGAGAATTTAGATTTCAAAGAGGTACCAGTAAACCTTCCTCTAGTGCCAGCACCCTTGCAGTATGGATGGCCTCTGCAGTGGTAATCTAGTGAATGAATGACTCAGTCAGTGCAAAGAAGTTGTTTGACAAATTAGACCAAGTTAAAGGAGAGAAAAGAGAGAAGGCAGAGCAATGTAGGCGGTAAGCTTTGTGAAAATGGAATAGCATACCAAACAAGTAACATTTGATAACATAACAAAAGCTATCTAGAGGTGCTTAAATTTCAGAAACAACTAATAATGTTACCTGACAAGCATAATAGGTGAAACAAAAATATACAATACTAAGGATTCTACTCAGATTTCTGCGCCTCCAATCACAACCTAATCGATTGGTAAGTTAGAAAAGAGTGGAGTTCTTCAGCAAGGCATGAAAATTTGAAACAAATAGAATCCATGTTATTGAGTAATAATGTTCGAAAGAATTTACATATCAAAAAATGTATGTTTTGCAATAAATCAAACATTTTGAAGCTGCCATCTAGATGTATGTTTTGAGTTATTTGTATGCAAAATATTGCAACTTTTTGGTAATAGAAAGAAATAGATTTTATGATTTTTTTAGTACTGAAAAACATTCAAAGCGTGAACTCGAATGGGAGTATTTTGGCTCTAGAAATGTTGATCTTACTCAAGTACAATTTCATTCTATATACACGAACACATTCACTAAAATTGTTCATGATCTGTTTGCCAGCATGATCGCTGAAGCAAACAAAACAGAGTACAGAGATGCTGACCCACAAATTTTGTACGACATGACAGAAAACTGATTTAAACATCCAGTTACTCCGCACAGCATACTTGTAAGTTGTTAGTGAATCCAAAACAAATGGTTAATTGATCCAACCCAAATTTCATACCCAAAAACCAATTTACCCAATCTTCAAACAACTCAATGATTCAAGACTATTCAAATATTAACAACAGAAAAAAAGAGTTTGGTTTTCCCATCATATTGTAATTTCAAATGACTCCAATGAGAGTTAGGTTGCTCATGACTTGCTATACGACTAATTTCTGCTGCATCCACAAAGTAATTTAAGTAATCGAAATAAAGAGGATGAAAGTGAATATCTTAAAAAGTAAGCATCAAATGATTTGAATTAACTCGAGACTTCCGAACCTTTATAACCTCGTCAAGTAACTTGACGTCCAGGATGCTTGGTATGTAACCTGTTTAATTTATCAGGAAAAGTAGAAAACATGAGCAGGTGGAAATAAAAGAACGCATGAAAAGACAGGGTATTGATATTGTCATTCACCTGGATTATCTCCAGAAATAACACTGGTTTCAGCAGGTTCTACTCCAATAACCTAAATTGAATTACTCAAAAAATAATATAAGATTGTTGAAAATGGTTGAATATCAAAAGCAATTACATACTAAGCCATATGTAACTCTAGCAAGAGCATCATTACTAACAATATGATGGTTTTAGGAAATTCTAGCTTAAAAACATTGAGCTTATTCGATCAATTGAAGAATTCTTATAAAAGGTAGAAATAAAGTGCATAAAATCAAATAAATCTAATAGCATTGCATATGGTGTTGATAGATTCTCAATATGGGATTATAATGTCAGCTTTTTATGTAGGTTCAATTAGCAAATGTTTTCCAACATAAGTGTAATTTCTTCAATCAAAAATCATATCATTTAACTGACAAAATGATGCCATATATGTGAGGTTATCTCATATACTTCAATTGCAGACATTGACGCTCTTACATGTCAAATAGATGACCCAAAATGTTGCTTTGCATATTTGTCAATTATTTGGAAAGCATTGAAAAACCGGACCTTGATTTTATAAATTTTCTTGCGGAACATCAACCATTAGCAATGTACTAAAAATATAGGTAATTTATGAAGCTAATAATAAGCATATGCGAGAATGCTCTAATGTTACCTTGATATCCTTGTTCATCATTTTCAGATAACTCCCTGCACCTGTTATGGTACCTCCAGTACCAATGCTCGCAATAAATATGTCAACACCACCCATGGTGTCCTCCCATATCTCTGGGCCTGTGGTTTCAAAGTGGATCTGTGTATTATCCAAATGGTATTTTAATAAAAGCTACAAGGTAGAATCTACCTACACTACGCATCTTTGAAAAATACAATGATTTTTTAAAAAGAAGTAATCCATCAAAAACAACCTTGGTATTAGCTGGATTGTCAAACTGCTGAAACATGTATGCATTAGGTGTTTTGCTAACTATTTCTTCAGCTTTGTCCACAGCTCCTTTAATTCCCTTAGCTGGATTTGTTAAAACAATCTCTGCTCCAAGGGCACGAAGAAGTACACGTCTTTCCAAATTTATTGATGCAGGCATAGTTACTATTAGTTTGTATCCTCTTGCAGCAGCTGCAAATGCAATACCAACCCCAGTATTTCCACTTGTTGGTTCAACTAAAATAGTCTGAGGAAAAAGATAGCAAATATATTATATTTAGAGAGGCAAATACTTTTAGCCAGAAACTAAAAGGATCACCTTCTTTGGAAAGATTAACCCCTTTTCTTCAGCATCATTTATCATGCCACATCCAATTCTGTGTGTTAAAGTGTCAACAAGCTAAAAATCATTCAAGCAACGGCAGAATATATCAACAAGTTAAATAAATTTTATGTTACCTGTCCTTGACACTACGGCAAGGTTCCATGGATTCGAGCTTGGCAGCAATGTTAGCAACACAACCTTCAACAACTTTGTTGAGAAAAACCATAGGTGTGTTCCCAATTAACTGATAGCAAACACAAATAAAAGAAAACAATTGTTGAGGTGTAGATTCTGAACGAAAAAAAAAACTCAATTTAAATAACAACATACATTTTCAAAGAAAGTCTGTCTAAACGTTTAAACAAATTGAAATTCACTCGGCATTGTTCACATTGTCATTTGTATAGCATGCATACAGGACTAATAACCCATAGAAGTGGTTCTTGATATGTAGGGGAATCAAGATGTTCTATTAATTTAGACCAAGTAACTGTCAGATCATAAAACTTTTCATCCTAAAAGTTTCATCACTTGTGAATTGTGATAACACAAGCAATGACTGTTCCCACAATAAAGGTATGCCTATGTTGTCCAGAAACAACAACTCGCCCTCATCGAACATCGAACTGTTTTTTATTCCCGTTAATGTTTTATTTATTTTAGGAAATGAAGAATTATGTACTAATAGTATGGAAGTTAAGATACCCAATAGAACGTGAAAAGATGTGAATATTACAACGCCTATGAACTAAATCAGCTAGTCAATGAGCTTCACCATACATAAATAGTATCCACATATGTATGCCAATTTTTTCTGATATGGATACAACTTGTCAAAACAAAATCAGCTGATTCTGTAAGCTACCAAAGGGCAGCCCGGTGCACGAAGCTCCCGCCATACTGGGTCCCGGGGAAGGATCCATTGTACGCAGCCTTACCCTGTTTTTTGCAAGACACTGTTTCCAAGATTTGAACCTGTGATTTTGGTCACATAGCAACAACTTTACCGTTGCGCCAAGGCTCCCCTTCAAAATTGACATTTTCCTGAGTGACAATTTTGGCCTCAAGGAAACAAACCAAGGTATTGTGTGTTGAGAATGAGCTCATTAACAATTTGTATCTACAAATTACCTCCTAGTATGACAAAAAAAAACTTCAGAATCAACACAAGATTTAAATGCAATCTGTAGCAAGATTTATGTTTCTGCGGCATTATAATCATTAACAATTCATATCTGCATATTGCCTCCCAGCATGGCAAAATGCTTTCAAATCAACTGCAGGGTTTAAATTCATTAAACTGATTGGATGATTATTGACTGGTAACTAGAACCGTCACCCAACTAAACTCCCACCAAAAAGCAAACAATGCAGTCAATCATCGAATCTCCAAAACCAAATCAGACGAATAGCGAACGAAATCCGGAAAACATAAGAAATAGCCGATCAGGAACTACACTAACCAATCAAACAAGACTCGAAACACTATGCGCGAGTCGAGAACGAACCTGGGTGACATCATCGGCGATGTTGACGGTCTCGACGTCCTCGGCCAAGCGTAGGGAGATCGCCTTGGCGCAAATGGCGGCAGGCTTCCTCCGCGAGAATCCCCACCCGTAGGATGCGCCGAAGGAAGGATCGGGTCTGGAGGCGTGCAAGCGAGCGCGTCGAGCGGCGGAGAGAGGAAGGAACGAGGCGGAGAGCAGCGCCATCGCCAGCGGGGAGTCGAGGCTTTCCGAGGGGTTTAGCGAACTCAGAGATGGTTCGCAAGGATAAGATGGCCTCTCTCCAAGCATACCTTATTGGGCCGTAAATGCGATCAACTCACCTACTCTTTGGGCCCGATAGATCCATCCAAGTCGTCGGATACAAGTCCAAAACATTTGTAGCGATTTGATTTCATTTGATGTATCTATATTTAATAGATTTTAATTTTTTTATATATAATTTTAGACAAATGAATATAAATAATGAATTAAGATATAAAACAATTCCCTCTCTAAATTATATTTTTTAAAATAATTTATTCATCTTAATGAGCATCTCTCATTTCGTAGGCAAATAAGGAAAAAAGATTAATGCGAAGGCTCTTCCCTGTACTTTTTTTCAGAGAGAGTCCGCAGTTGGTATGCGATTACTTAATAAATGATCAATTTCAACGGATATAAAATATTTTATTGGGTGTTTAGTCTCTCCCATGCAAGGGCGCCTACGTTAAGACAAGTATACCTTCCAAAAAGTATAGGACCGTCCTAGAGGCCTGCTAAGGTAACGACTTCAGAGAGCAACAATTGTTCACAACAACTCCACAGACAAATATCTAGAGTACAAGAGTTGTGCTACAAAACCTCACATTTTACATAACAAAGTTACTATAGGACTATGGACATGAAGGAAGAAAAAGATACCTAGGTTGTGAAATTTACACATTAACTTGTAAAGCAAGCAGATTTACAAGGGAACAGAACCTAACTCTGAGAAGGCAAGATAGAGCAATACCTAGGCGTTGCCTCTTCAGAACTACAACGTCTGCATAAGTATCTGATTTACAATTAAGTTAAAGCGGAGCAGAGCTAGTTCGACGAAGTTGATACCTCGGTTCCCGAGGAAGGGAGAACACAAACTCGTCCAGCTCCTGAAATGGTACAAGAAAAATCAGTTTTCTGCAGCATTATGGACTCAGAATTACACAATTTTTTCTCTCATTTGAGGTGTGTCTTCTGCGTCATTTTGGCATAATTTTGGTATAAAATACTATTGATTATCAAGTTGTTTGACGAAATGATCTGACAGTAAAAGAAGAATGATATATAAATCTATCATCATGTTAAGATGTCAAAAGGGCATTCAAATTTAACCTTTAGTGCTCCAATAACTCTCTTATTTAAGTGAAATCAAGTTATTGAAAGAGCTCACTGAAATTCATTCAAAAAGGCATAAATCAGTAAATTAAACCACTGATAACTGATCATAACAAATCAAAACAAGGAAAGATATTCAATTCATGATACATGAAGATGAGTCTACCTTTAGTTTTTTTAACCTCTCATTCTCTTCTTCTAGGCCAGAAACCTTGTTCTCCAGCTCATTAGTGTATGCCTAGCATAAAAACATAGTGGATTCCAGATTATGGTGATTCCCTTAGGAACTGAATTACTAATTGTAACTTGCGAAGATATTGACAGGGAAAAAGGTTTAATGGGGCAATAAGTAGGAACTGACCTGTTTCCTTGCTCTTGAACGTGCAGCAGACTCCCGATTTTTTATCATCCTTTTCTGTCTCCTCTCGGCTAATTTGTCCACGATTTCTTCTGAAGCACCACGTTTCCTACCTGGTGTTTGAGAATCAGGAAAAACACCTAGTGTTGATGATGATATGTTTATCTGACCTTCAGAAAACATTGCCTCAAGCATAGTTCCAGTATTACTTGGATGAGGAAGTAATCGATTTGATACATGAGTGCCCATCATGCTTTGTTGCCCATGCATGTGCTTGTCCATACTAGCCATCGGTTGAAATTGCTGCAACCAACCTGTTCCTCGTGTAAAATTCTGTGTGTCCGGCAATGGATCAATATTTCCCAATGGATCTACATCCCCCATCAATTCCTGTCCATCTTTATCAAGGATGTCCGCAACCACACCAGCCTTTACTAGAAAAACCTCTAGCGTCATTTCACCAAGAGTAGGCTGCTTCTCACTACCTAATCTCTGTACCTCAACATTCTTCTGCTCCTGCTGAATGTCCCTCCACACTTCATCTACTGTCTTTTTACTTAACTCGCATGGCATGGTAATGCTACCCTGACGAAGGAGACCAGAAGTGGGTGCATGCTGATCAGCTGGCATATCAACCTCAGCACCAGATAACTGATTAACCTCGCTCGCAAACACAGTCTTGAGGAGGTCATCTAGGTTCATGCTAAGAAGAGGCTCTCCTATGTGGTTCTGGACTTCATTGAGAGTCAAATTGTAAAGTGATCCTTGCCTAGAAAGGCTTTGTATCTGGTAATGCTGGTTGTCACTGCCCCCATCTCTTTCTGCTGCCATTGTGTTCCCATCCACTAGATTCTTTAGCAAGAGATATCGGTGGCCAAAACCTTAGGCTAAAAACCCACATGCAAATTCTTGAGCAGCAATAAAACAAAGGAGTAGAGAACTTAGAATCATGGCAAAAGAATTCCCACTCTTCTTATTAGTGCTTTATTATCTCACAGGAACAGGAAATTTCACCAAACTATCTGTCTCACACTCTGCCAACCCAAAAGATAACAAAGATCATAGAAAGACTCTGGATTCGATCAACAAGTTTAATCGATAATAGATTCTATAGAAATTAGAACACAAAGCAGGTCAAATATTATCTCATAAATACCGACCCCATAAACAAAAGGAGATACTCTCACATGCAAACAGTGCACAAGTAAGATTACCATTTTCAACAACTGAACTCGATCTTGATTCTGAAAGTGAAAAAAACTACAAGCTGGGGGCTTTTAAATTTCAACCATTTATCATATTAGAAATGAAAAAAATAATAATATCTGCATAAGAAAAATAGGGATATGAAGTTCTGTCACACACTATGCAAAATAAGAACTTGTGAGTGAAGGATGGCATTACTCAAACAATAAATAAATAAACAAATAAAATGCAAAGGCAGAAATGGAGTGTTCATCAATCATATATGTTGCGAGCATGAACACACAAATACACAAGAAAAAAGAAGCTATCTTTTCTTTTAAAAAAACACCTGCCTTTCCCAGGACTAAAAAAAACTCTTCCCTTCGATCTAATTCCTTCAAATTAATCATTTTGATCTCCACAGAATTCATTGTTCAGAAGAAATATAAGGAACAGATGTCAGCATTGATCCACTCACTTTGGCAAGAATAAGTCCACTCCATTCAGCAATTGAATGCAACATTGCACTGGGAAGTGAAATGATAGCAAGGGAATGTTTCATTGGACAATGGCATGGGAAGTCCTCCAAAAGGTGACTGCCCATTCGCATAAAAAGAGTAGGAATACATGGGTGCCATTAGTGAGGTCTGTTAGAGGAAGTAGACACAAATTACCTACTCTCCTATCTGCCTAGTGATTCAAAGTAGCACAAGGATAGGAATTGCTACAGATCACCAATGATGGACCATGTAACACGATTAGGACAGAAGTGAAATTCTACCACACACTTCATAACTACACTATGAGGTTAGAAAAAAATGCTACTAAAGTAAACACATTTTTCATGCAAAGATCATATTTTAAGTTTCCAACTTCTCTTTAAGATTCAATAAGCAAAACCACATTTCCTTCACTTGCCGAGAAATTCATTAATAGATAATACAAATCAGTCCTTCCAGTTTTTTTTACTAATGCTGATTACAAACTAAACCATATATTTTCTAACAAATGCTGCAAGGTACCTAAGAATCTAATGATGACAACACTAAAGCAAGATCCTGTTGCACCTTAAATACTTGGGTTCACGTACAGTCCTACACTTTTTGTAAGATTTTTTGTACTCCAAACTTATAGCTTACACTAGTTTCTAAAAATATACTTGTTCTACCTTTTAAGGTTCAACATATCTTTTCCCTAATACTTAAAATTTGAAGCATAAAGCAAGGGTTGAGAATGTCAAAAGAAGCCACTTTGTTTCACTAGGCTTCACTTAGGTTCTTTAGAGGTATCTCTACATACCCTTGAGTGTACAGGATATCATTAAACATCCTTGAGTTGAGATAAACTCAAACAACCGATAAATCCATAAAGTTAGCCAAATCTCCATTTATAGCGTTTGGAGCATCCAGTTAGTCCCTTTCCTAGCAAGTCACTAGTTTGTTGGCTAGGTTTAATTGATGAGGAAGACTTGCAACATTATGAAAGAGAAAGTCACAAAAGATTGGTTACCCTATCTCTTTAAGTTCAATTGTAGTTCAGTTCAGTAAAAGGGTTCTTTCGAGATGTATAGAAATAAATCAAAACTTTGGTTTGAATGCAATTCGGATTCATCAATATGGCACTTGGAGGCAATGATTGGTTGTGCTCTTGTCCATAAGAACCTCTACTTTGGAAATTTCTTTATGTCTTATTATCCTTTGGCAATTTAAAATTGAATCATTGATTTGAACATTCATTCTTTTCATATCCTTTGACAATTACAATCTCAACCTTCCTCTTGTTGCTAATTTGTTTGTACAGCAAAAACAAACAAGAAATTTCTGCAGAACTCACAATGGCCAATCAATCAACTGATGAAAAACTTGACCCACTAACTTTTGTTAATGCCAGCACAGGAAATCCAGTCATCTCACAGAAATAGTTTTCTAACATTGGACGTTAACATGAAGCACCAATCCTGTCACTCTTGCAGTCTGTAGACGTCATCAAAGTATTCAATCAATATACAAAAGCTATTCCAGACTTGGAGATCACAAACATTTTATGGTTCCGAGTCGTTAGAGGGGTGTAAAATACCAAAGATTATACTCACCTATGTGAATCCTCACATCTAAATTCACAAGAAAGCATGCACAACGATAATCCTAGATTCAGATCGTATGGCAACACAGAACACTATCAGTCATTTCCTTAAGAAAAAAACATCTACGTCCGCAAATGAGTACCTCAGCATGAAACCCCAAAATCTCAAGGTCCAGTAAGTCCTACCGGTGAAACAAATTGCAGTGCACATAAAGAAGACATAAAACTAGACAGATCTAAGCAAATAAACGACCAAATGGTGGTCGATGAAAAATGTACATCGACGGTACGAACCAAATAAAACAGTAATTAATGAACAGGACGAGTGGAATAGCCAAAAGGACCAATGTCCCCTAGATCAAAAATGGGGGCAACGAAGATGGGAAGCGAACCAACGAGCTAAACAGGTGGGGGGAGGGATTCGTAGGGAACAAACCGTCTCCATTTGAAAGCGAACAGGCGAAGGCGGCATTGAACAAGGAGATCTGCTCGTCAGTTGGCTGCTCCGCTACGAATTCATGGAGGAGATCGGAGAGGAGATGGAAGACAGAGAGAGATACGAGATCTTCGTGAGAGAGAGAGAGAGAGGCGTTGTCCTGCAGATTCTATTTTGAAAAAAAAAAAAAAACGAGAAAATAAAAGATTTTATTTTGTTCTTCGCTTTGGTAAGAAGTAAAGGAAACCACTCGGTCCACTCGGACTGTGAACCGCCTGCTAAATCCAACCGGATGGGTTTTTTTTTCCTTCTCGATTGATCGGTCACAGTTTGCAGCCAAGTTTAATTAAAAAATAATAAATCCAGCTACTCATGCAGAAGCACACGCGTTACGTTTATAATATAATAATATATAAGATATTTATGTCTTTGAAAATTCGACGTACATTTTCTAATATTGTCTGTCTAAAATATTCATAAAACTTTCTTTAATAATAGTATTGTCAATTCTAAGATATGGAATTAAAGAGAATTATATTTTTTAATATAAAACAACCAGAGAAAATTAATGATAAGAAAAATTCATAATAATATGTTGTAACTGAGTCCCGAACTCTAGAGCACTAATTATTTCGCTTATGGAATTACTAATAAATCTTGGAATTATTTTTAATGTAAATAGAAAAAAATACATTAACGTAAATGTATTTTAAATTTCACCAAAGTTAGTTAATAAAGGGGGGAGATTTTTAATAAAATCGTGAGATAGTAATATATATATATATAATTTCACTATTTATAAAAGTTAGAGTAAATCAATAAATTACTATTATTTATTCCTCTTCCTCTTCTAATCTTTTATTTATTTGGAGAGAGAAAAAATATAAATGTAAAGGAAATAATAAAAATAGTACATGACACATCAATTTCATATAATTAAAACTTCTCCAACTTCACTATTCAAAATTATTATCCATATTCCAACCATGAATGATTGTTGTTTATCTCAACTATTCAAAGTTGACTTGTAAAATACTTCACTAATAAAACACCAATAGTCGATAATTGAATCGAGCATCTTTAAAGCTTAGGCCCTTGGTGCTAATCTATTTTCAGAAGAGGAAAGGCACCATTCTTCTTCGTCTTCACTCAACAAGTTGATCCTAAAAATATCCAAAAAAAAAGGGAAATCTAATTTAGTTGGCATTTGCATTTTTAAGTAAAAGAAGAGCAAGACAAGGAGAACTTGAAAAAGAGTGGAACCATAAAAGGCAAAAACTAAACCAGAAAGAGATCAATTAAACCATCGGTGAGGCCATTTGAGAGTATAATTAGCCAATGTTTGATGGGAAGTTTCACCTTGCAACAGTCCTCAATGGCTAACTCGTAGATAGATGAATCGATAATTAGAAGTTTCAGTATGTGAATTCAATGCAGTGCTCCTGCAAATACACATCAGCTACATTTACAATGTATCGGAAATCATTTGGAGCAAAGGCTGCTCGAAGAGCTACACAACGCCACTTGCTCAAACAAGAATACACAGTTCCATCAATGGCCTATATCACCAGTGCCGCCTTCCTCCTATGCGCCTAGCTAACTGTATATCTTTTTGCACTGCAACCAAATACGAGAAAATCCATAAGGAGACCAGTGCAAAACTAAAAGGAAGGAGAATTACTTCTTCAATTAAATAACTATCAGTAATTAAATAGAACGTAAAGAGTTTTGAGCCAACTTTTTTGCTTATTCCATTGGTTCCTGACTAATCGTATATTACAATGCAATCACTTTAAAACTAGTTCTAGAAAAATTGTGAAACTCGTTTTACTAGGGAATTACTTGTCCACATAAATGTTTATTATATAATTTCTACACCAAACATGGCATAAGTAGGCCACCAAATCTCATAATTCAACTAGTCACCTTCATTGAAACTATTATAATATTGTATATATACTAAATGTGACAACTCCGTTTAATCCTACATGTAGAGTTGTGGGATAATGCGATGGGCTTATTAGACTTGGATGAGTGAACTGTCATCAGAAGAACGAGTATTTTATGTTAGTAGTTGGCCTTAACAAGTGAAAGAAATCTCTCGGCTGTAGGAATCTTGTTATGAATGGTATTAGAGCCAGTCTTGTGATGGTTGGAGCCACTATAGGTTAGGTGTGCATGCCACTTCTAAAATCTTAAGAGAGTGAGATTGTAGCATGAAAAGCTATGGGCTACGAGAGAATTTATGTGGCTTAGATGCCTAAAACAATCTAAAAAAATATCTTTAAATATATAAGGGACTAGTTGAGCCTAACAAGTTAATGGAACTTATTTAGACTAAATGGAATGCAAATTTATTAATAGGCTGAACACATGGACTTTTAATTGATCATCCATCCTCTTATTAGTTGGCACATGCATATTGAGGTTTCATAAATTCAACCATACAAAAAACCACAATCGCCATTTTGATAGTACTTTGAGATTTGAGAACATACTAGTAGAAGTGTAGAACATACTTTCATTTGGACTGACCCAACTACATTCCTTCGGCGTTTGCTAAATATCAAACAAATCTAAGGAAACATCCTACTTGGATGATATAAAAATTCATTTATGAAAAGTCATATATTTTTCATTTTCTAGAATGAAAATTTTCATCTTATATGGTAGAAATGAGATGAAACATAGTCTAATACTTGCTAATATAACTTACTAAGAGTAACACGCTTTGAGTGTAGTGAACATAGGTATGCGTCTTCAAACATGGCCTGTAAGTGGCATTCTGCTGCCTACAATAATTTGAACAATTAATAAGAAAAACATATTCTTAAAACAAAGTTGTTATAATAATTTCATAACTTCTCATAGAGTGAAAGGAAACAAAAGGACCAAAGTTGCATAGAAGTCAAGTTGGGAAGAGAATGTTTATCTAGTTCTGAAACTGTTATTAGTCGATACATTTATGCGTGTTTGTTTGGAAAAAAAATAATCTACATATATTTGTATGTGTGTTTGCTTGGAAAATATAATCTACGTTTTCAATTGAAAATGTATCTCATCGAAATTAAAATATATATATATATATATATATATATATATATATAGCTTATATAAAAATAATAATAATAAATTTTTATGCAAAAGACAATTGGAAAGTTTGATAAGATCAAAGCGCGCCAACAGCATTTGTTTTCCCAAAAGAATGCAGATATCACCTCCAGTTTACATACTAATGTGAAAGAACTAAATAGGCATATTATCTAACTAGGAAATAGGCAAAGACAGAAATAGAACCCCTAGTTATATATTTTTCAAAAAGGAAAAGAAAGAAAGAAAGAACCGTCAAAAGATAATATAGAAACTAAACTGGGTTTTGAATTTGGCTTAAAGGGCTACTTCAAGCAGAAACCTAAAAATATAAGGTACTAAGCCACCCATGCTTAGCCAAATCTGCCATCTTTAGCACCCATTATTTATTCGAGCATAGTTCCCAACATGATCCTCATGTAAAAAGAAAATAGAGACCGAGTGATAGAATCACAAAAGAAAAGGTATTTCTCTAGAGTAGAATGAGTTTCGCCTTGAATCATACATGAAAAGCTATAATAGGCACATGCCCCAACTCCCCTAATTATCCTTTTGGTTTTTATAACTCCAATAGGATGTAAATGAATTAGATTGATTGATTGTTAACCAAGACATGGCCAAATATAAGTAGGTTCAATTTGGAGGCAATTTACTTCTTTTTCTATTCCTTGCTGTTTGATTGGTCTTTGTAACATGAAATAAAACCACATTTATAATAATTAAGTTTCAATCAATCATTTAAGGTAAAAGTATCTACAAAATCTGACTCAATACCTCTTGAAGTGCAAGCATAGCATCAGGAGTCCACCTAGTTACTTCCCTAGAATAAAAACCAGTGATCTCCCTAACCTATATAAAATAACAGACATCATGAGAAGCAAAACTCAACAGCCTTAGATGAACCTCAAATCACAAATCCACAAAAGAGCAGCTAATAACAGTCTCCTAAATGTATTTTGATGGCACTCACAAGTCTGGCAAACGGAGCAAAAGGAATTAGCAGCTTTGTCGACTTCTGAAGCTTCCTAATCTCTCGTAGGGCCACTACTCCAGGTCTAAATCGGCGACCCCGCTTCTCAGTCTTCCTCTGCGTCCCTAAATCCGTTCACATTTTAAGGAAAAATATGTGACTTTATCGTTCAAGTAAAAAAATAATTTATTTTTCAAAGTAAATGTTACAATCAAACGAATATAGAGGATGAACTGCAATGGGAAAAAGATGGAGGGCTCTCAGGATCAAATTAAGTAAAAAAAAAAAGTGAGAACCTTGATCCGCATCCTCCGAGCTGGCCTCCGTGCCCTTCTTTCGTTGAACAACCACAAACACAGACAACGAAATAAAAGCTAAAATCCATGAAAAAAAACGTAGGGAGTAAAAAACAAAAAACAGTTCGAAGCATACAGGAGCAGAACGAGATGGGGTCGCGGCCGCGGTCGCGGTCGCACTAGCTGTCAACAGGAAGAGAAAGTAACGAAAGATGTAAGAAGTTAAACGAAATCAACGCAAATACATAATGAACGGTGAACTGGAAAACCTGCCGCTTTCCGCCGGGCGACGGGAGACCCGGTGAACTGGAGACGCTTCCGAGGGCGACCGGCGGATCGGTTGGAGACGTGCTTCGTCCTCGCCATGGCAAGAACGGATTAGAGAGGGAGATGCGAGAGGAAGGACGCCACCGCGGAGAGGAGGGCAAAGGAATGAAGGGTTTTGCCGTTTTCGTCGTCCTCCGTTTTTGGGGAAGAGGAAGGAGATATCCGACCGTTCGTATTGCGAATCTTAAAGCGAAAATGGGCGGACCAGATTTGATGCAGTATTCGTACCGAGCTAAAATGGTAAATGCCGCTAAAATTTCAAAAATGGGCCGGCGAGCTAGGAGAACCCGGTTCGGGCGAACCAAAGAAAAAATAATTAAATAAATAAATAGGCGGCAATTTACTCAATCAAATTAGGCCTCCTATATTTTTGAAATACAATCTTTTAATACTTTTAAAAATGTACGCTATTTAATAATAATATAACCTTTTGATTTTCCCTAAAGAAAATCCACCTCACCATTATGTACAGTTCTTGCACGAGAACATGCATTTATAATTAGTATTAATCCTCTAATTACTATAATATAATATTAATCAAAAAAATTATTTATGAATCGTATTATAATATGATCTACTCATGTTGTCTAATATTAATCAATGAAAATATCTATATTTCATGAACTATAATTGCTATATTAGAGTTATGAAAAGTAGAAGGTACTTTATTTTTAAAAATAAATCAGAGATAGGTATTTTTTTATTTTTATCCTTATCTATCTATCTTCTCGCGCAATGTGATGCAGAGAACAAAGTCGTTAAGTTTGACTTAAAAGTCAACGCCGGAAGACAAATGTCACTGCGCGATATATATTCCTCATTATGCCTCCACGTACATTCATCGACCAACCATGCATGCAAAATTGACCCTAAGAAACTTGTAAAATTCTACTCAAAAAATTGTAAATTGCAAGTTGCAATTGGGAGCGGTCATGCGATCCCCAACCTACTCCTTCGTTTGGACTGATTAGAGGAATGTGCCTAAGTGCCTTGGGAATGGGAAAAGTATTTTGGAATATTTATAAATATTGGGTAGTATTTTGAAAAATAGCGTTTCTAATATAAGCCACGCTGCCTGCATGGTCTGACGTGGCAGTCGCACGCTACAGTTGTGACTTGATGTGCGCTTGCTATAAATAGCACGTAAAGGTCGAAGATCCAGATAGAGGCTGAGCTCGGCATGGAAGTCCAGGTGCAGAGAACCACCGTCTTGAACCACCCCGCCGGCGCCGGCGATTCCCGGGAAATACCGCTTACCATCTTCGACCGCTTCGCGTCCAACATCAACATCGCCGTCCTGTTCGCCTTCTCCGCCCCCGTCCCTTCCAACCACCAGCTAATCCATGCGCTCTCCAACGCCCTTTTGCACTTCCCCCTCCTCACCGCGCGCCTCTCCCCTACCCACCTCATCCTCCCTGGCTCCGGCGCCCTCGTCGTCGAGGCCACCGTCGACGGCGTCGAGCTTGCGGATATTCTCCCCTTCAAACCGACCCCTGACTTCCTCCTCCACCACCCGCCCACCGACGGTCCCGCCCGCCACGTGCTTCAGATCCAGCTCAACCGCTTCCCGTGCGGCGGCCTGGTGGCCGCCGCCACCGCGCACCACCGCATCGCCGACGGCCAGTCCATGGGGGCCTTTTTCGCGGCCTGGGGCCGCGCCGCGCGCGGAGAGCCCATCCCGCCGCCGCTCCATGACCGGTCCTGGCTCCGGCCTCGCTCCCCGCCGGCGTGCGAGTTCGACCACTGGGACGTCGAGTTCGTGAGCGACGGATGCATCAAGGACTTCGCCGACTCGTACCGTAACAGCGTCGACCCCAGCCGCATCACCAACGTGCTCCTCCACTACACCGGCGAGTTCCTCGCCAAGCTCAAAGCAGAGATGAGAAACAAGAAGCTGACGACGTTCGAGACGTTGCTGGGGCACCTGTGGCGCCTGATCACGGCGGCGCGGGGCCTCGAGGAAGACGTCAAGACAATGATGCGGGTGACAGTGAACGGAAGGCAGCGGATGCGGCCGCCGGTGCCGAACGAGTTCTTCGGGAATCTGGTGCTGAACGCGTACCCAGCCACGGCCGCCCGGAAGCTGGTGGAGGGCGGGACAGAGGGAGCAGCGGAGGTGGTGCACGAGGCGATAAGGAAGGTGGACGGCAGGTACTTCCAGTCGGTGGTGGACTTCGGTGAAGTGCTCAGGAAACAGGGGAGGGAGGAACTGGTGCCGGTGTATGACGCGAACGAGGGGAACGTGCTGTCGCCGGAGCTGGAGGTGGACAGCTGGCTCAGATTTGGCTTCGAGGAGGTTGATTTCGGCAGCGGAGGGAGGCTGTGCGGCTTCCTGCCGACGTGGCTGCCGTGGGAGGGGCTTGTGATATTTCTGCCGGCGGTGGAGGGCGGGGGAGGAGTCAACGCCGTGGTGACGTTACTGGAGGAGCACGCGGCGGAGCTGAGGAAGATATCGCATTCACTAGATTAACCGACTGTGTTACGGCTAACGGCCGTTCACATATGAGCAATAAATTACAGTGAAAATGTTTTTAAAAACCATAATAATATTTTAAAATTATTGGAATTTCTTTTTTTTTACCATTATTATTCGATATAAAATTAGTGACAAACTTAATCGACGGAAAATGCTGCTTCAGAGAAAGATGCAGTGCTCCAAGATACTAAATTTATGATCACAACAGATTAAGACACCGATTTCAATAGCTCAATAGATTCTACTTGTTGCCTTGTAGATTATGCATCAGCTGGAGGAAGAACATTTTCGATATTTGCAGGCATCAGAACATTGAAGCCTTCGATGGCGGTCGACATGATCATTCCCGGAATCTGTGTGTGCCAATGCAACTCCTTCGGGTCCTTTTGACCCTGTCCATTCGCAAAGAAGAAACAATGAGGCCTCTCGAATGGTTCTCGCAATATGACCATCAGCAAAGATGGGGAAATGGAGTTTGATACCTGATGAACGAAAAGAAGCTGCGGAGGCAAGTCCTGCGGCGCGCTTGCTTGCTCCTTCAGCTTGGCTTTGAATTCTGTTTCTTCCTCTTCGTCCCTTTCTAGTGAAAGATCCCATATCCTGTTTCATAAGAACGGTTAAACACCGCGGGTAAAGAGTCTGACGAGATACAAAACTTCGCATTTGAAGATGAACGCTCACGTCAACTGATTGTCGGCTGACGAAACAGCCAGAGTAGACGCTTCATGTGGACACCATTCGATGGATGTTATGGGTTGCTTGTGATACTCAAAATGTGCTACCAGTGAGTCACCCTGTGCAGTGGAAAGAATAATGTTAACAATAGCCAATTTTCGACATATATAGTGCTAGAAAATGATCGGCGAGTGTTTTAAGCATCTGAGCAACGCCACTGATAGGCATGAATCTGATGGCAATAGGAATAGATGATCCAATTGCATACAAAGAACATCTTGATCAAAAAGAATCAGCTTGGAAGCGCAACCAATTATTGTTGCAACCATTGAGGATAAGGAAAATTTCTATAGAATAAAAACAACCAATAATGTGTATCTAGACAAGGTACATAAGCAATTAAGAAAAAAAAACAATTAAGAATAAGGAATTTAGTTTTAATATAAGCTGTTTTTAGATTTTAGAAGGTAAGGTACAGTAAAAAGTATATATTTATCGTATCATCCACCTCTAATATATTTAAATGTGTCAAAGAAGTGTTTGCTTACAACTTTTAAATTCTATTTTCTAAGCAACAACAGAAGTTTTCAGAAAAATTTCTAACACAAACAAGGCATAACTAAATCTTATGTTTCAACTCCTACCCAGTTGTTTGGCGAAAAGCTTCTTCCATTGGAAGAAATTGCTTTGAATGCCAAATTCTAGACTGAACTGACAGTTCTCTACCATGCTCACATTAATCCGTCCTTAATTTAATTTAATTTCCATTGTCCGGAAAGTAGGAAGATTCCAACATATGTTTATAGTAATCTAGAATATAAGGTGAAAGTACGACGGAAATAGACAATAATGATTATCATTGATTCCTTACCTTGATCAGTCTAAGATCACGGATGGAGAATGTACCATCATCAGCTCCAGAAGCAATCATACAGCTTGCCAGCCTATTTAACATTCAACAATATATGCAAAGAAAATCATAATTAGAAGTTGAAGCGCAAGTAGAAGCCTTATCACACAGTAAATATATACCGATTCCATGATATAACATTAACATCAGTGTTGTGCGCCTTTACTGAAAGTGCGGGCGATTTTCCAAGTCTGGTATCCCATATTGCTAAAGTTCCATCCACCGAACATGAAGCAAAAACATCAGGTTCCGTTGGACTCCACTACAAAATTAGCATGCTTTTGTTAGGAACAAATATATGTACGAATCAAAATGTCTTTCATGTCAGCATATGCAAGTGATCTATAAAACTACTTGTAGATCCTCCACACTAGCAGTATGCCCAGCAAAGGGAGTGGCATCGACGTTCCATGTTTCGGAAGGTTCCCATAAGTGAATAAAACTGTTGCAATCACCTTCAAGCAAAAATAGCTAATGAAAAGGTATATTTTATAAAACATTAATAGTTAGTTAAACCACCCAAAAAAATAGTATTTACCAGAGACGAGTCTTCCAGGAACAGTAGGACTCCAGTCAATAGCATAGCCCTCATCCTTGTGACCACCAAATTTTACAAGAGGAGACAGACGATGTATGTTATCACCTCCAACCGTTGAGCTGGACACAGATTCAGCTAGATCATTCAAATGTGAACTGATGTCCCAAACCTGCAATGAAATGGAAAACAGTTTGGAGATAAAGTTACAAAAAAGTTAGTTGTAGGTATACATATTACTTCGATGGCAAGTGTCAGTTATACGGCTAGTCGTTAGATTTTCATACAGAGTCTGCCATCAAATTTATCTAAGTTGCTTTCGAACACTCCTATCTTTACCAATTTAAATTACATGGTTCTACAGGAAGTATGCAAGCCATGTGACAATGAAATTTAGGTTGCTTTCAAAATACTAGGTGAGGGCTGTCATCAACTTTTGGATTTGTGGCCTAATCGTGGTAAATAATATGCGAGTATTTAAGCAAGAGTCAGAATGATCAAGGAATCACTAACCTGAACATGACCAGTATCACCCCATGTAGCACATATATGAGGTTTTTGAATCATTGAGCGTATACGATTTACTCCCCCTTGGTGAGCCACCTTATGCAACTATTATGGAATGAATTAACATTTATTATTTGAAGTGTGAAGAAAAAAAACAATAATACACAAATGGAAGACTAACATGTAGAACAGGCTGTGAAGCTTCACCATTCTCGTCTTCATCATCGTCTTCATCGCTACTACTCTCACTATCCATGTCATCATCACCTTCAGTTGAAGCAGGAACTAGCTCACGCTTCTTTCCGGATATGTTTGTAATTTTGAAAATCCCAATATAATTCCATGATGCTTCCTTAGCCTATCGTGAAGACAGACAGACAAAATAAATCAAATATGGTTAGAGGTCCATGTATTCATCAGTTAATATCTTTTCTCATGCCTAAACAAAACGTGGAAGAATATTAGGTCCATATAAAAGGTGGTTCAAATACTGAAAAAACAAAAACAAAAAAACAGCCAAAACTAAGAAAGCAAATCAATACAGAGTGGGCTCATTGAACAGAATCAATAAATGAATCTCCCATCTACAAGCAAAAGCAACTGTATGCCATAATGAATTTATCTTCTATGTCCTCCTTAATCTATGGAGGAATTTATACACTCAATTACAGTATAGAAACTTTAAGTTCCAGAGATCATCAGTTTAATGAGTAAGATCTGATAAAATCACCAAAAACAACAGGAAGATTATAGATTTAAAGCACTAGGAGTCTCATTTGTTATTTCATTACATTTCTTGTATTCTAAAAGAAAATAGTAGAAGCTTGATAAAGAATTTACCTCGTAAAAAAAAAAATAGCGAGCTGTAGGTAGGAAGTGATCACAATGCATTGGTTCTATTTCTTCTATTCAATTTATGTGTCAATTGTTGTTTCAGTGTTCTACATAAAATGGTAATATGTCCCTAAGCATGAGCTTATGACAATATCACCTATGAATGAACTCTAACTTGTACCTTTTTCTTCATTTTGATGTCAAAATATATGATAAGTACTGAATAGAAATGCATTGCTGATGCTGATACTAGCAGGAAGCAATACTACTACTCACAGAGCTCATCACATTAGATGAGAACTACTAAGTTCTAGGAAACTGCTGGTAGCACATTACGAGTAGAGAACACCAATGCAACTAACAGCTTAGAAGTACATTCAGATTGTGCGTGCTAGATTTCAATATGCATAAACAAATTAGGCCGCTGCCGGTGATGAACTTAAGAAAACAAAATAAACTCAAACTAAGTATTGAGAACTTCGAAAATAGAAATAGCAGGATAAATACCTGGGTACCGCCAACACCATAAACTGTATGTGGAAATTCAGTCCGTACCAACCCCAGAGAATCATGGACAATGTCAAAGCTTCACCAGGAGAGCAAGGATTAACAACTTGAGAAGTGCACATTAAAGTTATATCAACAATTTTCTTTCAGTGTTTATTTCCTTAAAACGATACCTCAAACAGGGCCAGCCAATACTAAATCCACGTAGATGATTGTAAGCGGAAGGATCGAACTGAAGCTCCTCGCCTTCTTCTAATGCATCCACGCCAGGCTGCCAAACCTAAGCAACATATGAAGGAAAAAGAAAATCAAAATGGAAATTTAATGTGGCAGACTTCCAATCTGGCATGTTTCAACAACCAAATTCGATTCGTAAAAATCGTCTTTTTTTAGTCTCACCTTAGCCGGTGCGGAGGGCACAGACGAAGATTCTCCCTTTTTCGATCCCTACAGAGTAAGAGGCCTATGTTTAATATGCGACACAAAGTGGAGTCAAAAATGGTTGAAGTTGGGAGTTACCTTGTTCTTCCTCTTGATCTTCTTGGCGCTTTTGATGCTACGCACCATGTTGTCTCCCGCACTCGATATTAAGAGATTCCTGTTCAACCAGGAGATTCCTGTCTAATGAGCAATGAAACGAAGAAGTAATGCTGGTGTAAGAAGAGGATGGTGTTACAGTCGAATACCGGAGGAGGAGTCTGCGACCGTGCTAGAACAGGACGATGTAAGGAAGAACGGCAGCCGACGGCGTTGCCTGGCTCAAGGCTTAATGCGAAGGGCTAGGGTTTTGTTCCGGGTTTTGGGTTTATATTCATTTTGGTACTCTGTATTTATATTATTTGATCGTTCAAATAATTTTATTGTTGTCGACTCGCAAATAAAAACATTTTTTCTCAAATTCAAATTTATCCGAATGCTAATTTAATTATTTCCTAATAATAATAAATAAATAAAATTTAAACATGCCCATCATTCAACTTTTATTGTTGTAATTATAGTTGGACTGTGATCATGATTCAATCATAATTAATTATGATCCTTATGTTGATTTATCATCTCTTTATATTATAGTTTAGGTCAGGGTAGATGACGACTCCTAACTTAACATTAAGTTGCTTTGTCACTTACCCACTATAGACATCCTCCTAGCGGTCTTTGGTCACCCATCCTATCTCAAATTATAAATTGGAGGGACGATGAATCAAGGAGGGATCGTAATCAATTACGATCGGTCGGATCGTGTTCACGATCCAGTCATAATTGTAAGTGGTATATCCTCTGGTACACTTTTTTATGGACCATATGCTCTTAAACAGGCCCGGACCTGAGATGAGGCCTAGGAGGCGCTCGCCTCAGGCCCATTTTTGAGAGGGGCCCAAAATTCTGATTCTACCTTAATTTTGTCGTGAACAACTCGTCGAGATACTTTTTGTCGGATCGGATGCTAGCCTTGAGGGCTCCGCCGTGCCCTCCACGGACTTCACCCTTTCCGTCATCCCCGGGCCCACCCTTCCCTTCCCCTCTTCAGTCTTCTCCTCCGCCAACCTCCTTCTCCCCTTCCACTTCTTCTGCACTGTCGCCTCAAGCGTGGGGTGATGGGGATCGTTCTCCGCTTCCAGCCCTCCCTCGTCGTCAGTACTAAGCTCCTACTCTTCAAGGGTGCTCGTCTCCTACACGGCCGACAATAGCAACCTCTTCGATCCATCTTTTATTTTGGTAAATTTATGTAATTTTGTTCGATCTATCCAGTTTTTGTTTTCGATAAACTTTGCTGGCTCGCTACTATTGTTTGCGGCGTTAGTTCTCTTGCTTTTGAAGCATTGTGTGTTTAATGTTTTGTGCGGTTACAAAATCAAGGAAAAGGTGAGATCGTGAGAGGGAGACAAACAATTAAGGAAGGCTAATTATTCTTGTTCTCTTCTGCTATGCTACTACTCTTGCTTAATTCCTATTAACTCTATCCAATTCGATTCAATTAGTTTGCGTCATTAAATTTGTTAGTTTGTTGCATTTGAAATCTTTACTCCTAATTAGATATGCTTATGATAGATCATTGTAAATATTATTTTGTATTATTCTTTTAAGCTTAAATCTATCTTACCATTGAATTTTTATCGGTGCATTCCATTTTACATTCTTATATTTATATGTTTACTAATGTCTTATCTAATTTTCCTCAATGAAAATGGTCTATTTTATCTTTGTAGCTCAGTAGCTCTTTGTGGACATGCAATTAGTTTAAATTTATTTGTATTTCTTAATGCTTATATTTATAAATAAATCTCAAATTGTTTTTCTGATTTATTTGATTGTCTGATAATTTACTGTTTACTAGTATACTATTTGATTATGACTAAACTAAATTTTTGTTGGCTCTTGTCAGACACTAAATTTGATAAGAGGAAAGAGCATATTGATGATAATGGGTTCATCCCTGGATGGGCAATATGCTAATGAGGATGCTTCAAAGCTAGTGGAACTTGCTTCAAAATGTTTACTGTTCGAGGCAAGAGATGCACATAGTAATTTATAGTGTTACATAATTTGTAGCCTATGACATTGATATTATTTATCCTTTTAGAGATTTGGATTATGGGTTTATTGATTTTGGTAGTGAAATAAGGCAAGACTTTTGGCTTTCATATTTTGAGCTGTGGATGAATTTTTAAGCTAAAATAGTAGTAAGATATTGTAAAGAGGGGCCATTTTTTTTAAAGCTCGACTCAGACTATCAAAATCTCAGGTACGACACTGCTCTTAAAAGTAATGACTAGATCTTCTAGTCCATAAAAAAAAAAATAGATTAGAAGATGAACTACTTATAATTATGATTGAAACATAGTTATAATCCGATCTGTATTTAGTTGCGAATTAGATCTCTCAAAAGTGAATGTGTCTTCAGCCTTTTTCTCATCCTGGTTCAGTGTGCTTCAAAAACTATGGAGTCAACCCAATCGATTCAAACCGATTCAACCGCGAACCTAGGTCCACCGATCCAGTTCAAGCAACGGAGGATCTATCGTCGCACAGGATACACTGCAATTTGCTTCAAGCATTGGAGGATTTGTGATCAACTTGACGCTTGAACCGGTTCGATTGAATAAAACCAAATCGAAAACTAACAAGACTATGACCATACGCTTGCCTGTAAGGCTTCCACCCTAAGAAAGAAGACATACCCCTTGATCCGGTCCAATATCAAGAGATTAAATGACTAACATAGATGAATATTTTCGACCAATTAGATACAAGTCAGGTTTGTCTCTATCACGGCTGTTTTTGACAAGTTGACGGCTTTCTTTAGGTCGAACTTCAATCAAGTCCGTTGTTATTGAGTTGAATTCTCAGTATGTCAGTCTTTCAAATGCCGAGTACCAGAGATTTTCTGACAGAGTTTTCAAAAGACTCAAAGAAGTTGTTAGAAGGGCGTTAAGACTGGTAAGACCCCTAGTTAAAATCAAATCTTGAAGAAAATATTAGAAAAAAATGAAAGGCAAAAATGAATAGTAAGAAGGAAATAAAATAATATAAATTGCTTGCTACAAACAATTCTCTATGAATAGAAGTGAAAGAATAATCTTAGTTCCAACGAACACACATCTTCCCTCTCTATGGAGAGACAGTTCGTGATTGACGTTTCAATAATTGTCACGTCGAATCAAAGTTTTAAATTGGGGCGGATAAAACTCAGATGCGATTCAAATGAACTTGACTCGATGTCTTTTAGCAGGATGTGACTTGACCGGAGCTCGATCTGATCTGAGTTCAGTTTGATTTAACTCAAGCTCGATTTGATTGGATTTAAAATTGATTTGACTTGACGTGACTTTGTTTGTTTTTTGACTTGACTATGCCACGTGACGCCGACATGGAGTGAAAAAGGATTCGATACAATGCGAGAAGAAGGCCAGAGAGAGGGAGGGAGACAGAGAGATTTTATCTACTTGTTTGGTTTATTTGGGCACCGGATCTTCTACATTGCACACTTTTGGGATGAAGACAGAAGGTTTGATAGTGGCGAACATGGTGACCTTTCAAAAAGGTTGACCCACTTTAGTGGGTGACCATTGAATTAGGTGGGTTTAGGTTGGGAGAAATTTCAGAAACATGTGTTTTTGGCTTTTGGCTCCTGGCTCCATTGCAAAATGGGAATCATAGTCGAAAATTGGTCAATTACAATAATAGATAACACCATCCGACTCATGAAAAAATCTCTCCCTTATTACAATAATAGATAACACCATCATAATTTCCCCTCTCCTATAGTCTTCTCCTCTTCAAAATCTAATTGTATTAGATATCCTTATCCATCACGGTCAACTCTGCCTTTCCCTGAGTCATCTATATAAATCCGGCACACGCACCACCATCTGACAAACTGCTATTTATATCGATTTCTCTAGCATTGCCCTCAAATCATTGCCCCTGGAGACAGTAAAGTGAGGCTGTGTTTTTCAAAAGGCAAATGATCATCCTCGAGAAGCAGACACAGAACATTCAGCCATTGGAGATCAGTAAGCCTTTTTCATCTATTTCAGTTACAAATACAATCAGATTCTTCTCTGGCTATTTGTTTATGTTTAGTTTTTTCACTTAATCACCATCAAAACCTTGTCATAATCAAACTTTTTTGTCAGTTTGATGCTACTGCTGATCCAACTCGCTACTTGAAGAGTTCATCCTTTTGGCACACATTGTTGATGCAAGGTTGGGAAGAATGGCAACCATGGAGAGGTCCTCCATGTTGCTCGCCTTTTGTGCTCTCTGGAGCTTGGCAGCACTCGCCGAGTCCGCAGTGAATTATGCTCATCTCCTCGATGTCAGGCCGGATTTCGTTGATCCCCGGGGAGTTCTATCCGGCTGGTCTCCAGGTTTCGATCCGTGTGGCTGGAGGGGGGTCACATGTTCAGAAAGCAAGAACCATGTTCTTGCATTGAATTTGTCAGGCTGTGGGCTTTCAGGCTCATTGTCTTCCAATATCGGGGGGCTCCGATCCCTCGAGACGCTTGACTTATCGTCGAATTCCCTCTCCGGTTCGATCCCCTCGGAGATCGGCATGCTCAAGAACCTCAAGCAGTTGCTCCTCTACTCCAACTCCCTCTCTGGGCACATCCCCCCTGAGTTAGGCCTGCTGAAGAGCCTCAAGGTTCTTCGTATCGGCGACAACTCGTTCTCGGGGGCGATCCCTTCACAGCTCCGCAACTGCATTGAGCTCGAAGTGCTGGGCCTTGCTTACTGTCAGTTATCCGGCGGAATTCCCCCAGAATTCAACAACCTGAACAAGCTCAAGATACTGAACATGGAGAAGAACAGGCTCGGTGGCACGGTACCTGAAGAGCTATTCAGTGGCTGCAATGCACTCCGAGTGGTGTCCATGGCTGACAACATGCTGCAAGGAGAGATCCCCTCGTCGGTACGAGATCTCGCGGAGTTGCGAACACTGAATCTGGCAAACAACCACATCTCTGGATCCATCCCGCCGGAGCTCGGCAAGCTCACAAGTCTGAATTACCTCAATTTGCTAGGCAACAAGCTCACCGGCACGTTGCCTCCTGTTCTCAACCAACTGACAGAGCTTCGAGTCCTCGACTTGTCGAGCAACAACCTTTCGGGCACCATCAATGCAATCTCCACAATGCACCTCAAGAACCTCACTTACTTAGTCCTCTCCAACAACCATTTCGAAGGAAGCATCTCGAGTGGCCTCTGCACTGAGTCATCCAGCTTGCAGAACCTTTTCGTCGCCGGAAACTCTCTTACGGGAACTGTCGAAGGCCTACTGAGCTGCGGCTCGCTCCGCTCGCTCGACCTCTCCAACAACACACTCACCGGCACCATTCCATCGGAAATCGATAGCCTGGTGAACCTCGAGAACCTTGTGCTCCACAACAACAGCTTGACGGGGGGGTTGCCTCCTCAGATAGGGAACCTGAGCAACCTCCAGATGGTGTCGCTCTTCCACAATGGCATCACAGGTATCGATAGTGGAGATTTGTGCTATGTTAATCGTATAATAAGTAGGCTATTGATTGAGCTCTGCTCACAGGAAGAATCCCAGTGGAGATTGGCAAGTTGCAGAGGCTGCAGCTGCTCTACTTGTATGAGAACCAGATGAGCGGGGGGATTCCGGATGAGATCGCCAATTGCACCGGCTTGGAGGAGTTGGATTTCTTCGGGAATAACTTGAGTGGCTCGATTCCTGAGATGATCGGGAATCTGAAGAACTTGGAGTTGCTACAGTTGAGGCAGAATGGTCTTACTGGACGGATTCCTCCGAGTTTGGGCTACTGCGCCAGGCTTCAAGCACTGGCTCTGGCAGACAATCGGCTCTCCGGCGAACTCCCGTCCAGCTTCGGACTCCTCGCCGAGCTGAGCCTCGTCACGTTGTACAACAACTCGCTCCGTGGCCCTCTTCCGGAGTCGCTGTCCTCGCTTAAGAATCTTTCCTTCGTCAACTTGTCGCATAACAAGTTCAATGGATCGATCTCGCCATTGTTGGGCTCAAATTCGATTGTGAAACTCGACTTGACTGATAATTGTTTCTCCGGGGAGGTTCCTTCGGCGATTGGTGGGTCGAGAAACATGACCCGGCTCCGATTGGGCCAGAATCTGTTGACGGGGGGGATTCCAAATGAGATCGGCCAGCTCAGGTGGCTCGACTTGCTCGATCTATCTTTCAATAATTTTGAAGGTAACATCCCTATAGAAATTTCAAATTGCTCGAGGCTGAAGCATCTGCTACTGGCCGGAAACGGGTTCTCCAGTGAAGTTCCTGCATGGCTTGGAACGCTTAACGCACTCGGAGAGCTCGACCTCTCATCTAACCAGCTAACCGGCGGCATACCGCCGGAGCTCGGTAACTGCTCATCGCTGCTCAAGCTCTGTCTGCAAGACAACTCTCTCTCCGGGAGTATTCCGGCGGAGCTCGGCCAGCTCACTTCCTTGAACGTCATCAACTTGCAGCTCAACAACCTCACCGGTTCAATCCCTGCCGCAGCGGTCAAGCACTGGCAGAAGCTCTACGAGCTGAGGTTGTCGGAGAACTACTTCACCGGAGGGATACCGCCGGATATTGGGGAGCTAGTGGAGCTCCAAGTAATGCTGGATTTGAGCAAGAATCAGCTCTCAGGAGGCATTCCGTGGTCATTGGGGAAGCTCACCAAACTAGAGAGGCTCAACCTCTCCTTCAACCAACTCAACGGTCAAATTCCAGCGTCCCTGCAGCAACTCACCAGTCTCCACCGTCTCGACCTATCGGAAAACCCTCTCTCCGGCGAGATTCCCGAAAAACTCTCCGTTTTCCCGGCAAGCTCCTTCGCTGGGACCCATCTCTGCGACGCGCCGCTGAGTTCCTGCGCGAAGCCGATGGACGGAAAGATGGCTCGGCTGTCGAATGCGGCGGTGGCGGGGATCGTGGTGGCGATCGTTTCCACGTCGGCGGTGGTTTGCATGGTTTTGCTGTGCATGCTGGTGAAGGTGTGGAGCAAGTGGATGGAGGTCTCGGTGTCGAATTCCGACTCCGACGCTGGCGAGGAGGGCTTCGGGGAGAAGGAAGGTGTGCAAGGCGGAGCCAATGGCAAGTACTGGAAGGTTGAGGCCATGAAAACCGTCGGCTCTTCGGAGAAGCAAAGCTCTGCTTCTGAGACTTGCACTGTCGACAAGGATGGAGGGAATTGAGTCGAAAGGATTCAAAAGTTAGAGCGAGAATCTAAAGATTGCTGTTACTTCAATTTCTTGTCAATTTTCCTGATCATTATTTGGAATTTCAGATCATCTGCTTGAATCTTCTTCTTCATATTCGACAAGTTTCTGGAGAAAAAACAAGAATTAAATGTATAATATAATGCGTAAAGCATTTCTATTTGTCCCCTCAATCTTTTTGTAAATATTCTATAGACTCTCATAGAAGCTTTGAGGGGGCGTTTGATTCTTTCCTAGGAATAGGAATCGGAATGGGAATCATTATATTGTGGAATGGGAATGAGTATGAGCATGGATATCACTCTTAAAAGCAATGTTTGGTTAGTTGTATATCTTCTATCGGAATAAATCAAAGTTTCCGTTTTTACCCTTAAAGGAAAATAAGAGAAAAAATTAGATGTGAGAGAAAGATGAATGTGAGAGAAAAATATGATGAAAGAGAATGATGAGAGAGAAAGTATTATGAGAGAAAGTGTGATAAGAAAGAATGAAGAGAGAGAAAGTGTGATGGGAGAAAATGAAAAAAGAAAGTGTGATTGGAGAGAGCATGATGAGAGAAAATATGATGTGAGAGAAAGTATGATAGGAGAGGATGAAGAGAGAGAAAATATAGTGAGAAAAAATGAGGAGAGAGTGTCATGAGAGAGATTGAGGAGAGAGAAAGTATGGTGAGAGAAAAAGAGAATAGTGAATATGATGGGAGAGATTGAGGAGAGAGAAAGTATGATGAGAGAGAAAGTGTGTTGAGGAAAAAAGGAGTAAGTGTGATAAGAGAGATTGAGGAGAGAGAAAGTATGATGAGAAAGAAAATGTGATGAGGAAAAAAAGAAGGAAGAGAGTGCAATAGAAGAGATTGAAGAGAGAGAAAGTATGATGAGAGAGAAAGTGTAATGAGAAAAAAAGAGGAAAGAGAGTGTGATAGGAGAGATTAAGGAGAGAGAAAGTGTGTGATAAAATGATGAGAGAGAAACTACGATGAGAGAGAAAATATAATGAGAGAGAATAAGGAGAGATAAGTGATATGAAAGAAAAAATAAATAAATATATTTTGATATTTGATATTAATGGAGAAAATTTTAGTTTTAAGTCAAGGGTATTTTTGGAATAAGGGAATATTTTGATTGATGAAAATAAGGTAATGGCTCATTGAAGGGGAGGTACATGGGAATGAGTTATTACCCAATTTCAAGGATTCATTCCCTTATTTGTATTCCTATTCCTATAATCCAAACATTAACAATGAGAATCAATCATTCTCATTCCCATTCCCCACTCCTATTACCCTAAACCAAACGTCACTCCTATTAACAATAAGTGATATCAAGATCTAGAGGCCTAGAGGGTGTTTCAAAGAATGACGAAAGGTTAGGGGTGAAATAGAATGTTTTTCGCCTGCCAACCTGCGGGGCCCATAGGTACGCGGCGCCACCTCCCTCTCCGGGCCCACACGCTGGACGACTGCCAGCTGTCGGTCGCTTCGGCTCTCAATCCGAATTGCCTCCCGATTTCAACGCCGAGGATTTCGGTGAGCGTCGGTCCTCTCTTGTCGCTTTACTCTCCCTTGTCTTCCCTTCCTCCGCCCCTTTTTTGCCCTCGCGAGCCCTCGACCATTTTTGCCGTCGGCGCTTCTCACGAACGCTTATCGTTCTCTTTCCCTTCGGTCAACCTCTATCGCGCGTGAATCGGTCGCCACCCGTGGCGGCATCGGGCCGGATCCGTCTCCACGTGCCATCCCGATCATTTCCAGGCACTTCGATCTGATTCTGGTTGGGGTTTCCGCGAGATCCGAACGTTTTAAGGTTTTCCCTAGGGTTCTAAACCGAATGCAGTTTTCTTGCAGGGGGGACTGCTCCATTGAAGCTTATTACTCATCTTTTATTTCTTTGTGGCTTCCTCCGCCAGACCTGCTTCGTTTGCTTTGTGAAGAATATGTCGGGGCCGCTGGATCGCTTCGCTAGGCCTTGTGAGTTGTTCTCTTCTCCTTGTCGGTCAGATCACACGATGGCTGTAAAATGCGGATAGTTTTTTATTCTTAATTTGGGATGTTAGAACAATCCGGCCTGCTAAATTTCTGGGCAAATTTTAAGCACAGAAAGTTGGGATCTGTTTGATTTAGTTTCAAATTCTTTGCCCTTCGCCACTCAGATTGATGCATCAATGTTATCCAAGTTCTCAAATATGTGATCTCGTGCTGAATGTGGAGGAACTATGATTGATTGATTTGATGTTCTCCAAAAATATTCTTTGCTTCTGCTGTAGTCTTGGCATTTTGAAACTGTTTGGATTCTTGCTTATCTACAGGTCTATAGCGAGGAATAAATTGCTGATATGTGTTGCCTTTGAACATCTCCATATCATGTGAACTTATATTCTTTCATATTTTTATATATTAAAGCTTCATTTAATTGCTCTCTAATGATATTTATTTTATTTTATTTTTTCTAGTAAACTCAGACATCAATATTATCATTTAAATTTCCTACATTAACAATTTATGATGTTGTTTTCTAATAGCCAACATATTTGTTTGTAAATATCACACATTCTACCACAGTTATATGTCCTTTTCTTTTCCCTTTGCGTAAGGGGCACATGACAATCACACGAGACTAGAAGATCCTGTCAGTTTCTAATTCCTTTTCATTCAAGGGGCACACAGTGACACATTGATGGAGATTTGATGTTCAATAATGTTGATTATCCTGTTCCATTTACTTTTAGCATATTTTTTATCTGAAGTAGAGATGAGGTCTTAGGTTCCATGAAGCCTACATGCATTTTATTAAAGCATTTTAGCCTAGTTAATGGTTCAGCTTTCTTGTTTGATTTGGTCACGTCAGTATATCACAACAAATCATATTATGCTGAGCAAAAATATGAACATGCAAGGCTATGGAGATTTAAGTGGTCTTCTCATTCTGTGAACTTGGAACAATTTTGAGCTGAGTTGCTGCTATAATGAGGATGCATACCCTCTGGCGTTGGACTCAATTTGTTCCACATCGTATGTCATGTACTTTGACTAATCCAGAGAAGAGGGTTTAAATGGCTTAGACTTGTCTGTTAGCATCAATTTCAGCTTAACTATTTTCTACAAGTGGTTCATGATTTCATGCCTATAAGATCTGTAGGATGGCAAGTTGGATTGTGATTTGTTAATATGAGCTAGTTGAAGGAGTCTTCAATTCCATGTGTTTAGTTATCAGTTTACAAGGTACTGGACCTACATTAGTTTTTCTGCTGCAAATTTTTGCTTAAACATTTAGGGCCAGTGGTTGACAATGTGTTAAACCCCCAGTTTTAGTTAGATTGGGTTGTCACAGTAATTTTTTCTCCTCAATTGCACGTGGAGCTTTACCCATGTTTTTGTTTTGTTTTGTTTTATTGCTTCAATCATTCTACATTTATTACATTGAATTCCAATTTATTGTTTATAAGATGTAGATAAGCATATATTGTTTCACAATTTTCTGTGTAAATTTTCATTGCCATAGAAATTGCTAGATGTTATATTATTTTCATCTTTTGTCACCAAACCTTTACTTTTATCAACTGAATTTTCCCCTTTTGACATATGACTTCCTTGGTTTGTGGTAGGTTTTGAGGGTTTCTCCAGTCATGACGAACGAAAGGAACGAAAATCAGATTTTGAAAATTCAGAAGATGAAAGAAGGACAAAAATTGGATCCTTGAAGAAAAAGGCTTTGGATGCATCTAGTAGGTTTAAACACTCATTGAAGAAAAAGAATAGGAGGAAGAAGACAAACAGAGTTGTTTCTATTGAGGATATACGCAATATTGAAGAGCTAGAGGCTGTTGATACTTTCCGTCAATCTTTAATTTTAGACGAATTGTTGCCTGCCAAGCATGATGACTATCATATGATGTTGAGGTAAATTATTAGACATTATCAATGTTTTTGGCATTTTATATCTGTAAAATTCTTTTGCTAATATCCATTCTTTTTAAAATTTTCCATTATGGCAGACAACTATTTTGATTAGCTAGATTCACAATTTTATTGTATCAATGAAATACCTTTTTTGCACCTTTCCTACAAAGGAAGGAAATAGCCAAGGAGAAAAATGGCAGTGAAAAATATTTTCCTAAGTGCTGCGAAGTGAAATATTTGACTGTTTTCTTCTTGCAAAGAATCAATTTTTTTTAAAAAAATTATTTGTTAAAAGCATTTAAAAAATTAATCAAAAATAAATTTGAAAAGAAAAAAAGTAATTTTGAATTTCAGATTTGATCTTCATTGTTATGAGTGGTCTAACGGAAACAATACAGAGTGTTTCCAGAAAATCTCTGTGACCTTATTTCCTTCTAAGTTTTTCTTCCCTCATAGGAAACACATCCTTAGTTGAATTAATTCAGCAAAATGTATTTGCTTTATTTCCATGAAATATAAACACTTCACTTGCTTTTCCATATTATAACTTAGTTTTTTGTGCTGGGGTTCCTAATGTAACACTCATAGGCATGCTTTGATTTTTAGCATTACAGGTTTTTTATTTTATACTGTCATCCTTGGTATGATTGTTTGTGCTGAGCTATCTAAAGTTAAAATTTCTAGTGTCTTCTCCAAATACTTGCTTCTGGAGTGCTTCATTCCTTGTGACTAGTTATATTTCTTATCAGTAGATCACTATTTGTCATCTCTAATATTTTAAAACCTGTTTATCTTTTAAGATTTCTTAAAGCAAGGAAATTTGATATTGAGAAGGCAAAGCACATGTGGGCGGAAATGCTTCAGTGGAGAAAAGAATTTGGTGCAGACACGGTTGTAGAGGTAGGATTATTCAATTTGCTAGTTCAACTTTTCTGAGAACTGACATGTAATTTGTTTTCTTAAGTAAGTCTCTTGTAATTATTGTCATTGCTTTAGATTCAATGTAAAACACTAGAGCTATAATTACTAGTATGGGACTAAATAATCTATAGTCTGTTAATCTAATATCTCTTAAGAACCTCTCCTTTAAGATGTAACAGATATACTATGTATGTTCATCTTGTTATATAAACTAGAGGAACTCTCATGGGCAAAAATATTGATTAGACATACAATAATGAAATGGAAACACAATGCTTTGAGTTTGGTGAAATAAAACTTAATGTGTTAATGATGACATGACCAATGACCTCATCAATTTCAAATCTGTAAAACGTTAAAAAATAGTTGATTGAGTATCCAGGCGGCTGAGTCTGAGCAAAGAATTGTAGTGGTGGTGCTTTCATTCACGTGAAGTGTAGTCATCGCCAAGTTGTCAGATCTCAAGTAAAGGCTAGTATTGTTGAAGTTCATGTCTGGGTGAGGCATGATTGTTAGTAGGCTATTAGGTTTCTAGCATAGGTTGATATTGGATTTTCTCAATTTCCCTCTTATCCTGAACATTGTCAGCTCATCTTTTGCTCAATTTGGATTTAGTTCATAATCCAGATATCTAACAGAGTTTTATTTTCATCAGGATTTTGAGTATTCTGAATTAAGTGAAGTTCTGAAGTATTATCCTCATGGTTATCATGGAGTGGACAAGGAGGGAAGACCAGTTTATATTGAAAGGCTGGGGAAAGTTGATCCTAACAAACTAATGCAGGTGACCACAATGGACCGATATGTAAGATACCATGTGAAGGAGTTTGAAAGGAGCTTTTTAATTAAATTCCCAGCTTGTTCACTTGCTGCAAAAAAGCATATTGATTCAAGTACAACTATTCTTGATGTTCATGGAGTGGTATGTTATCATCCCAGACTCTTCAGCATGTTCAAATTATCCATTTTCTTTGTATAGAACATACACTGGACTAATTCATTACTTTCTATTATTACCTGATTTATAGGGCTTAAAGAACTTCAGCAAAACTGCTAGAGAACTAATTCAGAGACTACAGAAGATTGACAATGACAACTACCCTGAGGTATACAGAAGCATCTTGTTTCAGCCGATGAATTTTTTATTTGTGTTAGAATATTGGTCTGAGTAGTGGTAAAAACAATGTCTGTAGACCTTGCACCGGATGTTTATTGTCAATGCTGGCCCTGGATTTAGGTTGCTATGGAACACCATAAAATCATTTCTGGACCCCAAGACTACTTCAAAAATTCATGTAAGTTTCATGCCAACACTGATGAGACTTAGAGCATATGCATGTTGAGATTATTTATCAAATTTCCACCAGGTTCTTGGGACAAAGTACCAGAATAAGCTGTTGGAGATAATTGAGCCAAGGTGTGTGCTTTGCCTATTATTTTTTACAGAAAATTTTCACCATTAATGTGACGGATGCTTTGACATTAATCTTTTGATTATATCTGATCAATCTCCAGTGAGCTGCCAGAGTTCCTTGGTGGTTCTTGTACTTGTCCAGAGCAAGGAGGGTGCCTAAAATCTGAAAAAGGTCCTTGGAAGGACCCCAATATACTGAAGGTTTCTATCCAAATCTCATTTGTTGACTTTGTTTTTTTCTTTATAATGTTTTGTCAATTGGTTTTTGTTTTTATGCAGATGGTCCTTAGTGGTGAAGCCAACTGTGCCAGGCAAATTGTTGCTGTTTCCAATGGTGAAGGAAAGATTATTGCTTATGCTAAGCCACCATATCCAACAGTGAGTCTTCTCATTTCTTTCTAGTCCCAACTGAAGTTCAATCTATAAAATGTTGAACTATAATTCTGTTTTTGCTGAAATAGATAAAGGGCAGTGATACATCCACTGCTGAATCTGGTTCAGAGGCTGAAGACGTCACCTCTCCTAAAGCATCAAGAGCATATTTACCAAATCCTCGTCTGACCCCAGTACATGAAGAGGTAATCTGTACCTTTCAACTGTAGCACGACTATCTGATTGGTTTTCTTTCCTTGCTGCTCAAACAGGATCAAATTTTCTAAATTTTAAATGAATTTGTTGTAGCTTTTATTCATTACTTGTGATCTTCGTTTTGTTCACTCCACATAACTGCATAACTTGGGCTTTTTTCTTGTACAGGGAGAACTTCGTTCTATAATGTTCATTTAGTTGTGAATCTTTGGGTCTTATTCTTCTCGTGAAGTTGACTTATTTACTGGATGAATAGGAGGGAAGATGGGAGGAGAAGGGAAACAGGAAACCACACAAAGATGCACATTATTGATAATATCTTCATGTGCAGAACCGTAATTGGGCACTTACTCCCATTTTCCCTCCAATTCCTCCAACTAAGTAAAGAAGAGCAACTTAAATTACTATGCAAATTGTGCCTACTGTTGCTGAGATTATTGTAGAAAATATCTGTTTATTTTCCGGCGAAATTTTCTCAGTTGGAATAGAGGATTTTCATATTTTTCATTATAGTTTTGTACAAAAAGTCTCTCTACCGTTTGCCACTTCATAATCTGATAGAAGTTACTAACATCAATATCTTTCTCTTTTTATTTGACGCAGGCCAAACTGATGAAGGCAACTAGTTCCTCTTCCGTCTTTCAAGGGTATGATGAATATGTTCCCATGGTAGACAAGGTTGTAATTGGTGGACCTAAGAAACAAATTTGTAGCAGAAGGCTAGATGGACCTAAAGGTAATCATGTTTCTACCAGAAATAATTTAATTTCCAATTTTAATAATAACTTGTTAAAGAAATCCATGTAGCTACTCCACATAATGAACATTGCTGGGCGATTATAAAAATGATTTCATTCAAATGGAATTTAAATGTTTTCATGATGATATATACAATCTTGCTTTCCTAAAAACAAAATCATCTCAGCTCTTGCTTCCTTTTTCATGCATACTTTGCATTACCAGTAGTACTTAGCTGCTGAGACAACTATTATATTTTGCTAGCATCTAATTGGAATGTGATCTAACTATGTCTTGCAACAGCATTTTGTTTTAATTTATGAGGCTTATCGTACTTTTATTTGAAACATGCATAAATGTGTAGGGGTTTGACACGAATAATAGTTGTCAAATCTCAGATCCAAAATCAATCAGGAGTATGTCAACCACTGCACTGAAGCACTGCTCATGCCGAAACTACTTTTTTGCAACAAGGCTTAAACTATGCACTTTAAAGTTTATGATTCTAGTGATTGACAATCTGTTTCAGAATAAATTGATTTAACCAATCACCAAGCTTGAAGAACCCCAAAAGTTTTTCGGATTCTTCCCCTGGTCTGTTATATTGAATATATGAACTTCTGGTTCAATATTTTACAATTTTGTACCATATAAACAAGCTGAACTGAGCTGAGCTGAGCTGAGCTTGACTTATGCCAAAGCTCCTTTATTTATCATATTAAGCCTAAAAAATTGATTAAATTTGTTATTGAAAAGCTTATAGAGCTTCTCATCGAGCCATAAAAGTTGCCCCTAAATTAGATACAAATTGGTCTAATAAATAAATAAAATACATATTATTTTCTCATTTTTAATGTGTCATAGATAATTTGGACCTACAAAATTTTTGATATATAAAAAACGATAAAACACAAATAGTAACATAAAAAATCAAAGAAGATCATAATTGAACCTCAAGGAAATTTATTCATGAGCTTTGTTGATGATCATTAACAAGCCTATATCATTAGTGTTCAAAATTGGTTATTTTATTCTTTTTATATTGACAATATAAATAAGCTCTTATTACTTGAGTATCAAGTTTCTCCACAGACATTTTGTCCATTTACAGCCCTACCATCTAATTAAAATGCACCATGGAATCACAAATTTTATTTAATCTTGATCCTCTCAAACAAATTTTTAGAAAAATTAAAATAAACTAAATAATAGAAAATATGATTGTTTTCTATTACAATTGGTGTCATGGAATTTTGATGTTGTCTTATTTTTTTTATTGCAGGACAAAGTTCCGTCTCTGAGATCCATACGTCCACTGAAGGAGTGAAAGCTCAAATGACTCGATATGTAATGACCCTCATCACATATCTCTTTGCACTAATTTGTTCAGCCACCAACCATGTATTGAAGAGGCTCCAAAATGAATGTTCTCAAACGCATAGAGATTATCCTATGTTTTCTATGGATTCTATGCCAAAAGAGGAATTCCGACCTCCATCACCTGCTCCTGCATTTACAGAGGCTCGCCTCCTTTCTTGTCTTGTAAGGAAGCTAGAAGAGTTAGAAGAAAAGGTGAATGTTCTTCAAGCAAAACCTTCTGAAATGCCCTCAGAGAAAGATGAGTTGCTGAATGCAGCTGTCCGTCGTGTGGATGCACTTGAAGCTGAGCTTATTGTCACCAAGAAGGTCCATTTAATCCACTATTTGTTATTTGAATTTTCTTCCTTCAATTTTATGGTTTCATTCCCAATTTGCTGTCCAGGTTCTTACAATCTTTCTATTAACTTAATTTGGCTTCCCACCTATATGCCTTTTCATATCTGTAATAATTCCAGTATCCATATCTACTAATACACTTCAACTCTTTCACAACTGAAATGTTGGTCTATGATAATTGCAGGCATTGCATGAAGCACTCATGAGGCAGGACGAACTTCTTGCATATATAGACCGTGAAGAGGAGGCGAAGTTACGGGTTAGTTAATGCCCCCACCAGTTTTATTGTCCTGCTCTTTTGCTTCACAAGCGAGAAGCTAGCCCAACTATTTTTTTCATGCTTTCTGCAGAAGAAGAAATTTTGCTTTTGAAGTTAGAGTGTACTGATCTCTTCTTCAAACACATCAATCTTGTTCTTGCTACTGCAGCGTAATTACTGAACTCAAGACTTTGTTGTGCATTGTTAGAGAAGCACACTGGCTACCAACAAATGACAGCAATCGAGGCGGAAATATAATTAGCAGATGCAGGTGAATGTAAATAACTGAAGTGTTTACGTTAAATCTTTTCATCACCTGCCAAGTTGCATTGTTTGGCCGAATTAGACCTATAGCAGAGCTTATGTGCTGCGTAAATAAACAGTTACTTTGTTGTTAGCGTCGCTTGCTACTTAGGATAGATAACATTAAATCTCGTTCGAAGTAAATATGGTAAATATGACAATACTAAGTCATGCTAGATTTAACTATTTAAGATTGGTTATATGAATATTGGTAGTATGGAGTCAGGTAACTTGGCAACAAGATAACCGGATTGCTCTATCATTTAGGAATGGAGGCTTGTATATAGAGCTCTGAGTTAATGTTTGGATGTTAGACAAAAATAATATTATAATGTGCTATTAATTTTCTTTAAAATTCTATTTGGGATAGAGACATTGCAGTAGTTTTACCTATTGTACGAGAGCAGAAGAAAGAGAGGAGTGGCATAGGTTGAGAGCAAGGGAAGGATTTTACCTTGTGTTTAACCTTGTTGTACACGAGGGAAGATAAGAGATGAAGGATCGAAAAGACAAGCTCCTAATATATTTCAAGGTATCCTCAATACAGTCAAGAAGGCAATGCATTTGAGAGTGAATGGACCTGCTGATCGAAAGCTGGGATGGGTGTGTTTATCGGTCATGGAGTGAAAATATTTCCTGTTTTCCTCCATTTTCTCAATCTTGTTTAATTCTGCAGAAACAATGTCCTCCTCACCGGAAATTCAACTTCTAACCTCCTGGGCTCATTGCTTGTTCTTGCGCCGAAGGCTGCCACAATTATAGTTCCACATACTTGCGGTTGATCCAACTCGCAATCCTCTCCTGCCTAGATGCTCTTTACAATTTGAGGTAACTTTAACTGATCGAACTAGTTACTTTTGAGTTGGAAAATCCCCTTGCTTTATAGACCATGGCTGCAAGTTTTTAAAAAGGGCTGCATGGTTTGAGGGTAAGGACTAAGGACCGGCCGGTAGAGTCCCGTCTCTTAAAGGCTTAGCGGTCTCCGAGTTAAGATAGATTATATCAAGTCATATCGCCAAGTAAACCTCTTACCTTAGTAGAAGAACAGCTAGCAAGGCTTGTTACATATCCAAGAAGATATAGATTCTTTTCTTTTCTTTATAGATTCACTCTACCACTTAAAATCCTAGGAATCTTCTAGCCGATTAAGTAGAGTATCATATTCAAAAAAAAAAATGGCACAAACAATGAAAGATAATGAATTATGAAGAGGATGGATGCCAAGTTCTTTTGTCCTTAGAAAAAGCTATTCTTGATAGATTTTTTTTAATGACTTTTTATCCCTTTTTTGCAACTGATAAATATCTGAAATATTCCCGGTTCTTCACTATGGAATGAGGCATCAATCCTTTCCAGCCATTTCTTACGAAGTGGAATAAATTTTAAAAAGGTTGTTAGTTTTATCTATTCTTCGATAATCACTTTTAAGATTAACCTTAATTTTTCTCTTTTTTTTTTAATTAATATTATAATATATAATAATATACTTTTTTTAACTAAACCAAATAATACCAATATACTACTCCGCCGTAGCATTACCTTTGACTACAGTTTATTATATCATATTCTTCTTAATATTGAAATTTTTTAAAAGCGGAAAATGTATACTCAATTTTTTTTTATTTCGAAATTTATTAAAGAAGAATAATAGGATAAATATTTATTTTCCAATTTTGATTTTGATTATAATTTAAATTTTAGTTTTTGAAAAAAAAAAATCAACAACCATCTGCGAGATGCTTCTTCATCTTTCATTTCGTTTACACTAATAAAAAGAAACAAAAATACGTACATAAGCTTTTTCTCGCATGAAGTAAGTTTTCAGGAGCAAGTTACAGTATGCCGGTGTGGTTGTTCCTCCAGGAAGGAAGAGGCAACTCCGGCCATGGATTCCTCTCGCTGGAACCTCTTCTGCTGCATCTCGATGAACGATTCTATCATCCGCCGGAATTCCTCGGCGTCCACGTCAGGTTTCGCCTCCACGCCGGAGACGTCCGAGCCGGACCGCCGGAGATCCACTGTACCACTCCACCGGCGCTTAATCTTCACCGACCGGCTTATCCGGCACGCTCGCCTCGCCTTCTTATCCTTCCCCGGCAGGGGAGTAGCCACCTCCTCCACCTCTGCCGCCAGAGACGTTGGGCGCGATGGTGCAGCCCTGCTTTGGCACGCCAGAAACTGGTCGTACATGTCGCCCCCGCTGGCGTCTCTGGCTCCCACATGGCGGCAGGACAGCGCAAGCAGGGTGAGGACGATCGCGTTGCCAAGGAGGAAGATGAATAGGTGGCCGGTGAGCAAGCGGCCCAAGAGGCCGACGGCGAGCCTTGCCGTGGCATACCCTCGGAGAGAGGACCAGAAGACGAGCAGCAGCGCGAGGCAGGCCTCGACGCAGCGGAAGAGCGCGTGGAGGCGGCCTAGGCGGCGCCTGGCCGCGACCTTCTCCGCCGTCACCGGGTCCATATTATATCGAACACTCGGTGGGCAACTGGGATGACCACACAACTGGGACAAGCCTTCATTTTTTATACCCATAGACTTTAACAGAGACAATACTCAAACACTTTGCCTACATGTTCCACACAAAAAAACATTAAGATCAAATTTTGCAATTTTAAAAAAAAATTATACTGATGATTTATCTTTCCAGCATAATAAATTCCAACAGCATATTCTAGCTGGTTGGTGAGAATGTTTAAAATGGAAGGAATCAGATACCATGAGTATGTTAGTAACCATCTGTGCTCGATCCAAATTCTTCAAATCCAATCCAAACCGCAATTGCTAGACATCGATCAAAGTGTAAAAATGAGTGGCTCAGTGCACGAAGATCCTGTCAATGTGAGATTGTACGAGCTTTAGCCTACTTTGCAAGAGATTTTTTCCGTAACTCAAACCCGTGACCTCCAGATGAGCAACTTTACCATTGCTGCCAAGACTCTCCTTCATCGATCAAAGTATAGGCGACAACTAAATGGAAGAATTTTCTTTCACTTTCATTCTCGATGGCTCTCGGTAGCATTGCCTTCGCCTGCAGAAGAAGACCTTGAAAGAGGATGATACGACCATGCCAGAGCAGTTATAATGACAGTTGCAGCGAGGCCGATTGAGGACCAAATCCATCTCTGCCTCCTCTTGCGCATATTGCGTTGTTCTCGTGCCAATTCTGCGACCGCAGTTACGCATGATCAAACACGGCAAATATCATATGCTCTCTGTTCTTATGTATATGTTGATCAGTGAGAATCATCTTTATAGATTGCTATGACTGTTCTTGACAGAATCATAAGTTCGAAAATATGTTTGATCAATGAGAAAATAAATAGATGAAAGACAGTGATCTAGTTTAACATTCTCACCCAAAGCTTTTCGGTTTCTCTGAGACATCTCTCTGTTTGCAGTTTCATAATACTGGAGCCGGTCCTGTAACCTAGCAATCTCAAAGTTCTTGGATTCGATCAAAGGTTCCATAACCATCTCTTCCTCAGCACTAGAAACAACCCTTTCTATAGCATCAGCCACAAAGTGAGAAACCACAATCTGTTGGCACAAGTCCTCTGCAGGATCAATGTCAGGTTGTTCTATATCATCAACAGGAAAAGTTGAAGGAGCAGGAAGCTGCAATCCCACAGATGACAGATGATCACTCAGCATCTGCCATTGGTTTTGCAAGGCCTCAGTTGCTTCTTCAGCTTGCTTGCATCTCTCTATTTCCATCGATATATTCAGCCTCAAGTCGCGCAGCTCTTCAAATTTCCAACTGGAAGATTGTGAAGTGCCATCACTGGATATCTCTGTATCATACAAAAGAATGAATAAAAATTGATGCAGTGGTCAAGTGCAGAACAAATAATAATAACTGAGATCAAGATTTTCGGTGTTTCAGGTCATTAAGTCAACTTCTGGACAAGATCATTCAACAAAGTATAGCTGAAGAGGTTTAACAAGTCAGAATCTTTGACAATGTCAAAAGAGAATTTAGTGTTTTGCTTAATAAACTCGGTTCAAACAATCTATGTTCGTAGGACGAAAAATCCCCTCATTCGTAAAATGCTTTGTACATTCTTTTATCGATGCACTTTCAAACAAGCTGGACAACCTCCATCCTCCATTACCTTGTCAAAAAAATGTTAGTAATATACAGGATTCCAAACAAATTCCAACAGTTTTCAATGGTATTCTTTTATCTTATGTTACAAAGATTAAACGAAAGGCTTCGAGATGTAGGGTGAAATTACACAATCAGTAACAATGATACAATGGAAAAAGAGGAGAAAGAACAATTAATAATCATAGAACATACTCAAAGTCATCATCAATGCATTATAATGCTTAAAGAACTAATTACACTATTTGTAGTTAAAATCGCTAGTAGGGGTATAATCGAGTCGAGTCGAGCCGAACTCTTGAATGTTTGAATTTGATTCGTTTATAATCAAGCCGAGCTCGAGCTTTATTTAACGAATACATTCATGGCTTACGAGTTTATTCGAGCTTTTATCGAGCCTAAACGAGCTTAATAAATATAAATTATAAATTTAAATATTTATTAAAAACTAAATTATATATTTAAAAAAAATATAATATACTTATTAAAATTTATAATTTTGTTCTAATAAATAAATTTAATATATTTATCTATATTTTTATAAGTAGAGTGTAAAATCTATAAATTCAATATAAAAAACTATTATTTTTTTCATTTAAAAGTTGATTCATGAGCTTACTAACGAACATGTTTACGAGCTAACGAGCCGAATATTATAAAGCTTGAGCTTGGTTTGTTTATCTTAACGAGGCTTATAAAACGAGCTCAAACGAGCTTTTATCGAATCAAGTTTCGAAAGCTCATGAGCGACTTAATTCATTTACACCCTAATCACTAAATCTCAAACAAAATAAGAAATCACTGAAAAACATTACTTACAGAAGAAAGAAAAAGGAAATGGAAAACAAAACTTTAAGAAAGTTTTTACTTACAGTATGATCTATTGCAATAATTTGTTTACGTTGAAAAAGTAACAGAACTAAGTGTTGGGAGATTGCTGGTGCAATCGTCCCTGGGTTAAGATTGACCAGTTTGATTAAGTTCGAGTGGATTCGAGCTTGAATTTCGATGTTTAAACAATATGTTTGGAAAATATCCGAAAGAGGTCAAGTAGGTAAAGGTTGACCGGATACTTGACGATATGTGAAAGGAAAGTCAAGTATGTCATGGAGAACCGGATACTTGACCAGCAAAATCCTAATTCGAGGGTTAGACAAAGGTAAAATCCTAAATTGAGATTAGGCAAAGACAAAATCTTAACTCGGAGGTTAGGCAAGAGAAAGTCCTAACTCGAGGGTTAGGAAAAGAAAAGTCTAAGTGGGTCAAGGAGAATCATAAATTGGCAAAGGGAAGTCCTAACTGCGGTTAGGCAAATGAAAGTCCAAGTGGATCAAAGAGAACTGCACATTGGCAAAGAAAAGTCCTAACTACGATTAGGCAAAGGAAAGTCCAAGTAGGTCAAGGAGGATCGCACATTGGCAAAGGTAAAGTCATAACTATGGTTAGGCAAAGGAAACTCCAAGTGGGTCAAGGAGGACCGCACGTTGGCAAAGGAAAGTCCTAACTAAGGTTAGGCAAGAGGAATATCCAAGTGGGTCAAGAAGGACCGTACTTGATGATCGAAAGTCCAACGGAAAGTTGGTAAAGAGAAAGTCCAATTGGGTCAAAGATTGATCGGACACTTTACAATCGTAAATCCAACAGGGAGTTGGCATGAAACGAGGAAGCTCCGACGTAGCAAACTTTCGAAGGATATAACTTTTGACTCGGATATCGGAATGAGATGATCTCGAATGAGAAACGAAGCTCATTTAGAGCTCTACACGTTTTATTACTTACCAATTGATTAGATTGGGGGTGTCAATTGATCAGGTAATCAATTGGATGACGAAGAACAATACAGAAAGTGTCTTGATCGATTGGGTAATCGATCAAGATCTTCCCCAATCAATTGGGTAATTGATTGGGAGAGTTTGTTAACGAACAGTGAGTTTCTGAATTGATCAGATGATCGATTGAAGCTGTCAATCGATCAAGTGATCGATTGAGAGTGTTTCTTCGCAACGAAAAGTGAGTTTCCCGATCAATTGGGAGGAGAAACTCGTGACAAACAGTGGACTTCTCAATTGATCAGTTGAAGCAGAGTAATCGATTGAGAGAAGAAGAAAAGAGCGTTGCAGAGGTTTGAACGGGAATTCAACGTGGCAATCGATTGGATTGGGAACCCTAAAGTGTGCAGATAAAGGGCATTTTCGCCGCAGCTCTTTGTAACCCTTCTCTCTAAAATCATCACTGTCATTGTCGCCAGTTCTTGAAGCTTCTTGACAAGTGTTGCTGCACTTCCAAGGTTCAAGAAGTGTTTACAAGCTACAAGAGATCAAGCAAGAAGAAGTTTTCCATTTGTATTCTTGTATTTACTTCTTGTTTGTATTGTATTCTTGTTGAGAGCTTGTACGATGTTTCTCCACCTCTCCATATCCTTTCAATGAATGAACATCACATTGGAATAACTTTTTTTCATTTCATTTTTCCTTTTCTACCATTTTTCACTTTTTTCTATTTACATATTAACCTTTCTCATTTACAGTACACGAGAGAATTTATACTATTCTTCAACCTGACTGTCAGATATCTAACTTACAGTCAAGATTATTCAATCTATAACAAAGGCTGAAAATTTTGACACGAACTAACAAAAAGACCAGAAAGAAGAGCTGAATGCTTGTGAGAAGATATCTGAAACCAAAATAATCTGGTACAAAAAACATACCTTCAAAGGCATCAAAATACTCCCCTGAAGGAGTAGAAGGGTTCCTACCGAGCTCATTGTTGCTGTATGAGCTAACTGAGCCGTTGGGATCGAAGAAATCATTGATCTCCTTGTCTCTTTCAAGATCCAGAGAGCCAGGTCTAGCCAATTCATCTGATCTAACAGGCCTATTATCCACAAATCCGTCTTCAGGCTTCACTTGATGAAGTTCAACCACACTAGAGTTTGATTCAACTTCGCCTCCGCTTGAAGCACCAGGTTTCTGTTCCCCGCCAATCTCTTGCCTATTAATGTCACCAATCTTAGCGTAGGTACCATTTGGGGCCGCAGACTCAGCCTTTGGCTCCAGCTGCGGCAGCATCTTTCCACCAGCATCGCTCTGTGTCACACTCTTGAGGAGGCGTGGTCCTCGTCTCTTGTGGTTGATGATGTAAGGAGACGCCGGGGAGAAGGAAGAGGGAGAGCATGGAAGTGGAGTCGACTCCGGGATAACGTACAGAGCCGGGGAGATGTTGGGCCGAGGGATGTTATTCCAGTTCCGCGGTGACGGCGGCCGATTCAAGGTGGATGTCACCGGCGGCGGCCGGATGGGGGCAGGATTTCGAGAATCCAGCTTCACAAGCCTCTCCAACGGCGACCACACAGCGAGCGAGCGTACCGTCGATCAAGAAGCACAAGCAACGAATCAAGATGGAAACTTTACCGACATGAAACACCTAAATCACAGATTTTTAGCTAAAATAACAATAATAGTAAAAAAAAATCTTAGCATTTTTTTAAAAAAAAGGGGGAAAATTATTGTTTCTTTCTACCTGACTTTCCTAGCATCTGCCCAACTTGAATCAGATTAACGACAGGAGAGACGGCATTGGCGAGAACGACAGGGGTAGATTAGGGATCTACAACAGAAAGCTCGAGCGATGCGGCGAATCAGCGCAAAAATTGAAATTTCAGCAACGGGAAACGGGGGTAATAAGGAGCGAGAGCCGGAGAAAGTTTGATCTCGTGACCTAATTTCATTAGAGGAAGAAGACGAACACACGGAGAATGCTTGCACAATGAGTTGCGATTTCAAAATGTTGCCGAGGAACGAGACTTTGTATGTTAGCCCTTATATGTTCCATAGATTTTAACTTAACCCCACCTAGTTTTGGCATAAATACCTCTGCAATTTTGAAAATCATTTCAGCACACCCTTCGACTGCTGAACATCACATTCTGAGTCAACGTTCTCGCCTTTGTCGCAGAATTTTTCCTTTGTTTTCTAAATTTGGCAATATATATCGCCAGCTTCTCGACGGGCGGTGAACGGCACCGGCCAAGAGCAACGCGCCGGAAGTTGAACGGGACCAGCACGTCGATGAGTAGTGCGTCCGAGCCAGGCGATCGACGACGGCGACTTGGCTGTTGACATCACGTTCACCGTCTCCGGCCACTTCACTTATGGTGACTCGGTGGCGGTGGCGGCGGCGGCTGCGCCGGCAGAGCGTCCTCAGCGTCAATAAGTTTCCAACTGTTCCCAGTGTTCCCAAAGAGATCTATAAAAAAACAAAAAAAAAAGGGCCTGTCATTATTCTCTGAGTTATAACTTATAACCTAATTTAAATCAACATTTCAACTAATAAAATATACGAGGAAGACTTGATCTATCAATCTGATCTAAGTCGATTAAAAAAATATCTAATTTAGATTGGGGATTTTTAGTTTAGGTTGAAAGATTTTTAGATTGTGTTAGGAACAGGTTTGGATTGACCTGAATTTAGATTTGGTGGATTTTTTTATTAAATCAAATTTCATTTTAAAAATTAAGATACCAAATATTGAGATAAAAGTAAAAAAATTATTAAAAAATAATAGTAAACTTTTTTAAAAAAAATAAATTAGGTTATTCGGATTGGTCTGATTATTCGAATTCAGATTTAGGATTTCCATATTATGTTTGGGTCAGGTTGGTCGGATTATTCGAATTCAGATTTAGGATTTTCAAATTATGTTTGGGTCGAGTTGGTCGGATTATTCGAATTCAGATTTAGGGTTTTCAAATTATGTTTGGGTTCGGATCGGATTTGGTTGAGATTTTTTTATAAAATCTTTACTTCAACCCAACCTGAACTCACTCAATCCACTCAAATTGATAACCCTGGGACTCTATGGTACTCATTACAATTCAAATAAATATTATTTAATCACGATCGACTATGTAGAAGCTAGTATATAACTTCTATAATAGTAACTTTATATCATTTTGATTTTTATTTTTTGAGTGATAACTTGATTAAATAATATTTAAATGAGCAAAACAAAATGTAAATTCTATGACATTTATTACATTTGAAATACAACATAATTTAATCATAATCGACACTACAAAAAAACAATAATTTAGGGATGAAAGTTTTGGACGAAATATTTTCGTCCCAAAATCGCAACAATTTTGGCGACAAACACAAAATTTGATCCAAATTAGAAACGAAATCTGCAACAAAATATTTTCGTCACAAATTGCCAACGAACATTATTTTCGTTGCAAAATTCGTCCCAGATCATGAGAAAATTAGGAACTCAAAGAAACTTGTTTCATGAAATTCCGAGATCGTTAGGTCCATATTTAGGCCTCCCGAATGATTTTTCTTTTAATTTTTATTTTTCTTAAATTTGGGACGAATCATGGATTCGTCCCAAATTTTAAAAAATAAAAAATAAAAGAAAATTTATTTGGAATGCCTAAATATGGACCTAAGGATCTCGGAATTTCATGAAACAAATTTCTATGGGTTCCTAATTTTCTCATGATCTTAAAAATATCCTAAATCTAAATTTTAACCTAATATATTGGGATTAAAAAATTCCAAAAATAAATATATTTGGTAAAAAATATTTTTATAGATGTATTTACGATCACGACAACGATACGAACGCATAGAAACTTGTTTCATCAAATTCCAATGTTTCTAGGTCTGTGTTTAAGGCGTCCCATTTTGTCCTATTTTTTTAAAAAATAATTAACTTTTTGGGACGAATCTTTGGATTCGTCCCAAAACTGAAAATATTTTTTAAAAAATAAAATCAAACACTGAAGACTTATATCTTGACCTAAAGACATCAGAATTTTATGAAACAAGTTTCTGTGCGTTCGTATCGTTGACCTGATCGTAAATATATCATCATACATAATTTTTAATTAATATTTTTAGTGATTCAAATTTTTAACTCCAAATTAGGTCAATTTGGGATTAAAAAATTCTAAAAATAAATATATTTGATCAAAAATATTTTTATGGATGTATTTACGATCAAGACAACGATACGAACGTATAGAAACTTGTTTCATCAAATTCCGATGTCTCTAGGTCCGTATTTATTCCTTCTGATTTTGTTCCTCTTTTATTTAAAAAAATTTAAATTCTGGGACGAATTTCTGAATTCGTCCCAGATTTTGGGACGAATCCAGGATTTGTCCCAAACTTTGGGACGAATCCATGGATTCGTCCCAAATTTAGGGACGAAATTGGGAACAAAAAATATTTGATGCTAATAACCCTAAATCTACTCCTCAACCCGATTCTGTTTCCCTTCCCTCATTTCTTTCCTCTCTCTCTCCCCCGTTCCCCCTTCCCAGCTGCGATTTCCAGGGTTTCGGCCACATCTCCAACCGATGACGGCGTGCTCTGCGATGATCGCTTGATCTCCGGCGGTGGAAGGTTTTCGTTTGGTAAGCCCTCTGCTCTCGGATGTCTCTCTCGGCGTCGTGGGGCTGCCTGCCAGCGTGGGCTGGTCGCGGCCAGGCAGCTGGCTGCCGTGAGGCGCGTGCATGGCCAGCGGCACCAGGCGATGCCTGGCCGCCGACGCCATGCCCTGTCTGGCCGCCGGCAGGCCGCTGCCTGGCCGGCGTGTGGCTGGTCGCTGCCAGGCGCTGGCTGGCCGGCGTCTGGCTGCCGGCGTGGACCTTCTAAATTTTTATTTAATATTCAAAAATTACTGTCTGAATTGATAATGTTGTTTGTGCAGGTCTCATTTTGGCGTGATCTCAGTGTAGTTGAAGACAGTTGTATTTGTTGACCTCTTTTCGGTATTCTTAAGTTCATTATTATGCATTTACTAATTTGTATATAAAGTTAACTTTAAATAATTATATTATAGTTGATTAATTGTGTTCCTTCTTTTTTATTAGCTGTTGTTTTTGTTTTGTCTTCAATGATAAGATTTATCTATAGTAACTTTTAATAATGTTTAACTGAATAGTTGAATTCAGGTAAAATGCAGAATGAGCGAAGTTGGATGTATAACAAGAATTTGCCTAATCGTCAGGGGTTAACTCCTAAGTTTATCACTGCCCTGAGGTAATTTTTGAATTTTGCATCTAGTCAAGTTATGTATATGGATGGCAAGAAGATAAGGTGCGCGTGTAGAAAATGTCACAATGGGAAATTTTTACCCACCGATAAAGTTGAAGAACATCTTTGTAGATTTGGTTTTACTCCGAATTATTATAATTGGACAAGTCATGGCGAACCGTTCATATCTGATGAGGATTATGGACGGAATTTCCAAGCCTCTGCTAGTGGGGATCAGAATTATTATGAACAATTCAATCCATATCAGAGGATGGTAATTGATGTAAGTTGTCAGAATTATATTCCCGAGACGCTTGGTGCAAGTTCTAGTTTCCCTCCAACAAGTGAACAAATGTTTGCCACTAATACATTGTCGTTGGAGGAGCCTGATGTACCAGGTCTGGATGAAATATATTACAAATTTCAAGAAGTATTGAGTGCTACAAATGAACCATTATATTCCGGTTGTGATAGCCAGACTAAATTATCTCTCACATCTAGATTATTAAATATAAAGGCAGATCATAATATGTCGCAAGATTGTTTTAATGATATTGTTCAAACGTTTGATGATACATTGCCACGTGATCACAATTTGCCTCTTGATTTTTACAGTATGAAAAAACTGGTGAAAGATTTAGGTCTTCCGGTTGAAAGAATTGATGTTTGCAGAGATGGTTGTATGTTATATTGGGGAGATGATGCAGATGTAGAGGTTTGTAAATTCTATAATCAAGATAAGTATAAGACAACCAGAAGGAGTCAACAACGATGTAAAGCACACAGCCAGTTGTTTTATTTACCTTTAACTCCTAGGTTACAAAGATTGTATGCATCAAAGGCAACTGCGGAACACATGACTTGGCATGCAACTCATCAAACAGAAGAGGGTTTAATGTGTCATCCATCAGATGCAGATGCGTGGAAAAATTTTGATAGAACATATCCAGATTTTGCAAAGGAGACTAGAAACATTAGATTATGTCTCTGTGCTGATGGATTTGCTCCGTTTGGTAAATCAGGAAGAAATTATTCTTGTTGGCCAGTTATCTTAACGTCGTATAATCTTCCACCTGGGATGTGCATGAAAACACCTTATATGTTTTTAACATTGGTTGTACCAGGTCCGCAAAATCCAAAGAAGTTAATAGATATTTATATGCAACCTCTGATAGCAGAACTTAAACAACTATGGGATGAAGGTGTTCCTACATACGATGTTCATTCTAACCAGATGTTTATACTGAAGACTGCTCTTCTTTGGACCATAAATGATTTTCCAGCTTATGGTATGCTATCAGGTTGGAGTACTGCTGGGATCTTGGGATGCCCAATATGTATGGAGAGATCAAAGTCATTCAGATTGAAACACGGAAAGAAACCAAGTTATTTTGATTGTCATAGGCAATTCTTACCAACAAATCATAAGTTCAGAAAGAATAAAGATGAATTCACTAAAAATAGGATCGAAAGAACACTTCCGCCATTGAGATTGACAGGTCAAGATATTTGGTACAAAGTGCATCACTTTCCCTCTGTTATTGAATAACCATTTGGTACAACATATGAATATGGGAGTACACATAAATGGACTAAACGAAGTATATTTTGGGATTTGCTGTATTGGTTTAGTCATTTGATACATCATAATCTCGATGTAATGCATATTGAGAAGAATATTTTTGATAATATGATAAATACTGTGATGGATATCACCGGAAAAACAAAAGACAATCTCAATGCAAGAAAAGATATGCGACTCATATGTAAAAGACCCACTCTTGATGTCGATGAAAATAGTAAGGACCAAAGCCAAAGGCAGTTTATACATTAAATAAGGATCAACGACGTGTCCTATGTGAATGGTTGAAATCTTTGAAATTTCCAGATGGGTATGTCTCTAACCTTGGAAGATGTGTCGATATGAAAGAATGAAAGTTAATTGGTATGAAAAGTCATGATTGTTATATCATAATGCAAAGACTGATTCCTATTGCTTTTAAGGAACTCTTACCACAATTTGTATGGGGAGCGATTACGGAGTTAAGTATTTTCCTACATGATATTTGCTCAACAATTTTGAGACGTTCACACATGGAGAAGTTAGAGAGAGATATTCCAATCATTTTGTGCAATTTGGAAAGAATATTTCCACCCTCTTTTTTTGACTCCATGGAGCATCTTTTCGTTCACTTGCCATATGAGGCCAAAGTTGGAGGACTCGTCCATTTTCGGTGGATGTATCCATTTGAAAGATAGAGTGTCTTATTTGTATAATTCGACTGTTTGAATGCAAAAAAAAAAAAAATACTTCTACTCCTGGATCATTTATATATATATATTTAATATAATTTTATATATCTTCAACAAATTCTTATATCATTTGAAGAAAAAAGTGAAAATAAAGCACGAGTTGAAGCCTCTATTGTTAATGCATACATTGTGGAGGAAGTCGTCACTTTTGCATCATATTATTTTGAACCTCATGTTCAATGCAAAAGGCGAAGAGCGGGCAGAAATGATGAGGGTCCTATTGATCCAAATGTTACCTCATTTTCAATTTTTAACTACCTTGGTCGACCAAGTGGACCATGTAAACAAAGATACTTAACTGGTAAAGAATGGCGGGCAGCTCAAACATATATTTTACTAAATTGTCCAGAAGTATCGTCATATTATGAGTAAGTATATATATATATATATATATATATATATATATATATATTATTTTTTTATTTTTTCAATTGTTTGTGTAACAATATATTTTTTTGAGTAGGATATTTACCAACTTATATTCTGAATTATCGACACAAGAGTTCGATCGATTTTGTGAAGAAGAATTTGCTGCATGGTTCAAATCATATGCAAGTAAAAAATCTATATTTTGTTGATACATATGCATATTTTTAACAATTTGTGTTTTGACCTTAGGTTCAAGCTAATCAAGCTCACCTTGAGCAAGAATGGCTAATCCATCTATCATGGGGTCCAAATTCATGCGTACGCACTTGGCCAGTATATTTCATAAATGGATATAATTTTCATACTCAATGATCCGGCGGTAAAAATCCGGAACCCCATAAGGAGTCAACGCTGAGGGGAGGTCAAAGGGTCCAGTGGCTCGCCGGAAAAGGGCGAGCCGACCGGACTCAGAAGAAAGGGAAATCTGGTAGTAAAAGGCACCCTGGTAGGGACCAGGGGTCCGACGCTCAAATAAAGCAGTGCGTAATGACCGAGCGGAAGGAGGTGCCGCCCGGACGGCGCAAAGAATCAAGGCCGTCCGGACGACGTTCATCGCCCGCTCGGCGGGCCGGGCACCCCAGTCAGACGGTGGGTAAAAGACGGGGACATCTTCTGACAGCCGTCAAGTCGTATGGCTGTGCCATACTTCTAGTCTGACAACGGGTGGTCCTGCCGTCCCATCAAAGAACATGCTCGGACTGTGGCAGCATGGTGTCAGGTAAGCTCTCTGACAAGTGCATACCGTGGTATGGGTTGCTGACACGTACGCACCTCGGTGGGCGTGCATCAGTTCCTTCTCCGTCTTATATAAAGAGGCTATTACTTCACCAAAGGTACGCAGAATACGAATTTGGCAGCCACTTTCTCCACCACTTACCTGACTTGAGCGTCGGAGGACCGTCGCCGGGACACCCCTCCCGGCTCGGTTTTGTTGCAGGTTCGCCGGAGCACTCGAGGATCCAGCAGAGAGCGCCACGTGCCCAGCGTCCACTGACTCTTGATTCGGACAGGATCAAATTGGCGCCGTCTGTGGGAACGCTCCTGCATCCGATCGGAGACAATGGACGACAACACACGGTGACGCTTTCAACAGAAGAACTCGAGGCTCTGGTCGAGATGAGGGCCGCCAAACTCATGGAGCAAAAACAAAAAGCATCCGCCGAGCGGGCGGAGCAACAAGCAACATCTGCGTCTGGTGGCCGAGCGGAAGCACCTCCAACCACCGTCGCATTCCATCGGGCCTTATTTCGCACCCCTGAAGCCATACCAGCCCGAAGAGATAGAGGATCTTCCTCAGATGAAATGCCAAGGCGGGATGACAGGAAGGGGAAAGCTCCCCGAGCGGACTCCTCCCCCGAGCGGATCAATCGCCAATTTTCGGAGGTTATCCTACGAGACCCTCTGCCCAAGCACTACGTGCCTCCGACGATCGGAGAATACAATGGAACAACGGACCCGGATGATCATCTGGGTAAGTTCGATAATACAGCCACGCTCCATCAGTACACAGATGGAGTAAAGTGTAGAGTTTTCCTTACCACCCTCTCGGGATTGGCTCAAAGGTGGTTTCGGAGGTTGCCGGACGGATCCATCACGAGCTTCAAGGAATTCCGAACGGCCTTCCTCCACCACTTCACCAGTAGTCGGCGTTATCAAAAGACAAGTGTCAGCTTATTCGCCATCAAGCAAGAGCCGAGAGAATCGCTTCGAGGCTATATTCAGCGATTCAACCAAGTGGCGATGGATATCCCAACGGCCACATCGGAGACGATGATGAATGCCTTCACGCAAGGCCTTGTGGATGGGGACTTCTTCCGGTCGCTCATCCGAAAGCCGCCCCGAGATTACGATCACATGCTACATCGGGCCAACGAATATATAAATGTGGAAGAAGCGCAAGCCGCTCGGAAAAAGGAAACTCCAGCCGAGCGCGCACCTGTTCATGCCGAGCGGAAACAGCACACCGCTCAGCAGCCACCCAGAGGACCGAGGGTCGAAGCAATTCGATCCCCTCATGTCACGTACAAGAAGTGGCTGCCGCTCGGCCCAAGCCAAAGAAGAGGTGGACCCCTATGTTCTGCAAATTCCACCAGACGGATACGCACAACACGAGGAATTGCCGAAGCCTTCCCTTTGTGTCCAATCCTGTTCCCAGGAAAGCCGAACGACGGTCGCCTCCCATCGACAGGAGACGTAGGACTCATGAAGCTGACCGGACCCGCACCGAGGGGCGACGTCAGCAGACACCCGATCGGCACCGATCCCCGAGACAGGAGAATCGCCGGGCGTCCAGAGAACGGTCACGACCGTCCGCTCGGGAGGAGGAAAATAGGAGCAATACTTCCCGGGGCGAGATCAACGTTATTGCTGGTGGGCCGACCGGAGGAGATTCCAACCGAGCCAGAAAGGCGGGCGTCCGTCAGCTGCAGATCCACGCGGTCGGCTGCAGCCAAGAGCGGGCAAGTGGGCCGGAAATCACTTTCGGACCCGGGGACTTAGAAGGAGTAGAAGTGCCCCACGACGACGCGCTGCTCATTAAAGCGGTAATAGCAAATTACACCATTCACCGCATATTTGTTGACACAGGGAGCTCGGTCAACATCATATTCAAGAAGGCGTTCGATCAGCTGCAAATTGATAGAGCCGAGCTGCTGCCCATGACGACCCCGCTCTACGGGTTTACGGGCAACGAAGTTCAGCCGGTCGGACAAATCCGGCTGGCCACCTCGCTGGGAGAAGAGCCGCTCAGGAGGACAATCGTGGTGGTCGACTCTCCTCATCCTACAACGTCATTTTGGGACGACCGACGCTCGGCGAATTCCAAGCGGTTGTCTCAACCTTCCACCAGAAGATAAAGTTTCCCGTGGAGGACAAAGTAGGAGAAGTGCGGGGAGCAGCTCGGCGGTGCTATATAGAGATGATCCGAGCAGAAGCTTTCCTCTCGGAAGGCGCCTGAATTGAGGTACACGCCATAACCGAGAAACCTCCTGCTTTAATTTGTGATGAAAAGGAGGAAGTCCAGATCCATCCGACCCGATCGGAGGCCACGACTTTATCGCCTCGATCCGGAGAAAGAAGGAGAAGTGATTCAATGCCTCCAACGAAATCATGATGTCTTCGTCTGGTCACATGAGTTACCCGGAATTTCGCCGAGCCTAACGCAGATGAATTGCATGTCCGACCGGACGCCCGGCCGGTAAAGAGCAGAATGCCGTCATCCAAGCGGAGGTGGAAAAACTTCGAAGGCCGCCACATACGCGAGGTGCAGACCCGACTGGCCAACGTAGTCTTGGTCTCCAAGCCGAGTGGCAAGTGGCATCGACTTTCGGGACTTAAACAAAGCATGCCCCAAAGATTTTTATCCCCTGCCGGATAGATCAGTGGTGGATTCTACGGCCGCTGCGAATTAATTTGTATGCTCGACGCCTACCGCGAAGATCAAGAAAAGGTAAGCTTCGTAACGGCCGACGACACATATTGCTACAATGTGATGCCGTTCGGATTGAAGAATGCCGGCCACCTATCAACGCTTGATGAATAAAGTGTTCAGGGAGCAGATCTGGAAGTTTATGTGGACGACATTCTTATCAAATCCGTCCGAGCGGCCGATCTTTTCAAGGATATGGAAGAAACCTTCCGAACATGCGCAAATATGGAGTCAAACTAAATCCCCAAAAGTGCCTGTTCGGAGCCAAAGGCGTTTCTTGGGGTATATAGTGACCGAGCGGGAATTGAAGCAAATCCCAGCAAGATTAAAGCACTGCAAGACATGCCGCCCCAAGAAATACAAGAGAAGTGCAAAGGTTGACCGATCGGATAACCGCTCTATCGAGATTCATCTCCGGAACCGCCGACCGAGCCTGCCATTCTTCAAGATCCTGCACAAGGCTACTAAATTCCAGTGGGATGAAGAATGTGACCGAGCATTTGAAGAGTTGAAGACATATCTTAATTCTCTACCAGTGTAGCCAAGCCGGTTGGGGGTGAGTCACTCTATATGTATCTGTCGTCAACTGAGCATGCTGTAGGCTCAGCACTTGTGAGGGCGAACGGCGAAGAACAGCCGGTGTATTTTCGTTACACTGGGCTCGAGAAGTTGGCCTTGCTTTAGTTCTAGCCGCTCGGCGCCTGCGACCGTATTTCTTGGCTCATACCATTATTGTCCGGACGAACAGTCCACTTGGAAGAGTGTTGTTGAATCCGAAGCGTCGGACGGCTCATCAAATGGACGACGGAGCTGAGTGAATTTGATATCCAATATCAAACCCGCTCGGCGATCAAAGCACAATCCTTGGCCGATTTTGTGACTGAGGTGCAAAGGTCGGAGCCAGAAGCCATGTGGAAGATATTTGTGGATGGATCGTCCACTCGGCTCGGGAGCGGTATTGGTGTGATACTGCTATCTCCGCAAGAAGAAAAGATGCACCTATCCGTCAGGCTAGATTACAAAGCTACTAACAATGAAGCAGAGTATGAGGCCCTCGTAGCCGGATTGCAGGCAGCACGGCATGTGGGAGCCGGTCGGGTGACACTCTACTCTGATTCACAGTTGGCCGCTCAGCAACTTTCCGGCACCTTTGAAATCAACTGTGTTCGGCTCAAGCTCTACGCTGAGGCCTTTGCAAAACTCAAAGCTACTTTCCGAGAGGTGCTTATTCAGAAGATCCCCGAACGGAGAACCAGGCTGCCGATGAGTTAGCCAAACTAGCGAGCTCAATAACGCCGGTCGCCATTCAGCAACCAATTGAAAAAACGCTGCTGGTGGCGCATGTCGACCGGATGCAAGGCCTCACGTTTCCAAGTGACTGGAGGACACCTATTATAGAATTTCCTCGTTCGGGCACCACACCATCCGATGAATATGCAGCCCGGCTCCTCGAAGAAGAGCCGGTCGGTTTACACTCATCGGAGATCAGCTTTACAAGAAAGCTTTCTCGCGCCCTTGCTGAAATAGCTTACATCCTCCAGGAAGTACATCAAGGATCATGCGGGGGTCATCCGGGCGGACGCTCATTGGCCAAGAAGATCCTCTTGGCCGGATACTTTTGGCCAACTTTACAAACAGATGCCGCTCGGACAGTATCTACATGCCTTTCATGCCAGAAGTATCACAACTTCTCCCACCGACCGGCAGAGGAGATGAAGGCATCAACCATCTCATGTCCGTTCGATCAATGGGGAATGGATATTGTGGGTCCATTTCCGATGGCGACCGGGCAGAGGAAATTTTTACTAGTGGCGGTAGACTATTTCTCCAAGTGGGTGGAGGCCGAGCCGCTGGCAAAGATCACTGAACAAATGGTTAAAAAATTCATCTGGCAACACATCATTTGTCGGTTCGGCATCCCTCGCCGACTAGTGGGCGGCAGTTCACGGGGAAGATGTTAGAGGATTGGTGCAAAAGCTACGGCATTGAGCAACATTTCACGTCCGTGGCCTATCCTCGAGCAACGGTCAAGTCTCCTTCGAATTCTGCGCGCTCGGCTCGACCATTTGGGAGGAGTTGGCCGGATGAAGTGCCGAGCGTCTTGTGGGCCATCCGAACGACGCCAAAAGAAGGGACGGAGTCACACCGTTCCATTTGGTATATGGCGGTGAGGTTGTCATACCGGTCGAAGTCGGCGAGATCCAGAATTATGATGATGACAACGCCAACGAAGAAACATGGAGCTGGACTTGGTAGAAGAGGAGAGGGCAAAGGCGTCCATTCGGCTGATACCGGCATCGGATGAAGCAAAACTACAACCGGGCGTAATTCCCGGATCGTCCAAGCGATCTTCTTTGGAAGAAAGTCAAGCCGGTCGGCGACGTCGCAAGCTTGAAGCTCCATGGGCGCCCTTTCAAAATCATCGAAAGGCTCCGCTCGGGCGCGTATTAGAGGACGGACGGCAGCTAGATAGGCCGTGGAGCGAACCACCTACCTGGCGGGGTGAAAGGTGTATCACTGAATCACCCTGTATTTCATTTTTCGACTAAATACTTGAAATGCAGAGATGAAAAGTCAAAAGAGCGAATATAAGGCATTATCATCGTAAACCGAAGGCCCCCGAGCCGATCGGCCGGGAGGTTTGTATCCGAGCCGGGAGCTCGAACACGAAGACCCCAGGCCGTTCGGCCGGGCTGCGTATAGAACATAAGAAGCGTTCGAAATCGAAGACCCCGAGCTGTTCGGCCGGGCTGCATACTAGTGTGGCAGGAAGGAAACCAAAGCCCTGCGCTGTTCAGGATGATAGAGGGAGGTTATTGCCTGAAGCGAAGGCCTGAGCCGGTCGGCCGGGTATATGGTTTTCCGAGCCAAGTGCTCGACAACGAAGACCCCGAACCGCTCTGCCGGAGGTATACGGATCAAATTGGCGCCAAACGCTCTAAAAACGGAAGCCCCGTACCATTCGGACGGAGATAAAATTATCCGAGCCAAAATGCTCGAAGTAGACCCTGAGCCGTTCGGCCAGGAGTACGTTCTTGGGTAAAAGGGCCATATGGATTATCCGAGCCAAGCACCCGAATAGTGAAAGCCTCCCGGCCGATCAGATTCGCAAGCGAATGACCCGTGCTGTTCGGCCGGGCATAAATATTGTTCAAAGCGCGGGATATGAAGGCCAAGGTCGCTCGACCTGGTAAGGAGTCAGCCTCGAAGGCCGTCTAGCCCAGACGTTAAACCGTAGAGACGCGCCGCCGCCTATAAATCCCGAGCGAGAACCGACGAGCACCGTCGTTAAAGAGCGAGAGCCGAGCCGATCGGCTATAAACATCCGCGCCGACGAGCACCGTCGTTAAAGATCGAGAGCCGCGCCGATCGGCTATAAACATCCGCGCCGACGAGCACCGTCGTTAAAGATCGAGAGCCGCGCCGATCGGCTATAAACATCCGCGCCGACGAGCACCGTCGTTAAAGATCGAGAGCCGCACTGATCGGCTATAAATAACCGCTCCGTCGAGCACCGACGTTAAACATCGAGAGACGAGCCGGCGTCTATAAATCCCCGAGCCGAAGACCGACGAGCACCGTCGTTAAAGATCGAGAGCCGCGCCGATCGGCTATAAACATCCGCACCGACGAGCACCGTCGTTAAAGATCGAGAGCCGCACCGATCGGCTATAAATAACCGCTCCGTCGAGCACCGACCGGCTATAAATAACCGCGCCGTCAACCACCGACGATAAATATCAAGAGACGAGCAAAGGATGGTTAATCGGAATTAAAGAGGCAAACAAGTTTGCGCGCTGAGCGGCTGATCAAGCGCGGAATGAGACATTAAAGATAATTCGCTTGTCTGGCATAGCGAGGTGCCGAGCGGAATGGTTATAAAGAATACTTAGTAAGTTCTTGCCACAATAAAAGGTGAAAGGAACAGAAGATCATCTACTACGCAAGCTAAAAAAGTCATTACAGAGATAGTCCGGGCCGAACGGCTGGAATACAAAAAAGTTTATAAAAATGCTCCTCAGACATCAAAATCAAAGAGAGCGTCGGGGATGGTGTCCATCACGCTCGCTATATCTTCGGGGGGGATGGTCAACTCGGCAGACAGGTGACCTTTGGTCTTTAGATATCCCACCGCCGCCTTGATCGCCTCCTCGAACGTGAGGGATATCTTGTCAGTGAACTTCTCTCCGAAGTCCTCCGAACAAAGGAACGCTTTCCTCACCTCGTCAGAGCGGGCCGACTCCCCCTCCTGGTATTCGTTGAGCGCGGCATGGGCGGCTTGGAGCTCTGCCAAATCTCCGTCGAATCTTTGGAGATCCGCCGAGCGGCCCTCCTTCTCGGTGGCCAACAGGGCGTCCAAGTCTTTGATGCGTTGTTCCAACCCCCTGATCTCCACCTTCATACGGTCCATATCATTGATGGCTTGTTGCTTCCGAGTAGTCGCCGTTTTGAGCTCCTTCTCTCGTTGCTTGATCATCGTTTCAAGCCGAACGACTTTGCTCGCCAAATCGTTAGCCCTTTTCCGTTCGGCATCCAGCGATTTTTTGGCCTTCGCCAGAGCGGCAGTCGACTGCCCGTTACCCCCCGCGGTTTTTTGTTTTTTCAACTCGTCCTCCAGCTCGGCCAATCGATCGCTAATAGCAATCTACTCCACCCAGTTCTACCAACAAATGTCCACAGGTTAGAAACCTAATTCGAATATGCAAATAAAGAAAAGGAGAGCATACCCCGGTGGCCTGTTGAAGGTTGCTATCGCCGAGCTGCCCGGGAGTCATCTTGGCTATGCGACGCCGAGCATCTATCCAAGCTTGAGCAAGAGGGCCCGTCAGAGTAATCTACTGCTCGGGGACCATTGGCCGATCAGCAGCAGCCATGTACGCCTCTGAGGGGAGGCGCAGAACGGTCTTTATCAAATTCTGGCCGCTCGGCTCGCTCTGAGAAGCAGCGGCCTTATCGGACGGCCCACCGGTAGAAGAGGAGGGAAGCTCACCCATACGCCTGATACGACGCGGAGTTGGGGTACTCTCGAGGAAACCGTCCCGGATAGCACCGGTGCGCCCGCACTCCGCTCGGGCAGTGGCTCATCAAGGTTAGCGCTCCGCTCGGGCAGTGGCTCATCAAGGTTAGAGGCAGGGGCAGATTCTGGTCTTCGGCGCTTCCGAGTGCGTAGCGGCACATCATCGGCCGAACGGCCCCTACCTCAGCCTCGGGAGGAGGTTCCAGGTCACCCGCGGCCTCATTGTGAAAGGCAGGGACATCTGAGGCTTCGGGGACAGTTGGTGCCCCCTCACTTTCTCCACCGGTCGGATCGGATGGAGCAAGGCCCCGCTCGACGGCCTCCTTGTTCGTCACCTCCTCAATCTGAGCAGTTCAGTTTGAGCTTCTCGGTAGCCTTGGCACGCCACATGACTTCAGCTGCAGAAACAAAAATAAATCAGTTAGAACAAAAGGAAACTTACTCATGCTGTAGGGCAGATCGGTGGGATAGAAGACAAGCCGAATATATGCATTACTCCCGGAAGGAGCATCTCGTCAATATGATAGCGCTGACCGACTAGCCGCTCGGCTGCATGGAGATAGTCCGCATCACCTCTAAACTTGCCGAGCTCCGGTTGCGCGGGCATAGCCGTCTGCCACTTGGTGCGGAAAGTCGGCCGCTCGGGAAAACGTATATAGAAAAAATGCTCCTTCCAATGTTTGTTGGAGCTCGGCATATGATCAAAAAGCACGAAGCCTATCCTAGACTGGAAAACAAAGGTACCCCACTCGGCTTGCTTGGGATAGTAAAAGTAGTGGAATATTTTTGGGTCCAAGGGGATGTTGTTCAGCTTAAACAAAACTATCACTCCGCTCAGCAGCCTAATAGAGTTGGGAACTACCTGGCCGAGCGGAATGCGGAAATAGTTGCAGACTTCTAAGAAAAATTTGTGAGGTGGAAAACGCAGTCCGACCAGAAATTGGTCTCGGAAGAAAAGCACTGTGCCGGACGGCGGTTCATGAGGCCGAGCGGCTGGTGTGGCTAACACTATTTGGTGGTCGGTCGGCAGGTCATAAGTCCGAACGAGACGCAAGGCGTCTTCCTCATCAAAACGGCTCTCCATGGTCGTGTACCATAGACCTGGAGCGCCGCGAGTCGACTGTGAAGTGCTAGTCATGGTCAAGGGACGAGAATATAGGATGCCGAGGGAAGGGGTGAGCAAAGAATGGAGCAGAAGCCGATTGAAGGAAACAGGTAACAAAAAGAAGAAAGCGCTGGGAACAAGAGAAAAGGCCTTACAAACAAAGAAGATGATCGACGAAGGGCCGAGGTTTGTCGAAGAGTTGAGGGGCAAGGTTGCCGGAAGAGAATACGAGTAGAGAAGTGCCGGAGGAGAATGAAGCAGCGAGGCGGCGGCGGAAGCGAAGCCGCAAGCTTTATATTGCCGCCCGGAAGCAACCTCCACCGTCCGATCCAGGTCGTCGATATCGAGGTTGTCATCGGATCGTCCGTTTCAAACGGCGGCTGTCCCATCGGAAGTGACGTAACCGCCATACTCTGACAAATGCACGGTCGCCACGTGTTTGCCGGTTACTAGCCGCATTTAATGAGCTCCCCTTACCGTGCGCAGAGCACGTGATGGGTAGTGTGGGAGAACAACGGACATCGATTCCCAGAAAATACAAGGCATGGACAAAGTGTCGCCGGACAGACAGATATCGCCGCACGGAGGAGCATCTTTATGCCTGGCCGAGCGGCCTAAGGCAATGATCATTGTTCGACAGATCGGCAGTCCAGTCAGTCGGACTTTGCCTCCTTCGACTAGACTCGAGAGGAAGGCAAGTGATCCGGCGGTAAAAATCCGGAACCCCATAAGGAGTCAACGCCGAGGGGAGGTCAAAGGGTCCAGTGGCTCGCCGGAAAAGGGCGAGCCGACCGGACTCAGAAGAAAGGGAAATCTGGTAGTAAAAGGCACCCTGGTAGGGACCAGTGGTCCGACGCTCAAATAAAGAAGTGCGTAATAACCGAGCGGAAGGAGGTGCCGCCCGGACGGCGCAAAGAATCAAGGCCGTCCGGACGACGTTCATCGCCCGCTCGGCGGGCAGGCACCCCAGTCAGACGGTGGGTAAAAGACGGAGACATCTTCTGACAGCCGTCAAGTCGTATGGCTGTGCCATACTTCTAGTCTGACAACGGGTGGTCCTGCCGTCCCATCAAAGAACATGCTCGGACTGTGGCAGCATGGTGTCAGGTAAGCTCTCTGACAAGTGCATACCGTGGTATGGGTTGCTGACACATACGCACCTCGGTGGGCGTGCATCAGTTCCTTCTCCGTCTTATATAAAGAGGCTATTACTTCGCCAAAGGTACGCAGAATACGAATTTGGCAGCCACTTTCTCCACCACTTACCTGACTTGAGCGTCAGAGGACCGTCGCCGGGACACCCCTCCCGGCTCGGTTTTGTTGCAGGTTCGCCGGAGCACTCGAGGATCCAGCAGAGAGCGCCACGTGCCCAGCGTCCACTGACTCTTGATTCGGACAGGATCACTCAAGACTATGGAATGGGCAAGAATACCATGAATAGTGGGGTGTACGTATCGTCATCCAATGAAGGAGGTGCAAGCAATGATTTTTATGGTTTGTTGGATGAAATTATAGAAGTAGAATACCCAGGGCCACAAATGCAAGTTATATTATTTATGTGTCGCTGGTTTGACCCTTTTAGAGGGATGAAAGTGCATCCACATTATAATTTAGTTGAAATAAATCATAAGAGATTTTATAAGAGATATGAACCATTTGTGTTGGCACAACAAGCAATTCAAGTATTCTATTCTTCATATCCGAGTTTGAAACGCGCTAAGATTGATTGGTGGGTTGTTTGTAAAACTAAAGCACGAAAAAAAATTGAGGCACGTTGGGAAAACATTGCATATCAACAAGAGGAAGTTTCAAACACCTTTCAGATTGAGGAATATATTATTCCAACTTTACGAGATCCCAACGGTGTAGTAATCAACGTGGATAGAAGTGAAATTGATGATGAGGAGGAGGAGGAGGAGGAAGAGGAAGGAGAGGAGGAGGAAGAGGAGGAGGAGGAGGAAGAGGAAGAGGAGGAGGAGGAGGAGGAGGATGATAATGACAATGATGACTTTGATTTTTGATGATGGGTAAGTTTTGTTAGCTTATTTAAAGAAATTTTCCATATTTTATTGTATATACTGTCTCTTTTATAATTTGTTTTACTTTATCTGTTAACACATTGTATTTGTTCCTACAGGTCATCAGAGGTCACATTTCATAAATTTTCCCTCCCCCCTTTTCCAGAATCTTTACATAAAAATTGTAAGTTTTTAATTATCCTTTGTTATATATCAGATCTGTAATTAACTTTATTAAATTATTAAAATTTCCAGCATATATTTCGACGTGGTGGACGTAGACGGTGACCACAAGACCAGACACATCCATCACCTACCAGTGAACCTATGCCACCCCCTACTCAGGCAGGACCATCCCATGTGTCTTCTCCACCGGCATCATATTCCTCTGCCAGTGTACCTATGTCACCCCTTCATCAGCCGGGCCCATCTCATGTACCTTCTGCACCAGTTTCATATTCGCCGCCGCAAGTATCATACCCAGAGCAGTTACCTGTCCACTCAGATCCTCCTGACTCAGCAAGAAACTCATTTGCTGAGTTTAGGAATGATAGAGCTCCTTTAGTCCCCATCGGTGATTCGTAAGTACTATAAAATATTTTATTTGCTAGGTCTATCTTAATTATTTAACATCGTTATTTTGTAATTTAATACAGATTTGAAAATCCGACAAGTTGTTCGAGAAATAAATAGAATCGTGAACAACCATTGGGGAGGGGATTCTATGACATATTCAAGCACTCCACAGACTACAAAACAACTTTGGTGGAGCGAGTTCAAAGTATATTTTCTTGAATTTACTTCAATTTTACAGTTATTATATAATAAAATAAATTTCTATTTCAGCGCTTAAATAATTGGGACCCGAATGACGAAATGGAGATACGAAGAATATTTAAAAAGAAATGTGGCGATCACATTAGACATGTATTAAGTCACGCAAAGAGTTGGGGGAAAAAGCCAAACTTCATCACTGAAGAAAATTGGGATAGGATCACTATATTTTGGGCAACGGAGGAAAGTAAACAAAGGAGTGACCTAAATAGAATGAATCAATCTCACAATTCTGGTGACTCAAGTGCTATATATGCGGGAGACTCCATTAACATAGATGAGCATAGATGGAGAATGGTAATTTTTTCACTCTTTCACCAATTTTTAATATATATCAAATTATTTCATTATTTGAAATAATGTTTTTTTAGACCAAGGAGATAGGGAAGGAGCCTTCTATCATTGATACTTTCACCCGCACTTTTAAAAAAAAAAGATAACACATGGAGTGGGGCGAGAGCAAAAGCAGTCAAGGTTGGAATTAATATTTATTTTATCTTAATATATGGTTTAAATTTAATTAGTTACGTACCATTATTGTCTTAATATTATATGTGTTTCTATTATATCTAATCAATATCGTATGTGTTTTACAAAACAGGAAAAATATGATCAACTCGAGCTAGCCCAAACATGCTCACAAGCTGGTATCGATAGTCAGGGGTCTGAGGAGTCTGTTGGCAATAATTTGAGTTTATAGTTAGAGGCCAGTGGAGGACCAAAAGGGGGAAGGATATTGGGGATGGGTTCCTTGAGTAGAACCCAAAGATTAGTTGGAACTTCTTCCTCCACATCAGCACTTACGACCCAAATAAATACCTTGACTGATGAGGTTAGCCATCTGAAGGAAATAATATCGCAAAGAGACCAAGAAAGGGTGCAAAGAGACCTAGAACGGGCTAATTTGGAGAAAGATATTAGAGATATGCGCCGACAACAAGAATTAATCATGCAATACCTTCAGTTGAGCTCCGCTCAAAGTCAGAATCCTCCCAATGATGACGATGATGATGCCTATGATGATAACGATGATGGTGGTTGATACGGATAGATTGAGAGGGGCTCAAATGTGATAAGGGAGAAGATCAAGGGTATTTTGGTCTTTACACTTGGTAAGGGTTTAGAGGTTATAAGGGAAGCACTGTTCATCTTCGCTTAGGGGTTTTTTTTTTTGGTTCGGGCAGGGGGCCGCCGCTAGGAACAGGGCGGGCTTCCTCTCGCGTGTCTTTTCGGTGCCGGCGCCGACGGACAGCCGCTACCCTCCTCCTCTCCACTATCCCTTTCCTCCAGCCTCTTAGCGTCGCCGCCGCCACCATGAGGCGGAAGGGCTTCCTCGTGACTGAGTTTTCAGCCGCCAGCGAGCGGAAGGGCAAGCTAGGGGGGGGCTTCTTCGTGTTCGGGAAGTCGCACTCACCCCTCTCCTCTCTTCCTCTCTCCCTCTCTCTGTAGACGCTGATTTACCGGAGTCGAGCTGTCTCCTCCTTCGGTCTCCCGGCGGATGGCGACGAGGAGCACCGCCACCGCTGCCGCTAGCGTGCGCCGCCACCCCCAGCGGGCACCGCCATCACCTCTTGCGACCATCGTCGCCAGCAGCCACCGCTGCCTTCTCCCGCGGCCACAGTCGCCGCCGGCAGCCATTGCTACCTTTTCCCGCGGCGACAGCTGCAGCCACCCCCTCCCGCGTCTACTGTCGCTATCTTTAGTGGATATCGTCACCTTCTAGGTAGCCGCAGCTTGATACTATTTGAGTAATTCTGGCCATCGCGCCGAGGTATTTTACTCTTTGCATCGTTATCATCATGGTGGATTATTGGGTTTATCCGACCCCGTGTGTCGTGTTCCGGCTTGCGAGCCGTTGTGGTATCCCGACCTACGTGCCATCTTTTGGATCCATGCCGCATTGGATTCCGAGTTACCACCCGCGGATTCGGCTCCCCTACCGACTTGCATTCATCCACCTTGCTGGAACTAGCTCACCGCTCCATCCGAGGGTGCCCCCCCCCGGGGCCAGGGTACGTTACCGTACCTTTCCTACATTTATTTCACTATTCTGTTATTAGTATTATGCTGCTTATATATTGGTGGGATTCGCCTCGAGCACCGAGGTACCAGAGGTCGGGGCGACCCGGTCGCTGGATACAGGTACTGCCGACCGGAGGACATCTGATGACTTGGTCAACATAGCTGACAGATCACCATCCGGGTCATGGAGAGGCGGTCAACATTCTGGACACAACATTTCGGCAGGTTCGTCTTCTCAGCTTCCCGACAGGAACAGTGGTGATGATTTTTGATGATTTTAATAATGTATGATGAATTTTTTTCTCATGTTTACTGTTTTACACATTAATCAATGATTTTTTAACTTATTGGAATATAATATTCCATATGAGCATATAAACCCAGCCATAGGACAACATTAACTGATTCAGTAAAAATTGATAAGATAAGATGTTTCTTGATAATTGACATAGGATATTTTAACAGAATTTATATGTAAGAGTTTACATAGTTACCATGATTTAGTGAAAGGAAAGCATGCAATAGAAGTGCAAATAGATATACATGAAATTTATTGGGAAAAAAATCATGTGCTCACTAGTAAAGTCAACTCTGTCATTTGTAGGTTAAGTCCGTTGTCTTCTTGCACCGTTCCACTGTCAATGTATGAGATGGCTTATCTTTGACGTAGACTAATCTATATGATTCTTAGTTGTGTACCAGTAACAAAATTAAAGCATAACTAGGCAACATGAATGGAGTCTCTAATACTCTGACTTTATTTTTGTCCTGAATTGATAATGTTGTTTGTGCAGGTCTCAATTTGGTGTGATCTCAGTGTAGTTGAAGACAACTGTATTTGTTCACCTCTTTTCGGTATTCCTAAGTTCATTAATATGCATTTACTGATTTATATATAAAGTTAGCTTTAAATAATTATGTTATAGTTGTTTAATTGTGTTCCTTCTTTTTGATAAGCTGCTCTTTGTTGTTTTGTCTTCAATGATAACGATGCATAAAAGTTCTGAATTTGATCTATGTACAGTCTCAAAACTATATAGATACATAAAAGTTCTATATTTCATCTAGAATTACATCACACTATTCTAAAATTCTTTACTAGATAACGATGCATCCTCCTACCTTAATATTTTGCAAAGAGTTGTTAAAGATGTGCTAAAGCTAATCATATGAAATTGTCAACTAGTTAACACAATGAAAGGAACAACTATTTTAAACATCCTTTAGTTTACATTAAACCCCAAAACACAACTACACCAAAGACAAAACTATAAATTCAGCAAATTAAAATGAAAAATAAAATTAACTAAGTGAGGAAATTTGAACCCTAATACCATACTTCACAAGATCTCTCTCTCTCTCTATATGATGTGCCAATTATATTAGGTTGTATCATAGTTACGATACTTGTACTTAGCTTCAAAATAATTCTTATAATTTTATTTACCGTTGCTATGACATGGATGGTTCATATCGTTGGTAAATAGGGCATTTATTTGAATGTTTAAGGAATTTCACAGTTATGTCTTGTTTCCAATCATTCTTGTTATATGTCCATATCGTATCATATTTACAATCTTTCTTGTTACACATGATCTGGTTTATTTGTTTGTTGTTATGTAAGCAAAGGAGATTTGATGGGGAGTGGCAGACGAAGATGACTTGATGTATTCTTAGTGTATTTACCTTCTTAGATGGATGATGGACTTATAAAACATTAGGTTGTTGAACTTTGTATCATATTTTCTAGCAGCTTAAACAAGATGGATCTTATAAACTTTGTTGAAATCTTTATATTTGTTGAATTATGAGTTGAGTTCAATTATTAATATTGTATGTTAAATTAGGATGTGTTGAATGTATATTATTTGTTATTTGATGATGGGTGTTTATGTATTTATGGAGTGTATTGCAGAAATAAATTGAATCTGGAAAAAATATTTAATATAGGGACGAATTTGGCGACGAAAATGATTTGTCCCAATTCTATCGTAATTTGGGACAAAATTATTTTCGTCCCAGAATTCGTCCCAGAATCTGGGACAAATCCACAAAATTCGTCCTAAAATTCGTCCCAGAATCTGGGACGAATTCTGGGACGAAAAGTTATCAAAGAATTTGGCAACGATAATTTAAATTGTTGGCAAGTTTTTGTTGCCAAATTCGTTGCCAGTTTTACAACAAATTTATTATTCGTTGCAAAATTAGGAACAAAAATGGCAACAACAAAAATTTTATCACCGAATTTGTCCCCAAATTTGTTGCAATATTAGGGACAAACTTGGCAACAAAAAATAATTTGTCACCGAATTCGTCCCCAAATTTATTGCAAAAATAGAGACAAATTTGGCGGAAAAATTATGTGAATTCGTCCCCAAATTCGTTCCTAAGTTTGCAACAAAAATAATTTTCGTTGCAAATTTGTATACTTTTTTGCAATGAATTTGGGGACGAAAATTTTATTCGTCGCCAATTTCGTCCCCAAATTCGTTCCCAAATTTGCAACAAACCATAATTCATTCCAAAAGTTGGCATCAACCATTTTGGGATGAAAAAATTTTCGTCCCTGATTTTGTCCCAAAAATTTTTGCAACGAATTTTTTTTTAAAATTCGTCCCAAAGTTTGTCCTAGAATGCCTTATTTTTTGTAGTGCGAGCGTATAAAAGCTAGCAAGTAGCTATTACATATTGTAGAAGTTAATATATATCTCTGGACGAAGACTCCTTTTATAGGAGTGCTCCGGGCGCCTGAATTGTGACGTTGGCCCAACCAATCAGTGCGCTACACATGACGACGAGATAAGTTTTGCACTCCGAGCGCCCAGACCACCATTTTCCAGCACATCAATTTTCTGCAAGAAAATATTAGTCCGAGGTAAATACAAATTATACTATCCTGCAAAACAAAGTGTTAGCACAATTATAGTAAAAAGGGTAGTAATTAGATTCTGTCTCACCGAGACCAGAATCGAGTCATGATCTTAACTTAGATTCCCGAAATGGCTCTATGTTGGATCGATGCCTACTGTTCCCTCGAATGGGGAGCACGTCATCACCAAGTCACTCCCCTCTAATGACTTAACTTGCCTGCCAAACATCCGGACGCCTACTTCGTGTCAGCTATCTGGTCAGCCCGTCGACCTAGCTGGGCTTCGTGCCAGCTATCTGGTCAGTCTGTCAACCTAGCTGGGCTTCGTGCCAGCTATTCGGTCAGCCCGTCGACCTAGTTGGGCTTTGTGCCAGATATCCGATCAGCCCGTCGACCTATCTAAACTTCACACCAGCTATCTGGTCGACTCGTTGACCTAGCTGGATTTCTCCTGCACACTCAGTCAAAGTGTTAGATCACAACAAACCTAACTTAACATATTTTGTCATTCATCAAAACCTGAGTTAGACCATTAGTTTTAACTGCACCAACAGTACCTTCATCCCACACACTCACAAATGTATATCAAATACAACAATAATCCTAACTTAAACCTTTGCCCAAACATCAAAACTTAAAATCACACAAATTGCTCCAACAATGACCTCCTTTTAAATCTCATTAGAGGTGCCTCCTTTGAGCCTTATCAAATCTGCAACATCTGTAGCTTATCTGCACAAAGTCTGCTGCTTATCCGCACGAGGGCGCCTCCAATGTGATTTGAGGTGCTTCTAAAAATGCGTGAGAGCGCCTCCAACTGACTCCAGGGTGCCTCCTTGCAGAGCAAACTTTATCTCCTTGAGGGTGCCTCCAACAGGTCCAGGGCACCTCCAAGGCATCTCTAGTCAGCTTCGGGGGCGCCTCTGACATTGTTCATCTGAGGCTGATTTTAGCCATTCAACCCTGCAAGTTCATGTTAGTCCAATAATAAAAAATAACATGCAAGATAAAATTAGCATAATAATAAAATAAATTTATTAATTAGATTCACTCTTTCCAAGACCAAGATCAAATCATGCTCTCAGTTTATGTTTTCAAAATAGACATAAGCTAGACCAGCAATTATAATCTCACTAGGACTCGCCCTCACTGAATCACTCTCCTCAAGGGGCTTATCCTCACTTACTATTTGCAGTCACTTGACTTACCTTTTGGCCCACCAGGTCTTTCCACCAATTGTCAGGTTGACAGATCTAACTAGACTTCGACCAGCTATCATGTTCCGCAAATCCAGCTAGACTTTCTACCAGATATCGAGTCACACCTTGACCTATCTGGACTTCATACTAGTTATTAGGTCCTCAGACTTAACTAATTTTTATCCTGGTGTCAGGTTCTTTAGATCTATTAATAACTGTACACTCGATAAAGAAGTTAGATAAACATAACACCTAAGTTTAATCCATTTGTTATTCATCAAAATATGAGTTTGACCATTGGTGCTTACTACACCAACAAAATCTAGTCATGCTTCTACCAGTGATTTTATATATTTTAATTTTGCTTCTCTGAGTGATAACCTAATTTAAAATTATTGGAGTAAACGGTATGACCCTATATTTTAATATTTGGGCAAAGGTTTAAGTTAAATTATTTATTGTATTTGATATTGTTGGTGCAGGTTTCGTTGATAATTAGATTTTGATGTATGACAAATAGGTTAAAGTTGGATGTGCTATTTATCTAACCTTTATACCAAATGTGCAAGAATTGATGGCTCTAGAAATCAGAACACTAGGTTGAAGTCCAATTAGGTTGATAGCTGACACAAAATCCAAATTGGTTGAGATATGGCAGAAGGAAGTCCATCTAAGTTGATAGCTGACACAAAGTCCAAATCGATTGAGATCTGGCAGAAGGAAGTCCAGATTGGCTGAAATCGGGTAGGAAGTCCTGGTGGGTCAAGGGACCTGACATTAAGGAAGTCTATAAATGGTAAGGTAAGTCACTGGAGGAGAGAAATCCAGTGAAGACGAGTCCCGGTGGGACAATAGGCGCAATTCAACTTAGAGTCATTTGGGAAGTCTAAACTGAGACCATGACTAGATCTTGGTCTTAGGAAGACAGGATCTAAATTATAAATTAATCATATTCTTAATGTGTTAACTTTGTTTTGTAGGATAAATATATTATGATTGCCTGGGCTAACTTTTTTTACAAGAAAGAGAAAAGCGAGAAAGAGTGGTCCGGACTCCTGACATCTAGACTAGTTTCGACAAGGAGCGCCCGGGCGGGTGCCTAGCCAGGCACCCGAGCAGTCTAGTCACTCGGAGTTGCTCCAGGCACCCGGACAAGGGAAAGTTGATCTTCGCGGGGTGGTGGAACATAATGATTGGCCGGCCCACATCAGCGGTCCAGACGTCCAGTGGGGGTTTGGGCGCTCAGAGGTGGACAAAACTTCAAAGATGAAATTTCGACGAGAGCTCGCTATGTTAACACAGTCCAGGCACTTGAGAGGGGCTCCAGGCGCCCCGACGAGGCTGTAAAAGGAAGCTTCGACCAACAACTTCAGAGCATCAATTGCTATGACTTTTATACTCACACATTGCTCCAAAAAGGTCTCCGGGATACCTAAAAGCTGCACCAATAATTTGTGCTCAAGTTTTCAAAGTTGTATTATCGGTATAATTTAATTCCTGTAATTGTACTTAAATTCTGTAATTACTTTGTGATTATAGTGATTGCCCAACGAAAGCACTCAGTGAGTGCGAGCCTTAGAGTAAGAGTCGTCGAAGACTCCAAACAAAGTAAAACTACTTGTGTTAGTATTTGTGTTTTCATGATTCTTTTTAGTTGTGGATTCTTGTGACTTTCAAAAAAATGATGAATGCTATAAACCCCCCTCTAGCATCTTTACAATCCAATAGATATGCATTGTGAATATGCAAGATGCAGATACAATAAGGAAAGTCCAAGTGAGATCTTGGCAAAGGCAAAGTCTAAGGGTGAGTCTTGACGATGTAAGTCCAAGTATATAGTCTTTGCAACGTAAGTCCAAGTGTGACTTAACGAGGTTGAAGTCTCATAAGTGAGGAGCCTCTTGGTAGGCATGTAAATGAACCAAACGGTTCGTGAGTTATTCGGAGCTCGGTTAGATAAAAAGCTCGTTCGAGTTTGTTCGTTTATCTTATCGAGCGGAGCTCAAGCTCGATTTCGAGCTTTACAGTTTTATCGAGCCGAGCTCGAGCTTAAGGATATTCGGCTCGTGAGCTCGTGAACATGTTCATTTGTAGGCTCACGAGCTAAAAAACGAGCCTTAAATCGAGCCAAAGAACGAGCTCTAAAATGAGTCAAAAAATGAGTTCTAAAATAAGCTTTAAAATGAGGCAAGAAACGGGCTCTAAAATGAGTCCGAGCTCGCTTAACAAATTAGCCTCGTTAACTATGATAATCGAGCTAATAACGAACCGAGCTCGAACTGTTCGCGAGTTTGATAATTCCAAATCGAGCCGAGCTCGAGCCTTGTAATAAAAGTTCGATTTGAGCTCGAGCCGAGCTCGAGCCCGAATATAACTTAAAAGAGCTGAGCTCGAGCCTAATACTGTTCAGCTTGGTTCGGCTCGTTTACATCCCTACCTCTTGGCAATGAAAGATCTGACAATAAGGACAAGGTCGAAGGAAGCTCTAGAAAGTAAAGTGTGAAGGATGGGAAAGCATCTAAAGGGCGTAAGGCTGATGGAGGAGGCTATAAGACAAGGTCAAGGTTGTGTGGGTGAGGATGAGGATGAGTGTATAAGTGATTGCAGTCGGGGTTAAAACCCTAGTGTTAGGGTTTACCAGTCGACTGGTGTATGCCCCAGTCGACTGGTGGTTGAGAAATAATAAGTTCAGCAGTTGGACTTCTGTTTGCTCAATGATCAGTCGACTAGTCAGTCGATTGGTCCCAGTCGACTGGACCTGGCATTAGTCAACTAATATCGAGTCGTTGGAGGTGTAATAGTTAATTTTTCACAGAGGCTAGTCGACTGGTGACTTTACCAATCGACTAGCAGTGAAAAAATAGTTTAGATATTTTCTTCCAAACTCTATATAATGGAGCTTGGGATGGTGGCTTGGGTGACAAAATTGGATGTGGTTAATCCCTGATTAGAGTCTTCAAGCTCACGTGATCCAAGTGTGCATGATTGAATTTATAGCAAGGTTTCTCCATCAAGAAAGAGTCATTCACTTGCTAGAGTTTGTTAAGGATTGATCCACTAAAGGATCGCTGGGATCGTTCACCTTATGGACACGTCATGGAGTAGGAGTCATAATCTCTGAACCAAGTTAAATCAACATGTTAGAGGTGTAAGTACCCCGTAGTAGTTTTAATGTAATCAACCAAGTCAAGTTAGATCATGTTATGTTTGATCCTTGTGTCTAAGTGTGCAAAAACTTAGAAGCACAAGAAGTCGAGCAATAGATATGGCTAGAGAGAAGGATGGCACGGGAAAGAGTCGACAGGCTCGGTACGTCTAATGGATGAGGTGCTGCGGAAGAGTACGCTGACGGACGAGAAGAGAACGTGAGACGTTTCCGAGGGACAAGAAGCCGAAGCAAAAGATTGCTCAAGATGAAGGCCATAAGATGGGTTCAGGTGAGCCCAATTTTTGATGGTCGAGATCACCCAAGTGACCGGAGAAGGCGTCAGACTAGTCAGTCAAAGCTGACTGGCCCGGGTGCTCGGACCACCTGGGTGCCCGAATGGGTTCTTCAACACTGCGGATCAACTTTTGGGCCTACGTCAGCAATGGTCCGAGCGCTCAGAGAGGGTTGGGTGCCTAGAGAGGGTATGAGCACTCAGAGATGAATAAAATCTTATCACTTTGCTATTACATAGCCATTGCGTGGAGATAGAATTTTATCATGCTGAGGGCTCCCGAAGAGAGTCAGGGTGCCCCGATCATGTCACATCAGTAAATGGTCAATTCCAACCAATGAGCTATAAATAGAGTCCTGGTCTTCTTCATTTCAAACAACACATTTGTATTTTTTTTCTTGTTTCGAATTTCTATACTCTTAATGCTGTAAGAGGCTTCTCCGCCTTCATAAAAGCGAATTTACTACTTGAGCTTTAACTGTCTTGGATTAGCAAGTTTCCCGGTTGCAAACTAAGTAAACCCGGAGTCTTCTCTTACTTTTTATATTATTAGTTCTTATTAACTAATATGTGTTTGTCTTTACTAAAGTCGAAAACAAAAGAAAGTATAAATTTGATTGTATGACTATTCACCCCCCTCTAGCGGATCGCACGGGACCTACAATTGATATTAGAGCGTGAATATCTCAGAAGGCGAGAATATCTCAGAAGGACTAACCGCCAACTGAAACAATAAGATGGTCGGTGCTAGCATCTATCCCAACATTTGAGGGAGAGTTGACATTCTGGAGACGAAGAATAGAGGTAATTTTTCGAATTGACTTTGATATAATACTTTCTATGAAATTTAGTTTTGAAGTCCCCAAAAGAAAAAATGGAAAAGAACTTGAGGAGTATCTTTGGGCTCAGAAGCAGTGCGATAAATTCATAGCAAATTGTAAGGTCGAGTTCCACCTTATGAGGGGGTGTTTAGTTTAGGAGAATAACAATCATTGATTGTCTTGTTAATATTTGGATTACATTAATGGAAATACAACTAAGGGAATGAATCCTCGTAATTGGGTAATGACTCATTCCCATGTTTCCCCTTTAATGAGCCATTACTCTATTTTCAACAATCAAAATATTTCCTTATTTCAAAAATACCCTTGACCTAAAGCTAAAATTTCTCCCCTTAATATCAAATATCAAAATATATTTATTTCATTTTTCTTTCATATCACTTTCTCTCTCCTTATTCTCTCTCATCATATTTTCACTCTCCTTATTTTATTACACATTCTCTCTCCTCAATTTCCTTCATCACACTCTCTTCCTTTTTTTAATCATCACACTTTCTCTCTCATCATACTTTCTCTCCCCTCAATCGCTCCCATCACACTCTCTTTTCTCTTTGTTTTCTCACTGTACTTTCTCTCTCATCACGCTTTCTCTAAAATCACACTTTATCTCTCCTCAATCTCTCTTATCACACTCTCTTCGGTTTTTTTCTTAACATACTTTCTCTCTCATCATATTTTCTCTCTTATCAATCTCTCCCATCACACTCGCTTTCTCTTTTTTCTCATCATATTTTCTCTCTCATTATACTTTCTCTCTCATCATACTTTCTCTCTCATCATACTTTCTCTCTTCTCAATCATTCCCATCACACACTCTCTCCTCATTTTTTCATTGTACTTTCTCTTTCTTCATCCTCTTCCATCATACTTTCTCTCTCATCATACTCTCTCTCTCATCATACTCTCTCCCATTACACTCTTTTTCATCATTTTCTCTCATCACACTTTCCCTCTGTTCATTCTTTCTCATCACGCTATCTCTCTCACCATATTTTTCTCTCACATCTAATTTTTTTCTCTTATTTTCCTTTAAGGGTAAATTTTTTTTTTTTTGATTTATTCCGATAAAAAATATTCGACTAACCAAACATTGCTTTTAAGAGTGATATCCATGCTCATACCCATTCTCATTCCACAAATACTATGATTCTCATTCCAATTCATATTTCTAAAAAAGAACCAAAAACCACTGAGTGTTCTTCCTACTTAGGAACTTGACAAAATCAACAACTACCACTGTGCAAAAGAACTTTAGGAAAAGTTCTTGGAGCTCTACGAACAATCAACAGAATCAGAATATGATTCTGCTATAGATACCAATTCATCTTCAGAAGAATCTGGATCTGAGAGATTATCGAAAAAGGCACTAATTATTGAGTACCTACCCGAAGATGACGAAAGCACCTTGGAGATGAGCATTGATGAAGGGGGAGACATTACAGAAGAAAGCAGCAATGAAATGGGAGCATCTACCAACGAATATATAGTAAGTCAAGTAAGTAAACTTTCTCCAGAGCAATTATATAAAATTATGCAAATGCTAAGTAAATCTTTATATAAAAAGAGAACAAAGTATGTAAAGTCAAATAAAGAATATGAATGTCTAAAAGAAGAATTTGAGAAATTAATAGATGAAAATATAAAATTAAAAGATAAAATATAAATGCTAGAAAAGGATGATTCATGCTCAAATTTTTTTACTTGCTCCAGAAAGAAATTTCAAATATTATCAAAAACTTAATTGGTATTTCAAATATCATAAGGGTTAAATTAGAAAATTATCATAAAAATATATTTCTAGAAAGTATTTGATTAATTTAGTAGGAAGAAACTTATATTAGGTTTTAAAATCATGCTTAGATTAAAATTCTTATGCATGTTTTAATTTTAATTTACCTTAATACTTTTTGCATGTTTAAATTTGTATTTTTTTTCATAAATTCTTAACTTTTATGAAATTAATACTTAACTTTTCCCCCCCGAGAAATAGGATTTCATTACTTCTCTATAGAAAAATTTTTAAAATTTTTTTACCGTTGTATTATTTTTTATGATTTTTTTTAAACAAAAATCATATTTTCAATTTAAAATTATTTCACAATGTTATTTTTAAAAATTTTATTTTTCTGTGATAAAATATCATATTCTCTATAAAAAAAATATTATCAAAATTTTTTACCGTTATTGAATTTTCTATAATTTTTTTTCAAAATACTAATTTTTAATATTAAAAAATCTCGACCATTTAATTTTTGACAAATTATTTTTTATGAAAAAAATTTGTTATTTTACATTCTAAAAAAATGTTGTGATTTTATGCTAAGAAACTATTTTTAAGAATTTTGTAAGATATACCTTTTTCTATAGAAAATAATTTTTTACTACTTGTATTTATTTTATTTTTTTGTGAACATTTTATCACTGTTTTGGATATATCTGTTTAACCATTACAAAAAAATTTAGAATTTTTTAATAGTTAAAAAAATTAAAATTATTTCTTCCAAAACTGGTTTATAAATCATAAAGATTCATATTTTTGAAATTTAAACTTCATAATTTTTTTAAATGTTAGTTACTATTTTTATATCCGTTAATTTTTTTTTTCAAAGTTATTTTCAAAGAATACCCCTATTTTTAATATGATTAAAGGAGGAGAATTATAGATTAAGTATAAGGGCAGATACATTTTGATTTTGGATTACATGACATATTTATTAATTGTAAATTATTTACATGTAATTTTACTATTTTTGTTTTTTAACCTTAAATTAATTTGGGTTGTTCACATCAAAAAAGAGAAGATTATAAGTAACTCATGGTAGTTTTGATGTGATCAACCAATTCAAGTTAGGTCATGTTGTATTTGATCTTTGTGTTTAAGTGTGCAAGAACTTAATGTTGGTGCAATGTCCCTCAGGTCAAGGTTGACCTGGTTGACCAAACTTGAGTCTTGGTTTGGGTTGCAATGTTTGACAATACAAGACTTCGATGATGTGGACAAATGCAGGTGCAGTTGTTCATTTGGGGAGATTATTTGGTGCAATTCCCCTCTGATCAGGGTCTGATCAGGTTGGTTGAAGAAGAGTCAAGTAGGTCAATGTTAACCGGATACTTGACTGGGAAGTCCTAACTGGGATGTTGGGCAGAAGGAAAATCTTGGTGAGTGAAGTCAGGTGAAAGATCTAGTGAGTGAAGCTAGGCAGAGAGAAAATCCTAGTGAGTGAAGCTAGGCAGAGAGAAAATCCTAGTGAGTGAAGCCAGGTGAAAGTCCTAGTGAGTGAAGGTAGACAGTTGGAAGTCCTGGTGAGTGAAGCCAGGCAGATGAGAAAGTCCTAGTGAGTGAAGCTAGGCAGAAGGAAATCCTGGTGAGTGAAGCCAGGTGGAAGTCCTAGTGAGTGAAGCTAGGCATTGAGAAAATCCTGGTGAGTGAAGTCAGGTGGAAGTCCTAGTGAGTGAAGCTAGGCAGTGAGAAAATCTTGGTGAGTGAAGCCAGGTGAAAGTCCTAGTGAGTGAAACTAGGCAGTTGGAAGTCCTGGTGAGTGAAGCCATGCAGATGAGAAGTCCTGGTGAGTGAAGCCAGGCACGGGGAAAATCCAGATGGGTCAAGGTTGACCAGACATCTGGTGAAAGTCCAAGTAGGTCAAAGGATTGACCGGATACTTGACACGAGAAGAAAAATCCAAGTAGGTCAAGGGAGTGACCGAATACTTGGCATGACGAGGAAAAGTCCAAGTGGGTCAAAGGGATTGACCGGACACTTGGTGAGGGAGTCCTAGTGGTCAAGGGTGACCGGATGCTAGGCATGATGAATCAACAGGTCATGGATTGACCGGATGTTGGTTTGGGGGCTTGGGACTTGGTTTTGGGCAAAAACCAATGTCTAGATCGATCAGCCGATCGATTGGCATGCCCAATCGATCGATCGATCGATTGGGAAGGTCCCCGCAATAAGCCTCGAGTGGGCAAGTTGCAGAGCGCAGAGAACGTCTCTGGATCGATCGGTCGATCGATCCAGAAACCCCAATCGATCAGTGGATCGTTTGGGGTGGCGCGTTTTTACGCGATAAAGGCTAGATCGATCAGCCGATCGATCCAGGCATTTCCCGCAGAGCACAGAGGCACTCTGGATCGATCGACTGATCGATCCAAAGCCTCCTCGATCGATTGGGAGCAATCTAATCGATCGGGATCCGATCGTTAGCGTCGATTTAAGTCGCAGATGTTCGATTCCTTCGGTAAGAACTTCACCGATCCATCTCAACTCCTCGACAACAACTCCACAGCTCTCTCTAAGCTCCAAATTGCCAGTTCTTGAAGGTTCTTGGAGGCTCTTCCAAGTCAAGAGGCGAATCAAAAGCAAGAAGAAGAAAGCTAGGGTTAGGGTTTCTTATATTCATTGTAAGTGTTGCTTATACTTTTGTTCCCTTTCCTTTCTTTCTGTATTGAGAGTCTTGTAGGATTTCTCTGCCTTCAGTAGTTACCGAAAAGGAGTGATTTCTTAGTGGAGGGTGTGTGAGTAGGTGTGGATCCTTGGACTAGTCACCTCTTGTGAGGTGGATACCAAGTAAACCCTCCTTGTTAGCATTGTGTAGTTTGTTTCTGTATTTTCCACTGCGTATTTCTGAAGAAACAAGCTACAACGAGCACCTAGCACGCGACGAGCTATTCACTCCCCCTCTAGCTACATTTCGGTCCCAACACTTAAGAGTATAAGAAGTCGAGCGAGGGACGTAGCTAGCGAGCTAGCGAGAACGATGATACAAGAAAGAGTCAACGGGCTCGGTGCGTCCGAGAGACGATGTATTGTGGAAGAGTACGCTAGAGGACAAGAAGGGAATGAGCGACATTTCCGAGATATGAGAAACCAAAGTGGAAGATTGCTCGAGAAGAAGGCTGGAAGATGAGTTCAGATGAACTCAATTTCGGATGGCTAAGATCACCCAAGCGCCCGAAGAAGGCACTGGACCAGTTAGCCAAAGCTGACTAATCCGGGTGTCCGGACCACCAGAGTACCCGAATGGGTGCATCGACGCTGCGGAACAACTTGTGGGTCTACTTCAGCAACGGTCCGGGCACCCGTAAAGGGTTCGAGCGCCCGAAGATAGATGAAACCTTATCACTTAGTCGTTACGTGTGTTGGGACCGAAATGTAGCTAGATGGGGGGGGGGGGGGGTTAATAGCTCTTCGCGCTCGTCGTGCTCTTCGTTGCTTGTTTCTTCAAGGATATGCAGCGGAAATACAAAAAATAACACATACAATGCTAACACATAGATTTACTTGGTATCCACCTCAAGAAGAGGTGACTAATCCAAGGATCCACACACTCACGCACCCTCCACTAATAAAACACTTATTTACGGTAACTACCAAGGGCGGAGAAGCCCTACAAGTTCACACTACAAGAAGAAAGGGAAAGGAAACAAAATATAAGCAAAAGCTTACAAGTTTGCACAAGAAACCCCTAACCCTAGCTTTCTTCTTCTTGTTGTAGATCCGCCTCTTGACTTGGAAAAACCTCCAAGAACTTCAAGGACTGGCGGTGAGAACTCTATCGAGAAGCTGTGGAAGCGCTGTGTAGATCTGAGATGAAAATCGTGAGCTCTGTTAAAGATGAATGCACGCCAACAGCTATATCCTGCGCCAACGGTCCGATCCCAATCGATTGGCTTGCTCCCAATCAATCAGGGAGGCTTTGGATCGATTGACCGATCGATCTAGAGCGCCTCTGTGCTCCTGGGAATTGTCTGGATCGATCGGCTGATCGATCCATCCCTTATCGCGTGAAAACAGAAGATCCCAATCGATCACCCGATCGATTGGAGGCTCTAGATCGATCGACCGATCGATCCAGAGCTGTTCTGTGCGATCGCGCGATTCTCCCAATCGATCCACTGATCGATTGGGAGGGGCCTGTCGTAAAGACTCGCCCAATCGATCAGCTGATCGATTGGGCATGAGCCAATCGATCGGCTGATCGATCCAGCTCATGATTTCCCCCAAAATCAAGTCCAAAGCCCCCTAAACCAACATCCGGTCAACCATAACCTGTTGGTACATCATGCCTAGCATCTGGTCACCCTTGACCTGCTAGAACTCTCTTACCAAGTGTTCAGTCAATCCCTCTGATCCACTTGGACTTTCTCCTCGTGCCAAGTGTCCGGTCATTCTTAACCCACTTGGACTTATCTCCTCCAAGTGTCCGATCAACCTTGATCCACCTGAATTTCCCGTGCCAAGTATCCAGTCAATGTCTTTGACCTACTTGGGCTTCCCAACACCAGATGTCTGATCAAACTTGATCCATCTAGATTTCCTGTGCCTGGCTTCACTCATCCGGACTTTCACCTAGCTTCACTCACTAGGATTTTCCTTCTGCCTAGCTTCACTCACTAGGTCTTCTCATTTGCCTGACTTCACTCACCAGGACTTCTCATACTGCCTAGTTTCACTCACTAGGTCTTTCACCTGGCTCCACTCACCAGGATTTCTCAGCTGCCCGGCTTCACTCACCGGGACTTTCACCTAGCTTCACTCACTAGGATTTTCCAGCAGTTGCCCCGCTTCACTCACCGGGACTTTCACCTAGCTTCACTCACCAGGATTTCCCATATGCCTGACTTCACTCACCAGGACTTTCCTTCTGCCTAGCTTCACTCACTAAGACTTTCCAGTCAAGTATCCGGCAACCTTGACCTACTTGACTCTTCTTCACAATCTATCCACATGAACAATCACACATGCAATTTTCATGTGTTGTCTACATGTATTGTCAAACTTCGAAACTCAAACATCAAGACTCGAGCTTGAACCAATTCAAGCTCAGTCAATCAGGTCAACCTTGACCTAGGAAATATTGCACCAACAACGTGTAGATAGAGTTTTGCCATGCTAGGGGCGCTCGGTGAGGGTTCAGATAATGTCACACAAGTAAAGAGTCAGTTTTGACCAGTGGGCTATAAATAGAGTCTTGGTCTTCTTTATTTCGAACAACACACTTTATATTCTTTCTTGTTTCAAACTTCTGTACTCTTAACACTGAAGGAGGCTTCTTCGCTTTCATAAAAGGAGAACGTACTACTGGTGTTAGGAAGTATACTAAAAGACTAGTTTTTGGTATAAACATTTATCTAGAAATAAGAATCACATTGGTCAAATGTCTACATTTATGATAAATGTAGTTGTTCAATTAATTTATATTGTAGATAACATGGTGTGTGGTGTCACACACAGAGGATCATGTTATCAATACCTTATAAATTATAAACAGTAGCTCACGACCAAGATGGAAAGGAACAAACCATTGGAAGGTCGTAGTGTAATTAGGTATTAGTTTATCTTAACTATATAATTACACTAGTACACTTAGAGTGTATTGAATAGGACCATTTGAGGTCGTTTCTTTTATACTGACTTTATAAAGGAACAAAGACCTCAGTTATTATGGAAGTGTGTGCTCTTAATCCTAATATAATAACAAGCACATATATTTGATATTTATTTCTTTAATTTATCAATGAGTGAGATTTAGTTCGATAAATCAATAAGCCCTATAAGTTGGGAAATGATATCACTTATAGTGTGTGTTGTTGATTATAGAAGGAAACTGTGTCCTAGTGATCTAGGTTGAGAATGTCCTCAAGAGGAGCTCATAAGGATTGTCATGTTAAACCCTGCAGGTGGACTTAGTCTGACATGACGATGAAGTTGAGTGATACTACTCTTGGAGCTAGATATTAATTAAGTGAGTTGTCAGTAACTTACTTAATTAGTGGACATTTATTATCTTAAACACAGGGAGACTAACACACTCATAATAAGAAGAAGCCCAAAATGTAATTTGGGATTGGTGCGGTAGTTCAATAATAGTTCTTTAGTGGAATGAATTATTATTGATGAAATTAAGTTGTGTGTTCGGGGCGAACACGGGATGCTTAATTTCATCGGGAGACCAAAACCAATTCCTCCTCTCGGTCTCTATCGTAGTCTCTTGTATATAGAGATTTATACCCACCACATACCCACCTTCTTACCCATCCAATTGGGTCGGCCAAGCTAGCTTGGAACCCAAGCTAGGGCCGGCCAAGACCAAATGGTTGAGCCAAGTTGGTGGCCGGCCAAAGCTTGGGTCCCAAGCTTAGGTGGCCGGCCACTAGAATATTAAAAGGGTTTTTTATTAAAATTATTTCTTATGTGGATATCATGATTTAAAAGAGAGTTTAAAAATTAAAATTTCCTTTTATAGCTTTCTACAAAAGATTAAGAGAAGAGATTAATCTCTTTCCTTATTTGTAAATTAAAAGGATGGGTTTAATTTTTATTAAAAAATTTTCTTATTTGTAAATCATCCACATGTTTAAAAGAGAGTTTAAAAATTTGAAATCTTTCCTTATTTGTTGATTAAAAGGTGGATTTTAAATTTTAAGAAAACTTTCCTTTTTAAACATGTTCATTATTTAAAAGAGAGTTTAAAAATTAAATATTCTCTTTTATAAGTTTCTACAAAAGATTAAGAAAAGATTTGATATCTTTCCTTATTTGTAGATTGAAAGAGATTTTAATTTTCTTTTTATCCACATGTTTAAAAGAAAGATTTTAATTTTATAAAATTTCTTTTTTATTAACCACCATGAAGGGAAAAATTATTTGAGAAATTTTTTATAAATTTCCGGAAGCAAATTAGGAAGTTTTAATTCTTGTGTGAATTAAAATTTCCTTGATTAAGGGATTAAAGGTGGCCGGCCATTATCATGATGAAAAGAAAATTATTTTTAATTAAATAAATTTTCCTTTTCAATGGCAAAAGAATTAAGGAAGTTTTTATTAAATTTTCCTTATTTGCCAAAGACCAAGGATTATAAAAGAGGGGGTAGAGGAGGCTTTATGATGGTGAACTCTGTTATTTTTCTCCCTCTTTTCTTCCTTGGGTGTGGCCGGCCCTTTCTTTCCTCTCCTCTCCTTTGTGTGGCCGAAACCTTCTCATGGTGGAGATAGCTTTGGTGGCCGGAACTAAGAAGGAGAAGAAGGAGAGAAAAGAAGCCTCTTTTCTAGCATCCCTTTAAGCATGGTGGTGTTGGCCGAACCTCTTCATCCTAGGAGAAGTTTTGATGGCCGAAACTTGTAAGGAAGAAGAAGGTGTTTAGTGGTTCTCATCTCGGAAGATCGTTGCCCACACAACGTCCGAGATTAGAAGAGGAATACGGTAGAAGATCAAGAGGTCTTTCTAAAAGGTATAATTAGTATTTTTCCTTTCCGCATCATACTAGTTATTTTTTGAAATAATACCAAATACAAGAGGCATACGATTCTAGTATTTCGAATTTGTTTTCGATGTTGTGTTCTTTGTTTTTTCTTTTCCTTGTGATTTGATTGTTCCTTTCGGTTAACCTAAAGTTATTTTAGGAAATTAAATATTAGCTTTCCTTAAAAGGTTTTGTCTAGTAGGTGGTGGTTGCTCCCATCTTCAAGAAGGCCATGTGCCTCGCCACGTCAGTACTGGGAACCAATTATGAAAATTAATATTTAATTGAATTAATAACTTAGGTGATTTGGATCGAACGTGTTAAGTTCCGCAGAAGATCCAAGTCAAAACCTAAAAGAATAAATAAATTAAACTTTGGATCAAACGTGTTAAGTTCCGCAGGCGATCCAAGTTTAATTTAAAAGAACAGATGATAGCTAGGAAAAGGTTCAGACCTTTGTACAAAATTTTTGTACAGTGGAACCATTAGGTTTTCCGAGTATCAACCAACAACTGGAGCTTTAACTTTCTTGGATTTGCAACTTTTCCGGTTATAAACCAAGTAAACTCGAAGTCTTCACTTACTTTTTAAGTTATTAGTTCTTATTAACTAATGTGTGTTTGTCTTTGCTGAAGTCGAAAGCAATAGAAAGTATACATTTGATTGTAGGACTATTCACCCCCCTTTAATTGACCGCACGAGACCTACAAGAGGTTTGATTGTTTTGTTTGTTGCCTCTAGGTTTTAGTTTTCCTTTGTTTGTTTTGATATTCCGCTGCGCTAACAAACATAAGAAGTGATTGAAGTGGGTGATCGGCTATTCATCCCCTCTAGCAGGGCATCAAGGTCCCAACAAAAATAACATTTCGATGAGGAAAACAAATGATGGGGACTTCATAAGGGTGTCCAAAATGAATTTAATCTGTCAACCCGACCTGAGTCGACTTGAAAAATACCAAGTTTGTGTTGGGAGTTTTTGGGTTTGGGTTGGGGTTTTTTTTCGATTGTGTTAGGATCAGATTCAGACATACCTGAATTTAGGAGTTAGTGAGTTTTTTAGGATTAAATCAAATTTTATTTTAAAAATTAAGATACTTAGGTTAGCATGATAATGATAAAGTATTGAGATTAAAAAATTAATAATTATAATAAAAATAGCAAAAAAAACTTTTTAATAAGGTTATTCGAGTTTGGCGGACTATTCGGTTTCAAATTCAAATTTAGGGTTTTTGGGTTGTGTTCAGGTTATGATCAAATTCGGGTTAATTTTTTTTACATATAAAATCTTTGCTTCAATCCGACCCGAACCCAATCAACCCATTCGAATTGACACCCCTAGGACTCCATGACACTCATTACATTTCAAATAAATATTATTTGATCACGATCGACCGTGTAGAAGTTATCATATATCTCTTATAACGATAACTTTATCATTTTAAGTTTGTTTCTTTGAGTGATAACCTGATTAAATAATATTTCAATGAGTAAAATAAATGTAGACTTTGTGACGCTTATTACATTTCAAATGCAATATAATCTAATTATGATCGAATGCGTAAAAGCTAACAAGTAGCTATTACATGTTGTAAAAGCTAATATATAGCTTTGATGGGTTTAGCGAGGGGTAATGTAATAAAATTAATAATATAGTGTAATTTAATTAATATTTCGTTACTACATTTGGTGAAAGAGTTGTATATTATGTATATGTGATTAATTTTTGTTTTTAAATAATGCAATTTATATTATTATAAAATAATAAAAAATATCTTGTGATCTCTATCATCGTCGACACCCCATGGCGACGTACGACAACATCAGTGATCGGTTAGTGTAGGAAATAGATATATTTAATATTTAAATTTTAATTAAACATTGAGTTTAAAAATGTAATTGGATTACATGTTATTGGTCTTATAATCAATATTATAAACTTTATTATTTTCTTAATCCTAATTACTTGAAACAAAATGATCAATATTGTAATATAATATTGATTTATATTATAAGATTGATTAATCTACATGTTATAAAAGTTAACAGGTAGTTTTTAGTTTTTACAAGTTAAGAGTAAATTTGATTTTGTTTTTATAAAAAAATAAAAGTTTACATGTGGCAAAAAGCGATTCGCTCATCCAAACGTCCATAGGTCAATACGGAGGAGGTAAATCACGGGTGACTACTAACCATTAGTGTAAATAGTCAAGACATGGGAGAGATTATGCTCGGTCACGTCGAGTTTTGACCCCAAGACCTCATGTGACAACACTCCATATCTTAATCATCGTATCCGTCCCGAGGGGAAAAAAAAAACTTACATGATGTTATTAAGGGGTGTCCTTTTAGTTTTTGCCCTTAAATGTTTTATTTTATAATTTAATTTTATTAATAAATTTATTAATTAACTTCTTTAAAATTATTAATTAAGCTCCATAAAATTTTAAATAAATAAGATTGAACAGGCTAATAAATTTTATTTTCATCACTATTCTTTTAAACGAGTATAACTATCTCATAAGAATAGAAATTAATATTATATTTATATATAAATGACTCACTATCCTAATTAAGCAACAATAAAATGGAAATAAATAAATAAATTTATTTATTTATTTTCAAACAAAAGCAATCAACACATAGAAAATACGTAAGAAAAAAAAGAGGAAATTTATTTGTTTTTTAATGTACAATGGAATATTTAAGGAATGAATTATCTATTTATAAGGAATAAAATAGATATAAAATATAAAAGATTATTTTCTATATTTTAAAAGGTACGTATTTTTTTGGAGGTTACAAGGAATATTAAATGTGATTGATAAATTATTGTAATTAATGCTATTTATTGGAAGCGTATCCAAATCGTTATTTGGTTACCATTCGAGGATGCTTCCTCCCCAATAATTAGCCCTAGGAGTCAACAATAATTACGAAACATACCCTTTGGCACAGGGTAATTATTAGCGTTTTTAGGGGTATTAAAGTCACATAAAATTACCAGCGGCTTCCCGATGACTCGTCGGTCGTCACTCTCGCGCGCCTTCCTTTCTCGCCTTCGCTCGCTCTCCATATAATTGATCTCCACCTCCGCCGCGTTCCTGCGTCTCTTCCTCTTCCTCTCCCTCTTCGTCTTGGTCTCCCTCCGCCGCATCCAATGGCCGTCGACACTGTGCTCGAAAAGTCCGTCCTCCGCCTCGTCAGCGGCGGCGGTTGGCGGGCGGTGCTCGTCTTCGTCGCCCTCGCGGCGTCAGCCGCCGTGCTCCTCGCTTCGTTCTCCACCTCCACTAGCGCCCCCGCATGGTTCTCCATTTATTCCTCCTCCTCGATATCCTCTGCGTCGGCGCGTCCACCGGTGACGACGCCGGCTGCCGTGGAGCCCTCCGGTGGCGTAAAGGTTGCGCCTTTGTGGGCTTACGGGGTAGGTAATTAAAGCTCCTCGCTTCTTCCATGGATACAAAGATCGAATCTTTTTTGCTTCTGGATATTGATCTCTCGCTATTTGATCTGTGTTAGCCTGCAAGTTCCGATTCTTCCTCTGTTTCCATCGTCCATAAGCCGCCTTCTACTAGTTCCCCTGCTCCTGCTCCAATTGAGAATCCTCCTGTTCCTGCTCCTGTTCCTGCTTCAATGGAGATATCTCCTGCTCCCGCGCCTTCTCTCCCATCACTCTGGAGCGAGGTAGAAGATTCGAACATCTAAAAGTTTTTATTTTGCGTGTGCAATGATTGATTTCTTATAGCAATCCAGACAGATCTCCAGCTTCTCGACGCGAAGGAACAGATCGCACGCGCTCCTCCTCTTCCGAACGACTCCGATCTCCACGCTCCATTGTTCTTGAACGTCTCTGCTTTCAAAAGGCGAGAAGAAGAAATTATCACCTCTCCTCTAGTTAAAGGGCAACCCTTCACGTCGTTGATCATTGCAGGAGCTACGAGCTCATGGAGAAGATCTTGAAGGTCTACGTCTACAAGGAAGGAGAAAAGCCTCTGTGCCACACGCCTGAACTGACCGGCATCTACGCCTCCGAAGGATGGTTCATGAAACAGTTAGAGGAGAACAAGCAATTCGTGGTGCATGATCCAGACAAGGCTCACCTTTTCTACCTTCCCTACAGTTCGCGCCAGCTCAGAACCCATCTCTACGTCCCCGATTCTCACTCCATGCAGCCATTGTCGATCTTCTTGAGGGACTACGTCAACTTGATCGCCGCCAAGTTCCCCTTCTGGAACAGGACAAAGGGCTCAGACCATTTCCTCGTCGCTTGCCACGATTGGGTACCTCGATTTCTCCCCTTAATTAGACGTCGAGGGATTACTTTTCCGATGATCTTCCGGCTGTTGCTCTTGCTTCAGGGAACCTACACCACAAAGCTCCACGAGGAACTCCGGAGGAACGCGATCAAAGTGGTGTGCAATGCGGACGTCTCCGAGGGGATCTTCCTGCGCGGGAAGGACGTTGCTCTGCCGGAGACGTACGTGAAGACGCCCAAGGATCTGCACAAGGACGTCGGGGGGAGGCCGGCGTCACGGCGGAACATCTTCGCCTTCTTCGCCGGCCAGATGCACGGCCGCGTCCGGCCGGTCCTCGTCCAGCAGTGGAAGGGCAAGGACAGCGACATGAAGATCTACGAGAAGCTCCCCGCGGCCGTCGCCCGGCGGATGTCCTACGTCGAGCACATGAAGTCGAGCCGGTTCTGCATCTGCCCCATGGGCTACGAGGTGAACAGCCCCAGGATCGTGGAGGCCATCCACTACGAGTGCGTGCCGGTGATCATCGCCGACAACTTCGTGCTGCCGTTCGAGGAGCTGCTGGACTGGACCGCGTTCTCCGTGGTGGTGCCGGAGAAGGATATCCCGAACCTGAAGAAGATCCTGAAGGGGATCAGCGAGAGGCGGTACAAGAGGATGCAAAGCAACGTGAAGAAGTTGCAGAGGCATTTCTTGTGGAACTCCAAACCAGTCAAGTACGATCTCTTCCACATGATCCTGCACTCCGTTTGGTTCAACAGATTGAACCAGATGAACACGAAAGCTTAACAGATTGTTTATTTAATCAATTTTTAGAGTAAAAATCGATCCTCGAGAAGCTGATGATTTGATATCCCACCACGAATGTTGACGTTGGATCAGTTATTTTTTTTTTCAATTAATCCTGAACAATGTTTAAGGTGCGGACATAGACTCCAATTAGGTCACAAAACATTAGTTGACACTTTTTTTTCTACAACTTAAGACGAGATTGACATTGATGATGTTACCATAAATTTGACTTTGATAGGGTTACGTTTAGTTGTTTTTGGTTAGGCTCATCTCTGTGTAGTGATTTATGGCTCGTATAATCATATTAGAGGCATTGCAGAATTGTGATTTGGATTATAGAATTGCATACTCCTATCTGGAAGTACCAAATTGCTCCTCGATCGTTTGAGATCTTCTTTTACAGTGGAATTAGAGCCGAATATATCACGTAGGATCAGTAGAATCAGTACGATCTTACGCTACAATGATTCTATACATTGTTTGTTACGGGTGCATTGTTGGCTTTTAAACCATGTTATTTTGTGATTTTTGTTTAGGACTATAGGTCCTATTGATACAAACCTGACCCTAAATCAATTATGTATAAGGTCATTGGAGAAAAAAATAATATCACTCACCCTAAATGCCCTAACATCATCAATCACACGATAAGATACATACAGTTAAATCATAAGAGACATTTTGTCCTAATAGGATAACATTTTACATGTGAAAGGTTGGCTCTACAGTAAGATATGTGTAGCAGTGTAGGAGTAATTCAACTGATCCTTAAAAAAAAATAAACATCCAATAAAATATAATAAAATATTTTACATTAATTAAGAATTGATCCTAAAAAATACTAATATATAGATATTAATTACGTCAGCCTGGGGCAACTATGAACTATGCTTTCGACAATCTAAGACGGGACTGACATGGATGGTGTAAGAGAGAAATGTGTTGAAGTTGTTGGAGTGTCCCTGAAATTTATCCTCGAAGCATCCAACCAACCACCTTACTTGAAGTGCAAACTTTTGGCCTTATTTATCGCTCAATTCCTCATGGACCTCTCCATCCGAGACGCTAATTGGCACTGCAAGAATGGATGCCTTGTGGTGCCTCTGTTTCATAGCGCTTGCTGGAATCCGCGTCGCCGGCGCGCAAGCTCCCACGGCCGGGCCGTCCCGGCAACCGCCCCCCAAGGCCTCTACGACCCCCTCTGTGGCTCCATCTTCCCCCGTCCAAGCCGCCCCGCCGCCACTAACTCCGCCGCCAGTGACGCCCCCTCCAGTGACGCCCCCGCCAGTGACGCCTCCGCCAGTGACGCCTCCGCCAGTGCTTCCGCCGCCACCTGCCACACCTCCTCCGGCGTTGCCGCCAGCACCTGCGTCGCCGGCGCCGCTAGTTTCTCCGCCTCCAGTAACTCCCCCGCCGGCGCAAGCGCCTGCGCTGGCTCCAGCCGTGCCTTCGCCGCCGGCGCTTTCGCCGGCCGTGATACCTCCCGCTTCCGCACCGTCGAAGAGCAAGAGGAAGCACCGTAGGAGGCACAAGAAGAAGAAGCACGCGAAGGCGCCGGCCCCGGCGGAGCTAAGCCCGCCGGACCCGACCTCGCCGTCGCCGCCGGAGGCGGACGTCGTCAGCCCGGCGCCGGAACCTTTTGATTTGGTGAGAAATCAAAATTATAATTAATTTAAAATACGATCTAATTCTTTATGATATTAAAAATTATTTAATTTATTTTTTCTTTCCATTTTCCAGAGTGGAAACGGCGTGAAATCTGAAGTGGAACGGTGGGCGAGGATTACGCTGACTATTTTTTATATTTTCATGCAATTTTATTAATCGAGGCTCCAAATAAATAAATAAAGATTATTTTTAATATATATATATATATGCGCACAATTGTTTTTTGATTAAAACGTCTGGAATGAGAGATGCTTGTTGTTGCTTTGTTTCTGTAATGAGGAAATTAATATTTTCTTTTTATTAGATGGATCTCTAATTTTATTTATTTTCATTGAGCTTTATTTAGTCGGAAGAAGAGAAATTAAAAGTTACTAAAAAAATAAAGAGATTATCCACTAAAAATTGGTGATGGTAAATATAAATTAACACTTGTGAATAATAATTTGGGAAATATTTATGATTTACGAGTTAATTTTGAAATTAACTTGTGAAATATTTGAGATTAAATATTGAAAATTGGAGGACAAATCCACACATTATTTTTTTTTAAAAAAGGAAAAAAATCATTTAGATAAAAGGAAATACAAATTCGTTTCCCTGTTCTAAATACTAAAGGCACGGTACGGTTACCGCACTCGGTTTTGTCGTACCAGAAAGCAAGCTACCGACGGTAAATTGGCTCACGCTATCACCGTCCATTTACTATTCAACGGTCATGGTAAGCAGGTTTCGGATCCGAGGTAGTTCCGATGATTCCTGTAACATATAAGGGAGCTCTCACCTCTTCTCTTCTCTACGTTGTTTTAGTTTCGAGCCCTCTCTGCTTCCCCGCTCGCTCCTCTTCTCCTCGTTCTCCGTCGGTTGTCAGCGACGACGAAGAGATCGTCGCCCTCTCTGTCTCTCCTTTCTGGGTTGCACGGCGCTGGATTCTCTTCTCGTGCGGCCTCTCTTCGCATCGAGGCTTGATCCCCTCGAATTCCTGCTCTGTCATCGGTTCTATCGTAATTGGAGGCGCCAGAGGAGGAAGATCGAGGATCGCGTTGGTTGCGGGTTCGATTGTTGACTTATCGACACATTAGGGTAGAGAGGAAGGGGGATTTTTGTAAGCGTGCTACTTTCTTCGCTTTGTGAAAGGGCCGGGGAAGGAGGCTTTTATGGGTTCGCAACTGAAACGACCTAACGTTTCCCGAGCGGATCCGTGAGTTTCTTCCAGTTCTACATATCATTAACTTGTGAGCGATTTGTTTTCTTGAGATTAAGTCTAGTTTGTTCGTCGTTTGGTTGGTTGGTCTTGTCGGCTGATTTCAATTTTTCTGTATTTTTTTTTGAACTGCGGAATTCAATTTTTTAGATCTTTGTTCTCTGAGAAAGTAGGATACGCAGGAAAAAATGAGTATTTTTCCTGTGCAAGTAGGTTTATTTGGACCTTGATCATTTTGTTATGATAAATGTCTCTTGGACGACCATCCTTTCACGATTTCTGTTCGGATTTGGCAATCCATAGGCATAAATTTGTGTGGATCGTGAAAGGTGGAAGAACATAAATCTTTCACTTCCATTTTAGTTATTGCTTCCTGTACTTTCCTTGCCTTCAGTCATTGCCACTTATGAGTTAGGAATGGTATGATACTATGATGTGGGCTTCAATCTGCTAGAGTTGAAATGATTTTGATGTTTTCCCACAGGTCTGGGCAAACCCATATGGCGCCAGCAGCTAATAGCACTGCTCCCAAGCTTACGACCAATGATGCCCTAGCCTATCTGAAGGCCGTGAAGGATATATTTCACGACAAAAGAGAAAAATACGATGAGTTTCTTGAGGTCATGAAGGACTTCAAGAGCCAGAGGTCTGCTATTTATCCTATGGTTTAATGACATGCTTATGTATATATGCGTATTTTACTATGGACCCTTGCAGGATCGATACAAATGGAGTTATTATGAGGGTGAAGGAGTTATTTAAGGGGCATCGGGATCTAATCTTGGGGTTTAACACCTTCTTGCCAAAGGGATATGAGATTAAGCTACCAGAAGAAAAGAAACCAATTGAGTTTGAGGAGGCAATTGATTTTGTTAATAAAATCAAGGTACATATACAATAAAAGGTTATTCTAGAATTATAATTATTGAGCCACCCACCTTGATGCATTTCTTCTATTGCAGAATCGTTTCGAGAATGATGAACATGTTTATAAGTCATTCTTAGATATCCTGAATATGTACCGTAGGGATAACAAGTCAATCCATGAGGTTCATGAAGAGGTATTATTCTGGTAGTTAGTGTTGTATTTTGTATCTACAACCAAGTGTGATTTGAACATGTTGATTAAATATGTTACCAGGTAGCTGCCCTTTTTCAAAATCATCAAGATTTGCTTGAGGAATTCACACATTTTTTGCCTGATGCGTCAGCAACATATGCATTGCATCATGGATATAGTGGTCGAACTTTTTCACGTCGGGATGACAGGAGCTATATGATGCCTACATTAAGGCATGTTCATGTGGATAAGGTACCTGCATTCATCACAAATTCCTATCCAGTTGAATTATTGATTTCTGGAAGTATTTTTTTTAAGTGTTTCCTTTTGTATATTAATTAACACTTGCACTTTTGGTGCATGTGCACGTTTTTCTAAGAAAGATATTAATTTTGTCCACATCAATTTTTATACTAAATTAAGTTCATCTTGGTTTCTAGAGGGACAGGACTCATGCAGCACATGTTGACCGTGACTTTAGTGTGGATCGTTCTGATACAGAGCATGATAGAAAGAGAAGACGTCGAGATAGGGAAAAGGACAGGAAGGAAGATAGTGACAGGAAAAATCATGAACGAGACGAGGATTTGGAGCTGGATAGTGGTGATTTAGATAACACACAGCATAAGCATAAACTTTCTTCTCAAAAAGCTGATGACTCTACTGCTGAACTGATGCAACAAGGAGCTGATGGCCCTATCCTGTATAGCATTTCGTCTTCAACATTTGATGATAAAAATGCTTTGAAGAGTAAGTCTCACATTGCTGGTCTGTTGATTGGGATATTTAATTTGGTTAATTTTCTTATGCTTTTATATTTTACCTTGTTACGCAATGTTATTGTTTTTCTATCTTCGACATCCGTGAGCAGTGCCATGTGATTAACCATGCTTGATTCTTATTCTTCAGACATTTGTTGTTTAATTCACTTGTAGATTATTATGGAGTGTAAATTCTGTTTCACTCATTATTGTCTCAATGAAAATTGAAATAATGTAGTTTAGTAGGTAACATGCCTCTCTGGATGGAACTGAGATTTGAGTGTGTGCTTTGATGTCATAGTCCATTTGCTTAATTTTGGTTAAGTCTGGCTTGATTAGGCCTGAATTTGAAAGAAAAAGTGACCAGGTTGGATTTCATTTGAGTTAAAGATGCTACCTGACCAATGCCTTACTATTAGGTCAATGGTATAATGAGACTTTATTGTGCTTACTAAAATCACTTGATTATTTTTTCAATTAGTTGGATATCTTACACTTGTCTAATTATATGTCTATGTAACATGTGGCAGGTGTATATAATCAAGAATTTAATTTCTGTGAAAAAGTGAAGGAAAAGTTGCATCCTGACACCTACCAGGAATTTTTGAAATGCCTTCACATATACAGCCAAGAAATAGTAACTAGAACGGAACTAAAGAATCTGGTAAGTAGTTGATTTTGGAAGTAACAATATGTATGGTCTCGATGCCAGTATCAGAATGCCTTAGACATTCAACAATTTTGATTTTGTAATACTCTGTCAATTGCTGTAACCTATGTCTCTCTCTTAGTTTTTAATATTTAAACTACTTGTTATCACGGTTGGCTCTTAAAAATGGCTTCTTAAAATAATACAGTGCATAAAATAACTAGAGACTATAATATATACTTGTCATCTCAATGCTTTAAGCAGATAAATTACAAATTTTACCCAACATAGAAATATTGTATGGCCCAGTCTGTGGAGGGCAATTAATGGTTGTTGGGGTAGAGATCACTTTAATCTATTTGATGTCTACCTATCCCGATATTCTCCTAATAACTCTCTTTTTATAGCCACAGTTTGTACCATCTCCAGAATTACTGTCATCACTGTATAATGGCTGCACCACTTGTCCATTGTATTGGCATATTTAGTTCACAAAAGATGTTTGTATTTGAAAGATCTCTTAGCAAACAATTAGCATCATATGTGCACCATCCTGTATGTTATACTTCAAATTCTAGCTTGTTTTTTGAAGCTCATTGTAGCTAATCCAGTAAAGAGAGAATCTAGTACATGGCAAATAAATTATTTTGTTGTTCCAAATACAGGCGCCTCTCTAGTAACTGACTTCGGTTAACTTTTATGTTGTACAAAAATGTGTATCATGCTGTGCATATACACAAAAATAGATACATATGTCTCAATTTTTTTTTGCTAAAGAATGAAAATAAATAATATAATGATAAATTTTTGGAAGGACAATAATTTTATTTTATGACTATCCTATTATGCTTGACATGCTTGCCAATATTATATATATGTTTGTTGTTTTCTCCAACGACCCTTAGCACTTGAAAAATACAGTAATTCATATCTTAAAACTTAATGCTTGTTACAGGTAACTGACATCCTAGGAAAGTATCAGGATCTCATGGAAGGTTTTAATGAATTTTTAGCACATTGTGAGAATATAGGTATCCCTGCCTATACATCATTCGAATTCCAGTCATCTAGCTATTTAGTGTGTGTTTTTTCTCAAGATATTCTGGTAATTTCCTGCAGATGGATTTCTAGAAGGTGTGTTCAACAAAAGTATGTCTAAAGGTCTTATTTCTTTCTAGTGTCTATTGAAATTATTTTCTTTCTTTTGCTGAAGAACATTTTTATGTCCACCCAAATTCAGGACTTTCGAGTATATGTTTTTCTTTCAGTTTATTATTGTTTCTAAATTATATGTGTGCAATGAAGGGCATATGGGTAGACCAGCTAAAATGGAGAATAGAGACAAAGAAAGGGATCGTGAATTTGTTGAACGAGAGAAAGATCATGAAAACGAGAGACACGCTGAAAGAGAAAGAGTTGATAAAGGCATCTCACACAAGGCTACTCTATGCTCAAACAAAGAAAAATATAATTTATGGAAACCAATTTCAGAGCTAGACTTCTCAAATTGTCAACGATGTACTCCAAGTTACCGCCTTCTTCCCAAAAATGTAATTTTTATATTGAATACTGTGTTTTTATTTATGCAGTTTATAAATGAGTTCATTTTAAATTATTGTTGAATACTTTGATTTATTGCTTGCCAGTATCTTATACCCCCTACTAGCCACAGAACTGAACTTGGAGAATCTGTACTAAATGATCATTGGGTGTCGGTGACTTCTGGAAGTGAGGATTATTCTTTCAAACACATGCGAAAAAATCAATATGAAGAAAGCTTATTTAGATGTGAAGATGATAGGTACTGACTTAAATCCTTTCCAAGTTAGTTTCTCCTTTATCTCAGTTACTCTTTTGTAATTATAAACGATGGCTTGCTACTATGACTATATTTGTTCTTTGCACCTTCTTAATTCTGCACTTGGTCTTTCATTGACTTTCATTTTCTTTATGAATTATGATGCACATGCAGATTTGAGATGGATATGCTATTGGAATCAGTGAATGCAACAACTGAACGTGTTGAGGAATTGCTGGAAATAATGCATGATCCTGCCAAATCAGATAATCCTATGCACAGTGAAGAAAATCTTACATGTTAGTATGTTACAATTTTGTGGATATGTTACCTGTTATAAAGTGGCTGAAGTTTCATTTAATCATTTTACTGCATTACTTTAACTACATGCTTCTTTTTTCATTGATCTGAATCTGTCTTTTTTTCCCTCTTAACTAGCTCTAAATTTGAGATGTATCGAACGGTTATATGGAGACCATGGTCTTGATGTCATGGATGTGCTTCAGAGAAATGCTAGTCTTGCATTGCCAGTCATATTAACTCGTCTGAAGCAAAAGCAAGAAGAATGGTCTAGGTGCCGTTCAGATTTCAATAAAGTTTGGTCAGAAATATATGCCAAGAATTATCACAAGTCACTTGATCATCGCAGTTTCTATTTCAAGCAACAGGATTCAAAGAACTTGAGCACAAAAAGTATGTAATCATTTTTTCTTTTAATGGTTATTTTTTGAGTATTTTAAGAAATATTTCATTCAGAGGAGTCTCATACCTCATTGAAGTGATAACATACATGTAAACCTTCTATATCATTTTGTCTTTCTTTTTCTTCAATCTTGTTAATGCATTTGTTTTATTGCTTGAACAGCTTTGCTGGCTGAGATTAAAGAAATAAATGATAAGATGAAGGAGGAGGATGTTCTTCTTGCTGTTTCTGTTAAAAATAAGCACCCGATTATTCCCAATATGGAATTTAAGTATATAGATGTAGATGTCCATGAGGATTTATATCGAATCATAAAATATTCAAGTGGAGAAGTGTGCACATCTTCGGACCAGTTGGACAAAGTCATGAGGTTATGGAGTACTGTTTTGGAGTCCCTGTTGGGTGTTCCAAGTCGAAATCAAGGTGTACGAGATGGACAAGATATAGACTCAAAGAGTTTTGTCAAAACCGGCATCAGAGAATTGGCTGAAAGCAATGGGAGTCCTGGAGTAATTAAGCAAAATAAAACTCAAAATAATATTCTACACGAACAAGCAGGTTCAAGCAAGGTCGGCTTAGTAAATGGAGAAGTGATCGCTGCTGAAAATCATTCTTATGATGTAGATTGTGCCATTTGGCATGGTGAAAATCTTATCAATGATCCACATCAAGGAATTGTGCAGGCTAGTGCTCCTATTGTTGATGAAATTTCTCCAGCAACTGTGCATGCAGAAGAGTTGCCGGATGGTAACAATGTTGCAAGCACTGTCGAGGAAGTCGACACTCAAACAAATCCAGAAAATATAACAGGTATAAGTGCTACTTGCAGTGACCAAAGTTTGTTTTAAACATTTCATTTTGTCTACCTTTTTCTTATTTTCTGTTTTGTATTTGGAAGGGAGTACTGGTGCATCTTTGAGAACTGTCAATGTTGGAACAGAGCTACAAGGTGAACCTCGTTCAACCAGTGAAACTTTACCTTCGTCAGAGGTATAAGTTTGTTTTTTTGTGCTTGTTTGAGTCCAAATATATGGCACTGTGCTACAAGAATAGGGCAGTATGCTCCATGTTTTGCCAAGGTCATATGCCTGTTGTCACTCAACTGGTGCAGTATGAAACCTTTCAGCTGAGTTAGCAGATTCACATTGTGGAATTTAACATTAATGGTTATCCTATCTTAATTGGAAGACACAAAGGTTACTCAATTTGTTGCACTAATTTTCAACGCAGAGTATCGATAAGAGTTACTAAAAGCTGATAAATACCAATATTGTTCAATGGTAGCTCATTGACTGTTCTGTTATGTTTTGGTAAAACTATGTAAGAATAGAACAGGAATGCATAGTTGTGAAACTGTCATTGTAAGGGTCTATTTCTGTTCTTCATTAGGTCTATGCCATGGAAAAATATTTGCAAATATTAATACAGAACAATAGATCTTTTTTCTTGTTATAAAGTATTTCCTATTTTGCTTCTAATGAGCTTTCTTTGGGTATCTTATTCAACATCATAACTCTTTAATCGCCATTTCCTTAGTTTGCATGCCACCTTATTTTTGGAAAGTGCTAATGTCCTTTAGACTTTTCTCTCATCCATGCATAGCTCTTTTCTCTGAATCCCCATCTCTTTTGCAAGTGCAGACATTTACCCTTGCAAACTCACCCCTTTATGCTAATACATCTCAATTGCTGTAAAATTCTGGCATATAACATATGGGTTCTTTCTTTGTTGTCTGAATAATTCCTTTTATAAATTAAGGATCCTTTTGCAAGAAGGAAAAAGAATAAATGCTTTAATTAATTTAACTCTTTTTATTTATTTGACAATATCTCTGTAGTCTTCATTGGAAAGTTGATACAGACACCTAAGGATTTGATTTTTGTTTTTTTTAGCATGTTATAGTTGTCAGCCATTGTGGGAATTTCAGATCTACCCGAAATCTGAAACAAATAGCTTTTGCTTAGTTTTGCCTTTAGATGATATATCACATTGGTCAATCTGTCAGCTATTTTGTTCAATAAAATGAGGTTCTTGGACCAAATAACAAATCTATTGTTCTTCAATATATATATGGATTCTGTTCTTTTGAAAACACCTGCAGGAACTGTCAACATTTGACTTACAAGTTTTTCCCGTTGACGTTCTGTAAATTTATCATGGCATTCAAAATAAATTAAATTCTTTGCATGTACTCCATTATGCATGTGGAAGGCATGTGGAAGTACATCCTGTCCATATTAAGAAATATTTTAAATTATTATATTGATAAAAATGCATAACACAACCAACTGTAATGAAATATAATATTTCAATGATGCATCTATAATCCTACATAATTTATTGCCGTTTATAATTCCACATAATAAAATTAAATACCAATCTATGGTCAATTTATTATAGAAATCCATATTGATTAACCTAAGTGATTCCTGATACTTAGACTATTTTTATATTTTCCCTCCATACTGGATTTTAAATTATGGTTTACAAGAAAGAGTAAAGCAAGAAATGAAGTGGATATTGTTGTAGATAGTTCATTAAAAGATAAAGTTATAGGAGTAGTTAGAAAAGATGATAGAATTATAGTCTTTAAGATAATAGTGGCGAAAGAAACTATGAACATAATTAGCGTATATGCACCGCAAGTAGGATTAGATAAAGCTACCAAATCAAGGTTTTAGGACGACTTAGATGAAATATTACAAAACATTAATAAAATGATTTTAATAGGAGGTGATCTAAATGAGCACGTTGAAGTGAAAAATGAGGGATGGGAAGCAAAGTATATTTAAAGAGAAGGTAAAAGTACAAATATTAGATAAAATATACAGTGATTCTAATACAACATTGGATAGGATGGTATCAAAATTGAAAATAATAGCTAAGAGTGTACTCGGTGAGTTAAAGGGGCATGCATCATTAAGTAAGGAATCTTGGTGGTGGAATGAGAAAGTACAAGAGAAAGTGAAAGAAAAGCAAATAGATTATAAGGAATTATATATTTGTAAGAACGGAAAAACTTAAGAAAATATACAATAGCCAAGAAAGAAGCTAAGAGAGTAGTGAATGAAGTAAAGAATGAAACTTTAGAACGATTATATCAAAAATTGGATACAAAAGAAGGCGAAAGAGATATTTATAAAATAGCTAAAGTGAGAGAAAGGAAAACAAGAGATCTTATCCAAATAAAATGTATTAAAGATGAATGTAATAAGGTACTAGTAAACGATGGAGAAATAAAAGAACAGTGGAAGAGATGGTTTCATTAACTTTTTAATGAAGGTTTAGGCGATCAACTTAACTTAGGTAATTTAAGTAAGTCAAATGAACATAGAAATTTAAATTTTTATCGTAGAATTCAAATTTCAAAAGTAAAACAAGCTTTAAATGGGATGCAGAATGAAAAAGTTGTTGGACCATATGATATTCCGATGGAGGTATGGAAGTGCTTAGGGAAATAAAGTATTGAATAACTTATAAAATTATTTAATATAATATTGAAAATGAAAAAAATATCTGATGAGGACAAATACTCTAGTTCCCTTATATAAGAAGGGGTATAAAATTGTGCAAATTATAGGGGTATTAAACTAATGAGTCATACCATGAAATTTTGGAAAAAAGTAATAGAAAAAAGATTAAGGAGACTACGGTGATCGAAAATCAATTTGGGTTAATGCCTGGAAGGTCGATAATAAAAATTATACATCTTCTTAGACAATTAATTGAAAAATATCAGGAGTAAAAATAAGATCTACACATGGTATTCATTGACTTGGAAAAAAACTTATGATAAAGTCCTAAGAGAAAATATATGGAGAATTTTAGAAAAGAGAGGTGTTAGCGTAACATATATGGAACTAATTGAGGATATATACGAAGATGTAACGACTAGAGTAAAGAGCGGAGTAACTGAAGTATTTCTAATAAAGATAGAATTACATCAAAGATCAGTTCTAAGTCCCTAACTTTTTACACTAATTATGGATGAACTCATTGCACACGTTCAAGACACAGTATCGTGGTGCATTTTGTTGGCAGATAATATTATTTTGGTAAATGAAACATGTGAAGGAGTAAATGCTAAATTAGAATCTTGGCGGGAAATACTATAAAGGAAAGGTTTTAGGTATAGTAGAATAATGATAGAATATATGGAATTTAAGTTTAATAATATTAGACATAATTGTTGGATCCCCAAGGTTGTTTTGATGTAATCAACAAGTTAGGTCCTGTGGTGTTTTAACCCTGTGTCTAAGGGTGCAGGAACTTAGGAGCACAGGAAGTCGAGCGGAAGACGTGGTTAGCGAGAAGGACGATATGGGGAGAGAGTCGACGGGCTCAGTGCGTCCGAGGGACGAGGTGCCGCGGAAGAGTACCCCGACGGACGAGAAGGAAGTGTGCGTTGGTTCCGAGGGACGAGAAGCCGGAGTGGAAGATTGCTCGGGGAGCAAGAGACGCAGCTAGGCAGAAGGTCGGCACGGGAGAGAGCCGACGGGCTCAGTGCGACCGAGGAACGAAGAGCTGCAGATGAGTACGCTGGCGGACGAGAAGGAAGCACGTTACGATTCCAAGGGACGAGAAGCAGGAGCGGAAGTCTGCTCGAGAAAGACGGAAGTTGGGTTTGGGTGAGCTTTATTCCGGATGGTCGAGATCACCCAAGTGAGCGGAAGACCCGGACCAAGGCGAACGGAGTCGGAGCAGAAGACTTGGGCTGACTTTCCCCACCCGGGGCGCCCGGAACAGTCCGGGGCGCTTGGAACCATTCCGGGCGCCCGGAATGCTGATTCTATCCAGAATGACGTGGACGCTGACCGTTGCGTCGGGGATAAAGCCCGAAATGCTGATTCTATCCAGAATGACGTGGACGCTGACCGTTGTGTCGGGGATAAAGTTTTATCCCCTCCCAGGCACCTGGAACCCTTCCAGGCGCTTCGACCAAGGCTATAAATACAACCTTGGTCCAGAAGCTAGAGTACAGACAAGCAATTAGCATTTCCAACACTTGTGCGCTTCATTTGTAGTTTAGCTTCTTTATTTTATGTGCTTAAATGCTGTAAGAGGTTTCTCCGCATGAAAGAGATAGTTAGTGCGCCTCAACTTCATTGGATTAATCACTTCCTCGGTTGTAACCAAGTAAAATCCCTTTGCCTCTTCTTTCCTGTTTTATTTGTTTACTTTATTTATGCAAGGGTTTATTCGAAAGATCGAGAAGGGTTATTTTTATTTTTTACAGGGTTATTCAACCCTCCTTCTAGCCGGCCAACGTGGTCCAATAATAATGAGATAGTTGTTAATATTGGAGATGATGAGTTGTTTGGAACCGAGAGCTTTGGATATTTAGGATCATTTTGCAAAATGATGGAAGGATTGAGAGAGATATCTTACATATAATACAAGCAGGATAATTGAAATGGAGAACATCGGGTGTTTAATGCGACCGTAAAATACTTGTAAAACTTAAAGAAAAATTCTACAAAACCGCAGTTAAACTTGCTATGTTATATGAAGCTAAATGTTGGGCTATGACTTGAGCATATGAGTAGAAGATGAGAGTTGCAGAGATGAGGATATTAAGGTGGATGTGTGGACATATAAGAATGGACAGAATAAGAAATTAGAGAGCATTAGAGAGAAAGTCAGAGTTACATCTATTGAGAAAAAACTCCGAGAGACACATTTAAGATGATATGAGCATGTACTTAACTACTAATAAATGCTCCAGTTAGGCGATGTAAAACTATGATAAACACACACATCAAACGAGGAAGAGGAAGACCAAAAAAAGATTTGGTTAGCAACAATAAAGATAAAATTTATTTAAGTATAGATAATGATATAATAGGAGATAGAGCTCAATGACGTAAAAGGATCCATATAGCCGACCCCATCTAGTGGGATAGAGTTTGGTTGTTGTTGTTGTTATACCGGTTTTAGATGCTAACACTCTGACATTCTGAGTTGACACTCGATATTTTATTAATTGTGTTTGCTTTTTTAAGAATAACCATGTCAAATACTTGCATCAGCATTGGATACTCATAGCCAAATCTGAGTAAGATGGAGATTCATATTTATTTTTGGAAGGATGGACAAATTGGAGAGATCTATGGTTTAGGCAGACACGTAGGCATCACTTTCCTGAAATATTGTATATGTAGCTGTTATTTGGCCACCTAAACCACTTTTTTTAGAATACGGTTTGTTTTGTGAACCATGTGTATGCGTGAATCCTTGTGATATTTACACTTATAAGAGAACTTTGATGTTATACTTATAGATGATAATTTCATCTGGAACTCAATAACTAGGGTGGACACTCTTCAAGGCCAATTGAATCTGCAAATTGTGGTGGCAGTTTTGGGTGTAATAAAGATTTCAAGCCTACTGAAAGTTCTATTTTCGTTAAGAATTCTAAGATTGAAAGAGAAGAAGGTGAATTGTCACCTACTGGAGATTTTGAGGATAATTTTGTAGCTTATGAAGATGCTGCTGTAACTGCAGCTGCTAAGCAGAAAGATATTTCTACTAGCAGACAGTACCAAGTCACGCCTGGATGTGGTGATGCTGCAGGTGAGAATAATGCTGATGATGAGGATGAAGAAAGTCCTGAACGATCCACTGAGGCCAGTGAAAATGCATCAGAGGCTGGTGAGGATGTGTCCGGCAGTGAATCTGGTAATGGTGAGGATTGTTCCCATGAAGATCATGAAGAGGATGATGCAGAGCCAAAGGCTGAAAGTGAAGAGGAAGCTGAAGGAATGACTGAAGCACATGATGTTGAAGGGGAAATTACATCATTACCATATTCAGAACGATTTCTGAACACTGTGAAACCTCTTGCTAGGCATGTACCTGCTGCATTGCATTATAAGCACGAAAAATCTTCCAAGATATTTTATGGAAATGATTCATTGTACGTGTTGTTTCGGCTTCATCAGGTTAGACAGTCTTTATTATTCTTTTAGCTAATTTTTGAGATAGTAGATTAACATGCAATCTTCACTGCAGATATTGTATGAAAGGATACTCTCTGCTAAGACAAATTCATCTGCTGCTGAAAATAAATGGAGACATTCTAAAGATACAAACCATCCTGATTTATATGCCAAGTACTGTCACTTAACACTGCCACTCTCTCTCTCTCTCTCTCTTTTTGTGTTTTTAAGATTTCTATCCACGACGACTTAACATATTTCACTTTGCAGATTTATGAGCGCTCTATTCAATCTACTTGATGGTTCTGCTGACAATACCAAATTTGAAGACGATTGTCGTGCTATTATTGGGACGCAGTCCTATGTACTATTTACATTGGATAAGCTAATCTATAAAGTTGTTAAACAGGTATTCTCTTTTTGTACATATTAATAGGTGGTTATCAAAATAGTACATCTTCCTGTTTTAAAATAGATACATCTTTATTTCTTTCCAGCTTCAAGCAATACTCTCAGATGAGATGAATAATAAGCTTCTCCATCTCTACTTGTATGAAAAATCAAGGCGAGCTGGGAGGCATTCAGATGTTGTTTATAATGAAAATGTCCGGGTTCTTCTGCATGATGAAAGTATATACAGATTTGAAAGTGTGAGTTGCTTCATTTGTTTGACAAATTTCCATTTGCAATTTCATCCTTGGTTCATCTTAAGTTGGTTTGCAAGTGAATTTTAAGTGTCATATGTGAAACTATCCTTTGTAGCATTCCCTTTTGGTTAGAGAGCAAAAACATACGAAAACATTACTCTTTCAACTGCTATCTTCCTGTACTCTGTCACTAGTTAAGTAATTGCTTTCTTCTTTCAGTATTCACAATCTTCAGATGTAACCCGACTATCAATCCAACTTATGGACTATGGACATGAAAAACCTGATGTTACTGCTGTTGCAATAGACCCCAACTTTTCATCTTACTTGTACAATGACTTTCTCTCAAGCGTTCCAGTGAGGAAAAGATTGCAAGGTGTCTTCATGAGGAGGTGAATATCATCAACAACGATCTCAAATTCTTACCATACTCCATGTTCTTACCAAAAATTTTTGCAGGAATAAGCGCAAAAATGTGGATGGCGACGAGTATTCTGCTACTTCCAAAGCCATGAACGGGATTCGAGTTACCAATGGCTTGGAGTGCAAGATAGCATGCAATTCATCAAAGGTACTTGATTGAGCTTTTAGTTGAAATTTTTAGATTAATATTGTATCAATCATGTGATTAGTTTAGCTTTGTTCCCCTCCCCCTCTCTTCCTAGGTGTCTTATGTGCTAGATACTGAGGATTTATTGCTTCGAATGAGAAAGAGAACAAGATATTCAAGCAAAGAACCCACACAAGCAGACGACACTAAAGCACATCGATTCCACAATTTTGTTTCCAGTTTCATGTCCAGATCTTAATGCAATGCCAGATGAGGTAAGAGTTAAGCCACAAAGAAAAACAAATATTCCTCAACTCAATTTCATTACCCCAGTTATTAGAATATGACCACAGATCTTAATGCAATTACATATTTTTGCAAAAGATTTACAAAATAACTATAGTTTGCTCATTTACCTCTCAATTTCCTCAAAATTTTCCATCCTTCAGGTGGTGAATTAGAAATGGATCTTGATTTTTCCAGCAACCATGATGAATTTTCTTTGCTGGACTTCTGGCACATATGTCAGCATTGTACATAGATAATTCTATGGCTGTTGGCATTACAAATTTGTACATATGTAATCCTTAATTTTCTATCTTGTTCATACTCCTATTTTACAAGGGAAACTCTGCTGTAAAAAGAAAGTTATTAGGTTGTTTTTTTTTAAAAAATTTTAAAAGAATTTTTTTGTTAAAGTTAACTAGGATTTAGAACAATCAATAAGGGAAAATCACTTAGAAAGTTATGTATTCAATTGCCTTGTTATTTACTTGGGGAAAGCTTTTATTAGCCTAATCAATACATTTCTTAATTTTTTTAATAGATTTTTTTTCCTCTTTTTTTTTTTTTTTTGGCTAATGATTCAATCAATAGTTACTTTTGATAAAGATATTGAAACGATAACCATAAAGATAGATAATTATGATACAAGTTGATGAATTGCACAAATCATAAATGTAAACAACAAAAGAGTTTCTTGTCTATTAAAGTATTTAAATATTTTTTAAAAATATAACTAATTAATGTAGTTTGATCTAAGATGTCTTTTTTTTATTTAAGAAATAAATAGGTCAATCTAATCACGATAGCAAAAGGTGAATACGCTCGTCTTCATCAATCCGTCTCAGAGTCAACACGAAGGAGGTAAATTACAGGTGGTTAATAATTTTTGAAATAGTGATTAACACATAAGGGAGATATTTATTTTGACTTTGTCAAGATTTGAATCCTAGATTTTATAGTGATAACATCTCATGCGCTAGTCATTAGATCCATCCGAGAGAAAAAAAATAGAAAATAGGTCAATCTAATCATGCAACTATAATTATTAATTATGAATAATAATTAATGATTTTTCTTTGGAATTTTATCATTTCAACAAAGTTTCTCAAGCAACCAGAACCTTTGGTCAAGTTCAACTCATTGATTTAAAACTTCTACCAAGCGTAAATAGTTATGCCTTAATGCTTAAACTGCGATTAAATAAACGTTAAGTGTAATAAGGCTTTAAAAATATAGGAAGTGAATTGATATTTAGTAGGATTATTGGTTGTTGAAAAATCAAACAAACAGTTCACATAAGTGTTAAAACACGAAGAATAATAATAAATTCAAATAAAGATAATCTTAAGATACCGATTAGTATATCAAATAATAAAATTTCCTTGGACCTATTTATTGCTCATACGTAAAACCAAATAATCATCACCTATTTATCACCACAAGCAAATTTGCAATTCTGTTAAGTATTAACCGGCCGATTAAATTGCAAGTACACAACCTTTCATATTTTAAAATAAGTTAATTTCTACAAAAGGGACCACTTTGTTGGTATGATACTTTAATTAATTTGTCCTAAAATATATATTTAACTATACCAATATTCAAATTTAAAATTATATCAAATTTTATTACCGAATTAACAGTAGTAGTCGACTTATCCTAAACCATTTGCATGTGTACAGTTTGTTTTTTTCAATAATAATAATAATAATCATTATTATAATTAGGGTTTTACGATTATCCCGAATATTAAATCAAAATTAGAAATTTCATATTTTATCATATTCAAATATTTTCATATATGTGAAAAAAAATTCGCTAAAATTTTCATATACGAGAAAAATTCCATGTGCTAAAATTTTCATATATTCTAAAAATCAATGTGTCAATTTTCATATATAACAAAAACTCGTGCTTAAATTTTCATATTTGCAAAATATTTTGTACTAAAATTTTCATATATGCTGAAAGTCATATGTGTGAAATTTTTTCATATATGCCAAAATTTTCAAATATGCTAATTTTGTACGGGGAAAATTACGGTTATTTTCTATTTTTCCCTTTATGTCTCTACACCTGAAGGGTCATACCTTATTACATTTTGAAGGAAGCTTTGAGGGCCACACAAGCTTAGCGTAATAACAAGCGGAATGTTATTGTCATCAATCTTGGGGAGGTCACAGCAGAGTTTGTGGGATATTTTCGGAAGCTATTGGGCATAAATGAGCAGATTTTATCTCTGCACGGTAAGGGGCTATTAGGCTGCAAATTGTCTAGAACGCAGGGCCAATACTAGTTCAAGCGGTTATCACCGAGCAGATACGAGCTACGATCTTTAGCATTGGGAGGGACAAAGTCTCATGTTCAAATGGATACAATACCAAATTCTACACCTTCGCTTGGGACATAGTGAGTGCCGAAGTCATAAATGCAGTACAGAAACTTTTTCTACATGGTAACTATTCAAACAATGGAACCACACACTGATAACATTGGTTTCAAAATCCAATCATACATCCGGTATTAGTGATTATTGGCCCATATATTGTTGTAAGATTTTCTACAAAATGGTCTCTAAAATACTAGAGGGGCACTTAGAGGGAGTCATGGATTGTTTATTGGATCTGGCATAAGCAGCTTTTGTCCAAGTATGAGAACATTCATCTAGCTCAAAGGTTAGTTTGGAAATACGCACTCAAGCATATTTCTTCTCGATGCATGATCAAGATGGATTTGAAAAAGACTTATGATATTATAGATTGAGGTTTTCTTATAGAGGCTCTTGTTGGTCATGATTTTCCCCTACAATTTTGTGATTGGATCTACGAATGTATTACTATGGTTTCATACTATATTAGCCTTAATGATGGCTTATATGACTCTTTAGTGGGCGGCTTGGCTTATGGCAACACGATACACTCTCCTTTGTTATTCAGGTTTTGTCTAGAGGTACTCGTAGCAATTGAAGGTAGCATCAGAGCAAGAAGATTCTCACTTCCATCCTATGTATGAAGCAACCCATGCCACCCATTTAGCATATTCCGATGATCTTTTGATACTTATAAGAGTGGATGCATCCACCGTCTCTATGATCGCCAATTGTTTGAAGGAGTTTAGGGACAAAGCAGGGTTTCGAGCTAACCCGTTGAAATCCAATATGTACATGGTGGGTGTTGATGAAAGAACAAAGGTGAGTTTATACAAATTACGGATTTTAAAGAGGGTATCTTCTTCTTTAGGTACCTGATGTTTCTTTAGCTGTGGTAAACTTTGGATTGCAAATTATGGATTCCTTCTTGATGTAGTGACTAAGAAAATTATCTCTTGGTTGAAGCACACTTTATTTTATGCGGGACGCTGGGAGCTAGTTCGATCAGTGCTACAATGCCTTGAATGCTATTGGTTATCTATTATTCCCATTCTAAGTAGGGTGATTGACAAGCTCTATAGAATTTATTGATCATTTATTTGGTCTACTAAACATCCACTGATCTCATGAGTGACTATTGGCTTATCTAATGACAAAGGAGGCTACGATATTCAGGACTTACATGCATAGAACAATGATTTATTATGTTGGACATTATGGAACATCCAAACTAAGAAGGATTCGTTGTGAGTTTGTTGGGTGCATCACCATTACCTTAGGGGTGCGTTTGGTTGAGAGTTTTCTTTGATAACCTTGGTTAATTATCCATTCAAGGTTATCAATAAAAACTCTGTTTAGTTTAGGTAATCGATGATTCCCAATTAATGTTCCATGCCCAATACGTCAGCAAAAAAAGGCATCAACCCAGAATCAGAAACCCTTGAAAAATTGAGATTTTTCTTGATTCTGAGGTTAACAAATTTTTTTTACCAAAAATACCCTTTGATAAAAACTTAAAACATAGAAAAAACATAAAAATAAAAACATTAAAAAAATTAGAAAAACGTAAACAAATAAAAAAAACTAAAAAACTAAAAAAATAAAAAAATAGAAAAAAAAAGAAAAAACATAAAAAAAATATAAATATGTAAAAAAAATAAAAAATAAAAAAAATGTAAAAATAGAAAAAAATAAAAAAAATAAAAATAGAAAATAGAAAAAATTTTAAAAAATTTAGAAAATAGAAAAAATAAAAATTTAAAATACATAAAAAATAAAAAATTTAAAAACATAAAAAAATAATAAAAATAAAAAAAATCAAAAAATAAAAAATGTAAAAAAGAAAAAGTAAAAAAACACAAAGTAAAAAAAAATAAAAATAAGAAAAATGTAGAGTTTAAATAATAATAATAATAATAATAATAATAATAATATTATTATTATTATTATTATTATTATTATTATGTATAGTTGGTTTTGTAACTAAAGGTAATATAGTAAAATATTAAACTAAATTATTCATTAAAAGCTTCTAAACAACAAGTTTTTGTTGCATTACCTATGTTGAACCAAACAATATTTAGGGGGCGTTTGGTTTAAGGGAATATGAGTAGGGAATGGGAATGAGAATCATTGATTGCCATTGTTAATGTTTGGATTATAGGAATAGGAATACAAATAAGGGAATGAATCCTTGAAATTGGGTAATGACTCATTCCCATGTACCTCCCCTTCAATGAGTCATTACCCTATTTTCATCAATCAAAATATTTCCTTATTCCAAAAATACCCTTGACCTAAAACTAAAATTTTCTCTCTTAATATCAAATATCAAAATATATTTATTTATTTTTTCTTTCATATCACTTCTCTCTCCTTGTTCTCTCTCATCATTTTATCACACACTTTCTCTCTCCTTAATCTCTCCTATCACACTCTCCTTCCTTTTTTTCTCATTACACTTTCTCTCTCATCATACTTTCTCTCTCCTCAATCTCTCTCATCACACTCTTTTTTTTTCTTTTTTTCTCATCACACTTTCACTCTCATCACACTTTCTCTCTCCTCAATCTTTCTTGTCACACTCTCTCCTTTTTTTCCTCAACACATTTTCTCTTTCATCATACTTTCTCTCTTCTCAATATCTCCCATCACACTCACTGTTCTCTTTTTTTTCTCATCACACTTTCTCTCTCATCATATTTTCTCTCTCACCATACTTTCTCTCTCATCACACACTCTTTCCTCTTTTTTTCTCATTACATTTTCTCTCTCTTCATCCTCTCTCATCATACTTTCTCTCATATCGTATTTTCTCTCTCATCTTCTCTCATCATGCTCTCTCCTATCACACTATCTTTTCTCATTTTCTCTCATCACACATTCTCTCTCTTCATTCTTTCTCATCACACTTCCTCTTTCATCATACTTTCTCTCTCATCATTCTCTTTCATCATATTTTTCTCTCACATTCATCTTTCTCTCACATCTAATTTTTTCTCTTATTTTCCTTTGAGGGTAAAAAAGGAAATTTTGATTTATTCCGATAGAAAATATGTAACTAACCAAATATTGCTTTTAAGAGTGATATCCATGCTCATACCTATTTCCATTCCACAATACAATGATTCCCATTCCGATTCCTTTTAAGAGTTATGTTTTATTTCTCATAACCTTGGTTATGTGATTATCTGGTAATCATATAACCAAGATTATAAATGATAACTTGAACCAAACGTACACTAGGGGTACAGGGTACAAATTTTTGACAATTGCAATGCAAAGCGTCGACCTTCCTTTTGATCAAGAAGTTGATCTACATTCATGAAAAAATTGTGCAGTGAGAAGGAGGTGTTGAGCAATTTGTTGCCGAAGATATTGAAAAAATTACAGAATTAAAATTATATAAAATTAATTTTAATTTATTTGTTGAGATAATCTGAGTGGATAATCTCAGGCTACTAGCGGGGTTGGTTCTGCAAAGCTTCCGGTGGTTCGAGTTGCAGAGTTGATGCGGTACGTAGTAGAATTAGGAGTTGATCGTAGAATCAGGAAGAAAATTTGCTAACTAAGATACTGAGGCCTGTGTTCAACGCAGTTTCCTTGAAACAGATTCGTCTCACCTCCGGCTGTGCTTAGAGGTTCTCTCCGGTCGTCTGTTTCCTAGGATACAACAGTAAAATCACACACAACCAAGCACTGATTGTTCGTGGCGAACTAAGAATCCACCTGATCAACCATGTTCGGGAAATGGTTGGGTAATCATATTTTCTTTCGTTGCCCAATCACGAGACAACTTTGGAACAATGTTCGAAAATGGTTGGGTATCCGATCAACCATCTACATGGTGGGAAGTTTGTTTAGAGTTTTCCGGAGGCAATCCAAGGCAAAGATCGACTGACAAAGGCTCGTTATTTAGCTGCAACTTGTGTGATCTTTCTTGTATGACAAGCTCGGAACCGATTTCGTTTCGATAGTGAGGTGTCTTGCATTGAGAGGATGTTTCTCAAAGTCTAGACTCATGTCTACCATTTTGTAGACATCTAGTGCTGGTAACTTTTTTAGTTGGGATATGACTAGCTCAAATCCCGTCGATCGGACATGGTTCAGCCAACACTCATTTGGGTGACTACTCCCGATCGACAAGACCTGATCTTCTTGAGCGGTTATTCCAAGTCACTCGTTTAGGTGGCCACTCCCGACCGAGAAACCTAGTCTTCTAGAGCTATCAATCCCTAGGTCCCGATCGACAAGGTAAGGGCAGGTCTTTTCGAATAGTTATTCCGAGGCACTTGTTCAAGTGGCCACTCCCGACCGGCAAAGCCCGGTCAGTCAACTCACGGGTGACTACTTCTGACCGATAATGCTCGATCGTCCAAAGTGTTTATTCTTCAGGTCCCCGATCGACAATTCTTAGCTTGTCACCATTGCTTTACCTTAATTAATTAATAATAATCTCATTAAGTAGATAATCCATCTGTATAAAGAAGGGGAATTAAGTATGCTAGTACTAGCTCTTAATATGTTAAAGATAAATAATCAATGATATTAATTGTGATCTTTAACACACCAATTAATGATGATGTTTAACATCAATTAATGATAATTATTAACATACAAATAAAATGTAAAACTGTAAAGAGGAATAAATTGTCATTAATACATAAAAAAATAAGTAGTAATATGAAAAAGGGAGCTGATTAAAAAAAAAAGCTTTATTATTTATAGGTGATTTACTTTCTAATATTTTCATCTCATTAATAATCTTATTATTTTATTAAAAATCTTCCCTCTTTACTAACTAATTTTGTTGAAACCTAAAATAAATTTACGTTAATATCTTTTTTCTATTCATACTAAAAATAATATCTTTTTTCTATTCATACTAAAAATAATTCCAAGATTTATTAGTAATTTCACAAGCGAAACACTAAGTGATCTAGAGTTTGAGACTTAGCTGCGGCATATTATTATGAATTTTTCTTATCATTAATTTTCTTTGGTTGTTTTATATAAAAAAATATAGTTTTTTTTAGTCCCACATCTTAGAATTGACAATACTATGATCAAAAAAATTTCTATAAATATTTTAGGTTAAAAAATATACTTTTGGTTTTTTTTTACTAAGATAAATATAATATTAAATTAAATTAATTTTTTTTATAGGGAAATCGTAAAGATGACACTCAAAAATCCAGATAATTCAGATTTTTAAAGACTTAAATAATTCAATGATTTTACTAATGACTTTATTTTAATATTTTAATGTTAAAATATTTTAATTAATATAATTTTATTATAATAAATCAATATTAAAAAAATACTAATGATAAAGAATCCAATATCTGTTAGTTGAAATAGAAAAATAAGATGAGGCAAGATTCTTTTGAAGGTCTGTAAACTTTTTGGTCGGATGAATTAGACATGTCTATTTAATAGGTAAGGTATAGAAAATCCCACCAGGGGTCTAGGACTGACCAGCGTAACAGAGGATCCCTGCCCTGTGCCGTACGCCCTCTTCCCCGACGCTGTCCGTGTCCCTCCGCAGGCAGAACCCCGGCACGCCGAGCAGCGGCCTATGGAAATGGGAAATAGGATCATAGGCATAATTTGATCATTTCCTTACCAAAAAGTGCTTCCATCGATCCCATTTGCCGTTCAAAAATTCTTCGTAACTCCCTTTCCGAAACATTCGCCGGCTGAGCAACGTCGGCGTTACTCGACTCCGAACATGAATCATTTCCTCCTCCTTGCGCTCTTCCGCCGTTTCTTCTCCAATCTATGCGCGGAGGAGAGGGAGAGAGTGGGCGATTCTGCTCTGCTGGTCGATCGTGGTTGCGAGGATGGTTCGATCCGTGTGTGTCATCCTGTTCCTCACCTTCATCACCGTCGGCATGATCCTGGGTTCGTTTCCTTTTCCCTTTTCCCTTGTCCTACTGTTATCGTTTTTTGAAATCGTGGTCAGTGTGGTCAGAATCGCTATGTATGCTATCTTTCCGGTCCTATTTATAAAGAATGCCAAGGTAGAGAGAAGAAAGGTTCCAATTTGTACGACAATGTGAACCTCTGTTAGGTACAAAATTATTGGAACTTATCGTGAATCATGAATTTTATAAATGAGAATTAAGTTAAAAAGGGAGTATGACAATGAAATTGATGCTAAGTTTTTCTTATCTCTATTATGCCTTCGTAAAATGGACATATTGTCAACATGGCCAATCTTTAAACACTGATTTTGATGTGCTGTGCGGCTAAGAGATTTAGTGAAGGAATTTGTAAGTTGATCAACATAATGCATATGAAACAGAACAAAGTTACTTGTTTTGAATTTGAGACCGAATAAACTGAAAATCAATCTTAATGCACTGATGTGAAAAACTATAGTTTAACATGGATAAAGTTATGCCAATATTATTTACAACCAATTGTTGGTGGAGCAATCAGACAGAAGCTAAGTTCTCATAGCAAGTTCTGAACCCCTTGAGCTTAGCAATTGTATGACTACAACTCTTTATTCAGCTCCAGTGGAGAAATATACCACAGTTTGTTATTTTCTTGGAGGACCAACTAATGGGGTTGGACGGTAAGCTAATTAGCTTGGAGGCCCATGGATGGAGTTAGTTGAAGAAAGACATGGTTGATGGTTTCTTTAAGGTAGCAAAAAACTTTCTTTGCACTTGACCAAAGTCGTGAAAGATACTGTAGAGCACCAATGACCTGTGAATATTAAGAAAAATCTATAGAAGAAGAGCCAGTTACCGGTTGACATGGATGAGATTTGGACAGTGGGTGTTTGGGTTTAGGTATGATGTGTGACCAGCAAACTTTGGTTCAATTTCCAAAGTTATCACAAATTTTGACACTGATTTTTACCTCCATTGAAGTTTAGTGTAGGTGGATTACAATTAGGTAGCACCCTTATTGATGTAATTGCTAGCATATTGTTTACTAAAACTCAGTTGACCGCCACCTTGGTAGTTCTTGATTTTATTGTTATTATTGGGGCCTCTTTGTATCAGTTGTTGTTATTTGATCGCTAGTTCTATTGGGCAGTAATGGTATGTGGATCGCTGGATACCTGGATTACAAAAAACCAAAAAAAAAAGGTTTACAACGTATACCAAAAGCTTGAGTTGTTAGTAAATAGACCAATTTATATATCTATATTGTTAATAAAGGTTATATTGGGTTGAGGAAGCATGTTTCTCTTATCAAAGAATTATGAGATGGGTGATATTTGTGAAATGTCCAATTTTTGTGGACTTATGAAAAGATTTAACAGAAAATATGAGCTTTCATTCATCTATAGTGCCCAACTTGAATAACAACTTCATAGTTTTCCCTGTGTGGATCTAGAGATAGTTTTAGAATAAGATACAATGATCGTTATTAGACACCATCATGATCTAATAGAGTCACTCATTCTAGATATTTTCACACTTTGACCTTAAAGATAATGTATAGAAAATCTAGGATATGTACCTCCTTTAAATTACCACCCTTCAACAAAACAAATATCTTATGAGGAAGAGTTCACTTGTATCCATAGTTCTTCATGCTTGTTACTTATACATTGAAGGATATATTTTTCTTGTTACAAACTAAACACATTCATATGTTAGGTAGGATATACTTTTCCTATCACAAAGTAAACATATAGTCATACGTTTGATATGCTAGTACCCTTGGATTGTAAGCAATACATATAGTTAGTAGATAATCAAAGTATAAATCCATGCACTTGGTTTGTTTGACTTCTAATACAAAACATAATATATTATGTAGCCAATTTATTGCTCTACATTATACTTTGATCATCCCATTTGACTTGTTTCTTGTTTATTCTTGACATTAAATTGTTGGATTTTTCGGGCCGCGAAAACCGCTATTCGCGTCGCGGAAACTCCGAATCTCCCTAGCCAACGGATCTGTGCGAAGAATAAAATTCGAAAAACTTACGAGTACGAGTTTCAAACTCTAGATCTACAGTAGATAAGAGTATTACCCTTGTAGCGAAGCCCTTCGCGTTCCCACTCGTCCAAACGGTGCCGGATCTCAAGATTGTCAACGTAGACAATCCTCTAGAAGTATCCACACGAACAAGATGTGTTCTCTAACACACAAGGATGGAGAAGAGAACACCACAAGTGTGCTAGCACTTCTTGATGCTCTCGGATGGGATTGGAAGAAGAAGAAAGGAAAAGAAGAGAACACACTCCTCTAAAAAAAATCTCTATGTGACTTTCACTAACCTTTCTTCTTGGATTAGACTCACTCTCCTTTCTTCTCCCTTGCTTGAAACCCACGACCAAGAGAAGAGAAGGAGCAAAAAGAGAGCTTTAGGAAGAAGATGATGTGAATGTGAGTGAATGAAAAATTCATTCTCATTCAAAACCAAAAAGATAACCCCCATTCTCATTAAATGTGGCCATTAAAGAGAATAGATTTGTAACCCCCATGAGGTGACACACTTTGATGATGTGGCACATCATCATTAGTCCTCCTAATGCTAAATCACTAATGATGTGGCAAATAGTCAAGTCAAACTTGACTCTTCCTCTTCCTCTCAAGTCAAGTCAAACTTGACTTAATCTCTCTCATGGTTGATCTAATCCAACCATTTAATTCAAGCCAATTTAATATAATGAATCTAATTCATTTAATTAAATTGATTCAATGAGTCATAATCTAAATTAGACTCATTGAACACATGAATCAACTTGAGTCCAACTCAATTAGCCCAATTGGCATTACTCTTAATCCAATTTGATTCATCACATGAATCTAATCCTCTTGGTTCATCATATGAACCTAATCTCCATCCACTTGTTCTTTGTGTGTGACCCAATAGGTTATTGTAACGTTGGCAATGCCCCTAAACCCATTTAGGACCATAAGTAATGAGCGGTATCTAGCAATACATCATTACTACCCAAGTTACAAGAATGTTGAGATCCAACATCACCTTGTGACTACTAATTGTGACTCCTCACAATATATGACAAGTGTCCTTCTATCCTAGACATCTAGATTGATTAATGTGAGGCATATACCGTGTCATCCTCTAATCAATCTAAATCTTGAACTCCAAGTAGACTCACTAAATCAAATGAGCTCAATATCTCATATTGCTCATTTGGGCATGGCCATGCACTTCGTGGTCTCACTCTATCAAGAATACCGATGTCTCTCCCGTCATATAGGAGGGATAGATCCCATCTACATCACTCACATCCCTCCGCATAATTTGTTACATACCCAGTAATCGCCTTTATAGTCCACCCAGTTACAGGTGACGTTTGACGAAGCCAAAGTATGCAACTCCTTATGTAGGGAACCATGGTGATTTCAGGTCCAAGGACTAATAGTCATACTAATAGCCACATGAGAAAGTATATGACACTCATATAACGATCCATGATACTTTCTCATGGCGGGTCATTCAGTATACATTCTCTAATGCATACCCATGTGTCAACTTGATATCTCTATATCCATGACTTGTGAGATCAAGTCATCGAGTTGACCTACATGCTAGTCTTATTGCATTAACATTGTCTCTGAATGTTAATACTCGACTAGGAATGATTAAGAGTAGTGTTCCCTATATAATCTCACTATCGATTCAACCAATCGATTGATATAGGTAAGAACCTTCTACTCAAGGACGTTATTATACTTAGTTTATTTGGCACCAATACAAGTAAGTATAATAACCAAAAACCAAATGCCTTTATTTATATAGAATATGATACAACAAGTTCATAATACAATCATCAAATGATTGACTCTAGGGCTCTAGCTAACATAAATTTATCTCCTTGTGAAACTAGGAACCTAAATGTAAATATCATTCATATCAGGGTCCTACTTTTAATTTTTAAATTGATCAATGAAATATAGAGGTAGAGAGGACTACTTAATTTGATGAATTAGTGATAAGCTTTCATGAACGAGCTTGATAGTCCTTTTAAAAAAGAAACTAATCAAACACATTTGAACACTTGTGTGTTCAGTTCGTTTCATTAATGTTTATGAATAAAATTCATGAACAATTCATAAATGAACTGATTCATTAATTTGTCCAAAGTTCTATCATGATCTTATTTCTTTATATTTATATATATAAAAACATAAGGCATGTTTTAATTGTTTTAACGAATGTTTGAATTTCGTCGTTCTAGGTGACATAGATTGAATTTATCATTTTGTTCCTTGGATGAAACACAAAACAAGGTGATTCAAGTGAAATGTCATACTCCATTTGCGTCGAAATAGTGTTGCCCATGGCGAGAAGGATTAGGTAGTACAAATTAGTCTTAGTCAATACAAAGGATGACTGGATGAATCAATTATAGTTTATCCCATGAGTCTTCAAACGATTTAGTTGGTCATGCAGAGGGAAAGGAGAGGAAGAAGACACATTATAAATTGAGATGAAATTAGGAATGAAAGCATACCAACAACAAAAAAGAATCAAGGAGTTGGATGGAGGAGGGAGGTACTTGACAAAAATCCAAAGGAGGAATCAAGTGATATTAGTCACGGAGTTGTGAGGTAAATTTATAAGAGGGGTTTTTTGCCTCGTCATTAGAGTCAAAATTTGCAATCATGAGTCAAAATCACCACAAAGGCTTCAGCAAAGAAGTACATGTTTCTATTTTTTTATCTCTTCCTCATCGATAAATTGACTAATGTTTGGGTACATTTCATTTTAACCTTATATCTTAGAATGAATTTCACTTTACCCTTTGATTTTAGTACAAATTTCATTAACCTGGATTTTAGGCTAAATTTTATTTTATCTCTGGATTTTAGTTTAGGGTAAGTTTTAGTTGAACCTCAAATTTTACAGTAAATTTAATTTCAATCCTGGATTTTGAGTAAATTTCATTTTAACCATGGGTTAAATTAGGGTTTTATCAATTGTTAATTAATTGATTAATCAATTTTAATCAAACAATAAAATTAAGTTATTTTAATCAATTAATATATTTAATTTATTGTAATCAGTAAATTCTTGATAAGTTTATCAATTAACCAATTTCAAGAATTAGTTTTTACTTTTTAGTACTTTAATTAATTAATACTGTAACAAATAATTATATATAGATTCTGTAATTAATTAATATTATAATTATCCATATATGAGTTATGATTATGTTAAATGGACATTTATTTCTTTCCCCTTTTCCTCAATGATTTTGATTGGGGAGACACTCTTCATGTAAGCACTCAAAGGAGTTTCACTCTGTTCTTGGGGTTCCTAAAACAATTACTTTGTCTCAAGCAACAAATGATCTTATTGTTCTGTAACGTTAAGACAATAGAATAGCTGTTTTCGATCTTCTTAATTTGCATGATTCAATCTTTAAGTGATTTCATCCTTGTAATGCCTGCAGGTGCTTTCCTCCAGTTGTTACAATTCTGGAATTTGGAAAAGTCATCTGGTATAATTTCTTCTTGAATGGGCTTGCAGTTAATCTACTCTTGATGCTTTAATTGAAGTTCTCAGGGAGCATCCTTTGTTGTATTAAAAAACTCTTAGTTTAAATACTCCCTAATCTCTCAGGTAGAATTATTTTGTGTGACTTTAGTAAGATAACCATGTAATTTCTTAACACGTCCATGAAGTTTATGCTAGTTTTTAAAGCTAACACAAACCAAGTTTCTCTTCTACTGCAACTATATATTTTGTTATACAGCTTTCCAGTATCCAAGTTTTGTTCTAGAGTGATAACTTAGGGTGTTTCACACGCTTCCTAATTATGTTAGATTTCAATTACTAGATAAGATGACATATTTAGCTAAGGAAGAATGATGTGATATGCGTGGTAGTAGTTGTCTAACTTGTCTTTACCATGTACATTAACTTCAAACTATTTCCGTATTTGTATCTTAGTCAATCTTGTTTTTTTTCTCAATGATGATTTTTCCACTGTTGCGTGCTTTTCAAAAAAATTTTTTTTAGATGAAAAGTGTTGGTCACTGTTACATTAAGGTTTCATGTTATTTTCATTCAAATGTTTTTTCAAAGTCACATAATTATTGATATATATAGTCTAGGTAATATCTAAGAATTTGTGTCCACCTTCACATACATAAATTAGAGGAATGCAAAATCCTAGTAAGTGAAAGAATTTTGCAAAATGATCTTCGTTTTTCAATGAGTTGAAGCTTTTATTGATTTAGTATCATATACTATTAGCAAAGTTCCAATCTTTCTTAACAAACTCTTTGTCCTAGGCCCTTCTCCCTGGGTGCCCAATAAACAATCTGCTTTCCTTCATCTTGGTCTGGTATGCTTTAGTTTCCTTTCAAAATGATGAAATACTTATTCACCTTTTCTTGTTGTTTACTTTTATAAAATAATTTTTGTTAACATCATCTAGCCAACCCCAAATTTTTGGGAAAAAATAATTGGGACAAATATGATGATGATGGTGTGTTTTTCCTGACTTGCGAGTACTTTTAATGACTTTAGTTTCTTGCAAAAATGACCTTCACCTTGTGTAGAGCAGATGATAAAAAGCCGAAGAACATAGTTGGTTCTTGTTTAGATCTTTAATGGACTAGATTGATTTCAAGTTTTAGCATCCAATTTATTTCCTATAATGCACACTGTCATGGGGTTCATCCAGGTCTGTGAAGCTAACTGGACAATGACTTGGTTTTCCATAATTGAATATTAGAAGTGAAAATTCTGTTCAGGCCTACAAAATTAACATGGATATTTGTCTGTCTGCTTGCTTTCACTTGAAGAATGAATTAGCTGAAAGTTGCGAGGGATTGAGTGAGAGACTGGAGATAGCCATATTTAATTTATCTAAAAACGACCAAATTATTTGAGTATTGTTGATGATATAATCATAATTAAAACTCAATGATGGATAAGATTCATATAGCAGGATAGCTAGGGCATACAAGTTCTAGTCATTGCCCCAAGAGTCGTTAAAAGATTCAAATTATCCTCCTGTAAACTAGTTTTTCTTAATGGGTCATCTCAAACATGCAGTCCTTCGATTGAGTTAGTCATCTTTTGATTGAAGGTATTGCAACCATTAGTCCTACTAAAATTGATTGACTAACCATTATCCCAAAAATCTCAAGCTTTTAAGAAATTGACCACTTTATATCTTTATATTGTTAAGCCTCCCTCTTGATGTGTGGTGGGGCATTTGACTTGATTAACTTTGATCTCCCATTACATGAGTTGATTAGATATTCATTTTGACATAGGTGGGAAGCAAACCCCCAATACTTGATTAACTAACCACTTATTCCAAAATTCAAAGTATAAGAAAGAGACCAATGTGTACATTGTATTGTTAATAAGTCTCACGCATATAAGTGTAGTAGTTTATTTTGTCTATACATAACGAGGGTATTCCCATCCCAACTGGCTAGTCATCTTTGGATGGAATGGGCTTCACCCTAATTCAACATTATATTAGCATTAGATCACTACTTCAGAGACTCCATATTCATTAGTCCTACAAAGCTAAGTATGGTGGTTGATTATGTCTATATATTAAGAGGGAGTCCCCTGATAGAGCACATAAAAGAGAATAGAAAAAAAGAAAAGAATTTACTTTCTTTTTTGATTCAGGATTGTAGATTAACATGCTTATTTATACAAAATACATAGACAATATATGGAAGATATAACGATTAATATAGTAATAGTGAATATGGTACATAATCTCAATAATAATAATGATAATAATAATAATAATAATAATAATTGTGATAATGCTGGGCATGTTAAGTCTTTATAGTTGGAATCAATTTGCGATTATGGACTATTCTTTTGTCGTCATCCTAAATCACTAGTAATTTTGGAATGGAGTAGGGCCTTCACTCCAATTCAACATGCAGAGCCAACACTACCATGCCTCTCTCATTTGATACAAGTGGAGTATATGCAGACTATCTAAAGTTGTGTAGTTCATCTACCCTCCAACATTGAATGAGACCACATTGAACTGTATGGTATGGAATGTTGAAAAATAACCACTAGTTAGAACTATCTATTTAAGATAATATGAAAAAAAATCAACAATAGAAGGAAATGTCACGATATGATATATTAAACAATTTTCTTCATTTGGATCTTGTAGTTTATTTTTCATGCTCAACTACCTAAGCTAAGAGGTGTTAGGTGATGAATAAAAGAATTTAACAATAGATCTTAGTGTTTGCTTGGTTAAGAAACCCTAACTTACTCATGGAGTTGCAACATGCTTCTACACTTATAAGGAATGATTGGCTATGACAAACAATTTTCTAAGTTACTGGCAATCTGTGGGTGTTGGACAATCTATATTTTTTGAAAGCTTGTGGTAATTTTAACATGTCTAAGCAATTGGCTAACTTGTTCTCCAATTTTTAACAACTGAAATTGTCTTTTTGACAGCTCCATCATCTTGAGTTTTATACATTTTTCCAATCTTAAAGGTTATTTAGGTCTGAGCATTTAGCCACTTGGTGCAGCTAGCCCAAAATGCTTTCTTATTATCAGATGTGTGCCAATTGTCTCAATTAGAGCTAAATTTGGGCCATAGTTCTTCTTATGGTCTTGTTTGTAATACCTATTAAATTACATTGATATTCTTATTTGTTTATTTAGGTAAAACCTGAAATTCTCAGCTGGTCACCACGGATTATTCTTTTTCGTAATTTCTTAACCATGGAGGTATCACATTTCCCTTCCAAGGATGCTTTTTTTCTCAATAATGTTTTATTTCATCTTTTGTGTATATTTAAATTTTAGATTTTCTTTTCTTTTAGGGGACGGAAATGGGATGGGGCATAGCATGTATGGTGTGCATTGCTGGTGTTAGAATTTTTTTTTCTTTTGATCTTTGTCCTTGCCAAAGTTACCAAGTTCCTGTAATCATAATCAACTTGGTTCACTAATTTCAGAAGTTGGTATTTATCCACTGTGTTTGTCCATCCCTTGTGCTATATTCTTGAAAATAAAATAACAGTATTAGATCTGGGAGGAAAACATATCTTCTATATTTCCACCTCTTCATTTCTTTATGCATTTCTGCATTTTGCTTATAAATTTTAACAAATATTATATGCATCCAATATTTTTTATGTAAATTCTTTTATTATAAGGTTTTTGTGTACACCTTGAATGGTTGGTCTCTCATTGCTTCCCAACTTAAATAGGACTTTGCCATTATTTTTTTTTTATGTAAGGTAGAAAGGCAAAAAATTAAAAGGGCACCCCTAATTATTCTTATCGTCAAAAGAGTGTCTTTCTTTCATAAATTATCAAGACAACGCCTCACCCATAAATTGATGCCCAAAATACTCCTGTGTGCTTCATCTTGGAGCGGCTTTGGCAAAGCTGCTCCAACATGGTGTAGCTTTGGTCAAAGTTGCTCCAGGTGGGTAGGTAAGATATTGTGTTTATAGATAAGAAAGAGATTTGTGTTGTTGAGGTTATTTCTTTAGTCAAGAATGGAGATGAAATTTTAGATATTATATACGTTGGTTTTTATTTTTTAGTTTTTTAGTTTTTGTTTCCTTTTCCTTCTTTTTCCTTGTTTTCTCTTCTAATTAGTGTATCAAAAAAAAAAAAAAATAGAAAGAAAAAAAAACAAACAAAAAAACAGTGGTACAATTTTGACCAAAGTTGCACTAGTTTTGATCAAGGCTGCTTTAAGGTAATGCAACTTTAACCAAAGTTGCTCCAAGGTGGAGGACGCAAGGCTAGTTAGTTCGGGAATTAAATTATGGGCAAGTACTCTTTTGATAACTTTTGAAAGAGGGGCATCCTTTTGAATTTGGATGATATGGTCAATTAGGGATGCTCTTATGATTTTCGGTCAATACAGAAATGGATATTGCAAGTCTGATTGAATTGACTTGAAGGTTGTCATACATTTCTCAGAGCTGTGTTGTTACTCTTACAGGAATGTGATTATCTTAAAACAATTGCTGAGCCTCATCTCCAAGCTTCTCAAGTGCATGATACTAAAACAGGGAAGGTAAGTTTTCATTCTCATAAAATATACATGAAACAGGACCTTCTTAGCCTTTATTTAATTTACTTTATGCTGTTTTATTCTAACACTATCTGCTATTGTATTTACTATTTGATTCTTTTGCATCATTCATCATACTGTTTTAACATTTGAGGATAGGTTATCTGCAGAGGTGGTTTAACTTCTAGATCTGACTTGAATTATACAAATATATACACATGTACATATATAAAAATGTGTGTGTGTGTGTGTGTGTGTGTGTCTTATTACTTCTTGAATGAGAAACAACTTGATAATATCAGCACCATATTCTCCGGAAAGTGCAAGTGCTGATAGGTCATGACTATAAATGTGTGGAAGTGCTGATAGGTCAATGACTATAAACACGCTTGCTGGTCTTGTCAATTTTATTTTAACAACATTTTACCCACGACATTTTTTTCAGTTGAAGTCACTAATTTTATATGTATATGGGTGTCTAACAATAAGTAGCATGACTTTCTGTTTGTTTTCTTCCAAATACTGATGTAATCTTATTTTAATTTTTTCTAATTCATACTGGCTAGGATGGAAGGATCTATGTTTTACCATCCTTGGATTCTTCATTTGCCCCCTTTATTCATTTGCCTCCTTCATACAATGCTCTTAGCCAAATTCTAACACTTTATTGATTGTGTGCAAATTTTTTTAAAAAACATCCATGTTTGCCACACATCAATACATGTATTGGATTTTTATAACCGAGTCTTGGTAATAGAGATTTTTTAATATTATTTAGTGTAAGAGTTACATATGCAATTTTTCCCATTTCTCCTGTTCTTTATCAGGATTATTTTTTTAGTAGGTTGACTTGAACATTGTTTATTGATTTATTTTGTGTACAATGTCTGAGGCCTTTTTTATTAGGTCTATTTTCTAATAAACAAATTTATGAAAATAAGAAGCCATAAAATAAGACTTCCTATGTCAATGTGTCGTTTATATCTGTTTAGGTTGTGTTGTTGAAAACCTATCAAATGTTAATGTCAATGTGTCATTTATTTCTGTTTAGGCTGTGCTGTTGAAATCCTATCAAATATTTATTTTTTAAAAGAGAAAACTATCAACCATTTATTCTGCTCCTGTGAATTTGTCTTGAGAAATTGTTCCATGTTTCTTACCTCATTCTTGTTGCTTTAGGCAGTTACAAGTGATATTCGAACAAGTTATGGTACCTTTCTAACACTTGGACAAACAAAATTCTCAATGATTCAGGTTGGTATTACTTGGAATTTTTTTCGTCTTTTAGTTTTAGGACTATCGGTCCTTAGAAATACAATTCCTCTTCCTATTGAATATGTGCTGGTAATTCTAACTCATAGATGCTTGATTATTTCACTAATAGTGTGATGGGGTATTCATATTGACCGGAATATGATCCGAAAGCTCTTTCTAACTTGATTGAATTTTGTTATAGGGAATTATTCATCACACAACCCTCTAGATAGACTCACTTACCTATAGATGTTATTAAGGAATATAGAATATTACAAATACACCCAACTTTCCTATTACATGTGGCAAAAAGGCGATTCGCTCGCCCCCAGCGCCCCCGCCAACCCGTCCCTAGGCCAACACGGAGGAGGTAAATCACGGGTGGCTACTAGCCATTAGTGTAAATGGCTAAGACATAGGGGAGGTTATGCTCGGTCACGCCGAGTTTCGACCCCAAGACCTCATGTGGCAACACCCCATGTCTTAACCATCGCACCGCCCCGAGGGGACAATAAAAATAATACCAACTTTCCTATTACAGATGAAGGTTTGAGTAGTAGATTGGTCTTTGATTAGAATGATATAGTTTTGATGTTGTGTCATGTTGTGTCAGTATAGGTTTGATACTTATTTACTTCCCGGTATAAATGCATACGAATAAAAAAGTTATTTGCTTTAATAGTTAGTTATTGCATATATATATATATATATATATATTAGTTGCATTTACTTACATGTTATACTAGTTCCATTAATGAATTATATGGTATTTATTAATTATATATTATAGATCTACTTAATTATACAATATTAATTATAAATACTATTAATTAATTGTATACAATCAATTACATATAGTTATATATAATGAAAGCATATAGTTATATTATATATGTGTAAAATATAATTATTAAAATATAAGATGAAAACTTATGAAGAATTTCATGTTGATAGGAATGATTGTAAAGAGTGAGAGAATATGCTTTATTAGTGTCATTGTGTAGAACCTTGATTATGGTGCCAAACTTGTTTTTCAATGCTGAAAGAAGAAAAGATAGACAAAGTTAGCGACACTCTTTTGTTAAAAACCACCATGTTATTCGAGAAAATTCATCTATGGAAGTTACAAACCATCTAAAGCTAAAAGTAGAATTGACACGACTTATGTTTACACAGCCGAATGAACTGAAGCAAAGGGTGTAGGGGCATGATTATAAACATTTCTATAATGCAGGATGTGTTTGCATGGTCAGAAATGAGAATTCAATAATGTTGGCACTTGCAATTGCATGACCCAAGATAGAAGCAATCTCAAATTACTCTTATAACTAATTAATTAATTATTGTAGTGGAAGCTTATGCAAGTGTTAGAGTTTTTTGATGTCACTTTACCCCGTGGAGGTGCTCCTCAGTAATTTGTGTTTACTTCTTCGACAATATGCTGATTGACATACATAAAAAATTCATAGATGTACAAATTTTCTTGGGCAAAAATTAAAAGGGTACCCTTCTTTTGATTTATTATCAAAAGTGTGTCTCACCCCATGTAAAACAACACAATTGTCCTTCACTGTAAAAGTTGTAAAGTTGTAAAGTTTATTCCCTTTATTATCTCTCCTATTTTTTTTCATGCCTAAATCAGCGTGTTATGCAACTACGAACTTATTATAGCAGCTATGGTATCGTACCTGCTATAATTGAGCTGCCACATAGTTGTAGCAGCTACGGTTTCATAGCTGCTACAACATGGAAAAAAAATTAAGACTGAAATTGTTCAGAGCTTCTGAAAAAAATTTAAACTATGTTTTTTTTTACTTTGAAACCTGATTGTTATAGGTTCCACCCCATAATAAGTTGTAGATATCTGAACAAATTTCGATTTGATATATTATGTGTCCTGTAGTTCAACTTGAATAAAAAAGTTGTGTTAAATCTTAAACTTTAACAGGTTATAACTCTTTATTTAGGTTGAACTACGGGACACACAATATATCAAATCGAAATTCGTTTAAAGATCTTCAATTTGACATGCGCGTCCGGTGGTTCAACATGAATCAAAAGTTTGGACCTCTTAAAGTTTGCCCAGCATATACATTGTACCAGTTAGGAAATCGTAACTGCAACAACTGTGTGGCAATGCAGTTGTAGCAGCTATGAAATCGTAGTTGCTACAACTACAAGTTTAACTTTAAGAGATCATAACTTTTGATTCAAGTTGAACCACAAGATGCACAATATATCAAATTGAAGTTCATTTAGAGATCTCTGATTTGATATGTTGGGCGTCTCGTGGTTCAATTTAAGTAAAAAAATTATGTTCTCTCATAGTTTATCCATTATACACGTTGTAGCAACTATGAAACCGTAGCTGCTGCAATTACAAGTTATAATTTTGAGAGGTCATAACTTTTGATTTGGGTTGAATCATGGGACGCATAATATGTCAAATCGAATATCTCAGAACGAGCTTCGATTTGATATATTGTGCGTCCTATAGTTCAATTTGAGTCAAAAGTTATGATCTCTCAAAATTTAGGATTTAACATTCACGTTGCAGCAGCTATGATTTCGTAGCTCTTACAAAGTCATAGTTGCTACAAGATAAATGTTAAACCTTAAACTTAGAAAGGTCATAATTTTTTACTCGGGTTGAATCACGAGACGCAAAATATATCATATCGAAAATCGTTCAGATATGTACAACTTGTTATGGGATGAAACTTGTAACGGTAAGGTTTCAGGCTAGAAAAAATATCGTTTAAATTTTCCGAACAATTTTAGTCTTCAATTTTTTTCCCCATGTTATAGCAATTTCGGAACTGTAGCTGCTACAACACGCCGAGTTAGGCGGGAAAAAATATGAGAGAGATAATAATGAGAATAAACTACTACTTTACAGTGGAGGATAGTTGTGTCATTTATATGGGGTGGGGCACACTTTTGATAATAAATCAACATAAGATGCCCCTTTGATGATTCGTTAAAAAAGGGGTGCCTTTTTAATTTTTGCCCAATTTTCTTTGCCTCTTTATGTAGTTCAACTTTGATTCGAGATCTGACTTATCCTTAACTTACCTTTGATATTTTGGGTACTGAAAGGCTGTTGAAAAGCGGATTGCTATATTCACTCAAGTCCCACAAGAAAATGCAGAGCCGCTTTATGTAATTAGGTAACAGTAATTCAAAATATTCTTGTAGAATGGATTGGATATTCATGGATAAATAATAATCAGGAATGCTCTGTTGCACAGGTACCGACCCACCGAGTATTACTTGATACATCATGATTATCTGCCCGAAGATGTAAGTATTTTTTTTTGTCAAAAAAGAAAATAATAATAATCTACATGTCAATTCCTTAATTTCTCCAAGGATTACTGTTGCATTCCAAATCCTCAATGCAGACACTAGGGAAGGGAGGCCAACGTGTAGCAACGATGCTTATGTATTTAAGTAATGTGGTAGAAGGGGGCGAAACATACTTTCCATTGGTTAGTTGTGATGAATTATCTCTCATCATGTTTCTGTTTGGAGAATATTTTTCTGTAAAAAATAAATTCTCTTACACACTGAAACCAAACTAATGTTAACCAAAATTTTCCACTTCTAGGAAACCAATTTAGATCCATCTTCTTGCTTTCAACAAGTTCTCAATCTAAATTTAGACCTTGAACTAGGCTAGTTCCAAGACTGTCGACCCATCTAATCCACCATTTAGTTCTGGATCTCAAACTACTACTGTTTTCATGAAACTTAAACACTGTGACCTTTGAAAAGTCTTTGCTGGGAGCTTCAGTTATGATCTAATCTCCTCCTAGCTCATGCATCAATCTGCTGATGATTCCTTTTCTTTTTCAAAAATTTTCCTCTTCAGGCAGGATCTGGCAACTGCAGCTGTGGAGGTGTGACTGTGCAGGGACTGTGTGTCAAACCAAACAAGGGAGATGCACTTCTTTTCTGGAACATGGTCCACCTTCTCACTCGTCTTTCATGACATGATCTACTTGTCAATGCAATCTATCCTTTTATCTCGTTGCTACAATAGCATGAACTCTGCAGAAGAGACATGGGTGCCTTACTTTTTTTTTTTTCTTCTAATTGTAGGGGCTCAACGGGAAAGTAGACCCAAAGAGCCTTCATTCAGGCTGCCCCGTTCTTAAAGGGGAGAAGTGGACAGCCACGAGCTGGATGAGACAGGGTACGTTCTTCGTCAGACCATAATGAACATAAAACGTACCTTGTTGAGTTGTAGGAACTGAAAATGTTCATGTGGGCATACATACATGATACATCAACAAAATTGATGCTGATTATTGAACTTGTATAATGTTACATTGTTACATGACAGGAAGTGCGAGGGGCTTTTGGAATACCATGAAGCCATGGACTTCTGATGCATTCAAACGATCCTCTACGGCAAATTAGTAGTGCTCAACGTCGAGCAACTCTTTGCTTAAACTCAATATCTGATGAAAGATCCACCATGAGTCAACAATATAATAGCAACTTTAGTCATTGCCTGGCCTTCTTCCACTCAAATAACAGGACATCACCCAATAGCTAGCTAGGTAACTCCTCTACGGAAAAAGAAAGAATACGAAGTATATATAATTTGTTTTTTTTTAATATTATTATATATTCAATAGATTATTAAATCATTTGATTGATGATTTAAATATGTCATACTTTCCAAAGCATATATAATTGTGTTGTCAAGACTTCTTGTTTGACTTGTTCTCTTGTCTTTGGTGAGAAAAAGAAGAGAGAAAAATACCATAGGGCCCTCATCTTTGTTGACCAACACTTGGAGCTGTTTAGGACAAATGAGTTTTGGATCGAAAAATTGCTCTACAGAGAGAGTAAGTCAACTCCTCTCCGTCAGTTTACTAGTCTACAAGGAGAGCTCCTCAAAACTAGAGCTTTCCTCTCCATCAACAAGAAACGACACACAGGACGGAACTTCAGGTTCCTGGAGGTACAGAGCTAACTGAAGAGAGATCTGCAGTTCCTTATTATCAAGCTCGTGAATAGTTCGATCTCGGCTTGTTATTAGCTTGATTATCATAGTTAACGAGCCTAATTTGTTAATCGAGCTTGGGCTCGTTTTCGGGCTCATTTAGAGTTCGTTTTTTTTTGGCTCGTTTTAAAGTTTGTTTTAAGGTTCGTTTTTGAACTCGTTTTTTGATTTGTTTTAGAGTTTATTTTTTTGCTCGATTTAAGGTTCGTTTTTTTGGCTCGTGAGCCTACAAATGAACATGTTCGCGAGCTCACGAGCCAAATATTCTTAAGCTCGAGCTCGGCTCGTTAAAATTGTCAAGCTCAAAATCGAGCTCGAGTTGGAGGTACAGAGCTAACTGAAGAGAGATCTGCAGTTCCTTACCCTCCCTCCACAAGAAGCTCTCAGAGGTGGCAACTTGAAGAGATCATCACCAGCTGTTGCCTCGCCATGGAATTGGCACCCTCGGACCAGCCCAGGCCAGCCTGCGCAGCCGACTCGAAGTACTGAGTGATGGGGAGATTGCTGCACTAGTCCCAGTTGCCGAAGGGTGGAATGCTCTGCCTCTTCACCACCACATCCTGCAAAGACTCGTCAAGAGATTCGAAGTCGATGATGAAACTATTAAGTTCACATACCTCCATTGATGTTTGGACAGTACCGCAGCAAGGTAGAGTAGCTAAGCAAGGTGATCTGAGTGTCAACATAGAGGAGGTACAGTTGACAGTTCCCTTCGCTACTTGAGATTTCATGTCTGTCTATCTATCTATCTATCTTCTAAGATCAGGGAAGATCCCCATTCCATGTGGGATCTATGAAAGCCCTGCGAATGCGATGCCATAAACGCCAATGGCAAAGGCTCCTCCCATTCATTCCACTTAATGCGACAGTACATGACTTACTCTGCAGTGCATTTGAGGAATTCTGGATCAAATCGAAGGACTGAACTAGGAAAACAACAAAACTGGTGGTCAGTGTTGGTAGTTTTGAGAGCATGAAAACTTAAACGAAGTAATTAAAATAATAATGCAGAAACCATAAACACTCACATTGATCTCCCGAAGAACCGCAACCGAAGACGCCGGTCGATGAAGTCGCCGATGAACCGCCGGAGACGTCGCTGCTGCTGTCGCCGAGAAGATCACCACACGGAACCTTCTCGAACTCTTCCACAAACCAAATCCCGTCCCTACGGATGTTCTCCCTTTGCTCACACGATCACATCCACTGCTCTTCTGCACACCTCTGATCGTCAGAAGCTATCCTCTGCTCACCTCGAACGCACACCATCTTCAGATTGCCTTGGACGCCACCATTTATATCAAGCAAGACATCGGTTACCAACCGATGCCTTGATGACAGCTTTAAATGGAGGAAGACGTTGCAACTGATGCAACGTCTAACATCTCCCACTCGTCCAAGTCAATCCATATGGTCACATAGATCATGTTAGTCACATAGACTACAAGGTGATCAAGTCACGAAGACCGGAGCGAAATTAGTCACAAAGACCAAATAAGTCATGAAGACTTTGTGAGGATTAAGTCACGAAGACCAGAGTAAAATTTAGTCACAAAGACCAAATAAGTCACGAAGACTTTGTGAGGATCAAGTCACGAAGACCAGAGCAAAATTTAGTCACAAAGACCAAATAAGTCACACAGACTTTATGAGAATCTAGTCACAAAAACCAGATCAGAACATCCATTCCATACATTAGGGAAAATGATTCGTGCGACAGCAAGCACAGTGAGCATTCAATTGCTAAGAAGATTGTCACACCTTACTTAGCTGCTCCATAGAACAAATCAGAGACATAAATGTCCATAGAACAAATCATAGACATAAATGGCTTGCCTTTACCCCAGATTAAATTATTTACATCATCATGAACATCTCTAATCCCTCATATTGACCATATGTCAAGAGCATGTTCAACACCTCCAATCAAACAAATTATTCACAATTACATTTTATGTACTGAACTAAAAATGTAACCGGTACCAGTGAATAAATGTCGTAGATGTAAATCAATCTTAATCTTCCTTTTTAGCTAGAATCCATTCACTCTAATCAGTTGCTTTCCTAGTTATGCTCCATAGACCGAATTATCCATAGTCAATAGGAAACATGCTAAAATAGCAGACACTGATCAGAACTTCAAGTAGACAGCTAAATAGTCACTTAGGGTAAAATCGAGATTAACTTATAATCTCAAGGGTCTCACATAGTAGAGAAGCAGGGATCCATTCTCCTACAACCCTTCTTGTCGCCATAACACATGTGGTATGAATCACATGCTACGATGTTATTCTCTTTACCAAAAAGAGCGCATGTTTTTCCCAAATTTAACATCGTACAGATTTCGATCTAGACATTCCCAATGTCTAATCCTGAATTCAACATATGAATTCTAATCTGGCTTCAAGCAGATTCAGTAAATGGTGGGTGCATTTACTCCAATCATTACACAAATGATCTCATCTTGACCCAAATATCAAAGCGACCTTAACTTATGGGTATGTCTCTATTCACAGCTACAAAAGCTGTCCCATAAGCAACGATCTTACCTCTATTCGTACTTAACAAATAGAGATGATTGTCCTTGTGAGTGGACCAATCCCAATCTGCCAACATGCTTATCGAGACTTTTATTCGAATGTAACCAAGACATATACACTGAATAGATCATGGAATTTTTTATTTATCAAAATGTCTGTACAATTGTTACATTCTCCGAAGTCCCAAAGACTTCATATGACCATGAAATGACTCTTTAGTCAATGACTTAGTAAAAGGATCAGTAAGCATATTCCGTGTAGGGATGTACTCAAGAATAATCTTTTTCTTGTCAACAATATCCCTTACAAAATTATACTTAATTTCTATATGCTTGCCTTTGCTGTGATATTTGGGATCCTTGGAAAATGCTATCGCAGCTTGACTGTCACAGTACACAGTAACAGGACTCCCACTCCTCAGATGCTTCAGGAACCTTCTTAGCCAGACAACCTCTTGCACAGCCGCTGCACAAGCCACATACTCAGCTTCCATTGTCGACAAGGCTACACAAGCCTGCTTCTTGCTGTTCCATGAGATGGCGCCATCATTCAGCAAGAAGACATAGCCAGATGTGGATTTTCTGTCATCAAGATCCCCAGCCCAATCTGCATCTGAGTAGCCACTTAGGCTCATATCTGATCCTTGGAAACAGAGGTAATAATCAGCTGTTCCTTTAAGATATCTGAATATCCTCTTCACCGCTTTCCAGTGTCTCGATCCTGGGTTTGACTGGAAACGACTAACTAAGCCAACAGCATAGCTTATATCGGGACGAGTACACAACATAGTGTACATCAAACTACCAATAGCACTGGCATATGGTTTCTTCTTCATTTCGGCTATTTCCTCAGGAGTCTTGGGATACATACTTTTGCTCAAGACAGTACCTTTCGCAATAGGCGTCTGTTCAATGTTGCAATCTGACATATTGAAGTGTTGTAGCATCTTAGTGATATAAGCTTCTTGAGACAAACCCAAAAGCCTCTTTGATCGGTCTCTAACGATCTTCACTCCTAAGATGTACTCTGCTTCTCCCATATCTATTATGTCAAATTGTGATGAAAGCCAACTTTTGACTTCTATCACACACTTTATGTCACTTCCAGCTATTAGCATATCATCAACATATAATGATAAAATGACAAGCTTTCCTTTTTCCTTCCTTAGGTAAACACAATGATCCTCATTGATCATTTCGAAACCATAAGATAATATTACTTCATTAAATCTTATGTTCCATTGTCTTGACGCTTGCTTTAGCCCATATATAGATTTCCGAAGTCTACATACTCTTTTCTCTTGGCCTTCAGCAACATAACCTTCTGGTTGTACCATATAGATTTCTTCGTCAAGATTACCATTAAGGAAAGCCGTTTTTACATCCATCTGATGTAATTCCATGTCATAGTGTGCTACTATAGCTAGGATGACACGTATTGACACAAACTTTACAACTGGGGAGAATGTCTCTTCAAAGTCAATACCCTCCATTTAGAATGAACAGTGTTTCTTACGAAGCACTGGAAAGAAAAAAAAACCATCAACTGAATCGATTCAAGTATCCTTGAATCGATTCATGCGAAAAAAAGGCATAAACAGTACTTTTGATCAAGCACTGTAACAAAAAACGTGAAGAGAAAAAAATAAATTAAAATTATGCATGCATTTTTTTCTCTTCACGTTTTTTGTTACAGTGCTTGATCAAAAGTACTGTTTATGCCTTTTTTTCACCTGAATCGATTCAGTTGATGGTTTTTTTTTCTTTCCAGTGCTTCGTAAGAAACACTGTTCATTCTATTTTTTCTTCTCTTCAATCGATTCTTCAATCGATTGAAGTAGTTTCTTCTTCTCACTGTGCTTCGTAAAAAGCACTGTTCTTCCCGCGATTTTGAATCGATTGAAAGACCATTTCAATCGATTCAATCTAATTGAATCGATTGGTTAATCGATTCAATTGATGAACAGTATCGTCTTCTTCGCAACAGAAGAAGAAAATGCGAGCTTTTTCGCGTCGATTTCCATGCTTTCAAAACTATACATGCTCTGATACCATTGTTGGTAGTTTTGAGAGCATGAAAACTAAAACAAAGCAATTAAATAAAGCGGTAACTACTCACTTGGATCTCCCGAAGAACCGCAACCGAAGACGCCGAAGTGCTGTTGAGGACACCGGTGGTCGACGAAGAGGTTGCTGCTGTCGGAAGCACGATCACGGAGCAATCGGAAAGCGCTTCAAATTTCACAAGCCAAATCCCAGCCGAATACTCTCCCTTTGCTCTCACATGATCTCTCGGTGCTCCCTGATCACCTCGCCAAAAGCTCTCCTTCTCTCGATCTGCACTTGGACGCTTCTTATAAGAAGACTAAGGAAGACGAAGGGGAAAGGACGCCCCTTCGTCTCCTTGGCGTTTACAGTAAACTGCCGTTTGCGGCAGCGAAAGGGACGAACCCTTTCATCTGCCGAGTATAACGCCCAACATCTCCCACTCATCCAAGTCAATCCATATGGTCACATATACCATGTCAGTCACATAGACTACAAGGTGATCAACATCTCCCTCTGATCCTTCAGGATCCATCTCTAGAACAGTGCTTTTTGAAGGATCAGAGGAGGATCCTCAGGAGTGTGTAGAAGATCCAGAGATGGATCTGATGGATACATCTGAGGCTGATCCACCTATCATAGAATCTGGGATAAACGGGATGCAATTACCCACTGCTCTAGCATTTATCCTAGTGGGAGTAGTGCTAGCTTATCTAGTTTATTAGTGTTCTGTTACTGTCGTTATGTACGAACAGTGTAAGCTCATCTAGTTTTTGAGTCATGTAATAATTTCTGTTGTTTTGTACGAACAGAATTATATAATAAAAGTTAAGTTATATGTTAACTAACTTGGAAATGATTAGTTCATTTCATGATATGATTAGTTCATATAAATATGATTCGTTCATATAAAATGATTTTTTCATTAGTTGGGATATGTGTAATATAATTGATCAGTGTTGATTAGATTAGAACATACAAATGATGAGTGGAAACAATGTTATCACTTGATTTTGTAAACTAACTCTAATTTACACTAAGTCAATAAATAGTTGCACATATATGAATTACACTGAAATAATAAATAATTTGTTTATTTATGTAGATCATGGCAACTAAAAACATCATAGCTGAACTCAATAAGGGTGAAAAATTATATGGGGATAACTACAAAATCTGGCACCTCAAGATACAATATGTTCTTGAGGAACAAGAAGTTCTGGAGGCTGTAAACCAAATCATGGAGGAACCGGTTGAGGGTTCCACAGCACAGCACAGACGTGACCTTGATGCCTATAAGGCATGGAAAAGGAAGGACTCCATTGCTAAGGGCATATTAATTAGTTCAATGGTAGATGACCTAGTATTTGAGTATGAGTCATTACCATCGGCTCATGCTGTCTGGGTAGCCCTTAGAGAGAAGTACAGTGGAGTCAGTCTGAGTAAGCTCCGTCAGCTGACTATCAAGTTTGATAGTTGTAAGAAGTGCTCGAATGTTACCATGGCCCAACATCTCAGGGAGATGGGTAACATGATTCGAGAGCTGAAGACTGCATGTTATACGTTGACCGATGAACAACAGGTTCAAGCAGTTATCCGTTCCCTTCCTGATTCTTGGGAAACGATGAAACAGAACCTGACCCATAGTGAGAATATCAAGACTTTCACTGATGTCTCACGCCATGTGGAACTTGAGGCGGAGAGGATTGAATCCGCAAGGATTTCGGGTCAAGCTTTTGTACCTGAAGGTTCTGGTTCCAAGAATAAGAACAAGTGGTTCAAGAAAGGAAAGGGGAAAGGAAAGGAGGTTAATGCTGTTGTTGCGAAAAACCAAATCAAGAAGAAAGGAAAGAAATATGGACAAAAACCTAGGAGCAAGTTGACCTGCTTCAACTGTGGCAAGAAGGGCCATTTTGCTCGGGATTGTACTGAGCCTAAAAAGGTAAATCCATTTTTATCTTCTTTCCACGAGCAATATGTTGCAAGTACAGTGTTGTTAGCTGATTCGTATCCTTTGTGGATTGTAGATTCAGGAGCAACGAACCACGTAGCTCGTGATCGAGCTACATATGTGGAGTACCGTCGGGTACCAGCTGGCAACAAATGGATATATGTAGGAAACAATGCAAGAATAGAAGTCAAAGGAATTGGCACTTGCAAGCTCAACCTACGTGGTGGAGGCACCTTGTTTCTACATGATGTCCTGTACGCTCCTGAGATTCGACGGAATCTGGTTTCCGTTATTTGTCTTCTTGATTTAGGTTACAATGTAAATTTTTATAGCCGTTGTGTGGAACTTCGAATTAACTCTGTGTTAATTGGATATGATTATGTAACAAATGGTTTTATGGTTCTTGATGTAGAATCAAATAATAATAGTTATTTTTCAAACATTGCTCTTACTAGTAATGCTGATGTTAATGATGAAATTTGGCATGCTAGATTGGGACATATAGGACAAGAACGAATGAATAGATTAGCTAAGGAGGGCCTATTAGGCACTCATGCTAAGATTAACTTGTCTATATGTGAGCATTGTCTTGCTGGAAAGGCGACTATGAAACCATTTGGTAAGGCTATTAGGGCTGATTCACCATTGCAATTAATTCATTCGGATATTTGTGGTCCAATGAATGTGAAGGCTAGAAATGAGAGTTCTTATTTCATTACATTTATTGATGACTTCACACGTTTTGGTCATGTGTATTTGATTTCTCACAAATCTGAAGCATTGGATTGCTTTATTCGTTACTTGAACGAAGTTGAGAATCAATTGGAACGTAAGGTTAAAACCTTGCGCACTGACCGTGGAGGAGAATATTTGTCTGATCAGTTCAAGACAATGTGTAATGAGAAAGGGATTATTAGACAGCTAACTATCCCTGGAACTCCACAGCAAAATGGGGTTGCTGAAAGAAGAAATATGACTCTTCTTGAAATGGTTAGGTCTATGATGGCGCAAGTTAATTTGCCAATCTCCTATTGGGGAGATGCATTGCTAGTAGCGACCTATATACTTAACAAAGTGCCTTCAAAGTCAGTTCCATCTACCCCACATGAACGTTGGACAGGCAGAAAACCGGATTTGAGTAATCTGAGACCTTGGGGGTCAGCTGCCTACGTTCATGATAAGACTCACGAATATGGAAAACTAGGACCCAGAGGTAAGAAGTGTATCTTTATAAGGTACTCTGAGACCTCTAAAGGTTATGTTTTTATTGGTGAGCGACAAGATGGAACCATCTCTGAAATTGAGTCAAGAGATGTTACTTTTCTAGAAACTGAGTTCCTAACACGAGGTGAAGTTGATAAGATAATTCCTCTATATGAGATAGAGGAGGAGGATAATGTTCCTTTATCAACAAATCAGGAGATGCCTGAATCTAGTCAACCGATTGGGAGTAATTTGTCACTGAATGAGTCAGTTTCTCAACAGTCTAACCTTCGAAGAAGTAGTCGTCAGATTATTCCACGAAGAAGGTTTGATATTGAGAATGAGGCATTAATGGTTCTCCCAGTTGACGATGAGGAACCTCGAACAGTTGAGGAAGCTATGAGCAGCTCAGTTAGAAAAGAATGGAAAGTTGCAATGGATGAAGAAATGGAGTCAATGAGAAAGAATCATGTTTGGGATTTAGTCGATCTTCCTCCGGGCCGAAGGGCTATTGGGAATAAGTGGATTCTCAAAGTAAAGAGGAAAGCAGATGGATCGATTAATCGATACAAAGCTCGATTAGTTGCAAAAGGATATACCCAAATGGAGGGTATTGACTTTGAAGAGACATTCTCCCCAGTTATAAAGTTTGTGTCAATACGTGTCATCCTAGCTATAGTAGCACACTATGACATGGAATTACATCAGATGGATATAAAAACGGCTTTCCTTAATGGTAATCTTGACGAAGAAATCTATATGGTACAACCAGAAGGTTATGTTGCTGAAGGCCAAGAGAAAAGAGTATGTAGACTTCGGAAGTCTATATATGGGCTAAAGCAAGCGTCAAGACAATGGAACATAAGATTTAATGAAGTAATATTATCTTATGGTTTCGAAATGATCAATGAGGATCATTGTGTTTACCTAAGAAAGGAAAAAGGAAAGCTTGTCATTTTATCATTATATGTTGATGATATGCTAATAGCTGGAAGTGACATAAAGTGTGTGATAGAAGTCAAAAGTTGGCTTTCATCACAATTTGACATAATAGATATGGGAGAAGCAGAGTACATCTTAGGAGTGAAGATCGTTAGAGACCGATCAAAGAGGCTTTTGGGTTTGTCTCAAGAAGCTTATATCACTAAGATGCTACAACACTTCAATATGTCAGATTGCAACATTGAACAGACGCCTATTGCGAAAGGTACTATCTTGAGCAAAAGTATGTATCCCAAGACTCCTGAGGAAATAGCCGAAATGAAGAAGAAACCATATGCCAGTGCTATTGGTAGTTTGATGTACACTATGTTGTGTACTCGTCCCGATATAAGCTATGCTGTTGGCTTAGTTAGTCGTTTCCAGTCAAACCCAGGATCGAGACACTGGAAAGCGGTGAAGAGGATATTCAGATATCTTAAAGGAACAGCTGATTATTACCTCTGTTTCCAAGGATCAGATATGAGCCTAAGTGGCTACTCAGATGCAGAATAGAAAATCCACATCTGGCTATGTCTTCTTGCTGAATGATGGCGCCATCTCATGGAACAGCAAGAAGCAGGCTTGTGTAGCCTTGTCGACAATGGAAGCTGAGTATGTGGCTTGTGCAGCGGCTGTGCAAGAGGCTGTCTGGCTAAGAAGGTTCCTGAAGCATCTGAGGATTGCTGAGGATAGTGGGAGTCCTGTTACTGTGTACTGTGACAGTCAAGCTGCGATAGCATTTTCCAAGGATCCCAAATATCACAGCAAAGGCAAGCATATAGAAATTAAGTATAATTTTGTAAGGGATATTGTTGACAAGAAAAAGATTATTCTTGAGTACATCCCTACACGGAATATGCTTGCTGATCCTTTTACTAAGTCATTGACTAAAGAGTCATTTCATGGTCATATGAAGTCTTTGGGACTTCGGAGAATGTAACAATTGTAAAGACATTTTGATAAATAAAAAAAATTCTTGAGAGCATGAAAACTTAAACGAAGTAATTAAAATAATAATGCAGAAACCATAAACACTCACATTGATCTCCTGAAGAACCGCAACCGAAGACGCCGGTCGATGAAGTCACCGATGAACCGCCGGAGACGTCGCTGCTGCTGTCGCCGAGAAGATCACCACACGGAACCTTCTCGAACTCTTCCACAAACCAAATCCCGTCCCTACGGATGTTCTCCCTTTGCTCACACGATCACATCCACTGCTCTTCTGCACACCTCTGATCGTCAGAAGCTATCCTCTGCTCACCTCGAACGCACACCATCTTCAGATTGCCTTGGACGCCACCATTTATATCAAGCAAGACATCGGTTACCAACCGATGCCTTGATGACAGCTTTAAATGGAGGAAGATGAAGGATCGGCCCCCCTTCATCTTCCCGACGTTGCAACTGATGCAACGTCTAACAGTCAGAGTAAGTGACAAATGGAGGGCTACGTACAGATTAAAAAGAGAACCGGTAAAGAGATCTAGGAATTAAGAAGGTCCTTGTGTGTTGTCACAGAGCGAGGGGGAAAGAGGAGCTAGGATACAAAGAGCTGAACTGAGAATTCATGTCATTTCAGGGCTAAGGATTAGATAGATTGTGTTACTATAGAAGATAATATTTTTCATGTTTTAAATATAACTTATTAATTATTCGATATGTTATGCTTATTAAGTTCGGGGAAGGTAAACAAAGACAGTAGCACTCCGGTTGTTCGTTGTTGTGAAGATGGATCACAAGAGATTTTACTGGAACTGTCTAAAGTGTGTCATCAAATCCGCTACGATTTGATTTTCGAAAAAAAAAAATGAACTATGTTGTTATGATTCCTTTGATACGACTGTGTATTTTATGGGATATGCGATCTGGTAACTATAAATTATGTTCTACGTTATTTTTCAATTTTTTGATTCCTCTTTTGCAATAACTAGAGATTTAGAGGTGGTCTTGCAATTAAATTCTAGAAAATAATTATGAGTTCTACATTTTGAAAAAAAATAATAAATCATAACAAACACTCTAAATCATCCGTCCTTCTACCATTTCATTACGGACTAGAATCTCTAAAGATAATATATTATACTTGATTACGATTCCATGAAAATCATAAATCCTAAACATATTAACCCAAATTTAAAATTTTTAATATATATATATATTTATTTATTTTTTAATGGACTCGTGGGTTGGCTCGCCTAACCCATACTTGTCATGGGTTGAGTTAGATTAGAGATTTCCTAATCTGTCAAGATGACGAGTCGGTCCACCCAGCCTCACCCCACTAAATGGCCAGCTCACCATGAGCCAACCCCCCACAAGCCAACCTGCCCTACTATGTGTTGGCCCGTTTGACAATTCTAATTATAATGCGGAGGATTAGTGAAATTTTTTATGCGTTGCGTTTAACCAAAAATATTCAAAGAAGATGTAAGACCTCATGGAGTCATAATAGGTTGCTTTCTGTTTATAGAATTAACATATGGTTTTTCGATGTTTTATAATACATCAAGGCCTGATTAAGTTTGATTAGAGGTTGATTTAAACATAATTTGATATTTGAAAATAAGAAGTTTAGTTAGGTCAAGATTGATCGGATCACTAACAGAGTGAAGTTTAATCAGGTCAAGGTTAACTAGATTATTAATAAAGGGAAGACTTGGTAGGTTAGTGAAAAGTGAATGTTAGACAAAAATTTAGTCATGTAAAAGTTGACTGAATGATTAGCAAGGGAAAGACCTAGTAGGTTAGTGAGAACCGGATGTCAGACAAAAGTCCAGACAGGCCAAGGTGACTAGATGTTTGATAGGAATGAGTAGTCTACTAAGGGACTAGTAAGTCCAAGCAAATCAAAATGACCAAATATTTGGTAAAAAACAAATCCTAAGGAGGTGAACCTTAGGTAGTAAAGTTTTGGAGGAAGTTCAAACATGAAGCATAGTAGGTCGAGTAGACTAACAGGAATGTGACTTGATCCTAAGTGAGTGACCCTTAGGTGATAAAGTTTTAGAGGAGTGACCTCTAAGTAAAAGGTAAGGCTAATATATCATATAAACTTATAGGATTAAACTAGGTTGCTTGTTTATATATGTATATTTATCTTGCAAGAACCTAGAGCTAGAAGCAAGACTGGGGGAGAAGATAAATGCAAACGAGAGGCAACCACCCGGATTGGATGGATCCGGGTGACCTAAGTGGGTCTAGGCGCTAGAACCAAGATCTGATCAAGTCGGATAAGGCATGGCTGAACTGGATAGGATGAGGCTGACATCTAGGTTCCTTGGGCATGTCTAGGTGCTTGAAGAGACTCTATAAAGAATCTTACGAATAGGGCCTTAAGAAACAATGCTCTACTACTCTTCAACTTTGTACTCAAAGAAAAACTAATGAGACGTTGCTTGTGACCGGGGAGGATCTAGGAGGGATGCACTGCTCTTAGGACTTTTGGACTGCGGCTATGAGTTTGTTGCATTAAACATTGTTGTTATCATTTTTTTTATTTATATTGTGCTCGATCAAATTGTAAGCAGTTTCTCTGCTTACAGAAATGTTCCAGAAAGGAGAAAAATTAATGGACGGGTACCTCCTGTTAGCCTTGGACGTACTGACCTTGTGGAGTTAGAAACCAAGTAAATCATTAGTGTTCTTTCTGTCTTTAAGTTATTTTATTATATTTCGCTGCGACTAACCCTGATAGAAAAGAACGAATGACGAAACGTGAGCAAACGAAAAATCGATATTCACCTCCTTTCTATTGATCGCACCGATCCCACATTTTCTTCACCATTGAATAGGTTGGTTTCTTCCTAAGGAGGGACGAAGTCTTTTAGTGACAGATGTTGGTGCTGACTGCTGACAAGAAGTCTGAGTAGGTTGCTTTCTTCAATATCTCAAGAAAATGTAGCTTGACACACTTTAGAATGTTAACTAGGATTTAGAACAATCAATGAATCATTAAGGGAGAAATCACTTTAGAAAGTTATGTATTCAATTGCCTTGTTATTTACATGGCGTTCTTGCTTGACGCACTTTAAAAGTAAAAACTCTTTGAATGTTCCATAAGTTAGGCTTTTAGGCTTGGTTGATTATTTTTGTTTAGTTTATAATTTTGTCTTCAAATGACTTAATAAGTTAAGTTCGAGTTTACTTTCGAGTTTGAAAATATTATCGAGTTGAATTCGAACTTAACAATATTTAGTTCGTGAGCTCGTGAACATATTTGTTTAGAGGCTCACGAACATATTCGTTAAGAGGCTCACAAATTTATTCGTTAAGAGATAGATCATATAAATAATAAATATAATAATTTATTATTAATTATTATAATTAATTAGCTTAAATAAGCTCAAATAAAGCTGGAGTTATTTAATTTTATTATGAGTCATGCTCGAGCATAGAGATAACGAATCGAATGACTGTCGGTTTTTTATTATTTTATTTGTTATGGAGAAATATATTTAGAAAAATAAATGTGCTATTTGATAAATATAAATTTTTTTAGTGTCTCTTTAAATAACCATCCTAAATAATATAAATAACAATTCAATAAATATTACCGTTACATTATGTACTATTTAGTAGTTAATAACATTTGATTGATTCCAAGAGTTTTTTTCGGCCCGGTTCAGTCCAGAGGCCGTTTGCGGATGAACCGATCGAGTTGACCCGTTCCGGCCGGCTTGACACACCGTATTACAAATTCGGTAAGCTTACTGGAAGCAGTTCGATTAGTTCGGAGTCCAAACCCGATGCCTTAGATCCGCCGTCCAAGGTAAGATCCAACGGTCGATACAGGATAACTGAGAGACGGGTGGGTCCGGTAACCTTCCGGATCTCTATAAGAGAACTCACCGCATCGCGCAGTTTTCCTCCGTTTGGTTTCAAGCCCTCCGCTGGCATCTCTTCTCGCGCTCGCTTCCGCAATCCGCAGGAAGAGGAACATCGAGAATTCTCTCCTTGGTCCCTTCGTCGATCCGTGGATTCTTGCAAGAAGAGCGGAAATAAGGGATTTTTGTTAGAGTGTTCGGTTTTCTTCCGGCAGTTGTTTCATGGACGGATCAAAGGCGGTGCGGGATGAGGCTTTGATGAGTTCCCAGCTCAGGCGGACAAACTCTCCTCGAGAGGATAGGTGAGTTCTTTACTCTTATTCGTAATAGTTGGTTCGTGGATTGACTATCTATCGGGGATTTCTCTCTTTACATTAGTCGACTTTGTTCGTCGTTTGTTTGGATGCTCTTGCCGGTTTCAGAATATTGCTTGTGATAGTTTTCTCTATATGTTTCTGGAACTTTAAGATCCTTGTAGTATGGGAAAACTGGATACTGAGGAAAAAATGTTCTTTTCTTTGCTAGTAGGTTTATTTTCTCGCATTCTTTTTGTTCAGGAATTCTGTTCTGGTTTGATCATTCAGTATATGAATTTGCCGTTCTCACCGAAGGTGGAAGAGGAACAAAAAAAAATTGCTCCTGTATTTTACTTATTTCTTTCTATTTTTCCCTCCTTTCCTTTTGGTCGTTATTGCCTTTGACGAAGAAAGGGTACGATATGAACTTAGATCTTTTGAAATTCTTGCTATTCAGCGGATTTTGGTGTTTTTCTATAGGTCTGGGCAAAACCAGATGGCACCTGCACCAGCAGCATTTGGCACTACTTCCAAGCTCACGACCAATGATGCCCTAACCTATCTGAAGGCAGTGAAGGTTGTATTTCATGATGAAACAGAAACATATGATGAATTTCTTAAAGTCATGAAGGACTTCAAGAGCCTGAGGTCAGCACGATATCCTTCTAATTTTATTTTTATCTTAAATTGCCTAACTCATTGTTCTATTAACATATCTTTTGTTGTGAACTCCATGCAGGATTTGTACGAATGAAGTTATTATAAGGGTAAAGCAATTATTTAAAGGTCACTGGGATCTGATCATGGGGTTTAATACCTTCTTGCCCAAGGGCTATGAGATTAAGCTACCAGAAGAAAAGAAACCAAAGTATGATGAGGCAGTTGATTTAGTTCATAAAATCAAGGTATGCATGCCATAGAATAAATTCTAAAGTTGTTTTTTTTTTGCCCATGCCTTATGCATCTCTTCCATTGCAGGATCGTTTTGAGAATGATGAATATGTTTACAAGTCATTCATAGATATCCTGAATATGTATAGAAGGGGAAATAAGCAAATTCATGAGGTCTATGAAGAGGTATTCCTTCTCCCTGTTAATGTTGTATTTTGTCAGTGGCCATGTGTTATGTGAAAATCTATACTGTTTTTGACCAGGTAACAACCCTCTTTAAAAACCATCAAGATTTACTCAAAGAATTCACACACTTTTTACCTGTTGCCCCTGCAATATCTCCTTCACATCATGGATATGCAAATCGAGAATTTGCATGTCAAGATGAAATGAAGCCTGCAGCAAGACATTTCCATGAAAAAAAGGTTTATATCTTGTCATCGTAAATTTCCTATTGAACCTGAAATGCAGATAATTCTATTGATTCACCTTTTGGTTCAGTGAGGAACAATGTATTCATCCCTGTAGCCTTTTATTTTGTTTTGTTGCTCTTTTTCCCTATGTGAATTCAGATGTGTTTCTAAGAGGAGTCAGTATTAGATTAGATTTGTAAATACCATTTTCTATATTAAATTAACCTTGCCTTGTTTTCTAGCTGGAGAGAGCTTATAGGCCACATACTGAGTGCAACTCTAGCATTGACTGTCCTGATATAGAACATGATAGAAAGAGAAGGCGTTCAGAGACAGAAAGAATTACAAGCGTAGTTACTGACAAGAAAGATCATGAACGAGATAAGGACTTGGAGCATGGAGATTTAGATAAAGCACATCATACCTATAAATCTTCATCTCAAAAGCCTGATTACCCTATTCCTGGGAAGATGCAGAGAGGAGCTGATGGCACTGAGAACATTGGCATATGTAACATTCTATTTTCAGCATCTGTTGATAAAATTGCTTTGAAGAATAAGTCTTTTATCCACTGTCATTTGATTCAGATATTTGTTTGGTTAATCTGCTTATGCTTGCATATCAAATTGTATTTTCTCCAAATGCAACATTTCTCCAATACTTTAGTCGATGGTGCTTAGAACATTGGCACATGTAGCAATACATCTGAATTCTGATGAGAACAGCTGTTTTGAAAAATAGGCACTTTTGTCATTTGCTGTTTGATTCCTATGTCTTGCATATTGAACTGTGTAGTTACCAAATGCTGCGTCGCTTTTATATTGTTATTTTTTCCGTCTTCACTATCATTGGATTGTGATTAACCCTGCTTCTTGCTTATGCTTTGTGCGTGCATATTGAATATGCTTGTAGGTTACTAAGGAGAGCAAATTTGCATTTCATTAACAACACAATTCAATGATGTCATACTGAATAAGATAAATTTATTCTCATTAAGCCCTTCCCCCCTTGTTTTATAAAATATAACTTATTACTCCCTTATGAAGAAAATGAGTTTTTTTAGTTATCTTGGGTTTGCTAGAGCATATATATTCTTAATGCTTTTGGGAGTCGTTTTGTTGAAACATATCCCCACATTTGAAGATAGGCTTCCGTTATCATTATTTTCAGTGGCTCTTCTAGTCATTACATTTTGGAAAAACATCAATATTTTTTGTAATGGTAAAGTAAAAAATTTCTTAATTAAGAAATTTATCTTTGGTAAGATTAACTATTGGAATGAAAAAAGAAGTGCTTATAAAAACACTTCTTTTCTTTCATTTCGAAATTATTATAAATATCAATTAACTCAACGTTTGGATTATTTGAGTTATCGTGTCATTAGTTTAGGGTTTACCTTTTTAACCATAGGAATTCTTTGTGGAGCAGTATGGGCTAATGAAGCATGGGGATCGTATTGGAGTTGGGACCCCAAGGAAACTTGGGCATTTATTACTTGGATCATATTCGCAATGGCTTTAGTTAGACTCAGTACCATGGAATTTTATTATGCTTGTTGCAATTTTTTGGTTAATTTTTTAGCTGGATGTCTTCTCATTCTATAATTAGATGTTAGTGTAGGACACAGTGGTGCATCTGCTGTATCTTTTTTGGCTCATGTTTGTTTCAACTTATCTGATAGGTGTATATACTCGGGAATTCAATTTCTGTGAGAAAGTGAAGGATAAGGTGCACCCTGACACCTACCAGGAATTTTTGAAATGCTTGGATATGTACAGCAAAGAGATAATAATGAGAACAGAGCTAAAGAATGTAGTAGGTTACTGATTCTTGAAGCAACCTTTTTATTAGAAATCCAACAATTTTCTTCTGCAATAACCTGTTGAAATGTGGTAATATCTTCCTCATATCTCCATCTTATATCTCTAAAAATGAAACATATCATACTTGCACCTAATAGCTAATATATTTTAAAAGTGTGAGACTTGATAAGAGTTACTGCAACTGTTATACTATTTTAACTTTAATGAATTCTTATTCTGTTAGTTATATGTTTGTTAGTTGTCAGAGACTCTTGACACTTGAAAAGCTATAGTTGTGATATCTTATGAAAGTTATGTTTTAGTTGTTACTTTAACAAATTCTTATTCTTTTAGTCGTATATTTGTCTGTTGTCTTCTCAATCAGAGCCTGTTGACACTTGGAAAGCTATAGTTGTGATATCTTCTGAAAGTTATGTTTTAGTTGTTGCTTTAACGAATTCTTATTCTGTTAGTCATATGTTTGTTAGTTGTCTTCTCAATCACAAGCTGTTGACACTGGGAAAGCTATAGTTGTGATATCTTCTGAAAGCTATGTTTTTATTGCAGGTAAATGATATCCTTGGAAAGTATCCAGAAATTATGGAAGGTTTCAATGAATTTTTGCTCAATTGTGAAGATATAGGTGAGCATATTTGTCTTCCTAGTGCCATATGCCCATCTACTTGTTATGCATCATATTTAGAAGTTCGTATAGGTTTGCTGAGTTTTCTATTTGAATCATTTTTCTGCAGATGGATTTCTGGAAGGCTTCTTCAACAAAAGTATGTCCAAAAAGCTTTTCTTATTCCTTACTAATGTTATCTGAAATTGATAAATTTGTTTTATTGGAGAAGAGAATATATATATTTATTAAACAAATTTAGGAGTTCAAAGTATATATATAATATTGATATTTGATTATGTTATTGCTTATTCTAACACTAGTTATCCGATGAAGGATACTTGGTTAAGCATGGTAAGATAGAGGATAGAGAAAGGGATCGAGAAGTGGTTAAATGGCATAAAGATCATGAATGGGAGAGGAACACTGCAAAGGAAAGAGTTGAGAAAGGCACCCTGAAGGCTACTTTTTTCTCTAACAAAGAAAAATATGACATGTGGAAACCAATTTCAGAGCTTGACCTCTCAAACTGTCAAAGTTGCACCCCAAGTTACCGCCTTCTTCCTAAAAATGTAATTTTTACCCAAAATGAGCATGTTTCATTACTTTTGCAGGTTGCGTCTAGCATGACTTCATTTTCATGATAAATATTTTTTTGTTTTTACTTGTCAGTATCCTATACCTTCAAGCCACAGAACTAGACTGGGAAAGTCTGTACTAAATGATGATTGGGTATTAGTGACTTCTGGAAGCGAGGATCGCTCCTTCAAGCACATGCTAAAGAACCAACATGAAGAAACTTTATTTGTTTGTGAAGATGATAGGTATTGTATAGATCCTTCGTATTTATCTCCCCCTCTTTTGCAGCCCAATATAGGTTGAAAACAACCTTTTCTTTCTAACTCTTATGCCGCTTTGTTAGTTCTATGTAGTTCTTGTTATTTGTGTTGTATTTCCTCTTATTGCCATCTCCGGACTTTAGTTATTGGGTCTTTCATTAATCTCCATTTTCTCCATGTGATTTCTGTAGATTTGAGATGGATCTCTTATTGGGATTGGTCAATGCAACAACTAAACGTGTGGAAAAATTAGTGGAAATGATGCAAGACCCAATGACATCGAAGAGTCCAATACACATTGAAGACCATCTTACTTGTACATGTGACAGTATTGTGGATATCATACCTTTTACAAAGTAGATTTCCCCCCTTCAAGTATGTATGTAGCTTTGACTAACTGCATTTTTTTCTTGTTTGAATTTCCCTGTTTTGCTCTCCTCCAATAGCTTCGCATTTGAGATGTGTTGAACGATTATATGGGGACCATGGTCTTGATGTTATGGATGTACTCCAGAAGAATGCTAATCTTGCATTGCCAGTTATATTAACCCGTTTGAAGCAAAAGCAAGAGGAGTGGTCCAGGTGTCATTCAGATTTCAATAGAGCTTGGGCTGAAATATATGCCAAGAATTTTCACAAATCACTTGATCATCGAAGTTTCTATTTCAAGCGACAAGATTCTAAGAACCTGAGAACAAAATGTAATTGTTAATTTCTACAACTTTTAGATACTACAGAAGTATTATTATTTTAAAAGAAGGGATTCTTGTAGCTTGTGGAAGTTATAAGATATATTTTAGGCAATACCTTTCATTCTATTTTTTTACCCTATTTAATATATTTGTTCTGCTTCAACCAGCTTTGCTGTCTGAGATTAAAGAGATCAATAACAAGCTGAAAGAAAATGATGTTCTCCTTGCAGTAGCTGCCCACAATAGGCACCCAATCATTCCCAATATGGAATTTGAGTATGGAGATGTGGGTATCCATGAGGATTTATATCAGATGATAAAATATTCTAGTAGAGAAGTTTGCACATCTTCAGATCAATTTGACAAAGTCATGAAATTATGGAACAATTTTTTGGAGCCTCTCTTGGGTGTTCCAAATCGAAGTGTTGTAGATGATTATCAACATGTGAGATGTGAGAGTCATGCTGTCTATGGAACTCCTTGTCAAACCAAGCTAAGTCATGGTGCTGAGAGCATTCTACATGACCAAGCAGGTTCGTGCAGGACTGGGTTTACAAATGGGAATGCAACCGCTAAAAATTGTTTCCACCATGCAGAACAAGTCACTCACTGTGTTAAAAATTATTTTGATAGTCCACTTCAAGGAAGAGTTCGGGGTAGTTATCATATGTTTGATGAAGTTGCCCGAGCAGCTGTGCAAAATGTACCTACAGAACATGTGCCAAATGGTAACAATGATGCAAGTAGAGCTGAAGAAGCTCATGCTAAAACAAGCCCAGAGAACACATCAGGTATGAGTTCTGTTGCAGCTTTTTTAGAAATATAAAAACATAGAATTTGATTACAATTGTTTGTTGACCGTTTATTATCATATGCTATTTTTCTTTATGAAGGAACTAATGGTGTATCCATAAGAACTGTCCATTTTGTCAAAGAGACAATAGTTGAACCTCAAGCATCCAGTGAAACTTTACCGTGTACAAAGGTACTAATTATACCTTTATCACTCTTGTTTCTGCTTAGATTACTGCTTATGAGTGACAATTGGGGTGAAATTTAAACACTATCAAAAGGGGCTCATGTTTTGTCAAGGCCATGCTAGATTTGTGCATCATTCTGGCTTGGCATATATTGTTCTTAGCTGCTGTGTTGTAAAATTAGATAGGCTTTTTTTCCCTACATTAAATAGGATGGAAGATTTTAGCAACATAGCTAAATGAGCTTTGATACAATATGATCCCAACTCTTTTGTGATGCGTTATTTGTGTTTTATATTGCCTTATTTTTGGATTACGGTTCATAAGGGTCATCAATATTTGTCCTGATAGATGCATTTCGAAGCTATGATATTTGTATCATTTTTTGGTCTTCAAAAGTCTGATTTTGCGGCCATTTGAATGTTAGAACACTAATACTGTCTAAATCTGTCATTATATCTTTGCTCTGGACTTCTAAGAGAACTCTATTTGGACTTCTTCTAGCCCTATCTAGCAGAGGCTACCTAGTTGGTTGTTTAATTAGCTCTTTGCTTGTTGACAAGTTTTAAATTGCTTTTAAACTTCTCTCTCTATTTATTTGTTGCCATTTTGTTTAACTACATTTTCTCTCATGAGGAGCAACACTGTTATCTGCAAGTCGTCAACAATTCATGCTAATTTTGCATTTATCTGAATTAGTTTTAACTTGATTCCTCATCATTTTGCTTGGTTCAGTTATCCATCTAGCAACTAACAAATCTGTTTACAAAAAAGGCATACGGAGAGTAGTTTTCTTGTTCTGTATAAAGAACCTATAGGAAGTTGGCTATGCCTGGCTTAAAATTATGAATTGAGTTCTTTAATTAAATTCATCATGTAACGAAAATGAAAATTTAAATTATACTATGTCCTTGTTCATGGCCTTGTTAAAATGCAAGTGTTGTTTATCCTTGCAAGATAACATTTCATCTAAACTTGCCCTGTGTATTTCATTTTCTACCTAGAATTCAGAAAAGCCATTTCATCTAAAATAGAATTTTGTTCCTTTCACTAGGTTGGACATTCTGGAAGGTTGATTGCATCAGATAATGATGGAATTTCTGAATATATCAGACCTAGTGAAGGTCCTGCTTCCATTAATAATTCCAAGATTGAAAGAGAAGAAGGTGAATTGTCACCGTCTAGAGATTTTGAAGAGGACAATGCTTATAATGCCAAAGCTAATGATGAGGATGTAGGAAGTGCTCCACGGTCTAATGAGATCAGTGAAAATGCATCAGAGTCTGGTGAAGATGTTTCCATCAGTGAATCTGGCAACGTCATGGAATGCTCCCATGAAGATCATGAGGAAGAGGATGATGCAGAACATGACAATCAAGATGTAAAGGATGAAAGTGAGGGTGAGGCTGAAGGAGTGACCAAGGCCCATGATGCTGGAGGAGAAATTACAGCAATACTTGATTCAGAAAAATTTCTCAACACAGCAAAACCTCTTGCAAGGCATGTGCCTGCAACATTGCATGACAAGCATGATAAATCTTCCCAGATATTTTATGGGAATGATTCATTCTATGTGTTACTCCGGCTTCATCAGGTCAGCCAAATTTCAGTTGATTTTTATGGCCCATTTTTGCAACAATAGACAATAGATGTTGTATCTTTACCGCAGATATTGTATGAAAGGATGCTCTCTGCCAAGATAAACTCATCAGCTGCTCAAAATAAATGGAGTTCTAAAGATACAAAGTCTCCTGATCTATATGCCAAGTATTATCGCATGACAACCATGAACCATCTTTTCAGTTTTCTAGTTTCCTATGCATAAAGGTTAATTCTAAATTCATGATTGCAGATTTTTGAGCATTCTATACGATCTGCTTGATGGTTCTGCTGACAATACCAAGTTTGAAGATGATTGCCGTGCTATCATAGGAACTCAGTCTTATGTGCTTTTTACATTGGACAAGCTAATCTATAAAGTCGTTAAACAGGTTTCTCTTTTTGCAGATTATACTCAACAATTATCAAAGTAATGTGCACGCTTATTTTTAATAATATGCATATCAATTGTTTTCAGCTTCAAGCAGTAGCCTCGGATGAGATGAGCAATAAGCTTCTCCACCTCTATTTGTATGAAAACTCACGCCAAACAGGAAGGTCTTTTGATATAGTTTATCATGAAAATGCTCGGGCACTACTCCATGATGAGAACTTATACAGATTTGAATGCGTGAGTTGATATATCTTTTCCTTCATTATAAGCACTTGCAAAAGACTGCTGCATGAATTTTAATATCGATTCTCAATCAATTATTTCTCTGTTCAGTTTTCACAACCTTTAGATGTGACAAGACTATCAATCCAGCTCATGGACTATACACACGAAAACCCTGGAGTGGCTGCTGTCTCAACTGATTTCTCCTTTTCTTCTTCCCTGTACAGTGATTTTCTCTCAAGTGCTTCAATTAGGAAAGGATCATTGAAGGGTGTCTTCCTGAAAAGGTAAATATTATCGATACATCATGTGTTCTAGCTATCACCAATTTTTTGATTCCATAGTGTTCTGCAGGAACAAGCGTAAATATAACAGCACTGATGAGAATTCCACTACTTGCAAGGCCATGAAGGGGATTCAAATGTTCAATGGTTTGGAGTGCCAAATATCTTGTAGTTCATCAAAGGTACTTCATTGGAGTTACTCTAAGCTTCAAGTTTAGCCTCTACATGCTAATAAAGCATTGTTGCTTTTCTTCAGACACGGTATGTCGTAGATACTGAAGATTCCTTATTCCAAATGACAAAGAAGAGAAGACATCCAAGTGGAGATACCTTAGTTAATAACCAAGCACACTCCGGACAAGTACACAATGCTAAAATACAGCGATTTCATAGTTTCATTTCCGGTTTCTTGTCCAGATCCTAGTGCAATGGTACTAGCGTAAGATTTTCCTTGCAAGGCTAAATAATATTCCTTAACATACTTTTCCTTTCAATTTCTTTAGTGTCCCATTGCACCAGTCAACACAATGATTTCTCTGGACGGATCTTTAGAATATGGCTTAAATTTGAGCTACACATCTGTACAAAGAATAAGCTGCTCTCATCTTTCGCAGGTGTAGTCTCTGACAGATGAACCTGATACGAGAATAACCTTGATGAATCTGCTTTGTTAGGCCACTTTTGCGTCGTCATTGCCATCTCTCGCCTACACATTTCCAAATACTACATGGATGGATGTCTGGTATTTGCGCCGCCATCACTCAAACACTGTTCTAGTGTTTTTTTCCCCATTGCATATTTGTAAATAGGCAAATCTCTCATTTTGTATTAGATTTTTACTACTTCGCCGGAGCAAACATTTAAACTTCAGATGTAATATGCTTATTCTTATAACAAGTGGGCTTCACTGTTGATCATCAAGTTGTTTTATGTTAACTTATTACGAGTTTAAGTCATTGCCACTTATAAAGGAACGTACGTATATTTTCGGGGAAATTTTTTTTTCATGACGGTTGATTATAAGTTGATCTTGTGATTTGCTACGATATTATGAAACTTATAAGGCCTTACATGACTATCCATTCCTCTGTCATCAATTAATATCACTTTTATTCAATAATAAATCTTTTTTTTTTGTTTTCTCAATAAAATGTCTCATATATTCGACATCCCCAATTAATCCAGCACCTTTAGTCATCGCAAATAAAGCTTAAACCTCTATTTAAATAGCCAAGGATGGATCTTTGTCTTAGAATAACTTTGTGTGCACCTCATGAGTTCTAAGTGCAAAATATTTGATCAGGCGAAAATTTTTGATCAGTTTAACTTGTTAAGCAAAATATAAAACCTTATAGAATTCCAACCAAACTCTGATATTATTGAAATTATATATAAATGATGGATTTGCTATAAATTCAATAAAAGAAATTTAGTTTAGTTCATTTATTCACGGGAGCAAGTGATATCGCTCATCTTATATTGTCCAATATCAACAGTTTCTGATAAAATACAGATAGGCTAGGATTAATTTATATATATTTATTATAGCAAAAGTTGATTATGCTTATCCTATACATTCCTCATAGTCCCTCTCTAAATTATAATATAAATCACGAGGTCATTTATAATCAACTATTAAATGACTATATTAGTTCATTTATTTTTGATGAATCAGATAACATTAAATTTAAGATGTCCAATCCTACCTTAAAAATTTTTTCATAGGTTGTCAGAATAAATTAGAAAATACTTATAATGGAAAAGCTAGAAGCCCGATATCTAATGATGGTAAAAAAGATACTAATAAATATAGTTCATTTATTCATGAACTTGTTCTTATAAATTGTTAAGCTTATTTAATTACTTTATGAAGTTTTTTTTTTAAAAAATAATATTTTTAATATTTGGAGTTATAAATTTTTTAGATTATTCATTCATTTTGCCTTTAAAATTTAAAAATATATTTAATTTTTAAAATAAATATATATAAACTTGGGAGTTTTGGTGTAACAGGAAAGTTGTTATCATATATGATAAAAAATTAGGGGTTCAAATACTGATTTTTTTTTTGTTTTTTAAACTTCATCAACAAATATGTATATAACTTAACTAATATTAATTGTATAGAGGTTTATTCCTTAATTAGTAAGATCATTAATTTATTTATTTTCTTCAAAACATAAAATTAACATTTCAAAAATGTTAAGATAGTGCTGAAATTTCAAATTGTAATTATAGCTTTAATTATCATTATCAACATATATTAAAGTTGGTCTTAAAATTTTATCGTAGATCTAAATTAAAAATAATTAAATTCATAAATGTATTTTTAAAAAGATAAAAAAAAATATTTAGATTTTTTGTGTGTGTGCCTAATATGTAATTTCGATATAAATTTGTTAAAAAATGCTTTTAATATGTATATATATCAAAATCATATGTATATCTATATATAAAATATTTTCCTATTATTTTTTGACTAATAAGAAAGCTGCTTCTTAATTTGCCTATATAAACAACGCTAGAACATTTGGGCGAGAAACAGGAAGAGGAAAGCGGACGAGGGTTCGGTTTTGTGACCTCCTCCTTCTTCCAAATCCAATCTCCATCTCTCTCTCGCTTGCTCGCTCTCTCGAACTCTTTCCGGCGTCGGCGATGGCAGCGGAGGCCTCCAGATCGGGGGCGTCGGCGGACTCCTACATCGGGAGCCTCATAAGCTTGACCTCCAAGAGCGAGATCAGATACGAGGGCATCCTCTACAGCATCAACACCGAGGAATCCAGCATAGGCTTGCGCAACGGTATAGTTTGCTTTATGCCCAATTCCTCGCGTCTTCGCTTTTCTCCACTCCCCTTCGCGCTGTTCCTCGTCAAAGGGAACACTTTTTCGAGCATTTTTGGCTGGATTTTGGGTTTCTTGTGTCCGAGGGATTGCCGCGTCACGAAATTTTATCTGGAGGAGGCTTCCAGTTTTCGTGATTTTATTATTTTATTTGGGATTTAGGTCATAATTCTGGGTTTTAGTTTTCTCTATATCCGTGACAATTTTCATGTGCAAGTGTGGTATCCGCGTAATACTTATGCACCTGTAAGCATGAAACTGCATTTTGTTTGGGTTGTTCATTATTTCGTTCTGCTGATTTCTTGTTATGTTTCATAAAAAAATTGTATCTAGCAAATGATATTTTTGTTTGAACTAACAAGATATGAACCATGTGATGCCTCTTACTGGTCATAAACAGAGGCTCTAGAAGTTCATATGAGAGTATCAGATGTTATGCATGGAATTTTTCCGTGACCTGAGCATTACACTATCCCAACAATTAAATGGATTGAAATTTTACCTTATTTTCACAAGGTGAAACAACTTCTCTTTGGTTCCATATCTATGCACATGGAGAGCGGTGATAACTGATGATTAGTTGGGTGAAAGGAACACTCCATATAAGTGCTTAGTTGTTTTGATCTGATGATTTCCTTTCCTTGTAAAAAGTGATGTAGTGTGCATAGTATAGTGAATTCATGGGCGGGTTAGCATTAATTGAAGAGAATATATTGAGATGATTGCATGACAAGTGCACATCAGGATATGCAAGTACACCTTTTAGTTCCATTGACAAGTGTAGGAGTAATCCATTGGTTAATAAGTTGGAGAGATCACCCACATTAAAGTTACTACTAAATTTTGTGGTGAGGATATTTGGCTAATATATGTTATGACTTTTGAACTTAAATTACTAGATACTCAGTAACAGCAAACTTGTGAGCCCATCCTCTCACCGGTTCCCATTATCAAACTTTTGGGCTTCTTTATTGTTGTCAATGCTATAGGCCTTCCAGTTTCATGTTCCATTATATTCTGTTGTGTACTTAACAATGTTTTTGTTGCTCTTTTGAGGAAGATTTAGTTCTGTAATTTTGCTAAACTATGGTTTTGCACCCTCCTATTTGAACTAGAGGAAATTATTATTCCTTTGACTTTTCCCTGTAGCTACATGGTTTGCAGTGATGTTTAGTGCATGGACTACTTTGCAGTGTTTGTTCTCTTCAACTTTTTTTTTATGGTTGCAGTACGCTCTTTTGGAACTGAAGGCCGAAAGCAGGATGGGCCACAAATTCCTCCTAGTGACAAGATATATGAGTACATACTGTTTCGTGGAACTGACATCAAGGTAAATGAGTGATGAAATGGCACATTTTCCCCTTCCATTGTTATACTGAACCTTATGAATTTTAATACATGATAAAGGCAATTAATTCATGGAGAACATCTTGGATTTAATGTACTTTATATATCAAAAGCAATGCCTTTCCAGCACATAAGCTCATTTTTTTTCACCAATTCAAATATTTCACTTTTAATCGGGATGATATTTAGGAAGAATCAGCCTCTTATGCCGTCCTTTGGTCTTCTTTTACATACATTGAATCCTAGGCAACTAAATATTCGAAGCAGAAGGTCTACTCCCTGAATATATTTAAAGTAATCAGCATTTTAGCATCTCTAAGAATGCATAAAATTACTTTGACCTTGCAAAAGGAAACTTTTAAGTTGTACTTTATTTTCTTAATGATACCATCAATTTTGCTCATTTGGTTTACATAGATAAAATTTGAATCTAGTTATAGTCTAGTTTAGTCTCATGGATTTAAATGTCTGACACGAAGGTTTCTACAATGGGATTGTCAAGTGTTGAATCAGTGTCCAAGCATGAGTATGAAGGTGGTAAATGTAGAGTTCAAGTATTAGAGTCAATGTTTACCCACCGAATAATAAAATATACATAGTGAGAATAAGACAACAAACATTGTAAGGATTATTGTTAGGCAAAGTGAGTCAATGGGGAAGCCAATTCACACTCAAAAACATTGTTGACGAACAATTTTGAATTTCCTCAGTGTCAGACACACTGTCATGTAACAGGAGTTTAGAATTCAAAATTTTCCTTTGAATACTTTACATATCATGAGTCCTTACATACTACATGTTTGATACATAAGGTGTCATGATGTTTGTGTAAGAATTATCAGCTCTGTAAATTTAATCAGTATATAAATAAACTTGATTACTTTTGGTCTCTTTTGTTTTATTATTTATTATATTTGAACCTCCCACTCATTTTGGAATCAAGTACAAAGAATTTGAACCTAGTGGTAGGTCAGTTGATATTAAAGATGGTTTTTAATAGATCAAAAGTAAACAATAAAATAGAAGAAGCATTAGGCATATGTAATATGTAACAAGCAAACTCAACTATCTTACTACAGTTATTTTCATTCTTTATGGGTAAGATTAGTAGATAGCTAATAAGCAATACATTAAAAACTATCGAGATCAAAGTGTAGGGTCACTAGGAGAGATAGACTAAGATGAGATAAACTCTGTTCAGAAAGTCTAGTACTTCTCATAGTTGAAAAAATAAATCAGAGTTAAAGATACACAAAGAATACATATAAAATATTATTAACCAAAAGAGATCTAAATTACTTAGGCATTATTAATGGCATGTCTTATGTGGTAATCAATGACTAAGCGGTGCAATAAAACCCATATGCCTACCCCCTAAAGATATAATCATGTAATGAAGCTCAGTTGCCCCTAGTTTGTTAGAATTGCTTATTCATGGTTTCCATGACAGTCCCATACAATGTATATTTATACAAAAAAGAATTATTAGAATCTTGAAAGGGTCACTCCATCCTTAAATGGAACCACTATATTTTTCGTTGAAAGGGTCACTCCGCCTTCATGGCTAGATTGCATATAAAATGTTAGATCATGCATAATAACACTCTCTCTTTCTATCCAGATATTATTTTTTGAAATGGAACCGCTATCGTTATCTTGACTTCAAGTTTTTACACAATGCTTTCTATAGGATTGTGCTTATTTTGGCATGATATGTTTTCTCTGTTGCTATGTTTTTGTTTTTCTTCTTTTTGCTTAATTTTGGATAACTTTGGATTCTTAAATTGTTTTTAGCCAGACATTTTTTATTGTCAAACATTTTGTGGTGTCAGTGTTTTCTGCAAGTATTACATGTATTCATGAAAATATTCTTTTGCAAGAACCATGTTATAATTTTGTTTTTTGACATAATGCTTTGCTTATTATTTGTTGTTGTCAATTATCAGATTACTAGAATCACGCTAAATAGAATATGTGAGGAAAAGGAGGGAAACACTCACAAAGTCAATTCCCCTCCTTTTTCTCATGTCTTCCATCTTAGTAATCAGACATTGAAGTACTTAGTGAACTCTTATGATGTGAAGTTTGCGTGCAATAAGTTTTTTTGAGACCATACAGCAGCAAGAATTTTTTTTTTGTAACTTTAATTCTTTTTTTTGTTTTTTCAAGATAATAATCAACTTAAGCTAAATGCAAATGTTAATCAACATAAGCTAAATGCAAATATTGTTAACTGTCAATCTACCTTTTTCTGCAGCTGTTTGATTTCTTCTGCTACTTGACGATTCCTTAACCTTATTTGAATGTGCTGGTTTTCTTTGTTCTCTAGATCTCTAGAATCACAAATAAGCACTTTTTCCTTTTTATTTGTTCACTGATGCAGTTAATGTAAAATGGTTGGACTTTTAACATTTCGATATTAACATCTTATGCATGCTCTACCTCATGTATTCTTAATGGTCAAATGCTTGATGCTCGTTTTAAATTTTTGCTGCTGCAGGACTTGCAAGTTAAGTCTTCTCCACCACCCGCTCAGTCAACTATCATAAACAATGATCCTGCTATAATTCAGGTAGGAAGATGATTTGCATATTCATAATTGTCGTCTTTAAAGTCTTCACTGATGGATATCTTAAAATTATTAACAGTCACATTATCCTCATCCTGCCTCTACCTCTACAAGTGTGCCTACTGTTGGCAGTGGAGGTGCAGCAGATGTTACTTCCCATTCGGCTCAGTTGGGACTTCCGGGCCCAACATATCAGGGCAGTTTACCCCCTTATCAGCCAGTTGGTGGCTTAGGGACTTGGGGTTCTTCACCCACCCCTCCGACTGCAAATGGCTCTGGGCTCGGAATGCCGCCAATGTATTGGCAAGGATATTATGCCCCATCTAGTGGGCTACCACAGCTTCCACAAACGGCATTGCTTCGACCACCACCAGGATTGCCTTTTCCTCATTCCATGCAGCACCCTTTTCAATATCCTGGAATAAATCCCTCTTTACCATCTGGAGCTCAGAGTTTGCCTGAGCTTCCTCCTCTGTTTCCACAAACCAATTTGAACTCAGTTCTGACATCTACTACATTGCCGTTGACATTGGATCCATCATCAGCAAGCTCGTTATCACCAGAAACATCATCCACTCTTCTGCAAACTAAAACTCCTGTTGCAACTATGGCTGTATCAACTCTTGGCATTAGTTTTCCTCTAGCCTCACCTTCGATTACTAATTTTGAGAAAGTTATACCTCCAACTACATCTGTTTTTACTGCCAACCCTATTGTTGGACATGGTTCTGCGATGCCATATTTATCTGTTTCACAGTCTGAATCTCCTGCTGCTGTTTCATCAAGTTCTAGTAAAGTTGAAAAACCAGTAGCCTTAGTGACTCCTGATAAGCTGTTGCCACCTAGCACCTCCATGCTTCCTTCTTCTCAGCCATCGCAAACAAGCAATAAAGATTTTGATGCTAGAATCGTTGACGAGAAAACTAAACCATTACTTCCTGAACCAACACTTGGTGCACCAACAGAAACCAAGGAGCCAATACTGCCACTGCCAAAATCCAACGTGCAAAAGGTATGCTAGTGTTTTGTATTTAGTTGCACAGATTTAATGTATAGTGGATTGTTTCGCTGATCCAGCTATCATTCTTGATTTGTAAAAATTATGAGAATCTATATTCAACTGTGTATGCTTTTCCAATTTTGTTTGTGGAACTCACACAGTCAGACTAACTTTTGCATTTTCTTTTCTTGATAGCTTTAATTTCAAAATTTTCTTCACTATCATTTTAGTTGATTTTAATGCATCTTTTATTACATTCAGCCAAATGGGGCTACCTCACACAATTTCTACAATAGGGGGCGTGGAAGAGGGAGAGGAAATGAGGTACTGAAGTAATTCACTTTGAGTTATAATTCATCAATATCCAAAAAATGTTTAAGTACGTTGCCTTGTAAAGTTTTTGATTTCATGCTCTTATAACCACTTGTGGGTGATTCGAGTTTGTTGTGGCGTGCAGCCACGCCATGTGACTAAGTTTACTGAAGACTTTGATTTTATGGCAATGAATGAAAAATTCAACAAAGATGAAGTTTGGGGCCACCTTGGAAAAAATAAAGCCCATTTGAAGGATAATGATGGAATGTTTCAAGAAGATGAAACTTACGATACTCTGGAAGAAGATACTCTAAAGCTCGCATCCAAGGTGTGTATTTTCAACAGAAATTCTTTGGTTTGGCTTGCTAAGAATATATTTGTCACTTCTCTCGTCAACTTTTGTCTATTCCTTTCCTTTTGAAGCCTATGTATGTCAAGGACGATTTCTTCGATACACTTTCTTCCAACACTCTTGATCGAGGAACTCACGGTGGGAGGACAAGATTTTCAGAGCAGTTGAAAATAGACGCAGAGGTAAACTAGTAGTCTCTTCTGAGATCTTGTTGCCTTCATGTTTGACTTTTGTATTTATTTCCGCACTGCAGACTTTTGGGGATTTTGCAAGACATCGTCCGAGTAGAGGTGGTGGGCGTGGCTTCCGTGGTGGAGGACGTCGAGGATCCTACTATGGAGGTGGCTATGGCTACAACAACAGGGGCCGGGGTTATGGTTACTCACATCGCACTTCCTAGGGAAGGAACTCCCTCTAGCTTTCATGTTTATGCAAGAACACTCATTTCACCGTTAATCAGAATGTAATAGACTGATCACTATAGGGTTATGCCTAGAACATCTTCGGAGTCTGTGTTTCATTTGATCTGACTGTCGCTCGGAGAATAAGCATATGCAACCTCAACCTTAAAATACTAGGAAAACTTCTCAATGGTCCATCGTTATATGTTTCTGCATAGTTTAGCTTCATGTTACTTGAATGCAAAGCCGATCGATACGTATCATGGTTCTTCGGAACCAATCTCATGTAAAACAGTAAAAGGAATTGCTTCTCCCCAATCTTGCGACTTGCTTAATGGAATCCTATCAGGTTGTTTTGGTTTGTTTTATGTTATCTTTAGTTAGAATTACTTTCTGTTACCCTTTTTGCTTGCAGATTCTGGGCTATGATGGTAGTAATCATTGGCTTTTGCTTCCTGAAGTGGCTTTATAGTTTTGCTCTTAAATTTTCTTAAATTGAGTGAAACAGATGACTGAAGGTGAATTTATAGAGTTCTTCATAAATTCTGCACTTTGGCATCTAATCTCGTAATACCTTTCGACTGTGATTTCATTCTAAAGATCTTCAATTTTGAACTCGTAAGGTTATATAGAGAAATATAATACTCCATTGTTGACCTAGAGCTGATTTATATCTTTTATAGTCCTTTTCTTTTCTTTTCTTTTCTTTTCTTTGTGGTGTGTTTAATTGAAGGAATTCAGGGAGCAAAGTCCTTCGTGTTATATTTACATTTCCAGGAATAATCGAGAAATGTACTATCACTAGGAGGGAATAAGTGCAAGTTGGTGTAGGATGGACTCTTAACTTTGCTTTGGCTTTCTCATGGGTGCCAAAGTGCAGAGCAACCATGATGCCGAAAGAAACCTTGTCTCGGTCCCTCTGCTTTATATATTCTCACAACCCTTCACTTTGTGGTCAGCCATGGATACTTTAACTTTTAATTTAGTTCATTTTGATTAATACTGAACAATTATTTTGTCTTCAGATAAATTCATCAATTCCTTTTTGATAATTTGCATGGTCAGTTTTTATATTTAGCCGTTTTCTATTACGTTTCTCCTTTATCACCAATTTGCTAAAATATCTCAAACACGTGTCGATTTCAAAAACTTGTTTATGAGGTATCTAACGCTATCAACGTGATTTAGTTAAAATTTATTGATGATGTTAACAATCTCATAATCACACTAAATAAGGGTCATTATACTCTTGGAAATTTTTTAGGTGTAACTATACGGGCTATTAATGGCATTGTCAGGATTTTCAATAGAGGGGGCCAAGGCTAAGGTCACACTGTTGAGGTCACACTCAGGCCTTGCGATCTCGTTCCGAGACCGTGGCTAAGGCGAGACCTCGCTGCCATGCTGCCGCCAAGTCATCGTAAGAGAGGAGAGGGAAGGGGAGAGAATCAAGCATATTAACAGGATGCATGTTGATACCAGAGATCATAAAGGAGAGGAGTGTGCTGGAAAAAAAAAATTAATCAGGTTGGGTAACGTTGAACCTAGGATGACCAGCCTGGTCCCACGAAAGTTTTTCACCGGCCACCAGAGTAAATCGGAAAGCGCTCACAATCGAGGGCCCAGGAGTCCAACATCCTTTAGTTGCGTGCCCCATTTGGAGGAAAAAATCCTACAATACCTGGGGCTCAATCCGTGGGTGTCTGGGTGACAACCTGAATGCCCTGCCGCTGCACCATAGCCCCGGGGGCGGAGAGAAGTGTGTTGGAGATCGAGGAGTGTGCTGGAAAAAAAAATTAACTAGGTTGGGTAACGTTGAGCCTAGGATGACCAGCCTGATCCCACGAAAGTTTCCCACCGGCCACCAGAGTAAATCGGAAAGCGCTCACAATCGAGGGCCCAGGAGTCCAACATCCTTTAGTTGCGTGCCCCATTTGGAGGAAAAAATCCTACAATACCTGGGGCTCAATCTGTGGGTGTCTGGGTGACAACCTGAATGCCCTGCCGCTGCACCATAGCTCCGGGGGCGGAGAGAAGTGTGTTGGAGATCGGAGAGATAGTTGATCGGAGAGAATCAAAAAGGAAAATTTTAGAGTGTGAGGTGAAATAATCGAGAATAAACACCGGAATTAGAAAGTCAATTAGCAACAAAAACTTAATTTCGTTGCTAAAATAGTAATGAACACTTAATTTTGTTATGAGTTTAGCAATAGAATAAATTTCTATCCCTAATTAAATAGGTAGACAGAATTGATGACATAATTTATTTTTTATCGTTAAATTAGTAGTCGTAATTTATTTTGATTGTTAATTAGCGATAAAAATTAAATTTCATCGCTAATGTGGATTTTCTTATAATCGATGAATCTATCGATACAATAATGATATGATTCAATTGATCAAACTTTCGAATGGTCGTGAATAAAACTGATCACATTCATATAACAAACCAAATATCAAATGCGCGGAATATCTTAATATCTATAAATACTGAAATACTTGACTAGCAAATAAAAGCATCAACATCTAAAATTTTAGCATTACTTTTCTAACACTTAAATCCGTAATTGATAGAGATTAAGAAAACTTCACCTTAATCAAAAGATATTTGCTGTGGAGCATCAGCGAAGTGACGATGGCGACACTGGCAGTAAACGATGATAGTGTTGGTAACTATAACGTGCAGTGATAGAGATATGGTTGGCAACGACAGCGACGTTCAATGAGTATTATGATGGCTAAATTAGAGATTTAGAGTGAGGGAAAAAAATAAGAAGGGGATTAGGAGAGGTAAAAGAAAATAAGGAAAGGGAAAGGAGAAAAAAGGAAAGAGAAAAAATATTCAGTTGGTGGAGTTTTAATTGAATTTTTTATGAAAGAGTCTAAAAAATTATAAAATTTAGGTCTTTTCAAATTTCTTTTCCTAGCGTTTTTTTTTTTAATTCTAAGGGTGCGATCGTACCCGGTCCCAACGTAGCTACGTTGAGGGTAGACATGTGACATATTTCCTTCAATTTGGGTGAATAAAAAATATCCAAAAAATTGATCCAAGATGGATTAATAAATTTATTCATCTATTATTTAATAATAAATAAACAACGCAAAGATTAGTAATTCATCATTTCTCATTAAAATAAACATAAAAAAAACCTTTCCGCTCAAAAAGTAAACAAGCCATTAGGTTTGGCGAGTTAATTTGATGCTGTAAAAATGTACAGAAGCTTCGCTGGACTCCGTAGGACCGTTGGTGGCTAATTAAAAGGGGATTGAATAGATCTTGCATAAAATTAAATAAAAGAATCTTTCTCAGATAAATAATTTAATTAAAGAACACTTGCATTGAATAATAAATAAATTGAAATACAGAGACTTAGAAATTTTACTTGGTTACAATTGAGGAGGTTCTTAATTTAAGGAATAGAGTAGTACTAGTTTCTCCTTTAGACGGAGAAACCTCTTTACAGCAGTAAAAGCACAGAAAATAAGAAGCTAAACAAAAACTGAGATGTGTACAAGTGTTGTTACAAGAATGCTTGTTGTATTTAGCTTCTTGGACCAATGCTGTATTTATAGCCTTGGTCGGGGCCCCTGGAAGGTTTCTAGTCGCTTGGAGGGGGATAAAATTCTATCCCCTTCTCAACGGATCATGGTCAAACACAATCCGGATAAAACTTCGTTCTGGTTCCAGTCCAAGCCATGAAAGTCAATCACGTTGACTTTTTCCAATCCGGGCCTTCCGCTCCGGTTCTGCTTGTTTCGGTCAGGGTCTTCCGCTTCGACTCCGCTCGCTTGGGTGATTTCGGTCATCCGGAATAGGGCTCACCTGAACCCAACTTCCGGCCCTCTCCTCGAGCAAGCTTTCGCTCTGACTTTTCGTCTCTCGGAAACGTCGCGCGCTTCCTTTTCATCCACCTGCGTACTCTTTCACAGCACCTCGTCCCTCAAACGCACCGAGCCCGTCGGCTCTCTCCCGTGCCGTCCTTCTCGCTAGCTGCGTCTTTTGCCCAACGCCCTGTGCTCCTAAGTTCCTGTATACTTAGACACAAGGTTAAATATAATATGACCTAACTTAACTTGTTTGATCATATCAAAATAACCTTACTAACATATTCATGTTAATAAATATATATACACACGCTACCATACGAGGGATGAGGAACTCTCAGCTATATATATATATATATATATCTCCAAGCTTTTCCAGTCTAATAATTAACTTTTTCTAATTCTGAATGTAAAAATTAAAAGAAGGAAAAAATTAACCATCTTATTAGATCTTAAAATTGATATAAAGTATAAGGTCTTATATAGTTAAGTTAAGAAACCCTAAACTCTATAAAAAAAAAGAAAAAGTCCAAATTTCCCTAAAAGCTATAAACAATATATAATCTGACATCTCCTCTCAAACTCACGATGCTACAGCTAGAAGCATTGAGAGTTTGTCAGATAAGAAATGAAAACGTGAAGTGGAATATGCCTTCGTAAATGTATCAGCAATCTATAGTTTTAAAGAAACAAAAGGCAATGTGATGGTGCCAATTTGAAGATGGTGACGAGTAATGTGACAATCAATTTCAATATGTTTCGCCCGCTCATGAAAAACTGAATTGCGTGTAATTTGAATAGCATTCTGATTATCACAATATAACGGAGTAGGTTGATGAAGAGAGACACCCATATCCGCAAGCAACCAACGCAACCAAACTATCTCACAAGTAGTTGAGGTCATGGCACGATACTCAGCTTCTATAGAAGATCTAGAAATAATATCTTGCTTTTTACTCTTTCAAGAAATGAGAGAATCATCAAAAAACTGCAGAAGTCAGTGGTAGATTTACGATCCGTAGGATCACCAACCCAATCCACATCAGAGTATGCATGCAACTCAAGAGATAAAGTAAAAAGAAATAAAAGGGTTTGAAATTGAGTGCCCCGAAGATACCTGATAATATGAAGAATAGCAGTCCAATGAACTGTAGTTGGTGCAGTGACAAATTGACTAACCACATGAATAGCATACGCAATATCTGGACGAGTTACGGTGAGATAAACCAAGCTTCCAACAATAGTTCTATACAAACTAGGATCCGACAAAGGTAAGCCATCAGATGGAGAATATCGAGCATTAATCTCAATAAGAGTATCAACAACTCTATTATCAGTAAGACGAGCACGGTCAAATAGATCAGATATATACTTTGACTGAGATAAAAGATAACCTTTCAGGGAAAGCAACCTCAATGCCCAGAAAGTAGTATAGTATACCCAAGTCTTTTATAGCAAAATAATGAGTCAACTCAGACTTCAAGGAAGCAATTCCATTAGAATCATCAACAGTAATAATCATGTCATCAACATATAATAATAAAACAATACGACCTGCACTCGTATATCTGATAAACAATGTTGAATCATGATTACTGGGATGAAAACAAAACGAAGTACTCACTGTAGAGAACTTCTCAAACCAAGCATGAGGTGTTTATTTGAGATCATAAAGTGCTTTACGAAGCCAACAAACTTCACCATGTTTGTGTGAAATACCAGGAGGAGGTGTCATATAAACTTCTTCATGAAGATCACCATTTAGAAATGCATTTTTGACATCCATCTGAGATATTCTCCATCGACAAACAGAAACAACAACAATCAGAGTATGAACAGTTGTCATTTTTGCAACAGGAGCAAATGTTTCTTCATAATCCATGTCATCCTCTTGAAAATAACCTTTAGCAACAAGACGAGTTTTGTATTGTTCGATAGATCCATCAGATTTAGTCTTGATCTTATATACCCAATGAAAACCAATAGTATGTTTTCTTGGTGGCAATAGAATCAAATCTCATATATGGAACCAATAGTAGTTAGTTTCTCAGCCATAGCACTTTGTCAAAGTGGGTTACAAACAGCTCCTCTATAGGATTCAGGCTTAGAAAGATAATGAATAGATGCAACAAATGAAGCAAAAGAACGAAAATAACAAGAGTAAGCAAAATCTGGTAGTTTAGTAGACTTACGAACACGAGTGGATTGATAACGGTGGAGAGAAGGATCATCCGTAACCTCAGGAGATAATTGGGTAGTGGCAGAAGGAGAAACATGTGGAGCGGATATCTCGAGAGCCAAAGTATCAGAGGATTTGTGGGTGAATCTTCCTTAGTATCGGTATTGAAAGGATCAATGCAAAGCAGATCTGACTTTATCATATTATGTGAACTAACCGGAATAGAAAAGAATGGAATATGCTCAAGAAACACAACATGACGAGAGACATACAATTTTTGACTAACATGATCAAAGCAACGATATCCTTTTTGACTAACATCATAACCCAGATATACACAAAGAGCATACCGAGAGGTTAACTTATTACGCTCGGCATATGGACGAAGGACAAAGAAAGTACAACCAAAAACACGCAAAGAGGAATAGACAGGAGCATACCTATACAATTTTTCAAAAGGTGACAAACCTGAATTGTGTGAGGTTGGAATTCTATTAATGACATGAGCAGCAGTAAGGATTGCTTCCCCACAAAAGGCACTAAGAACACTGACGGACAATAAAAATGAACGGGTTGTTTCAACAAGATATCTATGTTTTCGTTCAACCACGCCATTTTGCTCAGAAGTATCTGTACACGAGGTTTGATGAATAGTACAATCAAAAGCAAGTAAATGTAAAAATTGATTCGAAATGTATTCACCCCCAAATCACAACGAAAACACTTTATGACACTAGAATGTTGAGTTTTCACAAGGGCTCTAAAGTTATTGAAAATTATAAGATAATTAGACCTATGTTTCATAAGATAGACCCAAGAATAATGTTTCTCCTTTATCAGCAATTTGCTAAAATATCTCAAACACATGTCAATTTCAAAAACTTGTTTATGAGGTGTCTAACGCTATCAACGTGTTTTAGTTAACAATTTATTGATGATCTTAAAAATATCAGAATCACACTAAATAAGGATCATTATACTCTTGGAGAGAATCAAAAAGGAAAATTTTAGGGTGTCAGGAGAAAAAAAATCAGGAATAAACACTGTAATTAGAAAGTCAATTAGCAAAAAAAAAAAAACTTTCGTTGCTAAAATAGTAACAAAAACTTCATTTTATTGTTATTTTAGCAATAGAATAAATTTCTATCCCTAATTACATAGGTAGACGGAATTGATGACAGAATTTAATTTTTGTTATTAAATTAGTGGTTGTAATTTATTTTTATTACTAATTCACTAATTATGGATTTTCTTATAATCGATGAATTTATCGATATAATAATGATGTGATTCAATTGGTCAAACTTTCGAATGATCATGAATAAAATTGATAATGCCCCCTCGGATGGGTTTAGTGGCTACGCATGAGGTGTTGCCACCATGAGGTCTGGGGTTCGAATCTCGGCAAAACCGAGGTAAATGTCTCCCTTATATACTAGTTACTATTCCAAAGGCTAGTAGCCGTCCGTGATTTACCTCCTTCGTGTTGACCCTGGGACGGATTAGCGGGGGCGCTGGGGACGAGTGTATTCGCCTTTTTACCACCATGAATAAAACTGATCATATTCATATAACAAACGAAATATCAAATGCACGGAATATCTTAATATCTATAAATATTGAAATACTTGACTAGCAAATAAAAACATCAACATCTAAAAATTTAACTGTGTTTTTCTAACACTTAAATCCGTAATTGATAGATATTAAGTAAGAAAACTTCATCTTAATCAAAATATATTTGTTGTGGAGCATCAGCGAAGCGACGATGGCGACACTGATAGTAAATGACAATAGTGTTGGCAACTATAACATGCGGTGATAGTGATATGATTGGCAACGACAGCAACGTTCAGTGAGGATTTTGATGGCTAAATTAGATATTTAGGTGACGTTTGGTTAAATAATAAGAATGATTATGGGTATGAGTTTGATGGTAAGGTGAAATGAGAATGAGAATAAAACTCACCTAGTTATATGAGTTTAATTGATTCCCATAAATCTAGAAATCATTCTCAAATTATAATTTCCAAACCCACAATCTAAATATTATTTTTTATTATCATTCCATTCTCTCATTTCCAAACTCATTAACCAAATATCCCCTTTTGAGAAAGAATAAGAAGGAGATTAGGGGAGGTACAAGAAAATAAAGGAAGGAAAGAGAGAAAAAATTATGAAGGAAAGAGAAAAAATATTATGAAAGTGGAAAAAATATTCAGTTGGTGGGGTTTAAATTGAATTTTTTACGAAAGAGTCTAAAAAATTATAAAATTTAGGTCCTTTCAAATTTCTTTTCCTAACGTTGTTTTTTTAATTCTAAGGGTGCGACCGCACCTGGTCCCAACGTAGCTACATTGAGGGTAGACATGTGACAATGGAAGGAAATTCATGTTTCCTTCAATTTGGGTGAATAAAAAATATCCAAAAAAATTGATCCAAGATGGATTAATAAATTTATTCATCTATTATTTAATAATAAATAAAATAAACAACACTAAGATAAGTAATTCATCCTTTTTCATTAAAATAAACATAACAAAAAAATTCTTTCCGCTCAAAAAAGTAAACAGGCCATTAGGTTTTGGCGAGTTAATTTGATGGGGAAAAATATACATAATTCTTAGGGAGGTAAATGAGCCGAACTGAGCCGAACCGAGCCGAACAGTATTAGGCTCGAGCTCGGCTCGTTTAAGTTATATTCGGACTCGAGCTCGGCTCGAGTTCGAATCGAGCTGTTATTACAAGGCTCGAGCTCGGCTCGTTTTAGAATTATTAGGCTCGCGAACAGTTCAAGCTCAGCTCGTTATTAGCTCGATTATCAAAGTTAACGAGCCTAACTCGTTAAGCGAGCTCGGACTCGTTTTCAGGCTCGTTTAGAGCTCGTTTTTGGCTCGTCTTAGAGCTCACTTTTTTGCTCATTTTAAGGCTCGTTTTAGAGCTCGTTTTTTGGCTCGTTTAAGGCTCGTTTTAAGGCTTATTTTTTTGACTCGCGAGCCTATAAACGAACATGTTCATGAGCTCACGAGCCGAATATCCTTAAGCTCGAGCTCGGCTCGATAAAACTGTCGAGCTCGAAATCGAGCACGAGCTCGGCTCGATAAGATAAACGAACGAACTCGAACTAGCTTTTTACCGAATCGAGCTCCGAATAGCTAGCTCGCGAACCATTTGGTTCATTTACATCCCTAATAATCCTCGCTGGACTCATGTTAATAAATATATATATACACACGCTACCATACGAGCGGTAAAATATTCAGGTTGTCACCCAAATATTCATGGTTCGAACTCCAGTTACGACGTATTTATAAAAATTTTTTAACCAAAGGATATTAGGTTTCTGGACTGACCACCATGTGTACTTTTCAATTTATCCTGATGATCCATTGAAAAATTTTATGAGACCAGATCGATCACATCCAGAAATAGTCAAAGAGACTAACTGTTAACCTTTTCTGATTCTGAAAACTTTACATTTTCTATCGACACTGATAATCAAGCTAAGCAGCATCTAAATTTCACAAGTGCCAAGTTTTACAAGCTTTGCGAATCTATCAAATAGATATTCCTAGCAGCAATCCGAAGTGATCACTGCACAAGACAGGGTAGTCTTTCTCCCTGTATTGGTGCACCAGTCCTGGTATGATATCCTTGCCAATTATATCGATAGACGCCAATTCATAGTCCTTCAGTTTGCACAAAAACCTATCCAGTCTCCTCCGCAACCATCTCCTTCCTTGGATCATCAGGTTCGACTTGGTGTCGTAAGTCCACCCCTTCTCGCGGGGTCTCAAATGCTCCCAAGCATCCACCCACCCATCCGGCAACGGGAAGCTCCCATCCACCTCCTCACTCCAGTTCATGTCGCCTCCGAAGATGACATTCTCATACTCTCCGAGGATGGTCATGGCCTCATTTGCTTGAGCCGTGCGCTTCATCGTGTGCGACCTGTCGGGTAGATCAGGTTTCTTTAGGTGACCATTGGCCACCACCAACCTCCTTCTCTTCCCCGACGCTTCTATTTCAACCACAATCAACTTCTTCTTCTCGATGGAATCCTTAAAGTGCACCCAACCCAGATCCTTCACTGGAAACTTGCTTAACTACCAGCAACAAATTAAATAATATAATGACAGTTACTATTTGTTCCCAAACATTCATCAAGGAAGGCATACATACCAGCATACAGTAATGTCTCGTCGTTGCTGTTTTGTGAGACACACATGTGTATCGTTGCCACCATTTGAACCCTTTAAAAAGTTTGTGAATTTTAGGTGTTACCTCCTGCCAAGATAGCTAATTAGTCACTCATATCGATAGCAAAGTCACGAGAGATTAATCGATTCGAGCTAGGGATGTTACTTGAAATAGAATTATGTCTGGCATTTTCACTTGCATGAGTACCCCAATAGCTTTCATCCTCTCCTTCAGTTTCACATCGTCTTGCCAGATGTTGTATGTTACTATCGTGATGACTCGTGGCATCTGAGTACCACTGATCCATCTTGGAAATTCTTGGAAATTAAGGCAAAAAACATATAAGATGTGATTTAAACTATATATGAGCCATAAGATATAAAAGAATTTTTATGTTGAATTTGAGGTACCTTCACTGCCGCTCGCATGTGTCTTGCCTGATCTCAGAGTCACCGACGTTTCCTCTGCAATCTTGTTCCTCCCAGAAGCTGCCGCCGCCGCCGGTGCAGTGGGAGTGGAAGAAGCTGAAGCAGAGCTCTTTTTAGTGGATTTGGTTTTAGATAGAATTAATCAGTAATGGTTTACCTTCACTGCAGCTCGCATACGCATCTCTGTTTTCCAGACCTGTCTTACCTGATCGCAGAGTTACCGAGTCTTCCTCTGCCAACTTGTTCCTCCCAGAAGCCGCCGGTGCATCGGGCGTGGAAGAAGGTGAAGCAGAGCTCTTGTTAGTGGATTCGAAACGCAAGGCCTCTGTAGGATTGATGGATAGTAGTGAGGTTTAATTGAGGATGTGGTGAGAGTAAGATGAAAGAATTCGTCACCGTCGTTGGAGAGGGAGTTCAGTAAGTGCGAAGCACCCCAGGCCAAAACAGCAGCGCCGGCGACAGCGATCGCCTTACCGCCGGAAGAGCTGACGGAGTTGCCCATTATCCTTGTTCCTTTCCTTCCCTCGCACTTCAGGTCCTCCTCTCCTCCCTCATGAGTCTTACTTGATCATTAAGGCAATTAAATTAGCTAGAACATGTCGTACAAAGTTTGGAAGACTTTTAAAAGAATATGATGAGTAGAGTTTACACCCAAGAGTGTGAACTGATGGTTACGACCACTGTCGACAGGCATTCCTTTTAGGAACAAATTCAAAAGGATGTCGACTTTGTTATTTATTATCAAAATAATACTAATTCATCCCAATTTAATATATTTTTATTTTTAAAAATAATTTTATTTTAGAGTTGTTATAGCATGACAAGATCATACCTACTACAACATAAACACTTCATCTCTAATTATTAATGATCAATATTATATTAAATGATCTGCTACAACATAAATAATTTATTTTTAGTTAACATTGGTGAATATTATATTATTACAATAACAAGATCGTAGCTTCTACATAGCAATATTAATCATCTATCTATTAATATTGATCAATATTATGTTGCAGTAGTAGTTATGGTTGCTATAATATAGACAATTTATTTTTTGTCAACATTAGTTAGTATTATGTTGTGTCAGTTACAAGATCATAATTTTTATAATTGTGTAGTTATAACTGTACAGTTGTAACAAGTAGAAATATAGTTGCTATAATTAGGTAGCAGCTACAAGATTATAAGTATTATAACTATGTAGTTGTAGTATGTATGATATCATAGTTACTATAACATCATCGAAAATAAATAAATAGACTTAGGCGAGATGGGATGTTGTTTTGATAATAAATGAAAAAAGAGCATTTTTTTTCATGAATCCAAATAAAGGACATCTTTTCATTTTTAACATTTCCTTTGCTGTATGAATCTTATCCTTATCTTTGACAACCACTCTCCTCGTAAGCTTGATTTATGATTGTTTTTTCTTTATCCCTATGGGTAGCATTGGGTGGTAGATTTGTCAGATTGGGTACGGGCCGATTCTCGATTATTTCATTACCCTAGATTATGTTAGTTCCGATTCGATCGATAAGAGAGGGTGAATTATCTGTAGAAATAAAATAACCTCTTTCTCGAGCTTTGGACTTTGATTAGTAAGCACAATTAATTTAAAATAAATTGAACAACTAAAATAAAGAAGAGGTGAGGAATTATTTGGTTACAACCTAGGTGGTTGTTAATTTAAGGCTTTGAAAATGCTCCACTAGAAAAACTCCTTTGTTTAAGGTAAAGTAACCTCTTACAGGCTTTGACATCTCACAAGAAAGACTAGGAAGTGATTATAAGACTTGTAGTTCAGTTATTATTCAATTCCTAACTCCAGAGGTCTTTTTATAGCCCCTGGAAAAACCTATCAATTGCTTGGAGGCGTCTCCAAAAGGATCCTAGGTGCCTCCAAGAGGATAAACTTTTATCCTCAACTCAACAATTGTTGCTAACGAATATGCTCGATTGAAGGCACCTTTGCACTATTCATACGGAGCGCCTCCCAAGCCATTGGAAGCACCTTCCATGAAGCAGATAAGTCTTCCAGACAAAGGAGCGAAGGCGCCTCCAAGCCTCTTGGAGGTGCCTTCCATGAAGCAGATCAACCTCCAAGCTGATTTTGTTCGCGTAGGTGATGCTCCGGTTAACCAAAGTTGAGTTCACCCAAACCTAACTCTGACCTTCTCCTCGAGCAGACTTCCTCCCCTACTTCTCTTCCCTCGAACATCATGCATGTCATTCTCGTCCACCAGTGTACCCTTCCGCAACACCTCGTCCCTCGGATGTATTGATCACTTCGACTCTCTTCCCATGCCACCCTTCTTGTCTGGTATGTCTTCTGTTCGACTCCTTGTACTCCTAAGTTCCTGCATGCTTAGACATAAGGTATCACGCACAAACATGACCTAGCTTAACTCGGTTGACCACATCATAACTACCACAGGGTACTTATGAGTTATGCAAGTAAGGATCAAAAGGAATTTAGATATCTCCACAATGACATGATATTATCTACTTTAGGCCTAAGCCCTCATGGTTTTATTTTTAGGCTCTACCCAAAAGGCGTCATACGAATGACCATGTATTTTCAATGTGGGATTTTATTTGCAAGCTTACAATCCAACAACCCCCTCAAACCAAGGTCATAGGCTTTCGAAGTCCGATTCTCAACCCACCAGGTCTTCTTGCCCCTCGGTCCACCCGACCTACTAGGACTTTCTTGCCTAGCCGCAACCAGGACGTCCTGCCTAATGTCCGATCCTCTTGATTTGGATATGAGAGTCTCCACTTCTTTTGTTCAAGGTCAATATTTTACTCATATAGCTCAATTAGACCATAGCTCTTGTGCATAGTCGACGATTAGACATTTTAGTAGTCCGGGTTTTGATACCAATTGTTAGAATCAAAAAGAATTTAGATATCTCCACAATGATATGATATTGTCCACTTTGAGCCTAAGTCCTCATGGTTTATTTTTAGGTTCTACCTAAAAGGTCTCATACCAATGGAGATATCTTTCTCTTATAAATTCATGTATTTTCAATGTAGGACTTTGTTTATAACTTTGAAATCCAACAAGGAGACCATTGTGTATCGTGATTTATTTACCTATATCTTTCCATGGAATCAACGATATTAGGTTATTTGAGATGAGCGAAATCATCTTTTTTATCGGATTGATTTATTTATTTTTGGAACCAAGACCTAAAAAAAGGGTAGAATGCTACAATTTTGATTTCAATATTCCTAAAAAAAGAAAAAATAAAAGGGAAGAACAAAGGACAGAAATAATAAGGTATATAAAAATAAAAATTCTGAAGTATGTCAATTTAAAATAAAAAAAAATGAGATATGTCAAGATTTTGAAATTCTGAAGTATGTTTTGATTAAGGCCTTAAGAATATTAGAAATACTTCAAACCGACCATTCCACTCCTACGAGCCTCTTGAATGTAACCATATTCACAATCTAAATTAAGAGATGTGAGTTTTTGAAAGGTGTATCAAATTATCTCAAGGTTGCAAATATTTCAAAAGCTCATATCTCTCAATTTAGACTACGGAATCCAACTCAATTTAGGTCGTGGAATCCATCTTTGAGTGCATGGTTATATTTGAGATGCTCCAAGAAGTGTAATGATTTTGGTTTAAAGCGATTATAATGTTCATAAGATCATTAGCAAATTTTGGTCAAAACCTGTTGGTGACCCTACAATTTTTAGAATTTGAAAATCTTGATATAGTCTGAACCAGAGGAGTTTTAGGAACTCTTTGATAGTATTGATGAGTAAGTATGACATGCATAGACCTTTTAATGAGTTTATACCAAATTGTCTCATGGATGTGGAGATTTAAAATATCTCATAGCTCTCAATTTAGACTATGAAATTTAGGTATGAGGGTATGATTATACTCAAGAGGCTCCGAAGAGTGTAATGGTCCTAGTTTAAAGTGATTTTGAGATGTCTAAGATCATCCATGAATTTTGGTCAAAACTCGTTGATTAAACACTTAAGAAATACTTCAAATAAAATTTATTCTATTCCTTACAACATCCTGAGTATAATCATATCCTCAAATATGAATTTTATAGCCTATATAAAGAGTCGTGAGTCTTTCAAATTGCCACAATTTTTTAAATGAGTGGCAGCTTATTGAACTGTGTAGCTAGGTTTACGTAATATCCAAAATGCATACTCAACTTTCATATTTACCAAAATACAATCATTTTCAATTATGCCCCCTACTTTTTGAGTAGTCGATTGATGATGCATCATCTGACTGCTATATAATCAAATTTTGTATTTATTATGTTCATGATCAGCAATTGACGGGCCATAACTTAGTAGTTGACTATTAAATTTTAAATGCTCTCATTATATGTCATGACAAAACATACTGATAGCTCATTTGATGTGTAATAGATTGATCAGCATAGGGCTATGCCTAGAACATGTTTAGAGTATGTGTTTCATTCGATGTGATTGTCGCTCTGAGAATGAGCGCATGCATCTTCCACCTAAAATACTAAAACTTCTCAATGGTCGATGGAGATGCATTTTCCATTGTGATGGTTATTTGCCACCGGTGAACCTATGTTTGTTATAGTTTAGATTCATGTCACTTGAATGCAAAGTATATGTATCATTGTCCTTTTAAACCAATCTCATGTAAAAAGGAATAGCTTCTCCCCAATCTTGTGATTTGCTTAATAGAATTCTACCAGGTTGTTTTGTTTTGTTTTATGTTATTAATACAGCAGTATTTGAGGCTCACAACTGAGTAGTTCTTGGATATTGATGGCCGAGCACTCCTCGTGTTCTCCATATCAAGTAGAGTGATTCCTTGCTCAAGGTCAATACGTAATCAGAGGGTGTCAATCTTGTCCCAGCAAGATCTCTCGGATGTTCAAGTGAGAATTTGACAGTAAAGAATAATATAGCGGAAAGGATAATTGTATCAGAGTTAGCTTAGCTTCTGTTTAAATCATCAATTTCTTTTATAATTCTGACTTTGTAACAGTGTTAATTATGACATTAATGCAGCAATAGTTGTTAACCACTGATCTTGATTGAAACCGTCAACGAAGAAGCCACGGGTGATATGTCTTAGAGGTTGACCAGTTTTCTGAACTCCGAGGAGGAACTTGGAAGAGGGAGTTGCCAAAGGTGGAAGAAAGTATCCAGTCAACAATGCTTGTAAGGTTGTGGAGAAAGAGAGAAAACGAAGAATTAGAAGGAAGGCCAGGAGTAGGGTGTGCCACTTTGATCAATCAGAGCATTGACTTAGGGCGATGGCCTTCAAGAGTTGAGTGGACAATTAAAGTGTTTGTTTATCTTTGAGGAGTTAGGGGAGCTGATCTCCTATAGTCAGATAGACAAACTGGAGAAATCAATGGAGCTTTTGGCTGAGCAAAGTGTAGAGCTCCAGCAAACCGGCTGACACAAAGAGTCTGGACTAGCTGAGTGGAATGTGGGGTGGGGGAACTAAGCCCCTAGAGTCGAGGAAGTTGAACTCTTGGAGTTGAGCATACCAACTAACTTAGAAGAATTTGAACTGACTGAGTGGAGATACGCTGAGTGTTAGGTCGAGGCCGGGTGGAATCAATCGTTTAATTGACCACCTCTTTTGTCTCAGATGTCCACCCAATCTGATAACCTGATCGGGTGTGTTGGTGCAATATCCCTGGGACAAGGTTGATCAAGTTGACTGAACTTGAGTTGGCTCTAGCTTGAGTCTTGATGTTTGAGTTTCGATGTTTGACAATATATGGAGATTGCAGGAGCAATCGTTCGATTGGGAAGATTATTGGAGTAATTCCCCTCTGGTCAAGGTTTGACCAGTCTGATGTGAAAAAAGAGTCAAGTAGGTCAAAAGATTTACTGGATACTTGACTAGGAAAGTCCTAACTGGAGGCTAGGCAAGGGGAAAATCCTAGTGAGTGAAACTTAGTGAAAGTCCTGGTGAGTGAAGTCAGGCAGATGGAAAGTCCTGGTGAGTGAAGCCAAGTAGATGAAAAGTCCTAGTGAGTGAAGTTAGGTAGATAGAAAGATCTGATTAGTAAAGCCAGGCATGAGGAAATCCAGATGGGTCAAAGGTGGCCGGACATCTGGTAGAAGTCTAAGTGGGTCATGGAGGACTGGATACTTGGCACGAGATAGTAAGTCCAAGTGGATCAAGGTTGACCGAACACTTGACACGAGGAGAAAAGTCCAAGTGGGTCAAAAGATTGACCGAACACTTGGTAAAGAAGTCCTGGCAGGTCAATGTTGACAGGATGCTAGGTATGAGGAGTTCCAACATGTCACGATTGACCGGATGTTGGAATTGGGTGCTCTTGAGCATGAGTTAAGCAAGTCAAGGGTGGTTAATCGATCAGCCGATTGATTGAACCGAAGCTCAATCGATCAACCGATCGATTGGGAGAGTGTTGTGATAAACAGTCGCCCAATCGATCAGTTGATCGATTGGGAGCTTATATCGCGCAAACAGAATGATTCTCAATCGATTAGTCGATCGATTGGGCACCGCCAATCGATCGATCAATCGATTAGGGAGCTGGAAATCGCGTGAGTCGTGATAAAGGCTGAATCGATCAATTGATCATTTCAGGCATTTTCTAGCAGAAATCAATTTCATCTGATCGATTCAAAGCTCCCTAATCGATTGGTTAATCGATTGGGATACGATTGTTGTGCAAAATGTAGATTTTGGACGGCCAAGATTGCTGGGATCTGACGTGGCAATCGAATGGGAGGAGCCCCAATCGATTGGAAACCTTAGAAGTGCAGATATAAAGGCGATGAAGAGTTCAAACGCTGCAACCCTCTTCTCCAGTTCACGCGATCCTCTTCGACACTCACCACCAGTTCTTGGAAGCTCTTAGAGATAAGTGCTGCTACACTTCTAAGGTTCAAGAGGTGATCAACTACAACAAGGTCAAGTAAGAAGAGGTTTTTCCTTTGTGTACTTGTATTTTTCTTCTTACGTTGTGTTGTATGTTGTGTGAGTCTTGTACGAGGTTTCTTCACACCCAATAGTTATCGAGAAAAAGTATTTTTCACAGTAGAAAGCGCGTCGTGTGTGGATCCTTAGATTAGTCACCTTTTCTCGAGGTGAATATCAAGTAAATCGTTTATATTAGCGTTGTAAGTGTATTTCGTGTTTCATTCCGCTTTAAATCATCACCATGAAGTAAGACAATAAGTACGACGAGTTATTCACCCCCACACCCCTCTAGTTACAAATCGATCCTAACATGATAGACCTATCCAGATTTTAACCTCCACCTCAGTGAGACAATTGATTAGCCTACATCGATATTGTCTGTATCAACCACCATGATTGCCTTTCTGTTTAGCAACGACCTTGCAATCTTTTCTTCATATAACGCCCCATGAATAGAAACGCCTATCTTTTATCAACCACCATTTTTGCAACTATCTTCCTCCTAAAACTTCGCCCCCATACTGGCATTTAACCCTGAGCCAATTTCCCGAGCATTGGTCATTCAAGTCAAGTTTTATTTGACTCCAGACTTACTCCTGAGCACCTCATGACTCTGACTTTGATTCTCGGGTGTTCTTAGGCTCCGACTAGGACCCCTGAGTATTCTCTGGTTCCGACTCGATTTTCGAGCACCCTCTGATTCTGATTCTGATTCTGATTCTGATTCTGATTCTTGAGCACTCTCTGCTCCCACTCCGATTCCCGAGCACCTCCGACTTTGATTTCCAAACACACTCTGGTTTTGTATTCGAGCATCAAACATGCTATGTTTTCCGAACTTGACCATCAAGTTATATCTGTATTTCCAGGAACCATCAAGAAATGCACTATCACTGGAAGGCAATTTGTGCAAGTAGGCGTAGGATGGACCCAAACTTTGCTTTGGAATCTCATGGCATTGCCGAAAGAGACCTTGTCTAGGTCCCTGTTTTATATATTCTCACCACCTGTCATTTCATATTCCAATTTCCTTTTTGTCATCGTATGAACAAATCTGCGCGAGCGATGGCACTGTTGCACCAACTCTAATGAAAATAAAAAACAGAATTAAATTCTGTAATCTTCCTACTGGTGGTGAAGGAGCTCCATGGCTCTGAGAAAGACAGGCCGGAACCTGTCGACGTCGAGCCTCACGTTCTGCTTTCCCAAGTAAATTTCCGCCATCTCGTAGAATCCCCGGCGGTGCACCGACTCCGGCTCCGTGAACACCGGGTGCTCCCTCGGGTACTCCTCCAGCAGCGTGCTCTCCTCCACCGCGATGCTGTACTCCAAGTACCGCACGCCGGCGTCCTCCGCCGGTCGTTTGAAGGTGTGCGCCGCCATCACCTCCAAACCGCAGCAAGGGACCACCTGCACCAGCACCGCCTTCTCAGGCAGGAATAGGAAGTTGGTGAGCCCGGCGCCGTGCACGCCCACCATCACGTCGCAGGAGTTCACCACGCCGACGAAGGCCGCCACATCCCCGAACTTCGCGTCCCCCCGCACCACCTCGAACCCGACCCTTTCCGCCGCCGCCGCGATCTCCGGCAAGTTGACGAACCGCCGCGTCCGATTGCGCGCCACCAGGAGGAGCCTCGGCCTCGGCGCGCGCTCCGCGCGCCCGCGTGGCAGCCCGTAGGCGTCGCGGAGGAACCCGGTGAAGTCGCGCATGGCGAGCCCTCGCGGCGCGCGCGGCGGGTCCACGACGAGGTCGTCGTGGAAGCGAAGGCCAACCATGACGCGGGGGTGGCAAAACACCTGGCCGGCTCCGGCGGCGCCGTCAAGGTCAACGATCTCGTAGCGCGTCAGGCGGCGGAAGAGCGGGCGGTACTTGAGGAGCCACCACGGCTGGATATTGGTGACCAGGAACTGGACCTCGCCGTCGAACTCGCGCGCGGTGAGGAAGAGCGGGAGCAGCAGGTCGGTGAAGTCGTGGTAGTAGTTCCCGGTAAAGCCGCCGAGGGCGAAGATTATGGCGGGGACGTTCCGAACGCTGGTGCACCGGGGAGCGGCGAGGGAGTCAGCGGTGGCGAGAACAGACACCCTGGCGATGTTCCGCATGTGCTTGCGGACGTAGGGGAGGACCTGCCACCGGGACTCACCACGGCGAGGAGAGACCAGCGTGACAGCGGAGGAGTTCCCACCGCCGCGGACGCGGACGTCGCCGACGATGTCGCAGAACTCCGATCGCGGGTTCACGACGTCGCAGATTGGCTCCTCTCTCTTCTGACCACCAACCGTTTCATCATCAGCAGGAGCATTCGCGTTGGTTTCTGACAGATCCTCCGTCTCTTTCCCTGCAATTTCTACAAGAAAGAGACAGTAAAAAACCATATGTTTCTTCTTCTCATCGAACAGAGGAAAAATCAAAATTTCTCACCGAGAGTCTGTTGAATAATTTGGGTTTCAGCAACTGCGTCTTCTCGCACCGTGTAGGACGCATACGGTTGCCGGTTCCCTGCAGACAAAAAGCATACTGTTGAATTTCACGCTATCAATTTCTGTAAGAAAAACAGAGAGTGACAGAGGACGGAATGAACCTGTGGTATCAGACATGGAGATGAAGTAGGTGAAGATGACCACGCAGCATCCGGCAAGCAGAGCCAAGCCCAGCTTTCTTGCTTCGATCCGGCTCATCAAGTTGTGAGCCTTGTTCTTCTCGTTCCCCATCGCGAACTAAAACTCGATCAACTTGCTGTTGTTCTTCTCCTTCATCACCTTCTCTGGAGATGAAGTTGCTTGATGAAGCCAAAGCATGTAGCTGACAAGGATGACTTTGTCAGTTTAGGAATGCAGCCAGGAATAGGATTCCTCCCCCTCAATAATTGAGGCATCATGGTCCATGCATTTCATAAAAAAACAAAGTCAACCAGACTGTGTGCTTGATGGATAAAAGAATTAAATGCAGGGTCTTCCCGCAATTTGTTCACCTAAATGGATGCTTGATCAAAGGAAAAGACTTAAACGTAGGGGCAGGGTGCAATTTGTCAACCTAACTAGATGCCTGTGAAAAAAGGGACTTGGGGACCTTCATGCAATTTGTCTACCTAACTCTGGAAATCATGCTTGATGGCTGAAAAATAATAAAGAATGTAGGGACTGGCTGTTTATCTGATGAACAGATGAATCAGTGGAAACTTGTAAATTTACCGCTAAAGATTAATAAATTTCAATTGGCAGTTGCATAGAAAAATATATAATTTTTAGCTCAGCACAAGTAATGGCAGGATAACTTACTTTGATGCAATTTGGTAAATTGAAGCACTCAAATGGCTTTAAATAAATATCCTGTCATTATGGAGGAAATATGGCCTCATGACTTTAGGATTTCTTGGGATGAGTGTTTTGAACTAGTTATGCAAGTTGAACAAGTCATCTAATTAATTAATTGATCCAACAACTGCGCTGATATTTGATATGAGAAAAGGACGTGTAATAAATCATGAAAATATATAATCCATTGAAAAAAAAAATCAATTTCTGTTTTTACATGTTTGATGAAGGTAGAATAAAATATCAGACCATACTTGGCTCTATGCCTTTGGATTCAATGTCCCTCTACCTTTAGGCTAATAGGGTATAATCTATTTTATAATATAATCAGGATTGTGTTACAAATTGATTATTTTATTTGACTTAATTTTAAACATATAATATAATATAATCTAATTATAAAAGATAATGAAATTTTATAAACTGAATTACAAATGTAATCTGAATACATTATGAGATTATTATTTCACCAAAAATTAAATATCAAATATATCCTTAATCTGCAACTGGTCGTCGGTTGCTGGTGGGCTGTCGATTGCTAACGATAGCGGTCGACGGCGGTCGATGGCAATGGCCGGTGGTTGTCGGCGACGGTGGCCGTTGATTGTCGGTGGCTACCGCAAGCTCCGGCAAAGGTATGATGACAGCTGGTAGAGGTCGTAAGATATTTTTATCATTTTATAATAGTACGAATTATATTCCTTATAAAAAATAATTGACACCAAACAAAAAAATATAATCAAATGTTACATACATTATATTACCAAACGTAATAATTTAATCGAGATTATATTATATTACATTATAAATTTAATTACATTACAAATTAGATTACATTACACCCAATAAAATTTAGTCTGAGTGTATCGTCGAGATTTTGAATTCAGCAATACCAAGAGCTAGTCTCACTCGTAGATGAGTTAAAAGTTTTTTTTAGATAAATAATATTTCAGAAGAATGTTAAAACTTATAACGAGTGATTTAGCTTAACAGTATGTATCCAATGGAATAATTTATACAGAATTATATTAATTATATACAAACTCACTTGACATAGTCAAACCATAATATGATAATATATGTTATTTACGGATGATATTATTTTGATAGATGTAATATATGAAAGATTAAATGTTAAATTAGAATCATAATAGAAAATGCTAGAAGTGAAAGATTTTATGTTTAGTATAGTAAAGACAGAATATATGGAATTTAAGTTTAGTAATATTATATGTAATGAAATAATTATTAAGATAAGAAATAATGAGTGGAACTAAGGGTTTTAAATATTTAGGATTATTTTTATAAAACGATGGAGTGATTGAGAGAGATGTTTTACATAAAATACAAACATGATAGTTAAAATAGAGGAGAGTGTTTGAGTGTCTTATGTGATTGTAAAATACCTCTGAAACTTAAAGGAAAATTCTACAAAACAATGATCAGGTACCTGCATTTACTTCTCTCTATATCCGTGGGACCGAGTCCAGGAGGTCGTTGATGTGACGCCTCTACATTTATGTGATATGATGCTAAATATTAGACTATAACTTAAACACATAAACAAAAGATGAGAGTTGTAGAGATGAGGATATCAAGATAGATGTGTGGACATACGAGGATGGACAGAATAAAAAATGAGAGCATTAAAGAGAAAATCAAAATTCCATCTATTGAGAAAAAACATAGAGAGACACATTTAAGATAAAATAAATATATATATATATATAAACAACCAATAAATACTTCAGTTAGGTGATGTGAAACTATAATAAATATATATATTAAACGAGGAAGAATAAGATAAAAAAAAAACTTAATTAATAAAATTTATTGAAGTATAGAAGAAAATATAATAAAAGATAAAGTCTAATGATATAAAAAGATTTATATATTTGACTTTTTTTTGTTATGGGATAAGACTTAGTTGTTATATAATTCCATGAATTCCATGTGAATGCTATTTAAGTCCTTTTACAACTAAATACTTCTAGCTAAGAATAATCAATTTTGTTTGTCCAAGCACCACGTGACGGAATAAGATGGTACATTTTAATAACGTAATTCAATTTATAATGCCTTAAGAATTTAAAACTATAGCAATTGAAAAGTCTACCTTCAACTCTGGCTAAATGAAATATACTGACAAAATTTAATTGACGAGGCGATGAGCACTCCTACCAAACTCGATAGATGACTAATTTGTTGTTTTCTATGAACATTGGGAATCATGAAAATAAGTGTGATCGTGGTCTGCCAAACTCAATAGTTTGCTAATTTGTTGCAATCTACGAAAGTCGACGACCCATAAAAAAAAAGTTTGTAGTCTTGTCAGTTTGGAAAAATAAAATGAAAAAGTTCTTAGGATCAGGCCTTCAAACGCCACCATTGTGTGGTCTTAGAAGTTAATTTGAAGACGTAGTGAAAGGAACAAACCCAGCAATAGATTGATATAAATACTATATATCCATGGTGAAGATACTGAAGAACGTGTTTCAATAAAGTCTGGACCTAACTCACGAAACTTGAATGGAAATATTTGATCTTTATATCTAACACAGGTACAGGAAAAATAGTAGATTCCACAAAACCAACAATGAGTTTCAGTAACATCTAGGTTCAAACCAACAAGTTATTTAACTTTGAACAATTTACCTCTAACTTACACCGACCACTATAATGGTAGACGTAGATCGCAAGGAAGGTGGTGATGTCTTCTTACCTGCATTAGCTACAATTCATTAGATGGAGTAACAGATTAGCTACAATTCATTAGATGGAGTAACAGATGTACAAGCGTATCTTTCTGAATGTAATTTATGTACAGTTGTTCTTTTACCCAAATAACTGGCAATCTAAACTATTTAATTTGTCAAGTGTCACCAAGGTTATAAAGTTATATTACTCACCATAGAGAACAACTGAACTTTATGAAAATAATAAATGAATAAAAATATTATGAAGCAAGAATACTACCTGTTTTAAATTATGCAAATCCGAATTGAAAATTCCCATTCCAGAACTAAATGAGCTCAGAAGGTCACACTACAGAGAACCTTTGAAGGTTCCTACGCCTCATATTATAAAATCATGTAAGTTGCCTAACATACAAAGATTCATCCAGGTTAATTGAAACGGTCAAAAGTCAACTATTCATATACAGGCAGCTTATAGTCATCATTCAAGATTTCCAGCTCGGGTCCTATATCTGCGTAAATGGGCTGCTGACAATGCATGAAAACACTAATTCAGCAAAAATTTGAGTCCGAGAGATTCATTCAGTCTGAAAGCCATAAATAATCAATAAGTCAACAATCAGTAATTTAGCGGGGGATCAAGTTTACATGGATGCTGCTATCAATTGCTTAAAAAAATCTAATTTTTGCTAGCTCCATTTGTCCCAACAACCATATCTGGCTCCACTGGAATATGATTATGGCCATGTTTGTGGTGGTCACTGCGGTGGTGAAGGTGGTGCCCATGCTTATGATGAGACTTTTTGTTATCCCTTGGCTTCCCAGTCTCATACTCTCCATCTGATGATTTGTCTAGGGAAGAACCCCTATTGTGTTTGTAATCGTCATAATCAGATGATACTTCAGCACTTGACCTGCGTTGCCGCCGGTGCCTTGAACTTCTTTTCCTTATTTTAGAGTCCGAACTAGAATCTTCATCACCTGACTGATGATGGCACTTGTGGTGCTTAGAATGACTTTTCCTATTAGATCTTTTTTCATCATCTTCGCTGCTTGTGCTGCTGGAGTCCCTTGTGGACGACCGTCTATGCTTCCTCCTGTGAGTGTGCCTCTTCCTACATGAATCATCCTCACCGCTATCTTCATCACTAGAGCTTGAGTTCCTTTTGTTGGATCTGTGTTTCCTTTTCCCACCACCTTCTGCATCAGACTTGCCATGCATCCTGTGCTTCTTGTGAACTCTTCTTTTTCTATGCTTCCGATCGGAGGAACCGCTGTCAGAATCACTGTCACTGTGTGATTCAGAATAGGACCTTCTTTTGTGCTTTGTTGAAGCCTTTACTTTCCTCTCCCTTGCTTCTGCATCAGCCTTTGCCATAGCACCAGCTTCTAGTTTCTGCTCCCATTTCAAGGGGGCCTCTTTCCTATCCAGAATTCTCTTCTTCTTATCTTCAACCAATTGCAAGAACTTTTTGCAGTCCATTCAATACTATATAAGAACAACTTGAAACCTGCACATCCGTGAAATGATGCAAGGAAGTGCATCTCACAAAAGAGAAAAATCGATGTTAACTCCTTTATATCTCATGAATCATACACTAAGAATTTCGTGTCTCATAAAGCACATCATATCATAGCTAAAATGTAACTACTAGATACTGCTCAATTCTCATATCATATATGCTAAAGATCATTTTCAAGTAATTCATTCCGCAGTGGCACACCAAATGTGCTTAAGCAGTGAGAAAACCAATCATCAACGCAATCATATTGCTATGAAAATTTGTGTAGAACTTTCCCAAAATTTATAGTTGACAAAATAACAGACCTCCTCAAGTACATGTCTACTGAAAACAGTGCCCCAAATCCAGTAAATTTTGTCTTCAAACTGTTATCATCTATATACAACTTTTTGAAGAAGTGGCATGGAATGAAACAAATAGATGTGTTACATAAGTATTGCATACTAAACAATTCATCAGAAGAAAACAATTCTAAGAAAGAAGTTCATGAGAAGGAAGAAACATAGGGTCAAATTTTTACCTTATGCGAATGTGAAAGGCACAATTGATCAAATGGTCAATTCACTTCTTCGAGAAAATCAATATGAATCTCTGTCACACAAATATTCATATTTAAAAATTTAAGGTTTCATGTAAATTTAACAAAATGTAACAAATCTGAAAGTGCACTTAAAGGAAGAGCTGTTTTGTCCAACAGATACTCGGAATACTTTCATGTATATGTAGATTACACTTTGGAAAAATACTTACTAGCGTAAAATTGCATTCAATGTCATTATAGATTAGCTAAATTTTGAGCAATGAGAGGCTGTTATAATGCTAATAATAGAAAGTTCTGATAGTCATCTAGGGTCAAATAGAAAGCAACTAAGCAACGAGTAGCTATAACCTATTAAAAATAGATCCGAGGAAATGAGGGATCTTATTGTCATATCACTTAATAGTCCAAATACCTTTGCGTGAGAATAGTTTTATTCTGATCAACATTTGCAACCTATGATACTAAAGCCAGTTACTAAGAAGTGATCTTTATTCAGTATTACAATAACTCAGTATTATACGAATAATTATAGCAAGATGAATAAAGACCAGCAGACTATCTCCTATGGCCACATCTAAACTGCGCATATCCATGTGTAAAAACTAGAAATAATTTAAAACTATCAGACCATAGGGAAACAAACAGGTATATTAAACCTAAACCTCAACCACCACCAGCCAAAATAACGCAAAAACAAATTGGCCTAAGATGACCTTATGCACGAGAAAGGTCTAGAGGAGATCTCGAGAAAGCTAGCGTTGAAAACGCCAATCTTCACACTAGAAACAACAGATCGACTCCCTAAGGGTCGAGTCTGTTCCTCGTTTGAACACAGGAAGAAATCAAGCTACAAACAGTTCCGCGACAAAACCCTAAAAGTCCCGCCAGAACGAGGATCTCGAAGCCGTAAGGACGCCGTGGAACGGAAAAACCCCAACAACAATAGAAGAAGAAAGAGGAGAGGAGAGAAGCGGGATCTTACCGAGGAAGCGGCGACGACGGAGGTGCGGCGAGAAGGAAAGACGGAGAATCCCTCGCGAGGCTTCCTCCCCTCTTCGCAACTTTGTTGTCGACTTCCTACTGGATCTGCCTTTTAATACGGAACCGATGACGCATGGTGACCGTTGGATCTGGTGAAGCATCAACGAGAAGCTGCTCTCGAACCTTCGCACCTTTGAATTTAATTTTTACTCCCCAAATCAAATTAATTTCACATTTTATAATAATTTTTTTATATTTTTATATTTCACATCTGATTTATCTATTTTTTCACAGAAGCCCAGCCGTTTTCGTTTTCCCCTCTGCTTCCACCGACAATGTCTTTCTTAGGGGGTGCTTGGTTGGATGGTATGGGAAATGGGGAATGGGAAAGGAATGAAATATTGGTGCTTGGTTTGGGTAATAAGTGGTGGGTCCTATGGATTCATTGCTCCAAACATGGGAATGAGCCATTACATAGCATTTTGGGGGGTATGGAAACCTTTCCATTCTCATTCTTGACTTCTATCATACTCTTTCACATTCCCATTCCCCTCTAAAGACCAAGCACCCCCTTAGTTTTGTTCCCATTCCTTCATTCTCGGCTTTTCCTGCTCTTCCTGCTCGGCGATGAATCCTTAAGTCTCATTTGTAGCCGTCCTCTTCTTATCTGGCGTTTCGGGAATCAAGGCTTCAAGTTGATAGTGCATTTTCCTAAGGGGAGAATGATAGAACCTCCACGTATTTTTTACAAGTTAAGATATCTGTCTATGTAAATGGAGAAGTAGAGATAGATCAGTTCAAAGCAGGCCAATTAGGACGAGGATCACTCGACTGAAGGATGAGAATTGCTCGGCTGACCGGGAGAAGAATCGCTCAGCCGACTAGGACGAGGATAGCTCTGTCGAACGGGAGGATCGCTCAACTGACCAAGAGGAGAATAGCTTGGTCGATCGAGACAAGGATTGTTGGGCGTTACTGGAGACGAAGGGGTATAGTTTCCCTTTCATTACTCTCTTTGCTGCCAACAGAATCGTAACTTCCATAAGGCCAGAGAGACAACCGTCTCAGACCCAGCTCAATGAAGGGCCCATTTTTTTTAATTATATTAAAAAAATGAGAGACATGGATCTTAAATGACCGTTAAACCTATTCTCATGGCTCCGAGACATACACTTGTTGGTGCAGCGGGGACCGGCAAGAGGGGAGTGAATTGTCTGCAGACAAAAATTATACCCTCTTAAAGCTTTCCAACTCTTAAAAATAAAACAACACTATAAAATCAACTACAGAAATAAAAGGAGACAGAAATTAACCTGGTTTCAACCAAGAGGGTTGTTAATCCAGGGCAATAAGAAAAATGCAGTAAAAAAAACTCCTTCTCAGAAGGCGGAGAAGCTTTTTACACTTTGAAAGCACAGTAGTTGCTTAAACAAAGATTACTAGAGTTGCTATTTCGTCCGTATTCGTTGTTCTTCAATAGCTACCCGAGACCCCCTTTATATAGGAGTTCTAGAGCCTATCTATTAACCTGATCTTCGGGATCAGGTTTGACTTGAGAGGGATCGGTCGACCGATCCCCAGGTTCGGTCGACCGAACCTGCTGTACCTGTCCATCTTTCCGTCCAAGTGTAGTCTCTGTGGATCGAGCTCAGGTTTGGTCGACCGATCATTGTGTTCCGTCGACCGATCGGCCAACGGTCTTTCTCTGCGCTGGCCCGATCAAAACGCTCGACTAAGTCTCTGGATAAACGTTGGTTCGGTCGACCGATCAAGGGGTTCGGTCGACCGATCAGTCCCCCAACGGTTGGCTTGCTGACGTGGCTTCTGACGTGTCACCAGCGGTTGGTCTTCTGAGGATTGGGGTTCGGTCGACCGATCATGGGGTTCGGTCGACCGAACCGTGGACAAGTCAACTCCAGTTGACTTGCTCCGGTTCGGCTCCTTGGGTAATTGCGGCCATCCGGAATATGGCTCACCCGAACCAGTTCCCGGCCTTCTCCTCGAGCAGGCTTTCGTCCGGCTTCTCGTCCCTCGAACGTCGCGCACGTTCTTCTCGCTCCACCGGAGTACTCTTCCGCAGCTCTCTCGTCCTTCGGACGCACCGAGCCCGTCGGCTCCCTTCCCGTGCCGTCCTTCTCGCTAGCTGCGTCTTCCGCTCGACTTCCTGTGCTCCTAAGTTCCTGCACACTCAGACACAGGGGTCAGACAAAACGCAGGACCTAACCAACTTGGTTGATCACATCAAAACTACCACGGGGTCTAACAACACCGACGCATGACTCTTCTTGGCACGCAATTTCTTCTCCGGTGTTACTCTTCTTTGCACATGATTTTTTCTACAACATTCTTTCTACCAAGGCACGGATCTACCGAATAAGAGGTAATCATAATCTTCTTCGACCATCCTCTTCGTCTTGCAACACGTGGCACTAATTGTAACTTAATTGTGCAACAAGGATTATTTGTGCAACCTAATCACGTCGATTCTCGCACTGGTTATCTCACTCGACGCAGGCTGGTGGTTGGCCTTTGCTCGCGTGACCTAATTGCGTAGCACGGGGCTGTCGCACGCTATCTCAGTCGCTTATAGCAACTGCGACCTAATTGCATGGTGGTCACTACTTATCGCTTTGCTACTGCTTGCGGCCACTGCATTGGTCTCAATATTACAGGATATACTAAATGGACTATCGATATTATCGATTGAGAAAGAAAGAGTTCGACAATTGAATTATACAGATTTAATAAATATTTTTATCTTTAAAACATCTAGATGAGTAGTGTTTATATAATTATTTTAAATATTTACTAATTTTTCTATTGATGTAATATATTTATTTTTAGTTTATTTATATATTTAGTATATATGTTATTTGTAAATTGAACTTTATTATTAGTTATCGTAATAAAAGAGTCACTTTTTAATATGCGCTTCAGGCCCCGTCGAACACAGGTATGGCTCTGGCTGCCAACGTCAAGGAGACAAAAGAGCGTCCTTTCCTTTTCGCCTTCCTCAACCTTCCTATAAAAGGAGCGTCCAAGCAATCGGACGAGAATCAGAGAACGCAGCAGAAGGTGATCAGAGGAACAAGCGAAACTGTGAGGTGTTTTGGTCGAGCAAAAGAGAACGTCCAGAGGCTAGGATTTGGTTTGTGGAAAAGTTCGAGGAGGTTCCGAGTGGTGATCTTCTCGGCGACAGCAACAGCGACTTCTCCGGCGGTTCTTCGACGATTTCTTCAGGAGATCACTGTGAGTGGTTACCGCTTTAATTTCGTTTTGTTTCATGCTCTCAAAAAGACCAACAATGGTATCAAAGCATAGATTTGAAAGCATGAAAATCAACGTGAAAAAACTCGTGTTTTTTTCTCCTTCTGTTGCGAAGAAGAAGATGAACAGTGAACACTGTTCATCAATTGAATCAATTAACCAATCAATTCAATTGAATTGTATTTCAATCGATTCAAAATCGCACAGATTTCTTGAATCGATTGAGAAAAAAAATGCGAACAATGCTTTTTGACGTAGCACAGTGAAAAAAAACACTCACTGAATCGATTCATGAATCGATTAAAGGTAGTTTTTTTCGAAACACAATGAATCACGTGAAAAAAAAAGAGTTAATTAATGATACATTTTTCTTTGCATGAAAAAAACTACTCTATGTTAACTTTTGTTTAAATTTTAATTAAATATTTTTATTAATTAATAAATAAATATATAATTAATTTATGGTTCAATTTACTGAAATTGAAACCATACCAACTTGTCCGATCAAACCCAGGTCTGGTTTAAATTATTAGTTGATTTAAGCAGACCAGTTTGATTCAATGATACCTAAAGCTGATTCAAATTATTTGTTGGTTTAACCAGTTCGGTTTATTATTGAATTAATTAGGGTGATCTTGATTACAATAGTTGGGTTGATCAAATATGACCGGATTAGTTCTGTTGTGTCAGATTTGATCATAAAGATTAGATTTGTTCTAATGGATCAGACTTAATCCAATGGGCAATTGGATGAATCAAATAGACCTAAATTTGATTAATAAGTCTGAGATTGACTCAAATGAGTTTAAACAATAACAAAACATAGGTCAGAAATCCTTGTCCAATTAAATTAGTTCTAATGAGGACAATAGACTAAGCTTAAGATCCGGACTCCTGATTGACCGGTCCAATGGGTCAGTCGACTTAAACTCCTAAAAATTAAGAAGATTTATTTTTCTTGATTTATAATGATGGTATTATGCCTGTATGATTTGAATTAAACTGGTTTTGTACTGGTTAGTTAGTTTTGTACTGACTTGTTTAAATTCAATTTTTCAGATGGCACAGACTATTACCACATTGACTCGTCACGAAGTACGGTGAAACCAGCTCCGAGAAAATATTCAGGAGATAGAGTATAAGTCTGCTTATGGAGTCAACAGATATAGGGATGGTAATGGGGCGGGGCAGGGGCGGGTTTGTCATTCCCATCCCCGCCCCGTTCTCATTTTTTTGGGTTCGGGGATTCCCCGAACCCGAACCCACTGGGATCAAATCCCCATCCCCGCCCCCATCCCGCCTCATTCCCAAATTTAATTTATATTATTGTTATTATTATTTAATTATTATTATTAATGATAATATTAATATTAATATCAATATTAATAATATTATTATTAATAATATTTTCAAAAATTTTAATATTAATATTAACACTATTATTAATACTTTTTTTAAAAAATCATATTATTATTTATTAATATTAATAATAATAATATTCGGGGCGGGTTCGGGGATGGGGATAGTATTCCCATACCCGCCCCGAACCCGCCCCATCCCCGAAAAATCGGGGATCCCCATCCCCATTTTGGGTTTTCCCCGCGGGGCCCCAAACCCGCGGGGAAAATTGTCATCCCTAAACGGACATGTAAGAAGGCTTGATAGACTGTTCTGGAAACTTGAGCAAGAAGAGTTTCCAGTCCTGGACTATTATAGGATATGGGCATTGATGCAATCATTGTCAGAGTATCCTAGGGTAATAGAAGACTATGTATGGGGACGTCATGAAGGACGGGTCGCATATTCAGAACTGTGTGAGGAACTGCTTCACCATATGGGTGAAGAAGAGTCTGAAGAGGACCCGGAAATGTTCGAGGAAGATCTAGAAATGGATCTGATGGAGAATCCTGAAGCTGCCCCATATGAGATTATCCCAAATGAGTCCAGGTTAATAGGGATAATATTGGCTGCTGCACTAGTGTTTGTCCTAGTGGGAGCAGTGCTGGTCTATCTATTTTTTTAGTGTTCTGTTTACTATCGTTATGTACGAACAGTGTTAGCTCATTTAGTTTTTGAGTCATGTAATAATTTCTGTCGTTATGTACGAACAAAATTATATAATGAAAAGTTATGTTATATGTTAACAAACTTAGAAATGATTAGTTCATTTCATGACATGATTAGTTCATATATCCATATGATTAGTTCATATGAAAAATGATTAGTTCATTTTAATAATGATTCGTTCATTAGATGAGATATGTGTGATATGATGTATCAATGTTGATTAGATTAGAACATATAAATGATGAGTGTAAACAATGTTATCACTTGATTTTGTAAACTAACTCTAATTTACACTGAGTCAATAAATAATTGCACATATATGAATTACACTGAAATAATAAATAATATGTTTATTTATGTATATCATGGCAACTAAAAATATCATAGCTGAACTCAATAAGGTTGAGAAATTTTATGGGAAAAATTACAAAATCTGACACCTCAAGATACAATACGTTCTTAAGGAACAAGAAGTTCTAGAGGTTGTAAATCAAATCATGGAGGAACCGATTGATGGTTTTACAGCACAGCACAGACGTGACCTTGATGCATATAAGGCATGGAAAATGAAGGACTCCATTGCTAAGGGTATATTGATTAGTTCAATGGTGGTATTTGAGTATGAGCCATTACCATTTGCTCATGCTATCTGGGTAGCCTTTAGAGAGAAGTACAGTGGAGTCAGTCTGAGTAAGCTTTGTCAGCTAACTATCAAGTTTGATATCTGTAAAAAGCGCTCGAATGTTACCATGGCTCAACATCTCAGGGAGATGGGTAACATGATTCGAGAGCTTAAGACTGCTGGTCATGCGTTGACTGATGAACAACATGTTCAAGCAGTTATCCGTTCCCTTCCTGATTCTTGGGAAATGATGAAATAGAATCTGACCCATAGTGAGAGTATCAAGACTTTCGCCGATGTCTCACGCCATGTTGAACTTGAGGCAGAGAGAATTGAATCTGCAAGGATTTCTGGTCAAGCTTTTGTAGTTGAAGGTTCTGGTTCCAAGAATAAGAAAAGATGGTTTAAGAAAGGAAAGGGAAAAGCAAAGGAGGCCAGTGTTGTTGCTGTTAAAACCAAATCAAGAAGAAAGGAAAGAGATATGGACAAAGACCTATGAGCAAGTTGACTTGTTTCAACTGTGGCAAGAAGGGTCAATTTGCTCGGGAGTGTGCTGAGCCTAAAAAGATTCAGGAGCAACGAACCACGTAGCACACGATCAAGCTACATATGTGGAGTACCGTCAGATACCAGCTAACAACAAATGGAAATATGTAGGAAACAATGCAAGAATTGAAGTCAAAGGAATTGGCACTTACAAGCTCAACCTACGTGGTGGAGGCACCTTGTTTCTATATGATGTCCTGTATGCTCCTGAGATTCGACAGAATCTGGTTTCTGTCATTTGTCTTCTTGATTTAGGTTATAATGTAAATTTTTATAGTCGTTGTGTGGAACTTCGAATTAACTCTGTGTTAATTGGGTATGGTTATGTAACAAATGATTTTATGGTTCTTGATGTAGAACCAAATAATAATGATGGTTGTTTTTCAAATATTGCTCTTACTAGTGATGCTGATGTTAATGATGAAATTTGACGTGCTAGGCTAAGACATATAGGATAAGAACGAATAGATAGATTAGCTAAGGAGGGTCTTTTAGGCACTCATGCTAAGATTAACTTGTCTATATGTGAGCATTGTCTTGCTGGAAAGACGACAAGAAAATCATTTGGTAAGGCTATTAGGGTTGAATCACCATTGCAATTAATTCATTCGGATATTTGTGGTTCAATGAATATAAAGTCTAGAAATGAGAGTTCTTATTTCATTACATTTATTGATGACTTCATACGTTTTGATCATGTGTATTTGATTTCTTACACATCTGAAGCATTGGATTGCTTTATTCGTTACTTGAACGAAGTTGAAAATCAATTGGAACGTAAAGTTAAAACCTTGCGCACTGACCGTGGAGGTGAATATTTGTCTGATCAGTTCAAGACAATGTGTAATGAGAAAGGGATTATTAGACAGCTAACTATCCTTGGAACTCCACATCAAAATGGGGTTGCTGAAAGAAGAAATAAGATTCTTCCTGAAATGGTTAGGTCTATGATGGCGCAGTCTAATTTGCCAATCTCCTATTGGGGAGATGCATTATTAGTTGCGACCTATATACTTAACAAAGTGCATTCAAAGTCAGTTCCATCTACCCCACATGAACGTTGGACAGGCAGAAAGTTGGATTTGAGTAATCTAAGACCTTGGGGGTCAACTGCCTATGTTCATGATAAGACTCACGAAGATGGAAAATTAGCACCTAGAGGTAAGAAGTGTATCTTTATAAGGTACTCTGAGACTTCTAAGGGTTATGTTTTTATTGGTGAGCGACAAGATGGAACCATCTATGAAATAGAGTCAAGAGATGCTACTTTTCTTGAAACGGAGTTCCCAACACGAGGTGAAGTTGATAAGACAGTTCCTCTATATGAGATAGAGGAGGAGGATAATATTCCTTTATCAACAGATCAGGAGATGCCTGAATCTAATCAATCGAGTGGGAGTAATTTGCCACTGAATGAGTCAGTTTCTCAATAGTCTAACTTTCGAAGAAGTAGTCGTCAGATTATTCCTCGGAGAAGGTTTGATATTGAGAATGAGGCATTGATGGTTCTCCCAGTTGATGATGAGGAACCTCGAACAGTTGAGGAAGCTTTGAGAAGCTCAGTTAGAAAAGAATGAAAAATTGCAATGGATGAAGAAATGGAGTCAATGAGAAAGAAACAAGTTTGAGATTTGGTCGATCTTCCTCCGGACTGAAGGGCTATTGGGAATAAGTGAATTCTCAAAGTAAAGTGGAAAGCAGATGGATCGATTAATCGATACAAAGCTCGATTAGTTACAAAAGGATATACCCAAATGGAGGGTATTGACTTTAAAGAGACATTCTCCCCAGTTGTGAAGTTTGTGTCAATACGTGTCATCCTAGCTATAGTAGCACAATATGACATGGAATTACATCAAATGGATGTAAAAACGGCTTTCTTTAATGGTAATCTTGACGAATAAATCTATATGGTACAACCAGAAGGTTATGTTGCTGAAATCCAAGAGAAAAGAGTATGTAGACTTCAGAAGTCTATAAATGGACTAAAGCAAACGTCAAGACAATGAAACATAAAATTTAATGAAGTACTATTGTCTTATGATTTCGAAATGATTAATAAGGATCATTGTATTTACCTAAGAAAGGAAAAAAGAAAGTTTATCATTTTATCATTATATGTTGATGATATATTAATAGATGAAAGCAACATAAAATGTGTGATAGAAGTCAAAAGTTGGCTTTTATCACAATTTGACATAATAGATATGGGAGAAGCAGAGTACATCTTAGGAGTGAAGATCGTTAGAGACCGATCAAAAAGGCTTTTGAGTTTGTCTCAAGAAGCTTATATCACTAAGATGCTACAACACTTCAATATGTCAGATTGCAACATTGAACAGACGCCTATAGCGAAAGGTACTGTTTTGAGCAAAAGTATGTATCCCAAGACTCCTGAGGAAATAGCCGAAATGAAGAAGAAATCATATGTCAGTGTTATTGGTAGTTTGATGTACACTATGTTGTGCACTCATCTTGATATAAGCTATGTTGTTGGCTTAGTTAGCCGTTTCCAGTCAAACCCAGGATCGAGACACTGGAAAGTGGTGAAGAGGATATTCAGATATCTCAAAGGAACATCAAATTATTGTCTCTGCTTTCAAGGATCGAATATGAGCCTAAGTGGCTACTCAGATGCAGATTGGGCAGGGGACCTTGATGACAGAAAATCACTTCTGGCTATGTCTTTTTGCTGAATGGTGGCGCCATCTCATGGAACAACAAGAAGCAGGCTTGTGTAGCCTTGTCGACAATGGAAGCTGAGTATGTGGCTTGTGCAATGGCTGTGCAAGAGCTTGTCTGGCTAAGAAAGTTCCTGAAGCATCTGAAGATTGCTGAGGATAGTGGGAGTCCTGTTATTGTGTACTGTGACAATCAAGCTGCAATAACTTTTTCTAAGGATCCCAAATATCACAGCAAAGGCAAGTATATAGAAATTAAATATAATTTTGTAAGAGATATTGTTGACAAGAAAAAGATTATTCTCGAGTACATCCCTACACGGAATATGTTTGCTAATCCTTTTACTAAGTCATTGACTAAAGAGTCATTTCATGGACATGTGAAGTCTTTGGAACTTCGAAGAATGTAACTAATTGTAAAGATATTTTGATAAATGAAAAATGTCATGATCTATTCAGTGTATATGTCTTTGTTACATTCGAATAAAAGTCTCGATAAGCATGTTGGCAAATTGAGATTGGTCCACTCACATGAACAATCATCTCTATTTGTTAAGTACGAATAGAGGTAAGACCGTTGCTTATGGGACAACTTATGTAGCTGTGAATAGAGACATACCCATAAGTTATGGTCACCTTGATAATTGTATCAAGATGAGATTATTTGTGTAATGATTGGAGTAAATGCACCCACCATTTACTGAATCTGCTCAAAGGCCAGATTAGAATTCATATGTTGAATTCAGGATTAGACATTAGGTATGTCTAGATTGAAATCTGTACGATGTTAAATTTGGGAAAAACATGCGCTCTTTTTAGTAAAGAGAATAACATCGTAGCATGTGATTCATACCACATGTGCTATGACGACAAAAAGGGTAGTAGGAGAATGGATTCCTGCTTCTCTACTATGTGAGACACTTGAGATTATAAGTTAATCTTGATCTTACCCTAAGTAACTATTTAGCTATCTACTTGAAGTTTTGATCAGTATCTGCTACTTTAGCATGTTTCCTATTGACTATGGATGATTCGGTCTATGGAGCATAACTAGGAAAGCGATTGATTAGAATGAATAGATTCTAGCTAAAAAGGAAGATTAAAATTCATTTGCATCTGTGACATTTATTCACTGGTACCAGTTGTTGGAATCCCAAGGTTTTTTAATTTGCAGGACTAACCAACAACCCCCTTCTAGCCGGCCCAATGGTCCTACACCAGTTACATTTTTAGTTCAGTACATAAAATGTAATTGTGAATAATTTGTTTGATTGGAGATGTTGAACAAGCTCTTGACATATAGTCAATATGAGGTATTAGAGATGTTCATAATGATGTAAATAATTTAATCTGGGGTAAAGGAAAGTCATTTATGTCTTTGATTCGTTCTATGGACATATGTCTCTAATTCGTTCTGTAGAGCAGCTAAGTAAGGTGTGATAATCTTCTTAGCAGTTGAATGCTCAATGTGTTTATTGTCGCACGAACCATTTTCTCTAATGTATGGAATGGATGTGACTTATTTGGTCTTTGTGACTAAATTTTACTCTGGTCTTCGTGACTTGATCCTCATAAATTGTGACTAAATTTTGCTCCGGTCTTCGTGACTTGACCCTCATAAAGTCTACGTGACTTATTTAGTTTTTGTGACTAATTTTGCTTTGGTCTTCGTAACATGATCACCTTGTAGTCTATGTGACCATATGGATTGACTTGGACGAGTGGGAGATGTTGAGCGTTACTAGAGACGAAGGGGCATAGTTTCCCTTTCGTTACTCTCTTTGCTGCTAACACCAAGGAGACGAAGGAGCGTCCTTTCCCCTTCGTCTTTCTCAACCTTCCTATAAAAGGAGCGTCCAAGCAATCGGACGAGAATCAGAGAACGCAGCAGAAGGTGATCAGAGGAGCAAGCCAAGATGTGAGGTGTTTTGGTCGAGCAAAGGAGAACGTCTAGAGGCTGGGATTTGATTCGTGGAAAAGTTCGAGGAGGTTCCGAGTGGTGATCTTCTCGGCGACAACAATAACGACTTCTCCGGCGGTTCTTCGGCGATTTCTTCAGGAGATCACTGTGAGTGGTTACCGCTTTAATCTCGTTTTGTTTCATGCTCTCAAAAAGACCAACAAGGATAGCTCGGCCAACTCGGATGATTGCTCAACCGACTGGGAGGAGAATAATTCAATCAACCGGGATGAGGATAGTTCAGCCGATCGGGACGAATGAGGACAAGGATCTATCTTAAAGGCCCATTCGTGACTACTCCTAAGCAGTTATACCCTAGACCCTCGACCAATGATGTCTAGTAGGTATGCCTTTGATGTGAACTATTCCATCAGGCTGATAATTTATAAGTGTGCGATAGCATTCAATAGGTTGAAGATGATAGGTCGAGGGCATTAATGATCTTTAGGTGTTAGTGATAATCATCATTAGGTATTAATGATAAACCATTAATAACCATTAAAACATGTAAAATCGATAGGATTTTGACCATCACTGATATTTTGTGTCAGGCCCTCCAGAAGAAAACTCAAAATATTTTGACTGCAATAAGATTTGTCTATAGTACAAAAATTGTCATTTAAGGTGGCAAAAGTCAATTTGCTCGCCCCTAGCGCCTCCGTCAACCCGTCCCAGGACCAACACAGAGGAGGTAAATCACAGATAGCTACTAGCCTTTGGAATAATGACTAACATATGAGGGAGACATTTACCTCGGTTATGTCGAGATTCGAAACATAAACCTCATGGTAACAACACCTCATTCGAACCCTGTACCTGACTTTGATAGTTCTTATAGGGTTGGTCGTTCCCATGGACAAAAGTATCCTATAATTAAATATCATTATCATTCTGATATTTTCAACGAAGCAATAGATTTTCTTCTAAAAAGTTAAATATAAGATTTAACGAGACATTATTAGAACTCCTTTATCTTAGTTCAGCGCCTTAAAAATTAATTTGAATAATTCAATATAGATAACATTTGCAAGTTTACAAAAAAAAAAAAAATTACCCTCAGGATTTTATAAAATAAGATATTTATTCTTTAAGAAGTGAGTCTTGGTGATCCAATTCTCAAAGAATAAATATCTTATTCCTTGAGAATTTTTACGCTCACCAATATTATCGGACATTGCTTAAATAGATAAAATTAAATTATTATTTTTAATATATTTTATTAATTTTCTTCCTATATTTATCGTTTTAAAATTTTTAACCATTTCTCAGTCAATTCCGCTCTGTCCTGACAGCAAAGTCCAATATAGTCGTCAATAGTGTTGGTGAAAGATCACTTTTAATCCCACACAAATTAATGTGCCGTAGTTGGATTCGATTGGTGGATGTTTGAGAAAGTATTTGGAACCTTAGTTTTGTGAATCACACTTGTGATCTAGGATGGAAAGAGTAAGCATGAATGCCTTTTCTGGTCCAATATCTTCAGCTCCCTGACTAAATAAGTAATCATTAAGTACTTCGCCCAGTAATACGCGTGCATAGGGTAAGATGATCCTTAAAACTTTCGCACAGTAATGAATAGACCTCAAACTTATCCATCACAGTACCATTGCATGCCTTTTCGCTTTTACTTTTGTATGCTCCGTTGAGCCTCCGAAGTACGAACCATGTCCTTCGAATTTGTATCATATAAATTAATTATTTTATTCATTGTTGAAATGCATTTTAAAAAACTTGATACTAGAAAATAGTTAAACAAATATTCCTTCTTATTTGGCAAATAGATTTTATTATTTATTTTTCAAATAATGTAGTTGATTAATTCAAATGAGCAGGATGAACTAAACAATTAGTCTAAACAAATTAATAGAACTAGGCAGGTCAAGCAGCCCACACAAGATAGGTAATAAATAGATCGCTCTTGTTAGTTCATTCAATGTGGTCCAACAAAATGCTTCAAAAAAATGGATCAAATAAGACGAGCTATTTAGTTCAATCAAACCATCTAATTCAGTTAGATAAAATTGATCATAGCAACCCGATCAAGATGAGCTAGCTGTGATGAATCATTCTGAGCTAGCCACAATGAGTCAGTTGAGGGTAGAAGATAATGGATAGATCAAGGCATGCCAATCATGATGGGTCAAACTGGCCTCAATAGGCAAGATAAACCAATTGAGCTAAACAAGTCAATCAAGCTAAGCAAGTTAAAAGGCCAAACAAACCAGTTGAACAAATCAAATTAATCAACATAAACAAACACAATTGAGTGGGACATTTAGCTAATCAATATAATCGAGTCAACCTAGCTAAATGGTCTAATCAAATAGAATGTTCAATAAAATAAAACCAAATAAATGTAAATTTATTATGAAAATTAAGCATAAGAATAGAGTAGCTATACCAATTCTATTTGATGAACCATATTAAAGAATACATATTTTTTAATTTATTCTATTAACTATTCTATTGGGCGAATCAAGCATCAAAAAAGAGAATAAAAACTAATAAAGCTGAATTATGAGTTGTATTATTATAATAAGTAAAAACGTGTAACAAAATGAGAACACATAATGTGGAAATCGATAGATAGGGTTGTAAATGAACCAAGCGTTCGTGAATAAATTTGGTGTTCGGCTTGGTAAGAGCTTGTTTATGTTCATTCAATATACATAAGATTAATTAAACAAACAAGCTTGAATAGCTCGTTAAGCTAAACAAACAAACTTGAACACATATATGTTCAGCTCGTTAACGTTCGTGAACAACGTTCGTGAACAATGTTCACAAACCATATTTATTAATAAAACTCTTTCAATATGCTAAATAAATAATAAAATAAAATAAATAAATTTAAATTATTAATCTTAATAACTAATCAAACAATTAAAAGTTTCAAACAATCAAACAAGCTTGAATTGAGAGCTTGATAATATCTAAACGGACTAAGCTCAAACCAAGCTCAAGCCAAACTCGAACCAAGCCCAAGCCAAGCTCAAGCCAAGCTTGAATTGAGAGCTTGATAACATCTAAACGAACCAAGCTCAAGCCAAACTTCAAACAAGCTCAAGCTCATAAAAAATAAACCAAGCCAAGCTTGAACACTCATTTCAAAAGCTTGGTTCATTTTAAGCTAGGCTCGGTTATCTTATCAAACAAGTTTGAATACCCCAAAGCTCAGCTCGGCTCGTTTACAGTCCTATTGATAGATAGGTAATTCATAAAACATAAATTTGATTGCAAGACTGATAAACATATAAATTCACGTACTCAATAGAACAAATTGCGGCCATATTGACCAAGGGATTGCCTACTCAAGAGTTTACGGGTAAGTGGAACTGAAGAATATTCATTCACCATCTTGACACTGTTCATTAAATCCACCTAAGCTAAGATATTAAACTCGGCCCACATTTTTCGTACGTGATTCCAAAGTTTTTGCAGGTAGCTGAGGGGCATTAGACAATTACTAACACTGCATGGTGCATGACCGCGCCATTGTTTAATTAATTTAGTCATTCTAAATACGCTAGTGCACCAACTGTTCCTGCTTTCAGCCACTGGACAGCCATATCTACCAAAAATTAATATCCCTGCCTCAACTTCTCGTCCTCCCGATTCTTCTCGTCCTGCAAATAGGTTGCTAAAAGTGAGCTAGCTTCTTCACGGATTTGGTAGCAGAGGGGACAAAATGGCGCATTGTTCTTATGATGTATTACAGGAATGTGAACCATGCTACTCAAGAATCATCGTGTCAACATAATTGACAATTTGAATTTAAGAACATAATTTTCACCAACATAGACTTTAGGAAAGCTAAAGAAAAAATCATGAAATTATAACAGCACTAATATATACTCAAAAGTTTATGAATAAGAAAAACACAATTCCTATAGAATTGTGTAGCGATGGCATATATATTATTGCATGGGTTGTGCATATGGTGAGACATAAATGACTTGCCTACCAAGGTACCAAACCATCAGGAATATTGCCCATTAACATTTGACCGAACTAGTCCTCCATGATCAGTTTCATTACTTTTGAATGCCAATGTTAATATGAGAATGAATGTTGTTCTTCTTGGACTCAACCTTTCATCAGGCTAGCTAGATTAAAGATCGTGCTTTCATCCTAAGGAAAGGGCACAAGAAGATACAAACATGCTCTAGATAATTACAAGGTTTCCTTCATCAGCTAGCTGAGTTGGTCAATTAAGCTTTGTATTACCTTTTGCATTGTTATAGGATAGTAGAGTTCATAATAAAGTCCGTTTCCTTACTCTATTGCTTGTGTTCTATTTTCAAGTTTCTTCTTCGGAATTCAATAAATGTAATAATGAATTTTCATTTAAGAATGGACTCAATAGTTACAATACCATGGGTGATTTGTTGGCTTCTGTGAACTCAATTCGATCTGTTTCATGATTTTGCAGAAAATGGTTTGCAGATAATTTTGTAAGATTCAGTTTTAATCAAACATAAATTCAGCATTAAATGTCTAGATGAGTTAAAAAATTTCTAACCAATGAGTAGCAGGACACATTTCAGGAGTTAACAAAATAAACAACTCTACTTGAAAAAGGAATGGGTATTGAGCACCAGACCTCAAAAGATTTCTTCAGATAGTCAAGCTCCTTGTCAAGATCATCAATTGCCTGTGTATAAGCTTGTGTCGGAGAAGACTGACTCGTTGTTTGGATCTGGAAAGAACAAACTGATTTTATTCTCTTTTACATGAATGCATACAAAAGGAAAAACAAAATTGATGTAACACAACATTGACCCCTCAAAGCACACAAGACTGACAAAATTGAATTCTAACCAATGCAAGATCTAATCTCTAGGAACATAAAAAATGACTGTAATACATACCCGAACTATGATTTTGTACTGCAGAGGATGAGGGAGCTTGTAGCCTGCGAAGAGCACATTAGGGTCCCTGTGCAATTGCCTACAACGACAATATGTTTAAAGGATTTTCATTGTTTAAAAAAAATTCTAACTTCAACAACAATATAATTTTTTTCTTTCAGAAAAAAATAACATTAATAATAAAATGAAAAGGTCAAGGGATTCACATTCGAAGGATGTTTCCTACAGTGTGTTCTTCACGTTCAATAGTGAAAGCAGCTGCATTCACAATCTTGGTGTCCCTCTCATATGAAACCCTATTTTTTCAAGCAAAAGAAAATTCACATGATAAGGAACCAAAAATGCTTGACAAGTCAGAGTGACCAAGCTACAAACATCCAACTAGTTTCATGTCACCAAATAAGAGCTGATTTATCCATAGTCAAGCAAAAGCATTGACAGAAATTGGGGCAAGAGGAAGAAAAACAGACTAGCAGTTTTTCCTTACTTTTTGGTACCTTCAGGCACAACGAATCGTTCATAACGGTCAGGAGCATTCATCCTTCTCTACCTCCAGATATGAATGGGAAAGAGAAAGATGTGATTTGCTACAAATCAACATAAATAGAGATTGAGATAATCACATGACACTAAATGGAAAACATTCATAGAGCAGAACATCATCAACAATGTCATGCCCCGCTCAATTTAGGTCCACCAAATGGACTTTCTTCTGAGTGCATGATTTGAAGTAATCCGAGGGCAAACTTAATTAAAGCACATACCTCCAACAAGGAATCACGACCTAGGTAGAAATGTAGTCTATTGAGCAATCAACCTGTAATTAAAGACTAAAAAATCATCGATGATAGTGAATATAAATGTGCACAATGGATCAATAATAAATGCAAATGAATTAAATTTCTTCTAGAAGAATATCTAAGTAGCATTAACAAGCTTTAAGTTACCAATAGTTTTAAGATATCACCAATTATCAAGCTTTATCACCAATTATCCAGCTTTAGGTTCTCACCAACTAATAAACTTTAAGCCAACAATGATTAGCAGCTTTATATTAACATCAATTGTCAGTTTAGATTATTAATAATTATCCAACTTTAAGTTGACACCAATTCTCAACATTAAAATTAGCAACAATTTATCAACTTTAATGGTACATTTACTTGCATTGAAAGGAAAGAGAGGAATTTCAGAAAAAGGAAAGAATGAATTCATGAAGAAAAGGAGAGAAAGAAAGTAGGGTAAAAACATGATTACTTAAAGGGCAGAAGGGAAAGAAAAGAAAGCATTTTTCCACAATTATGTTGAGACTACGACAATAGGGCATTGATAAAATGTTCAATATTTTCCAAATACGGGGATCAAAATTGTTTCCAGTATTTCAAGTAATCTCCAATTTTATGTTCCATGTAGCCTAAAAGATGGAAATTTTCCCCTGAAAAATTGCAAGTCCACTACACTCTTATAGCAAAAACAACTAGCTTAAATAATGCAACTAGATGTTGGTAAGTGATGCTCCAAAAAAATTATGGACTATTTAAATGTACGAAAAACAATAATTGAAGCTCTGGTGATGGTAGGCGACAAGAGTTCCCACGGGCATCATTCCGTGCTCTTCGTTTCCGCAGTATAAAACCAAGTAGAACAAAGACGAGAAGCACAAGAGCGAAGAAAGATGCGGACTTGCAAAGTGGAAATTACACAAACCTCATTCTTTTTGGCGAGCTATAGAGGTCGCGGCCACAAAGCGAGACGAGCGAGGCGGTGACCTAAACCCTTGCTCGAAGCAGTAAGGTAGTAAGGTGGCTGTTCCGATGGCTTCTAATTTAAGGAGACGTTCGCACGTGCGATGCACGTGGGGTAGAATCCTTCGATAGGTGCCACGCTTTTATTTTGACTACTTTACAGCAAATCAATTTAAAATGGGCTCTGCACAAATCAACTGCGCAAGTCGTGGCGTGGGGTCACCGGACCCTCAAGGTGACCTTTGTTGTCAATTTAAGATGTAACCCAATTGGCTGGGTGCATTTTTAATTTGGTAGATATTTAATATTCAAATTTTAATTTCGATAAATTAATAATTTTTTTTTAACGGAGGATTAATTTAAAAACGAAGCACAAATACTCTGAACCGTAAATTACGATCTAAAGAATGGATCATTATATTTATTGGTGGATGGGGATGAATCCTACCTATTAAATAAGTGAGATCCATCCCCGTCAATCAATCAACTTATATGGTCCATCCTCTGGACCACAAATTACGGTACAAAGGATCTTGGCTGTTAAAAACGTTGATTCAATGGATCACTCATTGAAAGTACGTTTTTAATTTACAGTGCTTGATAAATTTTTTTTATAAAATTAGACCGGTCAACTAAATATTAGTTGATATAAACTGGATACTTGATGTCAAAAAATTTAAAATATAAAAAATACCCTTCTCTGGCTAGGGTGCGTGAAACAACAGGGTACCCATGTTTCCCAAACGTCCACGGTTTGATTTTTAGTTACTCTGCACAAATCAACTACGCAAGTCATGGCGTAAATCAATTTAAAATACCCTTAACCAATTTGTTTACAATTGATATAATTGATTTGTGTCAGTTTGAGATCAATTTATAGGACAATTGGTTTTGGATACAATTGATTCTCATTTAAGGTTATCAGTTTTGGCTGTAAATCAAACAGCAAATCATGGAATGGCACATTTGTAAATAAGTAGATTAAATCATTTAAGTAAAATGGAGAGTTCATACAAGGAGAGCAATTACACATTGTAATTTGTAATGATATAATAATATTCACTTTCCCTCTCTTGCTCTCTCTTTCTATGGCACTCTCATTCTCTTAGATGTTACTCCATGGCCACACCACTCATCCCTTTTCTCTCAATTCAACAATTTTCCATTACAATAGGTGGCTCTTTGAGGGAAAAAGAGGGGTCTCAGAACCAAGTTCAAATTAGACCCCAAACACTACTCACAAGTGGACTCAATCCCTCGCATGCACCCATAACAGATGGGTATCAAAGCCAACCATGGACAATGACATCATGCAACATTTTCTTGATAAATCTAAATAGACAATCAAAGTGTTAATGAAGATTAATATCGATTAAGCATGTGAAAAAGAGAAGCGAAAAAAAAAAAACAATATGCAATTATCACATCCTTGGCAAAGAAGATGCAGACCAAACAAATGGCCTCAAAAGGATTGAAGAAGATTGTCACAGACACAGACCTGACTGTAATCCCCAAATGACCGATGCACTTAGATGGATAATGTTGGTGCAACATCCCTTAGGTCAAGGTTGACCTGGTTGACCAAGTTTGAGTCTTGGTTTGGGTTTCGATGTTTGACAATGCAAGGTTGATTGAAGAAGAGTCAAGTAAGTCAAGGATGACCGGATACTTGACTGGGAAGTCCTAGTGAGTGAAGCTAGACAGGAGGAAAATCCTGGTGAGTGAAGCCAGGTGAAAGACCTAGTGAGTGAAGCTAGGCAATTGGGAAGTCCTAGTGAGTGAAGCTAGGCAGGAGGAAAATCCTGGTGAGTGAAGCCAGGTGAAAGACCTAGTGAGTGAAGCTAGTCAATTGGGAAAGTCCTGGTGAGTGAAGCCAGGCAAGAGAAATCCAAATGGGTCAAGGTTGACCAGACATCTGGTGAGAGTCCAAGTAGGTCAAAGGGATTGACCGGATACTTGGCACGAGAAAGAAAAGTCCAAGTAGGTCAGAGGGACCGACTTGGCAAGAAGAGAAAAGTCCAAGTGGGTCAAAGGTATTGACCAGACACTTGGTGAGAGAGTCCTAGCCGGTCAAGGGTGACCGGATGCTAGGTCTTATGTACCAACAAGTCATGGTTGACTAGATGTTGGTTTAGGGGCTTTAGACTTGGTTTGGGCAAAACCAAGATCCGGATCGATCACCGATTGATCCAACAGGTTTGGATTGATCCGTGGATTGATCCAAAGAGTTCGATTGATCCGTGGATCGATCCAAGATCTGATCGATCGGTGGATCGATCCGAAGATCTGGATCGATCCGCCGATCGATCCGGTGAGTCCTCGTGAACGAGAACCTCCGGATCGATCCGTGGATCGATTCAGAGGTCCCAATCGATCGGATCGATTGGGAGTCGCGCGATAAGCGCCGGATCGATCCGTGGATCGATCCGCATCGATGGGCAGCTCGGATCGATCCGTGGATCGATCCAAAGCCTCCCCGATCGATTGGGAGCAATCCAATCGATTGGGATTCAACCGTTGGCGTCGTTTATAGCTGTTTGCGTGCGATTTCTTCAGCAGAACTTCACCGATTGATTCCAGATTCATCATAGCTCCTCCCCAGCACTCTCTAAGCTCCTCACCGCCAGTTCTTGAAGGTTCTTGGAGGTTCATCCAAGTCAAGAGGCGAGTTGCAACGAGAAGAAGAAGAAGCTAGGGTTTTCGCATCTCTTGTAAGCTTTTGCTTATTCTTTACTACCCTTTCTTCTACTTGTATTGAGAGTCTTGTAGGGCTTCTCCGCCTTCGGTAGTTACCGAAAAGGAGTGTTTATTAGTGGAGGTGTGTGCGTGTGCGTGGATCCTTGGACTAGTCACCTCTTGTGAGGTGGATACCAAGTAAAATCCTATTGTTAGCATTGTTGTAGTTTGTTTCTTTGTATTTCGCTGCGCATCACTTTGAAGAAACAAGCAACGAAGCACGACGAGCACACGCGAAGCTATTCACCCCCCCTCTAGCTACTTTTCGGTCCTAACAGATAAGATCATACTAGTCATCCTTTCTTAGAGCTCCTCCCTATGTTATAGAACTAGTCAGGGGACCATCAAAACCTTTAAAATTTAAGAGAGCGTTCGAGTTACATGTTTACCATTTACATTTTATGAAAAATATGTGTTTTCAGGAAAATACTGTTTGGTTTGCATTTTCCACGTCTGCTTAAGAGATAGCATTTTCTAAAAAAAGTAGAGAATTTCCAAAAGTCATTTTCTATTTTCCAGAAAATACGCATTTTTCATAAAATGAAAATGAAAAATACACAAACCAAACGTTACCTAAGTTTCCTAGATATAACAACAGTAAAGATACTCTTCCTTAGCTATCTAAGTGCAAGCACTATTTAAGGAATAGGCATCATAGTGTAAGGGAAGAAGAAATAACACAAACAAGGTAGAGAATAATGCGAACAAGGAAACAAATATCACGGGAAAGAAAATCATGTTAAAGAAAATAAATTAAAGATAAATTTCGAAATGTTACATGCACAATAAAAGGAAAGAAATTGGAAATCCTCAAGAATAAAAAACATTTAAGATTGATACATCGGCAATAAATATAATGAAAAAAAATTGACATATATTCAAGATTTACACATCTACAATAAATTTGAAATTTAATTCTTGTTGTTTGTTAATTAATATTTTTTTTTTGATAATAAATAGCGAATACTTATAATGTTTATCAAGATTAGCATATTTTATTTATTTAAAATATTTATTTCTATATTTGCTACTGAGTTAAGTCTATATAAAAGAAGTCTAGAGTCCTATATTTTAATTATCTTTGAATTAATAGAATTTTTAATAACTTCTCTATGTGAGAATTTTTACTAGGTTATTTGCATATTTGCTCCATCAATTTTATCCTATGTTATAGGATGGTTCAACTATTCACATCACCTAATTCAAACTATCAAACCATATTGTCGTAGCACCAAATTCAAATGTCAAACCAACTTGGAACTAAGATAGAATTGATAGAGTAAATAAGCAAAATAACCTCACTTAGAGGGAAAATTCTTGACACAAAAAAAAAAGTCAAATTGGAAATTATATTAATTCAAAGACGAATTATCATTGAATTAATATAATGATAAAGATGATTTGCAAAACTATAGGACAAATACACGAATTAATTCAACATTGTATTAGCAGGTATATTTCTAATATGCTATTGGTTTGGTAGATTTAATACAATGCTATCCAACACAACAAAAAGACAGATTATCGAAATTGAAATTCCTAATTCGACAACAAAAACAGAGTACCAAATCTAAGGCCCCGAGCCTAAAATGATAATCTTCATGCTAGAAACAACAAATCCGCACCTTAAGCATCGAGATCATGTTCCTCACGCAAACACAGGAAGTAATCAAGCCATGAACGGTTCCTCAGCGACAAAACCCTAAAAACACAGCGGGAGGAAGCCAGAATGAGGATCTCGAAGACAGGGAACGTGGATTGGGAAAAAAAAACCAACAACAATAGAGAAGAAAGAGGAGGAGAGAAGAGTGATCTTATCCAAGTCAATGACAATGTAGGTGCGGCAAGAAGGAAGGAGAATTCGATCATTCTCGAGGCTTCCTCCTCTCTTCACCACTTTGTTGTCCGCTTCCTGTTGGATCAACCCTCCTTAATATGGAAAAGATGACGCCGACACGTACGCAAGCCAATGCATGCTGACCATTGGAGTTGTTTCCGTAGGTAAATTTAAGAAATATGATGACTCCCAACATCGTCCCAACTGCACCAATGTCAATTTAGCCCTCGCGGGGTAGCCGAGTTGGTATTTGGGCAGGATTTGCCACCGATTAGGCATGGTTTGATTTTCAATAGATGCAAATACAACTTAAAAATTGGATTATCTCATGCCCCCTTATCTAAAAAGGTTGCTCGACTAAGGCTGAATAAGCCCCCGTGATTTACTCCTTCAAAATTATGAGGAGACACCCTAGAGGGGTCATTCTGGAGGGGTTGCGATGGCTTAATCTTTTGTCACCAATCATTGTAAATATATTTTATATGAAAATTAAATCCTGAATGTTTGAGAAATGTAATTTTTACCTGTATCAAAGCCGAGAGCAATTACAAGCTGCTCTCTGGTGACAAAAGGTGATGTCGTCACCTTAGCGGCCCCTCTAGCATGGCCCCACATAATTTGGAAGGAGTAAATCGCGGGACTTATTTAGCCTTAACCGAACGACCTTCCTAACAGGGGGCACGAGATAATCCGAATTCTGAAGTAGTATTTGCACTTGCTGAAAATCAAACTATGCCTAGCCGGTGACAAATTCTGCCCAAGTACCAACTCAACTACCTCGCGAGGGCTAAATTTACATTGGTGAAGTTAAGACGATGTTGGGGGTCATCATGCTTCTTAAATTTACCTACGGAACTAGATCCAACGATCAACATGCATTGGCTTGTGTACATGTCGGCGTCGTCTATTCCGTATAAAGGAGGGTTGATCCAATAGGAAGCGGTCAACAAAATGGTGACAAGGGGAGGAAGACTCGAGAGCGATCAGATTCTCCTTCCTTCTCGTCGCACCTACGTCGTCACATTTGATGGTATGGTACATTTTCATATTGCATTTATTAATTAAAATTTTTCATCACATTTGCATTAGATGCATTAATACCATGCAAATCTTCCTTATTTGGGTTATTGTGAGAAAACTTAATTACCATGCTTGCACATTTAGCTTATTGAACATGAGTCTAATTTTTAAATTGGAGGATATGCTAATTTACTTAGAGAAATTCGAGCATTCATCTTCATATGTTTATTTTGTTATAATTTTGCAAAATCATCCTTATCATTATATTAATTCAAAGATAATTCATCTTTGAATTAATGTAATTTCCAATTTGACTTTTTTGTGTCAAGAATTTTCCCTCTGAGATTATTTTTCTTATTTACTCCATCAATTCTATCTTAATTCCTAGGTGGTTCGACATTTGAATTTGGTACTACACCAATCTTGTTTGATAGTTTGAATTTGGAGCTGTGAATCGTTGAACTTAGGATGAAATTGATGGAGCAATCATATTGTTATGAAAATTTGTGTAGTTACTACAACAATTTTTATATAGAATTGTCAACTTTCCTTAAATTTATAGTTGACAAAACAACAGACCTCCTCAAGTGCATGTCTACTGAAAACAGTGCCTGAAATCCAGTAAATTTGTCTTCAAACTTTTATCATCTATATACAACTTTTTGAAGAAGTGGCATGGAATGAAACATATAGATGTGTTTCATAAGTATTGCATACTAAACAATTCATCAGAAGAAAACAATTCTAAGAAAGAATTTCATGAGAAGGAAAAAACATTGGGTCAAAATTTTCCCTTATGCGAATGTGAAAGGCACAATTGATCAAAAGGTCAATGCACTTCTTCGAGAAAATCAATATGAAGCTCTGTCACACAAATGTTCATATTTAAAAATTTGGGGTTTCATGTATATTTAACAAAATCTAACAAATCTGAAAGTGCACTTAAAGGAAGAGCTGTTTTGTCCAACAGATACTAGGAGTACTTTCATGTATATGTAGATTACACTCTGGAAAAAAACTTACTAGCGTAAAATTGCATTCAATGTCATTATAGATTAGCTAAATTCTGAGCAATGAGAAGCTGTTATATAGTAACAGATAACTAGCTAATTTATAATGCTAATAATATGAGGAATTTGCAAACTGCAGCTAGTTCTGATAGTCATCTAGGGTCAAATAGAAAGTAACTAAGCAGCGAGTAGCTATAACCTATTAAAAATAGATCCAAGGAAATGAGGGATCTTATTGTCATATCACTAAACAGTCCAAATACCTTTAAGTAAGAATACTTTTATTATAATCAACATTTGCAACCTATGATACTAAAGTCAGTTACTAACAAGTGATCTTTATTCAGTATTACAATAATTCGGTAGTATCAGAATAATTATAGCAAGAAGAATAAAGACAGCGGCAGACTATCTCCTATGGCCACATCTAAACTGCGCATTTCCATGTGTAAAAGCTAAAAATAATTTAAAATTATCAGCCCATAGGGAAACAAACAGGTACATTAAACCTAAACCTCAACCACCAGCAGCTAAAATAACGCAAAAACAAATCGACCTACGATGACCTTATGCATGAGAAAGGTCTAGAGGAAATTTCGACGTTGAATGGGGAGAGTAGCCGGAATAGTCCACAAAACTATCTGATCAAACGTTATATCCTAAACGAAAATAAATCTCAAGAAAACTAACGTTGTACTTTCGATATGAGCAGCAGCCAAATAGTCTATAAACTAGCCGATTTAATGTGCTATCCAACGCGACAAAGACAGATTATCGACATCAGACTTCCTCATTCGACAACAAAACCAGAGTCCTAAATCTAAGTCACCGAACCTAAAACGCCAATCTTCAAGCTAGAAACAACACATCGACGCCTAGGGCGTCAAGATTCTGTTCCCCACGTGAACACAGGAAAGCAGACAAAACCCTAAAAACACAGCGGGAGGAAGCCAAAACGAGTATCTCGAAGCCGTAAGGACGCCGTAGATCGGAAAAAAAACCCCAACAACAATAGAGAAGAAAGAGAAGAGGAGAAGAGAAGCGGGATCTTACCGAAGGAAGCGGCGACGACGGCGGTGCTGCGAAACTCCGATCGCTATCGAACCTCCCTCCCCTCTTCACCTGTCCGCTTCCAATTGAATCTGCCCTCTTTAAAGCTAATGCAGCTGACCGTTGATCTGGTTCATAGATAAATTTAAGAAGCACGATTATTAGTTTAAAGGGTAGCTCGTGAAATTTCCTCCGTAATTTATCTATTTATTTTATGGGTAATTTTACATGCAGTCCCTATTGACAAACAAATCTTTGTGTGCAGTCCTCATCCATGAAATCTTTGTTTTCACTCCCTAGTCAAATATCTTTACCTAATTATCCATGATATTTTTAGGTACAAAAAGTCTAAAAATCAGTATAAATCCTCTTAAATTGAATATATTAACTTAGAATGTAGTATATTTTCTATCAAATTGAGTATGATTCTTTTTTCACCTCAAAATATACTCAATTTTAGTTTAATGTGCTGAATTTAATAGGAATTATACTCATTTTTAGACTATTTGTACCGAAAAATATGAGGATTAATTTCGATAGAAAATATACTCGATCCTAGTATAGAGTACTAGATTATAGTGTAAAGTACTGAATTTAACATGAATTATATTTATTTTTAGACTTTTTATACCTAAAAAATAAGAGGGACAATTTTGATAGAAAATATACTCGATTTTTAATATAAAGTACTGACTTTAAAAAGAATTATACGCATTTTTGGACTTTTTATACTCAATTTTGGAATTTTTGTACCTAAAAAATTTGAGGGGCAATTTAAGTATCAATATTTACATGAGGGAGTTGAAACAAGTAATACTTTGCATGTAGGGAGTGGAAACAAAATTTTTTGGACATGGAATTATATGCAAAGTTAACATTGTGATTGGGGATTTTTCTCTAATTTACCGTTATTTTATCGTGTGGTCAATAATGCTGAGCTATTTAGCGATATTAATTTTTATTCCAAACATTATACATATATTTTATATGAAAATTAAATCTTAATTATTTAAAAAATATAATTCTTACCCGTACCAAACCTGATTACCTGAGGGCAGTGCCCAGCAACAACCGCGACTAAGGAGACGACGGTAGGAAAATAAAAATTATTTAATAAATTTCTTTCTAATCTTAATTTTGTATAAGATTTATATTCGAACCGTATTTTTTTATTTATAAATAAAAAAATTTCTTTTTAGCTTGTTTTAGATTTCGTTTTAAATATTATTTTATATTATATTTTGTTTAAATGTACCAAATTAATAATTTCTTAGTAAATTCATTCTAATTTACTTAAAAAATTTACTAAAATTTGAAATAGATTTTAATACTGTTTTAAAAATTGAATTTTGAAATCTTATTTTCTTGTAGCAGTGAGTTCTCCGGGCAAGGTCTAACCACGTCGTTACTTTGCTTTTCTTTCTCTACTCCTCATTTATTTTTATTTTTCAGTTTTCTATTTTCCTTTTCAAAAAATATTTTAATCAGGTAACAATCTGAGGTGATTTATCAGGTTCTAGACTGTCCAGATAAATTAGGAAGTTTTGATGATGAACAATCTAGATGCTCAATATCCTATGATTATGAATTTTATTTGAAAAAAAATTCTATAAATATATCATAATTAGAAATTGAACCTTGGACATCTAAGTAACAACTTAATACTCTTCTGCTGTATTATAGGTCCAAAGGCTTCATTCCTTTTCATTTTTCATCTGCACCTCCGAATAAATATATCAACTTCTTGAATCTAAAATTTTAATTGAATTTTATTTGAAAAAAAAATTCCTATAAATATATCATAATTAGGAATTGAACCTCGGATATTTGAGTAACAACTTAATACTCTTCTGCTGTATTATAGGTCCAAAGGTTTCATTCCTTTTCATTTTTCATCTGCACCTCCGAATAAATATATCAACTTCTTGAATCTAAAATTCTAAATCCATGCTTAGATTTATTCAATTGATCAGCTAGATTTTCCTACATATATGAGGCACGAGATAATCATAAATAATATTTGTACTTAAAAAAATCGAACCTACCTTTTTTTATTGAAAAGTCTTATCCAATTAGTAACTTGATTATACCCGTGGGAGTAATTTTTTTTAGGGGCTAAAAGATAAAGTCGTCATCTCCCTAACTATATAATAGTAAAAGATAAAATTTATCATCTCAACAATCTCACACAATCAACCTTATGATAATATATTAGAAGATCAAGATGGAGGAGGAATTTTTTTCATGTCTCTTTGGTCATATACATGTATTAGTCGAATGATAGACTAAATAATCCGAAACAATATTTTTATCTATCGAAAAATTAATTATACCTATCTATAAGGACAAATCCTCTAATTTACAAAGACTGAATAAATTATTAATCCAATTTTTATATTAATGGAGGTAATGTCTCTCCATCTATTAATAGATAAAGATCATTACCTCCTATCAATCTCCTTATTTTGATCAAAAACGGATCAAGAAAAGAGATCAGAGGATCCATCCTCCTATCTAGTGTCTAGAACTCTAGATCTCAATTACAGGCGACACTCGAACCTTCTCAAGCCGTCTTTTTTGACACCTTTTAATTTACGTCCCAAATTCAAATTAATTTACGTCACATTTTATAATATTTTTTCTTTCTATTTTTATATTTCATATCTGATTTATCTTTTTTGACACAAGCCGTCTTCGTTTTCCCCTCTGCGATCCACCGACGATCTCCTTCTTCGTTTCGTTCCAATTCCTTCGTTCTCGGCTTTTCCTCCTCTTTCTGCTCTGCGATGAATCCCTAAGTCCGATCCACCGATGCCCCTCCGGTACCCGACCGCCGCCCGAGGCTGCGGCGCGGCCGTGGAGAGATGGATGTTCCCCATCCTCTCCGTCTTGTTCGTAGCCGTCCTCCTCCTCCTCTCTGGCATTTCGGGATTCAAGGCTTCCACTGCCTTCCTCGACCGCCGCCTTACCGCCACCGATGTTCGCCGCGGCTCCGCCCATCTGCCCTCCTTTGCGTACTACATCACCGGCGGCCGCGGCGACTCGAGTCGGGTTTTGCGCCTGCTTCTTGCCGTGTACCACCCCAGGAACCGATACCTCCTCCACCTTTCCGCTGACGCGCCGGCGTCGGAGCGGGCTGACTTGGCGGCCAGGGCTTGGCTTTCGATCCCCGCCATCCGGGCATTCGGGAATGTGGATGTGATCGGGAAGGCCAGTGCGATGACGCCGATGGGATCTTCAGGGCTCGCTGCCACGCTTCAGGCTGCCTCTTTGCTGCTCCGGCTCGACGACGGCTGGGATTGGTTCGTGACTTTAACTGCCGAAGATTATCCGCTTATCTCGCAAGATGGTATTTTGATCATCTCCTCGAAAATTCTTCGATTGCGTTAGTTATTGAGATCTATACAATCAATTGTTTAATGACGAAAAAAGAATGTTCCTTTTTTATCAGTCTTAACAATTTTCTTTTAGTCTAAGAGACATACTGCAATCTTGATTCCAAAAGCTCATCTCCAATTCAACAATCCATTTCAAACTACTCTCTTTATTCAGCTTACACATGCATGCTCCCTGTGTATATTTTCACTAGATATGAATGCTTGTTATAGGCATTCTGAGCATTTTCCAGAAACTATCATTTGTTAGTTTCTCAATTTTTATCTTGGCATACTTGCTCCACAACTGACAATCCCCTAAGTGCCTCATCCGAAATATAGATGCATAAGCAGTAGGAAATTGAACCTTCACTCATTTGATGATACTAATGGCATACCTCATTCGAACTAAATCTTGATATGGTATTTCAGTTGAATCTGCCTTGCTCGCATTAGTTTTCTTGGGGTTTACTTCACATAAATTTGGAAATTAGTAAACTTGATTTCTCATTGACGATGTATACTTAAATATGAATGTTATTAAGGAGAGACCAATGGAGACTACACTCAATATAATTTAAAAAGAAAATAACCTAAGTGTTATTAGAGATTTAATCTTAGCATGTAATGACAGATAAAATCCATTTAGTTGACGCAAACTTTATGAACGTGGTTTATTTTCATTGGCTACATTATCTAAGTAGTGTAAAAAACTATTAGGGAATAATTCAAGCTTACGTTCTCAAATTTTGTGTATATTACCCACAAGAACAAGAACTGTGTTGTGTCCTTTTTAATTGTCACCCTCAATATGTCTTGTATAATATTTAACAGATGGTATATACTGGGATGCTCAAGTATATGATGACAAAGTAATCATATTTGTTCCTTACATTTTTATGAATATGATGATTAATTTTGGCAGTTTCAACAGATGAAATATGTACAAGAATTACTGTTAAAAGAATTTCACACATACATAAGCAATGCATATGCTTTAGAATTTTTATGAAGTGTGAATTACTTTGGATTCTTCATTTCCACCGAACTAGTTAATGTTTTATTCTAGAAACATAGCCAATTTAGATCTCTAGACTTGACCAGAATTTGTTCTATTATATATAATTTCAAAAGTGCCCCAAGATAATGAATATGGTCCTTTTTATGCCAAGCAGCCTAGGTAAGTTGGCTTCTTTGACTTGACCAGAACACTTTTATGTGAATTTTAGTAATTCTTTATGAGAGTATTCTCTTTATGTAATTTCACAAATCGTATGACTATATTGTTGCATACTCTTTTTTTGTTTGTTTGGCACTTGCTGACGTCATTTAATCCATAGTCTTAATGTTTGAACTGAAGCTGAATTCAAGGCTGGCCTATATAGCACAGGGTGTGGATTTAAATGCAAGACTTGTAAAACCTTGTTATCATAGCCTTTAAGCATCCAGATACTGTCTTGAGGTCTCTACTTTCTCATAAGCATCTGAAAGTGAACTTGCATGTGATAATCATTTCCAAAACTATTATGCTTGTAGGAAACAGTATGAATATGTGGAATCATATGCTTTATGAAGCTTTATCGAAGAGAAGTACCTAATACAGACCTTTCTGGTCAGCAGAATCTCTGTCGTAGAGGTTTTGCCTTTTCGTGGCTCATTCAGGATCCATCTTATTTCACTGTAAAAACTATGAAACTTCCTGGTATACAAGTGCTCTTTAACTTGGTTTATCTTCCTAAAAGTATATGACTGCTGATTGGACAATGCTGGAGATGCTAGCAGTCATGTAGAATTCCATTTTCCTCCTGATCTATATTTATACATGCACTGCATTAGGTTTATTAATCATACTTTATGTTACTATCAGCTCCACAACAGTTACTCCTTTTGAGTTTCGACAGTTCACTAACTTTTTTGTGTTTAATTGCACTCACTTAACCATGCATATCATTGGTCCTGCTTCTCTGAGTAAACTGTTTTGCATAACACTTGTTTGAGTTGAATGATATCTCAATTATCTTTTTCTCTGGATCAGCAAATTAATTACTTGATGTGCTATTAAGAAACTAAAAAGTGTTAATTATTTGTTGCCATTGATGCAGATTTAATTTATGCTTTCTCCCATGTGCCAAGGAATCTTAGTTTTGTGAATCACACTAGTGATATTGGATGGAAGGAGTAAGCATGAATGCCTTTTCGCTTTTACCTTTTTATGGAAATTGTATCAACGCTGTTTCGTTGACCCTCCAAACCATGTCCATGCAGAGATAAGAGAGTTAAACCCATTATAGTTGATGCAGGGATCTATCTAGCTAACAGGAAATCATTTTTCAAAGCTACACAAAATCGGGTCACCCCTCAATCTTTCAAGTTCTTCACAGGCATTTTTCTCCTTTCCTAAACTTGTGCATGTATGCTTCCAACTTGTAAGACGCATCTAACAGTACTATCTCTCAATTTGTTGTTCAACAGGTTCACCATGGGTCATCCTCAGCAGGTCCTTTGTAGAGTACTGTGTGCTGGGTTGGGATAACCTAGCCCGGACACTACTCTTGTACTTCACAAATGTATTATCGTCCCAAGAAGGTTATTTTCATTCACTTATATGCAACTCACAAGATTTCCAGAATATGACAGTAAATAGCGACCTAAGGTATACGGCTTGGGATAGTCCTCCAACAACGGAACCCCATTTTCTCAACATGACGGATTATGACGAAATGATTAAGAGTGGAATACCTTTTGCCAGACAGTTCCGTCAGGGTGATGCAGTGCTTGATAAAATTGATAGAATGATATTGAAACGTAGGTACAACAAGGCTGTTCCTGGGGCTTGGTGCTCCAGCCAAAACAGATGGATAGATCCATGTTCTCGTTGGGATAATGCCAACATCGTTCAACCTACACACAGATCAGAGAAGTTAGGCAAGTTGATAAAAACTCTCTTGGATGAATGGGAGTCAAGTACTAGCTCATGCAGGTAGTCTGGTAAGTTTATAACAAGATTCCTTACAGCTATCAGCAGCAACAAAATCAGTCCTCATTAAGGTTCTCTGCACTGGTTATCATGTATGAAGATGATCTGTAGACCGTACTGTTTCATCATTGTTTTTTTTAGGCTGGCTCAAATCCCAGTTTCATAAGATTCTAGTTAGCTTTTTAGAAGATAGAGCTCCAAGGAGGTGATAAATTTTTGTTGGCAAATTAGCGAAGGTTCTATGTTTGCAGCGATCCCTGATCAAAATTTTCACAAAATACTAGATTCTCTGGTAGATCCTTAACGACCAAGTGGAAGACTTCATCAACATAGATTTTCACATGGTAAGCGTAACATAGCACAAACGACAAGAGACTTCGTTGGTTGTATTGCTCATCCATTTTTTTCATGTTAGGTAGTACATAATGCTATTTTCTTTTCGAGATTTCTTGAGGTTGTTTGAGTGGTTTGGCAACAACAATTTTATTGTCATTGCAATTCTTGTTACACAGATTTTATCTGATAGCTTCTTGCGACCATTGTAAGTGCACTCTTATCTCATTCATGAGCAACTTTGTCTTCTTAGCTGAGTTTAGTTGATTGTAACCTATGTGTTGTTTTTTCATGTTTGTGTAGTCCAGATTAAGTGATCAATGATTGTTTGAACTAACCGATTCAAATTTGATCAGAACGACTAGCTCGAATTATGTCAGACCTGATTTATTGACCTGATTGCCTCGTTTAGTTCGATTGAATCAACTAGTTTGATTTGATTTAACTAGATTGATTGATTTGAACAACTTGACTTGCCCCATCCATCTAGCTCGATATGCTTATCTATCTTAATTAGCTCATTTGAACTGATTGATTCAGCTCACTTACTAGGCTCATTGGCATGTTTGGCTTAATCGATCGACTTGACTTTCATTTGACTCGGTTGATCTTGCTTGTGCTAGTTCGATTGATTGACTTGCTCGGTTTATTTGACCAGTTGACTCATGGGGGGGCTAGGTTGTTTGGCCCAATTGGCCCAATAATTTCACTTGTTGGTCCAATTGACGTATAGGCTTTTAAATTTTATTTTTAGAATAAAATTAAAATGTTGAAAAGAAAAATAAAATAAATATTTATCTTTAACTTTTCTTACACCATTCACATTTAATAAATCAAAAATTCTGAAAAAAAAATTAAATATTACACTATTTTTTTTGAAAAAATTTATTTTCTAAATTAGACAAAATTTTATTTATCTGTCTGAAAGTCGACCGTTTGGGATATTGATATCATTTTGTTTCGAGGCCCAATGAGGCCCAAAACCCCGTATGATTACCTTAAAAATAAAAGGCCCAAATAGAAGCAAAGAGGTACCTCGCGGTGGGAGAGCGAGAACGAGGAAGGTCGGTGCGGTGCCCGAGCTGTTGCGATGGTTGCCGAGACGGAGGAGGATCTTCTGCTCAAGAGTTTCATGTCTGAGGTCAGCGAAGTGGAGAGGGATAACGAGGTCACCAGGTAGCTCGCCAATCCCTTTCGCAATTACCACACAGGACTAACATCTAGGTTTTACTTTTTTCCATGCCTTAAAATGATTTAGCTCCTGGCTGTTGGTTAATTTGTTCGATTTATTGCGAAGTAATTAGTGTTGTTCGTGAGAGGAAATACGTGCTTCGACCTTTGCGTTTTTATCTTTGATGGCTTTAATTAGGGGATAGAAAGCAGTAGACTCTTTTGATTCGATTTTGCTGTCTCATAGGGATAAATTTGGTTTTTTGAGCATTTTGATAATTTTGAGCGGGCATTAATCTTTCAGTCCCTGACATTGTAATTCATTTCAGGATACTCTCATGCTTTAAGCTGAATCCTTTTGAGCATCTTAAGTTGTCCTTTGATTCCTCGGTTGATGAAGTGAAGAAGCAGTATAGAAGGGTAAAGCTAGTTTATTGGCTGTGAACTGGTTTGAGATTGGATCATTTATCCCTTTTTGTAATCCAATGTTTGTTGAGTTTGCAGCTGTCCTTGCTGGTTCACCCTGACAAGTGCAAGCATCCACGAGCAAAGGAGGCTTTTGCTGGTATTATTACATTGACATGTTTGTCTGTGTATTAATCTTTTCAGATTGTTGCATATATCTGTGGGGCTAACAAATGGCACAGCAATACCGTCCTTAAAGTACCTTCTATGCTAGCCCATCTTCTTTTAGGCAGGTTACTGGCACAAAAAGGATATAATATTACATGAGACATTTTGTTCATCCAAATTTTAAATCATGAAAACTTATCTTGTTTTGGATTCACCTTGATATCTTCTTAGTCTGGAGGTTACTGATCAATGATATTGTTGTGCAGCATTGGCGAAAGCTCAGCAGTTACTCCTTGATCCACCGGAAAGAGAATACCTTCTTAGCCAAATCAGCACTGCTAAACGTGAGCATCTTACATTTTATGCTGTCTCGTAGTTGTTGACTGTTTTTTTCTCAAGTATCACAATTATCAACTTATTGAACTGTCAGCTTCTGGAAAATTCTGGTAGAAGTTTTTCCCCCAAGTTTATATTTCATCAATGAAATTACTAAATCTCTGCTTTAGAATTTTCTCTCTTTATTGGGCTCTATAAATTTATCGAAAGAAAAAAAATGTGAAGATGATCTTTTCTGCTTGAATTTTTTTTAATCCTTTAATATTCAGTTTCGGTGCTTTTGTCATCAAATGAGACAATCAACTGATGATACCTCATATTGCAGAGGAGCTTAAGCTAAAAAGGAAGAAAGAACTCAAGAAAGGCAATGCTTCTAAAATAAAAGCAATGGTAGATGAGGTATCAATGTGCTCTTCTGTTGATTTTCTTATGCACATATGTTACTTGCACATGACGATTTGCTAATGATGAGAGTTCAGTTAAAGTAAACTCAAAACTTGAATTTTGAAGGATAGAAACTAATGATTCAATACTAAGGACACTAAAATTAGGATAAATTAAGATGATATATAAATATGATTTCGCATTGAAAGTCTGTGGGGGTGTAAGACCTACATAGCTGACCCTTAATAGTTGGGACTCAACTTATTCTTATAGGAACAATGACTACTCATTCTATCTTTTTGTTGCCATTTTTTTTTAATTTTGTATGTTTGTGCTCACAATTAGAGTATGATATTTGAAAACTTACCAGATAGTCAATATTAGGTAAATCATTGTTCAAATAAATGTCAATTTGTGTGAACAGGGGAAATATGAGCAGCAGTATGAACAATCAGAAGAGTTCAAGCAAGAGTTGAAAATTAAAGTGCGTGAAATTTTAACTGAACAAGAATGGCGGAGGAGGAAAATGGCAGTGCGGGTATATTACCACCCAATTTTTGTTCACTATATTTTTGCATTTGATTCTATGTTGTTACTATGAATATTAATTACATGGAAGATGTATTCATAACTGAGTAGATATCCGAAGAGGAAGGAAGATTGAAGAAAGATGAAGAAGAAACAAAGGAGATGTGGAAAAGAAAACGTGAACACGAGGAACAGTGGGAGGAAACAAGAGATGGGCGAGTATGCCTTCTGTCTTCAACATTCATCTATATTTGGACTATCTTTTTTGCCATGTGATAGCTTCTTATTGCTCAATTCTTTTTTCGATTTTGCATTATAAGCACTCTACAATCTTATTCAACTTTAATCAAGATGGATAAATAGCCTTATGAACACCTTGTCATGACACAGGTTTCCAGCTGGAGAGATTTTATGAAGACTGGAAAGAAGGTGAGCGGTGTATAGGATTTCACCATATTTTCCCTATTACATGTATATCCTGACAGGAGTTTGCATACACACACTGAACCCAAACTTCACTCTCCGTTTCTTCAGGGCAAAAAAGGCGAGATACGACCTCCCAAACTGAAGACAGAGGATCCAAACAAGTCTTACGTGCAAAGGCCTGTAAAACGAAGTTGAGAATGACACGAAAACAATATCTGATTCTCTCTGGAGTAAGTCTGCCGTGCCGGATTCAGTTAACTGTACTATTTACTCCGGCCATTAAGGCGTGTTAACATCCATCGGAGTTGTACACCAGAGTTGCAAAACAAATCGCTAATTCTCCCCTATCCCAATTGCCACAGTTTCTTTGCAAGTCTTGTTGGATGATTAAATCATTTTCAGCATATATACTCACTACTGGGTATGCTAAATGCTGCAAATAACTTGTAATTAGATAGGTTTACATTACATGTTTACAGGCTACAATTTCTCAGATTCATGGCTTGAATCTCATGTCGTTGAGGAAAGTTGATGTATTTGTTAGTTTATTCACAAAACAAAAGACCAAACTTTTGGTTTAAATTGACACAATATTCTTTTGTTGATCGTTTAATCGAATGGGTAGGCAATCTGATCAACTTGCCGAGCAATCTGATCAGCCAACATGCCGTTGTTGACGCAAGTCAACTGAGTTGATTGGGGCAACTTTGTACGATCACTTGGGTTGATCAAATCAACTTCATCTGAAAGTGATTTATCTTGGATTTGAAAATGTAATGGGATGAGGCAATGTTCCTTACATTGCTCCAAAAACAGAATAGGAGACATCTTCCAATCTATAATTTACAAGGCATTTAAGTGCTCGAAATAGCGAGCATCTGACTTGGTAAGGTAATCACTGAACACAAGAAAGAAAGAAAGAAAGAAAGAAAGAAAAATGTGGGAAAGAAAGGAATAGAGAAGGATGTCACAGTTTCAAACTAATTACTCAACCACCAATTGGTCGCTGGAGTTTTTGCCAAAGATATCAATACAACCTTGCCAATTTCCTTGTTCCCTGCTCTCCCAGTATCCGCCGATGTAATGATATGCATCGCTTGCTTTATCCTTGGCGAACCACCGTGGTTTCCAACCGGTTTCTTGCATCTTTCTTGCCTGCATTTCATAGCGGTTGATACAATGTTGTAAGTTACATATGGAAAGTAGCGAAACAGATGATAAATCATTAGGTTATGGAAGAAACCAAAGCAAAAGCATAGCACCACAAGAGGAGTAATGCGCAAATGCATCTTAAATGCTCTATTACTGCTTGTAGTGAACATTAAGATCAATATCATACAGTTTGAATGATATAACTAGTTGTTTGTCAATTGAGAGTTTATCGGACGAGTAACTTCATTTTATTCTAAGGAAAAAAAAATAAATTGGAAAAGTATACTGAAGTTAATTGTACCTGTCTTTGTCTTTCTTCCAATCTCAACTTCTCTGCATTTGCCATTTCATACTCTCCATTCTCCAGGCACCTCTGATCAGGTCTGAGCCTTGAATCTGTCAGCGGCAACTTTTCCTGCTTAAAATGAGGATCAAAAGAAAGCTGATGCCATTAGTAAAGTTAAAAGAGCGCTAGATCTGAAACAACAGCAGTTCTTACCTTTAAACCAGGCATAAGTTCATTCAGTGTGATCGCAAAGCGTGTTAGGTTATATCGGGCAGCATGCTTGGGTGGTTTATTTTGTTTCCACAATAATCGGGCTTCAGGAATACCTTCAGATCCTTTGCCTTTCACAGAGCCATTTCCCATTATGTAATGCATGCTCTCATCCCATTTTCCAATTAGAGTTGCTACGGTTTTTCCACTTCGATCCTGGACTACACCTTGCACCTAGAAAATGTTAAAGTTGATTCCTCATTTTCGGAACGTATGGAGATTGGAATTTATAAAATTAAGTCCTAAAAATAGTAAAAGACTAGAGCAAGTAGAACCAAGCCATCAGACAGCTCATTGTGTCAATGAAAATGAAGAATTTTATTACTACAAAGAAGAGCAAAGCACCTGATGGGGATTGCGATCAATTATTGATTGCTCCTTGAACTTTAGCTTACATGAATATTCACCATTTCCTTGGATTCGCATGGTGCCGTAGTGATCGCAATACAGTTTTCCCAATATTAGATTGTAGATTGAAGTTGTCACCTAAAATACATAATGATTTTGTGAAACAAAGAATGCAGCAACTGGCACGGATAGTAGCATCTCATGTTTAACATGTGTACCTTGTTCCATTGAAAAATTTCACCATCATCAAACCCGAGATTAAGAACACCAACAGGATCGAGCTGAATGGAACGTCCCCAGAACTTGCTTTTCAAATTGGAATCTCCCCAGAATCTCCATCCATTACCTTCACAGTGACATGCAAGTATTGCAGGGTGATGACTGACCTGAATATGCAATAAACGGGTGAGGACTAATTCAATACTTTGCATAAAATAAACCATTGTTTAGATTTGAGGAAAATGAGGAGATTAGATTGTAAAGTAGAACAGAGAAATTTAGAAATGAAAGAGATTATTGAAAAATGCCAGAAAGAGTGAAACCAAGTTCAGAAATAGTCAAGAAGAACAGGTAGTGGTATCAGATGGTAACCAGGCGTATGCAGGATAAAACTAATCGGAAATTAAAAGATAACTCATTGGAAGCCAAACTAGCAAACATTAATAGAAGTGTGCATTCCTAAAAGGAAATTTGGACCAGCTGAATTTAAAGTAGTGAGAATTTTCTTTCAAAAAGTAGTGGAAACTGGCCTTCAACAACCCTTTATATCTTCACAGATTGCATTCCATTACAAATTGATTTAAACAAAATCTTCACATATATAGTAAATGAAGGGGAGCTTTGGTGCAACGGTAAACATCACATATATAGTATATGATTCTTGCTTCTTGAGAAATCTCTACTGGCTTTATGTTCTTTTATAGTACTAGTGAGAAAAATACAAAAAAAGATACATAATGCATGGTCACTTGCATAATCTCTTAGCGGCATTGGATAGGTACAAATTTACAGGATTTATTAAGAATTATTCATATGATTGTGCAGTTATAGAAGTGTTAGGTGCATAAATAATCATAGTGGAAAAACACTACAAAGTGTCAATAGAGATTAAATGTTTGACAAAGGCCTTTCTGTGATACAAATAGCCCGTGTGTACAAAGAAAATGAATTTTCGTGAGGTTTTCCCCTCTGATACTCAGGCTCCATCTACCCCAACTTGTGTTAGACATTGGCACACTCGTTGACCGCTTGTAAACCTTTGTAGGAAATTGGGCCTAGAATATGAGACTTTTGGCACTTAGATCCATACTTGTGTTGGATACATGTATCTGAGTCTCACTAGCATAGGTCAAGCATGAATAAACATTACCTCTAGTTGAAACATCCATTATATTTATATATACATATAACCATGTTATATTTATAAGAAAATGAATTGTTAGATTTCATCTTATTACATGTGACATTCACCAAGCTAGGCAATCCACTGGGTAACCAATATTATTGGGGCCAACATCCTTGAAACAAAGTCGCTCTTCTATTATAGACTGCCCTTGTGCAAGAGCAATCCCTATTAAAAATGTAATTGTGATGAATACAATAGTAGTTGACTGCAGTTGGGAAAATCCTTAAATCAAATAGAATACTTAATACATCCATTTGTGCAGCAGAATATCCATGGAGTACATAATAGAAGCAAAGAAGAAACCAATATCATGAGATCCACTGTAAAGTTTAGTACGCTCAGACTAATTCCAAACACTAGACGTGCAAGAAATTGGTTCGGTAATCAATAAGCAAGAAGATCACAAATAACCTGTAAAGAATCTAAAATATATCCTTCCTAATTGCAGAGGTTGAAAAAATAGGTCCCATTAAATATATCAAAAGCCAAAAGGTAAGTTATGTACAAAAAATAAATTGATGTAAGTTGGAAAGGACAAATGGATCACCTTTTCTGAGAAAAAACGTAGGCCTTTTTCAGGGAATTCAGCCTCATATGTCTCACCTAAAAGTGGATTAAAAGGTTTGCAACTTCTGCCATCTGTTGATGCATATCCAGAGACAGCAAATGCGGCAACATTTAGGATCCTCATAAGGCCATCCCCCTAGTATTACGATATTAAGCATATTTTAGAAAGCACTCACGGAAATGAAAACTAAGAAGGGAGGCAATGCTGCCTCCCAGATGGCATTTTGGTCTTTCATTAAGGGTTTGATCAAAAAGCAATAAATGTATGCTTATCTCCACAGATAAAAAATGCTTTGTTGAATGTAATCAACATTCTATGAAAATTATTTATAATGGAGCCACGCAGCTTTAACCCTTTAATAACTTCAAATGCGTTCAGTATTCTCCTATAAATAGTTCATAAACCTAAAAAGTGAAACTGCATTTCACAAACCTGACACCTATCAATAAATGTATGTCATAAATGAAATCCATAACATAGTATATTTAACAGATTGTGGATAATAATGGTAGGAAATTCCATTAGCAATTGATATAACAGGACAACAGAATGTTGACCATGTAAATACACTAGACTGGGAAAAATATACTGGACATAAACAATGTAGCAAATATTCATTAGCACTAAAGAATCACTCAAAAATTTGACTGCAGAAGCAACTCTGAGTGTGCGTGCAACATATAATCCCTAAAAGGAATTAGCATGGAAACAAAACCCTCTTGAGTGAGTTGTTTTTACCTTGAAGAATAATGAAATAATCTAGGTCCCACTCAACTGCATTAGCAAAGAGAATTTATTTTGTGTGGCCTGGTGTAAAAATAAAATATTCTGACAATATTCACAGATTGAAAATGTCAGAATTCACAGATTGAGTTTTTCAGTAAAATTTTCATACAGTAATTAACTTATTAACTATGATAACTAATAAACCACAGGATCTCAAGAGACATATCTAAATGACTCAAGATTACACTAGCCTACCTTTTTACCAAATTCATATGCTCTGTCAACAAGATAGGAGTACTCAAAATCTTCACAGCACTTTTGAAGAGATGACAGTGGCTCATTAAAATAAACTGGCAGACAAACTTTGGTGAGATCCTTTCCAATGTTGTCCTTGATTATTGACCAGAGGCTCACGCTCTTTTCCTTCTCCACTGGATCAGGTAACTTTTTGCGCCTCCTAACATAGATGCACTTCGTTCCCATAGACATCATAGAGGAGTCGTCAGTAGTACTATCAAGAGAACTAACACTATATCTGTTTTCATCATCAGACTCTATCTGACATCTTAGAAAATCAGAACCACCGCTGAGAGAAGTTGATGAGAGAAAATCTTTTGAATCAAAAAATGTAATATCTTCTTGATCAGTCTTCCCATTAACAGCATCATGCCTTTCATTGTCATCAGATTCACTAGCAGTTTCCTCTGGTGAATAATTACCTGGAACAAAACAGATTAAAAAGTAAATACTGAGAGTTACATTGCTTAACCACTTTAAAATTTGTTCAAGCATTAACAATTACATTTTATGGTAAAAATTATAATTTGTTACAAATCAAACCTGCATTAATATTTTCGAATTTAACGGTTGATACAAAAGAAAGGAATAGTCTAATGTTAACAAATCTGTAAACAGACAACTAATAATTGTGATTTTGAATTGCATATGATTTGTACACACACACACACAAAATGTTCTAAGTTTCTACCTTCATAAATAAGCAACATGACCTAAATCCTAACAAATACATCAACCAGCCAGTTAAACAGCTCAAAAGAAGCTTAACATGATCAGAATTGTTTCTTCTATCCAATCTAATCTTATATCAATTTCAGAATGGCGTTTTTCATATACCTTTTACTTACGAAACTTCAGAAGTATAAGCACTTACTGAAACAAATTTCACAATTATAAGCACCAACCGTGAATTTTTATGCCAACTGTGTAGTAGATCATCAAGGAAAAGAAAAATATTTGATTTTCTTAATAAATCTTCTTTTAATGCAGCATACCATTAAATTGCTCATGCGCTGGAATAGAGGATGATGAAAACTCTATAGATTCTTTGTGTCTATCATCAATAAGTGTATTCTCCAAATCAGCCTTTTCTGTCTGCATAGTGAGTAAAAAAACGCAAGTATTTGATTAAACATGTGGAACAAATAAGAAGTATATGGGTGAGAACAGAACATATGAAACAAACTTTTCTTGTTCCTCACAGGTAATATTTAATAGCAAGATTTTTTTTAAAAAAAGACAAATATAGTGCATAGTTTTTAGAAATTAGGATCATGCTATTCATAATTCATATGGTATAATATGATGTAATCAAAATGTCTAGCAAATATAAATTAGAATTGTTGAAGAATCATGACATTCGAAAGCAATTCAAAATGATTCATATTTTATGATTTTGAAAAAAAAAGAGTGAGAAAATCCAACATGAATTAAGCCCAACCCATTAAGTTATACCAAACTCATCAGAAATTTGATTATATTAGCATAAACTCTATATCCTCTGACTGATTTTTTTGAAGTTGAAATTTGATGCAAGTTTGCGGTGATATTTATCTTACAATCTTTGACTTGAGTTTCATAGAAATGTCTTTGGTTATTCCATGTTAGTATGTAATAAATCAGTCTGCAAATGAAATGGCACTGATAGGATTACAGCTCTAGATGAAATAAAATCAACAAGACTTTGATTGTGATGAAAGGGAAATATATGAACCCATATATTTTGTTATGGATCACCATCATATATTTGAGGATGTAAAATAGATGAAACATTTGTTTGAAAATAAATTTTGTTTCTTGTATAAAAATCAACTAGATGTTATTTATTAAATAAGAGAATTAATGGAAAAATATTGAGAAAAAAAAACAATTTGCATATTATTTTTATTGATTTAGAAAAAGATTAGGATAGAACCATAGAAAACTAATGTCGTGGATTTTAGTGTCAAAAGGAATGTTGGTATCAAATTTTTATCCGATTTAATTTTCTCATCATAATTTATTTGAACTTTAGACAATCAATAAACCAAGTTTATGTTAGGATGAACTGATTCAATGCCATGATTTGTTTTGGTCAATAGCAAAGTTGAAATGTTTGTGCGGATATATGTCTCCTCTTAACTCTCCACATAACTCATTCCCCTCTCTTGAAGCCTCCATCCCTCTTCTCTCCTCTCCCTCGCAATCCACAGTTGCTGACCTTGACACACACACACGGAGTGCCAATCAATCAAGAACCCTTCCATGGGTGCAGAAATGCTAAAATGAATATGTAGAATTACTAGAAATTCTAACACAAAATTAATAATAATTAAAAGAGTACTCTAAATGATAAGATTACACAAAATAAATTTAGATATACAAACATGCTCAAAGACAACCAATAGAAGTTATAGTTGAAGACTTGTATTTATTAAAGTGGAAGCTGTAAGGAGGAGAGGGAGATAAAGAAAGCATTAGTTGACATGATAAAATATAATTTATTTACTTGATATCACCTTGCATGAAGCTCACTAGAGGAATAAGATTCATGTAGACAACTCTAGCAGGGACAAGCATGGCTTGATTATAGATAATTATTTGATGAGCCTTAAGATAACAATGGGGAGATAGAATTTGTGTAGCTGACCAAAAATACTTGGAGATGGAGCAAACATGGCTAGATAATAGTGAGGAAGAGAGAAAGATGTGAAACTATGTAATAATCGATTTGAAAGTTCACCAAAATAATTAATGATAAAAACCTCAACTGAACAACCTTATAATAGTTCAAGGAGCATGATTTTGGTGGCGGATTTGCTACAATGGGACAGGGATCAATTCCCGACGGACCTATGCCCTCGGGAAAATACTTCTCCAACTCCTAGCCACTTGGCGGTCGGCTATAAGCTGACCTCGTGATTTACTTTCATTCACATAACCTGAGGACGGATTGTGAAGGATGCCTAGGGTGAGCGTAATCACCTTTCGCTACAACGGAGCATGATTTTGAAATTGTCCCCACAGGAATGCCCAGTTTGCTAGAGGGTGTAGATTTGCCACAATGGGGCAGGGATCAATTCCCGACAGGCGCATGCCCTCAAGGAAAAACTCCTCCCACCCCTAGCCACTTGAATGTCGTCTATAAGCTAACCTCATGATTTTACCTCCCTTCACATAACCTGTGGACAAGTTATGAGGGGTGCCTGGGTGAGCAAAATCACCCTTTTTGCTACAACGGAGCATGATTTGAAACCTATCTTGTGTCATTCCGTCAATCATATAAATGAGTATCGTGTCATATTGACATTTAGCACCCCTTGACATGTTATAACACGTGCTAAGATTAATTGAAAGTTCATAGCTTGTCTAGACAACTTAATATTAAAATTGTACTATTTCAGATGGAACACAAATTGTGAACTTAGGCATGTTGTTGTCATCTCTTTTCTATTTCATTTCTCCTTCCACTTTGCCACTAGCACCCTAGGCCAGAACATCGACACAGTATGGATACCATATTGTATTCGAGTTAAAGATCTAAACTCTAGCACAACTTGAGATTTTAATCCTTGGCATTGAGCATATGTTTCCTAGTTGAACAATTCAGGTATTTTGAATTTACAGCACTACATTTCTGTCTGATTAAATCATTTCTAAAAAAATTATTTCTTGCCAGTTTATAGTTTCTATTTATAAAGCCTCTGATTGATTGTACTGAGTTCCTTTAGCCATCACATCAAAAAGACGAATTGTTATCAAACTCCTAGACCAATAAATTGGAAGATGATGGATGATTAGGAGTTCAACAATTTCTGGGACTGATATTACCATAAGGTAAATAATGCTTGGATTTTGAGCTTTGCACCTAGTAAATTACCAGTTGTAATCAAACTTTAAATATAAGTTACGAAAGTGTTCAGTGCTAAAAGTGCACCGGGATTGGGTTGTATTCAAATGTTTTGCCCGCTTTATGTTTGTTCAAATTGCATTTCAACTCCAAGAGAAAGAGGCAATGGATAAGAACTTTGTCTAAGAGTTCATCAATCAGGAGGCTAGCATTCCATCTATAACTTATAAGTTCCCGATTATAGAAATTGATTTTTTTTGAGAAAAAAAAAAGATTATCTTTTACCTCTAATTGGCGAATGGTATCAAGGAGAAAAGTTTGCTTCTGCTTAAACAAAAGAAGCTGATTCTGCAAGGAAGCAAACTCACGCCGCATAATCTGCTCGCTGTCTTGAATTGCGGATTCGCTCAATCCCTCCTGCTGAAGTCTCTGCCTCAGCTTCTCTGTGGAGACGACCACCATATCAGTCGGCGCCATAAGCTCCCTATTCAATTCCCTGGGGAACATGCTCTTCACTGCTCGCAGCACTTCCATCCATGCCTCACGTTCCTCTCTCGTGGCCGCCCTCAAGTGTAGCCTTTTTGTCCCCGTGAAGATCGAGAATCTCTTCTTGTCGGATCCACTCTCCTTAATCGAGGAAACCTAAAGGAACAACGAGAGAAGGTTGAAATGGCGCAATGATACAGCTTGGCTGGGAACGGGAGGATAAAGGGCGAGTGATTCTTGCCTTGAGATGGACTTCACCGACGGGCTTGCAGGGGAGATGAGGGTGGCCATTCTTTGGGTGTAAGATCCGACGAATGGATTCCTCGCCAATGACCTTGTAGGCCACCTTCGCATCGGGAGCAAGCTCGATGCGGTCGGGTCCGTGAATCTTGTAGTAGGACAGGACGTCATCCTGTAGGACGAACCACCGCGGGCGCCAGCCGCGGCCGTAGTTAACCCACTTATGGAGGACGCCGGAGACGCCGTTTCCGACGATGTCATTGAGGCTAACGTCGCCGTGGAGGCGTCCATTTCGGGAGAAGAGGCGGGACGGGGAGGAGGGCTCCGACTGGCAGTCGCGGCGGCGTCGACTGGGACGTCCGCGGTCGCCGACCGAGAGAGAGGCCCAGAGGGAGGCGGAACGATGAGGGTGGTCGCGGCGGACGGCGACGGAGGAGGAGGAGGACGAGGAGTAGGAAGGCGGAGGAGCCATGGAGGCCGGTCGCATGCGAGGCGGCGGTTTTGGCGGATGAACGAGAGCGGTTTCGGGATCCGCTGGGGCGCTCGGTTCACGGAGGAGCATCGAGAAGGCGCCCAGCCATTGAAGAACCGAACCTGAAGCCTGGCACCATCGGGCCCGGCGCCACTATTCACCCAGACCCACAAATCCACCTATCGGGTCATTCGTTTTGATTAGGTGGGTCCCACCAGAGGACCAATTTAAAAGAAGGTGAACTTCGACACCCTGAAACATTTTTCTCCACGCTCTATGCGTCCGTAACCCGTAAGCGCGCTCGCAGGGGACATACCTCGGCAGCACGAATCTCGAGTTCGAAATCGACGGCTGGGAACAAAGTTTCCGACCGGACGTGGCGTGTCGTACAGCCAAGCCAGATTTAATTATGCAATAAAAAATAGTTTAAAAATTATTTTTGGAAACTAAAAATGAGGCAAAAGGTTTCTGATTATTCGGGTGAAAAGGAATTAAAATGTGACAGAGGAAGGATATGAAGTAGATGGACATTTGCACGTCTTTTTCAAACATTTAATAATTGAATCAAATTAATAGATTAATTTGTGAGTGCTTTCTGATTTAAAAAAAAATTAGAGAATCAAATTGATTAATTAAATTAAATATTTAATATCAATTAACAGAAAATAGACGGACATTTAATATTTTAAAAGCATGCATGCAATTTTCATAAAGTTCAATAATTTATTAATTGACTCTGAATAATTGAGATAATTAAACACTATTTCTCACCATGAATGCTGACGTGACCAATTCTCTCCAATTATTAAGACTCACACTAAAAAAAAAAAGGATCATTTTAAAAAAACACTTCGGCATTAACATATTTTCAAAACTGCCCTTAAGATCGAATAAGAGTTTTGGTTTAAGTCAGCTGAAAAGGGCTTATTGAGAAAATGATAAAGTTAAAGGAAGGACATGAAAAAGATTCCAATGCATTGGATGAAGGCATGGGAGAGAGGAGTGTTGGTTTTGGCGGGCGATGGGCGTCGTCTTGTCGTCGGCGGCTCTAACAGAGCAGACAGCACGTGCGCCGGCCCCGCAGTGCGCGTGGCGCGCGGGATTCACACGTGGCCGAGTCGGGTTGCGACTTCGGCACGTCCCTCGTGCCGCACGTGGGAATCCCCTTCGCGCCGTTTCCTCTCCCCTTGCACGTTTTCCTCTGTCCACGTGTCGGGCACTGGCGTGTCGAGGTGGGGCCTGTCCGTCGGTAACCCTGTAGGCGATATCCATAATTTACTACATCACACCCTAAGTTTTTTAAATATCAAATCACATGTTTTTTTAAAAAAAAAATATCAAATCATAAATTAATTTTCCAAAACACCCTTCCTCCCTCTGCTTATCCAACCCACTACCATCGACCAGGTGGTTGAGACAATCTTGAAATCGTGACGAATCGATCCAAACTAGTTATGAAATCATGGCTAAAAGATAGCTCGATCACATGTTCATCATTTCATAGTCTGTTTGATTTCAAATCCAAGTGATAATGAAAAATTAATTATAAAATTATGATCAATTCACAGTGATACAAAGACTTAGCAAAGATTTTATAGTCATCCGACTATAATTTTATGATCAACCTATTGAAACTTCTCAACCGAGAATAGTAGCATTCGCCATGATTTTGTGGCTCGTTCGAGTGGCCATCGGCCGAAGAAGCATGAGGCAAAGAGAGAAAAGCAGTAAAAATATATTTAAAAAATAATAATTTTAAAAAAAAAAGTAGGATGGGCGATTTGAATAATTAAGAATGATTAGCCTAAAATTTAGGCCAAAATTTTAGGGTCCGAATTTTGTATGCATTAATAAGGACATTTTGTACGTGACAAAGAGTTATGATGGACAGTTGGTTGATAGGATGCTTGACCTAATGTAATCACATGCAAGGTTTTAACTTTAGGGCTTTAATTATTGTATCCAAGAATTAAAGTGGAAGGGATTTGCACTTAATAGAATAAAGTTGGTACCCAAATACTGCAACATATGGAATTGATAAGAATTCATTTTTAAAAAGAAATATTTTATTTCATCTCGTGCATTAACATAATATTCATATGTTTTTCGGATCTCGTTCAATATAAAGAGAGAGAGGATGACTAATAGTTACGGCTAAAAAATGAAATTGAATAAATTTATATATTAAAAATTGAAAGACTTTGTTGATGTTACAGAGACTATTAGGATTAAAGTATTTTTACTAGTTTGAAAATATCTTTCTTAAATTATATCACTAAATAAATAAAAAATGATAACTAAATAAATAAATAAGTAATAGTCAATTAATTTAGCTTAACTATAAAAATAAAAGAAAAAGGAAGGAAAGCCTTACCTTATTTTATGACGGTGTCTATAAGCCCTGATGATAAGAAAAGACAAAACAAGGGATGTTATTATAGGAGAGGAAGAAGAACTAGAGTTATTGTTAGCTAGTTGAAAAATAAATAATAAATAAAAAAAGGAGGGTTATGAGAAGAGGAAGATGAAATGTCATGTCTTTGAGAAGTCTCTGTCCGACAAATGAATAACATCTCTCTTCTTATAACAACGTATGTGATCCTGTCGGAAAGTTGAGTCGATGGACGCTGGGGACGTGGCGCTCCTGCTGACTAGTCGAAGACTTCAAAAACGTGGATCCTCTACCGTCGTGAACCTGCAAACACAGTGCCGAAACGGGGAGGGGTTCCCCGGCGATGGCCCTTCGACGCTCAAGTCAGATCTCCGGCAAAAAGAAGTAGAACAAAGAAGAAGCGAGAACTGTAGCTACAGTAATGAAGTGAGCATACCTCTGTCGAAGTCTGGAGGTCCTTATATAGGGCTCCCAGAGGCGCGTGCATGCTCCCCGAGGTGTGCACATTGCTCAAAACATAACTGGAATGGATTTGTCAGGAAAGCATGCCCGACACCATACCTTAATAGCATGAGCATATCTCTGACGTGATAGTGGAAGTTTCCACCGTACGATTCTCTGTCTGACCAGGGCGCTGGTCATGCCTCTTGTCGGCGACACTATTCCCCAGGAAGATCTCGCCACCTGCTCTCTCTGTCCTTTACGGGTCGAGCGGAGGAACCACTTGGCTAGCGTCTTTCTTGGGCCGAGCGGGGTAATCGCTCGGCTAGTACCTTTCCCGGCCTGAGCGGAGGGCGTCGGTCGGCTGACGGCTTTCAGGCGGATGCCCGCTCGGCCGAATGCTGCGTCTACTGTTAGCAGATCGGGATGGTCGCTCGGCTTCCGTTTCTTCCCCGCTTTGCCATGTGAGCGTCGGAAACTCGGCGTCAGGCCGTGCTGTCAAAATGTCGGGTCAGCCATTCCTCCTACTGATCAGGAAGGTAATCTGCTCGGTCGAATGGCTGCCGGGTGTTGACCACTTTGACCTCCTGCTGGGCGGGTCACCCCTTGCCACCGGATCACATGCTCTCCCTTCAAGTCTAGTCGAAGGAGGCTGAAAGTTCGACTGACTGGATGAATAGCCTGGCGAGTAGTTGGTCGGTCGACTGGTAGATGAGTTGGATCCCGCTCGATCTCCGTAGGATTGATCTTTCCTCCCCGGTTGGTGTTTCATGTCTTGATGCTTAGTATCTTGGATACTTTTCCCCACCGATTGTGAAGGGGTACGAGCCGGTCAGCTAATGTTGATGTCGTCCGCATCTCCTTGTGATGCGTGCAAATCCTTTCCATTAAGGTCGAGCATGCGCCCATTAAATGTCATCCTGTGGGACGGCGCCACGTGTCGTTGGTGCAGTCGTCGCACGTCCGAGGTGACAACTGCTGATGTGACGTTTGACGGTTCGAATTCAACAGTCGGATGTGCGCCCCGATTCCTGCACCCTAGATTGGACAGCCCCGATCGGCCGCACCCATCTTTATAAAGCTTCAGCATCGCTGCTTCTATCTTCGCTTTCTGTTTCTACTCTCTGACCACTTGCTCCGGCGACTTTGCTCGCTTCCAGCATTTCGTCCCAGCGTTCCGGTGACTCCCAGCTTTCTACTCCGGCAATCCATTTTCCTGTAAGCTTTAACTTCTGTTTCCTTGTCTTTTCTCCTGGCCTTTACCCTTTTTCGGTGTTTCGTCATCTCATTTAGCGAGCCCCTTGTCGATCCTTCTTTGATTTTCCGTCGACCCCCTTAGCAAATCCTTCTGTTTCTCTCCTTTCCAACTATGGCCAGTCCCTCCCAGTCAGTCGAACGACCCTTGGTCCCTGGTACACCACTATGGAGACCAGGTTTGATATGGGCGACACGACACATCTTATCAACGTTTTTGACCTCCCTCCCGACCACGAGATTGTCCTGGCTGGACCGTCCGATTAGCCACATAACCCGCCGACCAGCACTATTTGTTTCTTTTGGGACCGGTTCATGGCCTGCCTTCGGTTTCCTATTCATCCGTTCATAACCGAAGTTTGTAATTTCTTTCGCATCCCGCTCGCCCAGCTCGTTGCCCAACTCATTCCGATTGTTATGTGGGGTAGTCGTGTGTTATTCAAAGTGCACAGTATCCCGCTGACCCCTCGGGTCTTCCATTACTTCTAATACCCCAAACAGTCCGAGCTGCGCACCTACCTATTCCAATCCTGCATCGTCTTGGTCTTCTTCGATAGAATGCCCTCTTCCAACAAGCACTGGAAGGAGTATTTCTTCTATATTAGACTCCCCGAGCGGCCAAGCTTCCGCACTCAATGGCAGACCGCTCTGCCACCTCCGCCTGAGCTAAAGAGATACAAGACTCAGCTAGATTACCTTCACGCAGCTAACATGTTGGCCGGGCTAAAGTTCGATATTCACAAATTGCTTCCCGAGGGCGTAATGTACATCTTCGGACTAAGTCCAAGCCGACTGCTGCTCCCGAGCAGCCTAGATAAAAAATTTCTTAAACCTTCTTCCTTTTAGTCTAATTGATTCTGTTTTTCTTTTGCAGCTGACATTATGATGCGCGCCCGAGTTGCCGGGATAATGAAGGTCAAGCAGGCCGAGATCAAAGTGGTTGCTGCCAAGTAGCTGGAGCGGCTTGGCTTGACCCCGGTCGGCTCGCAAGAGGGCACGGTTGGGCAAACTGCAATTGCTGGAGAAAATACAACTGCGGGTGATGGGACCGCCGAATGGATGCCCAGCGCGGGAGCGGCAATCGAACCAGTCTCGGTTCACGGCGTGTAGCCTGTCATTCCTATTGAGGGATCGGGTATCCTCGAGCGACGAAGTTCCGCTCTCCCGTAAGAGCTAGACACTGAATGGAGGCGTTGTCCCGATCCACGACTTCAACCATTCAAGCCTCTGCGGAAGGAGGCGCCCCATACCCAACCCCCGTAACAATGGAGGCTACTTCCTCCGATCGAACTCCGTCCGTGGCTGAGCTGCAAGAGTCGCTCGCCGTTCAGCCACTCACCTCCCTTACTTTAGTCGGGCGGAAGATAATCCGCTCAACCATTCATCTTATTCGTCTTGCCCACTCACCAAAGTTTAAGGGGGACTTGGGGACTTCGCCAACTGAAAAAAGAAGATGGAGGTATTTTTCAAGATTGAATTCGATTTATTTTTAATAATGGAGTTTGGTTTTGTAGCACCCGAGGATAAAGATAAATACCACTCGACCAAAAAGGAGCAAACTGATTTTGTGGCAAACGGCAAAGCAGAGTTCCATCTGTTAAGCGTTCTACTGCCACAGGAAGTCAATCGGATCGAAGCATACAAGTCTATGAAGAAGCTCTGGGAGAAGTTCTTGGAACTGCACGAAGGAACCTCGGAGGTGAAACTCGCAAGACGGGATCTGCTCAGAAACCAGATCGGCAACATCAAACTGGAACAAGTCGAAATAGTTGCACACCTTCATTCAAGGATCAAGGAGTTCATCACTGGACTCATGAATCTCGGAGAAAAGGCAAGTAACCCATATTCGCTAAGGTACGTGCTTAACGCATTCCCTAGAAGTACTGAATGAGCATCATTAGTAGATGTCTATTACATATCTAAGGATTTAGATTCAACTATGTTACAAAAGTTATTTTCTACCTTTGAAGTCCACGAAACAAGATGTGCAGATCCGAAGGAGCCGAAGCACAATATTACCTTTAAGGCAAAGATGGACGAACAAACTTCAAAATCCTCTCTCGACGATAATGAAACGGTAATGATGGTAAGACAATTTAAGAAATTATTTAAAACTCAAAACTCTAACCATCTGCAGGGTAGAAAGAAAAGGATAATCAGATGCTACCACTGCAATGAAGAAAGGCATGTTAAAGATAGCTGTCCTATTTAAAGATCAACGAGAAGGATAAAGGCAAAAACAAGAAGCCCATTCAAAAGGACAAATACAAGACTCTAAAGGTGACATGGGATGAAATGTTGTCTGAATCGGAGGTCGAAGCTTTTTTCGGACTTGCGTTGATGGCAAGTCTTCAAGAAGATCAACATGAAGAAAGTTCTTCCGAAATGAGCATCGAGAGCATCGATGAAGGGGGAGCTACGGATGACGGGATCAACAAGGTAAGTCAGGTATGATTTCTTCCACCTAATAAGCTATTCAAATTTGTTAAATTCTTATCTAAAGATTGTTGCAAATTAGAAAACAAAAATAAAGAATTAAAATTAATTCTAGCAAAACTTGTCTATTAGAAGAATTTGATAAAATAAAATTAGAGAATGATAATTTACAAAAAAAAATAACATACTTGAAAAACCGTGCATGTTCGTTTAACAAAAACAATAAAAGATATAATTTGAACTGGTATTTTAAATATCACAAAGGACAAGTTAAGAAAATTTCAAAGAAATATATACCCAAAAGATATTTAATTAATCCAGTAGGCTGGAACCTATATTGGGTTCCAAAGACTTGTCTAAATTAAAGTTTAATTAGACTTAGGGCTTTCAGAGAGTACATTAAATATTTGATTTCATTATGAGGCTTTGTCTATAAATGGTTGATGATCCAATAACCAAGAAGGTTTAGTGCCTCGCCACAGCCTAGAAGCCGATTAACGAAATAAAATGTTTAATTGACAAACTGATAAGCATGAAATAGTTAGTTAAAATAATGCTTTCAATTTTTGTCAATTTCATAACTAATTTTTTTTTCCCAAAACATAGAGTTTCAAAAGGTATTGCAATTTTTCTAAGTGATATCAAAATGATTTTCAAAATGTTTTCAAAAATACTTACTTTTTGTTTTTGGAAAGTTACTCTTAGCTTTTTTGTTACCCCAATTTTTTTATGTGATCAAAGGGGAAGAAGGGAAGATTAAGTCTAGGGGGAGGTACTAGTTAAAATTTTAAATTTTAAAATTAGTCTTGATACCAAATTTTAAATTTTAAATTTAATCGTTTTGTACTTTATTGCATACTTGTATTTTTATTGCTTTAACTTTATATTTGTTTACCCTAACTTAAGTTGGGTTGCTCACATCAAAAAAGAGGGAGATTGTTGGAACCCCAAAGTTATTTTTGGTGTGATTAACCAAGTTAGGTTAGATCCTGTTATTTTCTGGTCTCTGTGTCTAAGTGTGCAGGAGCTTAGGAGCATAGAAAGTGGAGTGGAAGACGCGGCTAGCGAGAAGGACGACACGGGAGAGAGCCGACTGGCTCAATGCATCCGAGGGACGAGACGTTGCAGAAGAGTACGCCGGTGGACGAGAAGAACATGCACGATGTTCAAGGGACGAGAAGCAGAGCGGAAGCCTGCTTGAGGAGAAGGCCGAAATTGGATTCGGGTGAACCTTATTTCGGTTGGTCGAAATCACTCACGTGATCAAAGCAGTGGAAGAGCTAGAGTGGAGTTATGGAGCTGCTAGAGACACCTTCAACAGGAGTTGAAGGTGCCTCCGCGACCTTTAGGCAGAAGGCGCCTTCAATGGCTGAAAGCGCCTTCAACCAACCATGGAAGGCACCTTCGACCAGGCAATCTGGTCGTTGGCGAAAAGGATAAAGTTTTATCCTTTGCCTCGCTTGAGGCGCCTTTAGCCCGAGGATAATTTTTTCCAGGGGCTATAAAATAACCCCTGGACCTAGGAAAGAAACAACAACTTCTGTATTGACTTCCTAGCAATAGTCTGAGCTATTAACGAGTATAAAAGGTTTCTCCACCTTTAGTGAAGGAGACTTTTTAAGATCTTCTATTTGGCTTGGATTAACAACCAGCTAGGTTGTAACCAATTAAATTCTTGCCCTTTTACTTATTTTTCTTTAAGTTGTTATTTCTATTTTAATTGCTTTGCTAATCTAAGTTGAAAGACGAGAAAGGAGTTTATTTAAGTGTTTTAGGCAACTCAACCCTCTCCATCCGGCCGACCCAAACCAATAACAGTGATGACCAGTGCTAACACGTGTGGTGGATCAAGGCTAGGGCACGATTGAAGAGACAATGACGGTGGATCCTGGGCTATGGCACAACCAAAGGAGCTTGGCTATTGGTTGCTATGGTCTTGAGCCACGACAGAGAAGCGGCGATGACTGTCTAGCATAGGGTGGTGCGGTGTCGAGCGAAGAAGACGCGTGAGGGAGAGGCAGCGATGAGAGGAATCAGGGACATCAAGATGAAGAAAGGGGAAATGATTAGAAACCTAGGTTTTAAATTTCTTATACCTTAGGTTAATTTAATCCAATTTAAGGTTAATCAACTCCCACTCATATGATAATCCAAACAAACTTTCCCTAAGCCTATTTGATTCATCTCCTTAAATATGTCATATGAACTCCGTTTAAATATTGAAAAATTTCTAAAAAATCTAATAAGATTATTTCTCAAATAGCATTTATTATTTATGTGGCATATCTTGGCATTGAAAGCCAACAAGAAGGACGAACTGGAGTTAGATTCTTCACTCGACGAAGCTGAAGCGACTTTCATGGTAAGAAAATTTTTAAAGTTATTTAAATCTAACAAACTTAATAAGTCGCAGGTCAAGAAGTTCTCTCTATGAAAAAGGAAAGTCAAATGCTACAACTGCCAAGAAGAATGACATATCAAAGATGACTATCTGAAACTGAAAAGGAAGGAGAAAAATCAAGAACCAAACAAATCGAACCACAAGAACCTCAAAGCAACATGAGACGAGTCGTCATCCGAGTTCGAGCTAGAAGAATACGTTAGACTGGAATAATTAGCGAATCACCAAAGGGACAACAAAAGTATTTCGGAGATGAGCATCGATGAAGAGGAAGACACGTCAGAAGAAAGCAGTTATGAAGAGGGAGCGTCAAATAACAAGACTGACTTGATAAGTGAGATACGTTATCTACTTCCCGATAAATTGTATAAATTTATCAAAATACTATCTAAAAATTCATGTAAATTAGAAACAAAAAATAAACAAGTAAGAAAGAAAAATATAGAATTAAGAATTACCTTAGTAAAATCATGTCTATTAGAAGATTTTGATAAACTGAAGATTGAAAATGAAAAGTTGAAAGAACAAATAGAAAATTTAAAAGCTCTACATGTTCAAATTTTGTTGTTCCAAATTTAAGAAATTATCAAGAGTTAAATTGGTATTTTAGATTTTACAAAGACTAAATTAAAAAATTCTTAAATCATGCAAATTTTTGATAAATTAGTAGGTAGGAATTTATTTTAAGTTCTAAATCATCCTTTGATTTAAAATATTATACATGCTTGAATTTTAATTTACCTTAATTTTTAAATTGCATGCTTAAATTATGTTATATTTATCAAATAAATTATTTCATATACCTTCTATTCACAATTAATTAGATTCTGATTTTTTTTAAAAAAAAATATTTTCTATAAGTGGGAAAATATTTTAGAATCTTTCGACTATTAAATAATTTCTTATAAATTAATTAATGAAAATTATATTATAAAATATTTTACAGATTTATTTTTCTAATACTTTATTTTTTGTGATAAAATGTTATTTTATCATTTTTTTACATTTATCGGATTTATTCTGAATTATTTACTAAAAATAATATTTTTATAATTTAAAATTATTGGGACATTATTTACAAAATTTTTATTTTTTTTTTTGTGGATAAAAATTAAATTTTATATATTAAAAAAAAATATCACAATTTTTAGATATAAGATTCTATTTTTATATATTTAACATCAAAAATTATTATTTCTAATTAAATAATTTATACTGGTGAAAATAAATATTTATTTGTTATAAAAAATTTTATTCTAATATTTCTATTTATTGTGACCATCCAAAAAATTTTCAGTATTTTTCTAAACTTAAAAATATTTTTTAAATTATTTAAATTTTGACAAATCTGTTTTTTAATTTTTAGATATTCGTATACTTAAAAAATAATTCTTGATAAATTTTTGCATAATTTGTCACTATTTAATAAACCCTTAAAAAATCAGATTTTTTCTCTATATACCTTTTTTTTTTTTTTTTTTGATGCGATCAAAAGGGAAGATAAATTTAGGGAGTTTACAGGATGATAATTGCAAAATTCATGTTTTATTAATTGTATTATTCATGTTTTAAATTCCCAATTTATTTTTCTATGTTAAGTTTATCCTCACTTTATCTTGGGTGGATGCACATCAAAAAAGGGAGGTTGCAAGTACCCCGGATTGGTTTTGATGTGGTTAATCAAATCAAGTTAAGTCCTGTTGTATTTTGATTCTTATATCTAAGACAATAATGGATTCTAGACAACTTTTGAGTTCTTGAACTTGATTTCATTGGATTTTTTTTTGAAATGCTTCCCAAATAGACATATTTAACATAATTGGTCAGAATGTTTGATGTAATGTAGTCCTCTCACAATCTCCTTCTTTGAAAGTAATTCTAGTCCTTTAAAATTAAGATGGCCAAATCGAAGATGTCATAGCCAATTGATGTCTTTATAACATACTTTGAGATAATTGGCGACAACATTTTAAATATTAAATGAGAACATTCTATTTCTTAACACTGACACCTTAGCAATTAAACAACCAATATCATCATCTTTCAAAATAAGTATATTATCTTTTAGATAAATATCATATTTTTTTTCAAGAGTTGTCATAAGCTCAAGATGTTGCTTTTATATTTGGCGAAAAAAAAACATTCAAAATAACTTCATGTTTTCTAATTTTTTAAATGGATGATAATGTTATATGTGATTTCACATCAATCTTTGATTCATCTCTGAAGGATACATTGCCACCAATTGCTTGCGCCAGTGTCGAGTAGGGGTGCAAATGAATCGATCCAGCTAGAAAAATATTTGACTTGTATTCAAATTTATCGAATTCAAGCCGAACTCGAACATGTTCGAACTTTTTTTCAGCAAAACTTGAGCCCAAATTATATTGTTCGAATGTTCGTGAGACACTTGTGAGCCTTAGTATTTTATTAATATAAGTTAAATATATATTAAATAAATAAATTTTGAGCCTTTCAAGTAGCTATTTTTCAAGCAATAATTTGAATAGGTCACGAACATGTTCGAATATTTCGAGTTGAACTCGAACCTGAGTCTTAATTCGAACCGAACTTGAACCCAAAATTTAAAATTTTTCGAGCTTGAACTCGAATATACCTATTTCGAGTCAAATTCGAGCCTTAAATTTATCTGCATATTCGGCTCGATTCGGTTCGTTTACACTCCTAGTGTCGAGATACCACATTATATCTTCACCTCTTTCATTATTTTTATATGCTAGCAGTAGGGTGTCATCTTCTTCCTTTCCTTCTTCCATATAGTTTATTCTTTCATATACTTTATTTTAAGGTGATCTGCATTCAGCATCATAATGTCCAAACTTATTACAATTGTAGTATTTAACTTGTGATTTATCATATCTCAAGTTTGTGTGTCCTCTTCCATGTCCTCTTGTTGAATTTTCTCCTCTTTCATGGTTGTTATTAGAACCCCATCCTTGCTTATTAGCACGACCTCATTCATATTCACGATCTCTTCCACCTTGACTTCTATTGTTATTGAAACTTTCATCATTCATAGTTGGTTAATGAGTCGTCGTAAGGAGTTGTTGAATAATCTCTTCATTTATCTTCTTCTTTTCTTCATGGATTTATAATGAACCCAAGAGCTGCTCTATCGTTATGTCTTGTAGACTTTTGGTCTCTTCAATGATGGTTGTAATATTATCAAATCTTGAATCCATTGATAGAAGAATTTTCTCAAAAATAGTTACTTCTTCTAGCTTCTCACCATTTCTCTTTAGTTGATTGGAAATGGTAGAAGCTCTAGAAAAATAATTGAATACCAACTCACTTTCCTTCATACGAAGAGCATCATATTGACTTCTTACTATTTGAAGGCGTACCATTTTCACCTTCTCTTCTCCTTGATATGAGATTTTGAGCTTTTCTCATGATTGCTTAGTCAAAGTAGCACTTGGGACTTTATCAAAATTATCCTCATCTAAAGCTTAATAAATGAGATGGTGAGTCTTCTTGTCTCTCTTTCTTTTGATCTCTTGTACCGTCTTTTGATTGAAAGATAGTATCAAGTCATCATGTGGCTCATCGTAACCTTTCTTCATAACCTTTCAAATATCATGAGCTCTAAGAAGCATGTGCATCTTAATCTTTAATTATCATAATTACTTATCTTGGGTACCGACAATTAGAAAGAAATCATAACTTCATTAGCGGTAGCTTTTATGTCATTTTGTTTGGAAGAAAAATTTATGAAAAAAAAGAATTGCACTAATGTGAAAGAGGAAAAACAAAAATAGTAAACTTCAAATTAATTTAATTTATAAAAATTAACATATTTATAAACTTATTACATAACTCAAATAACACCACATGACTGCTAACTTAAGTAATGCAAATACTTTTCGAGGAATCCTTCATCAGTGGTATTTGGTAAGATGTAATATAATTAGGATTATATTATAAGGTTAATTATTTTATTTGGTTTACTTTTAAACTTGTAATGTAATGTAATCTCGATTATAAAAGATAGTAAAATTTTGTAATCTGGATTACAAAATAAATATTGTGTAATCTGATTACATTATGAAATCATCGTTTAACCAAAATTTGAATACCGAATATATCTCTAGTCTGTCGCCATCGGTCGCCACATCCGTCGCCCCCCCACCCCCCCCGCCCCGCCCGTAGGCTGCCGCCAGCTGGCTGCTCCCGCCGGTCATCGGCCACCGGCCGCTCACCGATCGTCAGCGCCCCCGTAACTGCGCCGGGGTTTGGCAGCGGCGGCAGATGGTTGCCGGCGGTGATGGCCGCTGGTTGCCATTGGCTACTACAAGCTTTGACAGAGGTGCAACGATCGCTAGTAGAAGTCGCAAGATATTTTTATTATTTTATAATAATACGAATTACATTTTTTATAAAAAAATAATGGACACTAAACAAAAAAAATGTAATCACCTTGTAATCAAAGATTACGTATATTACATTACCAAACTAGAGCTGTCAGATGGGCCAACTCGTGACGGGGCGGGTCGGCCCGTGGCGGGTTAACCATTTGGCGGGGCGGGGCGGGGCGGGCCAACCCGCCAACTTGGCGGGTTGGGAAATTTCCAACCCAACCCATTCTAAGGCGGGTTGCGGGTTTGGCGGGCCAACCCGCGGACCCATCAAAAATTTTTAAAAAAATTAAAAAAATATTTCATATCTTCAACATTTTACTTCGAAAAAGTTTTCTACACTTAAATGTATACATAAACATGTATTTTAAATATAAATGAACACAAACGAGTACTTATGTGGGATGAAAAGTACTATTTTTATTTCAAAATTATAACAAAGAAAGATAATAAATTGACTTAAAACTTAGCTTACATGTGTTTTTCAACCCGCGGGCCAACCCAAGCCCGAGCGGACCGACCCGCACGGGTCGCAGGCCTAGGCGGGTCGGCCCACGGTGGACTTGGGTTGATAAAATTCTAATCCAACCCGCTTAAATTATTTGGCGGGATGGACCAACCCGACGGACCCAACCCAAATTGACGACTCTATACCAAATATAGTAATATAATTAAGATTATATTATATTATTTTAAAATTTAATTATATTACCAACTTAATTACATTACACTTAACCAAAACGTAACCTAAATGTAAACCCTTTCCCCATCTATCCATTACTTGCCACCTCCATATACCAATTAACTCTGTCTCCATCCAAAATCAAATTTAATTTCCAACCGACAGTTGACTTATTATTTGCTAGAAGCGTGGTTTCGATGCCTATGCTTCGAAGGGCCTGCCTTGTAGAATCACGCTCGATTTCTTTTGGACGACAAGCCCAAAGACCTCGTCCATGTCCATCTCCTCCGCGCTCATCCCGTGGGGCAACTCCCAGTCGAAATGGTACAGCAGGTTCGCGAGGACAACCTCCAGGGAGGCCATGGCGAACCCGGCGCCCGGGCAGCTTCTCCGCCCTGCTCCGAACGGCAGGTACCTGAAGTCGAGTGTGGCGGCGCCGGCGTCGGAATCGCCTAGGAACCTCTCCGGAAGGAACTCCTCAGCCTTGTCCCACAAAGCAGGATCTCTTGCAATCGCCCAGATATTGATGAACAGCCTCGTGCCCTTGGGGATGCGGTAGTTCTGGAGCTCGGTGCTCTCCATGGATTCTCGAGGGAGCAACAAAGGACCTGGCGGGTGCAAACGGAGTGTCTCTTTGAGCACCGCCTTCAATTGCTCCATCCCCTTTAAGGCCTCTTCTCTTATTTCTTCTCCTCTGGGTCCAGCGACTCGCCGGATCTCCTCTTGCACTTTAGCCATTTCTTCGGGGCGCCGGATTAGCTCCACCATTGCCCATTCTAGAGTTGCTTTCGTCGTATCAGTTCCTGCGATGATCATGTCCTGCAAAAGGAAGATATAAATGGAAAGGAGAGGAAGAAGATAAAAAGTAAATGATATAAATTGTAAACATCTTGATTAGGCCGTTCATTTAGAGGAAATTTTCGTCCTAGAGAGAGATTTGGAACCGCGAATACGAATATCAATTGTGTTAAAAAGGTGAATACGTTCATCCTACTCCTCTGTCAATTCGTCAAAGAGTCAATACGGAGGAGGTAGTTCCCCTGTCAATTCATCGAAGAGCTAACATGAAGAAGATAAATCACAGACGACTACTAATCATTAGAATAATGACTAACAACCAATACGAATACCAAATGTTCTACCGTCTTAGAGCGAAAGAGAGAGAGAGAGAAAATTTACCAAAATGAGACCTTTGATGTTGTCCATGGTGAGCGAAATGTTGGAGGAAGAAGCGTCGTCGTCGCGATCGCCCAAAGAGAGCAAGACGTCGACCAGATCCATGTCGTTGGCGTCAATTTTGGCCGCGAGCTTCCTCCGGTGGCGATGCTCAGCTATGACTTTCTCGAGCAGAGCGTCGAGCTCCAGCCCGATCTTCCTGGCCCTGCCGTCCAGGCCACTCAGCCAATCGATCCAGCCAAGCCAGGGGATGCAATCGCGCACCGGGAACAGGCCCATGATCTCCGAGAACTCCCCGAAGAGCGCCCTGAGCTGGCTGCCGCCGCCCTTGGCGTCGGCGTACGTCCGGCCGAGCGCCACCCTGCAGATGAGGTCGCTCGTGAAGTCGATCATCATGTCGCTCAAGTTCACCGGGCCGGCGGCGGCCCGGATCCTGGCGACGAGGGCAGCGGCCTCCTCCTCCCGGACCTTGCGGAAGGAGTGCACCTGCTTCTGACTGAGGAGGTGGAGGACGCCGATTCGCCGCATTTGGCGCCACGCCTCGCCGTACTTGCCGAAGGCCAGCTCCTGCGAACGGTAGAAGAGTCGGTCGGTGATGCTCGAGTCCGGGCGGCTCGCGAAGGCGAGGTCGCGGGTCTTCAAGACCTCTTGGGCGGCGGCAGGCGAGGAGACGACAACGGTGGGGAGGCGGCCCAAGCGGACCACCATGACGGGGCCATGCTTCTCTGCGAGCGCTCGCAGAGAGCGGTGCGGGAGGGAACCAAGCTGGTGGAGGTTCCCAAAGACAGGGAGACCCGGCACCGCAGGGGGATAGTCGACCGGTGATTTCTTGGATCGTGTCCACCGGAGGCAGAACACGAAGAAGAGAAACCACGAGACAACAAGCAAAAGAGAAGATTGATAGAACATGCCGCCACCTGCCGCAATAGATCGCCGGCCGGATTATTTCAATCAAAATGATACGATCGAACAAACTGCTTCTCGTCGCCATATTTATATCATTGTGATCGTGCTTCTCGTCGTCTCTTTCGGCGACGATATGTGGGGCCATACGGTAGGATGTGTGGGGTCAATACCTACCGACACCGTCGGACAGGTTTGGCCACGAGGAAGAAGGTATTATGCTCATGTTTCATGACATTCGTACTGTACGGTCAATAATTTTAATCAAAATAATGTTTTATATATAATAATTTTAATTAAAATATAATAAGAGTTTCGATTTTAGAGTTTAGTCCGCTCAAAGGGCTTTATTGATAATATGGTGAAGTAAAGGGGAGATAATGAAAAAGATTCAAATTCCTGGGATGTAGGCCCGTGAGGAGTTCATTTTCTCGGTCTGCAATTTTTAATCTTTTTCTTATCCCTTTTATAATTTACATGTAAGATGACGATTGAAATTTAATTAAAATTAAATAAGATGCTCTCTATATAAATTATAATTTAAATTAAGCCAGACTCCGATTAAGGGCAATCTGTTCATCATCAATGGCTTTTAATTATTTGTTTCGATTTAAATTATAATTTAAATAGAAGATGAATCAGTAGACATCGTAGTTAAAATTAATTTTAATCGGATTTTAATAGTGATCCGATGTACAAATGAAGAAAGGGATAAGGAGAAAATTGAGAGGGGCCCATCTACTATCGATGTGATTTTTGATGTTCAAATTATAATTTAAGTGGGAAGTGAAGTCGGATTGTGTTTTCAACACCGCCGTCGTGATGCACGTGGCACGCCTCTTGCCCGTTTTCCTCTCGTCCACGTGTCGCGTGCTGGCGTCTCTGGCGTCTCCAAGAAAGTCACTAAAATAATTAAGATAATTTCACTAGTTTCACACCCTAATCTATTCCATCAAAGTCTTTTCCAATTATGAAGACTCACACTCAGAAAACCCTGGATCATTTAAAAAAAACACCTCGACATTTAACAACTTTTGTAAACTGCCCTCGAGATCGAAAAAGAGTTTCGGTTTTAGACTTTAGTCAGCTGCAAAAGGCTTTATTCAGAAAATGGTGAGATTAAGGGGAGGAAATGAAAAAGATTCCAATGCCTTGGATGTAGGCACGTGAGTGAGGGGTGCATTTAAATTGACTGTATAATAATTGTTAGTATTTTTCTTATATTGTCGTTCTAATTATGTTCGAAAGACAACTTTTTTTCCCCCAAATATTCACATACTGCCGGCCCTATCACGGGTAGAAAAGGGGCATTTTCACAATTATTTTCAGAGTTGACTAGCTGTTTGAAATTTTTATTAAGTCATGAATTACTTGCTTTTTTTAGTTGTTTTAAACTTAGAAGAGCTCAAAATGCCAAATCAATAAACTCGGGCACTACTATGCAAAATCATTTTGAGTCCCAGTATTTCCTTTTTGATATTTTTTTTAATATTAACAACGTAACCTTATACTTTGGCTTCCGTGTGGCAGTTTGCTTCAAAGCTCAAATATTAACAATCTTAATGCTTTGACTATGCAATGTAGACTGATGGATAGTCGGAAGCTGGACATGGAAATTGCACCAAAAGAAGAGGAGAAATTATGGTTCAACGAACATTTAATCGTACTAGGTAGACTTGTCATTGACAATTTACTCTACCAAATGATAAGAAAATCAAGAGCTCCAGCAATGTTTGTCGTCTCACATTAGTGGCTAATAAGGCGTTTTATTGGTCTATCAAAATATTTGGCAATTGATTTATCAAAATCCTTGTATGTTATTTACATGCAGGCTCACCCAGTTTTGCTTACTATTGATTTCAAATCATATATATAGCATATTTTTCAGCTTTCCTACCTTAAAACAAATAGGGACTTTTCATTAGGATGGAGTATTACAGATATAACAGTAAGTATTATTCACCATAATCTATCTTATGATAAAATGATCCAATTTTTAAAGAGGTGTATGGCTGTTGCGAAAATAGATGTGATACAGAACATGCCCACGTATTACATGCCGAATGGTGTTTCAAGGAACGACTGTTTCAAGGAATTACAGCATTAGTGTTCTTTCAATTGACTGAGGGGTGCATTTAAATTTACGTAATTCCCAAAGGACACATCATGGTTTCATAATTTTCAAATGACGTACTTATTTTTCGATTATACTTTTTCCTGTCTTTCAGTCTTAAATTAAAGAAAAAATTATTATTTTTTAACTAAACCAAATCAAAACAAAATTTTAAAAGCTTATTGTTTAAAATTTACATCATTAAACTTATAATCATCTCTTAAATTTATTCATATTTTTTTAAAAAAAAAAATTAATACAACAACAACTAAACCGGGTCGGGTATATGAATCCTTTATGACATTGGACTATATTCTAACTGAAATATTTATTGGTCGTCTAAGTATATCTTAAATGTGTTTATCTGTGTTTTTCTTCAATAGGTGTAATCTTGATTTTCCTTCTAATATTTTCATTTCTTATCTTATCCATTTTTATATGTCTACACATCCACTTTAATATTTTCATCTATTCTACTCACGTTCTCACATTATAATCCAATATTCAATTTTATATACCATAGCAGGTTTAACTGTCGCTTTAGAAATTTTCCTTTAAGTCTTAGAAGTACTTTGCGATCATAAAAAATACTTGATATTTTTTTCTATTTCAACCATCCCGCTTGTATTTTTGTAAGACATATCTTTCAATTTATTTGTCCTTTTGAAAATATGATTTTCAATAGTTAAAACTCTTAGTTATAGATAACTTATTATCTCCTATATTATTAATTGTCCTCTTACATCTAATATTGTTAAATTTAAATTTCATATATTTTATTTGTACTCTACTAAGCTTAAGATCATTAGATAATTTAATAATCTAAAAATTAGGATCCGTAATTTAGATAATTGAGAATCATTATTCTAAAATTTAGGGTTAGGATTATTTTGTATGATTTGCATTTACTGAAGCATTATGTCCTGCCTACTCAACTCAACTAGCCTGTCTAGTCCAACCAATCAATCCAGCTCATGTTCGTCTACCTTGCTCCATCCGATGAGTCTTAACTGAATAAGTTAGGTAGCCTAGCCATTGATGACAACCTTCGTGCCTTTGGGTATGTGGTAGTCCTGGAGCTCGGTGCTCTCCGTGGATTCTCGAGGGAGCAACAGAGGACCTGGGGGTGCAAACGGAGTGTCTCCTTCAGCACCGCCTTCAATTGCTCCATCCATTCTAAGGCCTCTTATCTTATTTCTTCTCTTCTGAATCCATCGACTCGCCGGATCTCCTCTTGCACTTTTGCCATTTCTTCGGGGCATCGGATTAGCTCCGCCATTGCCCATTCTAGAATTACTTTCGTTGTGTCAGTTCCTGCGACTATCATGTACTGCAAAAGGAAGATTTAAATGGAGAGGAAGAAGATCAAGAGGCTTAGAGAGAGAGAGAGATTACCAAAATGAGGTCCGATCTTGTCCGAAAATCGGAAAGATTACAACGAATGTGGTTATTGTATTAATTAGATGTAGATCGTGCTTTATTCTGCAACACAAGAAAGGTCAAGATGCTTAGAGGAGAGAGTTTACCAAAATGAGGCCTAATATTATTCGAAAATCGGAAAGATAATAAATTAGGAATGCGGCTACCGTGTTGATTGGAGGTAGATCGTGCTCCATTTTGTAACACAAGAAACATCAGTGTCGAGTTAGGACAGGGGTCCTCGGCATTGACCCTCCGACGTTCAAATTAGTCACCGGAAAGAGGAAAGAAAAACAAACACAAATATGAATAATGAATAACGCATATCTCCGCCGGTGTATGAACCCTCCCTTTATATAGTACCCTAATGGGTGACGTGCACGCTCCTCAAGGTGTGGTCACGTTCTTTAATTTATCTTATGAAATGACGTGTCAGGAAAATATCTCTGATACCATACTTTAACAGGGTATGCATATCCCTGACAAGATAATACAAGCTCTTGCCGTACGATCTGCCTGTTGATCATGCCTTATATCGGTGACGCTATCTCCCAGGAAGATATTAAGAGATACATCAATGATCTCTCTGCCTGTCCGAGCGGGATAGCCGCTCGGTTGGGAACTCCTTCGTTCGATCGGACTTGACTGCTCTTCCCTGTAGTAAATCGACTCGATAGCTTGTTTTCGCTCGACCAGACTAATGATCCGGTCATCCAACGTTCCTCTGCTCCGTGATGAGTGCCTTATGATCTTGGCTATATAGGTGTTCTGTTCGGACCATCCCTTTGTCGGTCGGGCAGTTCGTTCCCAATCGGCCATTGCAGGAGAGCTCCGCTCAGCCCCCCTTTGGTGAGCCCATTGGTTCTCTGATGTTGACCTCCTTGACTTTGATCTCTACGTCGGCTGCTATCTCTGTCCTTTGACTCGCACTTAGTGGACCCTCCTTTATCACCACATCATAAGTTTTTCCCTCAAGTCTAGTCAAAGGAGGCTGTAAGTCCGACTGACTGAGCGAGTAGTGCTTCAGGTGACCTTCCGCCGCTCGGGCATGCTTTGTGCTCTGGCTGCCGATTGGCTAATATCTTCTAATTGTCGCTCGACCTTATTTTATCAGCTTGAGCCCAATCACCGTTCGACTAAATGAGCATCAAAATTTTTGCTGACTCGGAGATCTCATTTGCCGACCGACCTTCCTTTCTCTGCGAACCCGATTGGGGCAGTTGATGACAACACTTAGCAAATTTTTTTATTTATCTGCACTTTCTTGAATGAGCGTCTTTTCATAGTGGTTGACATCATCTAAATTTCTGGAAGACTATGTAAATCTTTGATAATTATGGCAAAGCACGCAACCATGCCTTTTAATTAAGTCCCATTAATTTCTTTCCATAGTCGACTGCCACATGTCCTACCTTATGTCGTTGCATGTTTGATGTGACAAGTGGATATCCGTTAATGATGTCACAGGCCTTTTCAAATCCAAGGCCAGATTTCATCCTGGTTTTACACAACCCTTGATTGGGCGGCTCTTGGCGATCGACCGCGAGGTTAATAAACCTTCATCTGCTCGCCGTCATCTTCACATTGTCTTGCGCTTTCGTCTTCGAGAACTCTCTGCAACGCTTCTCCTCCTCATCTTTGTCGGCGACCTTTCTCAGTAAGGTTCTTCTTTCTTCCTTTCGTTGAATTCGTGTGTCACTTCTTTTCGATTTCTTTGCTTTCGATGGTCGATTCTCCGCAACCTCTTGTGCCCATCTTCGGGCTGTGATACTCTTCCACCGCGTCCAAATTTAATAGGGACGAGATAGACCAAATGAAATATACCTACCATTTCCCCTCTGACTATCAAATAGCCATTACCTCCGCCTATGACTGGCCCCATGAACCTCCAATCGACTTCCTACCCTTCTTTAAGGACCAATTTTGCGTCGATCTTTGATTTTCCGTTCATCCTTTCTTTTCTACCATTTGTAAATATTCCACATTTCCCTACATCAACTAGTGCCGAACTCGTTTAGGTTGTTGTGCGGGTTGTCGTGTTATTTTATCTGCACGACATTCCTTTAATGTCTCGGGTCTTCCATTACTTTTATTATCCTAAATTGTCCGAGCTGAGAACTTTTCTGTTCTAAGCCCGAGTCAGATCCATCTTTTTTGATAAGATGTCTTTCTCTAATAAGCACTCGAGGGAACACTACTTCTTCGTTCGCTTTCCCAAACGGCCCGACTTCCCGACCAACTGGCAGATGGAAGTGATGACGCCTCCGTCACTTGGGCAATATCTAAGCCGATCGGGCTATCTCCAAGTAGCCTCCAATTTGGTCGGTCAGAAATATCATATTCATCGACTGCTGTTGGAGAGCATCCTATACGTGTTTAGACTAAGTCTGATCCGCATGCGTTTGCCGTCCAACTTAGGTATGCTCTTGCTTCTTCTGATTTTTTAATCTAACTGATTTTTCTTCCTTTTTTGCAGCCCAAATCATGCTTAAGGGCACGTCTGGCCGGCAAGAGCAGGCTTGCAGATGTAGAAATCAATGTTGCGGGCATGGCCGAGTTAGAGAGTCGCGGCCTAAAGCTGGTCAGTCGCGACCTAAAGCTGGTCACCCACATTGACGATCTGCTCGGCGAGGCGGGAGAGACACATGCGGTAGCCAGCGAGAGTGGAGTGCGTTAGACAGCGACTAGTAGAGTTGTGGCTACCACAACTAACCTTCCATGCACGAGTCTTCCGCTCGCTTGGGTGATTTCTGCCATCCGGAATAGGGCTCACCCGAACCCAACTTCCGGTTTTCTCGAGCAGGCTTCCGCTCCGACTTCTCGTCCCTCGGAATCGTCGCGTGCTTCCTTCTCGTCCGCCAGCGTACTCATCCGCACTCTTCGTCTCTCGGTCGCACCCCGTGCCGACCTTCTCGCTAGCTACGTCTCTTGCTCCCTGAGCAGTCTTCCGCTTCGACTTCTCGTCCCTCAGAACCACTGCACGCTTCCTTCTCGTCCGCCGGTATACTCTTCCGCAGCGCCTCATCCCTCGGACGCACCGCGTTCAGTCCTTCTCGCTAGCTGTGTCTTCCGCTCGACTACCTGTGCTCCTAAGCTCCTGCACACTTAGACACAAGGTTAAAAACACACAGTACCTAACTTAACTTGTTGATCGCACCAAAACAACTTTGAGATTCCAACACAATCAAGATCTGAGGAGATCTGAGCCAATCAACATAATCTGGCCCATCCAAGCTTAAGGAAGAGTAGATCATCGCCATAGATCAAGATCTAATGATTTTGATCCAGATTAGAAATGAACTTGTCGTTGATCTAGATCCGAAGAATCTCCACCGTTCGTTCAAATCTTATCAAATTTAAAGGGGCTGCGGAGCAGGGGGGGGGGGGTTCGTCAAGTTGCTACAGTGTTGTTCTTGTGTGAAAATAGAGGAGGGCGATCCTGATCCATTTCCACCACCGGCGAGCAAGTGAGGTCAAGGGCAACCCTTCCTCCGGCTGACATCCACCCATCAGTAATGACGACGCCACTTCAACCTTATAAAATCTATCTGTTCATTCCATCTTCGCCAACTTTGTCGCAACTTTGAGCGAGGAAGAAGAAGCAGAGAAGGTGGAGGAATTAAGTGGTTTGAGCTATTTCCTTTGTCTTCCAGCCAACGATCTTCCTTTCTTGAAGCTCTGCACTCATATGAAGATCAGGAGTGTTTGCTTCTGACCCCCGCTGATTTCTGCTCCATTTCCAGCCGCAAGCCATCCTTCTTCTTCCCTGATTTGTTTCAAGACGAGAAGAAGAAGGCCGGAGTTACGAAGGAGATAAGGGTTTACCATTTTCTTCGAAATTCTATGCCCATCATCCAGTCGACGCCGATCTTTATCGCCGAACGTTCTTCCTAGCTGATGAATTCTTCACCATTTGAAAGATCGAGACATCTTCATTGAGATCATTGAATGCTTGGGTTTCCACAGCTAATCTGGTTTCATCTCCTTTCCCAGGTTTAGATTCAATGTCTATTTTCTCGTCATTTTCTAGCTGAACTTACTATTTTTGATGCTATCTTGGTGCATAGATCTGAATTGTTTAGGTTAGATGAAGTTGTAGTTCTATTTCTGTGGCATTCATCTTCGCGGACATGGATCAATCTCCTTCCATGTGGCAAATGATTGGATTTCTCTTACATGTTCTTGGTATCAAGAGGAGTTAATTTTGTTTTGCTCTGGTCTCGTTCCTATTTTGATTATGTTATGTTTAGCCCTTTTTAATTCAAGATGCAGTAGTTGGTTTAGTTTAGTCTCGTACTTGTCTTGCTATTGTATTCCTTAGTTTAATTCTGTTGATGATGATTTTCATAGTGTAGGGTGACAATACATTGTGGATTCATTGTTGATGATTAGTTAGGATTTCCTTCCATTGCATTAGGTTTAGTTTCATTATTTGCTTTACTTTTCATTCCTTAGTTCAAGAACTCAATGAAATCTAAAACCCCATTTCCAAATAAACTGATCCTAAGATATCATTATTGTTACATTCGTTGGGAGACAACCTGAGTCATCCCTATGATATATTAATGTAGAATGAATTCGGTCACTTAATTCTTTTGATACCCATTTCACGATAAAAATCAATTTATCAGGGCTACACCAATTGATCAGATGATCGATTGGAGGTCACTCGCACGAAAAACATAGTGTGCTCTCCAATTAATCAATCGATCGACTGAGATACTCTAATAGATCGGTCGATCGATTGAGGTTTATTATCTCTCGAGATTGCGACGCAACCTGAATCGATCAGTTAATCGATTCTAAGTTTATCTGCGAGAGGTGCTTTGAATCGATCGACTGATGGATCAAAGTCTTCCCAATCGATTGGTTAATCGATTGTCATATGACCGTTGCGCAGGATGCAGGTTTTGGATGGTTGGGATTGTGTGGATCTAATGTGACAATTGATTGGGAGCATCGCGACAGGATAAAGCCGTTGGCGAGGTTCAAACGCTTAGAAGTTCTCCCGTTCTCTTCACTGACCTTATGTCTACTCATCGCTGCTTCTTGAAGCATCTTGGAGATAAGTGTTGTTGCACTTCCAAGGTTAAGGGGCATCTTCAAGCTACACGAGTTCAAGCAAGAAGGAGATTTTCCCTTGTATTCTTATATTTATTTCTTTTGTTGAGTTGTATGCTTGTGTCAGTGTTGTAAGAGGTTTCTCTACCTTTGGTTGTTCTGAGAAGGAGTTTTTTTCTTAGTGGAGAGTGTGTTGTGTGGATCCTTGGATTAGTCATCTCTTCTTGAGATGGATACCAAGTAAATTCTTGTGTTAATATTGGGAGCTTGCTTTGAATCTATTCCGCTGCAAATAATCATTATCGAAGCGTGAAAAGCAATTCATTCTCTGTTTAGCTGCAAAGTGTCCCAACAAGTCAAATTATGGTCGAACCAAATTTAAGATTTAAACAGATTCAATCTATTTAAAACAAATTAAGATATTTTTAAGGAAACTTTCTCTTTCATTTTGCTTTCTCTCTCTCTTTTCTACGCACAACTCTATCATGCCGTATGACACCACCATACTTTCGCTCATCCCTCTCTTTTAATTATTTTTTTCTTCCCCTTCCTCCTTATAGTTGAGATGATTATTTAGATTGGAATAAAGGTATCGTACAAAGGTATCATATGTAGCAATACTAAATATTATAAGGAAACGAAATCATACATGATTCTTTGATTTTAAGTTATAAATAAACTTGAGAATCAACTTTCAACTAAAATCAACGGTTAAGATGAAATTTTTTTAATTTAAATTTAGTTTTCATATCTTTAAATTTAAAATTTAGATTAAGAAATTAATCTACACTAACGTTTAAATTTTTTAAAAATTATTTCTCTAGGTTGAAAATCATCCCTCCTAGTCGATAATCCTATCTACGCCCACTGGATACTAAAAGTCAAATTAGATTTTGCCCGAATCTAAATACAAAAAATTTCATAGTCCAGATCGTGATCACCGGAACAAGAAATACACTTCATCCAATGAAATATTTTTTCCACTAGACTTTAAATTTAAATCAAATATTTTTTCTAAAATATTTTTCCAACCACGCAATCACAGTTTGATTCTAGAATAATCGAGCACAATTTCAATAGCATTAAATATTAAATACTTTTATTCTATATTTTAAAAAATTAATATTCACAAACTTCTTATTTATATTTTAAATTAATTAATTTATTATATTAATTATAGTCAGGCCGGCTTTAGATATCATTTAGATCCTAACTACATCTTTACTAGCCATTTTGTCATAGTCCGATCAGGCCTAAATATTCCATCTGTCCAATTAATTTAAAAATAATCAATTCGATTAGATGTTAACTGAATACTTATTCTTATGTAATTAATTTTAATAAAAAAAATTGATTAATCACATGGGTAACGTCGAACTTAATTAGATGATCGATTCGGTCCTATAAAAATTTTTCATCGGTCATCAGAATAAATTGAAAAGCACTCGCAACGGACAGTCCAGGTGTCTTGATCCCATTTGAAAAAAAAATTCTTATAAATTCACTATAATTGAGGTTCGAATCCTAAATATCTAGGAGACAATCTGAATGTCTTATCGCTACATCATAACTCAAATGACGTAATTAATTTCAACATAGCCCCTAACCACGGTATAATGATAAAATACTTCCCCAATTAATAAGATATTCACGAGTCAATTATAATAGTAAACAAACTGTGAGAAAGATAACACTACAAACAATAAGTCATTAGTACTTTTAAATTTATGTTATTAGTCGATGAAAATTTTCTATATATAGATGGAATTATCATCTTCGTGATTAAGTCTGAAAATTTGATATTTTTTATTATTATTATTATTATTATTTCATAATATAGATTTTAGATTTTCCAATCCGATTGATGATCAATTCGATCGGAAATTTTCAGCGATCATGGGCGGCACCTCGCTGTCGTCAGCACGAGAAAAAAACAAATATAAAGGAGAGTTGACTTTTGCCACCTCAAGTAAACAAGTACGAGAGTTGACAAATTATTTGACTAGATATGCATGTGGTTTAGATGCCTAATCTTTGAAGGGCCTTCCTCGTAGAATCACGCTCGATTTCTTTTGCATGACGAGCCCAAACACCTCGTCCATATCCATCTCCTCCGCAGTCATCCCGCCGGGCATCTCCCAGTCGAAATGGTACAACAAGCTCGCGAGGACAACCTCCAGGGCGGCTATGGCGAACCCGGAGCCCGGGCAGCCTCTCCGCCCTGCTCCAAACGGCAGGTACCTGAAGTCGATCCCCTTGAAGTCGAGTGCACCGGCGCCGGAATCGACCAGGAACCTCTCCGGCAGAAACTCTTCGGCCTTATCCCACAAAGCAGGATCTCTTGCGATCGCCCAGCCATTGACGACCACCCTCGTGCCTTTGGGGATGCAGTAGCCCTGGAGCTCGGTGGTCTCCATGGATTCTCGAGGGAGCAACAGGGGACCTGGCGGGTGCAAACGGAGTGTCTCCTTGATCACCGCCTTCAATTGCTCCATCCCTTCTAAGGCCTCTTCTCTTATTTCTTCTCCTCTGGGTCCGGCGACTCGCCGGATCTCCTCTTGCACTTTTGTCATTTCTTCCGGGTGCCGGATTAGCTCCGCCATTGCCCATTCCAGCGTTGCTGTCGTCGTGTCAGTTCCACCGACAATCATGTCCTGCAAAAGGAAGATATACATGTAAAACAGAGGAAGAAGATCTAGATAATGACCATAAAAATAGAAGCGACATATGCAAATTTACTTTTTCATAGTGAAAAAACTTCACCAAATTTACTAAAGAACGTTCAAATTATTTGGATTTTCGATTGTCATCCTTCTGACTTCCCTATGAAAAAATTAATTTAATTTAATATTATACTTATCTTAGTAAAAAAAAATTAAGAAAAGTATATTTTTTAACATTGTCGGCCTAAAATATTTATAGAAGTTTCTTTAATCATAGTGTTGTCAATTTAAAGATGTGGGACTAAAGAGAACTATATTTTTTTATATAAAATAACTAGAGAAAATTAATGATGAGAAAAATTCATAATAATATGTCGCAGCTCTCGAACTCTAGATCATTGATTGTTTTGCTTGTGGAATTACTAACAAAACTTAGAATTATTTTTAGTGTGAATAAAAAAAGAATATTAGCATAAATTTATTTTAGACTTCATCAAAATTAAATAATAATGAGGGGAGATTTTTAATAAAATAGTAAAATATCATATTTCTTAACAATATATGTGTAAATATGTAAATAGACTTATTAGCCTACCAAAATGATGCCTTTGATGTTGTCCATGGTGAGGGAAATGTTGGAGGAGGAAGAAGCGGCGGCGCCGTCTTCGTTGCTATCGCCCAAAGAGAGCAAGATGTCGACCGGATCCATGTCGTCAGCGTCGATTTTGGCGGTGAGCTTCCTCCGGCGATGCTCAGCTATGACTTTCTCGAGCAGAGCGTCGAACTCCAGCCCGATCCTCTTCGCTCTGCCGTCCAGGCCACTCAGCCAATCGATCCAGGCCAGCCAGGGGATGTAGTCGCGCACCGGGAACAGGCCCATGAGCTCCATGAACTCCCCGGAGAGAGCCCGGAGCTGGCTGCCACAGCCCTTGGCGTCGGCGTACGTCCGGCCCAAAGCCACCCTGCAGGTGAGGTCGCTCGTGAAGTCGATGATCATGTCGCTCAAGTTCACCGGGCCTCCGGCGGCGGCTCGGATCCTGGCGACGAGGGCGGCGGCCTCCTCCTCGCGGACCTTTCGGAAGGAGTGCACCTGCTTCTGGCCGAGGAGGTGGAGGACGCCGATGCGCCGCATTTGGCGCCACGGCTCGCCGTACTTGCTGAAGAGAATCTCCTGCGAACGGTAGAAGAGTCGGTCGGCGAGGCTCGAGTCCGGGCGACTCGCGAAGGTGAGGTCGCGGGTCTTCAAAACCTCTTGGGCGCCGGCCGACGAGGAGACCACGACGGTGGGGACGCGGCCCAAGTGGAGGAGCATGACGGGGCCATGCTTCTCTGCGAGCGCTCGCAGGGAGCGGTGCGGGAGGGAACTGATCTGGTGGAGGTTCCCAAAGACAGGGAGACCCGGCACAGCAGGGGGATGGTCGACCGGTGTTTTCTTGGCCCGCGTCCACCGGAGGCAGAACACGAAGAAGAGAAACCACGAAGCAATAATGAGCAAAAGAGAAGATTGAGACAACATGCCGAAGCCAGCCGCCTTGGGCAATAGATCGCTGGATTATTCCAATCAAAATGATACGAACAAACTCACTTCTCGTCCAAATTTATATCCGATGCGGTGATATGGGGCAGCTAATGACAATAATATAAATAATTTCTAATTAATTTTAATTAATTAAAATTTATTATATTTAACCCATAATCAAAGATTGATATATTTATTCTTTCTATTATTGTTATAGATAATTTGTATAAATAAATCTATTAGCTTTAATAATAAAATTAACAAAAAAAATTTATATTATTTTTTACATGATATCAAAGCCATATCCTTTCTTTTCTTTATCTTCCCCACCTCAATTTCAGCATCAGATTTCCAGCAACATTTTGTAGTCTCATCGTCAATTTCAACGCTGATGTTATTTGCTACTAATTTTGACACCAATATCTTTTCTTGTCAATTTTATACGACAACCTTAGGAACTTCGATAATTACACAAAATCATCGTACGATAACTTCGGAAATTTATCTGTTTTATTTATTTTTTTCCTCCATTTGTTTGGTCTTTTCGTAAAAAAAAACAAAAAAAAGCAAGGAAAAAAAAACAGAGAGAAGAAAGCAAAAAAAAAAAAAAACGTGCGAAAAAAACGAAAAAAAAAACAAAGCGGAAAAAAACGTGAGAAAAAAATGCAAAAAAAAAAAAAAACAGAGAGAGACGTGAGAGAGAAAAAAAAACAAAACAAGAGAGAAAAAAAACAGAGAAAAAAAACGTGACAGAGAAAAAAACAGAGAGAAACAAAATAGAGAAAAAAAATTTAAAAAAAATATGTCTTTATCTTGAGTCTATTGAAATTTTTTTATCATCCTAAAATACTTCTTTTTCAATTCCTATAATTCCTTTTTTCTTAATTAAATTTGACTATGATAATTATTTATTACGGAGATTATAATTTCTTCCTTTACTTTATGTTCATAATTTACTTGTCATATTGATGGTAGTTTATCTCCACCTCATAAAGATGATTCATTCTATACTATTTGATTTAAGAAGGATCAATTAGTCTTGACTTGGATAATTTCATTAATTACTGAGTTTATACTTCATATGCTCATTGGGCTCAACACTTCACGTCAGGTTTGGGAAGCTCTTGATCATTCTTTTTCATCTCTCTCAAGTACGATTTCTCCAACTTCGTCTACAATTATAGTCTGTACAAAGAGGAGATGTCTCTATCAATAATTATGCAATCAGTTAAGATCATTGCCAATAACCTAGCTGCAATTGGACATCCAGTCTCTGATCTAGAACTATTAATGCATATTCTTGCAGGTTTAGGTCCTCAATATGATATCTTTGTTCCTAGTGTGACGACTCGCATGGATCAAATGCCACTTGAAACGCTTCATGGTATGTTATCCTCTCATGAAAGGCTTCTACAAATACAATTCAAAGGATGTCAGATTCTCTATCTTTATCGGCACACATGATTAGCAAGGCTCCACAACCTGATCAACATAATCAACCTCCTCCCCAATATGGTCAACAAAATCAGTTTGGAGGTTTCAAAGGCTGGGGTCGAGGTCGAGGTCGAGGACGCTATCAAATTTGCTTCACTTATGGTCATTATGCTCAAAATTGTTATAAAATATATGATTCAAATTTTCGAGGAGGACCTGTATCATCAAGTCGACCCCTCCCTCATCTTGACAATCTAGTACTCAATCATCTAATTCTGGAGCATTTTCACTCTCCATCCCTCCTAATGCAACGTCATCGGTTCCTAAAAACCCAGGATGGCATCCGAATTCTGGAGCAACTCATTATGTTACACCGGAATATAATATTCTTACAGTTACCTTACCATGGACCCGACATGATACAAATAGGCAATGACTCAGGTTTGCAAATTGCTCACATTGGAAACCCATATTTTCATTCATATGGTCATACTTTTCACATGCGCAACACTCTTCATGTTCCTTCTATTACTAAAAATTACTTTCTGTCCGTCAGTTTGCTCTTGATAATAATGTGTTCTTTGAATTTCATCCTAATCATTGTCCTATGAAGGATCCTGTGACAGGAACTATTCTACTCCGAGGAAATATTAAAGACGGTCTTTATCATCTTCAACCCATCTATACTAATGCGTTTGTTGGAGAATACACTGATAAATTCTCTTGGCACACACGTCTTGGTCATCCGTCTTGATTCGGCAGTAAGGAGGGGGGACCCCCCTTTAAGCAGAGTCAACGCCACGTGGAGGTTGAAAGGTAAAAGGTCAACCAGAGGTCCTTAGAGTATGGGATGCCAATCAATCGGGATGCCTCCAACTCGGTCCTTAGAGAGGCCATCTTGCCATCCTTGGAGGCGAGTTGGACCCCCACCGCGGCTTGCTCAGCCGATCGACATCCTTGGCGGAGCGCTACTGTAGTGGCCGATAGAGCGGGCAGTTTCCGACCGGCAAATGACTAGTCAAAGCAGAACACCCGTATATCCAAGATCATCAGGTTCTCATCACAGAGTAGAGGAACATTGGGGCGACTAGAGCATTAGTCCGGTTGGGCATAACAATCTACCGAATCGAGTCATTATAAGGAAGCAGTAGAGGTCGATCGGGCGGTGATCCCCTGCCGAGCGGCTCCCCCGCTCGGCCAAACAATGGAACCCCTCTCGTATCCTTTGATATTCCTTTGGGAGATAATGTCGCTGACAACGAAACATGGTCAACAGACGGATCGTACGATTGAAGCTTCTACTGTCTTGTTAGGGATTTGCATGCCTATTAAGCTATGATATTAGATACACTTTCCAAACAGGTCCTTTTATAGGAAAAATTGTATAACGTGCTCACTCCTTGAGGGGCATGCTCATCGCCCGTGGGGGCGCTATATAAAGAGGGGTCCATGCACTAGAGAAGGTACGGGTTATTCACTATTCACGTCTATGCTTATTGTTACTCCACTTCCTTCCATCTTTCTGGTGACTAACTTGAGTGTCAGAGGGTCAACGCTGAGAACCCCTTCCCTTGCTTGATACTGACGTTTTTTTATGTTGTAGAGTGGAGAGAATTTTACACGCGGTCAACCCAGAAGCCACTTCCCCAACCAGCCATCTCCATAATTTTCGGACAGGATCAATATTGATACAGTTTGATGTGGGTGGATCCAAGCACAACGTGGCAGCGATACTCAAGCTCAAAATCAAATTATAAGTACTTGAATGAGTCACTCTCATCGGGGCTCGACTCATCACCCCTCAATGCTAAGATATTCAATATATAATCAGTCGGTCTAAGAGCCAGTTAGGCTCAACACATTGGGCCTAAGTTTTAAATTTTAGTTTTGAAATTCATTTTTAAAATTAAGTTTAGTTTTTAAATTAATTAAAGTTTTAAAATTTAATTTTGAAAATAATTTTTGAAATCAAGTTATAAAATTAATTAACGTTTTGAAATTAACTAATTTTTGAAATTAATTTTTAAAATTAATTAAAATTTTGAAATTAAGTTATGAAATTAATTAAAGTTTTGAAATTAATTAAAGTTTTAAAATGAATTAGGATTTGAAATTAATTAAGTTTTAAAATTAATTAATTAGTTTAGATTGAGTTTAAGTAGGTTTGAGTTATTTTGGGTTAGGTCAAATTTGATTAAGTCTAATTCATATTTTAATCCAAATCTATCTCATCCTTATTCTATTTTTTTAACAGTGAACTTATGGATTTCGTGAGATGATTTATTTTATCTTTAATTCAAATTAAAATATATGGTTTGATTTATATTTGAGTTATACTTAAGATTTAACAATTAGTCAGTTAAATATTCATTTCGATAATTGGCTTCTAGATTGTGGCGAGACACAGGGACCTTCTTGATTATCAGAGAAACGATCACTTCTAGATAAAGCCTTTAAAGAAAATTGAATTATTAACTTACTTTTTGAAAATCATTGGTCTAACTACTCAAGTGTTGATCAAGAATAAGTCCTTATTTATCCTAATCTAAGCAGTAATAATGAAAGCGGTAAATCAATCAATCAACCAAATTTATCTAATAATAAAAATAATCTTTTTTGTTGGCTCTCCCTAGATCATAGTCTCGATAAGGTCTATTAAGGTAGTGTATTTGATCCTTGGGATCCAATATTGATTAAGTCCAACTTGATTAATCAAGTTAGACTTAGGGGCCCATGTTTGGACTAATTTTTTATTGGTTCGATTAACTAAAGATAGATAAGATCTAAATTGTTATTTAGTCTTATATCCGAGTTCGGATCGATTGTATATGACTCTTTATTTTCTAAGAATTAGATCAAGATTTTTAGAATCCAAGGTAAATCGTTCTAGCATGTCCTTATGTCCTTTGACTTGAGTTTTCAAATTGGAAATTTTCTTCCTCAAGTTGTTGGACTTGGGTTGAATTTTCACTTTGAACTCGTTCAGTCAAAGGACTTAGGTTAGTCTCCTCCTTAAGGGATTCAATTTTCTTTTAGAGTAACTTGATTCAAATATTGGGCTTAGCTAATTTATGCATTAAATAGTTCATTAAATTATATAACCGTTCTTCTGTAGGAGAAATTACAGTGTTGTTTGGCCCTTCAGAAACAGATACAGATCCGCTTCTCTCAGACTTAGCCTCCGATTCAGCTCTGGTTCTGGACTCGGTTTCAACAATGTGAGTTTGTATTGATAGAGCAAGGAAGCTCGCTTGCTCGTGTTCTTTGTCGAAGTCTTCTGATGACTTGGACCACGTTGCTTTCAGAACCTTCCTTCTTCTTTGCTTCTTTAGTAATTTTTGAACTCGGCTGATTATTTCGAAGGGATCTCTTTGTCGTCTTCTAAGTCCACTATGAATTTTGGTTCAGATTAGAATTTGAGTTTGACTTCTGAGTATTGAATTTTCCTACAACCAAGGCGATATCTTTCTCGGTTGGGCATGCATTAGTCTATTCGTGTAATTCAAAATCAAAATATAATTCATCTAATCTAATAATTGAAAGATTCTTGAAAACTTTGTAAGTAACTACCATAAATGCCTACAAAGTATTCCTCGGAAAAACATTTAAGGTATACCTAATAACGTCGTGATTTTCCACTTTCTGACCGATCACACGGAGTCAGTTGAGCAAATCTTGGATCCAGATATGTAGTTGACTTGTTGATTCTCCGTTCTACATTTTGATATTATATAATTTATTTAAAAATAAATCTTTCTTACATACCTTAGCATTGGAGGTTCCTTTGTGAAATTTAATCAGCTTTTGCTAGAGATCTTTTGTATTGCTAAACGGTCCAACTCGATTTAGCTCCTCTTTGGTCAAGCCGCATTGTAGGGTCTGAGTGGCCGTTGTGTCTGCCTCGATCTTCCTTTTTGTTGGTTCATCCCATTTATCGCAGGCAAGTGGTTCTCCATTTTCGACGGAGAGTATGAATCTAGTTTGGATTATGATCCACATCTCCACCTGCATCTTGAGGTGGTACTCCATTTGGTCCTTCTAGTATCCAAAATCATCGTCGGAGAAAAGGGGCTGGTGTGCGGTACTGAAGCCTTCTTGATGGGTCATTTCAAATAAACCTTACAAAAGACAAAAAAGGAAGAACGTACCAAGACTTGGTCATGAATTAGTAGTGAGAGAGTAGAAAAGGTGAAAAAAGCATCTCAAGTGGTGCTGCACCAATTTGAGAAAATTTAAAGAATTGACAAATTTGTTAGGAGAGGTTATTGGATTAATTATGACTTATGGCAAAAATTTGAAAATGGAAAAGGCAATGGAAAATATTGCTCGAACGGTAATTATACTAGTTCAGAGCACCTTCGCTCTGAAACCAATTGTAGGATCGTTGTGCTAAAGAGTGGGGTGAATAATGCTCGTGACTTTCATATTTGTTTAAAAGTCGGAGTGTAAAACACAACAGAATAAAGATAGAAAAGGAAAAACAATGCTAATACATCCAAGATTTACTTGGTTCGGACCTTGTGACGCCTCCTACTCCATGGCCTGCACTCGTTGAGTGCTTTCAATGGACAATCACTAATCAATCGGAAAGATTATAGATACAATATCAAAATAAGTACAAGCAATTTAAATTGTAAACAATATAGACGATTTAGAGGTAGGTCTTGAGAGTAGTTGTCATCGGAGTAGCTTTCGGGCGTCGTAGAGACCTTTTCAGAGCAATGCACAGGAGCAGAAGTTTTTTGAATTGATGTGTAGAAGCTGCTAGTTGAACCCTCCTTTTATAGCTCCATTCGGGTGCCTAGAGTGTGTTGACATGGCGACCTCTCGTCGAAATTTCATCCTTGAAGTTTATCCATATTCGGGCGCTCGGACCCCCTCTGGGCGCCTGGACTGCTGAAGTGGGCCGGTCAGTCGTCGCGCTTCAACTAATCTTGAAGATGAGTTTTGCCAGTCCGAGCGCCTGGAGCAACTTTGGGTGTTTGGACTGTTTGGGTGCCTGCCAATGCTCCCTCAAATGCCCTGACTCAGGTACCCAGAGCACCTCCGGGCGCCCAGACCACTTTTTTCTGCCTTTGTTTTTCAATAAAAAAGAGTTCATAAAGTAAAATTATTTTAGCAATCTCTGGACTATCCGGTTCTGACTTTGAGTTTTGCTGAAACTCTAGGTCAGATCGACGTCTACTGCTCCCTTTTCGGGGAACGCATCCTCACCTACTCTTATAAGGAGAGATTCCCTTTTGCCAGACCGATCCTCCAGATCATCTGGACTTTTGCTCAGCATCCGAGACCTCGGGACTTTTCACCTAGTGTCCTCAATCGTAGGATTTCCTGCTTGGTGTCTGTGACCCTTAGTGCTTTCACCTAGTGTCCTCTACTCTAGGATTTCACCCGACGTTCTCGACCTACCAAGTCTTTGTCCAATACCACGGACCAAAACTTTGTTGCCTAACCGTATGTAGGACTTTCCACCTTTTGCCTAACCTCAACTAGGATATTTCACTTTGTCTAAGATCACTTAAAATTTTCCTGCAGACTTAGTTCAACTCGCTAGAATAAGAATAACACTTAACTTAGAACTCTTTGTCATTATCAAAACTCAGATTCGATCATCTGGCGCACCAATGCCAAGAACTTTGCATACAATCGGTCAGCCATGGAGCTGGTTGGGCATTTGGGGCTTGGCTCTCCACTTCCATGTACAAGGCTCCTAGTCTACAGTCGGTCGATCATGAGGCTGACCGGGATGCCTCTAGGAGATAACATTGTTAGATAATCACAACAACATGTCAGAGAATAACTACTCTTCATAGAATATTTCTCCATGCATATACATGAAACAGAACCTTCCTCCAGGGATAACTCCTATAATTTCCACTGCCTAGTATTATTGGGTATATTCTTACAACAAACATTCTCCGCCGTCTCTTATATTAAGTATATAGGAGTTTTCTTCGTTGGCCAAATACGTTTTTACATTTTTGTTAAGCTTTGACAATATTACAACACTCACATATCTACTCTCGACCTTTTACTCGATTACTATGCTGACTTAACCGTCAAAATATCTATACTAGAAACTCCCTTCCTAATTCGTACTCTACCACTTCCCTTTATTCTCTTTATGATATATCGACGATAAAGAGTATCAGATGTCATCACTTTTCTCTCTTATAATCTCCTTTTAATATCAGCAACAATTATCTTCCCCGCGTGTCATCTCTATCGTCTTCCGACAGAATCACATATCGTTCCGATCGTGCTTGTCGAAATCTCTTTCGGCAATCTGTAGAGATAGTTTCATGATTGAGTCGAAAAGACAGACAGGTTACAATATGTGGACCTTACGGTTATTAGAAATAAGTAAACAGAAGAAATTAAAGATGACAGATGGAGAAATATGTAGAAAACGTCTGGAATAATTCATCGATCGAGTCGGAAAGTGAAAGAGCTAGGACGTAGGATCCTATTCTAGTGATACATTCTCGATCTTAGCCTATGAGGACCGAGGGCTGCTTTTCCCACCTCCATTAGCATTATCTTTTCCTTATTCTCATATTCACGTTTTTCAAGTTTTGTTTCTTTGGTTTTTATTGGTTTTATTTTTTTAATCAATTCTTTATATTAGAAGTTATTATTTGTAAACAATTTTAAAAGTATAAAAATTTTAAAAATTGACGTACCACATACGATGGGTACATAATATCTCTGGCGTAATATCTAGAAAATTTATCCCACCATGTAAAAATATAGATCAAAATAAAAATTATATACATGAAACAAATAAAAATATTAACAATTAATAGTAAACACATTTATAGCTCACGGATAAATTTTTTTTTTCAAATGAAGAGTACATGTAATAATACATAAAAAAATGCATGAAAATATATAAAAATAAAAATTTTAATCAATTTAAAGGGAGGAGAGGTTCTGACATGTGTCAAGAGTTGGAAGGGGGGTAATTTAAAGGGAGATGAGTGTTTTAACATGTGTTAAAGATTGGAGGGTGGGTAATTTAAATGAAGGAGACGTTCTGACATATGTCGGTTGGAGGATAGGTAATTTAAAGATAATGAGAGGTTCTGACATGTGTCATATGTCAAGAATTAGAGGGAGGGGAGGTTTTGACATGTGTTAAGAGTTGGATGGAGATAATTTAAGTGTCAAATTAGAAAAGTAATTTAAAGGAAGGAGAGATTACGACTATGTTAAAAATTATATAAATTAAAAAATAAAAAAATTGATAAAAAGTAATAAACAAAATTGATTAAAAAATAAAACTAAATAAAATTAAAAAAATAGGAGTATAAAATAAAAAAAATGATGAAAAAATAAAACTAAATAAAATTTTAAAAAAATTATAAGGAAAGAAGTTAGGGGTATAAAGATTATTTATATGGGAGACAAAATCATAAAAGAAAAGGGAGGAAGCTCTGTCGAGGTAGGAGAAGAAATTTATAAAACTTAAATAAAAATTAAAAAAGATATAAGTATTCATGAAAAATAATAAAAAGATTAATTAAAAAATAAAGTTAAATAAAAATTAAATAGAATTAAAAATAATAATAAATAAAATTAATTAAAAATTAAAACTAAATAAAAAAATATATAAGTATTGATGAAAAAATAATAAATAAAATTAATTAAAAATAAAATAAATAAAAACTAAATAAAATTTTTTAAAAAAACAAAAAGCAAAGGAAAAAAAAAATGATAGAAATGGTAGTTGACAGGAGGGGAGAGGGGAGAGGGGAGAGGGGAGAGGGGAGGGGTCGGGTGTCAGCAGCCCCGATTCTTCGACTCAGGAGGCTCAGGACGAAAAAAAAGTCTAAAATAAATTTTTAATAATATATCATTCATTTAAATGATTTCTTCTTACATTTTTATGTGTAGAATTGTCTATAATATTATTAGTTTCAAGATTTTTCAAAAATGTAAAACTCAATATATTTTTTATTTATTTATCATTTTACAAATTGAACCTTAAAGGATAAAAATAAAAGACAATATCAAAAAGTTTTGAAATATGAATTTAGGTTCAACTATCCAATGCCCCAATTACATATCTAAAAAGATAAAAGTAAAAGACAATATCAAAAGATTCTGAAATATGAATTTGGACCCAACTACCTAAGGTCATAATTACATGCCTATAATATATAATACTAAAAAAAAATATAGACCCTCTCAAATTCTGAACCTAGGGTCATTGTCCAGTGCCACCCTCCTCTAGAGCCGACCCGGTGTCAGCGAGGAACAAGGGAAAAGCAATTTACATGCGGACCTTATGGTAGTAAGTCCAAACTTCATGACGTTGAGTATACTGCACGGCATCCCATCAACGATATGAAAACGATATCAAAATTTATTAAACATCTCTATTCGCATGCTTTTTTAATGATCCAATTCCTAAGACTGTTAAGAATAATTGCCAGAGGAAATAAGATATTTTGGATATAAAATATCTGCTAGACGTACAGTTAGAAATAAAATAAGCATTGACAAATAAATTTAGTATTCCGTTTCATAAAGTTTTATTTATATTCATTTAATATGCATCAATCTAACTAAATACCTATATGTTTGATTTGTTAATGTTCCTCAATATATTAGAATCATTTATGAAATTGTTTATGGGCTAGTTTATGAGTTTGCTTATAGTTGCTTGAGTTATGAGTATATTAGGATGTTGTGATAATTTATATTTGTCAACTTAAATAAATAGCAACAAAAATCATTCACAAATTAAATACATGAAACAAATAAAAATATTAACAATTAATAGTAAACACATAGCTTACTAATAAATTTTTTTTTTTTCAAATGAAGAGTACATATAATAATATATAAAAAATATATAAAAATAGAAATTTTAATCAATTTAAAGGGAGGAGGATTCTGATATGTATAAGGGTTGGAAGGAGGGTAATTTAAAGGAAGATGAGTATTTTGACATGTGTTAAAGATTAGAGGGTGGATAATTTAAAGGGAAAGAACGTTCTGACATATGTCGATTGGAGGATGAGTAATTTAAAGATAGTGAGAGGTTCTGACATATGTCATATGTCAAGAGTTATAGGGAGGTAATTTTAAGGGAGGGGAGGTTCTGACATGTGTTAAGAGTTGAATAGAAATAATTTAAGTGTCGAATTAGGAAAGTAATTTAAAGAAAGAGAGAGATTCTGACTATGTTAAAAATTATATAAAATAAAAAATAAAATTTTTTGATAAAAAGTAATAAACAAAATTGATTAAAAATAAAACTAAATAAAAATTAAATAAAATTGGGAAAAAATAGGAGTATAAAATGAAAAAAATTGATGAAAAAATAATAAATAAAATTAATTACAAAATAAAACTAAATAAAAATTAAATAAAATTTTAAAAAATTATAAGTAAAGAAGTTAGGAGTATAAAGGTTATTTATATGAGAGACAAAATTAGAAAAGGGAGGGGGCACTGTCTGGGTAGAAGAAGAAATTTTTAAAACTTAAATAAAAATTAAAAAAATATATAAGTATTGATAAAAAAAAAAAATTAATTAAAAAATAAAGCTAAATAAAAATTAAATAGAATTAAAAAAATAATAAATAAAATTAATTAAAAATTAAAACTAAATAAAAATTAAATAAAATTTTAAAAATATATAAGTATGGATGAAAAAAATAATAAATAAAATTAATTAAAAAATAAAATAAATAAAAATTTAAAAAAAATTGAAAAACACAAAAAAAAACAAAGAAAAAAATGTTGAGTTCTGAGTTTAATTCAAACTATTTCATTGCTTTTTGTAATGCATAGATGTATACATTTAGTCTTACATTGCTAAACAAGGAAAGGTTGGAAGGCCTTATATATGGAGTCTTTCCATCCTTGCTTACCAAAGTTAAGGGGACCTACACGCATGCGTGGGCTGAGCCCAAATCAGGTGGTTTCGGGGGGTTCGAGCTGGAAATCTATAAACCGGGCGCGATCATCACGCGCAGGAGGGTGCAAATCCCCAGCTCGTGGGCCTCGCGCTTGCAGGCGGACTGGTTTGTTTTCGCACTTGGGTTTGGTCCGCATGTGAGGGAAGCAGCGCATCTGCCCGCACGAAAAGAAGCAGCGCTCGCGCGTGAGGAAGCGACGCACCCGCGCATCAGGAAGCAGAAGCAACGCACGCTTTGCTTCGTGCACTGCTTCAGAGTGTATAAATATACTCCCTGTGTTCCTGGTTCAAACACACCAAAGCAATCTTCTTTCTCTCCTTCCCTCTCTCTGTACTCTTCCTTTACCGAGAGTTTGTCCTGAGGCTTGACTTATATCGATCTGAGGTTAAGTCCGAGTGCGCCGTTCGCCTTGAAGTGTACCTATGAACGATGCGAATGGTTATCGGATCTTGGAGAATTTTGTCGGAGAGCCTCTATATCGTGGGCGACAATAAATTCTCTAAAGACAGTCGGTACGCCGACGCTTCAACCGGAGATACATTTACTCGACCTCTCTTTTATTTACCTGTTTATTACATACTTATTATTTTGGTATAATTTTATTACTGTTAGTGCTTTCATTATAAACAATAAAAAATTAATAGAAATGATATTTGACAAGGACAAAGAAGGAGGGGTGGAGTGTGAGGGAGGAGGAGAAAAGCAATTTACATGCGGACCTTATGGTAAGTATAGGTTGGGTTACGTGGATGGAGTCCAAACTTCATGACGTTGAGCATAGTGCACGACATCCCATCAACGATATGAAAACAATATCAAAATTTATTAAACATCTCTATTCGCATGCTTTTTTAATGATCCAATTCCTAAAACTGTTAAGAATAATTGCCAGAGGAAATAGGATATTTTGGATATAAAATAGAGTAAATTATAGATAAATCCCTATTCATGAATGTTTCTTTATGTCCACTCCCTCTTTAAACAAAACTTATTTTACACTCCCCAAATTTTTTTTTAACTCCCAATACATGAATTTACAAATTTACCCCCTCATTAATTCTTTTCCTCTCCCCCATTTCTTTCCCCGCCACATCTATCGAACATAACAAAAGAAAAGCCCTAACCCTAACCAAGCACGCCAATCCTCACCTCTCCTCCATTTCATTCCCAACCACATCTATCAGTCCATCTCTATGAAGGAAAAGCTCTAACCCTAACCAAACAAAGTCATTTGTCCGCCAATCCCACCGATGACAATGTAAAGCTCTATTCGTCGAGATCCACCAACCGACCGACCAAATCCATCGACGAGGAGACTGAAGCAAACGACGAAAGAAACAAAGTCAAAGTCAGCCAATCAACTCAAAAAATAGTAAGTTTCTTCGCTATTTGTAGTTTTTGATCGATTAATCTTATTTTGTTCGATTTTCACATTACATTATTTGTTTGATGTTGGTTATTGTTCAATTTTTTTGGCTTCTCGATTTTTAGCAGGTCATTGTGTGATTTGTACAATATTTTTGTACTATTTGGTGGTGGTTTTTTACATTTTAGTATCCTTTTTATAGATAAATGAGGTATCTAACTACTATGAACCTATAAATTCTTCAACTGAATAATAAATGTTTTAAGAGAAATTAACTTTATGTAAGAAATCAGTTTCATTAGTATAGTATCAATCATCAAGAAGCGGGGGAGTTAAAGTTCTTCAATTTGGTAAACTGTTCATGTTTAATGATGATATCCAATTTTTTCTATTAAATTGAATGTTTATTTTTTGTAAATATGCAAATGTTTACTTTATGATCTGAATGCTAAATTTGTGTTGGATATTTGCTTTATGTTTTTGGTGTAGAAATGGTATAAAAATTTAAGAAATTTAAGAAATGATATTTTGAGATTGGAAAGAAGGTTAATGGTTGTAAAGCGCAAAGATGGTTAAGATTAGCAAAGAAGCAAAGGAGGTTAAGAGTAGCAAAGAAGTTAAGGAGGTTAAGAGCGCGAAAAAAGCTCAATTGCGCTGTTCACCAACTTCTTTCAGAGCTGTAATGGCTGAAGTCGGCCCAAAAATGAGTGATAAGCAAAAAAAGAGTATTGAAAACACCCCATTTGGTCCATGGCTAAAGATGCCCAAATTGCCCATCAGCAGTTCTAGAGTTGATCTAATTTTAAAAAGATTCCAGTTGCAATCTCGTTCATTTGTGTTTGGTGAAAATATTGTTGTTCCCTTTACATCACCAGAGTTTTCCATAGTTCTTGGATTGCGTTATTCAGGGCAACTAGTTGATCTAGATGTCAATCTGAAATCTAAATTTGTAGCTCGACATTTTTCAGGAAAAGTTGGCAATATTAGCAGAAGTGTGATCTATGAGAGACTTTCCTCCTTAGCTGGATCAAAGAATAACTCCGATGTTGACGATTTTGTTAGGATGTTTATTTGTTTTGTGTTTAATTGTATCATTTTTCCTGTTGGCAACTACTCAACACCTCGGTTCATTATGTCATATATTGATGACCTGACAACCTTCTTTGATTATCCGTGGGGAGATGCGGCATATAGATTTTTGAACTACCAAATTTCAAAATATATTGGAAAGGGAGATGGAAATGTTCCAAGAAAGAAGTATTTAGATGGTTCAACCGTTGGTTTGATGGTGAGTTTTTTAAGTATGTTTTTATTACGTTTTGTATTGTTATATTAATATATTTATTTATTTAGGCATGGCTATATGAAAAAATTCCTTCCCTTGGAGTTGTGCGTTCTCTACGTGCTTTTCCACGGTTGTTCCGTTGGTGTGAAAGTAAGATACCTAAAAAAGCTGATTCGGCTGAGAAGTTATTGAAATGCGTTGATTATACTAAAGTAAGTTCATATTCTTTTAATAGACATATTCAAATATGATCAGTTGTAGTGACCATTTATTTTTAATTGTGAAAAGGTGTTGTCCATCGTACCATTTTCAGATGAAGATAAACTTTTTCATCAAAAATGAGGATGCTTTTCGGTAATATTATGAATAATTAAATATTTTGTTAAATGAAGTTGACAAAACATTTATTTACTACATGAATCAAATTTTTTAGGTTTCGGAATGTGCAAAGTGTGGTGGAATCATTGATGGTACAAATTGGTGGAATAGTGGACCGATAACAAAATATATTGATGGTGAGCCACAACATGAGCCAGAGATTGAATGTGAAAATAATACGGATGAGTGTAAAAGCAAGGAGAAAGATGAATCTAGTGAAGATATTAGTGAGAAAACAGAGAACAAGATATTGGAAGTTAAAGTTGATGGTGAAGGTGATATTGATCAGTTTCTTGAAGTGCCTGTGGAAAAGATTATTATATCAGCAGAGCATTTTGTGAAGGGGACTAATGATGAAAGTGACTCAGGGAGCATTGTTGGTAGTTCACTAGCAATGGGCATGACCCATCATTTCCCGTCATCCATTGCAATGACCGTAATGACAAGGGCAGATCGTGTTAAGAAAAAAAAGGCTGAAATGTTTGTTACACCGCCGAGTACAACGCCAAAATGTAGGAGAAACGCAGGCAAAGAGGTTTTAGAATCACTCATTGACACTGTAACGGTGGAATCGGTAAAATACAATTAATTTATTTGTTTGTTGCTAACCATGTTTCTATTTTTTTTTTCTTATGTTCCTAAATCTATTTCCCATGTAGGAAGACACCAGCACAACTAAAATACGAAGGAATGTTGTTGAGGATATGATGAATGAATTTACAGAAAAAGCAGATTTTGTGGAAATGAAGAAGCAACAGATGAAGAGCGAAAGATGTTAACAGAGTATCTTTCTCGAGATAAGTTGGAGTATGTTAATCTTATATGTGGTTACTTTTTTTGAAATATTATTCATTTCTAGTGTAATATAAAATAAATTTTCGTATTTTGTAGTGCTGTCGTGTGGGAGGAAGATCATGTGGTACTCGGTGGGCTCGAATTCTGTGGTTTTTTATTTCGTAATCCAGTTAGAGGGGAAATTATTGATTGTTACATGAGAATAATGAAAAAGCAAAGTCACAAGAAAGGATTTGAAATTTTCTGCATGGACACTGGTGTTCAGGTTTTTGTTATTCTTTGACCTTACAATTGATTTATTTAATTTTTAAGAATTATGACTCTATTTCTACATGTAGAGAGAAGTGCTTGATAAACTGGAATGACACAGGAACAATCGAACACTGCGAAATGGGGAGTATGAGGATTTTGTTGGAAAACTGACTTCTGTAACAAGAAACCAATTGCAAGATCTGAATGAAAATTTATTTAAAAGATGCAAATATATTATTTTTCCCTTGAACTATGGATGGCATTGGTTTCTGTTAATCTATTCAGCTATAGAAGGTCAATTCAAGGTGATGAATCCAAAGCCTCATCCATCTTCTTTTGGGACAACAAAAATTTATGTGAGTTTCATCATTTGTATTTCAATAACTGATAAAATTTAAATTTTAAAGCATAACCTATACTTGCAGGCACGATTTTTAGCTGGATACATGATGCATTTCTCGGGTTTCAACATTGGTGTGGTCACGGTAACTAAGAAAAAGTGTCGTCATCAAGGTGAGACCCTCGACTGTGGTGTTTACACCTGTTTGTGGATTGAGTGTCTGGCGCATGACGATGATGAAATGTGGAATTATGAAAGAGAAGTGAAAATGGACACTTATCGGGCACACATGGCAGCCGTTATTTTGTCGGATGAAAATGGAATTATGAAAAGTAGTCTTCACTAATTTATCCCATGTGATTATGGTTGTTGGTGGAAAACATGTTTAGGTTGTGAGTTGGTGTATCTGTGGATATTTTGACTTTGATAAACTTTGTTTGCTATTTAAGTGTGTATGCTTATTATTTTGGAAAGTGGATGTTTTTGTTGTTGAAATCTGGAAAATAGGTAATGTTGGTTATATATGATATGTAGTCATAAGTGGTTTTGAATTATTTTGAGTTAATTTAATTTGAAACTTGGAAAAATGCTGATATGAATATAATTTATTTTTCATAATAGAAATAATGCATAACTTACACAGGGTGTCTTTGAAATGAAACATTTTATGGTACAAACATGCATTATCAAATGAATATATAAGTATAGGGAGACTTATAGCCAAGTTATTCACAAATAATACAATCTTGAGTATAATTTTTGATAAATTGAGCGTCTAGTACATAATAGGTTGTGTATGAACTTATGAAGCAACCACACATTTAGTTTACCGTTTAGTTTGTTAGTAGGTAGGAAAATAAGTTGTTATTATATTTCACTACCAAGGAGATGTCAAGAGCAAGTATATTATTGGTACAAAATAATAAAATTTTAGTATATATTGTAAAATTTTAAGTATGAATTTTTTAGATTGAATATTATTTTAAGAAAATTTAAGTACAAAGATCTGGTGGCACCTCCTTCATGATCCTGATGCAAATTTACATGTAATTAGAAACTAAGTAGGAAAATAAATTGCTACCATTACTATTTCACTATAAATTGCAACTAAAGTTCAATTGAGTATACCATTATTATCTCACTACTAAGGAAATGCCATGAGCAAGCAGATTATTAGTACAAAATAGTAAACTTTCAGTATACATTGTAAAAAATTAAGTATGAATTACCTTAGATTAAATATTATCTTAATCAATTTGAGTATAAAGTAATGGCGACACCTCCTTTATGATCTTGATCCAAACTCACATGTAATCAAGCAGCAAAGTAGGAGAATAAGTTGTTACCATTACTTTTTCACTAATAAGAAAATGCCAAGAGCAAGCGGATTATTGGTACAAAATAGTAAAAATTCAGAATATATTGTGAAAATTTAAGTATGAATTATTTTAGATTGAGTATTACTTAAGAAATTTGAATATAAAGCTCCAATGACACCTCCTTCATGATCTTAATGCAAACTCACATGTAATCGAGCACCTAAGTAGGAAAATAAGCTACTACCATTACTATTTCACTACTAAAAAAATGCCAAGAGCAAGCGGATTATTAGTATAAAATAGTAACATTTCAGTATACATTGTGAAAATGTAAGTATGAATTGTTTCAGATTGAGTATTATTTTAAGAAATTTGAGTATAAAGTTCAATTGACACCTCCTTCATTATCTTGATGCAAACTCACATGTAATCTAACAGCTAAGTAGGAAAACAAGTTACTAATATTATATATTTCACTACCAAGAAAATGTCAAGAGCAAGCGGATTATTAGTATAAAATAGTAACATTTTAGTATACATTGTGAAAATGTAAGTATGAATTATTTCAGATTGAGTATTATTTCAAGAAATTTGAGTATAAAGTTCTGGTGGTACCTCCTTCATGATTGTAATGCAAACTCACATGTAATTGAGCAACCAAGTAGGAAAATAAGTTGCTATCATTACTTTTTCACTATCAAGAAAATGTCAAGCCCAAGCGGATTATTGGTATAAAATAGTAAACTTTCAGTATATATTGTGAAAATTTAAGTATGAATTATTTTATATTGAGTATTATCTTAAGCAATGTGAGTATAAAGTAACGGTGGCACCTCCTTTATGATCTTGATGCAAACTCACATGTAATTGAGCAACTAAGTAGAAAAATAAGTTGTTACCCTTAATTTTTCACTAATACGAAAATGCCAAGAGCAAGCAAATTATTGGTACAAAATAGTAAAAATTTAGTATATATTGTGAAAATTTAAGTATCAATTGTTTTAGATTGAGTATTATCTTAAGAAATTTAAGTATAAAGTTCCAATGACACCTCCTTCATGATCTTAATGCAAACTCACATGTAATCGAGCACCTAAGTAGGAAAATAAGTTGCTATCATTACTTTTTCACTATCAAGAAAATGCCAAGCCCAAGCGGATCATTGGTATAAAATAGTAAAATTTCAGTATATATTGAGAAAATGTAAGTATAAATTATTTTAGATTGAGTATTATCTTAAGAAATTTGAGTATAAAGTTCCAATGACACCTCCTTTATGATCTTGATGCAAACTCACATGTAATTGAGCAACTAAGTAGAAAAATAAGTTGTTACCCTTAATTTTTCACTAATAAGAAAATGCCAAGAGCAAGCGAATTATTGGTACAAAATAGTAAACTTTCAGTATATATTGTGAAAATTTAAGTATAAATTATTTTAGATTTAGTATTATCTTATGAAATTTGAGTATAAAGTTACAATGACACCTCCTTCATTATCTTAATGCAAACTCACATGTAATCAAGCAGCAAAGTAGGAAAATAAGTTGTTACCATTACTTTTTCACTAATAAGAAAATACCAAGAGCAAGCGTATTATTGGTACAAAATAGTAAAAATTCAGTATATATTATGAAAATTTAAGTACAAATTATTTTAGATTGAGTATTATCTTAAGAAATTTGAGTATAAAGCTCCAATGACACCTCCTTCATGATCTTAATGCAAACTCACATGTAATCGAGCACCTAAGTAGGAAAATAAGCTGCTACCATTACTATTTCACTACCAAGAAAATGCCAAGAGTAAGCAGATTATTAGTATAAAATAGTAACATTTCAGTATACATTGTGAAAATGTAAGTATGAATTGTTTCAGATTGAGTATTATTTTAAAAATTTCGAGTATAAAGTTCAATTGACACCTCCTTCATGATCTTGATGCAAACTCACATGTAATCTAGCAACTAAGTAGCAAAACAAGTTACTACTATTACATATTTCACTACCGAGAAAATGTCAAGAGCAAGCGGATTATTAGTATAAAATAGTAACATTTTAGTATATATTGTGAAAATGTAAGTATAAATTATTTCAGATTGAGTTTTATTTCAAGAAATTTGAGTATAAAGTTCTGGTGGTACCTCCTTCATGATTGTAATGCAAACTCACATGTAATTGAGCAACCAAGTAGGAAAATAAGTTGCTATCATTACTTTTTCACTATCAAGAAAATGTCAAGCCCAAGCGGATTATTGGTATAAAATAGTAAACTTTCAGTATATATTGTGAAAATTTAAGTATGAATTATTTTATATTGAGTATTATCTTAAGCAATGTGAGTATAAAGTAACGGTGGCACCTCCTTTATGATCTTGATGCAAACTGACATGTAATTGAGCAACTAAGTAGAAAAATAAGTTGTTACCCTTAATTTTTCACTAATATGAAAATGCCAAGAGCAAGCAAATTATTGGTACAAAATAGTAAAAATTCAGTATATATTGTGAAAATTTAAGTATCAATTGTTTTAGATTGAGTATTATCTTAAGAAATTTAAGTATAAAGTTCCAATGATACCTCCTTCATGATCTTAATGCAAACTCACATGTAATCGAGCACCTAAGTAGGAAAATTAGTTGCTATCATTACTTTTTCACTATCAAGAAAATGCCAAGCCCAAGCGGATTATTGGTATAAAATAGTAAAATTTCAGTATATATTGAGAAAATGTAAGTATAAATTATTTTAGACTGAGTATTATCTTAAGAAATTTGAGTATAAAGTTCCAATGACACCTCCTTTATGATCTTGATGCAAACTCACATGTAATTGAACAACTAAGTAGAAAAATAAATTGTTACCCTTAATTTTTCACTAATAAGAAAATGCCAAGAGCAAGCGAATTATTGGTACAAAATAGTAAACTTTTAGTATATATTGTGAAAATTTAAGTATGAATTGTTTTAGATTGAGTATTATCTTAAGAAATTTGAGTATAAAGTTCCATTGACATCTCCTTCATGATCTTAATGCAAACTCACATGTAATCAAGCAGCAAAGTAGGAAAATAAGTTGTTACCATTACTTTTTCACTAATAAGAAAATGCCAAGAGCAAGCGGATTATTGGTACAAAATAGTAAAAATTCAGTATATATTGTGAAAATTTAAGTATGAATTATTTTAGATTGAGTATTATCTTAAGAAATTTGAGTATAAAGTTCCAATGACACCTCCTTTATGATCTTGATGCAAACTCACATGTAATTGAGCAACTAAGTAGAAAAATAAGTTGTTACCCTTAATTTTTCACTAATAAGAAAATGCCAAGAGCAAGCGAATTATTGGTACAAAATAGTAAACTTTCAGTATATATTGTGAAAATTTAAGTATGAATTGTTTTAGATTTAGTATTATATTAAGAAATTTGAGTATAAAGTTACAATGACACCTCCTTCATGATCTTAATGCAAACTCACATGTAATCAAGCAGCAAAGTAGGAAAATAAGTTGTTACCATTACTTTTTTACTAATAAGAAAATGCCAAGAGCAAGCGGATTATTAGTACAAAATAGTAAAAATTCAGTATATATTGTGAAAATTTAAGTATGAATTATTTTAGATTGAGTATTATCTTAAGAAATTTGAGTATAAAGCTCCAATGACACTTCCTTCATGATCTTAATGCAAACTCACATGTAATCGAACACCTAAGTAGGAAAATAAGTTGCTACCATTACTATTTCACTACCAAGAAAATGCCAAGAGCAAGCAGATTATTAGTATAAAATATTAACATTTCAGTATACATTGTGAAAATGTAAGTATGAATTGTTTTAGATTGAGTATTATCTTAAGAAATTTCAGTATAAAGTTTCAATGACACCTCCTTCATGATCTTAATGCAAACTCACATGTAATCGAGCAACTAAGTAGGAAAACAAGTTACTACTATTACATATTTCACTACCAAGAAATTGTCAAGAGCAAGCGGATTATTAGTATAAAATAGTAACATTTTAGTATACATTGTGAAAATGTAAGTATGAATTATTTCAGATTGAGTAATATTTTAAGAAATTTGAGTATAAAGTTCAATTGACACCTCTTTCATGATCTTGATGTAAACTCACATATAATTAGTAACTAAGTAGGAACATAAGTTGCTACCATTATTATCTCACTACCAAGGAAATGCTAAGAGCAAGTAGATTATTAGTACAAAATAGTAAAAATTTAGTATACATTGTAAAAATTTAATTATGAATTATTTTAGATTAAGTATTATTTTAAGAAATTTGAGTAAAAGGTAGCACCTCCTTCATGATTTTAATGTAAAGTCACATGTAATTAAGCAACTAAGTAGAAAAACAAGTTGATATTATTACTATTTTACTACCAAGAAAATGTCAAGAGCAAGCGGATTATTGGTACACAATGATATTATTTTAGTATACATTGTGGAAATTCAAGTATGAATTGTTTTAGATTTAGTATTATTTTAAGAAAGTTGACTATAATATTCCAGTGGTGTCTCCTTCATCATGTCGACTCAACCTCACATGTAATTAGCAACCAATAGGAAAATAAGTTGTTACCATTACTATTTCACTATTATGAAATGCCAAAGGCAAGTAGATTATTAGTATAAAATAGTAATATTTCAGTATACATTGTGAAAATTTAAGTTTGAATTATTTTAGATTGAGTATTATTTTAAGAAATTTGAGTATAAAGTTCCAATGACACCTTCTTCATGATCTTAATACAAACTCACATGTAATTGAGCAACTAAGTAGGAAAATAAGTTGCTACCATTACTATTTCACTACCAATAAAATACCAAGAGCAAGCGGATTATTAAAACCAAAATAGTATAATTTCAGTATACATTGTGTAAATTTAATTATGAATTGTTTAAGATTGAGTATTATTTTAAGAAATTCGAGTATAATGTTCCTGTGGCGTCTCTTTCATCATTTGTTTTAGATTGAGTATTATTTTAAAAAAATTGAGTATAAAGTTCTGGTATCACCTCTTTTATGATCTTGATGTCAACTCAATTATGAATATAAGTATAAAATAGTAAAATTTCAGTATTTAATGTGAAAATATAAGTATGAATTATTTTAGATTGAGTATTATTTCAAGGAATTTGAGTATAAAGTTCCAGTGGCGTCTCCTTCATCATCTCGAGTCAACCTCATATGTAATTTAACAACTAAGTAGGAAAATAAGTTGCTACCATTACTATTTCACTACCAAGAAATTGTCAAAAGCAAGTGGATTATTGGTACAAAATAGTAAAATTTCAGTATACATTGCGACCATTTAAATACGAATTATTTTAGATCGTGTATTATTTTAAGAAATTCGAGTATAATGTTCTAGCGGCTTCTCCTTCATCATCTAGCAGCAACCCCACATGTAATTAGTAACTAAGTAGGAAAATAAGTTATTACCATAATAATTTTACTACCATCATTATGCCAAGGGCAAGTAAATTATTGGTACAGAATAGTAAATTTTTAGTATACATTGTGAAAAATTGAGTACGAATTGTTTTAGATTGTGTATTATTTTAAGAAATTTAAGTATAAAGTTCTAGTGGCACCTCCATCATGATCTTGTTGCAACCTCACATATAATTAGTAACTAAGTAGCAAAACAAGTTGCTACCATTATTATTTCTCTATCATTATTTACTGATGAAATTTTGACAAGATCATATTACACATGTTACTATCTCCACAAATGACATGGAAATAAAGAGTATACTAAACATTTAATTTCATGACTGAACTAGAAAATACACCGACACAACAACAACAAATACAAGTCACTTATTGAAAGTATCAAATATAGATATCACACCATTCTCAAACATCAACTACTAATAAGCTCACCTTTCATAAATAGTACATAGGAGTCACTGACTTAATAGAATACAAAAACAAAAAGGACCACCAACGCAACAATCGGCCACGAATACTGTCGCTAGATCGAGTACACCTTCTTGTCGATGCATCCTCGCTTCTTCTTTGTTCTATCATCCCCCTTTTCCTGTACATTGGAAAACATATTAGTTGTTTTTAGAACAACCATAATCTTTAGTTCAAATATATGAGTACATGTTCCTTAAAGAAATTTCAGCAATTTACTTGTAAATCAAACAGTTTCACACTATTTCACGAAACAAAAGCAGAGTTAGTTAATGGCTTCTTTGCAACTGCGTCGGTTATGGCCTCGCCCATGACATTGACCACACTTTGTCACACGTTTTCGACTTGTGAAGGTATCCTTTGAGTTCTTCTTCTACCTGGTTAGCTTCGAACATCAGGAGCATTGATTACAAATGGGTGCTTGGGATTGGACTCATACATGTGACATGTAGGGATTGGATTTAAGATTCCTCTGTAGCTTTCACGATACAACTCTATCTTAAAGTATTTGTCACAGAAATCATATAATGACAATGACTTTGACTCTATTGCTGCACATGCATGTTTGCATGGAAACCTATTAACCTGCCATGCTCTGCACGAACAAGTCATAGCAGACAAATCAACAGCAAATGATTTATCCCCATCCAGAACCTCAAAACTCCAGCCACATGCCTTACGTAGTTTTAAGCTGCGAGATTCAGCATATGTTTTTGCAAGAGCATTCTCCTTTGATGGACTCAATCTTTTAACCATCCCCATTGTTGCTTCACGTCGTCTGTGCATCATGTCCATAATTTGAATGCGTATATGGTCCACCATGGGCACAATAGGAAGAAACCGTGCTGTTTTAACCCAATTATTCCAAGATTCGACTATGTTATTATTCATGACACCCCAACGATTTCCTAGAAAACATGCATTTGCCCAACTTTCTGGACACGAAGATACTATGAAGTCTTTAGCAAGTGGCATTGACCGTATTATATTGTTAATATGTTCTTGAAACTCTTGTCTCGATAGGGCATATGCAGCTTTCTTGAAAACATATGACCAATATTTTTTGTTATGAAGTGGGTAGCTTCGCATGACCTACATTCAAATAACAAAAAAAAAAAAAGAATATAAACTAGTATGCACAAAGAAATATCTAAAAAGTAATGATTCCTAACAAAAGTATACCATTAGACAAACCTGTTTCACGAAATTATCTACCAAATGCCTTAAACAGTAGGCATGATGACTGCCTGGGAATACTAACTGAATAGCCTTGATTATCCTAGGATGTCTGTCAGAGAAAAAGGTAAACTCATGGAACCCAATAAAGCGATATGAAAGCAGAGCACTTTTAAGTTGGAAACAAAACCATCCCCAATTATCATCATTTTCAGCATCTACAACTGAGTATGCTAATGTGAAAAGATCATCATTAGCATCCTTTGCCACTGCAACCAAAATACATCCCTTGTATTTATTCTTTATGTGAGTGCCATCCAAGAAAACCAAGGGCCTACATCCATTGATAAAACCAGTTGCACATGCGTTGAAACAGATGAATAATCGTTTAAAGTTATTACTACAATGATCAATTTCACACTCGACAAAACTTTCAAGATTAGTTTCTTTGATAGCACTACAATACCATCTTAATCTATCATACGCCCCTCCTCTACACCATGAATGTTATGCATTGCCAATTCCTTCCCTTTCCAAACCTTGTTGTAATTAAGCTCGACCCCATAATCTCTGTGAATATCTTTCAACATCATGCATGGTCGATACGAGGGCTCTCCCCTCAATCTGTCCATCACAATATTAGAAACCCAGGCAGCATCAGCTTTAGGATGTCCTCTACTACGAAGATTGTCATCTCCACAAGTATGAATTAGATTGCATTTTCTAATGCCAAAAAGTTTGTCAGCTTTATGTCTTGAAGTATATATTCTCCAAGAACAGTTGCTTGTGCTACAGACAAGAATAACCTTCTTATTATCATTCTTTTTATACAAAAATGACCGTTTCGTAGCAACTGCATAATTTTTAGCACATTTTTGAAATTCCGCAGCATCTTTGAATATTTGGCCCTCTCCACGGATGCAATGACTTCAAACGTCTATGGAATTTCTTACCAAACCCACTTCAAGATGGTCATCATTACTAGTCTGTGTCTCTTCTTCAGTTTCAAACCTTATCAATTTAACAGTGAGTATAATATCATTGTACGCATAAAACAATTTTAGTTAACCTACTATCTATATACCAAAACACATAGCATTAAATTCTTAAATAATTATCAAAGACTTATTAATGAAACTGAAATGTGTACAATACAACATGTGGATGCGTATGAAATCTAAACAATAGGATATCATTTTTTAACTATTTTAAGTAGTTCAATATTTTGTTGATCTCTCATTTTTTACCTTTTAATAAATTATTAATGCAATGTAAATGGAATATAGTCATGTTTTATTTAATAGTTCAAATGACCCAATGTCTTCAAAACTAAAACTCACACATGATCAAGATTCACAAGAAGCACACCCATAACATATCTCCATGAAACATATGATTAAAAAATGATAAATAACTAAACAAGATATCATCAACAATTGCAATCTACAAATGAAATATCAAGCAAAGCAAAAAAATAAATAAATAAATTTCATCATCATCAATATTAACCCAATTCCTATGGAAAAAAAATCAAGGCAGAAATTTTTTACCTTTCAAGATTGTGGGAACCCATATCATCTTTTTTCACTGCTCTCATATTAATTATTGTCAATCTCATAGACGTGTAAAGATGTGTCATAATACGGACGTCATCATCTTCATTCAATGTCACATACATATTCTGATGTGGAGCTAGATTTTGCAAGATCACATTTTGTGGAGCAATCTCCTCACATTTTCTTCCAAGATTAAGAAACAACTCCATTAGACTGAAGCCATTAAAAATTGAAATCATATAGAGGTCTTCTTTATACTTGCAACTACCCAGAAATGAAAAATTTGAAGATCCTGATCCAGATTCCATTTCTCCAAGAAATTGAACAAAAACCTGCGTCACCTAAGTGGTTGAGAAATTGCATTAGAAAACATTATACAATTTCATAATCAAATCATAACATAATATCAATTACAAAATAAATTGAGAAATGATATACAATTTCATAACACATCATAAATGAGGAACAATATACTCATTCAAATATTATCGGCCTTTATTCTTATATAACATTAGAAAATTGTCTTTAGGAAGTGGAACACACAATGTAATTTCTCAAATTCTATAACCTCTATTAGTTGGTTCTATATGCTTGCTCTATCTAAAATAAAAATATCCAATACAAAGTGTTTCATATTTTGGACAAAGAATCTATTTAATATACCCATTGCAGTATCACATTTTTTCTAAGTATCCCTTTGCCCAACCTCCCAAAGTGGTTATCCTCGTGCAAATTCCTTCCAGCAAAAAAGCACTGAATAATGATTAAAAAAATATAATAAATCAAAGTGGTTTGCAGAGATTCTTAATCCAAAACATGTTATCATTAATTTAGTGGGCACCAAAATATAATAAACCATCACCAATAGCACAAAATTTTGCACAAATCGTACAATGACATGTTGAAAATCGAGAAGCCAACAAATTCGAACAATAACTTACATCAAACAAATAATGAACTGTGGATATCAAACAAAATGCGACTAATCAATCAAAAAATTATAAAAAGTGAAGAAACTTACTATTTTTCAAGATGACTAGTTGGAAGCAACGAGATCGGACTAATAAGAGGCTTAATGCAAGGTGAAGAAACTTCGACTATCTGTTTCGGCGCCTGCTTCAGTCTCCTCGTCAGAGTGTTTGGCCGGTCACTGAATCTCAGTGTTTAGGATTTTGCATGGTCGTGGATTTTCTATGGATTTGTTTGGTTAGGGTTTTTCGAATGGAGATCGTGTTTGAAGAAGAAATAGGGGAGAGGTAAAGTAATTAATGGGGGTAAATTGATATATCAGGGAGTGAAACATATTTCTTACATAAAGTTAATCTCTCTTAAAACATTTATTATTCAGTTGAAGAATTTATAGGTTCATAGTAGTTAGATACCTCATTTATCTATAAAAAGGATACTAAAATGTAAAAAACCACCACCAAATAGCACAAAAATATTGTACAAATCACACAATGACCTGCTAAAAATCGAGAAGCCAAAAAAATTGAACAATAACCAACATCAAACAAATAATGTAATGTGAAAATCGAACAAAATAAGATTAATCGATCAAAAACTACAAATAGCGAAGAAACTTACTATTTTTTGAGGTGATTGGCTGACTTCGACTTTGTTTCTTTCGTCGTTTGCTTCAGTCTCCTCGTCGATGGATTTGGTCGGTCGGTTGGTGGATCTCGACGATTAGAGCTTTACATTATCATCGGTGGGATTGGCGGACAAATGACTTTGTTTGGTTAGGGTTAGAGCTTTTCCTTCATAGAGATGGACTGATAGATGTGGTTGGGAATGAAATGGAGGAGAGGTGAGGATTGGCGTGCTTGGTTAGGGTTAGGACTTTTCTTTTGTTATGTCCGATGGATGTGGCTGGGAAAGAAATGAGGGAGAGAAAAAGAATTAATGAGGGGGTAAATTTGTAAATTCATGTATTAGGGAGTTAAAAAAAAATTTGGGGAGTGTAAAATAAGGATGACTCATATGAGGAGCGGACATAAAAATATGTATGCGGTTAGTGATTTTTTACTAAGTCTCCCATAAAATATCTGTTAGACGTACAGTTATAAATAAAATAAGCATTGATAAATAAATTTAGTATTCCGCTTCATAAAGTTTTATTTATATTCATTTAATATGCATCAACCTAACTAAATACGTATATGTTTGATTTGTTAATGTTCCTCAATAGAATCAATATTTATGAAATTGTTTATGGGGCTACTTTATGAGTTTGTTTATAGTTGCTTGAGTTATGAGTATATTAGGATGTTGTGATAATTTATATTTGTCAACTTAAATAAATAGCAACAAAAATCATTCACAAACAAAAATCATTCACAAATTACAAGTTTATTAATATTATGATTTTACTGGAGTAATAGAATATGAATAATTAATTAAATTATATATCACTTTAAAAATAAATTTTGTACGGCACTTCTAATTACAATTATCAAGGCACAAATATTTTATAATTTATAAATAATCCTACAGGCTAAGTTAATTTTTTATCAAAAAATATTTTGGATTTGAAAAAGTATCAATGATCACATCATATGCAATCCCCATATTTGAACCCTAAAATCCCCGTATTTGATTATTTAATCTAATCTAAAAAAAATTTATTCATACCTTTTTTCATAAAAATCGGATATAGGATCTTTCATTAAATTTCTTCTGTGTTTGAACTACTAGGATTGTCAGGCTATGTAGACTGTAGCTTGCATTCTTGGATGAATAAGAACGTCCATTTTCAAGATTAATCAAACTGAAAAAAAGAGTTATAAATGTAATAATTCATCTTAACATCTCAAAGTAAAAATTTGTCAATAGTAGCGTTAAATTTATAAAAGAATATCTAAATCAAGCTCATGTTAATTCAGTTAATTTAAAATAATACATGGATAATTAACTATGATATAGATTTATTTAAATAAATCATATAATAATAATAATAATAATAATAATAATTATTATTATTATTATCAACCTATTATATTTTTTAATAAATTATATTAATTATTATCCTGATAATTATTGCCTAATTTATTTGTAAGATATGGTAAATTAAATAATAAGTATTATTAGAGAAATAATTTTATTAGATTTTTTCAAAAATTTTAAAATTTTTTCTGACTTTAAACGGAGTCCGTATAACATATTTAAGAGGATCGAACTATTAGACTTGAAGAAAGTATATTTAGAATAATCATTTAAATGAAGGTCGCTCTCTTCCACTCCGATCAATGCCGACTACTTGAGCCTTGATCCCGCGATCGCCTTTCCCCTCCTAGTCACGGACACCTGGAGCTTGTCATAAGTCAAGCACTCGAGCCGGTGACGAGGGACAAATCGTTGGCTTCCTGATTCTCCCTTCCGATCTCCACCATTGGTTCCCCTGTGCCCAACGCCCCATTGGTTGTGCCGAGCATGGCTAGTAGTCACTGTCTTACCTTTGCTCAGGCTGTTGTAGCCACCCCGACCAATTAACTTGAGGCTACCACCACTAGTCACAGCCATGGCTAGCCTCGCGACCACTAGCAGTGCTTCATCAAATCTGGATAGCAAATCTATCACCATTTGTTGCCCTTCCTTCCAGTGAACAACTGGTTTCTCCTCCGACAGAGACAAGGAAGAAGTAGCGAGCCTCTGGATGGATAAATTGAAATTAAGGGTCCTGTTTTGATTATTTTTAATATAAATTGAGGTTTGTGATAATGCATGGATTAATTGATAGATCAGTAGATTAATGAGAGTTTTATCTGAAGATTAATTTGATTAATTTGTTATATATCCATGTTAGTTGATTAGTTTTGTTACATGATTACTTGAGTGATCATTTGGATGATTATTGAATTGGGTAGTAATGTGATGATGTTGGTTAGTATTTGATTATAGATTAAGGGTGATTAATAACTAATGAATAGATTAATTCATAGGAAGAGTGGATGTGAAGGAAAAGGGATTAATTGAAGTTAATTACTAATTAGGATTAGTTGATAATCATCATTCGATTAGGGTTTCCCCTAATTAGTTTGAGATTTGGTTTAGCTAGTTGTTGTATATGTGAATACCTAAACTGTATAGTATGAGATTTACAAGACGTTGATTCGAGACGAGCATCTTGACGTGAGATTACTTAGCACGATCGATAGATAAAGGCAGATACTTTTTTCTTGACCTCTTTAGTTCATTGAACTTAATGCATGATTGTTTTTTATTGATGAATTATGTTGCTTTACCTTAAATTTATTCGTTTGATATCCTTCTTGATACTTATCTGCTTGATCTTAGAGATAATCTAGTTATTTCATATACAATCTTGACTTTGGATATCTATACTTTGTTGTGTATATACATGTAGAGTATGTATTGTAGGAGATGTCTTGTTGACTGAGTTAACATGTTGATTATGCATATGATGTTGAGTGGACACATGATTGGTACGTGTTGTAGGAGTTATCATGTTGTCTGTTCATTTGCATGTTGTGTGTGCACACATGTTCGGTGTTTACTGTTGGAGGAATCATATTGATTCTACTTATGCTGTGTGTGCACACGTGTCTGATATGTACTATTGGAGGAATTATGTCGATAATACTTATATTGGTGATCATATGTGTCTGATGTGATATTGGAGGTATCATGTTGATTATACCTACGTTGTAGGGTGTGTACATGCATGGCGTGTACGTGTTTGGTAGTGCTACTTATTATATTTGTTGTTTAGTAGACACAAGTTAGATTTACCTATACCTATAGATATACGTGTTAGATGGATTATTGTACTAGAGGTATTTATTATAGGATCGAGACGCGCTGGGGGAGGAGGCGAATAACACTCGTGACTTTTTCACACTTTTGAAAAATGTTCGTGTAAAGAGTACGTGCAGCGGAAAAGAAATAAGGAAGGAAGGAGAAAACAACCAAGCTAATACCACTGAGTTTTACTTGGTTCGGAGCCTATGACGACTCTTACTCCAAGGTCTGCGATCGTTGATCATTTTCGTTGGGCAATCATTATAATTTCAAAAATTTACAAAATTAAATACAGAAATGACAAGTACAAGTAATTTAAGTGCTATGATACTAATGACTTTTAAGCATCTGGAGAGTCGTGTTTTCGGTCGTCGGAGTCGCATTGCTCGATCGTCGGAGTCACGTCGTGGAGTTACAGGAACGTCTTTTGGAGCAGCGCATAAGAAAGTGATTGTAAATTGGAGTTGTTATTGAGCATCTGGTTGAGTTATCCTTTTATGGGTTGTTGAAGGCGCCTTCAATCCCATTAAAGGTGCCTCCAGCTCGGATCCTTATTCCCAAATCCGTGGAGGCGATAACTCCCCCATTCTGTGAGCTTTATCCCTTTGAAGGCTCCTTCAAGCTCACGGAAGGCGCCTTCCATCCGGTATCCAAGGCACCTTTAAGTGCTTCAAAGGAGCCTACACGCCTCTTTTGTGTGGGCCTTTGGCCAAGCCACCCGAGGCGCCTCCAACAGCCTCGGAGGCACCTTAAACACTGTTCATCCTAGCCTTTTGTGTGATTTTCACTCCTTGCAAGATATGTTAGTCTAAAATACCAAACATACCTTATAAAATAAAGTTAACATGATAAAATATGATTAATAGAACTGTTTGACAGCCTCTGAACTGTTTGGTTCTAACTTTTAGATTTTTTAGAAACCCTAAGTCGAACCGACGCCTATTGTTCCCTCAACGGGGAACACATCCTCACCTACTCTTCTCAGGAGAAATTAGTTTTTGCCAGATCGGTCCTTCAAATCGACTGGACTTTTACTCAGCATTCGAGATGTCAGGACTTCATGTTGAACGTCCGATCCCTGACCCGTCCAGTCTTCCACCCAGTGTCCGGGACCACTGGGATTTTAACCTAGAGTCCTCGACTTTAGGATTTCATCCAATGTCCTCTACTGGCCAAAACTTCGCCCAATCCTCCGGATCAGGACTTCTTTGGCTAGCTGCATCTAGAATTTTTCATAACCTAGGGTTACCTCCTCCTAGGATTTTCCATCTGTCTAGAATCCACTAGGACTTTTACTTAAGAACACTTAGGATTTTCTTACAAGCTCAATCACATTTATTAGATAACAATACATTTTAACTTTTGAACCTTTTTCTATAATCAAAACTCAGGTTCGATCGTCTGGTGCTCCCTACACCAACATTTATGATGATTGAGATGTTGCATTGATGATGACTGTGTATATATCATGACTATTACATCATGCTCATCATTGCACCATATGCATGTTGACTACCATTTGCTCCCTTTTGGTTTGAGTTAGTCGTCAGTCATATATATGCATGTTGATGGCCACTTGCTCTCTTGTCTATGAGCTAGTCATTAGACATGTTAGCTGTTCATTTGGCCATTATTGGAGAGTGGTAGGTAGGAGTGGAGCTAGTCTTATTATACTCACTTGGCCGCTCAGTGTTATACTCTATTCGCCTTGGTAACTCGAGAATAATGGTGTCTGGAGGGTAGTACAGTAGTCAGGTTGTTAGAGATGTGAGTAGTCAGAGACTCTGATGCTATGTAGTTAGATAACTACTTAGCGAACTGTCAGTCTTAGTTGCTCTATAGTGGTATCTGGAGAGTAGTATACTTGTCAAGGATCCGACCTCTCGGCCATATAGGGGTCGTGGTTTCTCGAGAGGTGGTCGGGAGTGATCATGATGCATGCATAGATATGCATATGATGCGTGATGCATCTTTTGAAGATATATCTGTATTTTCTTGTGATTGTTGCATTAGCTTGAGATATGATTATTGCATATGGTTGTTATGCTTTATACATGTTTATTTATCATATATGTATATGTTGTCGGTTATATTGATCAGGTGTGCCAATCCCTATTGAGTTTACTGACCAATATACCGTATGTGTTGGTTCTAGATTGAGTACGTGCATTTATTATGTTTGTTGGATCGAAAAGAATTTAGATATCTCCACAATAGCATGATATTGTCCACTTTGGGCCTAGACCCTCATGGCTTTGCTCTTGGGCTCTCCCCAAAAGGCCTTATTCTAATGGAGATATCTTTTCTCTTATAAACCCATGATCTTTCCCATGTGTTTCCAATATGGGACTATGTTTGCAACCTTGCAACCCCAACAATCCCCCCCTCAAACAAAGGACCATAGGCTTCCCACGTCTGATCCTCGACCCACCAGGTCTTCCTGCCCCTCGGTCCACCCGACATACTAGGACTTCCTTGCCTAGTCGCAACTAGGACTTCCTGCCTAGTGTCTGGTCCTCTTGATCCGAACATAGGAGCCCCCACTTTCTTTGTTCGAGGTTAATATTGTACCCACATGGCTTAATCAGACCATAGCTCTTGTGCACAGTCGGCGGTTAAACATTCTGGCAGTCCGGGCTCTGACACCAATTATTGGATCGAAAAGAATTTAAATATCTCCACAATAACATGATATTGTCCACTTTGGGCCTAGACTCTCATGGCTTTGCTCTTGGGCTCTCCCCAAAAGGCCTCATTCTAATGGAGATATCTTTTCTCTTATAAACCCATGATCTTTCCCATGTGTTTCTAATATGGGACTATGTTTGTAACCTTGCAACCCCAACAATGTTAGTTATGGTTATGTGCATTGATTATGTCGTATATGATCATGTTCTTATTTTTCTACTGAGACTGTATACTTTGATCTCCATATTTTATATAAACCATGTGTTGGGTCACTTCGGAGCTACAGGAGGGGGGGTTGAATAGCTTCTTGCGCTCCTTCGCTTGCTTCATAGATGTTGATTTGCAGCGGATAGAATCGAAGCTCTCCAATACTAACACATAGATTTACTTGGTATCCACCTCAAGAAGAAGTGACTAATCTAAGGATCCACACATCGAGCGCACTCTCCACTAAAAAAATAACTCCTTCTCGGAATAACCAGAGGTGGAGAAATCTTATACAAGACTCTCAGTACAAACAAGAAGAAATACAAGAAAAATCTTACAAGATTTACAACAAAGATGCTCTATTCTTGTTTGGAAATGCATCTTGATACTTGGAAATGCAGCAACACTTTATTCCAAGAATCTTCATGAACTGGCGGTGAGAATCGGAGAAGAAGTGGAGAAGAACTCGTGTAAGTGCTATCGAGTTTGAACCTCGTTGTCACCTTTATACTTCGCAATCTAAGGCTCCCAATTGATTTGGTCTACTCCCAATGGATTGCCACGTCAGATCTGCGAGATTCTAGTTATCTAACCTCGTAACCTGCACAACGATCATATCCCAATCGATTGAGGAGACTTTGATCGATCGACTGATCGATTCAGAGTATCTATGTGCTCTTGTAGATAAACCCTAAATCGATTGACCGATCCATTCAGGCTGCCTCGCAATCTCACGAGAAAATAAACCCCAATTAATCGATTGATCGATTGGAGTAATTGTCTGATCGATTGGGGAGCACATTGTGCTCTTTGCGTGAGTGGAATCCAATCCATCAACTGATTGATTGGCGTAGCCCCAATTGATTGACTAATCCATCACTTCTAGCCGTGAGAAGTGTCCGATCAATCTTGATCCACTTGGACTTACCGTCTCGTGCCAAGTGTCTGATCCTCTATGACCCACTTGGACTTCCAAACACTAGGTGTCTGGTTGCCTAGATCCACCTGAATTTCTACATGCCTAACTTCACTCATCAGAACTTTCACTTAACTTTACTCACCAGGATTTTCTCACTGCCTAGCTTCACTCACTAGGTCTTTCATTTGGCTTCACTCATCAGAATTTTCCATTTGCCTAGTTTCACTCACTAGGTCTTTCACCTGACTTCACTCACCATGATTTTCCATCTGCCTGGCTTCACTTACCAGAGATTTCCAACTACCTAACTTCACTCACTAGAACTTTCCATCTACCTAGCTTCACTCACCAAGACTTTTCACACCAAGTGTCTGGTCAACATTGACCCACTTAGATTTTCATCATCTTCCAACCTCCCTGTTGGACTTGCCCTTGCCTAACTTTCAGTTAGGATTTCTCAATCAAGTATTCGGTCAATCTTGACCTACTTGACTCTTCTTCACACTAAAATGGTCAAACATTGACCAAAGGAGAATCCAACAATTCCTCAAATGGATGATTGTACCTGCAATCTTCATACATTGTCAAATATCAAAACTCAAATATTAAGACTTAAGCTTGAGCCAATTTAAGCTTAGTCAACCTTGACAGAGGAAAATTGCACCAATACCATACACTATCTTGTCTATTACCCGCTGAGTGACCCGCACTCACCATCCCATTTGTGTATTGTCTTTTTCCTCAAGTAGCAAGTATATGATTGTGGAGTTGCTTGGAATATCCTGTCTGTCCGTCCCACATTATATCAGAGAATGATCTTTACTTTGCTTTATGCTTTTCTTTGGATTTTATGTACTTGACATTGTAATAATTTTGTCGTGGACTTGGTGTTTAGCCTTGTGACTACTTTTATTGTTTTTGATGGTTGTTGTGTAAAGCCTAGCCAGCTAGCATTCTGTCACTTTTGATTTATGAGTTTTCCTTTATGTCTTCTACTGTATTTTATTTATTTCCAGCCATGCTGACTGTATATAGCATGGTTGTGTATATTACCAGCCGTGTCTGTGTGGTTATGTTTGCTTCCAGTCATGTGGGTTGTAAATATTATTATTATATAGCTATTTGGCTATGTATCCAGGTTTCATTAATACTGTTACAAGGAAGATGCTATCTATTTTTTGTGTAGGGACTTCTCTAGAGCGTGATATTATTTTGAACTCAAATACCCAATTTAAATTCTAAAATATATAATATTAATTTTAAATAAGATTATTATCATTTTTTTGATGAATATTAAGTGGTAGAGAAATGTTTAATTTATAATATTAAATGATGGCCTCTTTTTCCACTAGTTCGGGCCCCTCTCCAGAAAGCTTGGATCCACCTTCCAATTCGTGCGATCCCGCACCCTATGATGTAACACAGGTTAAAGCTTTGGCCGACTTGCCGACACGACCCCTCCGACGCTCAATTTAGTCACTGACAAAAGAGGAAGAAGAAAAAAAAAGGAGAAGATGAAGAGCTTGGTAGAGAAGAGTTGCCTCTTACGTGAATAAGAAGACTAATGTACCTCGAACTTACCTTCCGTAGTGTTTATATAGTTATTAGAAAAAATATCTCCACGTTCAAGGTTGTACTTCTGATAGTCCATTACACCCTCCTCTATTCATCAAGTGCCACGTATTGGGAGGTAGGAATCAAGGGAACAAGATATAACATCTACCACTTACTTCTCCACTCTCTGATTGCCACGTATTCTTAACCAAAAACTTCAGAGTTTCGGATACTCGACAAAAGGTATCTCTGATGTTTGTTGGAAGATACTCTCGATGTTCAATAAAACTTGGCTATATTACTTAGTGAAACTTAGTAATATTAGTCGGCAGGAAGCACTATAGCGTCACTCGTCACGTGATACTATAACATTTGGGGTACTATAGTGTTACTATAGCAGTGCTAATAATTGTGAATGTGATTGCTAAGAGGAAGTGGTTGTCAACAAAAGTTACTATAGCGATAACTGTAATAGCAGCTGTAGCAGCTGATTGCTCGAAGGAGGTCTTCTGCTATAATGCTTAACTATATAGTATTGTAGCAAAAATGTATTGTAGCATGGTTACTGTAGTGATTGCTCGAATGAACAAGATGCTTGATTACTATAGCATACTGTAACGATGGCTCAAATGAACAAGTTGAAGTTATTGTAGTGTTACTGTAATAGTACTATCGCAATTGCTTGGATGAACAAGATGCTCAGTTTGTAGCATATTGTAATGATTGCTCGGAGGAACAACTGTAACACCATTGTAGGTAATGTCACTGTAGCACCCCTCGGGACGGTCTATTGGCTAGCGCATGAGGTGTTGCCACCATGAGGTCTGGGGTTCAAATTTTGACAAAGCCGAGGTAAATACCTCCCTTATGTGCTAGTCACTATTCCAAAGGCTAGTAGCCGCCTGTGATATACCTCCTCCGTGTTGGCCCTGTGATGAGTTGGCGGGGGCGCTGGGGGCGAGCATATTCATCTTTTGCCGCCACTGTAGCATCTACATAGCACACGAGCATGTATTTGCTCGGGAGAGTATCTAGACTGGTTTTCAGGAGTATTGTAGCTCCATAATACCATAGGGTTATTGTAGTAGATACTACAATTTATTGTAGTAGTTATTGTAGCATCTAAAAAATGGGATGATCGAGAGAACTTTGTGACTTGAGGTGATCGGGAATAAATCCGGATACCATCAGATGTTACTCCTTCAAGTCAGACTAAAAAATAAAGTCAAATGAAGTATGATAACGAAGTGTTTAAAAAATATTTAGGTTGGGAATAAATTCGGATATCATCAAATGTCCCTCCTTCAAGTCAGATTGAAGAGCAAAGTAGAATAAAGTTCAATTAAAAACATCAAGTCGAAGAGGATAATCACATAAAGTCCCAACTGAGAAGAAGAACTCAATCCCACTGTTGCAGAATATAAGAATACGGAGGAAAATTGCAAGCTGATTAGTCCCAACCAAGGAAAGAGATCCAATCTTTCGGTAGTGGAGACATAAGAATATGAAGAAAACCAAAAATCCGACCAATGCCAATCAGGAATAATAAGAATGTCAAGAGAAGCAAAAGCCCGATTCGAGATAATAATAATCCCAAAGACTAGAATACCAATTCCACCTGAGAATAATAATAGTGGCTGAAGGTGATAACGCTCATTCTAATCGTCTGTCAAAGTTTGTCCCTAGATTATGTGAAGGGAGGTAAATCATGAGTGACTACTAGCCTGAGCAATGACCAGTGTATGAGGAGCACCCCCCAGAAGAATAACGAGAATATATAAAGGGGACCAAAAAGTCAATTTGCTTTGACCAGAGAGAGAGCGAAATTCAATCCCTTTGTAAAAAGATGATAACCAAAAAATGGGAAATAGTAATAATACTCAATAAAATAAAAGACTAATCCGAGCAAGTAAAATAAACAACTAGTCGGTCCCAATTAAGGAGAGGAGATCGATTTCTCAATTCAAAGGCATATATGAATAGGTAAATGGTTAGAGGTTCAATTGATCCAAAGATAACTTTAAGAATACCAAAGAAACTAGAAGACTCAACTGTTGGTGCGGTTAGCACTAACGGTCTAACTCAGGTTTTGATGAATGACAAAATATGTTAAGTTAGTTTTGTTGTTATCTAACACTCTGATCGAGTGTACAGGCGAAGTCCAAACGGGTCGACGAGCTGACCGAACATTTGGCACGAAGCCCAGCTAGGTCGACCGGATAGCTGGCACGAAGTCCAAACAGGTCGAAGGGCTGACCGGACGTTTGGCACGAAGTCCAGCTAGGTCGACGGGTTTACCGGATAGCTGGCACGAAGTCCAGATGGGTCGAAGGGCTGACCGGATGTCTGACAGGTAAGTTGAGATAAGTCACTGGAGGAGAGTGACTGTGAGGACGCGTTCCCAGGAAGAGAACTTAGGCGCCGATCCGGCTTAGAACAATTTTGGAACTGTAAGTCGAGATCTTGACTAGATTCCGATCTCAGAGAGACGGAATCTAATTAATACTCTTTTTATTAAATTATAAACTGTGCTAATAATCTGTTTTGCAGGAGATATAAGTGCCTCGGACTAACGTTTTCTTGTAGGAAGGAAGCTGCTAGAAATCAAGGTCTGGGCGCCCGGAGGCAAATCTCTATCTCCATCGAGCCTCGCCACGTGAAGCATTCTGGTTAGGCCGGCTACATCACAATCAAGGCGCCCTGAAGGGATGCGGGCGTCCTGAAGGGATGCGGGCGCCCCGAACCTCCTATATAAGGAGGGTGAAGACTGAAGGAAAGAATTAACTCACGATTAGCTCTCTTGTGCTCCTGCAACGCTGCGAAAGCTCTCCGACAAAGTTCTAGTTTGTTTTTTCCTTTTTCTAATTGTCGGCTTTTATTTTACTAATTATTCATGTACCTCAATTCTGTAATTACTATTCAAATTATTAGTAATTGCCCACCGAAAGCACCCTTGTGTGCGGACCTTGGAGTAGGAGTCGCCAAAGGCTCCGAACCAAGTAAATATCTATGTCGTCTTTGGCTCATTTCTTTTTCCGTTGCATAATCTCTCGATAAGTTTTAAAAATCGATATTCAACCCCCCTCTATCGACTTTCACGATCCAACATCAACCCCACTGGAGATATTACCACACAACATGCTATGATAAGAAAACTTTATCGGCTGGGAATATTATCGAACATATTAATAAGACGGTTGATAAACTAAGAGAACCAATCTCATTGGGAATATTGTCGAGCAGGCTAATAAGATAAGAAAATCAGTCCCGTTGGGGGATATCATAGAGTAGACTGAGAAGACAAAAAAAAATTGATCCTACCAAGGGATATTGTTGCACTGATTAACAAGACAAGAAATCTTATCCCACCAAGAGATATTACTAAACAATATTGACAAGATAAGAAATCCGATTCCACTCGGTATATGTCAATGATAACAAAAAAATTAAATATTACAAAATCAAATAAGATAAGAATTTCAATCCAATTCAGGGGTATTACTAAGAAATCCAAGATGACTAAAAATCTAATTCCGCTTGGGAATATTATTGAATAATGTTGATAGAAATAATACTGACTCTCATCTGGGGAGGTAATTGAAGAAGTCTGAGAAGACCATGAAACTAATCCTCATTCTGATACATTATTAAATAATACAACTTGGATTGTGATTTCATAAGATAATATAAGATAGGGGTTGATATATTTGTGTCTAGAGGCGGTTAGTATGCATATATTTGAGGCATTGACCATTATTATGACCTCGAGGTAATAGTTTACTTGACACTTAGGTCATTCATTATATTGATGCCTGAAGGCTATAACATGAGTAGCCTAGAGACTATCACAGAAATTAGCTCGGAGACTGTCATAGTTGTGCTTAGAGGTTGTAATTTAATACCTAGCACATTTGTCGTTATTATGGCCTGAAGACACTAGCTACCTGGCCTTTAAGCTGCTATAGTTGTGCCTGGAGGAAGTAATTTAATACATGGTGCATTGATCGTTATTATGGTCCGGAGGCACTAGCTACCCAACCTTTAAGCCGTTATAGTTGCGCCTGGTGGCTGTCACAAGAGTAACCCGGAGGTTGTGACAGAGAGTAGCCTAGAAGCTGTCATAGTTGGCTCGGAGGCTGTTAGCAGATACTATAGCGTATAATGCTATTATAGTACCCAAGAGCTATTGTAAGATACTTGGCCTATAAGCTGTTATTGTTTGTCCAGAGCCTATTAGTATATATATTCAGCTCATTATTGATGAAAACCTGCAACACATACCTTGAAACAACGTCGAATAGAATAATTGACAAAATAGGATAGTTGATAGTAATATTTTGATGACAATACCATAAAAAATATATTCTGCCTTTAAGAGTGTCATAATATCAATAGAGTACCAAAATGACCACAATACCATAAATAATGGAAGTTTCATTATTCTCCAATTACTGCATTTCACCAAAGGCAGGAAGTGAGGCTCTATGAATTTGTTTGCTCAAGCCAATAGCCAAGAAATAAATGTTGATTATGAAAGGAAGAGCAATAATAACTCAAGACAATATTTGATAAACAGAACCACTTGTGAAAAACCCCAATAATCTGCTCCTTTAACATGACCAATCCCATTGTTCCCCACTCATAAATATTTTATTATTTGTCTATTAAATTTCATTGATGAACATGATTGGTAATTTAGTGAATTTTATATCTCCTAATTTCAAGTGAAGTCAGTAAGACTTGTGAGTGAAAATTCCTTGAGATTATCAGTTGATCCTCATTATGTGAATCGAGTCATATTGAGCTCCTCCAGAGTTCTAGAGTACCGACAATGAGATAACACTGGAAGATCAATCCTTGAGCAATGAAAACCCAATAGGGCTTGCTTTCTAAATGATTAATGCTAAGGATTTTTTCAATTTTGCCACATTCTTGAAAGACTGATTCAACAGGATTGATGAATGATCTTGTTTGGCTCAAGCCACTAGCTAAGAGATGAATGCGATTATCTGGAAATGTCAAAGTTGTAACCTGATATTGAAAGTCACACTAGAAACCCTATAACAAGACTGTGAGATCCACATTCAGGTACCAAGGTCCACATTTAAAGCTTTGCTAAGCTGGGCATATATAGTAGAACAAATTTCTTCAGATGTCATGACCACTATAGATTAAAGAGCCTTTTTAGCACAGTGTAAGAAACCAAGCAATCATACTTATTTGTGGATATCCATGTTGATCAAGAGTCTGAGATACATGCAACCAGTACTGAAACAAAGAATATAATAATATTAACTTGGATGAATCTTCTTCTCAGTTGGGTTGCAGGAGTACACTCAGTTGGGTTGCTACGGCAGAGCTCCATGCTTTCTTCTTTCTTTAAAGCCCATGAACATATTCAAGAACCAAGAGAAAAAAATATAAGTTGAAGTGCTTTTCATATCATCAAGACAACCGGCCCAATCACTATCAGAATAACCATTTAGAGTATCTCCTCTGTATCACTGTGAGCTATATAATATTCAAATTTGGATTCCCATGGTATATCAATTCCTTCATGAACACGATGATCAAGCAACTCTCATAGACAATATTCTTATCAGGAATTCCATCAAAAACTCTTCATGCATCTTCCAGGACTACTACATGTCGGGTTTATATCTATCGGATCATGTTCTTCCAGCTTGGCACAAAAATCATTGATGAATCCGACACCTTCACAAACATCGACTACACAGCATCTGCCCAAACTTTTGAATACACAACATCTGCTTGATTTGGAACCAGAAACGACGGATTGTGAGTATGAGGATGTCCAGCATGAGATGTGGCCGTGGAACCAAGCAACAATCAAGGGCGAGGGATGGAGTCGAAGAGCCGACGCCCCGTGAGAACTCCCTGTGAGGAAGCGTAAGAGCAAAAGAAGTGGTCGGTGCCTTCGGGCCTGAGAGATGCACCATACCAAACTTCCGCCAAGGTTACCACTTGATGTCCAGCTTGAAGAGGAATGGGCATGCAATCTCCTGGTAGTGGCTCATCACCCGACAAAAGCCAAGTTTCCCTGTTTTCTCCTCTTTGAGAATATCCATCTTAAGACAACTACACTCATCGATCCATCCAGCGTAGCACGATAAAATTATTCGAGAATGAGAAAAGCAACCTCGAATGAAGTAGCTCATCTATTTTCAATAAAAAAAATTGATAAATCCTATTAGCCCTGGGTGATCAGTCTGATCCTATAAATTTTTTTTACTGGTCATCAGAATAAATCGGAAAGCACTCACTGCAAGTGGTCCAGAAGCGCAACTTCTTTTGATTGTGCATCCCATTTTTTTTAAAAAAATTCTTACAAATTTATCATAGTTAGCTATCATCTATTTCCAATCAGTATATTGAGAAGGGAGACAACGACGACGGTTCGGTAGCGCTCCATATAAGAGTCAGCAGCGAAAATGCTCAAGAGAGATAACATCGATGCGATATCACTCCATATGTTGATGGCATCTCGTGGTTCTTCGTTGGAGGATTGTTCAGAAAATCAAAGTCTCATATTGGAAAGATATAGAAAAGATCATGAATTTAAAAATAAGATCTCTTCATTGACATAAGATCTTTTGGGGATAAATTCAAAAATAAAGTTATAAGAGTTTAGGCTTAAAGTGGACAAAATCATATCATTATGGAGATATGTACAATCCTTTGAACACAACAACCAATAACCACTTCCTTCGAGCAGTCACATTCTCAATTATTAGCGCTGCTATAGTAAAACTACAGTAACTCTACAATGCCCAAAATACTACGGTACCACATGACGCTATAGTGCCATCCGAGCAATATGGTTAGTCCTAACGACTAATATTACTAAATTTAATCGGGAAATATAGTCAAGTTTTACAGAGCATCAGGAGTATCTTCCAATAAGCATCAGAGATACTTTCTATAGAGTATTAGAAGCTTCGAAGTTTCTGGTTAAGAATACGTGACGATCAAAGAGTGGAGAAGCTAGTAGTAGATGTTATATCTTGTTCCCTTAATTTCTTCCTTCCAATACATAGCACTTGATGAATGGAGGAGGGCGTAAGCGTGACCTTGGACGTGGAAATATTTTTCTAATAACTATATAAAAGCTATGGAATGTTGGTCTTCTTATTCTCGCAAGGGGAGGAAACTCTTCTCCACCAAGGTCTTTATCTCTTTCTTCTTTTTCTTCTTCCTCTTTTACTGATGACTAATTTGAGCATCGGAAGAGCCGTGCTGGCAAGGCAGACCAAACTTTAACCTATGTTACATCTTAAGGGTGCGGGGTTGATAAGAATGTAATAAGCAAAAAGACGAAAAGGAATAATTGCTTTCTTATTGATTATTGTCCTAAGCTAATAAATTTATTTATATAGATAGTCAAATAATATATATAAAAAAATATTATGATAAATATGATAACATATTATGATATATAGTAATAATAAATATAAAAATAATTATAAATATGGTTGTGATTGTAATCCGAATATAGTAAGCTATTAATAATTGAAATCAATTCTTGATTTCTATCCAGAACATGATAAATCTCCTGATTATTATCATGGACTGCTATCTTTGTTATCATTACCCCTGACAAATTCAATGGGATGAGCAACATATTGAGTTTGGTTGTCAATCTATGAAATTGTTGTATGAATAACTATTTGGTGAAGATGTCAGTAACTTGATCCTCTGTAAAGATGTAGGAGACTGACAGTTGTTTAGCCATTATACGTTCTCATACAAAGTGAAAATCTATCTCCACATATTTTGTGCGAGCATGAAAAATTAGATTTGCAGTAAGATATGTCGCTCCAATGTTATCATACCATATCTTAGGTATAACATTAGTAGAAAGATGTAACTCTAAGAGAAGGGATTGGAGCCAAATGATTTCAGACGTTACATTAGCAACAACTTTATATTCAACTTAAGTATTATATCGAGATATATTATGTTGCTTTTTAGAATGCCATGAGATAAGATTTCGTCTAAAAAATATTACATATCCTTCGGTAGAGCCTCTGTCTTCAGGAGAGCCTGCCCGATCTGCATCACTAAATGCATTTAACTCTCATGAGGAACGTTGATATAAAAAGAGACCATGAAGAATAGTGCCTTTGAGATAGCAAAGGATTATCTTAACTCCTTCCTAATATTGTTCAGTGGGAGAATGCATATATTAACAAGCCTGATTGACAACAAAAGATATATCAGGACGTGTGACAGTGACATATTATAAGACTCCAACAATTCTTCAATAAATTTGAGGATCGACCAAAGCAGGAGATGATGAAGGCGTGGAAAAATTACCTATAACAATCGATGTTGAGATAGGATGTGCACCATCTATTTTAGCCCATTGAATAATTCCAATAATATTTTTGCTTTGTGAAAGGAGACAACTATTAGGATTTGAAAAAAAAAATTCAATACTAAGAAAGAAATCGGTCATACCAAGATCTCTAATAGGAAATTCTTGATTAAGAAGATGAAGTTGAGAAGTGATGCCTTCTTGATCATTATCGATTAGAAGAATATCATCCATATAAATAAGGAAAAAAAGCATAAAGTCGACATTGCACTTATAAAATAGAGATGATCAATTTTTGTGCCAGAGAATGCTTGAGTGTGTAGCTAAGTAAAGAGATGATGATACCATTCACGAGGATCTTGTCGAGATCATATAATGATTTCTTCAATTGAAAAACATGTGTTGAAAGTTATGGATGAATAAACCTAGGTGTTTGCTCTATATATATGGTTTCCTCAAGATGACCATGAAGAAAAGTATTGCAAACGTCTAATTAGCGTATTGGCCAATTAGAGCTAACAACTACAGATAGTAATAATCTGATAGTTGTAATCTTAATAACTGGACTAAATGTATCGTTAAAGTCAATACCTAACTGTTGATTGATTCCCTCAATCGATTACCTAATTAATTGGTAAGCAGTAAAAGTGTAAAGCTCTAAATCAACTTTGTTTCGCATCCGAGATCACCGCGTTCTGATATCCAAGTTAAAAGTTATGACATTTAGAAGTTTTCTATGTCGGAATTTCCTCGTTTCATGTCAATTCTCTGTTGGATTTACAGCCGCAAGTGTTCGGTCAATCTTTGACCTACTTGCACTTTTTCTTTATCAATTTTCCGTTGGACTTCTGATCACCAAGTATGGTTCTCTTTGACCCACTTGAATATTCTTCTTGATAATCGCAGTTAGGTCTTTCCCTTTGCCAACGTGCAGCCCTCTTGATCCACTTGGACTTTCCTTTGCCTAACCACAGTTAGGACTTCCCTTTGCTAATGTACGGTTCTCCTTGATCCACTTATATTTTCTTTTGTAACCATAGTTAAGACTTTTCTTTGTCTAACCCTCGAGTTTGCACTTTATTTTGCTTAACCTTCTATTAGAATTTTACCATTATCTAACCCTCGAGTTAGGACTTTCTCAATCAAATATTTAGTTCTTTATGATCTACTTGACTTTCCTTTCACGTATTATCAAGTATCTAATCAACCTTGACTTAACCTCTTATCACATATTGTCCAAATATTGAAATTTAAACATGAATCCATTCCAATTTAATTAAATTGGTCAATTTTGATCTGAGGAAGATGGTAGTAATAATTTTCCAACACTCTTATCAAACAAGTGCTTATAAATAAATTTTTAAATAAACAAACGAGTTTTAAAATAATCCAACAAACACACTAATCAGTTAAATAAATTTTAAAATATTAAAATTTCAAACAAACAAGCGCGAGTCAGAGTTTGATAATGTCTGAACAAGCCGAGCTTGATAGTGCCTAAACAAGCCAATTAAACTTAATTCGAGTTTGAACCAAGCTCGAATCGTTTTTTTTAAAAGTCAACTTCGAAACAACCTCGATCTCAAAAAAAATCAAACTAAACTTAAAAAATCATTTCCATAACATGATTAATTTTTGACTCTGATTATCATATCAAATAAACTAAACACAGTAAAACTTGATTCGTTTATCGTCCTGGTTAGACGAACATTTGACGCCTTTTAACTTTTGTTTATTTTTCGTTATCTCAATTTATTAATTGACTCTTAATAATTCGATAATTAAACACTATTTCACACCCTAAAATGGTGACATGACCCATTTGCTTTTTATTGTCATCAAATATATCTATTTCATTAACGTCTTTTCTAATTACTGAGGATAGACCTCTTCCATAATTTGCACATTCAATTATAATTAAAATTCAGTTAAAATTAATTATGATCTTCTCTAAATTTATCTTTCTATTTAAATTATAATTTTAAATAGAATCAGACCTCAGAGGCCATGGATGATGGACGAATTATATGATACTGAGTAGGAGCAACCCATCCACCACCGACACCTCTGATTATCTGGCTTGACTCAATATTATAATAAGATAGATTTTATAGATTTTAGATGAATGAATTTAAATTAACTTTAGATTCATGATTATATTTTCATCAATAAAATTATGATCAATTTATTATGATACTGTGATTTATCATTATCTTATTATTATTTTATTAAAAATCTCCCCCCTTTACTAACTAACTTTGAGGATTTATCATTATCTTATTATTTTATTAAAAATCTTTCCCTTTACTAATTAATTTTGGTGAAGCCTAAAATGCATTTACGTTAATGTCCTTTTTTCTATTTACACTAAAAATAATTTCAAGATTTATTAGTAATTTCACAAGCGAAATAATTAGTGCTCTAGAGTTCGAGACTCAGCTACAACGTATTATTATGAATTTTTCTCATCATTAATTTTCTCTGGTTGTTTTATATAAAAAAATATGGTTCTCTTTAGTCCCATATACAACACTATGATTAAAGAAACTTCTATAAATATTTTAGACTGTTAAAAAATATACTTTTCTTAGTTTTTTTTTACTAAGACAAGTATAATATTAAATTAAAATAATTTTTTATAGTAGTTTGTTGCTGGGATTTTCTAGCGTCACTATTCCATGGGTCTGATGAATCTTACCCAAATAATTAATTCTTAGTTTATAAGGGTAACACTAAAAATTCAAACAATTCGGATTTTCAAAGATCGAAATAATTTATATATTACAATAGATATATTTCATAATCTGTTATCAGATTATATAATAAAAAATGAATTATCGATTTATAGCCGATGAGAATTTTTTTTTTTTTCGAAAACATGTATAACAAGCTATTATCCTTTAATCATTTAGACATCCCGTGAGAACTAAAGTAACTTATCAAGATTGTATAGTTGTCGCCTTGTCGGTCTATGAAATCTCAATCACATGCCCGAATGACACCGAAGGGTGAGTGATTTAGATAATTGAGAACCATTATCCTAAAATTTAGGATTATAATTTTGTATGATTTGCATTAATAAGGACATTTTTTTCTCCGTGAATCACATGCAAGGTTTTAATTATTTTAGCGCTTTAATTATTATGTTTATTATTACTTAATTACCCCGTTGAACCAAATCTCTTAACCTAATGAACGCACTTGGTTGGTCTAGCTTGATGTACATTTAACCATACATACCTTATTAATATTGATCTACTTGCCTAACTCGATAGTCTAATTTCACTCCAGCATTAATCCCCGACCTACTCAACTTGGCTAACCTGTCTAGTCTAACCAGGCAATCAAACCCACCCGTGTTCGCTTCCCTTTCTCCATTGGATGAGTCCTAACTGAATAAGCTAGGTATCATGGTTCATAATTAAGCTCAAAATCGAGGTTTGATGTTCGTAATTAGCATTTCAAATTCAATTTGGATAAGTTGATCAATTTAGCAGGGGTAATTGATTCAAAAAGCCATTTGCTTTGTACGAGTTAAATGGGTGGGCCAATTTGAATGACAAATAAATATGATGATAAAAGGTAAATACATTTGCTCCAACATCTTAATATGGAAAAGATAAATCATGGATAATTATTAATTTTTAGAATAGTGACTAATGTATAAGGGGAGGATGTATAGTCGAGTGATTAAGGATGAAAACATATTGGATTATAATTTGACTAGAAGTGTGGTTTAGTCCTTCCTTGTAGAATCAGGCTCGATTTCTTTTGTATGATGAGCCCAAACACCTCGTCCATGTCCATCTCCTCCGCGCTCAACCCGCCGGGCATCTCCCAGTCGAAATGGTACAGCAAGCTCGCGAGGACAACCTCCACTGCGGCAATGGCGAACCCGGAGCCCGGGCAGCCTCTCCGACCTCCTCCGAACGGCAGGTACGTGAAGTCGCTCCCCTTGAAGTCGAGTGCACCGGCGCCGGAATCGCCCAGGAACCTCTCAGGCAGGAACTCCTCGGCCTTGTCCCACAAAGCAGGATCTCTTGCGATCGCCCAGCCATTGACGATCACCCTCGTGCCCTTGGGGATGCAGTAGCCCTGGAGCTCGGTGCTCTCCGTGGATTCTCGAGGGAGCAACAGAGGACCTGGCGGGTGCAAACGGAGTGTCTCCTTGAGCACCGCCTTCAATTGACCCATCCCTTCTAAGGCCTCTTCTCTTATTTCTTCTCCTTTGGGTCCGGCGACTCGCCGGATCTCCTCTTGCACTTTTGCCATTTCTTCAGGGTGCCGGATTAGCTCCGCCATGGCCCATTCTAACGTTGCTTTCGTTGAGGCAGTTCCTGCGGCAACCATGTCCTGCAAAAGGGTAGATACTAGATATAGATATTGGAAAGGAAAGGAAGAAGATCGAGAGAGAGAGAGAGAGAGAGAGAACCAAAATGAGGCCTTTGATGTTGTCCATGGTGAGCGAAATGTTGGTGGAGGAAGGAGCGTCGTCGTCGTTGCGATCACCCAAGGAGAGCAAGACGTCGACCAGATCCATGTCGTTGGTGTCGATTTTGTCGGTGAGCTTACTCCGGCGATGCTCATCTATTACTTTCTCGAGCAGAGCGTCGATCTCTAGCCCGATTTTCCTCGCTCTGTCGTCCAGGCCACTCAGCCAATCGACCCAGGCCAGCCAGGGGATGTAGTCGCGCACCGGGAACTGACCCATGAGTTCCATGAACTCCCCGAACAGCGCCCGGAGCTGGCTGCCACCGCCCTTGGAGTCGGCGTACGTCTGGCCGAGCGCCACCCTGCAGATGAGGTCGCTCGTGAAGTCGATGATCATGTCGCTCAAGTTCACCGGACAGCCAGCGGCGGAGCGGATCCTGGCGACGAGGGCGTCGGCCTCCTCCTCCCGGACCTTGCGGAAGGAGTGCACCTGCTTCTGGTTGAGGAGGTGGAGGACGCCGATGCGCCGCATTTGGCGCCACGGCTCGCCGTACTTGCTGAAGGCCAGGTCCTGCGAGCTGTAGAAGATTCGGTCGGCGAGGCTCGAGTCCGGGCGGTTCGCGAAGGCGAGGTCGCGGGTCTTCAAGACCTCTTGGGCGCCCGCCGGAGAGGAGACGACGACGGTGGGGACGCGGCCCAAGCGGAGGGCCATGACGGGGCCATGCTTCTCGGCGAGCGCTCGCAGGGAGCGGTGCGGGAGGGAGCCGAGCTGGTGGAGGTTCCCAAAGACAGGGAGACCCGGTACCGCAGGGGGACGGTCGACCGGTGATTTCTTGGACCGTGTCCACCGGAGGCAGAACACGAAGAAGAGAAACCACCACATAACAAGCAAAAGAGAAGATTGATAGAACATGCCGTCACCTGCCGCCTGCCGCCTGCAGCCTTTAATAGATGTCCAGATTATTCCAATCAAAATTATACGAAGAAACTGCTTCAGGCCCCCAAATTTATATAGAAATCGGAAAGATGTTATTTGGGATGTGGCTATTGTGTTAATTAGAGGTAAATCTTGCTCCACTATGTAATATAATAAATATTAATGTAACGTCAGAAAAAGAGTGTTTGATATTAGTCATCCGACATCTAAATCAGTCATATATATAAAAAAAAAAAAAAAAAAAACAAAACGGAACAATAGTGAAAAATAATATGTACATCCGTCAGTACATGAATCTCTTTTTATATAACGTCCTAACGGATGACATACATGTTCCTTGAGGTATGAATATGTTTTTCAATTTGTCATACGAAAGGACATGTCAAGAAGTGTCCGTCACTCTGACATCCTACCTTAACAGGGTATGCATATTCCTAATAACATAGCAAAAACTTTCATCATATGATCCGTCTACTGGCCATACCTTGTGTCAGTGACACTATCACCCAGAAGTATATTAAAAGATACATTAATGATTCCTCTGCTTGGCCGAGCGATATGGCCGCTCGGCTGGGAACTCATCCGCTCGATCGGACTCGGCTGCTCTTTATTACGGTGACTCGATTCGGTAGCTTCGGTCATCTCAACATTCCTATGATCCGTGATGAGTGCATGATAATCTTGGCTATACGAATATACTGTTTGAACCAGCCCTTTACCAGTCGGGCAGTTCATGCCCCATCAGCTATTGCAAGAGAGCTTCGCTCGATCTTCCTTTAGTGAGTCCGTTGATTCTCTGAGATTAGCCTCTTTGATTTTAATTTCTATCTCAATTGCTCTCTCTCCTTTAACCCATATATATATATATATATATAGTGGACCCTCTTTACCACCTCATCATATATCATAGATATCGTGCTTCTCAAAATGTCTAATCGGATATTTTGAGAAGCACGATATGCTCGGGTTGTTAAGGTATGATGTTAAAGATATTTTTTTGACACGTCTTATCAGGAAAATCTTTGAGATGCATGCACGTCTAAAGAAGTCACTCCTGTCTGAATATTTAAAAGATGGTTGTTTGGGATGTGGCTACTGTATTGATTAAATGTAAATTTTGCTCCACTCTATAACATCCACTCTGTAACATAAGATATATCAATATAGAGTCAGAAAAATAGTCTTTGACATTGGTCATCTGACGTCCAAGTTAGTCATAGGAAAGAGGGAAGAAGACGGAACATCAGTGAGCACAAGCGTAAATAGTGAATAATGCGTACCTCCGTCAGTACATGAACCTCCCTTTATATAACGTCCCAGCGGACGACGTATACACTCCTCGAGGCATGGACACATTTTTCAATTTGTCTTACGAAAGGACATGTCAGGAAAATGTCTCTGACATCTTACCTTAACAAGGTATGTATATTCCTGACAAGATAGTAAAACTTTTCGTCGTATGATCTGTCTGTTAACCATACCTTATGTCAGCGGCACTATCTCCCAGAAGGATATTCAGAGATATATTAATGATCCCTCTGTTTGGCCGAGTGAGATGACCGCTCGGCTAACTCTTCCACTCGATCGGACTCAGTTGCTCTTCATTACAATGACTCGACTCGATAGCTTGTTTCTGTCCGACCGGACTAACACTCCGGTCGTCCCAATATTCATATGTTCCGTGATGAACATCTGATGATCTTAGTTGTACGAACATGATGTTTGGATGGGTCCTTTGTCGATCGGGCGGTTCATGCCCCATCGATCATTACAGTAAAACTTTGTTCGACCCCCTCTTTAATGAGTCTATTGATTTTTTAACATTGATCTCTTTGATTTAATTTCTACCTCAATTATTATCTCTACCGTTCCCCTCATATGCAGTGGACCCTCTTTATCATCTCATCATATATCATAGTTATAGTGCTTGTCAAGCAATGTCGTCTTCTCGTTGGGCATTCTGTAGAGATAGTCCGAAATAATTCACGATGGTGTCGGATAGTCAGAGTGGCTACCGTATGTGATTAGAAAATAAACAGGAGATAAGATGAGAGATAGAGAATAATTATTTTGGATTATAATACTACTGTATGAGCTTATTTATAAAGTTATCTAAATAATAAATTAAAAACATTGAGTATGATGTGTAATCATAATAATTAGACAGTGACATGATAAATTTAAAAGTATTATCCTTTACAATAAAAAAAGAGAATTAGGTATTCATTATTATTATTATTCTCTTTGTCATTATTATCTTGACAAATTTAGTAAGAGTATCTATAAGAGTATTTAGACGTTGAGTTTGAATATTAATTTGGTAAGTCATTATCAAAATAATGTCTTGATGAATATATTAACAATTTGATTTCTGTCCGATAGTTGAGGCAATGGATATTGGGGATATGATATTCATATTGATTAGATATAGACTTCGAACGACTGGGACCTATAATCATAAAATGTCAGTGGCGAGTCAGGGAGGGATTCTTCGGTGTTGGTCCTCCGACACTCAAGTCAAATCTCCGACGGAATTAAATAATAAAGAAGTGAAGAGAAATGAAAGTGACAGAATAACAATAATTATAGTAAAATCGAACATACGTTCGTCGAACCTTAGAGTCTCTTATATAAGGCTCCCAGAAATACACATACACACTTCTTTAAACGTGCATGCATCTCAAAGATATTTTTAATAAAATGTGTCAACAAAATATCTCTATCATCTTACCTCACTAGCTCGAGCATACAATAGCCCGAGCAATAGCCCGAGCATATAAGGCATCTCAAAATGCCGTCGTCTTCTCGTTGGGCATGCTGTAGAAATATTCCGGAATAATTCACGATTGTGTAGGATAGTCAGAGAGGCTACCGTATGTTATTAGAAAATAAACAGGGGATAAGATGAGAGATATAGAATAATTACTTTGGATTATAATATTACTGTATGAGCTTATTTATAAAGTTATCTAAATAATAAATTAAAAAAAAATTGAATATGATAGGTGATCCTATCCGAGTGCTGAGTCGACAGATGCTGGGAGTGTGATGCTCTTCGCTGTCTCCGACTGGTGATGTGGATCTCCGGCGAACCTGCAAAGAAGTCGAGCCGGGGGAGGGTTCCCGGCGACGACCCTCTGACGCTCAAGTCAAGTGAAGAAGAAAAGAGGCAGAGTAACTGTGGCTATAGTGATGAGAATTCTGCATATCTCCGTCGAAGTTTAGGGTCCTTATATAGGACCGCGGGGAGGCGCGAGCACGTTTCTCGATGCGTGTACGCTTCCCCAAACATACCTCCAAATGAGTGTGTCATGAAAGCATGTCTTACATCCTTCCGCAATCGTCCGAGCATATCCCTGACGTGACGGTGAAAACTTCCAATGTACGATACTCTGTCCAGTCCGGCCGCTGACCATGCTGCTTGTCGGCGGCGGACGTCTCGAGGATGATGTTTACCAGCTGTCCCTTTCGTCCTTTTGCGTCTCTTGTCTGTTCCAGGGCCAGGCGGTCCTGCCGCTCGACGCTCCTGGCACTCGGGCAGGTGTATGCATCGGATCGAGCGGGAAGATCTTCGGTTCTATGCTCGGATGGGATCGCAGCTCCGTGATCTGTGCTCCGACCACTACAAAAAATAAAGGATTTCGGGACAAAATTGGGGACGAATTTTGAAAAAAAATTCGTTGCAAAAATTTTTGCGACAAAATTTGGGACGAAAATTTTTTCGTCCCAAAATGGTTGATGCCAACTTTTGGAACGAATTAAGGATTGTTGCAAATTTGGGGACGAAAAAAATTTTCGTCCCCAAATTCGTTGCAAAAAAGTATAGATATTTGCAACGAAAACTGTTTTTGTTGCAAACCTAGGAACAAATTTAGGGACGAATTTACATAAATTTTCCGCCAAAATTGTCTTGATTTTTGCAACAAATTTGGGGACGAATTCGGTGACAAATTATATTTTGTTGCCAAGTTTGTCCCTAATATTGCAACGAATTTGGGGACAAATTCGGTGACAAAATTATTTTTGTTGCCATCTTTGTTCCTAATTTTGCAACGAATAATAAATTTGTTGCAAAACTGGCAACGAATTTCGCAACAAAAACTTGTCAAGTTCCTTACACACAAGATAAATTTTCGTCCCAGAATTCGTCCCAAATTCTGGGACGAATTTTGGGACGAATCCACAATTCGTCCCAGATTTTGGGACGAATTTTGGGACGAATTTTGTGGATTCGTCCCAAAATCTGGGACGAATTCTGGGACGAAAATAATTTTGTCCCAAATTACGATAGAATTGGGTCAAATAATTTTCGTTGCCAAATTCGTCCCTATTTCAAATAATTTTTTCCAGCTTCAATTTCTTTCTACAATACAATCCAAATACATACAAACCAAATTCAAATAACAAATAATATGCATTCAACACATCCTAATTTAACATTCAACACATACAAATTTAACATTCAACACATCGATCAACTCATAATTCAAGAAGTATAAAGTTTGCAACAAAGTTTACAATATCCATCTTGTTCAAGCTACTAGAAAATATGATACAAAGTTCAACAACCCAATGTTTTATAAATCCATCATCCATCCAACAACACTAAGAATACATATAGTCATCTTCATGTGCCACAAAATCTTTGATCCCCATCAAATCTCCTTTGCCTACATAACAACAAACAAATAAACTAGATCATGTCTAACAAGAAAGATTGTAAATATTATACGATATGGCCATGTAAAAAGAATAATTGGAAACAAAACATAAATGTGAAATTCCTTAAACATTCTAATAAAAGCCCTAATTCTAATAAAAGTCATATTTACCAACGATATGAATCATCCATGTCATAACAACGGTAAATAAAATTATAAGAATTATTTTGAAACTAAGTACATGTATCGTAACTACGATACAACCAAATATAATTGACACATCATATAGAGAGAAAGAGAGAGAGATATTGTGAAGTATGATATTAGGGTTTAAATTTTCTCACTTAGTTAACTTTATTTTTCATTTTAATTTGCTGAATTTATAGTTTTGTCTTTGGTTGATATTTAATGTAAACTAAAGGATGTTTAAAATAATTGTTCATTTCATTGTGTTAACTAGTTGACAATTTCATATGAATAACTTTAGCACATTTTTAACAACTCTTTACAAAATATTAAGGTAGGAGGATGCATCGTTATCTAGTAAAGAATTTTAGAATAGTGTAATGTAATTCTAGATGAAATATAAAACTTTTATGTATCTATATAGTTTTGAAACTATACATAGATCAAATTCAGAACTTTTATGCATCATTATCATTGAAGACAAAACAAGAAAGAGTAACTTATCAAAAAGAATGAACACAATTAAACAACTATTTAAAGTTAATTTTAACATAATTATTTAAAGTTAACTTTATATAATTAAACAACTATAACATAATTATTTAAAGCTAACTTTATATATAGATCAGTCAATGCATATTAAAGAACTTAGGAATACCGAAAAGAGGTGAACAAATACAGCTGTCTTCAACTACACTGAGATCAGACCAACTTGAGACTTGCACAAACAACATTATCAAATCAGGAAAAAAATAAAGTCAGAGTATTAGAGACTTCATTCATATTGCCTAATTATGCTTTAATTTTGTTACTGGTACACAACTAAGAATCATATAGATTAGTCTACGTCAAAGATAAGTCATCTCATACATTGACAGTGGAACAATGCAAGAAGACAACAGACTTAACCTACAAATGGCAGAGTTGAAAAGTTAAAAAACCATTGATTAATGTGTAAAGCAGTAAACATAAGAAAAAAAAATCATCATACATTATTAAAATTATCAAAAATCATCACCGCCATCATCGTTATCATCGTAGGCATCATCATCGTCATCATTGGGAGGATTCTGACTTTGAGCGGAGCTCAACTGAAGGTGTTGCATGATTAATTCTTGTTGTCAGCGCATTTCTCTAATATCTTTCTCCAAATTAGCCCGTTCTAGGTCTCTTTGCACCCTTTCTTGGTCTCTTTGCGAAATTATTTCCTTCAGATGGCTAACCTCATCAGTCAAGGTATTTACTTGGGTCGTAAGTGCTGATGTGGAGGAAGAAGTTCCAACTAATCTTTGGGTTCTACTCAAGGAACCCATCCCCAATATCCTTCCCCCTTTTGGTCCTCCACTGGCCTCTAACCATAAACTCAAATTATTGCCAACAGACTCCTCAGACCCCTGACTATCGATACCAGCTTGTGAGCATGTTTGAGCTAGCTCGAGTTGATCATATTTTTCCTGTTTTGTAAAACACATACGATATTGATTAGATATAATAGAAACACATATAATATTAAGACAATAATGGTAGGTAACTAATTAAATTTAAACCATATATTAAGGTAAAATAAAAATTAATTCCAACCTTGACTGCTTTTGCTCTCGCCCCACTCCATGTGTGTGAGATCTCGGAAAATTTAAATAAATAGGGTTATTTCAGAAATAGCCTTATAAAATTTTTCCAGAATTTTAGGAATTTTTTGGGAATTTTTCGGAGCGCGTACGATGGGTTTTGAGGGGATCAATTACGGGTACGGATAAAGCCTGTTTGGAATACCCGTTTAAGTGAGGAAAAGTTTTAATATAAATACTTTTCTTTTCTTATTTCTTTTATTCCCTTCCCAAAATCGCCGTACCGAGCTTCTTCCTCCCCTCTCTGCCCCGACGCGATCCCGATCTCCCCTCTCTTCTCTGTGCTCTCCCTCTCTCGCGGATCACTCGGCGCCGAGGCCGAAGGAGACTCATCATCGGAGCTCGACGGTGCCGAGGAGCTGGATCCGATCGGGGGTCCTGATCCGGTGAGTTCTGCGGCTGAGCGTCAACGGAGAGGTGGCTAGGGCACGGGGAGGAACAAGATTCGCCGACTCCCAACCGATCGACCTCCGTTCTTCTCTCCTCGCGTTGCTCATAGTGCGATCCACCTCTTCACTGGCCGGAGCTGGATCGAGCCGTGCCACCCGACCGCCGGCGTGAAAGGGGCGATTAGGGCTTCAAAGGTAAGCAATCGAACCTTCTGTTGCGTTCTTGTTTCAATCCATGCCTTAGATCCATCGACGGAGCTTTGCCCTTTGGATCTTCGGTGCTAGATTTTTTACCCAATCAGATCTTGATCCTCATTCTTTTGTGGCTGAATTAGGTCACAGATTGGAGGGGTTCCGTGAGGTTGTTCTTGAGTTGTCGGGCAGAGTCTAGGAGGTTTGTATTCGATCAGTGATCTCCTCAACATTGATCTAATTGTCGAGATAGTTTCCAGTGAGGATCTGTTCCGAGAATTTGAAATTGTGCTGTGGGTTGCTCATTGATCCAGTAGCTCATTCAGCAGGACCTCCTTTCGACAGCACTCTTGTTGGCTGAGCTTGAGGTATTGTGTATTAATTGATACATGTTCTAGAGGAATTAGGTTTAATGTTGATGAAGTAGATTCATGTATTGGATTAGAAATGCATTGGATTAATCCTTGATTAGTTGATACATGATGTGTACATTTGAATTAAGGATTGTATTGATTGTGATTAGATTTAATTGCTTAGATTAATCTAATGGAATAATTAGGGTTAAGATACTTAACCCTAGTCAACTATTAGATTTAATCTAAATTTAGATTTCTAATCTAATTGGTGATTAGGGATTAGGTAACTAACCCTAATTGACCGTTAGGTTTAAATTATATAGGTTGAGATTGTGGATTAGGGTTTTACCCTAATTTAGTGTTAGGAATTTTATTTAGCTATTCATTTGATTTAGCTAAATAAAATATGTATATTGTTTGTTTGACACAGGACTCTGATTCGAGACGGCGTCTCGACGTCGACTTTGGATTGCGTGATTTGTACCTTCTATTTGAGGCGGGTACCCTTTGACTTATCTCTTGATAGTGTCTTATGATATGTGCAGTTTATATATACTTACTAGTGGTTGGTAGATTTATTTCTTCCCTGGTCTTAGCTTAGTTGATACCTATCACATGCTTCTACTGTTAGATGCTTTACATTAGTCTGGTTTACTTTTATCTCTTACCATGTGTATATGTGTTCGCGGTTGTGATTACTTATAGTGCTTATCTACCCATGATTAGATGCTGGAGATACTTGTTATATATTGTTGGATTCATGTTGTTTATATCTCTGTTATATATCTGCGTTTACCTTTTTGGCACCTACGTATATGGAGGAGGATACGTTCAGGTATGACATTCTGTAGCCGCATGCACCATACCGCATGATTGCATGCTGGGCGATGGACGACTCCATTATTGTTGAGCTCGTCGGCCGGCTACATGAGGGCCTGCACACAACGTGCCTACTGCATGGGTAGTGGCACAGCACTCAGGGTGTGTATGGCAGGTTGCTCGGTGGTGCACCGCCGGGGTGCTCATGGGTAGCACGACACAGCGGGGTTGCAGCCGGGATCCCTCCCCGTCATCGCGTACCGGGAGTTGAGAGCATTGCGCTCCCTCACTATGTTTGAGGTAGGAGGATAGGTGTACTCCGACAGCATCCCGTCCACTCGGTCACTCTTCAGGGGTAGTGACGGCAGAGTGCACGGTGTCACAGCCCTACCCACGCGGTCTCACCATTGTGTGTGAGATACAGACTGGCGTCAGGGGTGACCATGTCATATTGCATCATATGCACAGATTGCATTTATTGTGATTGTTGCATATTGGATGATGCACTTGGGTGACTGCATATGATTGACATGCATACAGGATACATGCGTATTTGTTCTGACTATCTTTATCTGTGTATGTCCACAGTCATTCGCCCAAGCCTCGCAGGTGAGTACAGTTTATTTCAGTTATGCATTTCTTATTATTCTTGCTGTAAACTGTATTACATGTTTCTGGTTACTCATTACAGTTTATTCAGCTATGCATACCTGTTATATTGTTAGGAGACTGTACTGTAGGTCCTATGGTTTAGGAGACTGTACCTTAGGATATTACTGGTAGTTATATGTTGCTGTACATATCTATTGGATTACCTGCTGAGTTCTTTGAACTCACCCCGTTATTTTTCAGGTTGAGGCCGTCGGGAGATATTCCAGTCGCTAGCCCCATTATCGCGAGGATTTTCTTTGTCGGATTATATTTTGCTTTTGCATCTTATATACTTGTATTGTGGGTTTGTATTGTGGACTTTACATTGAACATTCGGGTTTGCTACCCTTGTTTTCCGCTGCGGTTGTATTTTCATTACTTCGTGGATTTGTTTTCTTCGTTGTAGTGGAGTAGGCTGTTTACATATATCTTCGGGGTTCTATATCGTCTTTCCTTATTAAACTGCGTGGATTGATCATATATTATATCTGTGTGGAATGTTGATATAAACTGCGTGGTTTGTTTCTTATTGTATTGTATTATTCCGGCCGTGTATGGCCGAGGTATAGAGATATATGTATACTGAGTTTCATATTGTCCGCCGTACAGGGGAGATGCTGCCGAAATTTCTTCGGACAGGGACTACCTGGGGCGTGACAATGTGTTATCTTTTTTTTTTAAAAGTGCGAGTGAAAGCATCAATGAAAGAAGGCTCCTTCCCTGTCTCCTTGGTTTAAAAAAACATTATTTCAAATAACGAAATAATTTGATATATATTAAAAATTTGTGAAAGAGTGAAACTATTACCATTCTCCGTCTATGCTCATCTATGTTAATGGAGCCTCCCGCATATATAGCACTTGAGTCACCAGAATTGTGAGATTGATTCATTCTATTCAGGTCACTTCTTTGTTTACTTTCCTCCGTTGCCCAAAATAGAGTGATCCTCTCCCAATTTTCTTCAGTGATGAAGTTTGGTTTTTTCCGCCGACTCTTTGCGTGACTTAATACATGTCTAATGTGATCGCCACATTTCTTTTTAAATATTCTTCGTATCTCCATTTCGTCATTCGGGTCCCAATTATTTAAGCGCTGAAATAGAAATTTATTTTATTATATAAAAACTGTAAAATTGAAGTAAACTCAAGAAAATATACTTTGAACTCGCTCCACCAAAGTTGTTTTGTGGCCGATGGAGTGCTTGAATATGTCAAAGATTCCCCTCCCCAATGGTTGTTCACGATTCTATTTATTTCTCGAACAACTAGTACCGGATTTTCAAAGCTGCATTAAATTACAAAATAACGATGTTAAATAATTAAGATATGTCTAACAAATAAAATATTTTATAGTACTTACGAATCACCGATGGGTCTCAAGGAGCTCTATCATTCCTAAACTCAGCAAATGAGTTTCTTGCTGAGTCAGGAGGATCTGAGTGGACAGGTAGCTGCTCTGGGTAAGGTACTTGTGGTGGTGAATATGAAACCGGTGCAGAAGGTACATGCGATGGGCCCGACTGATGAAGGGGTGGCATAGGTACACTGGCAGGGGAATATGATGCCGGTGGAGAAGACACATGGGATGGGCCTGCCTGAGTAGGGGGTGGCATAGGTTCACTGGCAGGTGATGGATGTGTCTGGTCCTGTGGTCGCTGTCTACGTCCACCACGTCGAAATATATGCTGGAAATTTCAATAATTTAATAAAGTTAATTACAGATCTAATACATAACAAAGGATAATTAAAAACTTACCATTTTTATGTAAAGATTATGGAAAAGGATGGAGGGGAAATTTATGAAATGTGACCTCTGATGACCTATAGGAATAAATACAATGTGTTAACAGATAAAGTAAATCAAATTATAAAAGAGACAGTACATACAATAAAATATGGGAAATTTCTTTAAATAAGCTAACAAAACTTACCCATCATCAAAAATCAAAGTCATCATTGTCATTATCATCCTCATCCTCCTCTTCCTCTTCCTCCTCCTCTTCCTCTTCCTCTTCCTCTTCCTCCTCCTCCTCCTCCTCCTCCTCATCATCATCATCATCATCATCAATTTCACTTCTATCTACGTTGATTACTACACCGTTGGGATCTCGTAAAGTTGGAATAATATATTCCTCAGTCTGAAAGGTGTTTGAAACTTCCTCTTGTTGATATGCAATGTGTTCCCAACGTGCCTCAATTTTTTTTCGTGCTTTAGTTTTACAAACAGCCCACCAATCAATCTTATCGCGTTTCAAACTCGGATAAGAAGAATAGAATACTTGAATTGCTTGTTGTGCCAACACAAATGGTTCATATCTCTTATAAAATCTCTTATGATTTATTTCAACTAAATTATAATGTGGATGCACTTTCATCCCTCTAACAGGGTCAAACCAGCGACACATAAATAATATAACTTGCATTTGTGGTCCTGGGTATTCTACTTCTATAATTTCATCCAACAAACCATAAAAATCATTACTTGGACCTCTTTCATTGGATGACGATACGTACACCCCACTATTCATGGTATTCTTGCCCATTCCATAGTCTTGAGTATGAAAATTATATCCATTTATGAAATATGGCCAAGTGCGTACGCATGAATTTGGACCCCATGACGGATGGATTAGCCATTCTTGTTCAAGGTGAGATTGATTAGCTTGAACCTAAGGTCAAAACACAAATTGTTAAAAGTATGCATATGTATCACACAAATATAGATTTTTACTTACATATGATTTGAACCATGCAGCAAATTCTTCTTCACAAAATCGATCGAACTCTTGTGTCGATAATTCAGAATATAAGTTGGTAAATATCCTACTCAAAAAAACATATTGTTACACAAACAATTGAAAAAATAAAAAAATAAAAATAAAAATATATACTTACTCGTAATATGATGATACTTCTGGACAATTTAGTAAAATATATGTTTGGGCTGCCCGCCATTCTTTACCAGTTAAGTATCTTTGTTTACATGGTCCACTTGGTCGACCAAGGTAGTTAAAAATTGAAAATGAGGTAACATTTGGATCAATAGGACCCTCATCATTTCTGCCCGCTCTTCGCCTTTTGCATTGAACATGAGGTTCAAAATAATATGATGCAAAGTGGTGATTTCCTCCACAATGTATGCATTAACAATAGAGGCTTCAACTCGTGCTTTATTTTTCACCTTTTTCTTCAAATGATATAAGAATCTGTTGAAGATATATAAAATTATATTAAATATATATATATATATATAAATAATCCAGGAGTAGAAATATTTTTTTTTCATTCAAACATTCGAATTATACAAATAAGACACTCTACCTTTCAAATGGATACATCCACCGAAAATGAACGGGTCCTCCAACTTTGGCCTCATATGGCAAGTGAACCAAAAGATGCTCCATGGAGTCAAAAAAAGAGGGTGGAAATATTCTTTCCAAATTGCACAAAATGATTGGAATATCTCTCTCTAACTTCTCCATGTGTGAACGTTTCAAAACTGTTGAGCAAATATCATGTAGGAAAATACTTAACTCCGTAATCGCTCCCCATACAAATTGTGGTAAGAGTTCCTTAAAAGCAATAGGAATCCGTCTTTGCATTATGATATGACAATCATGACTTTTCATACCAATTAACTTCCATTCTTTCATATCAACACATCTTCCAAGATTAGAGACATACCCATCTGGAAATTTCAAAGATTTCAACCATTCACATAGGACACGTCTTTGATCCTTATTTAATGTATAAATTGCCTTTGGCTTTGGTCCTCTACTATTTTCATCGACATCAAGAGTGGGTCTTTTACATATGAGTCGCATATCTTTTCTTGCATTGAGATTGTCTTTTGTTTTTCCGGTGATATCCATCACAGTATTTATCAGATTATCAAAAACATTCTTCTCAATATGCATTACATCGAGATTATGATGTATCAAATGACTAAATCAATACGGTAAATCCCAAAATATACTTCGTTTAGTCCATTTATGTGTACTCCCATATTCATAATTTGTACCATATGGTTGTTCAATAACAGAGGGAAAGTAATGCACTCTGTACCAAATATCTTGACCAGTCAATCTCAATGGCGGAAGTGTTCTTTCGATCCTATTTTTAGTGAATTCATCTTTATTCTTTCTGAACTTATGATATGTTGGTAAGAATTGCCTATGACAATCAAAATAACTTGGTTTCTTTCCGTGTTTCAATCTGAATGACTTTGATCTCTCCATACATATTGGGCATCCTAATATCCCAGCAGTACTCCAACCTGATAGCATACCATAAGCTGGAAAGTCATTTATGGTCCAAAGAAGAGCAGCCTTCAGTATAAACATCTGGTTAGAATGAACATCGTATGTAAGAACACCTTCATCCCATAGTTGTTTAAGTTCTGCTATCAGAGGTTGCATATAAATATCTATTAACTTTTTTAGATTTTGCGGACCTGGTACAACCAATGTTAAAAACATATAAGGTGTTTTCATGCACATCCCAGGCGGAAGATTATACGGCGTTAAAATAACTGGCCAACAAGAATAATTTCTTCCTGATTTACCAAACGGAGCAAATCCATCAGCACAAAGACATAATCTAATATTTCTAGTCTCCTTTGCAAAATCTGGATATGTTCTATCAAAATTTTTCCAAGCATCTGCATCTGATGGATGACACATTAAACCCTCTTCTGTTTGATGAGTTGCATGCCAAGTCATGTGTTCCGCAGTTGCCTTTGATGCATACAATCTTTGTAATCTAGGAGTTAAAGGTAAATAAAACAACTGGTTGTGTGCTTTACGTCGTTGTTGACTCCTGGTTGTCTTATACCTATCTTGATTACAGAATTTACAAACCTCTACTTCTGCATCATCTCCCCAATATAACATACAACCATCTCTGCAAACATCAATTCTTTCAACTGGAAGACCTAAATCTTTCACCAGTTTTTTCATACTGTAAAAATCAAGAGGCAAACTGTGATCACGTGGCAATGTATCGTTAAACGCTTGAACAACATCATTAAAACAATCTTGCGACATATTATGATCTGCATTTATATTTAATAATCTGGATGTGAGAGATAATTTAGTCTGACTGTCACAACCGGAATATAATGGTTCATTTGCAGCACTCAATACTTCTTGAAATTTGTAATATATTTCATCCAGACATGGTACATCAGGCTCCTCCAACGGCAATGTATTAGTGGCAAACATTTGTTCACTTGTTGGAGGAAAACTAGAACTTGCACCAAGCGTATCGGGAATATAATTCTGACAACTTGCATCAATTACCATCCTCTGATATGGATTGAATTGTTCATAATAACTCTGATCCCCACTAGCAGAGGCTTGAAAATTCCGTCTATAATCCTCATCAGATATGAACGGTTCGCCATGACTTGTCCAATTATAATAATTCGGAGTAAAACCAAATCTACAAAGATGTTCTTCAACTATATCGGTGGGTAAAAATTTCCCATTGTGACATTTTCTACACGCGCACCTTATCTTCTTGCCATCCATATACATAACTTGAGTAGATGCAAAATTTAAAAATTGCCTCAGTCCAGTGATAAACTCAGGAGTTAACCCCTGACGATTAGGCAAATTTTTGTTATACATCCAACTTCGCTCATTCTGCATTTTACCTGAATTCAACTGTTTAGTTAAACATTATTAAAAGTTACTATAGATAAATCTTATCATTGAGGACAAAACAAAAAACAACAGCTAATCAAAAAGACGGAACGCAATTAATCAACTATAATAAAATTATTTAAAGCTAACTTTATATATAAAGTAAATGCATAATAAAGAACTTAAGAATACCGAAAAGAAGTCAACAAATATGTCTTCAACTACACTGAGATCACGCCAAAATGAGACCTGCACAAAAGAACATTATCAATTCAGACAGTAATATTTGAATATTAACTTAAACAACTGATAAAATGGTGCACGGCGGCAGCCATAAACAGTCCAGCCAACTGCAAAATGGTGCACGGCGATAGCCATACGCCGTCCAGCCATCGCCTGGCAACGGGCAGCGCCTGGCGGCGGCCAGGCAGCTCCTGGCGGCGGCAGGCAGCGCCTGGCCGCGGCCAGCCCGCGCCTGCCCGCGGCCAGCCTACGCCGGCAGGGAGTCCAGCGACGTCGAGAGAGAGAGATCTGAGAGCGTTTTGCTTACCAAATGAAAACCTTCCACCGCCGATCGTCGTAAATCACGCCGTCGTCGGTCGGAGATGTGGCCGAAACCTGGAAATCGCAGATGCGAAGAAGGGGGAACGGGGGAGAGAGAGGAAAGAAAAGAGAGAAGGGAAAAAGAATCGGGTTGGGAATTAGATCTAGGGTTTTTAGGAACAAATATTTTTTGTTCCCAATTTCGTCCCTAAAATTGGGATGAATTTCTGGATTCGTCCCAAATTTTGGGACGAATCCAAGATTCGTCCCAATACTTAAATTAATTTAAAATAAATTAAATCAAAGACCGAAAGCTTATATCTTGACCTAGAGACATCGAAATTTGATGAAACAAGTTTCTATGCGTTCGTATCATTTCCCTGAACGTAAATATATCACAAAACATATTTTTTAAATAATATTTTAAGTGATTCAAATTTTTAATAACAAATTAGGTCAAATTGGAATTAAAAAATTCCAAAAATAAAAATATTTGGTAAAAAATATTTTTGTGGATATATTTACGATCAAGACAATGATACGAACACATAGAAATTTGTTTCATCAAATTCTGATATCTCTAGGTATATATTTTTTAATACATATATAGGTTGCTATTAACTAAAAAGGTGTTGTATAGTGAACGGTTGTAAATTAGTGTCTGAAAGCTTATATCTTGACCTATAGACATCGGAATTTGATGAAACAAGTTTCTATGCGTTCGTATCATTGCCCTGATCGTAAATATGTCACCAAACATATTTTTTAAATAATATTTTAAGTGATTCAAATTTTTAATACCAAATTAGGTCAAATTGGAATTAAAAAATTCCAAAAATAAAAATATTTGGTAAAAATTATTTTTATGGATATATTTACGATCAGGACAATGATACGAATGCATAGAAATTTATTTCATCAAATTCCAATGTCTCTAGGTCCGTATATAAGGCGTCCCATTTTTTTTTTTAAAGATATTTAAATTTTTGGGACGAATCTCTGGATTCGTCCCAAAACTTAAAATAATTTAAAAAAAATTAAATCAAAGACCGAAAGCTTATATCTTGACCTAGAGACATCGGAATTTGATGAAACAAGTTTTTATGCGTTCGTATCGTTGCCCTGATCGTAAATATGTCACCAAACATATTTTTTAAATAATATTTTAAGTGATTCAAATTTTTAATACCAAATTAGGTCAAATTGGAATTAAAAAATTCCAAAAATAAAAATATTTGGTAAAAATTATTTTTATGGATATATTTACGATCAGGACAATGATACGAATGCATAGAAATTTATTTCATCAAATTCTGATGTCTCTAGGTCCGTATATAAGGCGTCCCATTTTGTTTTTTTTAAAGATATTTAAATTTTTGGGACGAATCTCTGGATTCGTCCCAAATTTTGGGACGAATCCAGGATTCATCCCAAAACTTAAAATAATTTTAAAAAAATTAAATCAAAGACCGAAAGCTTATATCTTGACCTAGAGACATCGGAATTTGATGAAACAAGTTTCTATGCGTTCGTATCGTTGCCCTGATCGTAAATATGTCACAAAACATATTTTTTAAATAATATTTTAAGTGATTCAAATTTTTAATACCAAATTAGGTCAAATTGGAATTAAAAAATTTCAAAAATAAAAATATTTGGTAAAAAATATTTTTATGAATATATTTACGATCAAGACAATGATACGAATGCATAGAAATTTATTTCATCAAATTCTGATGTCTCTAGGTAGATAATTTTTAATACATATATAGGTTGCTATTAGCTAAAAAGGAGTTGTGTAGTGAACGGTTGTAAATTAGTGTCTGAAAGCTTATATCTTGACCTATAGACATCGGAATTTGATGAAACAAGTTTCTATGCATTCGTATCGTTTCCCTGATCGTAAATATATCACCAAACATATTTTTTAAAAAATATTTTAAGTGATTCAAATTTTTAATACCAAATTTGGTCAAATTGGAATTAAAAAATTCCAAAAATAAAAATATTTGGTAAACATTATTTTTATGGATATATTTACGATCAGGACAATGATACGAATGCATAGAAATTTATTTCATCAAATTCCGATGTCTCTAGGTCCGTATATAAGGCGTCCCATTTTGTTTTTTTTTAAAGATATTTAAATTTTTGGGACGAATCTCTGGATTCGTCCCAAAACTTAAAATAATTTTAAAAAAATTAAATCAAAGAGCGAAAGCTTATATCTTGACCTAGAGACATCGGAATTTGATGAAACAAGTTTCTATGCGTTCGTATCGTTGCCCTGATCGTAAATATGTCACAAAACATATTTTTTAAAATATATTTAAGTTTCAAATTTTTAATACCAAATTAGAATTAAAAAATTCCAAAAATAAAAATATTTGGTAAAAAATATTTTTATGGATATATTTACGATCAAGACAATGATACAAACGCATAGAAATTTATTTCATCAAATTCTGATGTCTCTAGGTAGATAGTTTTTAATACATATATAGGTTGCTATTAGCTAAAAAGGTGTTGTGTAGTGAACGGTTGTAAATTAGTGTCCGAAAGCTTATATCTTGACCTATAGACATCGGAATTTGATGAAACAAGTTTCTATGCGTTCGTATCGTTGCCCTGATCGTAAATATGTCACCAAACATATTTTTTAAATAATATTTTAAGTGATTCAAATTTTTAATACCAAATTAGGTCAAATTGGAATTAAAAAATTTCAAAAATAAAAATATTTTGTAAAATTTTTTTTTATGGATATATTTACGATCAGGACAATGATACGAATGCATAGAAATTTATTTTATCAAATTCCGATGTCTCTAGGTCTGTATATAAGGCGCCCCATTTTGTTTTTTTTTTAAAGATATTTAAATTTTTGGGACAAATCTCTGGATTCATCCCAAAACTTAAATTAATTTAAAATAAATTAAATCAAAGACCGAAAGCTTATATCTTGAACTAGAGACATCGGAATTTGATGAAATAAGTTTCTATGCGTTCGTATCGTTTCCCTGAACGTAAATATATCACAAAACATATTTTTTTAAATAATATTTTAAGTGATTCAAATTTTTAATACCAAATTAGGTCAAATTGGAATTAAAAAATTCCAAAAATTAAAATATTTGGTAAAAAATATTTTTATGGACATATTTATGATCAGGACAATGATACGAACGCATAGAAATTTATTTCATCAAATTCCGATGTCTCTAGGTAGATATTTTTTAATACATATATAGGTTGCTATTAACTAAAAAGGTGTTGTGTAGTGAACGGTTATAAATTAGTGTCTGAAAACTTATATCTTGACCTATAGATATCAGAATTTGATGAAACAAGTTTCTTTGCGTTCGTATCGTTGCCCTGATCGTAAATATGCCACCAAACATATTTTTTAAATAATATTTTAAGTGATTCAAATTTTTAATACCAAATTAGGTTAAATTGGAATTAAAAAATTCCAAAAATAAAAATATTTTGTAAAAATTATTTTTATTGATATATTTACGATCAGGACAATGATATGAACACATAGAAATTTATTTCATCAAATTCCGATGTCTCTAGGTCCATATATAAGGCGTCCCATTTTGTTTTTTTTTAAAGATATTTAAATTTTTGGGACGAATCTCTGGATTCGTCCCAAGTTTTGGAACGAATACAGAGATTCGTCCCAAACTTTGGGACGAATTCTTGGATTCGTCCCAAAACTTAAAATAATTTAAAAAAAATTAAATCAAAGACCGAAAGCTTATATCTTGACCTAGAGACATCGGAATTTGATGAAACAAGTTTCTATACGTTCGTATCATTGCCCTGATCGTAAATATGTCACAAAACATATTTTTTAAATAACATTTTAAGTGATTCAAATTTTTAATACCAAATTAGGTCAAATTAGAAATATTTTTATGGTTAAAATAAAAATATTTGGTAAAAAATATTTTTATGGATATATTTACGATCAGGACAATGATACGAACGCATAGAAATTTGTTTCATCAAATTCTGATCTCTCTAGGTATATATTTTTTAATACATATATAAGTTGCTATTAGCTAAAAAGGTGTTGTGCAGTGAACGATTGTAAATTAGTGTCTGAAAGCTTATATCTTGACCTATAGACATCAGAATTTGATGAAATAAGTTTCTATGCGTTCGTATCGTTGCCCTGATCGTAAATATATCACCAAACATATTTTTTAAATAATATTTTAAGTGATTCAAATTTTTAATACCAAATTAGGTCAAATTGGAATTAAAAAATTCCAAAAATAAAAATATTTGGTAAAAATTATTTTTTTGGATATATTTACGATCAGGACAATGATACGAACGCATAGAAATTTATTTCATCAAATTCCGATGTCTCTAGGTCTGTATATAAGGCGTCCCATTTTATTTTTTTTAAAGATATTTAAATTTTTGGGACGAATCCGGGATTCGTTCCAAATTTTGGGACGAATCCAGGATTCGTCCCAAAACTTAAATTAATTTAAAATAAATTAAATCAAAGACCGAAAGCTTATATCTTGACCTAGAGACATCAGAATTTGATGAAATATTTCGTATCGTTGCCCTGAACGTAAATATATCACAAAACATATTTTTTAAATAATATTTTAAGTGATTCAAATTTTTAATACCAAATTAGGTCAAATTGGAATTAAAAAATTATGAAAATAAAAATATTTGGTAAAAATGATTTTTATGGATATATTTACGATCAGGACAATGATACGAACGCATAGAAATTTATTTCATCAAATTCCGAGTCCCTAGGTCCGTATATAAGGCGTCCAATTTTGTTTTTTTTTGTTTTTTTATAATTAAATTGTTGGGACGAATCTCTGGATTCGTCCCAAATTTGGGACGAATTCCTGGATTCATCCCAAATTTTGGGACGAATCCAGTATTCGTCCCAAAACTAAAAATAATTTTAAAAAATAAAATTAAAGACCGAAAGCTTATATCTTGACCTTGAGACATCGGAATTTGATGAAACAAATTTCTATGCATTCGTATCATTGTCCTGATCATAAATATATCCATAAAAATATTTTTTACCAAATATATTTATTTTTGGAATTTTTTAATTCCAATTTGACCTAATTTGGTATTAAAAATTTGAATCACTTAAAATATTATTTAAAAAATATGGATGGTGACATATTTACGATCAAGTTAATGATACGAATGCATAGAAACTTGTTTCATCAAATTTTGATGTCTCTAGGTCAAGATATAAGCCTTCGATATTTGATTGTTTTTTTTTAAAAATAATACCATTTTTGGAACAAATCCTAGATTCGTCCCTGATTTTGGGACGAATTTTGAATTCATCCCAGATTTTGGGACGAATGCAGTATTTGTCCCAAAATCTGGGACGAATTCTGAATTCGTTCCAGATTTGGCGACGAATTTAGCAACGAAATTTTTTCTTGTTGCAAATTTGAAACAAATTTTTTTTGTTGCAATTTTCGTTGGTTATTTGGGTCGAAATTTGTTTTCGACCCTAAATTTGTCGCAATTTTGGGACAAATAATTTTCGTTCCAAATATTTGTCCCCAAATTTATGTTTTTTTGTAGTGGACCGAGCGGCCTGTCCGCTCGGCCCATAAGCTACTTTACCTTGAGCGTCGGAAGCTCGACCTGCGGTCGAACTATACTCCGTTCGGCTTGGGGGATATCCGGCCGGCCGGTCAGAGGTCCTGTCTCGGCAGGATCTCGGAGCCGCTCCTATTGACCTTTGACCTATATGTGTCGTTGACCGTCGTCGACATGGGTACCCCGTCCTTACTATCGGATCAATGGGTAATCATAATAATTAGATAGTAACATGATAAATTTAAAAGTATTATCCTTTACAATTAAAAAAAGAGAATTAGGTATCCATCATTATTATTATTATTATTATTATTATTCTCTTTGTTATTAATTATTACCCTTGACAAATTTAATAGGAGTATCTAGACGATGAGTTTGAATATTAATTTAATAAGTCATTATCAAAATAATGTCTTGACGAATATATTAACAATTTAATTCTTGTTCGAGAGTTGAGACGATGGACGCTGGGGACGTGACACTCACGTTGACTAGATATAGACTTCGAACGACTGGGACCTGCAACCACAAAACGTCAGTGCCGAGTGATGTGCATAAATATTATGATGGTTTACGTATGTTTTTACGCACATTCACTTGCTTTATACGTACGTATTCTTTGTATGATTGCCACTTTTATCATGTATTCATCATATATACTCTTTTGTACGGATATCTGCTCTTTGTTTTGTTTTGTGTTGACAGGGACAACTTTCAGAGCGAAAACAGAGTTTGTCGACGCACTGAAGCGAGTCAGAGAACATGGTCGTACAAACCTTGCACGACCGTGTGGCCAAACAGAAGAGCAGAAGTGCACGACCATGCGACCAAACCAGAGGTGGATCAGAACACGACCGTGCAACCCTGCACGGTCGTGCCCCCATGACCGAGACCAAGCAGCACACGACCGTGCAACCCTGCACGGTCGTGTCCCCAGAAGCCGAGTCCCAGCATCACACGGCCATGCCAATTGGCACAGCCGTGCAGCGCATCCAGAGCCAAGAAAGAGCACGGTCGTGCCATCCTTGCACGGTCGTGCCGTCGCGCCGTGCCCTAGCCTATAAAAAGGGATTTAACCCCTTTTCCGAGAGGGGAGAGCCAGGAGGTGAGCCGTCAAGAGGAGAATCACTCTGGTGTCGTTCCACGCCGTCCAGAACATCGATCCAGCGCCCTTTCATCACCACATCAACTCCAGAAGCAAAGGATTGGATCCGAAGATCACTCATCGTCATTGGATAAGCATACTTCTTCTTTCTCTCTTTACTTTTGAGGATTGTATGTTTAGATTTACTATGTCTTTGGGTTTTTCTCCAGCATCTATGGAGTAGAGTTTTTATTCTAGGATGAGAGAGTAATTGTGGATTGGTTTTAATGTAAGACTCATGTTACACTTATATTCATTGGATGATTTCGCTTGCTTTGTTTCGACTACTCAATCTCTTTGTTGTGTTGATTGATTGTGTAGGAATTGCCAACCTCGTAGAGGGAATACCTTAGATCGTACACCCCAGGGGCCCTAGTGACAGGGGTAACTTGTTCACAGACATCTAGGGTACTTCCTTGAAAGGAGAGGCGACACCTCCATAAGGAAGTAAGAGACCAAACTAAGTTTCTAAATTCTATCTTTGATAACATCAATAAGAGTCGTGTCATTGTAATCTACCGAGGCGCCCTAGTGACAGTGGTTAACCGTAACAAGATTTCATAGGGATCGTCTTTGTTGGTGCTCAAGGATAGTTGCTTTAGCTTCCGGCGAATGCATGCCGATGGACAATGAGTATAGGATAGTATGAGACACATCAATACCACCACAATGAAATCGAACTCCTAGAACTCTTCATTACCCAAGTTAATTTCTTCTCCTTGCTAGTTCTCATCCACCGCTTTCTAATCTCTTTTCTTAGATTACTTACAACCATCGATAGTGTAGCTAATCTTAAGTGTTCCATCACTAGTGCTTATAACCAGTCCCTATGGATTCTACAATCTTTTATATTACTGACGACGAATCCGTGCACTTGCGGAATCGTAACAATGACATCCAAGAGAAGGAGAGGAATACAATAGAAGATTAAGAGGTCTATAGACTACGAAAGGTATAACTAGTTTTTGTTTCCACATAATGACTAGTTCATCTTTTGTATAGATATTGGAAAACCAAACACAAGAGGTTAACGGTTTTTAAGTTATCATTTTTGTTATCGATTTTGTTTTTCGATTTCATATTTCGATAATGTGTTTCTATTGAGGTCTCTATAGTTCTAGTTTACTGTAAAAAGTTAAATATCCGATTTCTTTGTGAGGCTTCGTCTAAGAAGTGGTGGATGATCTCATACCCAAGAAGACCTAGTGCCTCGTCATGTTTAATCTAGAAGTCGATCTTTGAAATAGATATTTGATAACTTCTGTAATATGGTTTAACTTAGGAAGATCACATCGGTTAAACTTGGAGTAAAAATATTAAGTATCATTTCCAATCCAAGTTTAACTTCTGAAGGACAATTTGGATTAATAATGTTAACCATCGTTTGCAATCCAAATTTAAATTCAGTAGAGCACAAGGGTAGCTAGGATAGTTCTATGCTTGTATAAATTTTTGTATAAGGGAAATAGGGCGGTATTCCGAGTAGCAACCAACTACTTTCTTCCAGACGAGATTGCTGACCTGGAAGGACCTCAGGATCACCCTCTGGTTGTAGTTTTGCTTCATTCGTTGTCAGTACGCTATTAGCCGAACAACTGCCTTCTCTAGCGTTTCGTCCACTAAGTTGGGCTCCATGAGCCTCCCTTCGGCGTTTCCTTCATTGTAGTACAGCACCCGATTGGATTCTACCTCAACCTCCACGGGGGCGACTGCTTCACCACCGTATACCAAGTGAAAGGGGGTTATGCCGGTCACCTCCTTCGGGATCGTGCGAAGGGCCTACAACACACTGGGGAGCTCGTCGACCCAGCTGCCCCCGACGTGGTCAAGCCGAGCGCATAGAACTTTGAGGATCTCCTAATTGGTGACTTCGGCTTGTCCGTTGCCCTGGTGTAGGCCACAGAGGTGAAGACATGTTGGATGTCATAGCCCTCGCATCACTCTCTGAGCCTCTAACCGGCTAACTGTCTCCCATTATCAGATATAAGCTGGCATGGGATGCCAAACCGACATATGATTTTCTGCCAAACAAACTTAATGACCATATGCTCAGTTGTTCTTACAAGCGGCTTGGCTTCCAACCACTTCGAGAAGTAGTCCATAGTGACGAGCAAAAATTTTCGCTGACCGATCATCATGGAGAATGACCCAACAATATCCATGCCCTATTAGTTGAATGGGCAAGATATTATGGATGTCTTCATTTCCTTGGTCTGTCGGTGCAGAAGATTGTGATACTTTTGGCAGGACAAAAAGGTGGCCACCGTCCGAGCGGCATCTTCTTAGAGGGTCGGCCAAAAATATCCGGCCAGGAGTATTTTATGAGTTAACGCACAGCCACCCGGATGGCCTCCATAAGAACCTTGGTGCAACTCCCGCAAAATGTATTTGACATCTTCCGATCTGACACATTTGAGTAGGGGCCTGGAGAAGACTCTCTTATAAAGCTGGTCCCCGACCAAAGTGAATTGTCTAACCCTCTTCTTCAGTAAGCGAGCTTCTTCTTGATCGGCAGGTGTAACTCCTAACCGTAGAAATGCTATCAAAGCCATCCTCTAGTCGTTCAGGAAGGTCATTCCTTCCATTCTGTCAATGTATGCCACGAGCGAGACCTGTTCGATCGGCTGCCCTATGACGATTGGTGATAACGAACTGACTAATTTTGCCAACTCATCTGATGCCTAGTTCTCCGATCGGGGGATCTTTTATATAATGACCTCCTAAAAGTTGGTCTTCAGCTTCTCGAAGGCCTCCGCATAAAGTCTGAGTCGGGCATTGCTTATTTTGAAAGCCCCGAATAGATGCTGAGCGGCCAACTGAGAGTCCGAGTGGATGAGGACTTTAACGGCTCCCACATGTCAGGCTACTTGTAGGCCGACTATCAATGCCTTATACTCTACTTCATTATTGGTAGCGCGGTAGTCAAACCGAACGGAAAGCTGCATTCAGTCATCTCATTGTGAGATGAACAATATGCTGATTCCACTACCTTGCCGAGTTGATGAGCCATCAAATATATCTTTCATGTTGCCTTCAGTTCATCACTCTGAACCTCTATGACTAAATCCGCCAAGGCTTGAGTCTTGATTGTCGCTCGGAGTTGATATTGTATGTCAAATTCGCTCAGTTTGGTCGTCCATTTGATTAGTCTTCTGATGCCTCAGGATTAAGAAGAACCCGTCCCAAGGAGCTGCTAGTCAGCATGATGATTGAGTGTACGAGGAAATATGGACGAAGCCTCGGAGTGACGAGAATTAAAGCATAAGCTAATTTTTTCAGACTGGTATAGCGAGACTCTGCATCCTTCAATATATGGCTTAAAAAGTATACAGACTATTGTTCATGGTCGTTCTGCCTAACTAGAGCGGACCCAACCGCATACTCATTGGATGATAAATAAATCCAGAGCAGCTCACCAATAATTGGCTTGGCTGATACAGGCAAGGAGTTAAGATATTCCTTAAGCTCTTCCAATGCTTGATCACACTCGGCGTCTCACTGGAATTTTATAGCAAGGCAAAGCACTTTGAAGAATGGCAGGCTTCGGTTGAACAACTTGGATATGAAACTGGACAGTGCCGTGATCCGACCGGTCAGCCGTTGAGCTTCCTTCAAGTTCCAAGGCGGTGGCATGTCTTGCAACGCTTTGACTTTGCTTGGATTGGCTTCAATACCCTACTTGGTGACAATATAACCCAAGAAGTGGCCACTCTTCGTGTCGAGCAAACACTTGCCTGGGTTCAGCTTCATTTCATAAGCTCTCGGCGTTCGGCAGGTCTCCTCGATATCTATGTATAGGTCAACAGCTCAGAGGGATTTTATTAATATATCATCGACGTATACCTCTATATTACGACCGATCTGCCGTTGGAACACCTTGTTCATCAGCCTCTAGTAAGTGGCTTCGGCATTCTTGAGTCCGAGCAGCATGACGTTGTAACAGTACGTTCCATCGGCCGTAATGAAGCTAACCTTCTCCTGGTCTTCTTGGGCAAGCGACACTTGATGATACCCTTGGTATGCGTCAAGCATGCAGATCAGCTCGTAACCCGCCATTGAGTCCACCATATGGTCTATTCTGGGTAACGAATAGAAGTCTTTTGGGCATGCCTTATTCAAATCACGGAAGTAGATGCAAACCCGCCATTTATTGCCCGACTTGGAGACCAACACGACATTGCCTAGCCAGCTCGGGAATTGAACTTCCCTAATATGGCCGACCTCCAGCAACTTCTCTATCTCCACCCGATGATCAAATTTTTCTCCGAGTTGAAGTATCTCTTTCTTTGCTTCACTGGTCGAGCGTCCGTTCAAACATGAAGCTCATGCTGAACCACATTTGGGGAGATACCGGGAAGCTCGTGTGTCGACCAGGTGAACACATCATGATTTTGTATAAGGCTAGCGACCAACTCTGCCTTCTTCTCCCTCCCAAGTCGGCAGCTATAAAGGTAGTTGCTTCCTTTCAGTCGGGGTGGATCTGAACCTCCTCCTTTTCTTTGTATACCAATACAGGAGGCTTTTTAGTTATTGCATTCACCTCCAAGCGTGGATTCTTCCGAGCGCTTCTTGCTTCAAACTTGACCATCTCGGCGTAGCATCGCCGAGCGACCAACTGGTTGCCTTTGACTTCGACCACCTAGTTATCCATCGGGAACTTGATCTTTTGCCAGTAGGTAGACACCACCGTCCAAAATTTATTGAGGGTCGATCAGCCCAAGATAACATTGTAGGCCGATGGTGCGTCCACCACGATGAAGTTGGTGATCCTGGTTTTCCTCAGTGGCTCTTCCCCGAGCGAGATGGCCAATCGAGCCTGCCCGAGCGACAGTACCTCATTGCCCGTGAAGTCGTAGAGTGGGGTCGTCATGGGCAGCAACTCATTTCGATCGATTTTTAACTGATCGAATGCCTTCTTGAAGATGATGTACATCGAACTCCTTGTATCAACGAAAGTTTGGTGAATAGTGTAATTAGCAATTGTCGCCCGAATGATCAGCGCGTCGTCGTGAGAAATCTCCATTCCCTCCAAATCGTTGGGGCTAAAGCTGATCTCGGGTCCTCTGCCTGCTCCCTGCTGCATCCTACGGCGTGGATCTCTAGTTGCCGAGCGTATGACTTCTTAGCTCTGTTAGAGTCACCACTGGTTGGCCCACCGATGATCATGCTTATTTCTTCTCGGGCGGCGCTGCTTCTATTTTCTTCTTCCCGTGTGGAAGGTCTATTTCGCTCGGTCAGGACTCGGGAGGGATCAGTGCTATTCCTCCGCTGATGTTGATGGTGTCGCTCGAGTGCCCTTCTTTCATCCTCTCGTCACCCGATAGATCTTTGTCTATGTCACCGATCGGGTGTTGGAGATCAGCGACAGTATCCTCTTGGCGTCAGTCAGTTGTCGATCGATGTCCTATCATAGCAATCATGCGTGTTGTGCGTCGCTGACTGGTGGAACGAACAAAACATTAGCGTCCATACCTTGCCTCTCGTCGTCTTTTACAGACCGACAACTACATGCTACACGACATGTGTCCTGGCCTCTTGGTGTGGCCGCGCTCCCTCCGCTCTTGGCCCTTTGGGCGGTTGGTGGTTGGTCTACGATAGTTGTGTTGGTGCAGTTAGCACTAACGGTCTAACTCAGGTTTTGATGAATGAAAAATCAGGTTAAGTTACGTTCGTTGTTATCTAACACTATGATCGAGTGTGCAGGATAAGTCCAGCTAGGTCGACGGGCTGACCGGATAGCTGGCGAGAAGTCCAAGCGGGTCGACGGGCTGACCGGATAGCTGGCGAGAAGTCCAAGCGGGTCGACGGGCTGACCGGACGCTTGGCGACAAGTCCAACTAGGTCGACGGGCTGACCGGATAGCTGGCGAGAAGTCCAGACGGGTAGACGGGCTGACCGGACGTCTGGCAGGTAAGTAAGGTAAGTCACTGGAGGGGAGTGACTGTGAGGACGCGTTTCCGGGAAGGGGACATTAGGCGTCGATCAGGCTTAGATCCATTTCGGATGTCTAAGTCGAGATCGTGACTAGATTCCGGTCTCGGAAAGACGGAATCTAAGTCATACTCTGTTTATCCATCTGTTGAACTGTAACGACCCGCCTTCTAACTACTAGGCTGTAAGGCGAATCGCTACAGTTGTACTGTACTGACTGTGCGGAAAACTGATCTAATTTAAACTTTTCTACTAATTGATGACTGTTCTTGGTTCTACATGTGCTAAAGGATGTAATCTGAGGAACACGAAGCGTATCCTACATCCCCCATGGACTAGAAGTTGATCTACTGAGTTTCTTGGTCGAAACTGAGCTTCCCAATCGATCCAAACTGAACTAGATCGATTGCTTTCCGTTGGATCGATCCACGGATCGATCCCGGCTGCTACTGGCACGGATGAACACCCTGGAGTCACTGATCGGTCTGTAGACCGATCCAGTGGCTCACTGATCGGTCGGCAGACCGATCAGTGAGTTTCTGAACCCACTGTTCGTTTATGGATCGGTCGGCCGACCGATCCATAAACGACGCCAACTTTCTGTTCGCGCCTGGATCGGTCAGCTGACCGATCAGTGACACGAACCAGCTCTGATCGGTCTGCGGACCGATCAGGAGTTTCTGATTTCGAATCAGAAACTCTGATTTCAGCAATGCTTCGTGCCAAAACCTCATACAACAACTACCTAATGCATAATAAACTATTCTAATAACATGTAGTAACAATTCTAAACTGGTTCATGGCATTTTACTCACTAAAACACATTTTAACAACTTAAAGTGCATGGAAGTATAAATTTCTAAAAGTTCTAATTGTTTAAACTTGCTAAGGTTCAAGAGTGCATAAAACATGAAAACTAGAACTAATAAATTGCAACGTGCTAAAGTAAATGCTAGATCCCCAGAGGGTCTTTTATTCCAGTTCCTGCCACACACACCATCTTTGCATTGTCCTCCAGCTCCCTCTGCTAATCCATCTTTCCTTTACCTTTATCTGCAGTATAAGGAAAAATAGTATCTATAAGCTAAAAAGCTTAGTAAGAAACCATCTACCTCACTAAATCATGCACACGATGCAAATATGCTTTTAAATCATGCTGTTTGAAAAACATACTGAATATGCAAGCATGGCATGGCATGGTATCATACAAAGCATGGCATAACATAAGCTGAACATAAAATAAAACTGATCATAACATGTCTAGAACTGTATATGAAGCTATCATATTTAACAACTGAAATAAGCTGAGCTGATACAAAAGTGAGCTAAGCTGAAGCTGAGCTAATACTGAATTCCATTATGTTTTAAAACTGATTTGGAAAAACTATTATATTTAATAGATAAAAATACTAAACATGTTGCTGTTGGGCCCTGACAACTGTACTTACTATGCGCGCATCCCTAACTAGACCCGGGATTGCAAGTTAAACCTAGGGACCACTATGGGAGTCCAACCCAGTGGATATCTAATCCAGTACAGTGCCGCTGCTGAAAGTAAAATACTGAAATGCTAATTAGCTGAATCTAGGTTATCTGAACCTAGAATTAGGTTGTCTAAACCTAGAGGCGACTATGAGAGCCTACCCATTGGACCGTAGTCCCATATAAGCTAGAATAAACGATATGCTGGTTTAAATGCTTCTATGCATTTAACTATATTGTTAAAACTGTCTAATGTTGCGCTAACCATTTTATCGAACACCTAGTGTGCTCCAACTCTCCTCTCTAATAGGGGGAACACCTCTAGGCACCCGACGACGTCTAGAACCTCTATCTGAAGAGGAAAAACGCGTCCGGCCCATCCAGAGATACTCAACTAACCCCTAAGCCTGCGAAGAGAATTAAATACACTCTAGATATAGACAAAAACTACATAACACTAAATTATAAGCATGCAATCAAACGAGAGCTACTTATACTGCAGGTGAGGGGTTTCTTACCTCGTGTGCTAGATTTCTTACAAATCTAATCGCTAGAAATTCCGGTGGAGACGACTTCTCGACGATCCGCTCACGTCTTCGCGTTCCTCTCGCAGAGAAGAACCTCTTTCGTGTTGGAGTCGTCACCGGAAGATGATCCGATGGACCTTGGCTTGGTGCGCCGTGCGTGAGGAAGAGGAGGAGAAGAGGCGGCGTGAGAGCTAGGGTGAGGAGAAGTCACGGTGGAAAATAAAACCAAAATAACTCTTCACCCTATTAATCTTCCTATTTATATTAAGTGATTAATTCGGCCAACCCAATTATAAATATACTTGATTCCCTTTCCTTTCAGCACGGCCCTGCTGGGTTCAACCGGTTACTAACATTATCCCTAAGCCATAGGTCTCGAGTTCGATTCCCACCTAAGCTATTTTGCGGTTCTAATTATTTTTGTTGCTTCCGCTACTCGAAAAATTCCGAAAAAATATCTAAAAATTCTAGAAAAATCATAGAATATTTCTAAAAATAATTTGAGAATTTTCGGGCGTTACAACTCCCCATACCTTATAAAAAGTTCATCCTCGAACTTAGAATAATTCTGGGTACTTCTGTCTCATGCTGGCTTCTGTCTCCCAAGTTGCCTCTTCTGCTGTGTGATTGTGTCAAATGACTTTGACTAATGGTACTTCCTTGTTCCGCAACTTCTTAACTGCTCGGTCTATTATCTGAATAGGCCGACTATCATAGCTGAGGTCTTCACGGATCTGTACCGACTGGGGCTCAATCACCTGGGTGGCATCTGGAGTATGCTTCTTCAGCATGGAGACATGAAATACGTTGTGGACAGCTGACATTTCCTGGGGTAGCTCTAGCTCATATGCCACCTTGCCCACTCTTCTGCTGATAAGGTATGGTCCCACATATCTGGGACTTAGCTTGCCCTTCTTCCCAAAACGCATTACTCCCTTCATGGGAGCTACTCTGAGGAACACTGAATCCCCAACTGAAAACTCTAAGGGTCTGCGCCGCGTATCAGCATAGCTCTTCTAGCGGCTCTGAGCTGTCTCTATCCTCTGGCGGATCTGCTGTGGTATCTGCTACTAGATCTGTCTGAAGCTCTAGTTCTTTCTGCTCACCACTCTCATACCAGCAGATTGGAGATCTACACCTCCGCCCATAGAGAGCCTCGTAAGGTGACATGCCGATAGTGGCCTGATAGCTGTTGTTGTATGCAAATTCTGCTAAGCTCAGATATTTGCACCAACTTCCCTTGAAGTCTAGGGCACACGGAGCATATCTTCGAGTACCGTTTACTCGCCCATCCGTCTGCATGGATGGAATCTTCAGGTCAACTTTAACTTCATGCCCAATGTTGACTGTACACACTCCGTATGATGTAAATTTCTGTCTCTGTCTGAAATAATGGTACATGGGACTCCATGAAGTCCGACGATCTCACGGAGATACAACCGAGCTAGCTTCTCCATGGAGTAGGATATCTTGATAGCTAAAAAGTGGGCTGATTTAGTCAACTCGACTATTACCCGATGGCATCAAAACCATTCGTGGTTCGGTAGTCCCACTATGAAGTCCATAGAGATATCCTCCCACTTCCATTCTGAATCAGATAGGCTGCAGAACTCCTTCTGCCTTGACCCTCTGACCGGTGAGGCAGATGCTAACATATCTGGCGATGTCTCGCTTCATCCCGGCCCAAAAGCGTTTCTTCGTGTCTTGATACATTTTGGTGGAACCTGGATGCATAGGGAGTCCTGTGAGCCTCATCTAAAATCTATCTCCGTAGCTCCTCCCGATCCGGAACACAAGTCTGTCACCAAAATACAACACCCCGCTATCGGACACTTCTCTACTTTCTGATTCCGCTAGCCCTTGCTTGATTTTCTCAATTTCAGGGTCCTGCTCTGAGCGGACTGAATATCACCAAGCAAGGTAGACTCTAAGGTCATAGTAGAGAGCTGTCCAACGATGAGTTCGAGACCAAATCTACGATCTCCTTCGTAGGGGCGGTGACATGGCTGAAGAGATAATAAGGTAGCACCGGATTTCCGCTGAGTGCGTCGCTACCTTATTGGCTTTTCCGGATGGTAGAGGATGTCTATATCGTAGTCTTTGACCACCTCAAGACATCTGCTATCGCATATTCAGATCCTTCGAGTGAAGAAGTACTTCCACTGATGATCCGTATACACTCTGCACCGAGCTCCATATAAGTAATGTCTCCAAATTTTGAGGGCGAACACTCTGCCGCAAGCTCAAGGTCATGAGTAGGATAATTCTTCTTATAATCCTTGAGTTGTCGAGGCATAGGCGATCACCTTGCTGTTTTGCATCGATCGCTCCTAGTCCCAACTTAGAAGCATCACTATAGATGTCAAAGCTGGTGTTGTCCGGTAGAGCCAAAATGGGAGCACCGTCAATCTCCTTTAGCTCAAGTCGTTCTCACCCCTCCCCCCAAGTTTCTGTTCTTTCCGTAAGAGTCTGGGGAGGCTATCTGGAGAAGTCCTTTACAAACTTTCTGCTAATCCCAGAAAGCTCCTGATTTCGCTGGCGTTCTTAGGTCTCTTCCAGTTACTTACTGCTTCTATCTTGCTGGGATCTACCATAATACCATCCTTTGAGATGATGTGACCCAGGAAGGGCACCTGATCTAGCCAAAATTCACATTTCGTGAACTTGGCGTATAGCTGGTTCTGCTGAAGGGTCTGCAATACTAGTTTCAGGTGTTTTGAATGTTCTTCCTGAGTTCCTGAGTAGATAAGGATGTCATCGATGAACACGATAACAAAATTATCTAAGTACTCTCTGAATACTCTGTTCATGAGGTCCATGAATGTAGCTGGAGCATTTGTCACACCAAAAGGCATGACTACAAACTCGTAATGCCCGTATCTGGTCCTGAATGCTGTCTTCGGTATATCACCCTCCTTGACTCTGACTTGGTGATATCCTGATCTGAGGTCAATCTTAGAGAACACTGCTACTCCCTTCAGCTGGTCGAATAGGTCATCGATTCGGGGAAGGGGATACCTGTTCTTGATTGTGACCTGGTTCAATGATCTGTAGTCTATACACAGTCGCATGCTTCCATCCTTCTTCTTCACGAACAATACAGGCGCTCCCCATGGTGAGTGACTCGGGCGTATGAAACCCTTGTCAAGCAGCTCCTGTAATTGCTCCTGAAGTTCCTTCAGTTCTGCTGGAGCCATGCGATAAGGCGCTTTGGAGATAGGATTTGTACCGGGAATGAGCTCTATCTCAATGTCTGGTGCTAAGCCTGGTAACTCTTCAGGGAAGACTGCTGGGTAGTCACATACGACTCGAACCTCTGCTAGCTGTTGGTTCTTGTCCTGGCTGGCGTTGACTACATGTGCTAGGAATCCTGTACACCCTGAATCCAGTAGCTTCTGTGCTTTCATAGCTGAGAGAAACTTCTTGGCCTTTCTCTTTGGTTCTCCGATGTACTAGAATTGTGCTTCTGCTTCGGGTTGGAACACGACTTTCTGTTTACGGCACTCTATAGAAGCACCGTATCTGATCAGGAAATCCATTCCAAGGATGACGTCGTAGTCAGTCATTTCTAGCAGGATCAGATCACAAAAGAGCTCACTGTCTGCTATAATGACTGGCACTGCCCTGAGCCAGTGCGTGGACGCCATAACTTCTCCCGAAGGTAGTGTCGTCAGAAACTGACCACTGAGTACCTCTGGAGCTATTGCTGACTTTACGGCGAACGCCCTAGCTATATAGGAATGGGTTGCCCCAGTATCAAATAATACAGTTGCTACTTGTTGAAAAATGCTAAGCTGACCTGTAACAACTGTCGAGGCATTGGCTACGTCCTCTCTGGTGAGTGAGTAGATTCTCGCATTCGCCATAGCTGGAGGGGCTTCTAATCTGCCCTGGCTGATAAGTGGACCTTCTAGAGCGGCCTGCATCTGATATAACTGAGTTGGCTGGCCTGCATACTGAATCTGCTGTGGCTGAGGAAAATCGGTCTTGTTCGGGCACTGCTTGGCCATGTGCCCTTCTTGTCCACATTCGAAGCATCCTCGTGTGCCCTTGCGACAAACCCCTGGGTGGAATTTCCCACAAGTAGCACACTTTGGATAGCTAGGTCGCTTGCTAGATGGTCCTCCTTTTGGGTCACTCCCACGATTTGCGCTTCTGTGGGAGTTCCCTTTCCGCTAGAGTGGCCTTGCTTTTTGAGTGTGAGGTTTCTTGGCCTTGACTCGAGGAGACTTGCTTTGCCGCTTTATGCCGCTCGTAATGCCCGTGGTCAAGGCACCGCTCACTAGCTCCTCCGTGGTTCAGGCCTATGTATGCCACCAACCACGTTCACTGCTATCTCTGGCCTCAGCATCTTGAGCATCAACCGGATTCGTTCCTTCTCTGTGCTGACTAGCTCTGGGCACAGACGAGCCAACCTGTTGAACTTCTTCATGGCTTCCTCAACTGAAAGGTTGCCCTGACGAAACTCAGTGAACTCGTCGTAGTGGCGGTTCGTAACCCGTATGTGGAAGAACTCCTCGAAGAACTCCTTCTCGAAGTCAGCCCATGACATCTGGTTCACTGGGCGCTTCGTTCTGATTCTCTCCCACCACATGCGTGTGTCTCCTGTCAGGCAGAAGGAGGCACACTTCACCTTCTCGTATTCTGGCCAGTCCAGAAGCTCCATCATGCTCTCCAGTGTTTTGAACCAGGCTTGTGCATCCCATGGTTCACTAGTGCCTGCGAAGTTCTCTCTGCCACTGGATCGATAGGCTTCCTTTCTTGGCTCAACTGCTGGGTCTTAGGCTGGAGTGGTGGAACCTCTAAGACTACCGAGTCGTCAAATTCGGTTCCGGGGTGACGGTTCTGCCGATTAGCCTTTAAGGTGGCTATTTCAGCTAGCTGCTGCTGTAACTGAGCCACTAAGGCTGTAAGATCTGGAGGAGGCACTGAACTACCTGCCTCTTGCTGGGGCTCAGTAGCTAATGCCCTTCTAGCTGGGCGTCCTCGTGCCATTTCTAAAGACATAGAGAACATAACATAACTAAAGTAATTACAGTTATATAACTACTGATATCATGTTTAAAAACTATCACACGCTAACAAGCAGTAGGCATATAAACATGAACTGTAATAACAAGACAAGGAGCATAAATAAAGTAGAGGTATTCTTACTTGGAAGCTACAGGTACAATGCTGATGTGTGTGTAGGAAGTATGGAACACTGCTCTGATACCACTCTGTAACGACCCGCCTTCTAACTACTAGGCTGTAAGGCGAATCGCTACAGTTGTACTGTACTGACTGTGCGGAAAACTGATCTAATTTAAACTTTTCTACTAATTGATGACTGTTCTTGGTTCTACATGTGCTAAAGGATGTAATCGAGGAACACGGAGCATCCCATCCACTGATCGATCCACCAAGTTACTGTGCTTGGGGCAATATTCTCAATCGATCGGCTGACAGATCCAGGCTGTTCGATCGATCCACGGATCGATCCCTAACCCTTCTGTTCGCGACCGATGACACCCGGATCGATCTAGTGACCGATCCAGACTTCTCTGTTCACGACAGAATGCATCTGGATCGATCGGCTGATCGATCCAGAAGCATACTGTTCACGTACGAACCTCTCAATCGATCGATTCATAAACGACGCCAACTTTCTGTTCGTGCCTGGATCGGTCATCTGACCGATCAGTGACACGAACCAGCTCTGATCGGTCTGCGGACCGATCAGGAGTTTCTGATTTCGAATCAGAAACGCTGATTTCAGCACTGCTTCGTGCCAAAACCTCATACAACAACTACCTAATGCATAATAAACTATTCTAATAACATGTAGTAACAATTCTAAACTGGTTCATGGCATTTTACTCACTAAAATACATTTTAACAACTTAAAGTGCATGGAAGTATAAATTTCTAAAAGTTCTAATTGTTTAAACTTGCTAAGGTTCAAGAGTGCATAAAACATGAAAACTAGAACTAATAAATTGCAACGTGCTAAAGTAAATGCTAGATCCCCAGAGGGTCTTTTATTCCAGTTCCTGCCACACACACCATCTTTGCATTGTCCTCCAGCTCCCTCTGCTAATCCATCTTTCCTTTACCTTTATCTGCAGTATAAGGAAAAATAGTATCTATAAGCTAAAAAGCTTAGTAAGAAACCATCTACCTCACTAAATCATGCACACGATGCAAATATGCTTTTAAATCATGCTGTTTGAAAAACATACTGAATATGCAAGCATGGCATGGCATGGTATCATACAAAGCATGGCATAACATAAGCTGAACATAAAATAAAACTGATCATAACATGTCTAGAACTGTATATGAAACTATCATATTTAACAACTGAAATAAGCTGAGCTGATACAAAAGTGAGCTAAGCTGAAGTTGAGCTAATACTGAATTCCATTATGTTTTAAAACTGATTTGGAAAAACTATTATATTTAATAGATAAAAATACTAAACATGCTGCTGTAGGGCCCTGGCAACTGTACTTGCTGTGCGCGCATCTCTAACTAGACCCGGGATTGCAAGTTCCGAATCTAGTAGGGTTTACTAGGTTAGCTGAACCTAGGGACGACTATGGGAGTCCAACCCAGTGGATATCTAATCCTGTACAGTGCCGCTGTTGAAAGTAAAATATTGAAATGCTAATTAGCTGAATATAGGTTATCTGAACCTAGAACTAGGTTGTCTGAACCTAGAGGCGACTGTGGGAGCCCACCCATTGGACATCTAGTCCCATAAAGCTGAAATAAAACTGATATGCTGGTTTAAATGCTTCTATGCATTTAACTATATTGTTAAAACTGTCTAATGTTGCGCTAACCATTTTATCGAACACCTAGTGTGCTCCAACTCTCCTCTCTAATAGGGGGAACACCTCTAGGCACCCGACGACGTCTAGAACCTCTATCTGAAGAGGAAAAACGCGTCCGGCCCATCCAGAGATACTCAACTAACCCCTAAGTCTGCGAAGAGAATTAAATACACTCTAGATATCGACAAAAACTACATAACACTAAATTATAAGCATGCAATCAAACGAGAGCTACTTATACTGCAGGTGAGGGGTTTCTTACCTCGTGTGCTAGATTTCTTACAAATCTAATCGCTAGAAATTCCGGTGGAGACGACTTCTCGACGATCCGCTCACGTCTTCGCGTTCCTCTCGCAGAGAAGAACCTCTTTCGTGTTGGAGTCGTCACCGGAAGATGATCCGATGGACCTTGGCTTGGTGCGCCGTGCGTGAGGAAGAGGAGGAGAAGAGGCGGCGTGAGAGCTAGGGTGAGGAGAAGTCACGGTGGAAAATAAAACCAAAATAACTCTTCACCCTATTAATCTTCCTATTTATATTAAGTGATTAATTCGGCCAACCCAATTATAAATATACTTGATTCCCTTTCCTTTCAGCACGGCCCTGCTAGGTTCAACCGGTTACTAACATTATCCTTAAGCCATAGGTCTCGGGTTCGATTCCCGCCTAAGCTATTTTGCGGTTCTAATTATTTTTGCTGCTTCCGCTACTCGGAAAATTTCGGAAAAATATCTAAAAATTCCAGAAAAATCATAGAATATTTCTAAAAATAATTTGAGAATTTTCGGGCGTTACATGAACTTTAACTATGCTAACAATCTGTTTTACAGGATGCATATTTGCCTCGGACTAACTTTGTTTTGCAGGAAAAGGGAGTTTTCTGGAACAAGGTGGTCCGGGCGCCCGGAAGGGATCAGGGCGCCCGGAAGGCGAATTCTATCCAGCCAAGTCGTCGCCACGTGGAGCATCTCGGTTTGAGCAGCTACGTCACATTCCAGGCGCTCGGAAGGAATCCAGGCGCTCGGAACAGCATATAAAAGAAGCCCCAGGCAGGAGCTTCAGAATCAATCAATCAAGCTGAGAACTCTTCTACTGCTGGTCTTGCTGCTCGACGTTCAGTGCGACGCCAACAAAGCTCCGACACTACGCTTCGTTCTTTTTCCCTTTTTGTCGGTATTTGTTTTTAGTTTTCATTAGCATTCCCTGTACGGTTCTTTTGTAATCATCATTTCGAATTGCTAGTGATTGCCCAACGAAAGTGGTCAAGGACCACGGGCCTTCGAGTAGGAGTCGTCACAGGCTCCGAACGAAGTAAAACCATTGTGTCTATTTTACTTTTCCGCTGCATTTATACTCGATATTTTCGAATCGATATTCACCCTCCCTCTATCGAATCTAACGGTCTTACAAGTGGTATCAGAGCAGGTACCAATCAGACAGGGGGTGAATTTTTTCTTTCAATTAATTCTAAAACTGGTGTATGTTTAACTTAAATTAGTGCAACACGAATCTAGATTTTTTTTCTATTTTTCTCTTCCCGCACTACTAATCCAAGACCAAGTCTTGGGATATTTTTTTTGGTTATTTACCTGTGCACAGAATGTCCCAACAAGAAGGATTCAGCACAGTACGACCTCCACTCTTCAACGGGGACGACTTTCCATACTGAAAGAAGCGCATGGAGGTTTACCTCAAAACAGACTTCGACCAATGGATGAGCGTTACGAGACCCTACAAGATTCCGGCAGACACCTCCGGGAATATACTCGATCCTGAAGACTGGACAGCTGACTTGAAGAAGAAGGCGTCAACCGAAAATAAAGCAATCAACACTCTACAGTGCGGATTGACAAGAGAAGAACTAAATAGAGTCGGTCCACACAAGAACGCTAAAGAGCTGTGGGACAAGTTGATCGAGCTGCACGAGGGAACGAGCGACGCCAAGGTAACCAAACGAGACTTGCTCTTAAATAAAATTTTTAATATAAAAATGCAGGAAGGTGAAACGGCGAATCAGCTTCACGCGAGGATCAAGGACATCCTCAACGGGCTTCATGCGATAGGCCATCAGATGGAAAACAGAGACTTAATAAGGTACGCATTAAACGCTTTTCCACGTAATAGTTTGTGGGCATCAATAGTGGATGCCTACAAAATTTCTAAAAATCTCTCTAAGTTAAAGTTAGATGAACTTTTCTATGAATTGGAATTACACGAACAAACTAATGCTGGAGCCGAGAAAGGTATAGCCTTATTTGCAGGTTCCTCCAAAGAAAAGAAAAGCAAGCCTGAACTTGAAGAAGACTCCGATCAAGATTCTGAAGACGAAGAACACCTGGTGAACTTGGTAAGAAAAATGTTCACCAGGAGAAAAAGGAGCTTCAGCAAAAAGGACCTTCAAAAGATCAGTTCTCCCTCAGAACAAAAGAACGTGACTTGCTACGGATGCAATAAAAAGGGACACTACAAGAACGAATGCCCAAAACTGAAGTTCGACAAACCGAAGCCAACCAAAAAGAAGGCACTCAAAGCAACGTGGGACGACTCCTCGGACGAATTGGAAGAAGAAGAGCAGAAACATCAAAGCCACCTCGCACTGATGGCCCATGCACGAAGCTGAAACAGAAGACGAGTCAGAAGATGAAGACGGGTCTGAACCCGAAACAAGCCACGAGTCCGTACTCGTTTCCGAAGACTCGAATGAGGTATATTTTAATTTAAACAAATTTTTTTTTAGAATTATCTCCTGTTTAAATAGTAAATTAACTAAAGTAGAAAATGAAAACAAATCACTTCTTGAGGAAAATCAAAACCTCAAGGAACAAATAAAAAATTCAAATCCAACTCAAGATCTAACACTTGAGGAGGAGAATTTATCATTAAAAAATGAGATTAACAATTTAAAAGAAATGTTAGAAAAATTCACAACAAGATCAAAAAATCTAGACTTAATCCTAAATAATCAAAAAGCATGTTATAATAAAACCGGACTAGGATATAAGTCGAATTCAAATAAAACCTTCAAATCATTAATAACCCAATATAAATCAACCAATCTAGCTTGGGTTTCGAAAGCGTGTCTGACCACGCGAGTAGGACTTAATCAATATTATATACCTAAAGAAAAAATATATTATATAAAATCGAATAAACCAAACCAAAATCCAAAATACAAACATAAATCAAATTCAAAATCTAAACATTTTAAAAATCAACAAAATTATCACCAAGTTAACCATAACTATAAAAAGAATCGACACAAACCTAAAACCAAAATCTAAATTAATGACCAATAATTCAGGGGGAGGCTCCAGAATAGCTGGCACCTCCAAAACTAACCTACTCGACAGGGTAACCCAAAACAAACTAACCCGGCAGGGTAATTAGGATTAGTTAAAAAGAGACCAAGTTTAACTTGACTCATGGTACTGGTGAAGTTTTTGGATGATAGTACGTTAGGGAAGCTTGGGCATCGCATGTCTAGAAAGATATGGCTTCGATCTAGTGCATTTGGCCGAGTGGAACTGACCGAAGCTACCCTTAAACGAATCCTAACCAGTTAGATCAAGATTTAGTACTAAGTTCCGTGGATAGGACTATTCGGAAAACCTCGAAAGGTTGGTTACTTCTAATGATGTCCATGTGACTCACCAAGCTTAGAAGTTTTATCCGAAGAATGCCTATTTGTGGAAACCAAAGCTAAGTCTGAATCTAACACAAGTTAAACCAAAACTCTGTAATCAAACCAATTTCATCTCACAAAATCATAGGATTCCCTGATTGATAATATAGATCGGGTGAGATGAATAAGGCTTAAATTTTAAAGTTAAAAATTAATTTCAAATTTTAATTTTTAAACTTAAAAATTAATTTTAAATTTTAATTTTAAACTTAAAAATTAATTTCAAATTTTAATTTTAAACTTAAAAATTAATTTCAAATTTTAATTTTAAACTTAAAAATTAATTTCAAATTTTAATTTTAAACTTAAAAATTAATTTAAAAAATTTTAATTTTAAACTTAAAAATTAATTTCAAAATTTTAATTTTAAACTTAAAAATTAATTTCAAAATTTTAATTTTAAACTTAAAAATTAATTTCAAATTTTAATTTTAAACTTAAAAATTAATTTCAAAATTTTTATTTTAAACTTAAAAATTAATTTCAAATTTTAATTTTAAACTTAAAAATTAATTTCAAAATTTTAATTTTAAACTTAAAAATTAATTTCAAAATTTTAAATTTTAAACTTAAAAATTTCAAAATTTTAATCTTAAACTTAAATTAATTTTAATTAATTTCAAAATTTTAAACTTAAATTAATTTCAAAATTTTAACTTTAATTTCAAAATTTCAAAACTTTTTTTAAAAAATTCAGTTTCAAAATTTTAAAACTTAACTCCAAAAAAAAAAAAAAAATTGCAGTCAAAAACCAGGGGCGGGCGCCCCTGGTATTCCCCTCCGGGGCGCCCGGAAGGGGATCCGGGCGCCCGGCCCTAAATCAACCCCGGGTGCCCGGAAGGAATCCGGGCGCCCGGAGTCCCTTATAAATAAGGGGCAGCAGGCGCCCCCAATCTTTGCACCACTAATTCTCACTTTTGCCAAGGTTCACTCCGAACCTCAGTGCGAAAGTACTCTAAATCAAAATTTTCTTGCGGTGAAGACGCTGTTGCGATTCAACCGAGGTCATCAGATCTTTATTTGTCGATGGCTCCTCGGTAAAAAATTCTTCCCCTCCCTAAAAATTTTATTAGAATTTGGTCTCTTATTTTGTTTCTTAGAATGTTTTATTATATATATACAGTAGGAAGAACAAATACTGGTGCTGGACCCTCCAATGCTAGTACAGACCCTAGGTTCCCCACAGACGAACTTAGGATTAAGTTTGAGTCAACTATCTATAAGGCCATTAGGACTGCCTGCATAGATTTCTTTCTAGTGTCATGTCCCTCCGTTTTAGAGGTTATAGACCACTATAACTTAAAGAACCTTGTCGAATGTACCAGTCCAATAAACATAAGTCTGTGTGCCGAATTTTGCAATAACCTAGTGAAAGTAGACGATCTCACCTATACCACTAGGGCAGCAGGCACTGATATCATATTTTCCCTATCCGAGAGTTCTTAGAGTTACGTCCATCTACTTGTTCCTTTTTGTGCTATCCTCCCAGGGATCTACCATTCGGAGATCCCTACTCACATATTACTCTCGATACGATTTATTCGTATTTTTTTGGAGGAGAGCGAGATCCCACTATGACACAGTTTAGGTCGGTAGAACTTCGAGTCCAGGACTACGCTCTTTATAGGGTGTTAGTCCTTTGCATTTTACCACTGACTACTCGGGACATCGCTGTGATGCGCCCATTTCATTCGTTCTTACTCTATGCCCTGAGTCATAGGTTAGATATTGACATTAGCCTACATATCTTCTCCACCATTATCTACTCGGCTGGATTCGTGACTGATAGACGAGTCCACATGCCATTTTGTCACATTCTGACAGCCTATATGTCCTCGTTGCACATTGATGTCACTAGAGGAGACATTGCCCATATGACCGAGTTCGATGTTATAGCAGCTCGGAACTTCTCCCTAGCTGGTGTCCAGATAGATAGGGATGACGGGACTATGTTTTGGCGGAGGGGGGCACAGCACCAGCCAGATCTAGACGCACAGGTGGACGAGTTCATACTCGCACTATTTCCAGAGGAAGCCGCACCGGCTCCACCACCGCCCCCAGCTCGAGCACCACGACACGCTCCCCGCACTCTAGCCGACCGTATGACCGGACTAGAGAGAGCTACGGCGAGTCTCCAGCAGGAGAACTCTGATTTTCATCGGGACATACGGCGAGAGGTTGCCGAGTTACGAGCTGCCGGGGACACCCGACACACTGAGCTGATGGCACTTCTTCGATCCTTGGGATCTGGACCACCCCCTTCATCATCTCAGTAGCTTTAGTTATGACCTACTTTTGTAGCTACACTACTTGTAAAATATTTTGGATTTATCTAGTGATATTTCAGACCTACATTGATTATGTTCTATCTCGGTAGCCTAGGAATTTTAAATTTCAAAATTATTTTCAAAAATCACTCTTTCAAATTATAAGTCAAATTTGTTTGTTTTCAAAACCTTCCACTTTTAGACTTTCAAAAACAGTTTTTGCCTTAGACTAGCTTGGAATCCATAGAAAGCATGCACCCATAGGGCTAGTTTTTGAGCATCTCACCAACACCTTAGGTTTACCTTGCGTGTGTTTGACAAACATAGAAAGGGGTGAGATGCATAGGCCAACTGTCTGGACTTAAGATGCTTATCTCAGTGCATCAACATAAGTCTGGACGTTAAATACAAATCAGACAGTAATCAGATTAAGTTCATCAGTCAAGTCAAACACTGACTGCTTATAATCAACTTAATCTGACTAACCAAGTGAAAACTACTATTTTCTGATAGTTAGTTAGTAACTAATTGGTTAGACAGCTGGTTAAATTTTAATATCAAGTTCAGGGGGAGAAATTAATTAAAATGTTATGTGTTTGAAAAATTAACTTGTGGTTGAACATCAGTTTACAAAGAGTTAAAATTTAACTAAGTATTTGAAAAACTTGGAAGTTTAATCCCACCTAATTTTCAAACCTGATTTTAAAAGTTAACTATTGAAAAATTAAACTTTCCAAATTTCGCTTTTATCAAATTAGCCTTAATTTTTCAAATTTAGCTTGATTAATTTTGAAAATTGTTTTCTTGAACCAAACTCAGATTTTTACAATACCTCTACACTATGATTGTTCACCCTTGTGTCTTTTTGATGAATGCCAAAGGGGGAGGGTTAGGTGGTTAAGTTAGAACAACTAAATGCCAATTTGAAAAACTAACTTAAAACCTTAAAAACCTCGAAAATCATGCTTGATTTCTGCATATATTTATCACTAACTTAACCAGGTTGTCATTCTATCAAAAAGGGGGAGATTGTTGGTGCAGTTAGCACTAACGGTCTAACTCAGGTTTTGATGAATGATAAATCAGGTTAAGTTAGGTTCGTTGTTATCTAACACTCTGATCGAGTGTGCAGGATAAATCCAGCTAGGTCGAAGGGCTGACCGGATAGCTGGCGAGAAGTCCAAGCGGGTCGACGGGCTGACCGGATAGCTGGCGAGAAGTCCAAGTGGGTCGACGGGCTGACCGGACGCTTGGCGAGAAGTCCAAGCGGGTCGACGGGCTGACCGGACGCTTGGCGAGAAATCCAGCTAGGTCGACGGGCTGACCGGATAGCTGGCGAGAAGTCCAGACGGGTCGACGGGCTGACCGGACGTCTGGCAGGTAAGTAAGGTAAGTCACTGGAGGGGAGTGACTGTGAGGACGCGTTCCTGGGAAGGGGACATTAGGCGTCGATCAGGCTTAGATCCATTTCGGATGTCTAAGTCGAGATCGTGACTAGATTCCGGTCTCGGAAAGACGGAATCTAAGTCATACTCTGTTTATCCATCTGTTGAACTTTAACTGTTCTAACAATCTATTTTACAGGATGCATATTTGCCTCGGACTAACTTTGTTTTGCAGGAAAAGGGAGTTTTCTGGAACAAGGTGGTCCGGGCGCTCGGAGGGGATCCGGGCGCCCGGAAGGGATCCGGGCGCCCGGAAGGCGAATTTTATCCAGCCAAGTCGTCGCCACGTGGAGTATCTCGGTTTGAGCAGCTACGTCACATTCCAGGCGCCCGGACGGAATCCAGGCGCCCGGACGGAATCCAGGCGCCCGGAACAGCATATAAAAGAAGCCCCAGGCAGGAGCTTCAGAATCAATCAATCAAGCTGAGAACTCTTCTACTGCTGGTCTTGCTGCTCGACGTTCAGTGCGACGCCAACAAAGCTCCGACACTACGCTCCGTTCTTTTTCCCTTTTTGTCGGTATTTGTTTTCAGTTTTCATTAGCATTCCCTGTACGGTTCTTTTGTAATCATCATTTCGAATTGCTAGTGATTGCCCAACGAAAGTGGTCAAGGACCACGGGCCTTCGAGTAGGAGTCGTCACAGGCTCCGAACGAAGTAAAACCATTGTGTCTATTTTACTTTTCCGCTGCGTTTATACTCGATATTTTCGAATCGATATTCACCCCCCCTCTATCGAATCTAACGGTCTTACAAGTTGTTCGAGTGTTCGCGCGGGCTCGGCCGACGTCTCCTTCTTCCTTGCTGCTTGGGCTTCTTCCACATTTATGTATTCATTGGCCTTCTTGAGTAGGTGGTCGAAGTCCCTGGGTGACTTCTAGATGAGCGATCGTAAGAACTCTCCTTCAACTAAGCCTTAAGTGAAGGCGTTCATCATTGTTTCGGATGAGACCGAGGGGATATCCATGGCTACTTGATTGAAACGCCTGATGTACGCTCAGAGCGCTTCCTTGGGCTCCTGCTTTAGGACAAAGAGGCTGATGCTCATCTTCTGATAGTGTCGGTTGCTAGCGAAATGGTGCTGGAATGAAGCTCAGAAGTCTTTGAAGCTACGTATTGAGTCGTCCGGCAGTCTACGAAACCAGCGCAACGCCGAGCCAGAGAGAGTAGTGAGAAAGACTCAGCACTTCACCCATCCGTGTACTGATGCAATGTTGTCGCGTTATTAAACTTATCCAAATGATCATCTAGATCAGTCATTCCATTGTATTCCCCGATAGCCAATGGGGTGTAATGCCTGAGCAGAGGGTCACAAAAGATCACCTGAGAGAACTGCAGATTGATCCGCTCGGGCGAAGCGTGACTTTTGGGTATCTTTCCTTTTCACATATCCCAAACAGGAGCGTCGTCCGAAGATGACCCCCTCTCCTGGTTCGCCTGAGCTATTTCTGAGGGGGTTAGGAACAAGACGCGATGAAATAGGATGGGCGTTGGCGGCGCTTCACCTTGCGTGCCGGTCGGCCCTCTATTCTGTCCCCATATGGAAACTGGTTCCGGTTGGTCTTCCAATCCCACTCACCCTCCTGTTTCTGACATCGTCGGTTGTTGCACTAGCTAATAGGCTAATGCCTGCTGTTACTGCTGCTCGAACATCTTCATCGCTTGGTCTTGCACGAGCATGTCAAGCTCCTACTTGGTGAGAGTCACAGTAGTGAGTCATCCAGCGTCCTCCATCTTCTCAACTCGGATGCAGGTTAAGTTCCCACAGACGATCCCAAATATGATTCTATCCGAAAGTCGATGAGATGGAAAGCTAGGGATGTGGCGCTCTCGTTGACCGCCTGTAGATTCTGCTCTGACCTGCAACACATATTACGTTAGTGCCGAGCTAGTGAAGGGGTCCTCAGCGTTGACTCTTGATGTGCGTAAATATTATGATCGTTTATGCATGTTTTAACACACATTCACTTGATTTATGCGCATATATTCTTTGCATGATCGTCTCTCTTATCATATACTCATCATAAATACTCTTTTGTTTGAATATCTGTTCTTTGTTTGATTTTGTGTTGATAGGGACAACTTTCGGAGCAAAAACAACGTTTGTCGACGCATCGAAACGAGGCAGAGAATACGGACATGCAACCTTGCACGACCATGTGGCCAAACAGAGGAAGAATAGTGCACGACCGTTAAACTCTTGCACGGCCGTGCGACCAAACAAAGATGGATCCATGCATGGCCGTGCAAACTTACACGGTCGTGCCCCCCGCGACCAGTAGCCAAGCCATACACGGGCGCGCGATCCTGCACGACCGTGTCCTAGGAGCAGTGCCCCAGATCCACATGGCCGTGCCAATTGACACAATTGTGCAACGCGACCAGAGGCAAAAGAAGTCACAGCCGTGCCACATCTGCACGGTCGTGCCGCGGCGTCGTGCCCTAGCCTATACAAAGGGTTCTAACCCTTCTCCTTGGGGGGGGGGGGGGGGGGCGAGCCGTAAAAGGGAGAATTGCCTTAGTGTCGTTCCACGTCGTCCAGAACCTCCGTCCAGCGATCCTTCATCACCACATCAACTCTAGAAGCAAAGGATTGGATCTGAAGATCACTCGTCGTCGTTGGATAAGCATCCTTTCTCTTTCTCTCTTCTTGTTTGAGGATTGTATGCTTAATTACATTATGTCTTCGGGTTTTTCTCTGATGTCTATAGAGTAGATTCCTTGTTCTAGGATTAGGGAGTAGTTGTGGATTGATTTTGATGCAAGACACATATTTATGCTTTTATTCATTGGATGATTTCGCTTGCTTCGTTTCAACTACATGCATGAGACTTGTTGCTAGATTTCCTTATCATATTAATTGATTGTGTATGACTTGGCACAGTACCTTAACAGGCCGAGCATATCTCTGAAGTGATAGTGGAAGCTTCCATCGTACGATCTTCTGGCTGTCCATGCCCAGTGTCAGCGACACTAACTCCCAAAACGAAGTCGATGGATACCAGAGAGAGTATGCTTCTAGGACAAGCAAGTTGGCCACTCAGGCGGAGCCTCGCTACCCTCATATCTCGTCCGCTCGATCGTAACTCCGCTGTTCGTGTGTCTCGTCCACTCGGCCGAAGTTTCACTCTGCCAATGTCGAGCCCTGTTGCCTGGTCGAGCGGGGTAGCCGCTCGACTGAAGTTTCGCTCTGCCAATGCCGAGACCTGCTGCCTGGCCGAGCGGGGTAGCTGCTCGGCCGAAGTTCTACTCTGCCAATGCCGAGACCTACTGCCTAGCCGAGCGGGGTAGCTGCTCGGCCAAAATTCCGCTCTGCCAATGCTGAGCTGGTCATTTGACACCTCCCCGTGTTGAAGGCGGGATCAGACCGGGGCCTTCTCCCTCCGGTCGGGGCATGCTCACCCGACCGGCTGATGCTATCTACGCGTTGACCGCCTTGACTTGACCTCCATCTTGGCCGCTATCCTCCGCGGGGTCGGGCCCCTCATCATCACCGTATTACATACCTTGCAGGAAAGGTGAATCATAATAAAATTGCTCGGATGAACAGTGTTCGAGGCGCTTCCGGGATTCTTGGAGGTGCCTCGGGCGCCTTGGCTGCAACTGCATAGGAAGCAGGGCAGAAGGCGCCTTCCAAGGATGCTGAAGGCACCTTGAACGCTGGATGGAGGGTGCCCTCCATGGAGCTTCGAGGTGCCTTCGGGTGGATAAGCAGCGGACGCCACGGAGGTTATCGATGCTGCAATTTCGAGATAAGTATCCCTGCTGAAGGCACCTCCTATGGATGCTAGAGTCGCCCTCAATGGGCTACTTAAGGCAGTCTTGAGAAGAGGCTGGGATAGACTTGATTTCGGCAATCTTTCTACTGCGTACTGCTCAAAGGCCGATTCGACAAAGCCGTAACTCGACTCTGACAACCGGAAGCCTTAAATTCCCTCTTCTTACTTGTCGGTATACTTTTAATTATTGCATTAAAATTGTACTTCAAGTTATAATTTTCCGAAGCTATAGTGATTATCCATCGAAAGCACTCTTACATACGGGCCTTGGAGTAGGGGTCGACACAGGCTCCGAACTAAGTAAATTCTTGGTGTTTGCGATTGACTTCTATTTATTCCGTTACGTGTTTATTCAACTTTTTAAAACGAACGAATTAGACACGAGCGCTATTTACTCCCCCCCCTCCCTCTCTAGCGCTTTTCGATTTTACAATTGGTATTAGAGCGGGGTCGTTTTGAAACGGTGAAATCACCATTCAAGTAATTTTTGTGGTATTAATGCTTTTGGTTTATTTAATCAGAGTTGGTATAATTGCCTTATTCTGATCATTTTATTGCAATTGAAAATTCATTTTTCTTGAAACTGGTGTAACATCACTCGAGCTCGCTTATTTAAAATTATTATCCCGCACTACTAATCCAAGACCAAGTCTTGGAATATGTTTTCTCACTACAAGAAAATCCTCATTCAACAACACTCAAATGACAACGGTTTTATACCAAACTGTTGTTTTTTTTGCCTTTTAACAACGGTTTTAACAAAAACCGTTGTTTTTTAGCAATTTTTTTGACCTACAACAACGGTTTTTAAAAACCGTTGTCTATTTATGCTTTTTTTGGGCTACGACAGCGGTTTTTAAAGGCTACGACAACGGTTTTTGAAAACCGTTGTCTATGTGTGCTTTTTTTTGGAGGTTACGACAACGGTTTTTAAAAACCGTTGTCTATTAAGTGTTGTTGAATACCATATTTTTTCCCTCACCATTTTTTTCCCTTCGTCATTTTTTACCGCCGAGTTTTTCTTTCCCTCTCCTCGAAATTTTTTGCTGCTGATTCCGCCCCTTTACCTTCTCGATCCCTAAACATTTTCGTCGAACCTACGATCTCTTCATCTACTTCACCTTTTTCTTTCTTGATCTCTTCTCGATCCCACCTCGCTGCCACCAAAATCCACCCAACTTCCCCGACGAGCTCTTCTTCATCCTGTAAGAGGAAGGCGGAATGAATCTGCGCTTCTTTTGTTGTCTCCTCTTCTTCATCCTGGAAGAGGATGCGAAGGGCTTAGGGTGTCTCAGATCTCAGTGGTGACTCGTCTCCTTGCTTGTGCTTGGTCCCTCTTCGCCAAAACCTCTTCCCTCCTCTTTGGTCTTCTTCCTCGTCTGAAGGGTGTCGTGATCGGTGTGTGATGACGACAGATGAGGCGGCGACATCTCCGAAGGTGGGCGTTGCATTCTCCAACCACCTCCGGCACGTGGAATCCTTATCCCTACACCCCTCGGGCGTTGGTCGGATCTCACACCTTAACGCCGTCATCCTCGGTGAGTCCCTAGAATGAGGAGAACGACCTCATCTTCCCCTCACAAGAATTTTCCAGCCAGGCCCTCGTCTCCTCTCCCGAACAGGTGCGTGCTGCTTGTACTTGAACTCTTTGGTTCGAGCTTTCTTGGGCTAATTCCGTTTTATGGGCTTGAAGGTTCCTCCTTTGTTGGCCATCCTGTTGTTTTTGTAGGTAAGTTTTGGCTTTGTTTAGGTTTATGTAAGTTTTATTCTTTTGTGGAAACTTGTAGATTGTGATATTTGCTATTGTACAGAACTAGTTGTGTGTTTTTTTTCCTGATTCGGAAGAATGCGAAAACTTTAAAATGGAACGCTGTTTAGTTTCTTGGATAAACTTATTTTGCATTTTTTTTCTCAACATTAATATCATGTATCTTCAGTATCGGAACATGTACAGAAATTGATAGAGGATCCAGCTGGTTCTGGTCAGAGATCGCTTCCCAGTTCTACTGGAAGGAGAAGTGAAATCTAGAGGTTTAGACCAAAAACATTGTTGTGAGGAAGGGAACCGTCAAATTCGAGGTGAGTTGTCTTACACTTAATCTTGTTTGGTGGACAATGATGAATATTTTTTGTTCTCTGTTTTCTTCTTTTGGAGTTCAGTTGTTGTCGTAAATGTGATATTTGTTAGAGAATGTCAGCATCCTTGTGAAGAGTTTGAGTGTTTTGCTTACTGAAGGAGTGAAACTATTACAAATGGATAAGAGAACCTGCCAATGTTTTTAAAATCTCATTGTTCAAATAGTTTGAGACTTTCATAGGCTATATTTTGTTGCTGATTGATGTCTTAATTTTTAATAACTTTTATTCTTGTAGTTGTTGCCTTCTGATTGGGTTACTTATATTCAATTAGAGGCAAACTTTTCTTCATGCTTTCTTTTGTTTTGGATACTCAGATATTGCAATTTTTGTTCTTGTTTTGTTCATCATCTAGGTATTCCAATTTGATTTTTGGTTGCATACATTTTCAGATCATTTGGAGGTTAAATGACAGACGTGTTAAGCTGCATATTTCCTTACATGTTTTTATGTACTTATTGCAGCTGCACGAACTAAAAATTATAGTGGCACTGAATTGGAAGGTGTTGTTAGAAGTGCTGTCTCATATGCCTTGAATCGACAGATAAGCTTCGATGATTTGACCAAGCTCTTGGATGAGGAGAGCATAAAAATCACTATGGATGATTTTTTGAATGCTCTTCATGAGGTTGGACCAGCTTTTGGTGCATCAATGGATGATCTTGAACGACGCAGGTATATTCAAGCTTGACATTGTCTCGGTTGAAGCTGATTCCACATCCTTGAAAGCAATTCTACTTGGGGATGTTCAGGAGGGACTACAGATTTTTGTGCTCTGAATTTTGTTAATGTTACATAATGTGGCATTATCTTTAATGTGCAAATGGCTTTCAGGCTTAATGGGATTATCGATTGTGGTGAGAGGCACAAACACATCCAAGAGAGAGCCTTGCTTCTTGTGGAGCAAATCAAAGACAATCAGAGCCCACTTGTTACATACCTTCTGGAAGGTCCAACTGGCAGGTAAATTTACAACCAGCTTTCTAATTGATTAATCTGACTTTTCTGCCGATTCAATCTGCTATTTATTCTTTTATGTCAGTGGAAAAACTTCAATGGCAGCTACAATTGGTATAGAGAGTGATTTCCCATATGTCAAGATGGTAAGTTGTGATATTATTGATGAAAGAAAAATAATTACGTCAGTACCATCATGTTAAATGATTAAATCCTCTCATTATTAGATATCTGCAGAAAGCATGATTGGCCTCGGTGAAGCAACTAAATGTGCACAAATTGTCAAGGTGAGTTGAATGCTAGAACAATTTTAGTAAAAGTTCTCAATTTATTAAATTGTAAATGAAAAAACATTTTAAGTATTTATCCTACTAATTTTGTCCATGCATTAGTAATATCCTACTAATTTTGTCCATGCATTGTTTCTATCTGGGTTGCAAGATGAGTTACTTCCCCCTTTGCAAATGCAGATGCTGCACTCTAAAGCTATTATTGAAAATGAAATCCAAGAACCCACTTGGAATATTGCCCTGTAATAAATTCCATGAGATATCCAAGAATTGCAGTTGAGATAATTGCCCAAGACTGAAAGGGATTGACCCACTTAACTTATTGCCATGAATGTTAAAGTTCCATAACTGAGATCCTTGTGGACATTTAGACAAACCATCAAGTAAATTTGTTAGTTCTCCACCAATATTATTCAAAGACAAATCAAGAGTTTCCAAGTTGCATAGATCACCCAAACTCAATGGTATTTGCCCCATCAAGTAATTCATTGATGCATCAAAATACCTTAAGTTGCGAAGATTACTCATGTTTTCTGGTATTTGACCAGAAATATTATTATCAGATAGTAATAACTCCTCCAAATAGATGAGATTGCAGAAAGCATCCAGTATGCGTCCAGAAAATTCATTAGATGACAAATCCATAAGTAACAAGCTAGAGTGGTTGCCCAGAAAATTTGGTATACTGTCCAAAATATCCATTAGATGAGAAATCCAAATATAATAAGCTAGTGAGGTTGCCCATACTCAGAGGTATCTCTCCATTGATATGATTCCGAGACAAATCTAAATGCATCAAGTGGATAAAATTGCTCATGCTATTATTCCAAGGTTCTTAGCTGAACCTTTTAGCTTTAATTTTTTCCCTTTCCTTGTTTGCTTTATTATTATATGCTATAGTTATTACAGGTGATCAAAAGCAGATATGTGAGACTGGCCTTGGTTTAGTTTCACAATATTGTTTGACAAATCATGTTTTCAGGATAAGTAAACAGTACCTTGCCAATGTTGGCCTTTAGATCAATGGAAAGGTGAGTATGGGGAAGGTGGATCTATTTTTCTTGTTATGCTTTATGTTACTAAGGCTTGATTCATAGGTTGGAGGAAGGGGTACAGTTCTTGCCGATGCATTGTCAAGGCGCATTCCTCTTGTTAGCGACTAACCAACTATAATATTTGGTGTTGACGTAACCTATCCTCATCCTGGGGAAGATTCTATCCCTTCTATCGCAGTTGTAAGTAATTTTGTCAATCTTCATTTCTTGCTCTATGTATAGTTTCCTTGATATATCCTTCCTATCTTGATTATATTTGGTTTGTCAGATTATTGCGTCTCAAGACTAGCTCAAGGTGACAAAATATCCTGGATTAGTCTGTGCTTAGGCCCATCAAGAAATCCTACAAGTTGAAAATTGTGATGGGACTTGGGTTGACAATAATTAAGTGCAATCCTACATGGCATGAACCACCATCACAAGTTTCTAGTATTTTGGCTATTGTTTATTAGTTGTAAATGGAGTCTATTTGTTTATTTGTATTGGGATAAATTTTATTTGAACATGAGATATGTTTCTTCTTTTGTGATTGTAATTCTTGTATAACTAACATTTTGAATGATATTAATGTGGGGAATATTCTTTCTTGATTATGATTCTTTATTATATATTTAAATTAAAATTTGATATATTGGTATTAAAAGATAATAATTTAAAAGACAACGGTTTAAAACCGTTATTATTGTCTATCACCCTCAAAGACAACGGTTAAAAACCGTTGTCGTAGCCCCAAAAATGGTTGTAATTGCAGTAAAAATGCTCTAAATAACAACGGTTTTAAACCGTTGTCTTTTCATTCAAAGACAACAGTTTAAAACTGTTGCAAAACTGTTGTCTTTTCATTCAAAGACAACGGTTTAAAACCGTTGTCGTAACCCCCCACTTTTAACAACACTGCCAATTACAACGGTTTTAAATGGCCTACGACAACGGTTTTTAACCGTTGTCTTTTAATGTTTTTGTTGTAGTGTCTCTTTTTTTTTTGTTGTGCTAGATTTTTTAAATGGCCTACTAAGAGGGATATAGCACTACACCCCCTCCCCTCTTCACTGGCGAAGTCTTTGGTTACTGGAAAAGTTGAATGGAATACCACCTCAAGACGTAAGTCGAGATGTGGATAATCATCCAGACGAGATTTGCTTATCCCACCGAAGATGGAGTTCTCGTCCCGTGCGACAAATGGGATGCACCAATAAGAAAAAGGATCGAGGCTGACACAAAGGCTACCCAGACTCTACAATGCAGGCTGACAAAAGAAGAGCTGAACTGAGTCGGCTAGTTCTCAAGCGCGAAAGAATTATGGGAGAAGCTGATCGAGTTGCACGAGGGAATCTCAGACACCAAGGTAAGCAAGTGTGATTTAATTTTAAATAAATTGTATAACATAAAAATGTAGGAAGATGAATCGGCAAGCCAACTTCATGTGTGGATTCAAGACCTCCTTAATGGTCTTCACGCAATTGGACAGAAGGAGGAGAACCGCGATATAATCAGGTATGCGCTCAATGCATTTTCGAGGAATACCTTGTAGGCATCAATGGTAGATGCTTACAAAGTATCCAAGGGCCTTTATTTAATTAGACTAGATGAGTTTTTTTTCTCAATTTGAACTTCATGAACAAACTAATACTACTCAGACCGAGAAAGATATTGCTTTGATTGCAGGAATAAGCAGAATGCAGGAATCAAAAGCAAAGCGCATAATCGAACCCGAATCCGAAGATGAATCAGACTCAAAAGACGACGATGATGAAATTACAGCCGAGTTCGTAAAATTGGTACGAAAGATGTGCAAAAAGAAGAAAGTAACTCAATTGAACACGAAGGCCAACTCTAGAGTTACCTGCTACGGCTGCAACCAGAAGGGACACTACATGCCGGAGTGTCCGAACCAGAAGCAATGAAGAAGGAAGACCTTGAAAGCAACGTGGTTCGAGTCCTCTGAAGATTCTGATAAAGAACATGAGCAAGCGAGCTTCCTTGCTCTACCAGTACAAGCATACATTGCCAAAATAGAGTCCGAATTAGAAATCAGAGCTTAATCGAAAACATAGTCTGAAAGAAGCCACAGATCCATATCCATTTCCGAAGGGCCAAATAATATTATAAGTTCCCTAATTTCTGGTACAAAATTTATGAATTACAAAATTTAGTTTTATATTTGTTAAGAAAGTTGGCAAAATCCAACCTCCGAGTCAAGTCACTCCAAAAGGAGGTAACAATCCTTAAGGAGGAGACTAACCTAAGTTATTTAACTGAGTGAGTTCAAAATGGAACTTCAGCCCAAGTCCAACAACTTGAGGAAGAAAATTTCAATTTGAAAACTCAAGTTAAAGAACTTAAGGATACGTTGGAACGGTTCACCTTAGATTCCAAGAATCTTGATCTGATTCTTAGAAAACAAAGAGTCATTTACAACTGATCTGAACTTGTATTTAAGGCTAAACAAAAATACATATCTTACTTATCACTTGTAAATAAAACAAATAGAAAATTAGTCTAAGCATGGGTCCCCAAGTCAAACTTGACTAACCAAGTTGGACTTGGTCAATATTGGGTTCCCAAGGATCAAATCCACTACCTTGATAGACTTTATCGAGACTATGATCTAGGGGGAGCTGATAGAAAGATCATTTTTATCAATAGATAGATTTGTTTGATGCTTGCTTTACTGCTTTCAATATACATGCTTAGACTAGGATAGATAAGGACATAGGCTTGATTCACACTTGACTAGTTAGACTGAGGGGTTTCAGAAAGGAAATTAAATATCCAATTTCTTTGAAAGGCTTTGTCTAGAAGTGGTGGATGATCCCATACCCAAGAAGGCCTAGTGCCTCACCACAGCTTGGAAGTCAATCATTGAAATAGATATTTAATTGACTAACTATAAAACCTTACTCTAACTCAATTGTAAATCGATTCTTAGATTGTAATCTAAATTGAAGATAACATTAACCATCTCACAATATCCTATAAGGTTCTCTGGTTGATAATTTAGAAAAATAATGAGATAGATCTGTTGAATCGAGACCACGCTAGAGGGGGGGTGAATAGCGTTCGTGGCTATTTCTTTCGATTCGTAAAACAAACGAGTAAAAGCGCAGCGGAATAAAGAGATAACAAACACAGAGAGACAGGAAGATTTACTTCGTTCGGAGCCTAAAGCGACTCCTACTCGAAGGCCCGCGATCCTTGATCGCTTTCCGTGGGCAACAACTATAAGCACGATAAAACTATTACAGATTAACTACAATTTAAAGCAATAAACAGATTATACCGACAACAAAAACTAAATCGAAGCTCCGGGTTGTCGGGGTGTCGTTGCAGCACTTTCTGGATCGAGTCGTTAGCAGCTTGTCGCAGGGAGATTACTTAGATTGTCGTTGTTCTCTGTGCTGCACCTCGACCCTTCTTTTATATGAGGTTCCGGGCGCCTGGATCCCTTCCGGGCGCCTGGAGTGTGACGTGGCCAACCAACCAGGATGCTCCACGTGTCAACTTCACGCAGGGGATAAACTTTGGTCCCGGGCGCCCGGACAGCCTTTTTCCAGCAGGTTCCTCACCTGCAAACAAAAGTTAGTCCGAGCAAAATCCCCTGCAAGACAGTGTTAGAATAAGACAAAACATCGTAAAGAAGAATTGTGGTCTTGATTGTCAAGTCGACGGATTTCCAACCGAAATCCTAGGTCGACCAGCGCCCTCATTCCCTCACGGGAACGCGTCCTCACCTACTCCACTCGTGAGATTTACGTTGCGGTCCGATCCTCCGGATCGTGGACTTTTCTCAAGACTCGATGCTTGGATTCTGCTGGACATCCGCTTCCCGGCTAGTCCAGACTTTCACCTGGTTCACGACACCAGGACTTTCCACCTAGGGTTACCACCCCCTAGGACTTTTGCCTGAAGCCATCGACCTGCCAAGACTTTCCGCATAGGGTTACTACCCCCTAGGGTTTTTCCCTTTGCCTAACCGCAGCTAGGACTTTCCTGAAATACTCATTCAACCATGTTAGATTACAACAACCCTTAACTTTGAATCTTTTGCCATTATCAAAACTCAGGTTCGATCGTCGGATGCTTCCCGCACCAACAATCTCCCCCTTTTTGATTATGGCAACCCAAATTCAAAGTTAAGTAAAAAAAACAAATGCATAAGTATATTAAGCAAGCTTAAGTATATAAATTCAAATGAACGCCTAACTTAAGCTAACACTTAAACTTTTGTAAACTTTTTGTGAAGCTCCCCCTTAATACAGGGTTTCCTTTTTCTTTTGAGTTTCTCTACATTGAATTTCTCTACTCTCCCCCTTTGCCATATATCAAAAATGAGCTAGTTTTGAAAAACTTAATTTTTCAAGACAGAATTAAAAACATTTTAACTTAGGCAAGGAAAGTGAAGGACAACACCTTAGAATTTATTTTGTTTGAATAGACATAGAAAAACATGAGCTCTTTTTGAGTCTATGGAGTCTATAGAAAAACATTGGTTTCCAAAATTTTCATAGAAAAATTTTCAAAATACAAGTTTCAACTTCAGAGATTTTCAAATAAATTTGCAAGGAAAAATAATTTTTAAAGCTTTAACAACTTAATGAATTTTCAAAAGGGTTTAAAAAAAAAATTTCAAAGACATATCTGAAAGTTAGAAGATATTTGAAAGTTAAGTTTGGAGAAAATTTTGATAAAACTGCTTAAGGAATGATTTTGAGATAAATTTCAGGAATACTTAAGGCAAAGGAGAAGAGATAACCTTAATTTAGTTTTAGTAAGGTTTCAGTGTTCTAAAGTCCAAGCATGAGTCAAGATTTGGTTTTGATCAGGTATCAGAGCCCTTAAGTACAAACATGCTTAAACTTTTAATATTGCCTCCACCAACTGTCTAACCATTTAGCTACTTGCTGATTGCCTAGAGGGCAACAGTGTTCACCTGGTTAGTCAAGTCAAGTCAATTGATCCAGTTAGATTTGACTAAGGCTGGAAGACTTGATTTGATTACTGTTAATTATGTATTTAATGTCCAGACTCATATTGATGCACAGAAATAAGCATTCTTGAGTCCAGGCTGTACCCTATGCATCTCACACCGTTCTATGTTTTACAAACACAATCAAGGTAAACCTAGGTGTTTGTGAGATGCTCTGGCTGAGTCCTGGGGGAACATGTTTTCTAAGGGTAAATCCTAGGCTAAATCCAACTTTTGAAAGTCTAGCAAAGTGGGGATTTTGGAAAATCAATTTTGCCTAGAAGTTAAAAAAAATAAAGAATATAAAGTTATAGTATCTATTCTACCCAACACATACCTATTTGTCTTCTAAGTGAGCTGAACTCAAGTTCAGGTAAGGGTTTTGTGAAAATGTCAGCTAGGTTTGATTTTGACTCAACATAGTTGAGTATAATATCACCCTTAGCTACATGATCCCTTACAAAATGATGCTTCACCTCTATATGTTTAGTCCTTGAGTGATGAATTGGGTTTTTTGTTAGATTTATTGAGCTTATATTATCAATTGAAATTTTCGTTTTATGATAATCTAGATGATAGTTTTTAAGAGTATGCATCATCCATAACAATTGAGATGCGCATTCACCTAAGGCTATATATTCAGCTTCAGTGGTAGATAAAGCAACACAATGTTGCTTTCTACTTGACCAACTTACAAGGGATTGCCCTAGAAATTGACAACTGCCACTTGTGCTTTTTCTATCTAACTTGCATCCAGCGTAATCTGAGTCAGAATAGCCATGAAGGTCAAGAGTGCAAGTTCTAGGGTACCAGAGTCCTATATTTAGAGTACCTTTAATGTACCTAAGTATTCTTTTAACATAGGTTAAGTGTGACTCTTTTGCACAGGATTGGTATCTTGCGCACATACCTACAGCAAACAATATATCAGGTCGGCTTGCAGTTAGGTACAATAAACTACCTATTACACTTCTATAATATTTTGGGTCTACTGGTTTTCCTACTGGATCAGAGTCAATATTGATGTTGGTTGCCATTGGAGTGTTTATTATCTTTGAATTTTCCATGCAGAATTTTTTAATTAACTCCTTAGCATATTTAGTTTGATAAATGTAAATTCCATCTTTAGTTTGTTTTATTTGTAAGCCTAAGAAAAAAATTAAGTTCACCAACCATACTCATTTCAAATTCACTTTCCATTAATTTAACAAATTCTTTTAGAAATTTAGAGTTAGTAGATCCAAAAATTATATCATCAACATAGATTTGGGCTATGAATTGAAGATGTCTTTTTCTACAGTTTTTACGAATAGAGTTGGATCTATTTGACCTTGGTTGAAGCCTTTGGAAATTAAGTGATTGGACAACCGTTCATACCATGCCCTAGGGGCTTGTTTAAGTCCATACAAGGCTTTTTTTTAACTTAAATACGTGAGTAGGATTGTTTAAGTCTTCAAATCCTGGGGGTTGGCTTACATAGACCTCTTCTTTGATGAAACCATTTAAAAAGGTTGACTTAACATCCATTTGGTATAATTTAAACCCTTTATTTGCTGCATAGGCTAATAGCATTCGAATGGATTCGAGTCTAGCTACCGGTGCATAGGTTTCATCATAGTCTAATCCTTCAACTTGACTAAACCCTTTGGCTACTAGTCTGGCTTTGTTTCTTATGATATCACCCTGATCACCCAACTTATTTCTAAAAACCCATTTGGTGTCTATTATTGATTTATCTATGGGTTTAGGTACAAGGTCCCAGACTTGGTTTCTTTCAAATTGGGCTAATTCCTCCTGCATAGCTATGATCCAGTCTGGGTCGGGTAGTGCTTCTTCTATTGTTTTAGGTTCGATTCTAGAAATTAGGGCAATCTGACTATGGATTCTATAGGAAGATCTAGTTCTGACTCCTAGGTTTGGATCACCCAAAATTTAGTCAGGTGGATGAGAAGTACTGGCCCTAGTTGGTCTTATAATCGGGTCAGGGGCTGGTTCCTCTGGTTTATTAAGGTTTGGTTGAATTTCATCATCTTCTATATTTCTTGGTTCAACATTCACATTTATATTTGATAGATTATTTTCTTCATCAAATATTATATTAGTTGTTTCTTCAACTTTTAGGGTGTTTTGATTGTAGACTCTATAGGCTCTACTATTTGAGGAGTATCCTAAAAATATTCCTGGGTTAGATTTGGGTGTGAATTTTCTTAAATAATCTTTAGTATTTAAAATATGAACTTTACACCCAAATATTTTTAAATAGTTTAAGTTAGGAATTTTATGATAATATAGTTCATAAGGGGTTTTCTTGTGAAATTTGTTGATTAAAATTCTGTTTTGAATATGATTTGCAGTATTTATTGCTTCAGCCCAAAATTGGTGATTTAAATTATATTCATTTAACATAGTTCTAGCGGCTTCTTGTAGTGTTCTATTTTTACGTTCCACTAGACCATTTTGCTGAGGGGTTCTAGGACATGAAAATTCATGTAGGTATCCATTTATTTTACAAAATTGAGTAAATCTATGATTTTCAAATTCTCCCCCGTGATCACTTCTTATTCTTTTAATTTTAGTATCTTTTTCATTTTCTATTAGTTTGCAAAAATTACTAAATATTTCATAGGTTTCATCTTTTGTTTTTAGGAATCTTACCCATGTAAACCTAGAATAGTCATCAATTATTACTAAGCAATACTGGTTCTTGCTTAGTGACTTGGCTCCATGTGAATCAAATAGGTCAAGGTGAAGGAGCTCAAGTAACGAGTTGGTTCTTTCTATATTTGTTGATTTGTGTGTTGACTTAGTTTGTTTTCCTTGTTGACAAGCATTACAGATTGAGTTTTCAATGAATTTTATTTTGGGCAAACCTCTAACTAGACCATTATGACTCATTTTTGAAATGAGTCTAGTGTGAGTGTGACCCAGTCTTCTGTGCCACAAGTCAGTTTCCTCTTCCTGTGTTATTAAACACTTTATTGAGGATGTGGGTAGATTGATTGAGTACATATTATTTTTCCTAAGTCCCTTAAGTGTGATTTCAGGATTTTCAATATTTTTGACTAAGCATCTAGCTTTGTCAAAAGTGACTAAGTATTCGCTATCACACAATTGGCTTATACTTAGTAAGTTGAAATTGAAATTTTCAACTAACAGAACTTTTCTAATAATAAAATCGGAGCTGAGTTCGATATTACCTCTTCCGATTACTTTAAGTTGACCATTGTTGCCGAATGCAACTGATCCTAAATTTTTTAGTTTGAGCTTTGAAAACTTCAATTTATCTCCAGTCATATGTCTGGAGCATCCACTATCCAACATCCATTGATCCAACTCCTACACATAAAGTGAATGAATTGGTTTCTTGTTAATGGATAAAAAGATAGTTTGACTGAAGTGGACTCCTTAGAATTTTATCTTACCCAGGCTAAGTTAACAATAATTGGTCATATTGTTGCAATTGTTTAGAAAAGTGTTTTAAAGTTTTTTTTTTAATTATTATTATTAATTTAACTTGATTAACATTGTTTAGGTTGGAGATATTTGAATTAATTTGATTTTGAAGGATGTTTAACTTAACTTTAAGTAAGATTTAAAATTTAGTTTGCTTAGTCATCTCACCCGATCTAAATTGTCAATCAGGGAATCCTATAATTGATGTGAGATGATTTATTGTTGAATTCAGAGGTCTGGCTTAACTTTGTGTTAGATTCAGGTTTAGCTTTGGGTTCAACAAGTAAGCATTCTTTGGATAAACTTCTGGGCTATGGTGAGTCACAAGGAGCTCATTAAAGTAACCATGCCTTCGAGATTTTCCAAATAGTCCTACCCACTGAACTTAATACTAATCCTTGGTCTAACTAGTTAGGATCCATTTAAGGGTAGCTTCGGTCAGTTCCACTTGGCCAAATGCACCAGGTCGAAGCCATATCTTCCTAGACATGCGATGCCCAAGCTTCCCTAACGTACTATCATCCAAAAAATTTCACCAGTACTGTGGGTCAAGTTAAACCTAGCTCATTTTACCTAACCTTAATTACCCTGCCGGGTGGTCTACTCTTGGTTACCCTTATCGGGTATATTAAGTTCGGAGGTGCCAGATAATCTGGAGCCTTCCTTTTAATTTGATTTAATTATTTAATTTCGAATTTTGAATTTCATTTAATTCTTGAATTTAATTTTTGAATTTATAATTTTAAATTTTGAATTTTGAATTTGAATTTCGAATTTTGAATTTCATTTTTGAATTAATAATTTAATTCTTGAATTTAATTTTTGAATTTATAATTTAATTTTTGAATTTAATTTTTGAATTTATAATTTAATTTCGAATTTTTGACTTTTGAATTTTTGAATTTATAGTTTAATTTCGAATTTTGAATTTCATTTTTGAATTTATAATTTAATTTTGAATTTTGAATTTCATTTTTTAATTTATAATTTAATTTTGAATTTTGAATTTCATTTAATTCTTGAATTTAATTTTTGAATTTATAATTTTAAATTTTGAATTTCAAATTTGAATTTCGAATTTTGAATTTCATTTTTGAATTAATAATTTAATTCTTGAATTTAATTTTTGAATTTATAATTTAATTTCAAATTTTCAATTTGAATTTCGAATTTTGAATTTCATTTTTGAATTAATAATTTAATTCTTGAATTTATAATTTAATTTCGAAATATCATTTTTCTCTTTGCTCCCCCTGGATCACGGCCTCGATATGGTCTATCGAGGTAATGTATTTGATCCTTCGGGACCCAGTATTGACCAAGTCCAATTTGATTGATAAATTTGGACTTGGGGACCCATGCTTGGGCTGTGTTACTACTTTGTTTGTTTATTAAGGATAAGTAAGATTTATATTTACTTTTATATCCTAGCCCAGTTCTATTGTAAATGGCCCTTTGTGTCCCAAGAATTAAGTCCAAGTTCTTGGAGCCCAAAGAAAACCATTCTAAAGTAGTTTTTAAATCTTTAACCTGATTTTTTAGACTTGAATTTTCTTCCTCAAGTTTATGAACTTGAGTTGGAAATTCAGTCTGATTCTGGTCAGGTAAGGTTTTAGTGTCAGCCACTTCTTTAAGGACAGATACTTCCTTTAGAAGTGACTTAACTTTCAGGTTTGACTTAGCTAATTTGCGCAATAAATAACTAACTAAAATGTTTAACCGGGAGATACTTACAGCGGGGTCTGGTCCTTCGGAAACGGATACGGATCCGTGGCTTTGCTCGGACTCTGCCTCGGACTCGCTCTCGCTTCCGGATTCGACGATTTGGCCCCGGGCCATTAATGCGAGTAGACTCGTCTGTTCGAGCTCGTCGTCGTCGTCCTCCGATGAAGATTCGTCCCATGTTGCCTTAAGGACCTTTTTCCTTCTTTGCTTTTTGACTTCCTTCAGGTTAGGGAAGTTGGATTTGATGTGCCCTTTTTGGTTGCAGTCGTAGCATGTAACTTCAAACTTCATCTTTGAGTTCTGTGAACCTTCCTTCGTTTTTACTGCCTTTTTTAGATCTCTTTTGTTGAAGCCCTTCGTTTTGTAGAGCTTCTTCACGAGGTTTACCAGCTCGGTTGTAATTTCAATGTCTTCAGCGTCTGAGTCTGGTTCAACCTCCGACTCCGGTTCCGTTCTTCGTCGTGATCTCGGTTCCCGTGTTCGACTTGTACCTGCAACCAACGCAATACCTTTCTCGGTTGGCTGTGCATTAGTCTGCTCATGAAGTTCAAATTCACAAAATAATTCGTCTAATTTTATTGAAGACAAGTCCTTGGAAACTTTGTAGGCATCTACCATTGATGCCCACAATGTGTTCCTTGGAAAAGAGTTTAAAACATACCTTATGACGTCCCGATTCTCTATCTTCTGTCTGATTCCGTGAAGAGAATTGAGGATGTCTTGGATTCTCGCATGTAGAGAACTTGCCGTCTCGCCTTCCTACATCTTTAGATTATATAATTTATTAAGTAAAAGATCTCTTTTAGTTACCTTGGTGTCGTTAGTGCCTTCGTGGAGTTCGACTAACTTTTCCCAGAGCTCCTTTGCGGAAGAGAACGGGCTGACTCTGTTGAGTTCTTCTTTGGTAAGGCCGCACTGGAGGGTGCAGGTAGCTTTGGCGTCGGCTTCCACCTTTTTGATTAGAGAGGCGTCCCACTTCTCGCAGGGGGTTGGTTTGTCGTCGTCATCGGAAGGTAGCTGAAGTCCCGTCTTAATGATCATCCATGTTTCGAACTGAATCTTCAGATACGTCTCCATTCTTCCCTTCCAATAACCGAAATCATCTCCGGAGAATAGTGGGGGACGAACAGTACTGAACCCCTCTTGTTGAGCCATTTGTAATATGCAACAAAAACAACAAAAATATATGTTCCAAGACTACGTCTTGGATTAGTAGTGCGGGAATAAAGAATAGTAGTAATAACGAGCTCAAGTGGTGTTGCACCAACTTCGGGCAAAAGCCGATTCGATAAAAGAATTAGAATAAAGCTTTAAGGCTAAATTCTAATTGACTCCGAAAAATATAAAATCGAAAGAAAAATTTGTTTTGAAAGGTGGTTGCACCAATTCAAAACGACCCCGCTCTGATACCAATTGTTGGATCGAGACCACGCTAGAGGGGAGGTGAATAACGTTCGTGGCTATTTCTTTCGATTCGTAAAACAAACGAGTAAAAGCGCAGCGGAATAAAGAGATAACAAACACAGAGAGACAGGAAGATTTACTTCGTTCGGAGCCTAAAGCGACTCCTACTCGAAGGCCCGCGATCCTTGATCGCTTTCCGTGGGCAACAACTATAAGCACGATAAAACTATTACAGATTAACTACAATTTAAAGCAGTAAACAGATTATACCGACAACAAAAGACTAAATCGAAGCTCCGGGTTGTCGGGGTGTCGTTGCAGCACTTTCTGGATCGAGTCGTTAGCAGCTTGTCGCAGGGAGATTACTTAGATTGTCGTTGTTCTTTGTGCTGCACCTCGACCCTTCTTTTATATGAGGTTCCGGGCGCCTGGATCCCTTCTGGGCGCCTGGAGTGTGACGTGGCCAACCAACCAGGATGCTCCACGTGTCAACTTCACGCAGGGGATAAACTTTGGTCCCGGGCGCCCGGACCTGTTCCGGGCGCCCGGATCCATCCCGGGCGCCCGGACAGCCTTTTTCCAGCAGGTTCCTCACCTACAAACAAAAGTTAGTCCGAGCAAAATCCCCTGCAAGACAGTTTTAGAATAAGACAAAACATCGTAAAGAAGAATTGACAGTCTTCGGACTGTCCGAGTCTGACTTCGGATTTCCAACCGGAAATCCTAGGTCGACCCGACGCCTACTGTTCCCTCTACGGTCAGGAGATTTACCTGTTGCCAGTCGATCCTCCAGATCGACTGAACTTTTGCTCAGCACTCGATGCTTCCGGACTTTCTGCTGGACATCCGCTTCCCGGCTAGTCCAGACTTTCACCTGGTTCGCGACACCAGGACTTTCCACCTAGGGTTACCACCCCCTAGGACTTTTGCCTGAAGCCATCGACCTGCCAAGACTTTCCGCATAGGGTTACCACCCCCTAGGGTTACCACCCCCTAGGGTTTTTCCCTTTGCCTAACCGCAGCTAGGACTTTCCTGAAATACTCATTCAACCATGTTAGATAACAACAACCCTTAACTTTGAATCTTTTGTCATTATCAAAACTCAGGTTCGATCGTCGGATGCTTCCCGCACCAACAAGATCTAGGTTTAAAAATATAAAGTAGTTAACCAAATCCAAATTAATTAAAATTAATTCAATTAAGTTAACTTAATTAATTTCAATTAATCTTAATTTTAAAATATTATTTATGTAGCGACCCAATTTTCCCTATTTCAAGTTCTAAAAGTCCATAAAAATATTTGGAAATACTTTTAAAATATTCTAGAGATTTTTAGAAATTTTTAGAGTATTTTTACGTAATTTTTGGAGGTCGTTTAGTAGGGTTACAAAAAGAAAGAATTTTAAAAAAAAATGTTGAAGGTGAGATTCGAACCCACGATCTCGGGTTGGACTGACCCAAGCAAAACCGGCCCCAACCAGCTGAGCTAAACGGTTTTGTTAACCTTATATGGTGAGAACTAAGTTTATAGCATAGTTAATGATTAGGGAATAAATTGGGAAAAAGTGCGCGGCCGAGGGATTGAAGCCGAGACCCTGGACTCGGTTAAAACCCAGCCAACCAACCGAGCTGCGCTCGATTTGTTAATCATATATGGGAATCAATAGACTTAAGGTATAGTTTTGTTTAAACCTAGTATAAGAAAAGGGATTTAGGTTTCTTTTCGGAAAATCAACATTTTCTCAAAAACATCTCTTCTCTTCTCGGCTGCGTGACGGCGACAAATCCACGGGCGAAACCGCGGCGTCTCCTAGGGTTTCCTCCGGCGCCGGCGAAGCTGTTTTCCGGCCAACCTCATCCGTGGTGGTCATCCCGACAGAGAGGAGCACGCGTGATCACAAGAGGAAGCCGAGAACTTCATCTTTCCGAAGCCCTAGAGTTTGTCCCGATTGGTTGTAAGTCCAAGCAAATCACGGTGAGTTGCTTCTCACTTGCAGTAGGAGTTGTTCCGCGAGTTTTGATTTGCGATTTGTTTGGTGTTCCCTTGTTTGTTCGGGTTTTACTGTGAAGCATGTTTAGGGATTTTACTTGCTGCCGTGTACTTCAAAGAAGGGAAGAAAAAAAAATATAGAATGGGTTAAGTATGTGGTTTAGATCTCTTTAGTTTCAAACAGAGCAAGGATTTTGTGTTTTGAATTAGCTACCATGAATAACAAGGGAAGAAAGTAGTAATTCAGTTTTTCTTGACTAAAATTCCTGTTTGTCACCTTGTTTGGCATGTTCGGTTTATACAGTGCCCTGCAAGTTCGGATTTTTGTGCTAAGCAATGAACATAGAATGGGTTAGATAAATTTCTTTTAAGCATGTAGTTTGGTTCATTATCATTGCTTGGTTTCAGTTCGGGTTGTTGCTCACTGTTGCTTACAGTGAGCATGAGGTATGTTTGCCATTTTGTGGGTTACTGTTGTTATACAATTGATCAGGCTTAAGAATAATTTCAATTGGATTTCCTTCTTTCTTGCTAACGTTACTGCTGTTGGGTTTTTGAACAGGTTTTGGTTGAAGCATGAGTAGATTTATCCTTAGGTTCATTTGCTACTTTTATAAGCCATGAACATAAGATAGCTTGATTAAATTTTGGAGCATGTAGTTAGTTTTCACTTGCTGATAGTAAAGCATGAGCAATTATCCATTTGCTAATAACTAAGCATGATCAGTTTACCATTTTGCTAATATTCAAGCATGAGCAGATTTCTTTTCCTTTGCTAATAGATGTGCATGAGCAGATTTGTTAAGTATAGTATACAGACTTTTAATAAGCAGATTTTTATAAGTATAGCATGCAGATTTTTATAAGTATAGTATGCAGATTTTTAACAAGCAGATTTTCATAAGCATTGCTTGCAGATTTTGATAAGTATTGCATGCAGAACTTCAATTTTAGGACAGATTTTTATTAAGCTTAATATGCAGAATTTTATTAGCATAGTAGGCAGTTTTTTTGGTTTAAGCATTTCAAAGATAGAATTTGCTTAAACATTTCAGTTTCTTTTAAAAGAAGTATTCTTTTAGAAGTATTAACAAGTATAAGAAAGCTAAAGAAAAGAAAGAAAAGGCCAAGGCCTTAAGTAGATCCTAAAGTCGAGATTTTAGGGATTTTGGCACACAAGGTGCTTAAATAAATGCCAAGGCATTTTATTATAAGAAGTATTTAAAGATAAAAAGTATTTTACTTTTAAAGGGCATGTACCGGACACAAGGTCCAAGGGATGGGCTCCAAGTTGCCCCTAGGCACAAGGCCTAGAAGTATCTTAGTAGTTTCGGGATTAGCTACCTCGATTCTTATTAAGAATGCGCGCAAAGTGGTACAATGCCGGGCCCAAAAGAAGTTTATTATTATTTTGAAGTATTAAAGTATAAGTTTTGAAACAAATGAAACAAGCTTCAAATATGTTTAGAATTAGAAAGTTTAGTTTCTTGTTATTTGGAGCATGCAGTAGTAGTTTTATTTGTTTCTTGCTATTAGATTATTCAGCATGTTTAGTTTTATTTGCTTTCAGCATGCTGTTATAGTTTTATTCTTATGAGCCTGTTTAGCTTTACATGTTTAGTAGTTTTACATGTTTAGTAGCTTTACATGTTTAGTATGCTTCTTTTATTGGTTTATGAGCATGATGAGCTACACATGTTTAGTATTTCAGTTAGCATGATTCCTTTGCTATATATGAGCATGAGTAGTTTTATATGTTAGCATTCAGTTTTAGCATGTTTTTATTTATATACATGCATATCGAGTTTTTGTGAGTAGATAGCGCTCACTAAGCTTTATGCTTATAGACTGCATTTCCTCCTACTGCAGATAAAGGAAAAAGCTAAGGTATGAAAGGAAGGCGACAAGGTGGTGGTGATGAAGGTGTGTGATGGCTGGACTATGGAGAGATCAAGAGTTTGCTATGGAGTTGTTGAAACTTACCTGATTAGAGTTTCCTTTTCTTTTCTCCTTAATGCTATGATGAAGTTGAGATTGTAATTGAGTCTATTCCGCACTTTGTTATGTTTTATTGTTGGAGTGTTATCTGTTTACTATTGCTAGAGTAGTTTCATTCTTCTTATTGAGTTATTATACTGCGTGGTTGAGTGATTATACGTTCCAGCCGCCTGTGGCTGAGTATATTATGTTTGTATTATGGGAAATGGTCACCGGTACAGGGGAGACTCTGTCGAAATTTTTCGGTAGGGTTTTCCTAGAGATTTTTAATAAACCGGTTAAGTAGAGTAGTAGATAAGTAACGGTCACTCTTAGAGAGTAGTAGTAGTAGTAAGAAGTGTGGTCGTTACAATTTATAAAAGCATAATTAATTTCAAAATCTTACTTAATTTCATAAATAATTTCAAAATCATAATTAATTTCAAAATCGTAATTAATCTCAAAATTAATTTTAAAATCATAATAAATTTTAAAACTCTTAATTATTTGATTATTAATTTTAAAATCATAATTAAATTTCAAATTATTAATTCTTAGATTTTCAAAATCTTAATTATTTTTAGAAAATAATTAATTTTCAAATCATAATTAATATGTTCAAACTTAATTAATTTTCATTATATTTTTAAAATCTTCAAAATTTTAATTATTTTCAAATATTTAAATCTAATTAAACTTATATTTTAAAATTTAAAATTCAAACTCATTGAAAATTCAAACTTATATTTTAAAATCTCAATTTCAATATTTTTAAATATTGATAAAATTAAAATAAACTTAACTCCATCTCACACAAACTCGTAAGTTTTACATATTTGATAACTTAGAAAGCGTGAGATGGAAAATTAGGAAAATAGAAAACTACCTTGGAAACTTAAAAAAATAGATAATTTCTTTTATCTTATACATGCTTGGACTCTAGGATCCTCAAAATATTTTTAAGGCATTAATCAAGGGGTAGTTAAGGGAGTCAAGTTAAGTTTTTTTTTTTTGTTTTGAAAAGTTAAAGTATTCTTTTTCAAAATTTCAAAGTTAAACTTTTCTTTTTACTCTTTGAAAAGTTAAAAATTTTTTTAAAAACAGACAATTTAGTTTTCCTATTTAACTATTTTTTAAATAATTCTTAAATATTTTATTTGAAAAAGTAAGTTTAAATATTTTTTTATCTAGAAAAACAAGTTTTTTTTAAAAAAAAAAGGGTATTTAACTAAGCTTCTTATCAAAATTATTTTTAAGCTAAGTATTTAACTAAATTTTTTTATCAATTTTTTTAAAACTAAGTACTTAACTAAGTTTTTTATGAAAATCCTTTTTAATCTAAGTACTTAACTGAGCTTTTATCAACATCTTTTTAAAACTAAGTATTTAACTAAGTTTGGATCAAATTTTTTGAAACTAAGCTTTTATCAAAATCTTTTTTTAAGCTAAGTACTTAACTAAGCTTTTTATCAATTTTTTAAAAAAGCTAAGTACTTAACTAAGTTTTGATAAAGTTAAGTATTTGATAAAGTTTCTTTTTAAAAGAATTTATCCTCTTAGCTAAGTATTTTTTTTACAAGGAATTCTTTTTTAAAGTTAAATGTTTTATCAAAATCTTTTTCAAACCTAAGTGTTTATCAAAATCCTATAAAAGTTAGGTATTTTCAAAGAAATTCTAATTTATCTTGGTGTTTTTTAAAGTAATTATTTTCAAAAGCTAAGTTTAACTAAGTTTCTTTTCAAAAGCTAAGTCATTTTCAACTCTTAAAAATTAACTAAGTTTCTTTTTGCTACCTTTCATAAGGAACTTAAAGTTAAACATTTTACTATATTTACATGTTAAATAACCTTTTCTCTACTTATTTTTCTTTTTGATATATGTCAAAGAGGGGGATAGAGATTAAAGTTAAGTGAAACATAATCTTTGTGAAAGGGGGAGCATAAAGTTTTTTTACAAATTATTGTATTTATGCTCATGCTAAGATTCCTTAATTATTGTTATATTTTACTTAACTTTGAAAGAGAGAGGTTAAAGTTAAGTGAAATATAATTTTTGTGAAAGGGGGAGCATAAATTTTTTTTTACAAATCATTATATTTATGCTCATGCTAAGATTCCTTAATTATTGTTATATTTTACTTAACTTTGAACCAGGTTACCATAATCAAAAAGGGGGAGATTGTTGGTGCAGGGAGCACCATATGATCGAACTTGAGTTTTGATTATGTCAAAGGGTTAAGTTGTCTTGTATCTAACAAATTTGAATGAGATTACATGAAAGTCCTAGTGGATTCTAGGCAGGTAGAAAACCCTAGGGGGTGATAACCCTAGGTCCTAGGGGGTGGTAACCCTAGGTGATGAGAAGTCCTAGCTGCTATTAGGCAAGTGAAAAATCTTAGGGGGTGGTAACCCTAAGCGGAAAGTCTTGGCGGGTCGAGCGCTTCGGGCAAAATCCTAGAGTCGGGGACTGTAGGTTAAAATCTTGGTGGTCGCGGACTGGGTGGAAGTCTGAGCGGGTCATGGAGCGGACATCCAACATGAATATCGGAAGCCTCGGGCACTGAGCAAAATGTCCAGTCAGTCTGGAGGATTGATTTGACAACAGGTAAACTCTCCTGAGAGGTAGGTGAGAATGTGTTCCCTGGCGAGAGAACAGTAGGAGAAACTCGAAGTCAGAACCGGAGAGTCTGATGACTGTCAAATACTTATATTTATATTTTATTGTGCTAACTTTATTTTGTAGGGTATATATTGTGTTTGGACTAACATACCTTGTAGGAAAGGTGAATCACAATAAAATTGCTCGGATGAACAGCGTCTGAGGCGCCTCCGGGACTGTTGGATGCGCCTCGGGCTCCTTGGCTGCAACTACGCAGGAAGCAGGGTAGAAGGCGCCTTCTAAGGATGTTGAATGGGCCTCGAATGCTGGATGGAGGGTTCTCTCTATGGAGCTTGGAGGCGCCTTCAGGTAGATAAGCAGCGGATGCCGCGGAGGTTATCAATGCTACGATTTCAAGATAAGTATCCCTGTTGAAGGTACCTCCTATGGATGCTGGAGGCACCCTCAATGGGCTACTTAAGGCAGTCTCAAGAAGAGGCTGGGATAGACTTGATTTCAGCAATCTTTCTACTGTGCACTGCTCAAAGGATGATCCAACAAAGTCGTAACTCGTCTTCGACAACCGGAAGCCTTAAATTCCCTCTTCTTAATTACTTGTTGGTATACTTTTAATTATTGCATTAAAATTATACTTCAAGTTGTAATTTTCTGAAGCTATAGTGATTGACTATTGAAAACACTCTTATGTGTGGGTCTTGGAGTAGGAGTCGACAAAGGCTCTAAAGCAAGTAAATTCTTGATGTTTGCGATTGATTTCTATTTATTCCGCTGTGTGTTTACTCAATTTTTTAAAACGAACGAATTAACCATGAGCACTATTCACCCTCCTCTAGCGCTTTACAATCCTACACAAGCCAACAAAATGTCAGTGCTTAGAAATCATAGGGGAGTCCCTGGCAAAGACCCTCCGACACTCAAGTCAATACAAGTCCGGAGGGGTGAATGAAGAACAACAGAGAGTGTGTGCTTGAAAGTAAGTTGCAGATGTTCAAAGAACATATCTTTTCCACGGAGAAGACTCCCCCATTTATATACCACCTTACATAACCTCTGCAATCATGAGGTGACGCAGTGTGTCAAAGTTTATTAGGTAAAGGAAAGTGTACAACATAGGCAATATGCAATAATTATCCAAGGAATATTCCCTTTACTCAAATATATACCTCTTTTGTTATTTATAACTTATGTCATTGCTAAGGTTGTTGGAGGAATATGCTGTTATAAATGATCTGTTGATGCAGACAAGATGATCTTGAAGAAACTTTCAGAACAATATTATCTGACAGATTGTTAGGATTCTCTGCTTATATTGTTGGCTGCATATATCCCGGATCATAAGGTCTATCGTCTTTATGCATGTTTTCTTGTTAAGCTGTTATATTAGGTATTGAAGACTATTTAGCAATCCACTCAGGAGATGATATCGAGAAATGATATGATGCCTTGGACACATTGGAAGTCTATTTGAAAAACAATATACCAACCTATGCATGCTAGAAATCCATCCGGTCAGTAATATGAATCTAAGTGCGTTAGACCCGATTGGTATTTTGTTCGACCGGGTGTATAACAAGTCTCTAGAGAAATGCTATGTTGAGCCAAAGTGCCTTAGGCCCAGTTGACCCTTTGTCCAGTCGAGAGTATAATAATTTATAGGTGAGGTGCACCTGACCTTCTAACCAGAGTTATGTCACTTATGCATAGAAGAGATGGGTATGAAGTCATATAAACCATTCAATTTTATTATTGAACAGATATCCATAGGGCTGATCGGTGATCAGATCGATCGGACGTATGTAGAGAGGCTCGTTCAAAGTAATGAGTTTGACCCTCCCTTTTGACCAAGTCTATGGTTGGTTAAATGTGAGGTAGGTCGATCATTCCGTCAAACTTGTAAGGGCGACCGTCTTGAAACTCGATTAGCTATTTAATGACCAAGCACGTTGTCTTTATAGTTTAAGGTAAAGTATTGAAATTTTTATGTTCGACCTACTTAAGAGTCGGTCAGCTTTTTTCCACACAGCTTGAAATCCGACCAGACCCATCTAACGAGCCTTAGCACTGGGCAATCAATCAGAGCTAGATGGGAAGATGTTCTCCTCTGTTGATTTTGACCGCTATGACACCTTGATTTTGACCATCGCATCACTTTCTGAGTCCGCTCATTATAACCCGTATCAAATAATAATAATTTTCATTATTTTTTATTTTTATTAACATTTCTTTAATTTTATAATTTTTAAATTTTTAAAAATATATGAATAAATTTAGGAGATTATTATGAATTCAGCGTAAATTTAAAAAATAAATAAAAAAATGAAATAATTAAGTTTTAATTTTTATTTGTTTTTTTTTAATTTAATTCGATTTAGTTTGGTTGAATTCAATTTAAATAAAGAAAATTAATATTTTTTTTCTTGTGAAAATGGTAGGGTATAATCAAAAACAAAAACAAGTGCGCCTTTATCAAATATCTCAACTCAACTTTAATAAATGCGCCTTTGTTAAGAAATCGATCGTCTCACGGGATGTTAAGCGGCAGACTTGCTATATCAATTTTCGACGGAGGGTTGTTAAGAAACCAATCTTATTTACCCGGAAATAAATTGTGTGTATATCTTTTCAAGTTAGACTACTCCAGCGATCTATTGCTGCCGGCCGTCGGCAGCATCTCCATGTTCCATTGATACTGTCTGAAAATCAGAAGGTGGAAAATTATGAATGTAATTGTTATATTAACTAGGTATAGATCGTGTCCCGCTCTACAAAACAAGTAACGTCAGTGTCGAACCAGGAAAGGGGTCTCCAGCATTGGCCTTCCGACGCTCAAGTCAGTCACCGGAACTGTAGAAGAACGCGGAGCAACAGTAACACAAGCGCAAACAGTGAATAACGCGTGTACCTCCGCCGTTGTATGGATCCCCTTTATATAGAACCCTGGTGGACAACGTGCACACTTCTCAAGGCATAGACATGTTCTCCAATATGTCCTATGAAAGGAATTGTCAGGAAAGTGCATCTGATATCATACCTTAACAAGACATGCATATCTCTGACAAGACAGTAGAAACTTTCACCGTACGATCCGTCTGTTGACAATGCCTTGTGTCCGCGACATTGTCTCCCAAAAGGATATTGAGAGATACGTCATGGATCTCTCCGCTCGGCCGAGCGACTACCTCGCTCGGCTGCGACTCCTCCGTTTGGTCAGTCTCAGCTGCTCTTCTTTGCAGTGACTGAGTATAATTGTTTATCCCTCCCGATCGGACAAGCGTTTCAGTCTCTTTAGCGTTCTGCCGCTCCGCACTGAGCATCTGACGATCTTACCATATTATCCTAAGCTAGACGGATGGATAACTCGGACAAGTCTCACGCCGATTGGACATTGTTTACCCCAACCGACCGTTGTAGCTAACCTCCTCTCGATCACCATAGGTGAGCCCTTTGACACTCTGACATTGACCACTTTAACTTTGACCTCGACCTTTACAGTTGACCCATACTGTGCGGGCCCCCTTTTATCACTGCATCATCCATCAATCTTCTCTCTGCTTATCGCCCTCCTCCTTCTCTTCTCCTTCTTCCACCTCTTGCGGCGGGCATGTCATGATAAATCAATGGCCAACCAACCCCATTGTCGTTGGGCCTCTCTCTCATTGGAACCTCCTCTAGTTCGGCTCCGAACCCCATCACTCCCTACAAGCACTCGCTAAGAAGTACAACCCTGTCATACTCCTCCACTTAGGTAAGACCCTCGATCGTTATCGTCATCTCCTCGCCAGCGACCTCTCCTTCGCGTCCCGCTCGAACTCGAGCATCGCCGATCGATTCTTCTACCACTCGCAGGAGGTTGGCTTCGGTAAGTACGGCGAGCCGTGGCGCCAGATGAGGCGCATCGCCATGCTCCACCTCCTCAGCCAGAGGCAGGCGCTCGCCTTCCGCAAGGTCCGCGAGTTGGAGGGGGCTGTTGTCCTCATCGCCAAGATCTGCGTTGCCGCTGGCCTAGTGAACCTAAGCGACATGATCATTGACTTCACGAGCATCCTCATCTACAGGCGCTCAGCTATATTAGGTATTTTAACCAAGCAAAATGTAACATCTTTCAAAGGAGAGTATTTTAACCAAGTAAATTTCTTAAACTAATAATTTTAGAAATTGTCAATTTTAACTTAATGGATACTCATTCTTAATAAATTAATATGACCCATCTTAATATAAGTTTGTCTAATTTTATTACTTTAATTAAGAAGATATTTATATATCAAATTACGTATGTCTAACCGGCTCAAAAGAACTAACATCAACATCAATTCTAGTAAATTTTTTAGGTTGTTCATTACTAAAATTTGAGATATTAATATTAGATGGCAAATGCTCCTAACTTGTCTGCTCTTTTGGTTTAAACTGAATTGATAATCTTTCTTTTCTTCCTTCTTTGATTTTTTTTTATTAAAGTGAATAAATGTATAAATTACCTAACCAAAAAAATCTAAAAATTTCCAACAAACAATTATTTTCTAAATTTTATAATTATTTAACTTTATTATTTCTAACTAGAAAATTCTCAACTAAAGCCCAATAATAATTATAAAATCAATAATTCTCAAAATCACAACGAATTAATTTTTTTTCAAAATTTAGAATAATAAATTTTTAGGCTGAAAAGCTAAATTTTAAAATTTATAAACATCAACCCCTAATATTATCACAACTTAAATACTCACAATTAAATATTCGACATAATTTTAACGTTATCAAATTTTATCTCAAAGTTGCATAATTTTAGAACTTACAACGATAACTAATCAATAAATAATATTAATGCGATATATGAGTTGAAAATTGAACTAAATCAAATGAGTGAAACTCTCACTCGAGACGATCCTTAAGTTGACTGATACAAGCTCCAATAGAGCTTCTAAACTCTCAAAATTATAGCTAAATCCAGCGAGCAAGATTTTTAACGATTGATTGATAGCCTGAAAAATCTAAATCAAGGATCTGGAATCAAGTTGAAACTCCTAAAAAATGATGTAAAATTGATTTGGATAGGAGTAAAATGGTCATGCGGTGGTTTTGAGCACAAAATTTTATTTGTGATTGAAGACTGCATGCAAATTTCTCCGTATGTTTTTCAGTCAACTCTGCCATATTGTACAATAACAGAGTATGATCTCGGATGCCTAGGCTTTGAAGGGCTTTCCTTGTAGAATCAGACTCGATTTCTTTTGCATGATGAGCCCAAACACCTCATCCATCTCCATCTCGTCGGAGCTCATCCCGTCGGGCATCTCCCAGTCGAAATAGTACAACAAGCTCGCGAGGACAACCTCCAGAGCGACCATGGAGAACCCGATGCCCGGGCAGCCTCTCCGCCCTGCTCCGAACGGCAGGTACCTGAAGTCGCTCCCCTTGAAGTCGAGAGCACCGGCACCGGAATCGCCCAGGAACCTCTCCGGCAGGAACTCCTCGGCCTTGTCCCACAAAGCAGGATCTCTTGCGATCGCCCAGCCATTGACGATCACCCTCGTGCCCTTGGGGATGTGGTAGCCCTGGAGCTCGGTGGTCTCCATGGCTTCTCGAGGGAGCAACAGAGGACCTGGGGGGTGCAAACGGAGTGTCTCCTTGAGCACCGCCTTCAATTGCTCCATCCCTTCTAAGTCCTCTTCTCTTATTTCTTCTCCTCTGGGTCCGACGACTCGCCGGATCTCCTCTTGCACTTTTGCCATTTCTTCGGGGTGCCGGATTAGCTCTGCCATTGCCCATTCTAGCGTTGATTTTGATGAGTCAGTTCCTGCAGCGACCATGTCCTGCAAAAGGAAGATATACATGTAAAACAGAGGAAGAAGATCTAGATAACGACGCAGTCCAGGAATGCGTCCAAAATGACGCGGAGAGAGATATTTTACCAAGATGATGCCTTTGATGTTGTCCATGGTGAGCGAAATGTTGGTGGAAGAAGAAGAGGCGGCGGCGTCGTCTTGATCGCCCAAAGAGAGCAAGATGTCGACCAGATCCATGTCGTCGGCGGCGATATTGACGGTGAGCTTCCGCCGTTGATGCTCAGCTATGACTTTCTCGAGCAGAGCGTCGAGCTTCAGCCCGATCTTCCTCGCTCTGCCGTCCAGGCCACTCAGCCAATCGATCCAGGCCAGCCAGGGGATGTAGTCGCGCACCGGGAACAGGCCCATGATCTCCATGAACTCCCCGAAGAGCTCCCGGATCTGGCTGCCGCCGCCCTTGGCGTCGGCGTACGTCCGGCCCAGCGCCACCCTGCAGATGAGGTTGCTCGTGAAGTCGATGATCATGTCGCTCAAGTTCACCGGACCTCCGGCGGCGGCGCGGATCCTGGCGACGAGGGCGGCGGCCTCCTCCTCGCGGACCTTTCGGAAGGAGTGCACCTGCTTCTGGCTGAGGAGGTGGAGGACGCCGATGCGCCGCATTTGGCGCCACGGCTCGCCGTACTTGCTGAAGGCCATCTCCTGCGAGCGGTAGAAGAGTCGGTCGGCGAGGCTCGAGTCCGGGCGGCTGGCGAAGACGAGGTCGCGGGTCTTCAAGACCTCTTGGGCGCCCTCCGGCGAGGAGACGACGACGGTGGGGAGGCGGCCCAAGCGGAGGGCCATGACGGGGCCATGCTTCTCGGCGAGCGCTCGCAGGGAGCGATGCGGGAGGGAGCCGAGCTGGTGGAGGTTCCCAAAGACAGGGAGACCCGGCGCCGCAGGGGGATGGTCGAGCGATGATTTCTTCGACCGCGTCCACCGGAGGCAGAACACGAAGAAGAGAAACCACGCGACAACGAGCAAAAGGGAAGACTGATAGAACATGCCGCCTGAGGAAATTAATAGATCGCCGGATTATTCCAATCAAAGTGATTCGAACAAACTGCTTATGGCCCCCAAATTTATATCATTGCGATCGTGCTTGCTCTCGTCATCTCTTACGATCGATCGAGGAATCGGATAGCCTGAGAGGCAACGATATGAGGGCGAGGTAGACAGTACGGTCCTCGATGCTTGCGGCGCGGCGCGGCACGGCACGGCACTTGCGGGCTCGGGTACGTGGAAGATCGAGTATATTCCAAGACAGGACGTACTTGGAGAAAAATGTTCTAGGGCGATAAATAAATTTGACGTTATAAAAATTTATTTATATTCATTTAACGGGTGTATATATATAATTAATTAAATAAATAAATTTGAATCATTTATATATATATATTTATCCAGTGGTAAGGAGGGGAACCCGTCCGGTAGGAGATCAAAATGGTCAACACCCGGCAGATATCTGATCAGACGAATTACCTTCCTAATCAGTAGGAAGAATAGCCGACCCGGTATCTCGACTGCTCGACCTGACATCGAATTCCCGACGCTCGTAAGACAAAGCGGGAAGAGACGAAGGTCGAGCGACCATCCCGCTAGGGTAACAGTAGATACGGTATCAATCCTGCAGTTAAGGTTCACTCGCTCGACATGGTGGAGTCAGACATCAAATCACCGGCCGAGCGTGCATCCGCCTGGAGGGTACATTAGCTGACGTGGCCTCCGCTCGGCCCGAGGAAGGCGCTAGCCGAGCGGTTCCTCCGCTCGGCCCGGTAAAGGACATAGAGAGCGGGTGGCGATTTCTTCTTAGGAACTAGTGTCGCCGACAAGAGACATGGCTCGCGGCATGGTCAGACAGAAAATCGTACGGTGGAAACTTCCACTGTCATATCAGAGATATGTTCGTGCTATTAAGGTAGGTTGTCAGACATGCTTTCCTGACACGTCCATTCCAGATGTGCTTTGAAGAACGTGTATGCCTTGGGAAGCGTGCACGCGGCCCTGAAGAGCTCTATATAAGGACCCCCAAACTTCGACGGAGGTAGACTTGAGCGTCGGAGGGCGGCTCGGCATTGTGTTTGTAGGTTCACGGTGGTAAAGGATCTACGTCTTCGAAGTCTTCGACCAATCAACAAGAGCGCCACATCCCCAGTGATCCGGCGGTAAGAATGGGGGACCCACAGATGGGGTCCCGTCCGAGCGGAACCAGAGATTACCCAGCCAAAGGTTTGGGTTTCCGACGCCAAAGCAGAAGAACCGGAGCCGAGTGGCCGAGCAGAGGTGTCCGCTCGGGCGAGGACAGAATGGCCGAGCGGAGGTGTCCGCTCGGCCGGAATCGTGGCGAGGGAACAGTGGTTAGCCGAGCGGCCTATTCGCTCGGCTCGGGATATGATATATCAGCAAAGGCATGATGATTAGACTGTACGCAAGATGGCACTATTAAAGGCCCCACCATCACGTCACGGAAAGGTTGATACAGTAGCAGTATGGTCTTATGGATGCCCTTCTGACAGGCCCACACCTAGGCATGGTCGAAAGCAGGTGATCGCTTCGATTGGTGTGCCCAGGCTCCTTCGAGAGGTCTATATAAGGCCTCCATTTCTTCAACCGGAGGTACACAAGTCTACATTTTCTAAGCCGCTTTACTTCCTTGCAGGTTCGCCGGAGACCCGTACGGCCGGTCGGAGTTCCACGTCATCAGATCGGAGAGCGCCACATCCCAGCGTCCATTGATCTGGTTCGGACAGGATCAAATTGGCGCCGTCTGTGGGAACGCACCTGTATCCGAGCGGAATATATGGACGAGTGGGCGACCTCACCGTGACGCTCTCCCGGAGAAACTCGACGCTCTAATTGAGGCAAGAGCGGCTAAGCTCGTGGAGCAACAGAAACAGAAGGCGCAAGCCGAGCGGCCGGAGGAACAGCGACGCAGAAGCATTAGAAATGGGGGCAAAATAAGGGTCCGACCAGCACTCAAGTGGGAGTAACTCCTGCCCCGATATCGGTCCGACGAGGAAGCCATGATGAGTTTCGACAAGTATATATATTCTTCATCACTCCACGGGTATTTGGGAGTCGAGAAATTGGGTCAGAACCCTCGCTGGTCGGCAGGTCAGTTCTTCAGTTATCCTCTTTCTGTTGTAAGATTTATTATAGTTCCTCGAGCTAGAACCCCGTGCCGCTCGGCCGGGAGTGTATAAACCGAGCCAAGAGCTCGATGGGAAGACCCCGTGCCGCTCGGCCGGGAGTGTATAAACCGAGCCAAGAGCTCGATGGGAAGTCCGTGTCGCTCGGCCGGGAGTATATTAACCGAGCCAAGAGCTCGATGGGAAGACCCCGTGCCGCTCGGCCGGGAGTGTATAAACCGAGCCAAGAGTTCGATGGGAAGCCCGTGCCGCTCGGCCGGGAGTATATTAACCGAGCCAAGAGCTCGATGGGAAGACCCCGTGCCGCTCGGCGGGGAGTGTATAAACCGAGCCAAAAGCTCGATGGGAAACCCGTGCCGCTCGGCCGGGAGTATATTAGCCGAGCCCCGAGCTCGATGGGAAGACCCCGTGCTGCTCGGCCGGGAGTATATTAACCGAGCCAAGAGCTCGATGGGAAGACCCCGTGCCGCTCGGTCGGGAGTGTATAAACCGAGCCAAGAGCTCGATGGGAAGCCTGTGCCGCTCGGCCGGGAGTATATTAACCGAGCCAAGAGCTCGATGGGAAGACCCCGTGCCGCTCGGCGGGGAGTGTATAAACCGAGCCAAGAGCTCGATGGGAAGCCCGTGCCGCTCGGCCGGGAGTATATTAGCCGAGCCCCGAGCTCGATGGGAAGACCCCGTGCCGCTCGGCCGGGAGTATATTAACCGAGCCAAGAGCTCGATGGGAAGACCCCGTGCCGCTCGGCCGGGAGTGTATAAACCGAGCCAAGAGCTCGATGGGAACCCCGTGCCGCTCGGCCGGGAGTGTATAAACCGAGCCAAGAGCTCGATGGGAAGCCCGTGCCGCTCGGCCGGGAATATATTAACCGAGCCAAGAGCTCGATGGGAAGACCCCGTGCCGCTCGGTGGGGAGTGTATAAACCAAGCCAAGAGCTCGATGGGAAGCCCGTGCCGCTCGGCCGAGAGTATATTAGCCGAGCCCCGAGCTCGATGGGAAGACCCCGTGCCGCTCGGCCGGGAGTATATTAACCGAGCCAAGAGCTCGATGGGAAAACCCCGTGCCGCTCGGCCGGGAGTGTATAAACCGAGCCAAGAGCTCGATGGGAAGCCGTGCCGCTCGGCCGGGAGTGCATAAACCGAGCCAAGAGCTCGATGGGAAGACCCCGTGCCGCTCGGCGGGGAGTGTATAAACCGAGCCAAGAGCTCGATGGGAAGCCCATGCCGCTCGGCCGGGAGTATATTAGCCGAGCCCCGAGCTCGATGGGAAGACCCCGTGCCGTTCGGCCGGAGGTAAATTATCCGAGCCAAAGGCTCGAGGATCGAAGGCCCCGTACCATTCGGCCGGAGGTAAATTATCCGAGCCAAAGGCACGAGGATCGAAGGCCCCGTACCATTCGGCCGGAGGTAAATTATCCGAGCCAAAGGCTCGAGGATCGAAGGCCCCGTACCATTCGGACGGAGGTATATTATCCGAGCCAAACGCTCGAGTATCGAAGGCCCCGTGCCGTTCGGCTGGTGGTAAATTATCCGAGCCAAAGGCTCGAGGATCGAAGGCCCCGTACCATTCGGACGGAGGTATATTATCCGAGCCAAACGCTCGAGTATCGAAGGCCCCGTGCCGTTTGGCTGGAGGTAAATTATCCGAGCCAAAGGCTCGAGGATCGAAGGCCCCGGACCGTTCGGACGGAGGTAAATTATCCGAGCCAAAGACTCGAGGATCGAAGGCCCCGGACCGTTCGGCCGGAGGTAAATTATCCGAGCCAAAGGCTCGAGGATCGAAGGCCCCGTACCATTCGGACGGAGGTATATTATCCGAGCCAAAGGCTCGAGTATCGAAGGCCCCGTGCCGTTCGGCCGGAGGTAAATTATCCGAGCCAAAGGCTCGAGGATCGAAGGCCCCGGACCGTTCGGCCGGAGGTAAATTATCAGAGCCAAAGGCTCGAGGATCGAAGGCCCCGGACCGTTCGGCTGGAGGTAAATTATCCGAGCCAAAGGCTCGAGGATCGAAGGCCCCGTACCATTCGGACGGAGGTATATTATCCGAGCCAAACGCTCGAGTATCGAAGGCCCCGTACCGTTCGGCTGGAGGTAAATTATCCGAGCCAAAGGCTCGAGGATCGAAGGCCCCGTACCATTCGGACGGAGGTATATTAGTCGAGCCAAACGCTCGAGTATCGAGGAGTATGTTAGCCGAGCCCCTAGCTCGAAAGCGAAGGCCCCGAGCCGTTCGGCCGGAGGTAAATTATTCGAGCAAAATGCTCAAGGACGAAGGCCCAAGCCGTTCAGCCGGGCGTGCGATATCCTTGCATCGGCATAAAAAACCGAAGGCCCCGTACCGTTCGGACGGAGGAAGCAAAAATGGTGAAAGATGGCAAACAGCTTCGCCGGACGGTAGAGTACAAATTAGCCTCAAACGCCGACGAGCTCCGTCGTCAAAGATCGAGAGCCGCGCCGACCGGCTATAAATATCCGCGCCGACGAGCTTCGTCGTTAAAGATCGAGAGCGGCGCCGACCGGCTATAAATATCCGCGCCGACGAGCTCCGTCGTTAAAGATCGAGAGCTGCGCCGACCGGCTATAAATATCCGCTCCGACGAGCTCCGTCGTTAAAGATCGAGAGCCGCGCCGACCGGCTATAAATATCCGCGCCGACGAGCTCCGTCGTTAAAGATCGAGAGCCGCGCCGACCGGCTATAAATATCCGCGCCGTCGAGCTCCGACGTTAAAGATCGAGAGTCGCGCCGACGAGCTCCGTCGTTAAAGATCGAGAGCCGCGCCGACCGGCTATAAATATCCGCGCCGTCGAGCTCCGACGTTAAAAATCGAGAGACGAGCCGGCGTCTATAAATAATCCGAGAGGAAGATCGTCGACACAGCATCACCCGCAGCCGATATAGATAGCCCGACGAAGTTCCGCTCAGATCAAGGTATAAACGGCTATAAATATCCGCGCCGACGCGCTCCGGCGTTAAAGATCGAGAGCCGCGCCGACCGGCTATAAATATCCGCGCCGACGAGCTCCGCGTTAAAGATCGAGAGCCGCTCCCGACCGCTATAAATATCCGCGCCACGAGCTCCGACGTTAAAGATCGAGAGCCCGACCGCTATAAATATCCGCCCGACGAGCCCGCTGAAAGATCGAGAGCCGCGCCGACCGCTATAAATATCCGCGACCGAGCTCCGACGTTAAAAATCGAGACGAGCCGGCGTCTAAACCCTCCGAGCCCGTCGTTAAGATCGAGAGCCGCGCGAGAGACCGGCTATAAATATCCGCGCCGACGAGCTCCGCCGTTAAAGATCGAGAGCCGACCGGCTATAAATATTCGCACCGACGAGTCGTTAAAGATCGAGAGCCGCCGACCGCTATAAATATCCGCGCCGACGAGCCCGTCGTTAAAGATCCGCGCCGACCGCTATAAATATCCGCGCCGTCGAGCTCCGACTTTAAAATCGAGAGACGAGCCGGCGCCTATATCCTCGCGGAAGACCGACGAGCTCCATCGTTAAAGATCGAGAGCCGCCCAGGCTATAAATATCCGCGCCGACGAGCTCCGTCGTTAAAGATCGAGAGCCGCGCCGGCTATAAATATCCGCGCCGACGAGCTCCGTCGTTAAAGATCGAGAGCCGCCCGACCGCTATAAATATCCACGCCGTCGAGCCCGACGAAGATCGAGAGCCGCCGAGCTATAAATATCCGCGCCGACGAGCTCCGTCGTTAAAGATCGAGAGCCGCTCCGACCGGGCTAAATCGCGTCGAGCTCCGACGTTAAAATCGAGACGAGCCGGCGTCTATAAATCCTCAAGCGGAAGACCGACGAGCTCCGTCGTTAAAGATCGAGAGCCGCGCCGACCGACTATAAATATCCGCGCCGACAAGCTACGTCGTTAAAGATCGAGAGTCGCGCCTATCGGCTATAAATATCCGCGCCGTCGAGCTCCGACGTTAAAAATCGAGAGACGAGCCGGCGTCTATAAATCCCCGAGCGGAAGACCGACGAGCTCCGTCGTTAAAGATCGAGAGCCGCGCCGACCGGCTATAAATATCCGCGCCGACGAGCTCCGTCGTTAAAGATCGAGAGCCGCGACGACCGGCTATAAATATCCGCGCCGACGAGCTCCGTCGTTAAAGATCGAGAGCCGCGCCGACCGCCTATAAATATCCGCGCCGTCGAGCCGCGTCGACCGGCTATAAATATCCGCGCCGTCGAGCTCCGACGTTAAAAATCGAGAGACGAGCCGGCGTCTATAAATCCCCGAGCGGAAGGCCGACGAGCTTCGTCGTTAAAGATCGAGAGCCGTGCCGACCGGCTATAAATATCCGCGCCGACGAGCTCATCATCTAGCCGTTCATTTCAAAACAAAGGGCGTCCTATCGTACGGAGCGTCACCGCCACTAGAGACGAGCCACGTGACGCTCTGTCACCAAGCGCAATTAATGCGCCCATACCGCGCATGCTTCGGCTTAATGAAAAAGACTTGCGCGATTTTCAAGAGGATTTAGACAAGCAAACATCCACGTTGGGCGCCAAGGCATACAAAGCGAAGAGCCGAGCGGCTAAATTTGGCATGAGGGCCGAACGGCTCAAGGGATATCAGCAGCAGCGATAAGGCGACGACCGCCCGCTCGGACACACAGTCTAGTCAGTCTGACTCACTGCCTCCTTCGACTAGACTTGAAGGGGAGGCAAGTGATCCGACGGTAAGAATGGGGGACCCATAGATGGGGTCCCGTCCGAGCGGAACCAGAGATTACCCAGCCAAAGGTTTGGGTTTCCGACGCCAAAGCAGAAGAACCGGAGCCGAGTGGCCGAGCAGAGGTGTCCACTCGACTGAGGACTCGGCCGGAATCGTGGCGAGGGAACAGTGGTTAGCCGAGCGGCCTATTCGCTCGGCTCGGGATATGATATGTCAGTAAAGGCATGATGATTAGACTGTATGCAAGATGACATTATTAAAGGCCCCACCATCACGTCACGGAAAGGTTGATACAGTAGCAGTATGGTCTTATGGATGCCCTTCTGACAGGCCCACACCTAGGCATGGTCGAAAGCAGGTGATCGCTTCGATTGGTGTGCCCAGGCTCCTTCGAGAGGTCTATATAAGGCCTCCATTTCTTCAACCGGAGGTACACAAGTTTACATTTTCTAAGCCGCTTTCTTATTCCTTCGCCTAACTTGAGCGTCGGAGGGCCGTCGCCGGGACCCCCCCCCCCCCCCCCGGCTCGGTTTTGTTGCAGGTTCGCCGGAGCACTCGAGGATCCAGCAGGGAGCGCCACATCCTCAGCGTCCATTGATCCTGGTTCGGACAGGATCACCCAGCGTCTATCGACTCAGCTCTCGGACAGGACCACACACACACACACACACACACACATATATATATATATAATATTCGTAAATAATATTTACGAGCTATATTCTTTATTAAATTTTTTTTTAATATGATAAATAAATAATAAAATAAAATAAATAAATTTAAATTATCAAATTTAATAATCAATCAAATAACTAAAAATTTAAAACAATCAAACAAGTTTAATTGAGAGTTCAATAACATCTAAACAAACCAAGCTCGAATAAAACTCAAGTCAAGTTCGAACCAAGCTCAAGTCAAGCTTGAATTGAGAGCTCGATAACACCTAAACGAACCAAACTCAAGCCAAGCTTCAAACAAGCTCAAACTCATAAAAAATAAATCAAGTTAAGCTTGAACAATTATTCTAAAAGCTTGGTTCATTTTAGTCTTGACTCGACTTGGTTCAGTTACCTTATCAAATAAGCTTGAACACCCGAAAACTCTGCTCGGCTCGATTCGTTTACAGTCCTACGCAGAATGATAGACAATTGTTATGAAAGGATGACTGTTTTATATATATATATATATAAAATCTAGATATTCGATTCGATCCTACCAAAATTTTGTTAACATTACGAATACTTCAAATACCAAACGCATATTGATGTGATGATGAAGAGAGACTCCACTAGAGATATGCCAAAGTAAAAAAAAAAATAGCTTACGTTGAAGTCAAAGTGAAGGAAAGAGTCAAAGTCGGTCGAGTGGACGAATTATGATCGAGCGGACAGTATGCCCGAGTGAACGAGCAAAGTCAAACGGATGACTCGAGATTAAGAGACAAACAACCAGTGCATTCCCGGCCGCCGTCCCCACCAAGCGGGAGGCAAGTCCATCCAGATGAGAGGCAACCCTCCTACAATAGGAAAGTTAAATGAAGGGAGATGGCTCGATGCAGTACAGCCGAGCGGGCATGTCCCTGCCGAGTGACCATCGGTAGGCCTATAGCGGGACCCATCCATATATCACTGTTGGGGTTGCAAGGTTGCAAACATAGTCCCATATTGGAAACACATGGGAAAGATCATGAGTTTATAAGAGAAAAGATATCTCCATTGGCATGAGGCCTTTTGGGGAGAGCCCAAGAGCAAAACCATGAGGGCTTAGGCCCAAAGTGGATAATATCATGCAATTGTGGAGATATCTAAATTCTTTTCGATCCTACAATTGGTATCAGAGCCCGAACTGCCAGAAGGTTTAACCGCCGACTGTGCACAAGAGCTATGGTCTGATTGAGCCATGTGAGTACAATATTGACCTCGAACAAAGAAATTGGGGGCTCCTATGTTCGGATCAAGAGGACCAGACACCAGGTAGGAAGTCCTAGTTGCGACTAGGCAAGGAAGTCCTAGTAGGTCGGGTGGACCGAGGGGCAAGAAGACCTGGTGGGTCGAGGATCAGACGTGGGAAGCCTATGGTCCTTTGTTTGAGGGGGGGATTGTTGGGGTTGCAAGGTTGCAAACATAGTCCCATATTGGAAACACATGGGAAAGATCATGGGTTTATAAGAGAAAAGATATCTCCATTGGCATGAGGCCTTTTGGGGAGAGCCCAAGAGCAAAACCATGAGGGCTTAGGCCCAAAGTGGATAATATCATGCAATTGTGGAGATATCTAAATTCTTTTCGATCCTACAATCACCTCGTACTCTTTTGGAGGTTTGTACCACTGACAACAGAGTATGTTCCACAGGCAAATCGTACGGTGGAAGCTTTCAGACTGTTACATCATAGATATGTCTGCTCGCTTAAGGAAAGCTATTAATGGCACTTTTTGACTTATCTTTTTATAGAACACTTGGAAAAACATGTGCACACTTTAAGATGTGTGCGTAGGTACTACAATGACACTATAAAAGAAAGTTTTCATCTACAGGAAGAGGTATACGCAACTTCATCATTCTAAACGTTCTTTTACTACAGTACTCTTGCTATTCTCTATATCGTTGAAAACTGACTTAAACGTCGGAGAGCCAACGCTAAGAACCCTTTCTCAATCCGACACTGACACTTTTGTATTGTAAACACATGAAATCTTCGCCGCATTAAACTTTCAATTACATTCTTAACTTTTCATCTTCTCTCCGTTCAGATAGGAACACACATAAATAGTTATGAGGAGGCGATTGTTAATGAAAATTAAAGGAATATCATAATAATTATGGTAAAAGGCGAATACGTTCGCCCCCAGCGCCCCAAGCGCCCTCGCCAATCCGTCTCAGGACCAACACAGAGAAGATAAATCACAGGTGACTACTAGTCTTTGGAATAGTGATTAGCACATAAGGGAGACATTTATCTCGATTTTACTAAAATTTGAATCTTAGATTTTATTATGATAATATCTCATACGCTAACTATTAGATCCATTCGAGAGGACAAGGAATATTATAATAAGAAAGTATTGTAGAGGAGATAAAAAAAAGACCTACAACATAGGGATATTGTATAATTTTTCTTTTGACAATCTCTTCTGCTCGCGCATATATAAATATATTCGGCATTTTACTGAATGAGTAAATTTCAACATTGCCGATTTTTCTAAGATAACTCTTTTCTTTTCTCTTTCTTCTTTAAACTTTTGCTCCATTTATATGAATCTGGTCAAGTATATTAATTTATATTTATTGTGATTTGAAATTCTGTAACTCTAATCTGACTAAATTGTCATTTTGTGGCCTTCTTGGCCATCATATTTGACTTTTGACTTTGAGTTTGACTACCTACAGTGAAATTTGCAACAACTCACGAACTATCTCACCTGCCTGCTCTCGACCAGTGATGGGGCCTACTATATAGCAACATAAAAAAGTAGAGAAAAACTTTTTTTTTAAAAAAAAATTACTTATCTACTTTATTCGGATATTATATAAATTGACTGAAAAATAAATATGATAAATATATTAATTATCATTGCGATTGTGATTGTATAGTAGTAAGTATATAATGATAATTTGGTTGGTTGAAATTAAATTCTAATTATTATTTTGAATTATTTTTTTTTATCATCGTGAGAAATATTTAGTTTAATTGTTGGTCTGTTAAGATTTGTGTGAGCATATTAATAGTTGTTGGATAATCACACATTCTTGGATAAAAAGAAATATAATATTAACGAAAAAAATTTCATACTATATATTAATTATAATTCTCAAAGAGACATTAAAACTTAATTTTTTTAAAAAAAAGAATGTTATAAAATGAACTTCTATTATGTATAATATTTGTCTAGAGGAGAGACAACTCAATTTGAATCGCTATAGATAGGGACGGAGCGGCCGTCCCTAGCTCCATCTCTGGCTATAGACATACCATATCAAGCCATATGATGATGAAATAATGTATTTGGATATATCATAATAGTAGAAGAGGATGAAAATATATATACAAAAAATAGATTCACATTTTTAGTAGTTTTAAAGAAGCCAATTGAAAAGGTAATTAGCATTTATTATTGATGTGGGATGTGGGATGTAACGAGTAGACTCCAAAGATAGCGTGGTAGTTAAAATCATGGTGCATGAATGGTGATATGAAGGTTAAAATTAAGATGATGTGATAGTCAAGGGTAAAGTAAGAGGGCATGTCTCACTTGGCTTTGGCGCTCACCCAGCATTAAGGCTCTAAAGTCCAGCTCGGTCGGATTATAAATAGAGTGATCAGAGGCGGGTCGGCCCTTAAGTTGGTCGAGCATGAGAAGCTTAGTACTCTACCGAAAAGGTAACACGTCCGGTCATTCAATAGCCGATCAAGTTTTGAGGAGGTTGGCCTTATAGGCTGGTCGGAATATCCGACCCATCTCATAATCGACTAGCCATAGGTATGGTCAGGGTATAGGTCAGCCTCCTCGAGGCTCATAAATCTCTCTATGCATGTCCGGTCAGATAAAAGACTAGTCAGGCTTAAGGCACTCGAGGCTCACAAAGCTCTATATGTGTGCCCGGGCAGGTAAAAGGTCGACCGGACTTTAAACACTTAGTCTCTTATTGCTACCCGGACGAATTTCTAACAAACACAGGGTATCGGGTGAGTTTCCGAGACACATGGGTCATCATATTATTTCTCAAATAGATTTCTAACCTGACCAAGACATTATATCATTCTTCAAGCAAATCTCCAATGTTACACAGAACGTGTCTGAGTAGCTTAAAGCAGAGACAAATATAAAAGAAGCCGGTCTTATTGGTCGTCTAAGATATACATAAGACATAACAGAGTGGATTATACAAAAACGTGACTAAGCAGCTTAAAATAGAGACAAATATAAAGTGGCCAACCTTACTAACCGATTGAGATATACTCGACAGACAACACCCTAACCACTTGTCAGAATAACAACCATGGATTTGCCTTGGCTTATTATGGGAGACTTTAATTCCCCGTTATCCCATACTGACAAGTGTGGAGGAATAGATGTCACATCATATGCCACAGTGGATTTCCTAGAGTTTGTAATCATGGCTGGTGATCCGGCAGTAAGAATGGGGGACCCCATTTAGCAGAGTCAACGCCACGTGGAGGTCGAAAGGTAAAAGGCCAACCAGAAGCTTGGCCGAGCTGATTATGATGGTGACAACCGGCTGAATCTTCCGAGCGGAAGCGATACACCCCGGCGGGGAGTCGGGATTCCGACGCTCATGATGAACAGTATAGTAGTGCCGATCGGATGGCCCGCTCGGCCGAAGGAATAAAGTATCAACACTGCGAACAGTCCCGAGCACGCGACCAGGAAGCTCCCGAGCAGATCAGCATATCCGACCGGTCGGACGTGAGGAGACCGCCGACCGGTCGGACGCTCGGCATGGAGACAAGGACAGAAACATCCTCTGACAGCAGGTGATACGCAGGATCTTAGGGCATGGGCTCACTGTCCCATCAGAGACGTGCTCGAACTGTAGCAGTAAGGAGTCAAGCAAGCTCATCTGACAAGCCCATACTAAGGTATGGCATAGAACACGTGTGCACCTCGGTATGAGTGCACATGCCTCTTCACAGCCCTATATAAGGGTCCTCACCCTTCGCCGGAGGTACGCTCTCTCGCATGTTGGAGCCTCATATCTGCTGTCTGCTTGCCTGACTTGAGCGTCGGAGGGTCGTCGCCGGGGACCCCTCCCCGGCCCGACTTCTATGCAGGTTCGCCGGAGGTCAGTGCAGCTGGTCAAAGATAGAGGAGAGCGCCACGTGCCCAGCGTCCGTCGATTCAGCGACCCGGACAGGATCAAATTGGCGTCGTCTGTGGGAACGCGCCTGTATCCGAGCGGAATAGATGGACGAGGCTGGATGACCTCACACCGTGATGCTCCCCCAGGAGAAACTCGACGCTCTAATGGAGGCAAGAGCAGCTAAGCTCGTGGAGCAACAGAGACAAAAGGCTCAAGCTGAGCGGATATCCGAGCGACCCAGGAGGACCGACCGGAGAAATATTAGAAATGGGAGCAAAATAAGGGTCCAATCGGCCCTCAGGTGGGAGCAACTCCTACCCCAATATCGGTCCGACAAAGGGGTCTTCATCAGGCGAGGCAACTGGCCAATAAGTTTCGACAAGTATAACGTATGCTCCTCACTCCACGGGTATTCGGGAGTTGAGAAATTAGGTCATAGTCGTGCCGATCGATATGTCAGTTCATTCAATTACCTGTTGCTCATAGATTGGTAGTTTAAGTAAGAACTCCCGTGCCGCTCGGCCGGGAGTATATTAACCGAGCTAAGAGCTCGATGGGAGAACCCCGTGCCGCTCGGCCGGGAGTGTATAAACCGAGCCAAGAGCTCGATGAAGACCCCGTGCCGCTCGGCCGGGAGTGTATAAACCGAGCCAAGAGCTCGATGAAGACCCCGTGCCGCTCGGCCGGGAGTGTATAAACCGAGCCAAGAGCTCGATGAAGACCCCGTGCCGCTCGGCCGGGAGTGTATAAACCGAGCCAAGAGCTCGATGGAAACCCCGTGCCGCTCGGCCGGGAGTGTATTAGCCGAGCCCAGAGCTCGATGGGAACCCCGTGCCGCTCGGCCGGGAGTGTATAAACCGAGCCCAGAGCTCGATGGGAACCCCGTGCCGCTCGGCCGGGAGTGTATTAGCCGAGCCCAGAGCTCGATGGGAACCCCGTGCCGCTCGGCCGGGAGTGTATTATCCGAGCCAAAGGCTCGAATATCGAAGGCCCCGTACCATTCGGACGGAGGTAAATTATCCGAGCCAAAGGCTCGAGGATCGAAGGCCCCGGACCGTTCGGCCGGAGGTATATTATCCGAGCCAAAGGCTCGAGGATCGAAGGACCCGTACCATTCGGACGGAGGTAAATTATCCGAGCCAAAGGCCCGAGGATCTAAGGCCCCGTACCATTCGGACGGAGGTATATTAGCCGAGCCAAACGCTCGAGTATCGAGGAGTATGTTAGCCGAGCCCTAGCTCGACGACGAAGGCCCCGAGCTGCTTAGCCGGAGGTATATTGTACGAGCCAAAGGCTCAATTCCGAAGACCCTGTGCAGTTCGGCCAGGTAAACGTTGTCCAAATTAGGCTTAAAAGACCGACGAGCCCCGTCGTTAAACATCGAGAGCCGCGCCGACCGGCTATAAATAACCACGCCGTCGAGCACCGACGTTAAATATCGAGAGACGAGCCGGCGTCTATAAACGTCCGAGCGGAAAGCCGACGAGCCCCGTCGTTAAACATCGAGAGCCGCGCCGACCGGCTATAAATAACCGCGCCGTCGAGCACCGACGTTAAATATCGAGAGACGAGCCGGCGTCTATAAATCCCCGAGCGGAAGACCGACGAGCTCCGTCGTTAAAGATCGAGAGCCGCGCCGACCGGCTATAAATATCCGCGCCGTCGAGCACCGACGTTAAATATCGAGAGACGACCCGGCGTCTATAAACGTCCGAGCGGAAAGCCGACGAGCCCCGTCGTTAAAGATCGAGAGTCGCGCCGACCGGCTATAAATAACCGCGCCGTCGAGCACCGACGTTAAATATCGAGAGACGAGCCGGCGTCTATAAACGTCCGAGCGGAAAGCCGACGAGCCCCGTCGTTAAAGATCGAGAGCCGCGCCGACCGGCTATAAATAACCGCGCCGTCGAGCACCGACGTTAAATATCGAGAGACGAGCCGGCGTCTATAAACGTCCGAGCGGAAATCCGACGAGCCCCGTCGTTAAACATCGAGAGCCGCGCCGACCGGCTATAAATAACCGCGCCGTCGAGCACCGACGTTAAATATCGAGAGACGAGCCGGCGTCTATAAATCCCCGAGCGGAAGACCGACGAGCTCCGTCGTTAAAGATCGAGAGCCGCGCCGACCGGCTATAAATATCCTCGCCGTCGAGCACTGACGTTAAATATCAACAGACGAGCCGACGTCTATAAACGTCCGAGCGGAAAGCCGACGAGCCCCGTCGTTAAAGATCGAGAGCCGAGCCGACCGGCTATAAATATCCGCGCCGTCGAGCACCGACGTTAAATATCGAGAGACGAGCCGGCATCTATAAACGTCCGAGCGGAAAGCCGACGAGCCCCGTCGTTAAACATCGAGAGCCGCGCCGACCGGCTATAAATAACCGCGTCGTCGAGCACCGACGTTAAATATCGAGAGACGAGCCGGCGTCTATAAACGTCCGAGCGGAAAGCCGACGAGCCCCGTCGTTAAACATCGAGAGCCGCACCGACCGGCTATAAATAACCGCGCCGTCGAGCACCGACATTAAATATCGAGAGACGAGCCGGCGTCTATAAATCCCCGAGCGGAAGACCGACGAGCTCCGTCGTTAAACATCGAGAGCCGCGCCGACCGGCTATAAATAACCGCGCCGTCGAGCTCCGACGTTAAAAATCGAGAGACGAGCCGGCGTCTATAAATCCCCGAGCGGAAGGCCGTCGAGCTCCGACGTTAAAAATCGAGAGCCGCGCCGACCGGCTATAAATATCCGCTCCGACGAGCTCCGTCGTTAAAGATCGAGAGCCGCGCCAACCGGCTATAAATATCCGCGCATGCTTCGGCTTAATGAAAAAGACTTGCAAACATCCACGTTGGGCGCCAAGGCATACAAAGCGAAGAGCCAAGCGGATAAATTTGGCATGAGGGCCGAACGACTCAAGGGATATCAGCAGCAGCGATAAGGCGACGACCGCCCGCTCGGACACACAGTCCAGTCAGTCGGACTCACTGCCTCCTTCGACTAGACTTGAAGGGGAGGCAAGTGATCCGGCAGTAAGAATGGGGGACCCCATTTAGCATAGTCAACGCCACGTGGAGGTCGAAAGGTAAAAGGCCAACCAGAAGCTTGGCCGAGCTGATTATGATGGTGACGACCGGCTGAATCTTCCGAGCAGAAGCGATACACCCTGGCGGGGAGTCGGGATTCCGACGCTCATGATGAACAGTATAGTAGTGCCGATCGGATGACCCGCTCGGTCGAAGGAATAAAGTATCAACACTGCGAACAGTCCCGAGCACGCGACCAAGAAGCTCTCGAGCAGATCAGCATATCCGAACGGTCGAACGTGAGGAGACCGCCGACCGGTCGGACGCTCGGCATGGAGACAAGGACAGAAACATCCTCTGACAGCAGGTGATACGCAGGATCTTAGGGCATGGGCTCACTGTCCCATCAGAGACGTGCTCGAACTGTAGCAGTAAGGGGTCAGGCAAGCTCATCTGACAAGCCCATACTAAGGTATGACATAGAACACGTGTGCACCTCGGTATGAGTGCGCATGCCTCTTCACAGCCCTATATAAGGGTCCTCACCCTTCGCCGGAGGTACGCTCTCTCGCATGTTAGAGCCTCATATCTGCTGTCTGCTTGCCTGACTTGAGCGTCGGAGGGTCATCGCCGGGGACCCCTCCCCGGCCCGACTTCTATGCAGGTTCGCCGGAGGTCGGTGCAGCTGGTCAAAGATAGAGGAGAGCGCCACATGCCCAGCGTCCGTCGATTCAGCGACCCGGACAGGATCAGCTGGGATGGAGGATCTACACACTACTGGATGCAAGTTCACATGGACAAATGGGCGAGTGGTATGCAAGTTAGACAGAGCAATGGTGAACAAAACTTGGTTAGAGCAGGATAGGAGCAGTGTGGCAGAATTTAGACCTCCAAGAATTTTCTCAGATCATGCCTCCTATATTGTATCCATCTTACAGCCTCAGAGACCACAAGCCAAACCTTTCAAATTCTACAACATGTGGACCACACATCATGATTTTGGTTGGATAGTACAAGAGAATTGGGCACTTGCAGACTCAATGATCAGGGAGGTGTATGCCAGTTCAAATTAAAGCAAAAGCTCCTCCTTCAGATGCTACCTTCACTTAGACAATTCAACAAAGTGTTAGTGACTAAAGAGTAGGGAAAGGATCCCTGGCAAAACCCTCCGACGCTCAAGTCAGTACAATCTCCGGCGAGTGAAATGAAGAATAATAGTGGATATGCGAGAGTGTAGGTTTTAGATGCAAATGATGTGTACCTTGCCAATTGAGAGAATTTCTTTTATATACCACCTCTCACAACCTTCATTATCATGAGATGCCATCGTGCCTCAGAATTTGTTAGGTGATGGAAAAAAGTACAGTCTAGATGATATGCAGTAATAGTCTGAGGAATCTTTTTTCTACCCCCAGATGTACCTCTTTTGTCATTTATGGCTTAAACCCTTGATGAAATTGTCTAGGAAGTATACTGTCATAACTAACCTCCACAAGAAGTGCCCCAGGAATATTCCCCGACAACCCTAATATGCTATAATATTTTATTGAGTCATTCGTTGTTCTTTGTATCCTTTGCTATGTATTAACTGCTCAATTATATTCTATGCGACCTCAATCTACTTGTATTGAGTCATTCAATTGCCTTCTGCATATTCCTTTGCCATATGTCAAATTAAACTGCTCAATTACGTTCTACACAACCTTAATATACTTGCTGGGAATAATAAAGTGTATCATGATTCTGGGGAATCCCTTTGATAATAACAATGTCGTGTCAGAATTCTATTCGAGCGATGATAATAACATAAATATAAGTGTCGTATGCCTGATCCATCCTTTGCTTGACCGACTGTATGTGCACTTTGGTCGGACATATCTGGAAAGATTTATGAAGTTGAGGGTCTTAAGATCAGACAGCCGGTTGCATATATGGGAATTGATGAGGATGAGTACTTTTAACTCGGTCGGTCTTTATCCAACCGATTACACATATGAGAACTAATAAGGTTGAGCACCTTTATCTTGCTCGGGTGTTATCTGGCCGGTCAGAGCATGCATGCCCACCCGACTTTAAGACCGGATGAATGCGCACACACACACGCTGTTATTTATGATTGACATATTATAGAATGAGTCAGTCATCCTGACTACAATGTAAGACCGACTATCTTTAAACTTGACCTCCCTAAGATTTGGCCACCCTTAAGACATTATACTCCTTGGTTCGCTTAGCTTAATGACCGACCATCTTCCCCTAGCCGGATTAAAACCCGGTCTGGTTAACCTAAGGATTTTAACACTGGGGAACTAATCCAAGTCAGATGAAAGGATATTACTCTTTTTGGAGTAGAACCGCCATGTCACCTTCTGGGTCCATTCGTCATAACCCGTATCACTAGCCCCCCTTCAAGTTTAGTAGAAGAACGTATAGCCGACTAACTAGACACAAATCTTAATTTTGCTCGCTCAATCTTTTCACGCTTCCTTCCTTTTGTACCTTGGAGATTTGGCAAAATTTTCAAAAACCATCTGCCCATAGCTAGTTTTTCTCAGATGAGATTACCGAGAATGCGTAGAGAGGTTCGTGGTCAGAGGAATAATATGGTTATCACCTCCATAATAAATATCTACTTATGGGTTGAGGCCACGTGACTTTCCTTTTTATTTTCCAAAACTACTTATGACGCACGCCCCTTCATATGGCTCAATAGCATGTATTTCCTTACAGATCAACAACCCTTCCAATACAGGTTGTTTTAATCCAATGATGATAATTAAATTTCACTTTATAAAACCCTAAGCGATGTGTGCTCTATGCACTTTGCATTTCATCTTCCTTGCCTTTCTTCTCTGATGACCCTTTTCCCCACCCTTAAGGGACTCGGTAAGTTGTTCTCCTTCTTTTAGATTTACATCCTATTATGGCTTAGGAATCATTCACCCCTTGGTATACATTTACCTATTCCACCTTTGAAGATTTTAATGAGGCTTACATCCGGTCCAAGTTTGAAATCCCTACAGAGTATACCAATGCCCTACCTTCTTCCGATGATCAGTCTCACCTTTCTCTCCTTAATCACGTCACCGTCTTTTCTGACCAATTAGTGGCAGGTTTACACTTTCCTGTTCATCCTTTGTTGTTGAAAGTAAGTTGATACTTCCAAATCCCTTTACAATAGTTCGTTCCAAATATTTTCTGATACTTGTATGGAATGTTCATGTTGTTCCGCCTATTTGACATTCCACCAACACCCCACAATCTTTTTCTCCTCTCCTATCCCAAGAAATCAAAACCCAATGCCTTTCTCTTCCAGTCCCGACCAACGACGGTCTTCTTCGAAGACATGTCGTCTTCGAACAAAGGCTGGAAATCTCATTTCCTTTTCATGAAAATGCCTAGGTCAGTTACCTGGCCTATCGAATGACAATTCTCTTTTTCTCTTCCTAACCTAGGTCAATTTAAACAAGATTCTATTTTTATTTCTTATCTTCCTAAGCTGAATAATTAGCGTTTTAGAATTCATAGGTGGCTGCACGAAGACTTCTTATATCTATTTGGCTTAAGCCCCATCCACAGGAAGTTATCTAGCTCTTTTGGCAAGTTTTGGTAATTCATTCCTTACGTTATTACTAACTAAGGTATTTTTTGTTTTGTGCAGTGGATGCCCTTTTGAAGTCCTTGGTCGATGCAACAATTGACCTGACCGTAGAAAAGATTCATGTCAAGGAACAAGAATTACTAACAGAACGAGCTTTACCCTTGACCACTCCTTCCAGCGAGACTTATGAACAACACACAACTACGTCCATTGAGGCGGCCACTTCTGGAGAATTACCCCCTGCTGCGCTTCCAATGCTAGAGGATTGTTCGGTGGAGAAGGACGCCTCCCTAAAGAAAAAAATGCAAAGGGAGAAATATTGCCCTTGCTCCTCCTTCCAAGAGGCTAGCCGTTTCTACGGGACACCTTCTCTACCCTTGTTCTCTGTTCAAGGAGATCATACCTAGGAGGATACACAAGAGCAATCTCCTGCGCAAACCTTATCCGCACTTTATCCGATCCTCTCTACCCTTGGTCATGTTTGAACTCAAGAGGACATTTCTTTACCGGGCAGTTCTCCAAGTCCCAGTTTCTCTGTATTTCCTCATGCAAAGACCACCATTGCTATCCTAGAACAGTTATAAAAAATCTTTACTTAGAAAATTATTGGAAAATATTTACTAAGAATATCGTTCCTTTACAAATATTTACTTAGTAATTTTTTTTTCTCACAATTATTTTTTGAAAATCCTTACTTTGACAAAAAAATTTTAAAAATCCTTACTTTGAAAAAGTTCAATTAGAAATTTTAGAAACAAATTACTTAGAAAATTTTGAAGAAGTTTACTTAAAAGTCTTTTTCAAAGCCTTACTTGAAACACAATTTTTGACAAAGTTTTACTTCAAGAATGCTTTTAAAAATATTTACAAAATTTTTGTTACTAAATTGAACTTTTGTTCAAATCTCTCCCTAAGTCCGATATATACAAAGTATTTACTTTCAGTTATATTTTTGCATTAATGTCTGGTATTATTGATCACATATTATGTCTGACTTTCTTGTACCTTAGTTTTTTGATGAATGTCAAAGAGGGAGGATAAGGGATAATGTAGAAAAAGAACAAACAAACTTAATCAAGTAAATCAAATTGAAAACTAACTTAGATCATTTGTTTGTTTTTTGTTTATTGTTTTTCAATATTATTTGTTTTCTAATTTTAACTGAGATTGTCATTGCATCAAAAAGGGAAAGATTATTGGTGCAATTTGCACTAATGATCTAGATTAAAGTTAGAGTGTTTGTGGTCTAATTGCTTCACCAAGTGTATAGGAGTTGACGGGTTTGGAGGACCTGACACTAGGCTGAAATCCAGCTAGATCCACGGGATCCGATAGTTGGAGTAAAGTCTAGATAGGTCCGCGGGACCCAATATCTAGTAGGAAGTCTGGTTGGGTCCACATGACCTGACAACCGGCTGAAGTCCAGTTGGATCTGCGAACTTAACAACTGGCAGAAAGACCTAGTGAGTCAAAAGCAAGTCAAGCGACTGCAATTGGTAAGTAAAAGATAAGCAAGTTGAGGAGAGATCCAATGAGGACGTGTTGAAAAAAATAAACTAAGTTTTATGTTTTAGTTTTTTGGTAATTTCCTATTTGTATTAGGTTAACTTACTATTTTAGTTTTTGGATAAATTAGGTCATATAAATAATTGATATTGCCATCAGATTGTTATAGATAGTGAGAAAAGAATAGCCTTTCGACTGGTTCTAGTTTTCCCAATTTTCCTTTAAAAAGACAGTCTTGCAGTTGATTCTGTTTGAAGAATATACCTCCTTGATTACAGTGCTCACAATCCATATTGGCTGAAAATTTGTTTCTTTTAATGATTGCAAGTGGGAAACTTATGTTCTTACTTTGGCTTCAAATTTTAACTTGATTTGTTGGGTTATTCATTTTGAGTTCTACAAGTGGTATCAGAGCTTTAGTGATTATTGATCATGGCAAATAGAAGTATTCTGTGTTCGGTTCCCAAATTAACAGGAAAACAGAATTATATATATTGGAAGTTTTAGATGGAGACACATCTTAGGTGTACAAATTATTGAAGTACGTGAATGAAGATTTAGCGAAAGATGCAGATGATGATGACCAGAGTTGTGATAGTTTGGCTTTATCTCAGATACACCAGGCAATCAATATGTCTATGTTTGTCAAAATTTCCATCGCTAAAACTGCAAAATAGACATAAGATATTTTGGACAAAACATATCGAGGTATTGGCAGAGTCCGAAGGAATAACTTGATGGTGTTGAAGAGAGAATTTGAAGGTTGTATGATGGAGAAGACAGAGGCAACTGCGGATTATTTTTCTCATTTAATGGAGATCAAAAATGAGATGGAACTCAATCGCTATGAGGTTGAAGATGAGATGTATGTTGAAAAAGTTTTGAACAATTTTCTTTTGAAGTTTGATTATATTGTGGCTGTGTTGCAAGAGAAGATGCCCACTGAAGAATTGCATGGTTCGTTGATTTTACATGAAAGTAGGATTCATGAAAGACTGGAGAATTCGATGAAAAAAGATTCAACAGAAAAGGTATTGCAAGCCTTGACCCTAAAAAACAATGAACAAGGACAATCCAATAATGGTGGTGGTGATTCACATGCTCGTGGTCGGAATTTTAGAGCTCGTGGACGTGGTGGCTGTGGGAATTACCAAGGTTGTGGTAGAGGTAATTTCCAATTCCAGTAAAGAGGTAATCCTAATAATTGTAATTATACTCAGCAATTTTAAAAATGTGAGATCCGTTGTTATAATTATGGAAAATTGGGTCATTATAAAAAAAATTGTTGGAATATATTTCCATGGATGTAAATATGTCTTTCTGAATGGAGTACTTGAAGAAGAAGTGTATGTAGAGCAACCTCTTGGATTTCTTAAAAGAGGACAAGAAGATATGGTGTATAGGTTGAAGAGAGCTTTGTATGGGTTGAAACAAGCTCCGAGAGCATGGTACACGCGCATTGACACCCTCTTTGTTGAAAGTGGTTTTCAAAGGTGTTCGTATGAGCATACTTTATATGTGAAGTCCTCGCCAGCAGATGATGTTCTTATTATTTGCCTATATGTTGATGATTTGATTTACACTAAAAATAATCAAAAGATGATGACAGACTTTAGGGAGTCACTGATTAGACAGTTTGGCATGATGAATTTGGATCTCGTCATATTTTCTTGGGATTGAAGTTATACAATCAAATTGTGGTATCTTTATTTCTCAAAGAAAGTATGTGGGTGATATCTTGAAGAAATTTAAGATGGATGGTGCTAATTCGATTATGACTCCAGCTGAAGAGAGGATGAGGTTTACTAAAGATGGCAATGGTGGTGTCGTAAATTCTACCTACTTTAAGAGCTTGGTTGGAAATTTAAGGTATTTGACATTGACAAGGTCTGACATCAATTTTAGTGTTGGACACATTAGCGTATTTATGGAAAATCCTCGACAGTCACATTTATAGGCAGCCAAGAAGATCTTGAGGTACATCAAAGGTACTCAAGGAGATGGTATTTTATATGCAAGAGGTGAGCCTGTTGAACTTCTTGGATACACTGACAGTGATTGGGCTGGTGATATAGTTGAGAGAAAGAGTACTTCTGGATATGCCTTTTTCATTATTTCTGGTGTGTTTTCTTGGAGTTCAAAGAAACAACCAGTTATTGTTTTGTCGACAGCTGAGGCGGAGTACATTGTGGCATCAAATTGTGATACCCAAGCAGTTTGGTTGAGGAGGATGATGTTGGACCCCGTGGTTGTTTTGATATGATCAATCAAGTTAGGTTAGGTTTTATTTGGTTTTGATCCCTGTGTCTAAGTGTGCAGGAGCTTAGGAGCACAGGAAGTTGAGCGAAAGACACAGCTGGCGAGAAGGACAGCACGGGAAGGGAGCCGACAGACTCGATGCGTCCGAAGGACGAAAGAACTGCGGAAGAGTACACCGGTGGATGAGAAGAACGTACACGACGTTCGAGGGATAAGAAGCCGAAGTGGAAGTCTGCTCGAGGAGAAGGCCGGAAATTGGGTTCAGGTGAGCCCTATTTCGGTTGGCCGAAATCATCCAAGCGATCAGAGCTTTGGAAGAAGAAAAGAAATCAAAAGGAGCTGGAAAAGCAAGCTGAAGGCGCCCTCAAGGCAGTGTTGAAGGCGCCTCCACCTCTTCAGGCAGGAGGGCACCCTCCATGCCTTGAGGGTGCCCTCCATAGCATCCGAGGTGCCCTCAAGACCATTGAGTGCACCCTCAAAGCAGTCAACATGATCATTTCGCATTTGGATAAAGATTTATACAAACGTTGTAGATAGAGTTTTCATGAGCTATAAAAAGGCCCCTGTAACTAGGAAATAAAGCATCAACTCTTGTATTAAATTCCTAGCAACGTTTGAGCTTTCTTAGTATGCAAAAGGCTTCTCCGTCTTTAGAGAAGGAGATTGTTTCTGAGCTTTTCAACCGCCTTGGATTAACAACCACCTAGGTTGTAACCAAGTCAATCTCTTGAGTCCTTTCTCTATTTTTCTATCATTTTATTATTTTACTATTGTATTTTTAGAGTTGAAAGAACGAGGAGGGTATTTCTTATTTTTCAGGCAATTCACCCCTCCCCTCTTGCCGGCTCGCTGCGCCAACAAGTGGTATCAGAGCCCAATAATCTCAGAATGACTAACCGCCGTCTGAAGCAACAAAGATCAAGACGATGGCCGGTGCAAGTATTCACCCACCCCCCAAAATTTGACAGAGACTTCGCTACATGGAATCGCCGAATGGAGGTATTTTTTAAAACGAATTTCGATATTTTATTAACAATGAAATACAATTTTGTAGTTCCAAAAGATAAAGAAGAGTACCAATGGACGAAGAAGGAGCAAGTCGACTTCGTGACGAACGATAAAATAGAATTCCATCTACTCAGTGTTCTTCCACCCCAGGAGGTCAATTGAATCGGCAGCTACGACTCCGCCAAAGATCTCTGGGAGAAGTTCCTAGAGCTCCACGAAGATACTTCAGAAGCTAAGTTAGTAAGACGGGGCATCCTCCAAACTCAGCTAACAAATCTCCGGATGAATAATGGAGAAAAGGTAGCGCAACTCCAAGCACGAATTAAGGAGCTGATAACTCGGCTAAACAATCTCGGAGAATCGGTAACAAACCGAGATTCGACTCGGTATGCGCTCAACGCTTTCCCAAGAACTTCAGAATGGGCGTCATTAGTAGATGCATACTACATCTCTATGGACTTTGAGGTAAGTAGGCTAGAAAATTTATTTTCTACCTTCGAACTTCATGAATCTCGAATTACAGATTCAAAAGACATAGACAAGACAAACCTCAACGTAGCCCTAAAGGCAAGAACGGAAGATCAAGAGTCTGAGACATCCATCGATGAAGACGAGACGACTCTACTGGTAAAAAGGTTCAATAAATTTCTTAAGTCTAATAACTTTAAATCGCAGTCAAGAAGGCATCATCGAAACAAAAGAATTGCCCAATACTACAATTGCAACAAAGAAGGGCACATCAAGAATGACTGTCCAAAATTGAAGAAAAAGGACAAGCAAAAAAAACCAAGTTCCTCTAAATACAAGACCATGAAGGCTACTTGGGATGATTCTTCATCCTCTGATTCTGAGGTAGCAGCCTTCTCAGGACTAGCGCTAATGGCTAACCATCAAGAAGAAGATGAGATTAGCTCAGAGATGGAGCATAGATGAAGGGGGAGGATCAGAAGAAGAAAACTGCGATGAAGGGGGAGCATCAGAAATTGAGGTAAGTGAGGTACGTGTCCTAACCCCCAAACAGTCTTTTCATTTTCTCAAAGTTCTTACAAGAGACTTAGTGAAATCAGAAAAACAGATTGTTGACCTAAACATAATGTTAGATAATTTGAAATCCGAAAATGAAAAATTAAAATTACAAATTGAAAGTTTGAAAATAAATGCTTGTTTAAAACCAAACTTTCAAAAGTCAAAACTTAAGATTTATGGAAAATTAAACTGATACATAAGAAAACATCAAGGACAACTTAAAAAAATTCTAAAAAATTATGTACTCCCTAAGTTTTTGCTTAATCCAGTAGGAAGGAACCTATAATGGGTTCCAAAATCTTATCTAGATTAAACCTTTTTATTAATTAAGGCTTTCAGAAGAAATTAAATGTTTAAATTCCTTAAAAGGCTTTGTCTAGAAGTGGTTGATGATCCAATAACCAAGAAAACCTAATGTCTCGCCACAGCCTGAAAGCGATTATCGAATTGAATGTTTAATTGATAAACTGATAAGCAATTTAGATAATGCTTTTTCAAATGCTTAATTATCAATTACTTGAAAATTTCACAAACTAAGAATTTCTTTCAAAAATTGTTTTCAATGATTTTTCCTTGTCAATGTTTTTTTTTACCTAGAAATTGTGTTAAAATTTTTTTAACTCAAAATGATTTTATACCTAAAAACATGCTTTTTTTAGTTCAAAATTGTACCTTATTTTTTTGATATGATCAAAGGGAGAGAGATAGGTATATGTTTAGGGGGAGTTAGAATATTTTTGTCAAATTATTTTTTTCCTGAATTTTAATAGATCAATTCATTTTATACTTAGTATTGCAATTTCTTTTTTACTTGCAAACTTTATGCTTGAAATGTTAGTTCTATAATTTCTTTAAATTACTTGTTTGTTTTTTTCTACTTTAACTTGAACTTGGGTTGATGCATATCAAAAAGGGGGAGATTGTTGGACCCCGTGGTTGTTTTGATGTAATCAACCAAGTTAGGTTAGGTCCTATTTGGTTTTGATCCCTGTGTCTAAGTGTGCAGGAGCTTAAGAGCACAGGAAGTCGAGCGGAAGACGCAACTGGCGAGAAGAACGACATGGGAAGGGAGCCAACGGGCTCGGTGCGTCCGAGGGACGAAAGAGTTACGGAAGAGTACATCGGTGGACGAGAAGAAAATACGCGACGTTTGAGGAACAAGAAGCCGGAGCGAAGCCTGCTCGAGGAGAAGGCCAGAAATTGGATTCGGGTGAGCTCTATTTCAGTTGGCCAAAATCACCCAAGTGATCCAAGCTTCGGAAAAAGAAAAGGAGTCAAAAGGAGCTGGAAAAGCAAGCTGGAGGCGCCCTTAACGCAGTGTTGAAGGCGCCTCCACCTCTTCAGGCGAGAGGGCGCCCTCTATGTCTTAAGGGCACCCTCCATGCCTTAAGGGCACCCTCCATAGCGTCTGAGGCGCCCTCAAGGCCATTGAGGACGCCCTCAAAGTAGTCACTATGACCATTTCGCATTTGGATAAAGATTTATCCAAATGCTTCGGTGGAGGCGCCCTCAACGTTGTAGATAGAGTTTCAGGAGCTATAAAAAGGTCCCTGGAGTTAGGAAATAAAGCATCAACTCTTGTATTCAATTCCTAGCAACGTTTGAGCCTTCTTAGTGTGCAAAAGGTTTCTCTGCCTTTAGAGAAGGAGATTGTTTCTGAGCTTTTCAACCGCCTTGGATTAACAACCACCTAGGTTGTAACCAAGTCAATCTCTTGAGTATTTTCTCTATTTTCTGTCATTTTATTATTTTACTGTTGTATTTTTAGAGTTGAAATAATGAGAAGGGTATTTCTTATTTTTCAGACAATTCACCCCTCCCCTCTTGCTGGCCCGCTGCGCCAACAGATGCTTGGATTTCTTCAACATAAGGAAGATGACTCAACAATGGTATTTTGCGATAACAAATCAACTATTGAGTTCACTAAGAGTCCGGTTTTTCATGGTCGCAGTAAGCACATTGATATCAAATACCACTTCATTCGTAACTTGGTTCATGAGAATAAGATTGCAGTTGATTATTGCAAGAGTGAAGATCAAGTGGTAGATATTTTTACTAAGGGGTTGAATATGGGGACTTTTATGAAATTGGAAAAAAATACTTGGCATGGAAAATGTTGCAAACTTAGTTTAAGGGAGTCTATGTTGAAAAAATAAACTGAGTTTTGAGTTTTGGTTTTTGGGTAATTTCTTATTTGTATTAGGTTAACTTACTATTTTAGTTTTTGGATAAATTAGGTCATATAAATAATTGATATTGTCGTCAGATTGGTAGAGATAGTGAGAAAAGAATAGCCTTTCGGCTGGTTCTAGTTTTCCCAATTTTTCCTTTAGAAAAACAAAGTCTTGCAGTTGATTCTGTTTGAAGAATATACCTCATCGATTACAGTGCTCACAATTCATATTGGCTGAAAATTTGTTTCTTTTAATGATTCAAGTGGGAAACGTATGTTCTTAGTTTGGCTTCAAATTTTAACTTGATTTGTTGGGTTATTCATTTTGAGTTCTATAAGACACGTTCCCAATCGAGGGAGCAATAGGTGTCGGTCTGACTCGGAAGTTTTAGTAAAACCGAAGGTCAGGGTCGGACAGTCCAGAGACTGTCAAATTGCTACTTTTATTATTATTATTATTATTGCTTGTGTGCTAACCTTGTTGCAAGAAAAAAAAAAGAAAAGGAAGAAAACAAGGCGTCCAAGAGCCCGAACTCGGAGCACTTGGAGTTAGTCTAGGCGACCGGACTAGCTTCGCCCGAGCGGCTTGGGTAGTCACCCAGGTGGTCCGGGTACCGGGGGTTGGTCCAGGCGCCCGGACCAGAAAAGCCATCCAGAAGCTGAGTTAGAGCAAGAAGTTGAGTTGGAGTGTGACCCTGGCCAAACCCACGTCAATGGTCCAGGCGTCCGGAGGTGGATAAACTTGACGAATCAAATTTCGACGAGAGATCACCACGTCAACAACGATTCAGACGCCCAAAGGGGTTTCAAGTACCCGGAATGGGTCTATATAAAAGTCTTCGACCAATAGCTTCTGTGCAACATCTGCTACAACTTTTATATTCGCGTGCTACTCTGAAAAAGCTCCGACGACACAGAAAAACTACTCCAAAATTTGAAGAATGAAGACTTCTTCAATTTCCTTTCTATTTGTCAATAACATTTATATTTTAGTTCTTATACTCAATCTTCACAACTCATTTTCAAGCTGATAGTGATTATCCAACGAAATACTCAACGAGTGCAGACTTCAAAATAGGAGTCGTCGAAGGCTCCGAACTAAGTAAAAAATATATATATGTTAGCGTATGTACTTTCGTGTTTTTCTTTCTGTTGCATATTCTTAATTTTCTAAAAAACGACAAATACTATTTACCCGATCCAACAGGTTATTCTGTGGAGTAAAAAATCTTCTCTCGATCAACCATCAATCCATCGTACCTAACGTTCCATCTTAATATTTTTCAGACATGATGAATTATTATTATTATTATTATTATATGGATGGTGACATGATTTAAAATTTCGGTCGTTTTATTCCATACGGTATAGAATTTTAAACTATGGACGAAAATTCTATGGACGCGAGCTTGAAGGTAGTGCGGTGCGGGGGAAAAGTAGGAAGCAAGAATCCGATTCCCTTCTCACCTTCTTTGTAAATTTTAGAGCATCGATGCCATGGCAAAGTCAGAAAGCACGGAATCAACCGGCGGGGTGAAGAACTAGAACTAGCCAGAGGCCCTGGCCGATGCCTGATGGCTCTCCTCGCAGACAGGGGAAGGGAAGGGAGCGGCCGGGTTTGATCAACTAGGATCATGTCCATGTGCCGGAGAAGAAAAGGCACAGTCAGGTGCCGCGGTTGCAGCCGCCTGCTTGAAGTGCCGCCGCAAGCGAAGTCCATTCGCTGCGCCGTGTGCCTCGCCGTCACCGGCGTCAAGGACTACCAGGACCCTGTCAGCCAGGCGGTGGGGTTCCTCAGGTCTGTCGTCAGGAACTTCTCCAATGCGACCGGCGGATCGAATTCCTACTCCGACTACTACGGCCGCCCGACGGCGGGCCAGATGCCTTCGAGCTTCCCCGGTGCGCACGGGAAGAAGAGGGCTCTGCTCGTCGGGATAAGCTACGCCGGCCAGCCGTACGAGCTGAAAGGGACGGTGAACGACGTCAACTGCGTCAGGTACCTGCTCACCGAGAAGTTCGGCTACCCCGCGGCGTGCATCGTCGTGCTCACCGGTGAGGAAATCGAGCGCCACCGTGCGTCGTATTCGAGGGCAGGCGCGAGCTCATCTCCCCGCTAATTCTCAATTATTGCAATTGCAGATGAGGAGAGCGACCCGCAGCGGATCCCGACGAAGGAGAACCTGAGGGCGGCGATGCGGTGGCTGGTGCAGGGATGCGAGGCGGGGGACTCGCTGGTGTTCCACTTCTCCGGCCACGGGGTGCAGAAGCTGGACCCGAGCGGCGACGAGGTGGACGGGTTCGACGAGGCGCTCTGCCCGGTGGACTTCAAGTCGAAGGGCACCATCGTGGACGACGAGGTCAACGAGACGCTCGTCCGCCCGCTGCCCCGCGGCGCCAAGCTGCACGCCCTCGTCGACGCCTGCCACAGCGGCACCATCCTCGACCTCCCTTACCTCTGCCGCTTCTCCAGGTACTCCACTAACTGCAGCATGTTAAGTCTGAAAACCTTTTCAAGTGCCAGGGGCAATACCGGAATTTTATGATGAACTTTATTTATAATAAGAAAAACCGGATGTTTACTAAAAGAAAATTTCTAGGGGAGTGATAGATATAAAATCCAAGGCAAATACAAAGAGGACCGAACAGAAAATATTTTATTTCTATTATTATTTTTTACTTATGTACTTAGAAATAATTATTTTGGAATCCAGAGCAGGATCTTGGCAATGGGAGAATCACACGCCACAATCAGGTGCATACAAAGGCACGAGCGGAGGATTGGCCATTTTGATCAGTGGCTGTGACGACCATCAGACCTCTGCAGATACCTCAGTGAGTACAAAGTTCTATCAATCTTCAAACAACAAGAAGGTATCATCGTCGGATGACACTCTTCCTTGAGCTTGTGTGCAGGCTTTAGCGGGCTCAACGTCGACAGGTGCTATGACTTACAGCTTCATTCAGGCCATCGAAAGCGAACCATGCCCTACCTACGGTCGCTTGTTAATGAACATGCGCTCAGTGATCCGTAGAACCAATGTCACGGCAATTAGTCTCAATGGCCCGATCGCTGCCCTAATGAGGCGGGTGTTCAATTCTGGTCTAACACAGGTTATGCTTCTTAACTGAAACACTGTTTTCGCTCTCTACTACTTCCATTAGTCTAACTTAAGCTTCATTTGGGTTGCAGGAGCCTCAGCTGTCTTCTTCAGATATGTTCGATGTGTACCGCAAGCCATTTCTTCTGTAATCCAATCTCTAATGTTAACTATCTTCGTGATCATAATAATTAAGAGTTGTTCTACAGCTTTTACTCACATTAAACCTTGCAGTTCATGCTTCTCCTTGTAAGGTTTGAATGAATGGCAATGTGAATCTGGAGTATAAATTGAGATTTACAACTAAATCTCCGTATTTTCTTTTGACTAATATTATGCTACTGAAATCGTGTGTATAATTAAAAAGATTGCACAAAGTGAAAGTTTTTGAAAGCCAGAACAGGGGTCAGTGAGATCAGCTCTGGCAAAGCTACTACATTCGCCGGAGATCAGTAGTCGGAGCTCAAGAAGATGACTAAGATTGTTCAAACATTGTCATGGATGGCCCTGGCCTTGGACACGGGAACTGCATTCCAGGTAGAAAAGTGTTGCGGTCCGGTTGATTCTCGATAGATTTAAATATCTACATGTTTAGGTACTTAGTGGTAAAGTGAAATGTGTTAGTGCTCTGTAAGATTCCCTAAACCTTTAGATTGACAAAGGGAAATGGGCAGTTTCTAATAGCAACCAATATGACTAACCATTCAACATCTTATGATCTAGAGACGGGCAGGAAATGTCGAAGCGATTAAGTTACAGCCATATTTACTGCAAGTGTTATAAGACATTTGCGTTTGGAACAAAACATTTTATGAAGTAGAAAAGCAAATGAGGACCAGCATCTGATTCTGTACATTCAACAAACAATAATCGTATAGCAGACGGTGGATTTAGATGCAAACCGGGGGAAGAAGAATTACCCGTTGTTCTTTTGGAGCATTTTGAGTGTTTATAGGTGTTGTTATCGTGTCAAATTTCAACTTATGCATGCTCCAGATTTGCCTCAAAATAACTTTGATATAGCATTGCAAGAAGACCAGATGGCAACACTGGCTTTCTCAAGTATTGCTGGATTCTGGTAAATCCTGAAGATCCAAACGATAAATGGCAATCACATAACACAAATCGATATTTGACTTTGTAAATTAAGGGAAAGAAACATGTAATTGATGCAGCCCAGTTTCATAAAGGTCATTCAAACAATATAATTGCCAACCATAACATCTAAAAGACTGCCTATGTTAGTTGGATTCAAAATTCATTTACGTAAAGAGAAGGTATAATTCAGCCTCAGGAGACATCAAACTATGTAAATGTTCCTAGAAACTGAAAGATAGCAATTGAAAATACCCAACAAAAAGTGTTCGATAATGATATGTCCAAATACAACAAATGTTACCAAACAATCGACTATTCTTTTAGGAAAAATTTTCTACAAAGTGATTAAAAAATGGCAGCATATAACTCAGGTGCATTGTACTATGGTTGAAAAGGAATGTCGTCTGACTTGAAAAAAACTAGTGTTTAGTTTAGGAGATATCTACCCTATGGCAGTGGCACTCCAAGAGGCAGCATTGTAAATAATTTGGCTTCCCTGCCATGCCTTCCAGAGTCTGCTCTTCCTTTTCTTTAAGGAAAATGCTTTGCAAAGAACTGCACAACAACAACAACAACAACAAAAAGGAATCGTAAGCAATTTACCACTCAAATAGTTCTTATGATGCCATGGGAACTTTAATATAGCTCACCTTCTTGGAGTTGATCAGGAGTTAATTCCTGCAGAATAAGGCAACAAGATTGAATTTATAGGCAAATAGCCAAGAATAAAGGGAAAACCCAATGAAGATAAACAGCACTAGCTTCTTGATAATCTATTACTGCAATGACTGTAGCTGATGAACCAAATCACAATCAGAGAAACAGATAGGCAGATGGTAAAAAAAGCAAACATTAACAATACTTTAGTTTTCACACTAATTTTGTAAGAGATGAGACATACTTTAGTTTTCTCCAGAGATAATAGGTAAGCTGCCATGAAATTTGCTATGCTGTCGACAACATCCTCTTGGTTAACAAGAACATAATCTTCATCTGAGCCATTCTCCCCGTCAATAAGCTTATCCTCCCATGAGTCTGCAGCATTAATAATGTTCCAAGATGCATTATCATCTGCTTCCAAGAAAACATATGAGTTAGTCTCCTTCATGGACATGGGTATAAAGTAAAGCAGTATTCATTTTCTAAACTACTTTGAAATCTCCAAACAGAAGAATGCGCAAACTCGGAAACAAAGGGATATCTCTATGAGGAACAAAGGAGAGCACATATTCTATTCATTTCATGAGCAAGGGAAACTTTTCAAAGCATGAGGAGGAAAGGTGAGAATAGGTGTTAATGAGATACAGTGGCAACAAGTTATGCTATGTCAACCAAGTGAATAAACATAGGACTGGATTATAAGTTTGTAAATAGTAGTATAATTCAAATCCAATCTAAGATCAAGACTGTATAAGTCAGACTACCATGGTCTAGAGACACTATGAGAATGTCTAATACCACTTGATGTAACCTAGGAACAAATCTACCCCAGAGAATCTCACAAAGAGGAAATTGTATTAAAATTGGAGAGAAAAATTACATGAGGAGTTGAGAGTCCCCCTTTTTTTTTAAAAAAAAAAAAATAGTTCTCTTAAAATATGATCTAACTTTACCCAGTTTATAATGCCTAGTAAAACCATAATAATGGGCTAATAACAAATGTTTACAACTCAAAACCTTAAAATCTTTTAACCATGAGATTATCTACTGCAATAGTTACTTCTCCATAATGCAACATTCATATAAACTAGCATGTTGGATCGAGAAAGCACAACATAGCATACCTTGATATTTTGAGAAACTGAAGACCTGATATTTCCAAGCTTTTCTAGGAAGTTCGGTGATTCTACCTTCGATTTGAGAAGGGAACATAGCTGCACAAAGAACAGACACCAAAGACTATAAAAATAAACTACAATGGAGATAAGCTACGAAAAAAGGCAGTCTAATGATGTAGAAATAAAAGTACTAGTTAAGGAATAAACACATACAAGCAAGAATGACATTTTCATAAAACAAATAGACAGACAAACTGTTGTTCTCAAAAGAAAAAACAGAGAAAAGAAAAAAGAAAAAATATCCCTTGATGAACTTTGTAAAAGTGCTCCACCTTGCAAATATCTATACACATTTATCCATTTGTATGTGCTAAAATTTGATCATCAAACAAAACGTCAAGGATTTATAATAGAAACAAGTGATGCTTCTATATCATGAAATGATTTGCATTGATTTGGCATAATACTAGTAAAGAAGTAAATCAGCAATAGGTAAGCAGTCTGAAGCATACATTTCTTCTCTCAACAGAAAGTTGAATGGTCTTTATTACTATATTTTTTTTGTTGGAGAGTTGAACAAAGTTCCGAGACAATGATAATAAACATTACAGGAATTTCCAAACGAATCTATCCTTGATAGGTGTTCAATCAGAACAAATTGCATCAAAGGTCACGCAATCTAGTTCTCGACTGTAGTACTAGCAAATGAAGACAATAAGTAAGTCAAAAACATAAAGATAATTGTGTGCCATAAAGAAAAACTTCCAACAAAACCAGAAAAACATTCACAAGCGTTCATTGTTCAATCATCTTAGTTTCGGGATTATTAAAATTTTCCAAACTGATCTCTCGTATACCTCATCGGCCCCTGAATTCGTGGCAGATTGCGACTACCGAGGCGAGCGCTCTCCATGATCCACCAGGACGGAGGGGCCGGGGTCCAGATCGGGGTTCTCGAGCAATTCGAGGGCCATCCTGCAATTTTCGAGCACAGCCTCGAGGGCCCGTCGCTTGACGCGGAAGTGACCGTCGTCGGCTAGCCCCTGGCGAGGGGTGCGGGGATCGGGATAATTGGAGGCTTCCATGGCAATGCAGCTTGAGAAGGACTGACGAGTCATCTGTCATCGACGGCGAGGGCCGACGGGCTTCGAAATTGCAGTGCCGTGTCGCCTCGGCGGCGGCTCTATTTTTTACTACTATCCACCTTAATTAATTAAAATTTCATTTTCACCCTGAAAATATTTTACGTCGCTTTCTTATAATTTACTCCAGACAGTTCAGATATCCCCTCCCTGATAGCTGATGTGGTCAATGATAGAGATAATGTTGTTGTTGTCCTATTAATACTAATTATTGTCGAGATCATTCAATTTCATATAAAAATTTTCACTTGAGATTGAGTCGAATCTTAATCAAACATTATGCCTTTAATATGAGTTAACTTTTAACATTTGTAATAAATTCACTCTTAAGAAGATAGTCAAAATACTAGCAATACAAATAATGAAGATTTAGTTGATTTAAGGCTAGGGGAAGTGACCATATATTCACATATTCAAACCATGATAATAACCTCTTATAATGTAAAGTAAGATGACATATAATAGATCTAATGTGATCTAATTCTTCTTAAACCTTCACATTGATGGAAGCTTCATGTACTATATTGTCCTTTTAAAATTAAGTATATTTGATTGATGATCATTGTTGATCCTATCCGAAAGTTGAGTAGATAAGCGGCAGGTAAAAAAAACAGGAATGTTGACGGAGGAAGGACTTGGAGTTGGAAGCCATTGACCTACACACATCACAAAGAGAGCAAATAGGAATGTTATAGCGAAAACTAGGGAGGGGGTTCCTAGTGTAGACACTCCGACCCTCAAGTCAGAACCGTAGCCTTTGTGAAAAATGGAGAAGAAGATGAATAGTAGAACAGTAGTGTGGATGTGTATGTGTGTGTGTCCCTGCCTAACGGAGAGAACCCTCTCTTTTTATACCGCCTTTTATATCCTCGCAATAATGAGGAGGATGTACAACAGTCTTCCCCTAGGAAGGGGAAGGTTACGTTGCATGTATATGTCAGAGTAGTAGAACATTCTATGATGAGTAGCCTGTTGGTGCAGTTGACATCAATAATTAAACCTAAGTTTTGATAAATGACAAATAGATTAAAATGAGATGTTGTGTGATCTAACCTTTCTACCAAGTATGTATGACTTGATCTGACACCGGACTGAAATCCAACTAGGTATGGAGGACCTGATAGTTGGTTTAGAAATCCAGATACGCCAAGGAGTGACCCGATATCTAGCGGGAAGTCCAGTTAAGTCTGTGGGACTTGATAGCTAGTCGAAATTCAGTTGGTTCTACGGACCTAACAACTGACGGGAAGACTTGGTGGACCAAAGTAGAGTCAAGCGATTTTGCATGATAAGTAAGGTAAGTCACTAGAGAAAAGTATTCTAATGAGAACGAGTCCCAATTAGAGACTCTAGGTGCATGTCCAATTTAGGTCCATTTTGATAACATAGACTAAGACCGTGACTTGATCTTAGTCTTACAAAAACATGATCTAATTAATAATACTTATATAAATTGTGTTAACTTTGTTTTGCAGGTTAAATATTTTTCTGTTAGCCTAACACGTTTTTGTAAGAGTAAAAACCAAGTTAAGCATCGGATAAACAATGTCTGAAGTGCCTCGAAGAGTCTTGGAGGTGCCTCGGAGTGGGCATGATACTATGTGAATTTTGTTGATAGATTTTGCCACTGTTTACTTCAATAATTATAAATTACTAAGTAATATATGATAATCAACTTCGGTAATAAATTTGATATAGTAAATACTATTTTAGACTTCGTAGATTAAAAAACATGGCTTCATTTCTAATTTTATCTAATATTTTACTTTGTAATATTTATTCGATGAAGTACTAAGTTACAAAATAAAATTGATATGCCTAATTGTTGAAGTATTAAGTTTGAAAGGTAAAAATATTTTTTCAGTCCGTGATAAACTGAACCTGTTTATAATTCTTCCATTCCTTGCTAATCCCCCCCCCCCCCCCCCCTTCCTCATCCAGCGAGGTTTTCCCCTACGCACTTCCTCGGTGATAAGGTTGTGTTCTCTTTTTCCAGATCCTAATTGAGTAGACAACGAGCGCTTAGGCGCTAAGGTTTTGTTCTCCTCTTATTCCTCAGCAAAGTGCTTGCTATCGATAGCCTACAAAAATGGGATACTTTTATGACAATATGACAAATTTAATTCAATTAACATAAGGTAGATTAAGATGGGGCCCAAGCAAAAAAAATCGATTGTTGAGCCATATGAGGTAGGAAACTCTCAAGTACGGTTCGAAGGGAAGGAGTTACGTATTCTGACTAGAGAGAACATGTCATTCTACAAGGTGATTCTAAATTGCAGATGCTTGGTCCAATCAAGCTGCTGAGTATTGTAAACAAGCTATAGCGGTTAGTCCGAGTAATTATATTGAAGCACAAAATTGGTTGAAGATCACGAGGCATTTTGAATAAGACCACTCCGCGCCCTAGATCCAGAAAGGTGTTGTTCCATAAATCGAACGAAAGATTTCCTGCTATGGGGGTTTGAGGCGACTCAAAGTGCTTCTAAGGCGCCTCAGAGAGCTTTAAAGGTGCCCTCCACAGGATAAAATTTGTAGGTTGCGGAGGTTATCATTTCCAAAGATAAGGCGATCAGATTTTGCTGCTGGAGGTGCCTCGAACAAAGCTGGAGGTGCATCAATAGCTTATATAAGCCCTGTTCAAGCAACCTTCATATATCAATTCAATTACGAGCTTCATCAACTCTTTTGCTGCTTCGACTTCACTCTGCAGGTGTGCTACTGCTCTGAGAACATCCGACAACTGCCGACAAACCGACTCTGACACACTAGCTCATTCAGATTCTACATCGTTAAAGTGTTGGTAACAATTTAATATTCTTGTACTTTTTCATACTTGCAAAAAGGGAAGTATAGGCTGTCACACTTTCCCATTTTCCGTACGTGTATTCGATTCCCTCTTCCAGCGATTCCGGAAGAGGCTTATAGTGGATTACCCATAGTTAAGGTTCGAGAAATCGTGAGTCTTGGAGTAGGAGTCACCAAAGGCTCCGAACCAAGTAACGCCTCGTGTACTTGTGTTTTTCAGTTTCTGCTTTATTTTTATTCTGTTGCATACTCGCATTTAAAAATCAAAAAAGATAGATTTTTAAAACCGCGTGACTCAGCCCCCCTCCTCTCACGTGCATAACGATCCTACAGGTAGTATTAGAGTGAGGCCGCTCTGAATTGGTAAAACCACCAATCGTGCAGGTTCTTTTTTTAAAAAAAAATTATATATATACCCTGTTTTTGAGTAAAAAATATTCTTATGCATTTTTTCTGGTTTGCATTTTCATCATGTCACCGTTAGTCAAAATTGATGCAATATCTCTTCTAACAAAATCTGTCACTATTTTTATTTTATTATTTTAATATTTTTTCTTGAAATTGGTACAATACCACTCAAGCCTTATTTCTTTATCTTCTACACTACGTACCCCAATACATGTCTTGGAATCTTTGTGAGTTTTCTATTCAATGTTCAAAAATAGTGAACAAAGAAATGCTCGAGCAAAATATCAACGAACTACCACCATACGATCAAGAAGATTTCAATTACTAGAAGCGAATAATAGAATGCTTCTTAGGAAGTATAAATATTGACTATTTGTTGAATATTGAAAAAAGCTTCTCGGGACTCAGAGTTAAACAAAAAGGTAACTGAATTAATTTGTACTATTTTACATAACAATATATTATGTAGATTAGAAAAGTTTGAAAATGCATGCGAGCTTTGGACCCAGTTGATCAAGCTTCACGAGAAGTCGTTGAAGCTAGAGGATCAAGTCAAAAGCGAATTCAGACTCGAGTTAAAATTTAAATAAATTAGTTGATAAAAATCTTTAAAATTCTAAAATAATAAATAATTCAAACATTAAGATAAATTTAAACTTAAAACTTAAAAATAATAAAATAAATCTAGATAAAATTAATAAATACTTTAATAAAATATTTGATAATCAAGATAATGTCAATCTAGAAATTTCTATCCAAAACAAAGATAATTTAATTAATAAAAATTTAAATCTTAAGGATAATAATATAGGTAAAACTAATCTAATAAATTTAACTAATAATATAAACTTAAAAGATAAAGAAAATATGAATTTAAGGATAAATTCAAAAACACTGGGATGAAATCAAAACCAAATCTTATATATTTGAAATAAAAAACTAATAAAAATTTAAAAATTAAAGATAAACCTTATAATTCAAACAACTTAATAAATTTAAAATTTAAAATTAATAAAAAAGTTAAATAATAAAAATAATCTTTTAAACAGAGATAATTTAATAAATTCAAAATATATTAAAAGAAAATTTAAATCTTAAATATATTTTTTAAGAAGGATAATTTAACCAATTTAATTAATTTAAAATTAAAATCTTAAACTTAAATTAATTAAAATATTAATTAAATCCTAATTAAACTTAATAAAACATAGTTCAATGGTTCAGGGTGTAGAAATTGATGTCAAAGAAAAGTAGAGCCGTCTTTATTGATGAATCCAAAAAAAATGGTTGTAAGAAAAATAAAGAGTACAAAGTCTTATATAGTGAATTATCAGAAAACCTAAATCCTAAATTAAAAAGATAAAAGACTAAATTTCTCTCAAGGCTATAAACAAATAATTCTAATTTTATAATCTAACATCCCCCTTCAAACTCACGATGCTACAACAAGAAGCATTAAGAGTTTGTCAGATAAAAATCAGAAGCACGAAGCGGAATGAGCCTTGGTAAACATATCGGCTATTTGTAGTGAGGAAAGAACAAAAGACAATGTGATAGTGTCAATCTGTAGATGATGATGAGTGAAATGACAATCTATCTTAATATGATTCGTTCTCTCATGAAAAACTGTATTGCACACAATCTGAATGACACTCTAATTATCACAATGAAGAGCAGTAGGTTTCTGAAAAAAAATTCTCATATCTATAAGCAATCAACGTAGTCAAACAATCTTACAAGTAGTGGTAGCCACAGTACGATACTCAGCTTCTGTGGAGGATCTCGAAATAACATCTTGCTTCTTACTTTTCCAAGAGATAAGAGAATCTCCAAGAAAAATATAAAAGTCAGTGGTTGACTTATGATCCGTAAGATCACCCGCCCAATCAATATTAGATTATGCACAGAGCTCTAATGAGGAAGTAGAAGAGAATAAGAGGCTCTGAAACTGAGTTCCCTGAAGATACCAAAGAATGCGAAGAACGGCAACCCAATGAATTGTGGTGGGTGCAGTGACAAACTAACTAACCACATGTACAACATACGCAATATCAGGACGAGTCACAGTGAGATAAACCAAGCTTCCCACAACTGTATGGTAGAGGTTAGGATCTGACAAAGGAGAATTATCTGATGGAGAGTACATATCATTAGTCTCAAGGGTAGTATCAACTACCTTGTTGTCAGTGAGATGTGCACACTCAAATAGATCAGCTATATACTTTGACTGAGACAGGAGATAACCTTTAGGTGAAGAAGCGATCTTAATCCCTAGAAAATAGCACAGTAAACCCAAGTCTTTCTTAGCGAAACAACAAGCTAATTCAAACTTCAAAGACTAAATTCCATCAAAATCATCACCAGTAATTATCATATCATCCACATATAAAAATAAAAGTATACGACCTGCACACGTGCACTTGACAAATAAAGCTAAATCATGATTACTGGGATGAAAACTAAGTGAGGTAACCATCATAGAGAACTTGGCAAACCAAGAACGTGGTGTTTGTTTGAGTCCATAGAGAGCTTTACGAAGCCTGCAAACTTCACCAGATCGGTGAGCAACTCCAGGAGGAGGCACCATATACACTTCCTCTTGAAGATCACCATTCAAAAAAGTATTTTTGACATCCATCTGAAATATCTTCCATTGACGAACAGAGGCAACGGTAATTAACATATGAACAGTGGTCATTTTAGCAACAGGGGTAAAAGTTTCCTCATAATCCATGTCATACTCCTGAGAGTAACCTTTAGCAACAAGACGAGTTTTGTACCGTTCGATAGAACCATCAAATTTAGTTTTGATCTTATAGACCCAATGAGAACCAATGGCACGTTTCCCTAGTGGCAGAGGTACCAAATCTCAAGTATGAGTATGATGCAGAGTAGTTAATTCCTCGTCCATAGCAACCTACCAAAGAGGATTACCAACAACTTTTCTATAGGACAAAGGCTCAGAAAGATGATGAATAGAGGCAACAAAAGAGGCAAAGGAAGTAGAATAACAAGAATAAGCAAAATCAAGTAGTTTAGTAGACTTACGAGGACGTGTAGACCGACGAATATGATTGTCCGCAATCTCTGGAGGTGAAGGAACAGTCATAGGAGGGGAAGGTGGAGATGGAGGAGATGTCTCAAGAATACCATTTTAGTAGTCGTGGGGGAGGCTTCGTCGGTGTTGGTACTAAAGGGATCAATGTGAATAAGATTTACATGAGTCATGTCATGTGATAGAAGAGGTATGGAGAAGAAAGGAATATACTCAAGAAACACAACATGACGAGAGACATATAATTTTTTACTAACTAGATCAAAACAATGATATCCCTTTTGACCAACACCATAACCAAGGAAGACACACAAAGCATACTTAGAGGACAACTTATCACGCTCAACATGTGGTCGGAGAACAAAACAGGTACAATAAAAAACACGTAAAGAGGAATAATCAGGAGCATGACCATATAGTTTTTGAAAAGGAGACAAATCTGAATTGTGAGAAGTTGAAATCCTATTAATTACATGAGTAGCAGTAAAATTGCTTCTCCCTAAAAAATACTAGGAACATCTGTAGGCAATAAGAATGAGTGGACTATCTCAACAAGATGTCTATGTTTTCTTTCTGCAACCCCATTTTGTTTAGGTGTTTCTCGACATGAGGTTTGATGTATAGTATCTTCTGATGCAAGTAAATGAGAAAAATTATTAGAAGTGTATTCGCCCCCTAAATTACAATGAAAACACTTGATAACTGCTGAATGTTGAGTTTTGACAAGAGCTTTAAAGGTATTGAAAATGGTAAGATAATCAAATCTATGTTTCATAAGATAAACCCAAGTATAGCTAGTGCAATCATCAATAAAAGAAACATAATATCTTAATCCCCCTTTTGTAGTAACAGGAGAAGGCCCCCACACATCAAAATGAACAAGATCAAAAGGATTAGGAGAAAAAGATATACTTTTATTAAAAGATAATACAGAAAATTTTGCTAGTTTACAACTACTGCAATCTGAAATATCATGACATTTTAAATTTCTAATACTCCAGACGAAGCTAAAAATTGTAAACGAGAGGCTGAAACATGACTTAGACGAGTATGACACAAGTAAAAATCAGAAGAAGAACGACTCAATTTGAAAGATGACAAATCGACACTAGAAGCTGAAACATCTGGTACTTGAAGCTTATCCAAGACATAGAGTCCCCCCTTCCTACATCATATCCCAATCACCTTCTGAGATCGCGGGTCCTGCACATAACAATTGGACAAAGAAAAAGATATTAAATATCCAGACTTTGACAATTGACTAACAAAAACAAGATTAAGTGTAAGACTAGGAATATAATAGACATCGGGAAGAGACAAGCAAGTTGTAACAACAGAACCAACACATAATAATGGCATTGGAGTACCATCAGCCGTCATAATTGATAAAGATGAATTAGAAGATAAGGAAATAAAAGATGATAAGTTAGGTGGCATATGATGAGAGGCTCCAGAATCTAAGATCCATAAAGAGGAAGATATACCTGATGTACCGGAGGATAACAAACCTATATGAGAAGAAGCAGACATGGCAGAGGGTTGTGAAGTAAGGAATTATTGAAATTGCTCGAGCATATAAGGATCTAAAGAGGGGGCAACCACTGCATTACTAGACTGGGATAGTGTATTTGACGACTGTTGTGGTTGATTACCAGATTTGCATGAACCATTCTAATGTAGCAATGGTGGTTGTTGAGGTCGTTGCTGCTGATATTGCTATTGTGGTGGTCGTTTTTGCTCTTGCGATGTTTACCTTTGTTCAACAACAATGGACATTGAGACTTCCAATGTCCTTTTTCTTTGCAATAAGCACACTCATCACTAGAAACCTTTGAAGTCGACCTACTTTGATTATGCGGCATAGACCGCTGTGGTGCTACAAAAACAGATGGCGTAGATGGTGCAACAGTCCTCTTATCAACCTGAGACTTAAGACGAATCTTCTCAGCTAGCAATTCATATACTACTGAATCAACGGAAGAGAGAGGGCTACGATGCAAAATTGTTCCATGCAATCCTTCAAAGTCATCATGAAGAGCCATCAAGAATTGGACCAGACGTTGCTCTTCTCTACGAGTGACATAAGCTGGGAATGCTCACAATTCTGAGGATTCTGTGAGTGATAATTGGTCTCATAGTTTCGACATGGCAGAATAAAAATCTTGGATCCCCATATTTTGCTGTCGAAGTGCACGCATATCTGCTTCTAATTGATATTGTTTGGCAAAGTTAGACTGCGTATATAATTTTGCTAGATGATCCCAAACCTCTTTGGCTATCTCGTACTTGGCCAACTGAGCACCAATGGAGTATGAAATAGAATTATTGATCCATGTAATAATCTTTGCATTATCGGTCTCCGAAGTATCTAATGACTTTGCATAATCATCAGCATTAATGCCCGTAGGTTAAACTCGCACACCTGAAACATATGCTCATATAGATTTTCCTTGCAAAAAATTTTTCATAACATTTTCCCAATACGAATAATTTTTTTCCATCAAATCGGACACTAATCGATTGAAGCGAATCTTCTGTGCGGCCACTCATGATGATAGAATAAATTGTGTTCACGAATAACCGAACACCAAACAAAACCAAGTATTGCGAAAACAAAAGAAACCTAATCAAAACTATACGGTTGCTCCAACTATGGATCGAACTAACAGTTCTTCAATCTAATTATCAAAAACATAGAGATGAAGGCTATGATACCATGTAGAAATTGATGCCAAAGAAAAGTAGTCGTCTTTATTGATGAATCCAAAAAAAAAGGGTTGTAAGAAAATAACGAGTACAAAGTCTTATATAGTGAATTATCAGAAAACCTAAACCCTAAATTAAAAAAGTAAAAGACTAAATTGCCCTCAAGGTTATAAACAAATAATTCTAATTATATAATCTAACACAGGGGAGGTACCAAATTAGTTGGTACATCTAAAATATAGTTTACCTAGGTGGGTAATTAACTAATTATGACTAGACTAAAAAGATAATTTGACTCTTGTTCAACCTAGTACCAGGGTGAGGCGAGATAATAGTACGTCAGAAAAACTTGGTCTAGAGAGTCAAGTAGGGTAAGGCGTACCCTACTTGGTCTAGTTAGCTAAGTGAAACTAACTGAATCTATCTCGTAACAACTTAAATTAATTAGACCAAGGTTTATCAATAAAAAAATTAAATGTTTAATTTCTTAAAAAGACTTTGTCTAGAAGTGGTCATTGCTCCAATACTCAAGAACGCCTTTGTGAATCGCCACAGCATGGAACCAATTTTTAAAATATACATTTAATTAACTGACAGTTAAATCTGAATCTAACATAAGGTCAAACTAAAACTTCAACATAACTTATCTTACAAAACGATATGAATACCTTGGTTGAACAATTAAATCGGGTGAGATAATTAAGATAAATTAAAAATAAAATAAAAATTATTTAAAAAATTATCGTTAAAATATTTTAAAATTATTTTAATTTTTTATTATTATTTTAATTCTTTTTTAAAAAAATCTTTTAAATTTATTTTAAAAATTACTTTAAATTTCTTTTTAAAATTATTTTAAAAATATTTTGAAAATTATTTTAAAAATATTTTTAAAATTATTAAAAAACTATTAAAAATTATTTTAAAAATCTTTTCAATACTATTTTAAAATTTTTGTCAAAAATATTTTTAAAATTATTTTTAAAAACTTTTTAAAATTATTTTAATAAATTATTTTACAAAATTGTTTAAAAATTCTTTTTAAAATTTTATTTTAAAAATTCTTTCAAACATCTTTTTAAAATTATTTTTTTAAAATAAATATTTTAAAATATTATTATCTTTGAAAACTCAGTTAAAACTTATACTAAAAGTTTAAATCTAACTTAAATAAAACCTAAAATTAATTTGCTATGAATTACTCTTCCAAAATTAAATTAAACTTAAAACCAACTTAAACCTTTAACTAAACCTAAAATTAGTTAAATATAATCAACCATACTTAGTTAAAACCTAAGTTTAAACCTCAATTAAATCTGTAAAATAAAAAAAAATAAACTTTAATTAGAAACTTTTTTTAAAAAAAACTTTAAATCCTAAATTAATTAAATGTAATTAATCAATTAAATCTTAATTAGACAAATAATTAAAATTTAATTAATTTATACTTAAAACTCAATTAATAATTAATACATAAACAATTAAACCTTATGTGAATTAAACTCAAAACATTAATTAGACTAAATTTAACTCAATTTAATTAAAACTTAATATAAATTTTACATTAATTAATAATCTAACCTTAACTTTACTCTAACTCACTTTAAATTAAACTTACTTTACTATAAAATTTAATCAAAACTTAACATAAAATAAACTTAATCTTAGTTTAAATGAATTAAATGTTTATCTCAATTTAAACTATCTTTAATTAAAAACCTTAAATGAATTAACTTAGTTCCAATTAACTCTAAATTAATACTAACTTCAACTTAGTCAGTCCTAATTTAAATTAATTTATCTTTAATTAATAATTTAACTTAATGTATCTTAAATCTAATTAAAACTTAAACTACATAGACTTAATCAACTTATGCCAAAAATCAATTTATGATTGATTAAGTAAAATAACCTATAACTTTCAAACAATATTATTTTTCTAAAATTAAGTATTCCCAACACCAAGTCCTCTGGACACTAGGTAGAGCAATAGTTTGTAGAATTGTGACTCTACGTAGAATCGATTTAGGGTCAAGATCGGATCAGTCAGGATCGGATCATAGACCAAAAACTCTTAAAATCTTATCATACATGATTAATAATTAGAAAAAATATCTAAAACACTTATTTATATATAAATAGATAACTAATTTTGCATGTATATGCAATCATTTACACTAACACCTCATATTACATTACTACATGTACAAATTTAAATTAACTAGTAATTTAACTATCATTCTAGTATTGTAATAATATTTATATTTTCACATCATAAAATAAAAGAATATAAAATTTCTATTAACACAATAATAATAACATATTCAACGTAAAAAATATTTCCTTGGTTTATAAGATGATCCGATTTAAAGCAATAAAACACCTAACATATATAACAGAAACTATTGAATTCTTTGATTCAAATTTGAACATTGGAAATAATCTTTTAAAGGCTGGTTGATGTCACACAAAACTAGACAATAGGCATCCAAAAACTCATCATTTTGAGGGAAAAAATGATAGAATATTATTGATAAAAAACTAACTTAAAAATAATTAAACATATGTTTAAATAATTTAAAACCCTAATAAAATGAAAAAAGATAATAAAAAAAGGATAAAATCTTCTGTGCATCCGAAAAAGATTTAAATGATATTTTTTGGGGTTTGAAATAGGGTGGTTAAGGATAAACTTTGAAATTTATTAAAGATCTCTAAACAAGCTTTGATTTGATATATTATACGTTCAATCCGAATCAAAAGTTATAACCTCTCAAAGCTTCCACCGATGCTGCTCCAATCCTATTACGATTCTACAGATTCTATTCTGGTCCTACCGATCTTGCTATGATCCTACTACAAAATTGATTCTGCACGATCCTGGGTCAATTTTGGATTTTTGGATCGTAGGATCGTACGATCCTACGATCCAGATCGTGATTTTGCAAACCATGGAGAGCTCTTTGTAACTAAAAAAGATAACCAGGAGGTGTTAGGTTAAGGGGGAGGTCCTACCTTGAAAATATGTTGAGCAAATTACAAACCCAAACCTTAGTATCAAATTAAGGGAACGTGTCAACTAAAGGGAGAGAAATTGTTTTGAAATTGTTTTAAACACTACTTTGAAATGTTTTGAAAATATTTGAAATTTTTTGTGAAAAATGTTTGAAATATTTTTGACAAATGTCTTGACAAAATCCTTTCAAACTTTTGCTTTGAAAAATGTTTTGTACAAAGACTTCAAAATTTGCTTTGAAAATGTTTCCAAAATTATTTTGCTTTGGCAAATTTACTTGAAAACACTTTACCAAAAGTTTTGCAAAATTCTTGTAAAGTCTTTGAATTTCTTTTTGCAAATACTTCGACATCTATTTTGAAAGATGTTTTCAAAGATACTTTTAAAATTATTTTAAAAATTATTTTAAAAATTACTTTAAAAATTAACTTTCAATAGTTGCTTTGAAAATTAACTTTAAAATTACTTTACAACACTACTTTTAAGAATTATTTTGAAAAGTGGTTTGAAAATTTCTTTGAAGTACTTTCCTAATAATTCTTTAAAACTTGTTCTTTGAAAACTTCCTTACAAAACACTTGAAATTTTTATACTTGGCAAATCCTCCCTGAAATAGATCTATAATTTTTCTTATGAAAAATCTTACCTTTGAAGAGTTTATTGCTTGATGTGCTTACTTCATCTATTTACCTGTTTCATACTTTCTCTTACGTAGTTGCTTATTTTTTATGAATGTCAAAGGGGGAGAGTAAGGGTTGTTGGGACCTTTAACACTGGCTAGAGGGGGTAAATAGACGATCCACCCCAAATCGCTCATTTGTTTCTTACACCCATTAGCGTACAACGGAAATACAAATACAAAAGCTAAACTAAAACAAGAAAGCAAACCTAACACATTGATTTAACATGATTCGGAGATGATGCTCCTACTCTACGACATGTCCATAAGGTGGGTGATCCCTCAATCTGTTGGTGGATTAGTCTCCGGTAAACTCTGGCTAATGAATGACTCCTTCTCGGTGGAGAAATCTTGCCACAAACTCAATCACGCACACTTGGATCACAAGAACTTGGAGACTCTAATTAGGGGTTAACCACTTCTAATTTTGTCACCAAGCCAGCCATCCGAAGCTCCATTAAATAGAGTTTGGTGGGAAATATCCAAGATGTTTTCCCACTGTAGTCGACTGGTAAAGTCACCAGTCGACTGGTCTCTATGGAAAATCGACCGTTAAACTCCAACGACTCGATGCCAGTCGACTGGTGTCAGGACTAGTCAACTGGTCCATTTTGGTTGAGAGAATAGAAATATTTTATTCGCTCTCATCAGTCGACTGGTAAATGTTGGTGCAGCGGAGGCCGGCAAGAGGGGGTGAATTGCTGAAAACATAAAATAAAAATACCCTCCTCAGATTTCAACTCAATTAATGCAATAGTAAATAAGTAAAGGCGGAAATAAAATTAAACTAAGCAAGGAAATAGAAATTAAGTAGAAAACAGGATTTAACCTGGTTACAACCAAGGAGGTTGTTAATCCAGGGCAGTAAGAAAAAGCTCAGTAGAAAAATCTCCTTTGCTGAAGGCGGAGAAGCCTTTTACACTTTGGAAGCTTAGAACTATTGCTAGGAATGGCTACACAATGATTGCTTGAGTTGTTGTTGAATTCCTAGCTCCAGGGGCCTTTTTATAGCTCCTGGAAAGTCTATCTCGAGGGTCCAAGGCGCCTCCAACAAGGTTTAAGGCGCCTCCAACTGATCTGTGGATAAAACTTTATCCACGGCATGAAACGGTCAAATTGACCTGCTCAAGGCGCCTTAAACAGGGTTCAAGGCGCCTTCAATGTGTAGGCGCCTTCAAGGTTACTGCTACAGTAATTTCTGCTACAGTAATTTCAGCCTCTTTTGTCTTCTTTTCTTCTCCTCTTTAGCTTCCGAAGCTCCGTTCTTTTGGGTGATTGCGACCAACCGGAATAGGGCTCACCCGAACCCAATTCCCGGCCTTCTCCTCGAGCAGCCTTCCGTCCCGGCTTAACGTCCCTCGAACGCCGCGCACGCTCTTCACGCCCACCGGAGTACTCTTCCACAGCTCTCTCGTCCTTCGGACGCACCGAGCCCGTCGGCTCCCTTCCCGTGCCGTCCTTCTCGCTAGCTGCGTCTTCCGCTCGACTTCCTGTGTTCCTAAGCTCCTGCACACTCAGACACAGGGATCAAACACAGCAGGACCTAACCAACTTGGTTGATCACATCAAAACTACCACGGGGTCCAACAATCTCCCCCTTTTTGATGTGCATCAACCCAAGTTCAAGTTAGGGTTAAAATAGACAAAAAATAATTTTAAAGAAAAAATTACTAAACTAACAAGTTAAGCATAATTTTTTGCAATTAGTAAAATTACAACACTTTTTATAATAACAGAAATTTCAAAATTTTCTAACTCCCCCTAAACTTGTATTTTTCTCTCCCCCTTTGATCACAGCAAAAATGGGGTTAAAAAAATAACCTAAGTTAAGTGAAATGTATAGAATTTAAAAAAATTCTAATTCAAAAACGAATTTTTCCAAACAAAAAAAATTCTAAGTCAAATTTTTGAATTTTCAAAAAAAAATTTCTAAGTCAATATGAATTTTTCCAAAAAAAAAAAATTTCTAAGTCAAAATTTTTAATTTAAAAAAAAATCTAAGTCAATAAAAAAATTTCTAATTCAAATTTAAATTTTTGAATTTTCACAATCTGACTTTTTAGAATTTTAAAAAGATTTAAGAACTTTTAAAGCATTATTGACTTCTAGTTTAATGCTTTTTCAGAAAGTTAATTAAACATTTTTTTTTCAATATTTTAGCTTCTAGGTCGTGGCGAGGCACTAGGCCTTCTTGGTTATTGGAGCAACAACCACTTCCTTAGACAAAGCTTCCATAAAGAATTTCAATATTTAATTTTCTCACTGTAAGCTTTTAATTTTTGAAAAATTAATTAAGCATAGATTTTGGAACCCAATAGAGGTTCCTACCTACAGGGTTATTCAGATACTTAGGGGGTACATAATTTTTGGGTATCCTTCTAAGCTGGCCCTGATGGTTTCTAATATACCAGTTCAATTTTCCATAAACTTTAATTTTTGAATTTGGAAATCTATTTAAACATGTACTATTTCTTAATTTCTCAATTTCTAATTTTAGATTTTTATTTTCAGATTTCAAATTTTTATTTTCTTTTTCTAATTGATCTAATTCTTTAGACAAAGCTTTAATAAACTCAAAAGACTGTTTAGAGTTTAGGGCACGTACCTTGTTGGTTGCTACTCGAAAAACCTATAGGTTCCACTGTACAAAAATTTTGTACAAAGGTCTGAACCTTTTCCTAGCTACCATGTGTTCTTTTAAATTAAATTTTGGATCGCCTGCGGAACTTAACACGTTTGATCCAAAACTTAATCTATTTGTTCTTTTAGGTTTTGACTTGGATCTCCTGCAGAACTTAACACGTTCGACCCAAATCACCTTAAGTTATTAATTCCATTAAATATTAATTTCCATAATTGGTTCCCAGTACTGACGTGGCGAGGCACACGGCCTTCTTGGATATGGGAGCAACCACCACCGACTAGACAAAACCTTTTATAGAAAGCTAATATTTAATTTCCTAAAATAACTTTAGGTTAACCAAAAAGAACAATCAAATCACAAGGAAAAGAAAAAAAACAAAAGAACACAACATCGAAAAACACATTCGAAATTCTAGAATCGTAAGCCTCTTGTATTTGGTATTATTTCCATAAATAACTAGTATGATGCGGAAAGAAAAATTACTAGTTATACCTTGTAGAAAAACCTCTTGATCTTCTACCGTATTCCTCTTCTAACCTCGGACGTTGTGTGGGCAACGATCTTCCGAGATGAGAAACCACCAAGCACCTTCTTCTTCTCCTAGCTAGGTTCGGCCAACACAAAGAAGCTTCACCAAGGACGAAGAACAAAACACCAACCAAGCTCCAAGGGATACAAGCTTTCTCTCCTTCTTCTTCTTCTTCTCCAAGTAGTATCCGGCCACCACAAGAACTTCAAGCAAGAGATAAGTTTCGGCCACCACAAAAGAGGAAGAAAGGAAGAGGATGATGATGGCCGGCCATAATAAATTTCAAGGATGAAGAAATTCGGCCACCACCAATGCTCCAAGGATGCTAGAGACGAGACTTGCTTTCTCTCCTTCTTCTCCTTCCTTGATCCGGCCACAAACAAGAGCTCCACCAAGAAGATAGGTTTCGGCCAACAAGAGGAGAGGAGAGAAAGAGAAGGGCCGGCCACCACACCAAGGAAAAGAGGGAGAAAAATAATAGAGGTTGTTCACCATTAAGGCACCCCTACCCCTTTTTTTATATTCCTTGGCTTTGGCAAATAAGGAAATTTATTTATAATAAAATTTCCTTAACTTTCCTTGACAACAATTAATTAAGAAAAAATTAAATAAATTTTCCTAATTAATTGTATGTGGCTGGCCACCTCATCTAGAGCAAATAGGATAATTTTAATCAACAATTAAAACTTCCTTTTTTGTCTTTGGACATTTTTAAAAAAATAAAATTTCCTTTTAAAAATCCCTTCATGGTTGATAAAAAAGAAATTTCTATAATTTTAATTTTTAACAAGTGAATAATTCTTCAGAGAGAAAAAATAAAATATCTTTCCAATCTACAAATAAGGAAAGAGATCTAATCTCTTTCTTTTAATCTTTTTGTAGATCTTTTAAATAGAGATATTTTAATTTTAATTCTCTGTAATAAATTATATCTTTCACATAATAAAAATTAAAATTAAAATTCTTTTTAATTTAATGGGGCCGGCCACCTAAGCTTGGGTTCAAGCTAGGGCCCCAAGGCTTGGCCGGCCCTAGCTTGAACCACAAGCTAGCTTGGCCGGCCCCTTTCTCATGGGTATGAAGGTGGGTATAGTACTCTATAAATAAGAGGCTACGATAGGGACCGAGAGGAGGAATTGGTTTTGGTCTCCCGATAAAATTAAGCATCCCGTGTTCGCCCCGAACACATAACTTAATTTTATCAATAATAATTCATTCCACTAGAGAACTATTATTGAACTACCGCACCAATCCCAAATTACATTTTTGGGCTCCTTCTTATTATGAGTGTGTTAGTCTCCCTGTGTTTAAGATATCGAATGCCCACTAATTAAGTGAGTTACTGACAACTCATTTAATTAATATCTTAGTCCAAGAGTAGTACCACTCAACCTTATTATCATGTCGGACTAAGTCCACCTGCAGGGTTTAACATGACAATCCTTATGAGCTCCTCTTGAGGACATTATCAACCTAGTATTTCTAGGACACAGTTTCCTTTTATAATCAACAACACACACTATAAGTGATACAATTTCCCAACTTATCGGGCTTATTGATTTATCGAACTAAATCTCACCCATTGATAAATTAAAGAAATAAATATCAAATATATGTGCTTGTTATTATATTAGGATTAAGAGCACACACTTCCATAATAACCGAGGTCTTTGTTTCTTTATAAAGTCAGTATAAAAGAAACGACCTCAAATGGTCCTACTCAATACACTCTGAGTGTACTAGTGTAATTATACAGTCAAGATAAACTGATACCTAATTACACTACGACCTTCCAATGGTTTGTTCCTTTCCATTATGGTCGTGAGCTACTGTTTATAATTTATAAGGAACCGATAACATGATCTTCTGTGTGTGACACCACACACCATGTTATCTACAATATAAATTAATTGAGCAACTACATTTATCATAAATGTAGACATTTGACCAATGTGATTCTTATTTCTAGATAAATGTTTATACCAAAAGCTAGGCTTTTAGTATACACTCTAACAATCTCCCACTTATACTAAAAGACTAAGCTGCTATATCTGCTGCCATACATCTGATTCTCATCCCTTCAACATGCCCATCAAAAGCTCTTGCCTTAAGGACCTTAGTGAAAGGATCTATAGGTCATCACCTGATGCAATCTAGGCGGCAACAACTTCTCCTCGTTTATACGATTCCTCGTATTGGGTGGTACTTGCGCTCTATTGTGTTTACTTGCCTTATAGACTTATGGTTTTTTCGAGTTTGCTACTGCACCACCATTATTACAATAAATTGTAATAATTTTTGGACAAACCAGAAATCATATCTAAGTCTATCTTGAGGTTAGTGAGTCATTCAACTTTTATGGCTATCTCATAGGCTTGCCATATACTAAGCTTCTATGGTGGAGTCCAGAAAAACACCTATGCTTATCACTCTTCCATAGTTATGACTTTACCTCCTAAAGTAAACACAAAACCCCGAGGTTGACTTATTATTGTCCCTATCCAATTGGAAGTCAAAATTCATGCAACCCACAAGGACTAAATTAATTGCCTTGTAAGCTAGCATATAATCTCTAGTGCCTCTAAGGTACTATAATATATGCTTTACTGCAATTCACTGTCCTTGTCCAGGGTAACTTTGATATCTGCCAACTATGCTCTTGGCAAAACAGATTTCTTATCTCGTGCATAGCATTCATTAGGCTTCCGACAGCCGAAGCATAAAGAACTGCCTTTATTTCCTTTATCTCCTTTGATGTCTACAGAGACATATCTTTAGATAAAGTTACTCCATCCTGAAAAGGTAAGAAACCTTTCTTGGAGTTTTGCATGCTTTAAAACGAGCAAGGATTTTTCCGATGTATGAAGCTTGGGATAAGTAAAATATTCTTTTCTTGCGATCCCTTATTACTTTGATCTCAAGAATATATACATTCTCCCAAGTTCTTTATATCGAATTGTTTGGACAACCATACCCTTACTTCTGACAACATTTTGATATTGTTTCCAATTACCAAAAATGTTATCTAAGTATAGTACAAGAAATACCACCACGTTTCCATCACATCTTTTGTATACACAAGACTTATCCGGTTACTAAATCCATAGATCTGGATTATTTTGATAAACCGGATGTTCCAAGACCTTGAAGCTTTGCCTCAGTCCATAGACTGATTGAGCTTACACACAAGATGCTCTTAGCCCTTTGCAATGAACCCTTCTGGTTGCTTTATATGGATGTTTTCTTCAAGACTTCCATTAAGGAATGCTGTCTTGACATCCACTTGCCAAATAGATAAAAGAATCCAGATAGACTTAAGCATGGCTACTAGTGAAAAAGTTTCCTTTTTCATCTAGCCTTGCTTTGAAAGTTTCTACCTTCCTGTCTATCCCTCTTTTCCTATTATAGACCTTTTTATACCCAAAGGCTTTTACACCATTTGGTGGTTCTACAAGCTTCCAGATTTTATTAGAATACATATATTCTAATTCTGTTATTCATTACTCTTTGTCAAGATGATGCATCTTTATCTTGGAGTGTTTCGTCATATGTCCGGAGATCAGGTTCATGTCCTCCAAGGATCGAGTCCAAAAACTCTCCCAAAACATGAATCTTTTTAGGTTGCCTAACAACCCTCCCACTACGATAAGGCACTTTCTGCAATTGTGTATCATTTGTGATACGTGTTGCAGTTTCCTTGTGGTATCTCATCTTGTACAGTTGGTACTAGATTAGACATGCCTTTTATTACTTCCTTAAGAACAAATTTTCTTATGGGCACATGGTTTATTACATAGTCCTTTTCTAAAAATCGATCATTGATGCTAACAATGACCTTCTGATTTTTAAGACTATAAACCTACTTTCATTTCACTAGGATAACCCACAAACAAGTGAATTCCTGTCCAACTTATCTTTGTCTCTCTTCTGCATATGTGCTGGACTACCCGAATCCGAATATGCTTCAAAATAGGCTTACGCCTATTCAGCAATTCTATATGAGTAGAGAGTTCTAACTTGGAAGGTACTATGTTCACTTTCGTTTTCAGAGTTTTATCCTTAAAACAAATTTGGTAATTTTATGAATAACTCATCATCTATCTAATTATTCCATAAGAGTCCTTTACCTTCTTTCTACTACACCATTCTGTTGGGGTGTACCAGATGCAGTTAGTTGGGATTGAAATCCAACTACTGATAAGTGACTCCTAAAATCTCTCAAGAGGTGCTTGCCACTACGTTCTTCCATAGTGACTTTTTACTTTAATATTTCTCCGCATCAACCTTGTACTCTTTGAACTAATCAAAGTACTTAGTCTTGCGGTACATTAAGTAAATTTATTTGTATCTTGAATAGTTGTCTATAAAATAGACAAAATATTCAATACTACCTCTTGTCTGGATATTTATAGGATCACACAAATCATAATGAACCGATTTCAACATATCTTTGACTCCATACCCCTTGGACTTAAAAGCTTCTTGGTTATTTTCCTTCCAAGTAAGACTCGCAGGTTGGAAATATTTCCACTACCAATGAACCCAAAAGTTCATTAGCTACCAATGAATCCTACTCAAGTATAACCTAGCTTTTAGATGCCAAAGATATAATTGGTTCATTTCCGAAGGTTGCTTTCTCTTAAAATTAGAAGATGTGTTACTAATTTCCATTTATTGCATCGTGGGAGTTATTGGATTATAAATTGTCAACCATCATACCAGAATAGATAACTTTCCTATTTTTCTTGATAACAACTTTGTTATCAAAATAGACACAATATCTATAATAGTTTAGAAACTGAAATCAGGTTCTTTCTAAACTTGGTACGTAAAGACAATTACTTAAAATCCATATTTTATTCTTATCAAAGGATAAACATCTCCCACTGCAATAGCTACCACTTTTACAGTAGTGCCCATGTGGACGGTGATTTACCTTTCATTTAGTTGTCGGGTTTCCTGGAACCCTGCAATGAATTGCAGACATGATTAATGGCATCTTGTATCTACACTCCAGGTTCTGGTAGATAACACCACTAGACATGTTTCAACTAATGAATTAAATACACCTAAATTGTTCTTAGTTCTAAGAGGACAGTCTACCTTAATGTCCAAATTCTATTTCCAATCAATTATAATTGGGACCACTAAGTCTATCCTAAAGTATATCAGCTAGGGATTGACCATCATCCTAAGAATCACAAAAATATTTGGTTAAGACCAACTCCTTAAAAATCCCCATGAATTTTGTATGCCACGTTAGTGTGGACGTATACAAATTCAAAAAAGGAAATTTTATCATTTAATTTTATTATCTCGTCAACCTTACTTTATGACGAATAAAATTAATAGTTGGTCTATCTTTAATCAAATATTTGGTCAAGACTTCTAAATTTAAAATAATATTGATTCCTCTAACAATACTATTTAAATTTACCAACACCTCAATACACCGTGAATTTTGCATGCCACGTTAGTGTGGACGTATACAAAATCAACATTTGTAAGAGGAGGGTTTTACCCATTAACTATCTTGTCAACGTAACTTTATGACAAATAAAATTATCTCAAACACCGTTAATTTTGTATGCCACGTTAGTGTGGACGTATACAAAATCAATCATTTGTAAGAGGGGTTTTAACCCTTTAATTTTATTATCTTGTCAACCTAGTTTTATGACAAATTAATAGTTGGTTTCATTTGGTCACACAAATAATAGCTGACTCGATGGGGAGGATATTATTAGATGTGTCTAAGTGTATACCATTACTTGACACTAAGTCCATTAATAAGATTATGCCCTTCGTTGGGGAAGATCACACGCTCTTAATTAACTTCCTATAGTCATCCAAAATGGAAGTCGTTCTAGTGATCCACAAACAAGCTCATCCGTTATGGAGGAAGGCACTCGAGCCAACGCAAGCTTGTTTGCATCACTTACAAACCAAGATAATGGAGACCATGGGATTTACTTAAAATCCCTCTCCCACTTAGTTATTTATTAATGAGGAATTTTAACTATGCTAGCCTACTAAACTTGTAAACTAACATGCACACAAAGACAATATAAAAGCAATAAATAGAAAATCTAATTTTCAACTATTATGGCTTTTATCTCTAATTATCCTCCGTGTGTTGTCATCCCAAGCCGCTGCCATATTTGGCCACCGCCACCGGGTCTAGCATCCATCTTGCTCCTTGTTCCGCTGCGCCTCTGGTCCTTAGAAGGTTCCACGCTTTGCAAGATTCGATCCATGACATAAATAGAATTTTACAATTTTGATCCTATATTCCATAAAAGGAATGTACATGTATCTAGATCAAAAATAAAATCCTAATAAAACTAAATACAGCTCCTGTATTTTATAATACAATCATGCACACATATAAATGCCCTTGACATGTCCAAGGGTCCAATCACACACATAAAACTATAAGCCATAATAGTTGGATCCTGCATCCACAAAGTTAGCACATCCTTCTATTATCCTGCCTAAATTATGTATGACATGTGCATAATTAAACTAATACCAAATACACAGAGGCAAAACCCTAGCTCTGATACCAATTGTTGGTTGCTACTCGGAATACCTAGAGGTTCCACTGTACAAAAATTTTGTACAAAGGTCTGAACCTTTTCCTAGCTACCATGTGTTCTTTTAAATTAAATTTTGGATCGCCTGCGGAACTTAACACGTTTGATCCAAAACTTAATCTATTTGTTCTTTTAGGTTTTGACTTGGATCTCCTGCGGAACTTAACACGTTCGACCCAAATCACCTTAAGTTATTAATTCCATTAAATATTAATTTCCATAATTGGTTCCCAGTACTGACGTGGCGAGGCACACGACCTTCTTGGATATGGGAGCAACCACCACCGACTAGACAAAACCTTTTATAGAAAGCTAATATTTAATTTCCTAAAATAACTTTAGGTTAACCGAAAAGAACAATCAAATCACAAGGAAAAAATAAAACAAAAGAACACAACATCGAAAAACATATTCGAAATTCTAGAATCGTAAGCCTCTTGTATTTGGTATTATTTCCATAAATAACTAGTATGATGCGGAAAGAAAAATTACTAGTTATACCTTGTAGAAAAACCTCTTGATCTTCTACCGTATTCCTCTTCTAACCTCGGACGTTGTGTGGGCAACGATCTTCCGAGATGAGAAACCACCAAGCACCTTCTTCTTCTCCTAGCTAGGTTCGGCCAACACAAAGAAGCTTCACCAAGGACGAAGAACAAAACACCAACCAAGCTCCAAGGGATACAAGCTTTCTCTCCTTCTTCTTCTTCTTCTCCAAGTAGTATCCGGCCACCACAAGAACTTCAAGCAAGAGATAAGTTTCGGCCACCACAAAAGAGGAAGAAAGGAAGAGGATGATGATGGCCGGCCATAATAAATTTCAAGGATGAAGAAATTCGGCCACCACCAATGCTCCAAGGATGCTAGAGACGAGACTTGCTTTCTCTCCTTCTTCTCCTTCCTTGATCCGGCCACAAACAAGAGCTCCACCAAGAAGATAGGTTTCGGCCAACAAGAGGAGAGGAGAGAAAGAGAAGGGCCGGCCATCAGACCAAGGAAAAGAGGAAGAAAAATAATAGAGGTTGTTCACCATGAAGGCACCCCTACCCCTTCTTTTATATTCCTTGGCTTTGGCAAATAAGGAAATTTATTTATAATAAAATTTCTTTAACTTTCCTTGACAACAATTAATTAAGAAAAAATTAAATAAATTTTCCTAATTAATTGTATGTGGCTGGCCACCTCATCTAGAGCAAATAGGATAATTTTAATCAACAATTAAAACTTCCTTTTTTGTCTTTGGACATTTTTAAAAAAATAAAATTTCCTTTTAAAAATCCCTTCATGGTTGATAAAAAAGAAATTTCTATAATTTTAATTTTTAACAAGTGAATAATTTTTCAGAGAGAAAAAATAAAATATCTTTCCAATCTACAAATAAGGAAAGAGATCTAATCTCTTTCTTTTAATCTTTTTGTAGATCTTTTAAAGAGAGATATTTTAATTTTAATTCTCTGTAATAAACTATATCTTCCACATAATAAAAATTAAAATTAAAATTCTTTTTAATTTAATGGGGCCGGCCACCTAAGCTTGGGTTCAAGCTAGGGCCAACCATCAACAAGGCTTGGCCGGCCCTAGCTTGAACCACAAGCTAGCTTTGCCGGCCCCTTTCTCATGGGTATGAAGGTGGGTATAGGTGGGTATAGTACTCTATAAATAAGAGGCTACGATAGGGATCGAGAGGAGGAATTGGTTTTGGTCTCCCGATAAAATTAAGCATCCCGTGTTCGCCCCGAACACACAACTTAATTTTATCAATAATAATTCATTCCACTAGAGAACTATTATTGAACTACCGCACCAATCCCAAATTATATTTTTTTGGGCTCCTTCTTATTATGAGTGTGTTAGTCTCCCTGTGTTTAAGATATCGAATGTCCACTAATTAAGTGAGTTACTGACAACTCATTTAATTAATATCTTAGTTCAAGAGTAGTACCACTCAACCTTATTATCATGTCGGACTAAGTCCACATGCAGGATTTAACATGACAATCCTTATGAGCTCCTCTTGAGGACATTATCAACCTAGTATCTCTAGGACACAGTTTCCTTTTATAATCAACAACACACACTATAAGTGATACCATTTCCCAACTTATCGGGCTTATTGATTTATCGAATTAAATCTCACCCATTGATAAATTAAAGAAATAAATATCAAAAATATGTGCTTGTTATTATATTAGGATTAAGAGCACACACTTCCATAATAACCGAGGTCTTTGTTTCTTTATAAAGTCAGTATAAAAGAAACGACCTCAAATGGTCCTACTCAATACACTCTGAGTGTACTAGTGTAATTATACAGTCAAGATAAACTGATACCTAATTACACTACGACCTTCCAATGGTTTGTTCCTTTCCATTATGGTCGTGAGCTACTGTTTATAATTTATAAGGAACCGATAACATGATCTTCTGTGTGTGACACCACACACCATGTTATCTACAATATAAATTAATTGAGCAACTACATTTATCATAAATGTAGACATTTGACCAATGTGATTCTTATTTCTAGATAAATGTTTATACCAAAAGCTAGGCTTTTAGTATACACTCTAACATACCTTACTTACCTCATCTTGCGATGCTCCCCCTTCATCATTGCTTTCTCCTTCTGATGTTCCTCCCCCTTCATCTATGCTCATTTCTGAGCTAGACGTTTCTTCTAGCTGATGGTTGGCCATCAGTGCTAGTCCCAAGAATTCTTCGATGTCTGACTCGGAGGATGATGAATCTGACCAAGTAGCCTTCAGGTTCTTGTGCTTGGAGGATTCTGGTTTCTTGCTTTTTGATTTTTCCCTTTCTTTCTCCTTTCTCTTTAATTTCGGGCAGTCATCCTTGATGTGCCCTTCTTCGTTGCAGTTGTAGCAGCGAACCGTCCTTTTTCTTTGTTGATGCCTCTTTTTCTGCGGTCTAAATTTATTAGAATTAAAAAACTTATTGAACCGTTTTACCAGTAGTGCTGCTTCGGATTCATCGCCCGAGGCTTCGGAGTCAGAACCGATTACTTTTACCTTTAGAGCTATGTTCTGACCGGTCTTCTCTACTCCATTTGGCTCTGAAACTCGAGATTCGTGAAGTTCAAAAGTCGAAAATAACTGTTCTAACGTACTTACCTCGAGGTCCTTAGAGATGTAGTATGCATCTACTAAGGAGGCCCACTCTGGAGTTCTCGGGAAGGCATTGAGCGCGTACCGGATAGAGTCTCGGTTGGTTACCTCTTCTCCAAGATTCGTTAGTTGCATTATCAGCTCCTTGATTCTCGCTTGGAGTTGCGCTACCTTCTCGCCTTGGTTCATCCGGAGGTTCGTCAACTGGTTCCGAAGGATGTCGCGCTTTGCTAGCTTCGCTTCGGAGGTACCTTCATGAAGCTCCAGGAATTTTTCCCAGAGATCTTTCACGGAGTCATAGCTTCCGATCCGGTTTACCTCCTGCGGCGGCAGAACGCTGAGTAGGTGGAACTCAGCCTTTCCGTTGGCGACGAAATCTGCTTGCTCCTTTTTGCTCCACGTGTTTTCTTCTTTGTCTTTAGGAGCTGCAAAACCATATTTCATAGTAATTAAAATATCAAAGTCTGTTTTAAAAAATACCTCCATTTTGCGCTTCCATGTTGCGAAGTCTCCGTCGAACTTCGGGGGATGGATGTTCGCTCCGGCCATCGTTTTGATCGTAGTGCTTCAGTTGGCGGTAAGTCCTTCTGAGGCGATCAGGCTCTGATACCACTTGTTGGTGCAGCGGAGGCCGGCAAGAGGGGGGTGAATTGCTGAAAACACAAAATAAAAATACCCTCCTCGGATTTCAACTCAATTAATGCAATAGTAAATAAGTAAAGGCAGAAATAAAATTAAACTAAGCAAGGAAATAGAAATTAAGTAGAAAACAGGATTTAACCTGGTTACAACCAAGGAGGTTGTTAATCCAGGGCAGTAAGAAAAAGCTCAGTAGAAAAATCTCCTTTGCTGAAGGCGGAGAAGCCTTTTACACTTTGGAAGCTTAGAACTATTGCTAGGAATGGCTACACAATGATTGCTTGAGTTGTTGTTGAATTCCTAGCTCCAGGGGCCTTTTTATAGCTCCTGGAAAGTCTATCTCGAGGGTCCAAGGCGCCTCCAACAAGGTTTAAGGCGCCTCCAACTCGATCTGCTGATAAAAATGCTCAAGGCGCCTTAAACAATCATTCAAGGCGCCTTCAATGTGTTCAAGGCGCCTTCAATGTGTTTAAGGCGCCTTCAAGGTTACTGCTACAGTAATTTCAGCCTCTTTTGTCTTCTTTTCTTCTCCTCTTTAGCTTCCGAAGCTCCGTTCTTTTGGGTGATTGCGACCAACCGGAATAGGGCTCACCCGAACCCAATTCCCGGCCTTCTCCTCGAGCAGCCTTCCGTCCCGGCTTAACGTCCCTCGAACGCCGCGCACGCTCTTCACGCCCACCGGAGTACTCTTCCGCAGCTCTCTCGTCCTTCGGACGTACCAGCCCGTCGGCTCCCTTCCCGTACCGTCCTTCTCGCTAGCTGCGTCTTCCGCTCGACTTCCTGTGTTCCTAAGCTCCTGCACACTCAGACACAGGGATCAAACACAGCAGGACCTAACCAACTTGGTTGATCACATCAAAACTACCACGGGGTCCAACAGTAAACCCTAAACCTAGGATTTTACCCCGAGTACAATCTCTTATGCACTTGTCCTTGCCTGCACAAATCACAATTGGACTTGCATTGCCAAGACTACATACTTAGACTTACACCGCCAAACCTCCATACTTGGACTTTGCCTTTGCCAAGATCACACTTGGACTTTACCTTGTTGTAACTATATCTTACACACTCACAAGCGCATATCAAATTTAATAAATAACCTAACTTAAATTTTTACCCAAACATCAAAACCTCGGGGCGCACTGATTGCTCTAACAAGGGTTAAGTAAGAAAAACTAAAGGCAAATATGAAATTTTAAAAATCTTAACCCTGAAATGATTAAGAGAATAAACAGAAATTGAACTTATTTATTTTTTTTCCCTTGAATCATTTTTTATTACTATTTCTTTTTGCATACTTTTCTAACTTTAATTTAGGTTGTCATTGCATCAAAAAGAGAGATATTGTTGGTGCAGTTGGCACCAATGATCAAACCTAAGTTTTGATTAATGATAAATGAATTAAAGTTAGATGTTGTGTGATCTAACCTTTGTACAAGTGTGTAGGACTTGATGAGTCTAACACCAGGATGAAATCTAACTAGGTCTAGAGGACCTGATAGCTGGTGTAAAAGTTTAGATAGGTCAAGGAGTAACCTGATATCTTGCGGTAAGTTCAGTTAGGTCCGCAAGACATAACAGCTAGCCAAAGTTTAGTTAGGTCTGCAGATCTGATAACAAGCGGGAAGACCTGGTGGACCAAAGTAAAGTCAAGCAATTCTATATGGTAAGTAAGGTAAGTCACTGGAGGAGAGTGTTTCAGTGAGGACGAGTCTCAATTAAGGACTTTAGACACAGGTCCAGTCTATGTCCATTTTGGTAACCTAGACAGAGACCGTAACTAGATCCTGATCTCGGGAAAACAGGATCTAATTAATAATACTTATAAATTGTACTAACTTTATTTTGTAGGTTAAATATTTTTCTGTTAGTCTAACACATTTTTACATGAGCAAAAACCAAGTTAAGCCTCAGACGAACAGTATCTGAGGTGCCTCGAAGGGTCTTGGAGGTGCCTTGGAGTGACACGGAGGTGCCCTAGATCCTACAGAGGCTCCCTCACATGAATAGACTTTGTGGATAAAGTTTTACTGTGGGGAGGTACCCTGGAGAGCACTGAAGGTGCCTCAAAGTGCTTCAGAGGTGCCTCGGAGAACTTTGAAGGTGCCCTCAAGAAAATAAAATCCGCAGGTTGCAGAGGTTATCATTTCTGAAGATAAGGCGATCAAATTTGCTATCGGAGGTGCCTTGGACAAAGCTAGAGGCACCCTCAATAACCTATATAAACCCTGTTTAAGTAGCATTCAAGTATCAATTCAATTAGGAGATTTATCTACTGTTCTACTGCTTCGACTTCACTCTGCTAGTGCTTTACTACTCTAAGGGCATCCAACTACTGCCAATAAATCGAATCTGACACACGAGCCCATTCAGATTCTATATCGTTAAAGTGTTAATAACAATTTAATATTCTTGTACTTTTTTATACTTGTAAAAAGGAAAGTGTAGGCTGTCATACTTTCCCATTTTTCATACTTGTATTCAATTTTCTCTTCCGATGGTTCCAGAAGAGGCTTAAAGTGGATTACCCGTCGTTACAGTCCGAGGGATCGTAGGTCTTGGAGTAGGAGTCGTCGAAGATTCTGAACCAAGTAACTCCTCGTGTACTTGTGTTTTTCGATTTCTGCTTTATTTTATTCCGCTGCATACTCGTGTTTAAAAATTGAAAAAGGTAGATTGTTAAAACCATGTGATTCATCCCCCCCCTCTCTCACGTGCATAACGATTCTACATAACAATTATTTTCTGACAGGTAGCTACGATTCTCTGATAATGTTGTCTCCTAGAGAGAGTTCGATCATCTTGGAACCGGCTAGGTTTAGGTTGGGAGCCATTCCCATATAAGGTGGGGAGCAAAGTCCTACTGACTGATCGGTGTAGGCCGGTCGAGTTTATGTTGAGAGGTATGCCCATGAGAAATAGGGAGTTGAGCTCTGGCAATTTGACCGGCTTTAGGGTTGATCAGGTTTATGCTATGAGTTATGCCTGTGAGAAGTGAGGAGATGAGCCCCAAAGATCCAACCGACTATGGGGGCGATCGGGTTTATGTTGGAAGTCATGCCCCATGAGAAGTGGAGAACTGTGCCCCGGATATTCAACTGACGCTAGTGCTGATCGAGTTTATATGGGGAGTCATGCCCATGAAAAGTGAGGAGTTGAGCCCTAGAGATCCGACCGACTCTAGGGGGCGATCGAGTTTATGTTGGGAGTTATACCCGTGAGAAGTGGGGAGCTAAGCTCCGGAGATCTGACTGGCTTTGGGGCCGATCAGGTTTATGCTAGGAGTCATGCCCGTGGGAAGTGGTGAGTTGAGCTTTGGAGGTCCAACCGACTTTGGAATCGATCGGATTTATGTTAGAAGTCATGCCCATGAGAAATGGGGAACTAAGCTCTTATGATCTGACTGGCTCTAGGGCCAAAGCTGATCGGGTTAATATTGTGAGTCATGTCCATGAAAAGTAGGGAGCTAAGCTCTAGAGGTCCGATCGGCTCTGAGGCCAACCATACTTATGCTGACAGCGGAGCCCTGGAGTCGATCGGGTTTACGTTGTGAATTTTGCCCATGAGAAGTGGAGAGCTGAGCTCTGGAGGTCCGACCGACTGTAAGACTGATCGAGTTTATACTGGGAGTCATACCCATGAATAAGGAATTAAGCCTCATTGAAAATAGTCCATTTGAATATGTACATCTTGACTTTAATTATCACCTCACATTAACTTCGATGATTACATTATCTTAATTATCGACTCATATTACTTTTCAGATCACAATGATCGGTATCAATTGTAATTATGCTATATGTTTTAGGGAAAGTTATGAAAGCATCTTTAGGGTATCATTAGATGTGATTATGGGTGTAACTTGTAGGGAATTCTTGTATATTGGACTTGAAATGATTTTTTAAGAAACAATTGTCTTTATTAAAAATATTAAAATAATTCTTTTTGAATATTGATCGCAAAGAGCTATGTGTTCAAAATGTATGATACTCATGGCCTTTGGATTTGAGAAATGATTCATTGATTCAAATGGCTCATTTATGTCATTGTTAACATGACTTTAAGGTTGTACTATCATGAAGACAGTATAAAATATAGCCATATTGGCAAAAAAACAAAAAACAAAAAACAAAAAAGAAAAAAGGTGTTAATTTCTAGTCATGATAGATGGAGCACTTTTTTCCTCAATTAAAAATAGTAAAAATTTAATTAAATCGAATAAATTAATTAAATTAATCAAATTTAAAATTTTAGTTTGGTTTTTTAAAATTTTATTTTATTTTTTTTTAAATAGTTTGTTAAAAAATAATTTATTCAAATAATTCATTTGATTTTAAAAAAAATTACCGAATAATTGAAATTAAAAATAAACCAGTAAAAAATTACATTATAATAAATTTAATTTAAACATGATTTATAATAAATTTTTAGACGTAATTAAAAAAATCAATTAATTTAATTTTTGATCTATTTTATCGATTAGTTTATTCAATTTTTATTAAAAATTTTAATCAGTTATGTAATTCAACCAAATTCGATTCAATACTATATAACTATTGGAATGGAAGTAGAAGGATAACACGGTTTTACAGAACACAAAAGATTATTAATTATCCAATATATATATAAAAGAAATGTTATTTGAGACGCCAAATCAGAAATTTCTTGCATCACATGACCTAACGTACATAAATGTTGCATTGCACTATTATGAAAGGCTGCAATGTTTTTTTGCTGACTCAGACATGAGAAATTTCTCAACGAAGTAATTAACCTTTTCGGCCTTTTCCAGTTGTAGCGCATGCCCGGCATCCTTGATCACTTCCAACTTCGCCTTCTCTCCCAAATGTCTATTTCATAATAAAAAAAAAAAATGTTAAATATTGGTCATGCTATAATCTAACCATAAACATAATCATTACTGAATAAGTCAAATAAAATAGTTATATACTGGCTGGTATTTTGTTATAATTACATTACCTTGTTATGCGAAGGCGTGTTAGACATCAAAATGATTGAGATTATCATGTAGCAGAGTTTTATAGGTATGCCAATGGAACTTAACAAACCAGTTCTAAGATATCTATGACACCCTTTACATGCTTCCCTCATTTGTCATCTGAACTATTTGGCTGCTCAACAAAATATTTAATTAAGTACTGGACCAAATATACTAAACAAGAACAAAGAGGTAGTAAAGTTGGGTGGATCCAGCACATCGATCATATGAGTTGAATAGGCTAGATAAAGTATTATTATATCAATCATGAATTTATGTTCGTTGCTTACAATTTTCCTACAAATGAATAATCTATTTGATTATATGAACCATGCTTAGAAGTAGGTATTCTTATTTGTTCCCAAAGGAATATTTATTTTATTCCTAATCAATCCAATTTCATGATTAAACATATTATAATTGACGATGAACAAAAGTTAAAGAGCAAAAATATAAATCTAGTTTTGTAAGTGAACTTAATGTTAGTACCTTCGAATTTATGTCAAAGATTCTATCTATTTTTTACATGAATCTAATATATATAAACATTTAAAAGAACTTAACAAGTTGATAGATGGCAAGACAACTTTCCTTTCTCTCCAACACTTACAAATTTTGACTCAATAGTTACGTTGTCAGCATTATCATGCCATCAAGCCTCTATTCCTAGGTTATTGGGACCAAATCGACACCTCATCTCGCCCTCTCCTGTTCTCTAAACCGAATTATATGACTATTTTTAAGGAGTTGTAGGAATCAATGCTAAATCCAGAAATCGACAAGATTGCGGATGGAAATATATTTGTATATCTTGTCTGCTATTGCTAATCCTGAAAAATAAGATGATAGCATAAACTATCACGACACGATCAACCCATCAAGTCAATGACAGGGATCACGACTACACCTTAGGGCCGTGGAATGGATGAGGTTTGCCTCTTGAATGTCAATAATTTATTTATACACGGCTCAAATACTACTTCAGAAAATTAAGATGCAGCTTAATTAGTTTGGTCCCCCATCTTCAATAAGTCTAATGTACGCAATAATATGAAGAATACAACTTCAACTTTGCTTCTCAAAGTCTTAATATTGGTTACCGAACCATAACTTGTTATCTTCATGATCCTTACGCAAGTATATTTTTGTTTCCTAATAGAAAAATCAGTTGATTTTGTTTTATTAACAAGATTGTACTAATCTAAATCAGAAAATTATTGGTATTAGTTCGTGTAATTGATATTGCAAATACCTTTGTAATTGATGAGCGAGTGGTAGTGGGAAAATGGCATCCTTGTCGCCCCAAAGTATCAAAGTGTCCTAGTGAGGAAAACAAAAATAGAGGTCACCTTCGACATTACCTGTTATAGCGAAGTCAGGAATTATATAAGTAAACTACCTGAGTAAGAACTGGAACGGGGTCCTGGTCAATCCCATCATCGAGAAGTTTTGTCAACAGTTCAACCCTTTCCTTCCTTTGATCTCTGTACATCACCTACAGAATAGCATGTAAAGCAGATGAACTAAAACTGGACTATACAATCCAAACCGATATATGGGAATTAAAATGTAGCTTAATTAATTGAAGCAATAACATTCAAAAGGATCAATTTGCCAAATTAATTAGTGGTCATAATTGAGCCGCCTAACCATTTGTATGATAACAGAAGAGAATCGTGCTGGACTCACTTAATAGTTAATTAGTTTGCACGTAAGCCAAGCAGGGGCAAACTATTTGACGTTTGGTAGATTGACCTTGGCAGAAGAACCTTTCTTGCTTCAGAACGTCATCTAACCTGGCCGTGCCAAGTGACAAATTGGGCAGTTAAGTCAAGACATAATGGCTGACAGTGAACGGACTAGAAAAGATCCAATGTTCTACCAAACCAAGCTGGTCTACGCAAAGTTATGGAAATCGAAACAGACAATTTAGAAAGTTGTATGGTTCACCAATTCAACCAGTAAATTAATTGGTTGAATTGTATGTCATGCTTAATTCTTTCTAGTTGAATATGCATGGCCAAAAAATTGAATTAGAAACTAAACTGAAAAGGTTGCTATCCGGCAGATCTTTACCTACAAGTGTAAGGTCGATATGCCTACATTGCCAAAAGAAAGGTCCATGCAGGTGTGCAACTGCATCAATGAAGGAGATTAATGATTTTGTCTCCGGTAGGCAACTTGAATAGATGAAATGCCAATGCCTGAAGTAATCTAGTCCTGAAAGCATCTTGAATAATTGCTATTGTTCTCAAGACAACAACTAAGTCCGTTTACTTGGTGACCTTGATCATGCACGCACGCTATACACAGTCAAAGAAGCAGATCAGGCAATTTACTTGTATCATTTTTCTAACTAGGCTAATCAAACCATCATCAATATCCTCTAGATGCTTGTGATCCTAACAAGTGATATCAGGGCCCAAATCTTACAATGATGCATCTGGCTCTTTGGGATACTTGGTAAAGAGAAGGGCAAGATTTCATACATTAAACAACATGATTGGGAGATGGTGGAGGAAAAACTACTGTTTCATATGGTGGTCACTGAGACTACAACATAAAAACATATATGGTAAATGGTAACAATGACTAGATCCATCTCAAAAGAAGGTCCATCAGGCTACATATGACTTATAAAAGAGACTTAATAGAGCATCTAAACACATTTTCAAAGCTTGACTTAATAGAACATTTAAGCACGTTTTCAAAGATTAGTGGATGACTTGACTAAGTTTGGGAAGAAGATTTCATATCATATGATGACTTGCCTCAAATAATCATTTTATTGGTTGATTAATTTACTTCTTTTTAAGGAGACTATTCTAATTGACAAAAGATGCAAGGTAGCTATGCAGGAGGCAAAAAGTGAAGCTATTGCATATTTTGTTGGAAGGAAAGATAAAATTATTATTTTAAATTCAAATGAGACAATATGTACTAGTTAGTCAAAGTGAGGGCAAAACAGATGGGATAAGGATCTTCACTACAGATATAAATTCAAATCTAAAATCTTCAAAGGATATTTAGTAATTCAAATGCAAGACATATAGTCATACCAGAATGAATTGTCCTGAAAAAAGGGTAGAGACTGAAGGTAAAGTGCATGTAGTTCAAGGTGAGGATATTGTTACTCTTGTAATCTCAGTAGAAAAGTATCCACCCTCAATAACTAATATTTGGTGCAATACACATTTGCACCAGGTGCAAGTTGTTAAATACATTTATGTGACCAAAACTAAGAGTTTAAGAGATGACTAAGACGTGGAGATCCCAAGAGACTTGGAGACGCACCATTATATGGTAGCTAGTATAGTTCTGTGGGTGATTCATGGTAGATGGATCCAAAGACAAAAAGGCTGTAGAAAGACTTGTAATGTTTGGAGTCATATATAGGACACGAGATGCTTAGTCCATGCAAAGTGTTAGGTGAATAAGCCATATTGGCAAAAGAGAAGATTTGTTGATTGTCTATAGGTGAAAACAAACTAAGGGGTTTCTCTTTATAGTGAGTAGCACCACTGACTGAATAATTTATACATTAACTTGGGCGAGGTAGATAACATATGTGGATAAGACGACTAAAGTACTAGATGCAATAAAGAGGAAGAAATTATTAGCTTATCAATACATGGCTAACAACCCAATAGGGGACTTTATATAATTTAATATTGTAATGATTGGGACAATTGCGACTGTAAATTTTCTCATTGTTGGAGCATTCTAAATCCAGAAAACATTATGGGGTACGTGAAAAGATTGTGGGTGATGATCAAAAGGTTTATAAAGTAGACTTTTTTATCAGGGGAGCTCGTTGGTGTTGTAGGAGTGCTAGATGTGAAGTGTTCAACCTTCTCCTCTATCGGTATTGAAAAAACATAAAAGGATTTCATGGTCTCTTTACAAGGTTAGAATTGCAAATTTGTTTGATTGTTATTACACTTTCATATAATTAAACTTAGATTTGCTCTATGGACAAAGGTACACACTGAAGGCATCGATTATTTTTGGTGATAAAGTGGTCCCCCCCCCCCCCCCCCCCAAAGACCCCAACCTTATCTAATAATATTAGAGCCATTTGTGATCCTAATAAAAAAATATCCCCGATTATTCATGAGATACTTAATGTTGTATTGCTCATAATATGGGAGATAAAGATTTATCAGCATTTATCTTCAATTCTTCATAATGGAGTTTGACTCGCATTCAATACACCAATATCAGCATATGGTTGGAAGGTGGCTGAAAGTTACATATTAGAATATCTATGGTTCATGAGATACTTAATGTATTGCATTGCTTATAATATGGGAGATAAAGATTTATCAGCATTTATCTCCAATTCTTCATAATGGAGTTGACTCGCATTCAATACACCAATATCAGCATATGGTTGGAAGGTGGCTGAAAGTTACATATTAGAATATCTATTGAATACTTGAATCTCTGTAGCGGATAATTTCTAGAGAGATTGATGATTTCAGTGAGTGATACAAAAGCAGCTTCAAACGTTGAAAACTGAAGCACTTCAATTCTAATCAATTTAATAAATGGTGTATGTGAATCCCGTCTCACCATGTTCTTTTCGTGCTTTTAATAGGCAAACTGTTTGTAGGCTATCCAAATACACTAATAAATACATCTCCCCAATCAAATCATCGAAATAGGACACTATAAATACATGTTTTCAACGCTGCCCCCAATCTATCCCACTGCTGCGTCATATTGCAAGCAGCGGTAGGACCTTGATCACTTTAGCAGGCCGATGAAATGACTTATTTGATGGATTATTGAATCTTCAGTTCAGGTTAAATAAAAAAGTGAAGGAAGATTGGAATAATAGCTGATCAAAACGACAGAAGATGTCTCTGACCAGTAAAAAAAATACACGAAAAGATAAATCAGGTATAAACTAATAATTAACCGCCTTAAAGAATTCGTTGACATGCGTACGGCGATCCTTTCCACCTAGATGATTCCCTACCCTCTCTGATTTTGTTAATAACGGCATAAAAGCACATTCTGTTTTTTTTTTATTATGTCATTTATAAATTATACGGAGACGAGGACAAGGACTAACGGGAGGTAAGATTACCGACCTCGATGAAATCTTGGAGAAAGAACGAGGGGATCCACTTGGGAGGGCGGTACATGGACCGGCTGACGAGGGTCCTCAGATCGTCCGCCTTCTGCGGCAGCAGCAGCTCGCACACGTCTCTCTTCTCTTTTGCAGACATCACCCTCAACTGCTCCGGCGACATGCAGATTCCAGCGGTGAGAATCGCCACGCGCTCCACCGACTCCGCCTCCATCTCCGCCAGGCGGAACGCCACGAACCCGCCGTAGCTGATCCCCATCACGGAGTACCGGGCGACCCCGAGGAGGCGCATCGCCTCCGCGACGCACCGCGCCTGGTAGCCCACGGAACGGTCGGCGCAGGAGGAACGGGATCTGCCGAAGAAGAGGAGGTCCGGGATATAGAGATCGAAGGAGCGGGATAGAGCCCCGATCTGGCGCTCCCATTGCCACTTTGAGTTGCCGCCGAAGCCGTGAATGAGGAGGAGGGCAGGCTTCCGGAGGGCGCGGCGGGGGTTGGGGCCCCAGATGTGCAGCGACGCGTGGCCGAGGTCGAGCGTGACGGGTCGGAGACCGCAGCGGAGGAAGGAGAGGTGGAGCAATAACTCGCGCAGGGAGACGAAGGAGAGCAGGCGTCGGGCGGCGGCGACGACTCGGCGGAAGAGGGAGAGGAGGGCGACGGCGAGGAGCAGAAGCAGGTGGCGAAAGGCTTTCGTGGATGCCATCGCGATAGAGATCGATGGGAATGGGTTTAGGTTTGGGGGGAGAGGAAGGTAGGAGGAGAGGCGTTGTGTGGCAGACGGTTCGAGTCGCGGTTACGCCAGACTGCCACTGCCTGCCCGCTTCGCGGAGCACTGCCATGTTTACTATTTATAGAGGAACGAAATGTGGCAACGCCTCGAGAAGAGCAAGAGAATATAACGGCCATTTGCAACGTGGACGTTAAATTCATATACCGGTTTGATATAGGTTAGTTGAGGTCTCGAGGAGAAAAAAAACTCCGGTATCGATTAAATTTTTTAAAAAATATATATATTTAATCATTGCAATTTGAAATGGACAAAAATTTAAATGGCCCCTTATCTCTTTGATATCAACGCCAAAAGCATATTTCATGTTTTAAAAATATTAATAAAATATTTATCTGATGAGTTAATCATTATTTCAAAGATTAATATTTGGATTAATAATTTTTCATGATTTATTTTTGCTGTGTTAGTCCTGAAATAAATTGACAGGAACAAACGTATTCATTTTTTATCATCCTATTTTAAAAATATTATCCGATCATCTGCTTCCATATTTTATCATATGTATTAATGACTAATAATTATTTATAATTTATCTTTTTCATATTAATTAGGAACAAATTGACAAAAATACTATAAAGTAAAAGAATCAACTATAATCACGTTAAGAGATTCCATTCTAAATTTTCTTTCAAACTTACTGTAAGGGAGACGACGAAAGCCAATCATACAGGAAGATAAATACTTTTTATAAATTAAATTAAAAATCAATTTTAATTAATGTATTCATGATAAAAAAAAATTTAAAAAAATATTCGAAATTAAAGTATACGTAATAAATAAAAAAATTAAAAATATTAATTAGAAATTTAATTTATTTGTTTTTTAGGAATTAGTATTTTCTATTTAGATAATAAATAAAAATTATAATTATAATTATAATCTCTACTAAATTATCATATTTTTATTTATAATATTATTTTCATATTTACTATCGCATAGGAGTCTAGAGTTGTATAGTTTAATCATGAAATTTTAAATTTGACTTCATAATTTTTTACATTGGGTAAGATTATTTCACTAGCCCATGTGAAACTCAATTCGGTCTTTAATTTAACTTATATATCAAAATGTTAATCGTTGGGCATATTTTTTTACGCCCCCAACACAGAATCGATCGAATTCATCATTGAATCACTCGTCACATTAAATTCTCAATATTTTTTAATTAAAATGGGTCACAAGTGAGTGATAAATTTTGATTATTATATTTGTCAATTTTTTTGTGTGTGGTTGATTACGATAACTAGCTCACATTTGATATGATTTTAAATTGAGCAATGGTTGAACTTGTCGATGGTACCAACCTTATTGTGGACTATATATATATATATATATATATATATATATATATATATATATATATATACCAAATAGTAATGTTAATTTAGGTGTTTAGAGAGAATCCGGAAGCATAAATGATTTCTCACCTAGCAACTAATGTTTTAATTAAATTTTTCATTTCACTTCACGGAGAAAAATATCTTACAGTGTAATTGGGATTCCTCGAATAACAATATCAAAGCAGGTACTGTTAACAATTTACACACAAATTATAAAAAGATGTGTGCCTGTGCTTGAACGATAGTTATATCATGCACAAACTATATACACTAAAGAAAAGCCATCCTTCTATTGTTAAACAATTTTTGGATCTTTTATTACCATCATCATCATCACCACCACCGCCATTATAATAATAAAAAAAACTAATAATAATATCAACGGAATTAACGATGATCATTAACCGTCCATCGCTAATCAATGACAGTCATTAATATTCCATCGCTAATTAGTGACGGAAGGTTAATTTACATCACAAATAGCAATCGAATACAAAATTTCATTGCTAATGTATTTGTATTTAGTCGATGGGAAGTGCTAAATCTTAATATCCGCTATTTTTTATAACAAATTAGTGATATATTACGGTTTTTGTCACATTAAAAACAAATGATGGATTATATAATCCATCGCTATTAGCGACGGAATACAACATTCGCTAAGCCCTTTGTATTTAGCCACTAAACCCTAATATCCGTCATTTTGGTGACTGATTAGCGACGGATTAATTTATTTTTCGTTGCTATTAGAGACAGATTAATTTTTCTGTTGCCAAATTTGTGATATTAGTGCTTGTTCCAATGATTCGATTGCTTTGGCGATCTCTCTTCCCTCCTCCATCATTTAGGTACTCCTCTTCTCCCTCTTCTCCTCCTCCTACTTCTCCTCCTCGGGCACTGATTGGCCAGAGTAGGCCAGGGCCAACACTACTTAACCAGAGCAAGTAGCGGTCGACACTGCTCGGCCAAAGCAGGTCGCGACCAGCACTACTCGGCCAGAGCAGGACACAACCGGCACTGCTCGGTGAGTGTCGATTGCAGCCTTGCTCTGTCGATTGAGGCTCTACTCTAAGAAGTATCGCGGTCGGCACTGCTCGGTGCTCGATCACGACCTACCTTGACCGCAGTAGCCTGCTCTACCGATAATGGTCGAGCAGTGCTAGTGTATTTAAATGACACTAACTCCCGCGATTCATTTGTTAGTTGATATATTAGATTTAGACTATTAATAATATTTATACATGCTAATGCTCAATATTTATCCATATTGATGACTTGTATATCTTCTGATAACTTGGGATGACATCCTATTTGCATAGTTCGATAACTTGATAAATAATTTATATAGTTTTATGAGACCTAAATGATTTAAGTATAATCATGTTTAGTTTGACAGAACTAACCATGTTAGAAATTTTATTCCCATTAGGATATAGCATATATGAAAAAGGCTTGGATGTATAATAGGTTAGATAATGGATTTATCGATCAAGAATTTTTTGCTGGAGTTAAAGAGTTTGTGAACTTCGCTAAGTCTCATCCAGAATATTTGAATGATGTCGAGTTAAAGTGTTCATGTAATCAGTGCAGATGTAAAAATACAGCTATCCATGATGAAGATACAGTGAAAGCACATATATGTAGGTATGGATTTGTTCCAAATTATTATAGCTGGTATTGTTATGGAGAGTCGTATGCATTTGACCAAATTGTGCATTTTGTTGCTTCATCATCCTGCCCAATTGCTCCAGAGGAATTATCAACTTATGTGAATACAATGCAATATTGAATGCATATGATCAACCAAATATAGAGGAAATACCTATGCCTGAAGTTCAGAAAATGTATAACATATTGAAGGTTAGTAAAAGAGAATTATGGGAAGACTTTTCTTCTGACTATTCTCAACTATTAGCTACTATAAAATTACTAAATATGAAGGCAGGACATCATTTTTCTGAACGATGTTACAATGAAAATGTGTCAATTGATGTCAGAGTTGCTCTCTGTTGATAACTGCATGACTGATATCTTTTATAATACAAAGAAAATGATTAGAGATTTGGGTTTGTTAGTAGAAAAAATTCATTGTTGTATCAATAATTGCATGATCTTTTGGAATAAAGATAGTGAACTGATGGAATGCATCTAATTTATATAATAACTATTATTATAGGTGACGACCATAGAATATCAAATGTGCAAAATTAAAGACTAAAAATGCTTACATCAAGACCTCTCCTTAACATAACAGTCTACTCAGGTTATCATGGTAATGAATTCAAATTTTGTATGGCCCAACGTGATTCACAAAGGCTTACGTATAATTCTAGTGCTTGTGGAAAAGAATCAACAAATAACAATGATACTCAATTTGATTATTATGGTAGACTTGAGAAAATCATCAAGGTTGAGTATCCAGCTTTACTTTTAAAAAAGTGTGTATTGTTCAGATGTTTATATTATGACTCAACTCCAAGAACAAGTACCAGAATACATCGTTTCTAGAATTTAATGAGGTTAACAGAAACAAAAGATTTAACAAGTTTAAGTCTTTCATTTTTACGGTACAACTTGGTCAAATATTCTATCTTGAGTACCAAATAAAGAGAAGACGACCTAGTGAATGGTTAGCAGTGTATCAGATAAAGCCTCGATTAACCATAAAAATGTCGAACGCCATAAATGTCTAAAATCATGATGCATATCAAAATGAAAAGTTGAGATACACTTAGTTGATTCAGAAATATAATTCATATCATAATTACTTGTAGATGTTAATGTCACTTATGAGGAAATAGATAATGGATAGATATCTAGCAATGAGGAGGTTGATGTACCAATGGAGTCTATCGATGAGAATTTACAAATATTAATTTAGTTGATTCAGAATGACATCAGGTGATTAAAAATTATTAACAATGTCATTGTATAATGTATGATTTTTCTTTTTATTTTCTTCATCTCCCTTGTTAGAAGATAATATTATTTCAAATGTGTATATCTTATACTGCGATTTTGCATATATAGTCATGCAGCAAGCACATAGAGCACATGGTAACCAGACTATTTTGAAAGTTGTTGGTGACTAATAAGTAATTATGTATTTAGTAATTATTTCAATAATTTATCTTCTTTTTATTTATCACACATATCTCAAACATGATATTTTTTTATGCAGCTTTGTCCCAGATAGTCACCAGGTAGCATCCTACACATCAAAAAAGTTTAGAGAACAATTGTTCCCAGCTAGTACTACATGGTGGCTCATAGACCAGGACATCAAGAACTTTTATTGTGGTGAATTTTTTATAAGTATTTTGAATATAAAGCATATTTTTAGTTTAAAAATTAACATGATACTAATTCTCAAAATTTATTGTTGCAGAAGAGATATGTTTGGGAAGAGGATCATGAGGCTGAGTTAAAAAAAAAAAATTGGAGCACATACTGCTCTAAACTGTACATGGACATGTTGTACAAGTGGAGGTAGAAGAGCAACAGGTCATCTGAGATCCCTGATGCAGTTTGACAGTCTTGGAGAGCCATTTGGGCTGCCCAACATTGGTAGAAAAATTCAACGATTGCTCGAGGTAATCGCAGTTCAGAGCCTGCTGGGTTGAGCACTGGATCTACAAAGTATACTACTGGATCTCATTCAATTGTGAAGTATGCTTCTGACTTAGTAAGTTTAAAATTAAGTTATATATAAAAAAAATTATATATGTTTTTTATTAATTTTAATATACTTACATTCTTTGTACATATGTTGCTGAATTACAAAGACCTCTCACTTATTGGGAGGTATTTAGCAAGATTCATAAGAAGAAAGATCGGTTATTTGTTGATCGAATGTAAGAATATTAAATTTCATGAATATATTGTTAGGCCCTTCGGATGGCTAGAGAGGGGGGGGTGTGAATAGCCTCTACTAAAAACTCAATCAATTTCCTCACAAAACTTTGTTAGCACAGCGGAAATAAACAAAACAAAAACTGATGCAAGGAAAGAAAACCAACCCACAGCTTACACAAGTATATACGAGGTTCGGGGATAACTTGCCCCTACTCCTCGGCGTGTCCGTAAGGTGGACGATCCCTTGATCTTTCGGTAGATCACACCCCGGACAAATTCCGGCTAAGTATTTCTCCTTCTCGGTGGAGTAACCTCTCCACAAAAGTCACAGAATAGATTTGAAAATAAAACACAGTGACTTACAGATTTTAGTGGCTAAAGAATTGAGCAAATGAACTTACAGCCACGAAGGAAAGAATGCAAAGACAGAAGGAAGCTTCAGCCAAGAGCTCAACACAGCCTCTTGCTTGATCGACAGAGAGTTTTTCCATAACCTTAGCAAACTTCTCTTCTTCCTTCTTCTTATTCTGCCTTCTCACTGTCCCGAATCACTGTCACCTGTGTCGAATCGCTGCAACCAACTCAGGCGTCGCCAATCACTCTTCCTTCTCATCTGGTTCTCTGAACTCACACCAATACCATCCATGGTCTTCACTGGTGTCTCTGAGCTCGAACCAAAGAGCAAGAGTCCAACTGATCGCGGCCAGTGAACGTTGAAGCCCGAATCGCATCACTTGCAGTGAAATACAGCATAAAGGGCACTTGTTCTTATTCTTCTGATGGAGCTTCATTTGAAATTAACCAATGGCACGATACCTGCAACCTGTAACTTAAAAATCTCACAGCAGATGATTTGATCAGGTGAATCAGAAGTGAATCAGAAAGATCAGAGAAGCAGCAGAAACAAACGACAAGTTGTGGATCAGTCAACAGACCGATCCATAGCTCTGGACGATCGGGACTCATCACGATCGATGCGGAAAAATCGATCGATGCGTGGACCGATCGGACTATGGGTGGATCGGTCCACGGACCGATCCCTATCGCTGAGCCCGGCGTCTTTACGATCGCTTCTATCGATCGGTGCAGGCCGATCGGATAACTCAGAATGTACGTGGTTACTGATCGGTCCCCAGACCGATCAGATAACCCACAGAGACTTTCTGTGTGGTCACTGATCGGTCACGAGACCGATCAGGTGACTCATGTATCACTAGATCGGTCTGCCGACCGATCTAGACAACCAGAGAATCGCTGGATCGGTCAACAGACCGATCCAATGTCCTTGTGTTAGTTTTAGAGCCTCTCAGCCCTAAACCCTAACGTCTTCCTGGTCCAGAGAATGAGCTACCGAGCCCTCTCTGACCTAGTCCGGAGAACGAGCTGTCGAGCCCTCTCCGACTTAACGAGCTGCCAAGCCCTCTCCGACTTCGTCCGGTCCAGAGAACGAGCTACCGAGCGTGCCAAGTATCCGTACTTGGACTTTTCCTCTCAACATGATCAACCTTGATCATCAATCAGTCTGAGTTTAATTAATATCTGATACAAACTTAAATCAGTGTCAACATCAAAACAACAGCCAGGTCAGACTGTATCAACAATCTCCCCCTTTTTGTTGTTTGACAACACGATTTAAGTTTAGATCAGAAATGTTTATATTTCCATATTTCCCTAATTTTAGGGGAATCAAGATCCTCCTCCTAAAACAGATACAACACCATGTAAGGATAGGGGAATCAAGGTCCTCCCCCTAAAGCCAAACTTTCATTTATCTCTAAACTTAGTTATTCACTCCCCCTTTGTCAAACACCGAAAAGGTGCGAATTAGGTAAGAAAACTTTAAAAGACTCCCCCTTAACCCATACTGTCTTTTTCTTAATTCACCTAGAACACCCTCTAAGTGTATTATAAGACAGTGATAAAGAAATAAGAGACATACAAGACATGGCATATGAACAGCATATTAAAAACCAATAAGGAGTGAAACATAAAGAAAGAAAATAAACAGCATAAATAGAAGAAATGAACAAGCATCCAGGTCAGACATAAATATCCAACAAACAACATTCAAAACATAGACAGTCAAAATGACATCATAGAACAATGTATATCACTCAGCCTCCTCATCATGAGGAGCATCAGCATCATCAACGGGAGGAATGGGTCCCTGAGGTGGCATGCCACTGCTCGAGGATGGATAGCCCGGGAAATCCTGCGGAGGTGGGTATCTGGCCATCCAATCCATAATCGCCTGATGTGTCGCCAGCTGCTGACTGCGTAAATCATCGTAGCGCTGGTCAATCCGGACGCGCAGCCCATGAAGCTCAGCAACCAGCAGCTCATCTTGCCGATCAAAGCGACTCTCCAGCTCGGCGATCTGCCAGCGCAGATCAGGATCGGCCTCTCCATCGTCAGCAGCAGGAGGAGCAGCAACAGGAGCAGCTGTAACCTGTCGTGGAGGTCCCCGTGGTAACTCACCTAGAGCTCTCCCATCCTTCCACCAAACATCCCCATTTTGTCCTATGATTCCAGACTTGGAAAATGCCCGCTTCCCAAGTCTGCAATCCTGTCTGACCATCTTGACTATTCTACCCTTAGAGACATCAATCTGAAGGGTCTCGAGCTAATCTGTAATTATATGCCCATAAGGCATATAAACAGTGTAGTCGCTCGGCTCACTATAGGAGATGATCGAAGAGTAGATGCTAGATACAATGCCAAAGTCGAGACACCGACGTAAACCATAAAGCATCAGGCAATGATATGGTCGGATCTCAGACAATGGTTTAGATGTGATAGGCAGAAGGCAGTTTGTGACAATTTTAAAAAGAATGTAGTCTTGAGGAGATAATCTCAAGGCTGCAAAAGTAGGAAAGTCAACATCTAGCTCATCAAGGCCACCCGGTCTAGGATGTCTGAAGAAGTACTCATAAATATCGTCAGATGAGATATCAAAGGGTGAAGGTAAAGGATCTGGTAAGTCAGGAAATATCGAAAATACATTACCGGAACACCTCCGACAACCGAGATAGTCAAAGAAGGATGAGAAACTGAAATCAAGAGTCCGCCTAGCAACTCTTGTTTTATAACTTACATCATTACTCTGATGAAGGTTGTTATAAAACTCAGAGACCAAGTCATAGTTGATATCCCGTTCTAAGTAGACAAGTGAGTCAAGTTTGTAGTATGCAATGATTTCAGACACAGTTGGACAAAATTCGTCCATGAATTTACGATCTACAGACCTACAAGGGAGTAATTTAAAGGTTCTTTGTCTAAAGGCTTCCTCAAAATTGTGGTTCGGGAATCTCCCGGAAAGAGATGGTTGAGGTCGGGAAGGAACCTTAGACTTCGACTTCTCAGGTGACTTAGAGGTCCCCTCACCCACTGGTTTCTTTCTAAGAGTTAACAAAGTGATATAATGGGGCAAGTAAGTGAGCACCGGAGCCAACCGAAACAAAAACCACAGATATGGTGAGAAATGAAACCGAAATGCCAAGTTCTAGAGAAGTAAGGAGTTACCTTGGTGTCATTGAAGTTTTGGCTAGAGCTTTGGCTAGGGTTCCGGCGTGCAAAGAGAGGAGAAGAGGTGAGGTGTAGGGAAGAGTCGGCTAGGGCTTCTGCGTGAAAGAAGGAAAGAAAAGATCGGGAAGATTTAAGGGATTTCTGATGGGTGTACAGTTGATGAAATGATCGGATGGCTGTCCGATCAGGAGGTATCAGGAGCCTCCTGATCGGTCCATGGACCGATCCAGGAACATCCTGATCGGTCTGTAGACCGATCAGGAGACGATCAGTACTCGCTGATCGGTCCCTGGACCGATCAGGGAACTTCCTGATCGGTCGGTAGACCGATCAGAGAATGATCAGTGGCCTTGCGTACCGGATTGATCTGATCGGTCTCTGGACCGATCAGGGAACTCCCTGATCGGTCCGTAGACCGATCAGAAAGTGATCAGTAGCGTGCTAGGCTGACCTGATCGGTCCGTAGACCGATCAGTGTCTGACACTTAGTTCTCTCCAGTAATTTCAGTAACTGAAATTAGTAATTTCAGTAAAGATGTTCGATAGTTCGTGGAAGTTTCTCTAGGAAAATTTTCAAGTTCAGAACCTAGAACCTGGAGGATCTACAAGCATAACGATTACCTAAAAATTATGGTCTGAACTTTTTATAACCCTAAAGTTGCAGACATTTAGAAGACAGACAACTTAAGGCCTGAAAACTGAAATTTTTTACCTTTGTTATGTTCAGTTTCAAGTTTGTCAAAATATAACCAACTTGCTATCATTCTTTCAAGGACTTGTCCTAGTATCAATCAAAATCATGAAAAGCATCGTTCAAGTGTATCAAACAGTCCATCAACCAAAGTTTCATAATTTCTAGATAAAGGTCCAACCAAGTTTCCTTGGTTGGAATATATGAGTAAGATCTAGGAACCAAATACACATGAATTATGTAATGGTCTTCCCCATACTCAATTTATGTCTCTTCAACCTAATTATTCAAGGGATGCATGATACATTTTGAATAATTCGGCTGATCCTAGCATCTCGCCCCATTTCTAGCAAACAAAAATCATTTGTTAAACCTTATAATTTGTGTGAGATGTTCCCAAGTTGCCCAAATTAATTTTCCTATTTCTCTTGTTGTTTTAATTGTCCTTATTGATCATGATGAAGTCCTAATGGCCTATTGAGCCAAACACATTCCCAATTCTCTCCTCAAATGACTAAATTCATTTTCCGGAAAAAGTTTGGTGAAAATATCGGCTAGGTTTAACTTTGACTCAACATAGGTGAGTGTAATGTCTCCCCTAGCTACGTGATCTCTAATGAAGTGGTGACGTACTTCAATATGTTTGGTCCTTGAATGATGGACTGGGTTTTTTGTTAGGTTTATTGTGCTGATGTTGTCACACAACACTTGCACTCCCTTATACGAAAACCCATAATCCTCTAGAGTGTGGATCATCCACAATAATTGTGATACACTCTCTCCCATGGCAATGTATTCAGCCTCGGTCGTGGAGAGAGCAACACAATGTTGCTTCCGACTTGACCAACTAACTAATGATGAACCTAAAAATTGGCAACCCCCACTAGTGCTTTTCTGATCCAATTTGCACCCAACGTAATCGGAGTCGGTATAACCTATCAAGTCAAAAGACTCCGTGCGAGGATACCATAGACCTACTCTAATTGTGCCCTTAAGGTATCTCAGAATTCTCTTAACTGCAATTAAATGAGATTCCTTGGCACAGACTTGATATCTAGCGCACATGCCCACAGCAAAAAGTATATCCGACCTACTAGCTGTGAGATATAGAAGACTACCAATCATGCTTCTATATTGCGTTAGATCAACTGGTCTTTCACTCTCATCATTGTCAAGGCGAGTGTTTGTCGCCGTTGGAGTGGATACCTCCTTAGAGTCACTCATTTTGAATTTCTTGAGCATCTCTTGAGTATATTTTGTTTGATGGACATAAATGTCATCTCGAGTTTGTTTGATTTCAAGTCCAAGAAAGAATGTCAATTCTCCCACCAGACTCATTTCAAACTCACTTTCCATGTGAGTGATAAATTCATTCAAATAGCCCTTGTTATTTGAGCCACAAATTATGTCATCGACATACACCTGGGCTACAAATATGTTTTCACCATCTCTACGCAGAAATTGTATTGGGTCTATTTGACCTCTCACAAAATCCTTTTCTAATAGGTAAGTTGACAACCTTTCGTACCAAGCTCGAGGTGCTTGTTTATGCCCATAAAGAGCTTTCTTGAGCTTGTACACGTGGTTTGGAGCTTCGGTATTCACAAACCCCGGTGGTTGTTCAACATAGACCTTTTCTTTAATGAAACCATTTAAGAAGGCTGATTTGACGTCCATTTGATAGAGCTTGAAGCCTCTATGTGCAGCAAAAGCTAGCATTAAGCGAATGGATTCTAATCGAGCCACGGAAGCATAAGTCTCATCATAATCGAGGCCTTCGACTTGACTATAGCCCTTGGCTACAAGTCTTGCCTTGTTTCTTACTACTTCTCCCTTTTGGTTTAACTTATTTTTGAAGACCCATTTAGTTCCAATAATGGTGGTCTTCTTAGGTCTAGGAACTAAGTCCCACACTTGGCTCCTTTCAAATTGACCTAACTAATCTTGCATAGCTATGATCCAATCAGGATCGTGCAATGCCTCATCAACTAATTTTGGTTCGATTTCTGAGATCAAGGCGACCTCATTAGACTCATTTCTAAAGAATGACCTAGTCCTAACCCCTTGTTGAATGTCTCCCACAATCTGGTCTTGGGGATGACTAGAGGCTATCCTAGATTGCCTTGGTGTTGGCGGTGCCTCATGAATGGTCTCACTAGACACAGGCAAGGGCTCAGTATCAGGTAAAGGATCAGATTGAGTCCTCTCTTGCCTTTGCTCATCGTCATCGGAGTCAACTTCGACTCTTTCTATGTTTTGATCATTTAAACTTAGATTTCTAAGTTCAAATTGAATTTCTCCTACATCCCTTGATTGATCATTTGATTTAGGGATTTCTTCAAATGCTACATCCGAGGACTCTTCAATCAATTTAGTCCTATTGTTGTAGACTCGATAGGCTTTGCTGGTGAGAGAGTACCCGACTAGTATCCCTTCGTCAGCCTTAGCCGTGAACTTTCCAAGATGATCCTTGGTGTTCAAGATAAACACCTTACAACCAAACACCCTAAGATGTTTAATTGTAGGGGGTTTCCCAAACCAAAGTTCATGGGGAGTCTTTCCTAAAAACCTATGTATCAAGACTCGGTTTTGCACATAGCAAGTGGTATTTACCGCTTCAGCCCATAAGTAGCTCGGTAATGAGTACTCATTGAGCATGCTTCGTGCAGCCTCTTGCAAGACTCGGTTCTTTCTCTCCACAACCCCATTTTGTTGTGGGGTCCTTGGAGTAGAGAACTCATGCCTATATCCTTTTTCTTGACAAAATTCTAAAAATCTATGGTTTTGAAATTCTCCACCATGATCACTTCTAATTGTTTTAATTGTTGTCGATTTTTCATTTTCAGTTCTTCTACAAAAAGAAACAAAAACATCTATGGTTTGATCCTTATTTTTCAAAAAGAAGGTCCATGTATATCTAGTAAAATCATCAATGATCACTAAACAGTATCTACTTCCATTCAATGAAATAACATTACTGCAATCAAACAAATCCATATGCAATAAATCTAAAGCAGTAGATGTACTTACAGCGCTTTTACCTTTATGAGCCGCTTTTGTTTGCTTACCCTTTTGACATGCATCACATAGTTTTATCTTTTGATACTTGATGCTTGGTAAGTCTCGCACTAATCCTTTGTTGGCCAGCTTTTGAATGTTCTTCATGTTTACGTGGGCCAATCTTCTATGTCACAACCATGATTCTTCTTCTCTTGACATGAAACACTTAGCAGAGGCATTAGTAGCACTTTTAAATGATACTTGGTAAATGTTATCTACCCTTGTGCCTACTAGTACCGTGTCAAGTGTGTCAATGTGTTTGACCAGACATTGACTTGAATGAAACTCAATTGTGTAACCCGTATCACACAATTGGCTGACACTTAGGAGATTAAAAGTCATCCCCTTGACTAGAAGGACATTTTTGATTTGGAGACATTCGGATATTTGAATATCTCCAACTCCTATAACCTTAAGGCTACCATTATTACCAAAGGACACATTACCTCTATCTTTGTTTTGAAGGGTAGTAAAAAGTGACTTGTCCCCGGTCATGTGCTTGGAGCATCCACTATCAACAAACCAAGTTGAGAGATGCTCCCCCTTGACAAATGCCTACAAGACATGAAAGATTGATGTTTTAGGTACCCAAATCTTGGGACCTAATGCATCTACAATGAAAGACCTAGGAACCCATGCCTTGGTCACACCCTTCCTAGTCTCATAAACCCTAGAAGCATGTGATATATGAAATTGGGTTCTAGATACTAACGAAATGAAACTAGACTCCTTAGGTTGGTATCCTAATCCAGCCTTGTTGTAGACCGCCCTTTGGGCATTTAGAATCATATCTAAGGTCTTAGAGCTAGTTGAGAATTTCTCAAGCATTTTCTTGAGTTTCTCAACTTCACTCTTTAGAGCTTTATTCTCATCCTCAAGAAGCTCTTGATGAAGGTCATCAACCTCATCTTCCCTAAGAGTCTTCAAGTGTTCTACTTCTTCTTTTAATAATTTGATTTCAGTTTTTGATTTCTTAAGCAGTGTAGATAAGTGAGCAATAGTCTTATAGCATTTTTCTAAATGTGGAGAGGTTACCTCTTCATCATCCGAAGATGATGAAGCCGCGGCTGATGTATCACTTCCGGAGTCCGATTCCTCCCTTGCCATGAGTGCTAATTGACGAGTGCTTTTCTCCTTCTCTTCCTCCGATGAGCTTGAGGAAGATTCATCCCAAGAAGCTTTGAGAGCTTTCTTCTTCTTGGCCCTTTCTTCCTTCTTCTTGAGTTTCGGACACTCGCTCCGATAATGTCCTTTCTTGCTACACTCATAACAAGTAACGTTAGTCTTATCAATATTTTGATCAATAGACTTACCTTTCCCTTTGTATCTTCGGCTCCTTCTCATGATTCTTCTCACGAAGTTGGCCATCTCACTTGATGATGATCCTCCTTCATCATCGGACTCGGAGGAGGATGGGGATGTAGGAATTTCTTTCTCCTTCTTCTTTTCTTTCTTCCTCCTTCCATCCTTGCTCTTTTCTCCTGCAACTAAAGCAATACCTTTCTCTTTTTGACCCTTGTTAGCAAGCTCATGAAATTTCATTTCACAAAAGAATTCATCTAACTTAACAATTGAGAGGTCCTTGGAGACCTTGTAGGCATCTACCATAGATGACCACAAGGCATTCCTTGGAAAAGCTTTGAGAGCGTACCTTACTAGATCTCGATTTTCTACGCGTTCATCCACGGAATGAAGACCATTGATGATCTCCTTGAACCTTCCGTGTAGTTCACTTACCGTTTCGTTCTCCTTCATGGTGAGATTTTGTAGTTGGTTTAGGAACAAGTCTCTCTTGGCGATCCGAGAGTCTCGAGTTCCTTCTTGGAGCTCGATGAGCTTGTTCCACAAATCCTTTGCACTCACGAATGGACCTACCTTGACAAGCTGATCTTTGGCTATTCCACATTGTAGTGTGACCACTGCCTTGGCATCGGCTTGTCCTTTACGAGTTTGCTCGGCGGACCACCTTGACGACTCTAGTTCCTTACCTTCTTCATCTTTCGGAGGTGTGAAACCTTCCTTGACCGAGAACCACATGGAGATGTCGGTCTTGAGATAATACTCCATACGGCTCTTCCAATATTGGAAGTCCGCTCCATCGAAGTAGGGTGGGCAATTGTTACTAAAACCTTCCTTCATAGCCATCTTCTTGCTCTTTAGGGTGTTAATCCGGATGAAGAGCTCCTTGCTCTGATACCACTTGTTAGGACCTTCGGATGGCTAGAGAGGGGGGGTGTGAATAGCCTCTACTAAAAACTCAATCAATTTCCTCACAAAACTTTGTTAGCACAGCGGAAATAAACAAAACAAAAACTGATGCAAGGAAAGAAAACCAACCCACAGCTTACACAAGTATATACGAGGTTCGGGGATAACTTGCCCCTACTCCTCGGCGTGTCCGTAAGGTGGACGATCCCTTGATCTTTCTGTAGATCACACCCCTGATAAATTCCGGCTAAGTATTTCTCCTTCTCGGTGGAGTAACCTCTCCACAAAAGTCACAGAATAGATTTGAAAATAAAGCACAGTGACTTACAGATTTCAGTGGCTAAAGAATTGAGCAAATGAACTTACAGCCACGAAGGAAAGAATGCAAAGACAGAAGGAAGCTTCAGCCAAGAGCTCAACACAGCCTCTTGCTTGATCGACAGAGAGTTTTTCCATAACCTTAGCAAACTTCTCTTCTTCCTTCTTCTTATTCTGCCTTCTCACTGTCCCGAATCACTGTCACCTGTGTCGAATCGCTGCAACCAACTCAGGCATCGCCAATCACTCTTCCTTCTCATCTGGTTTTCTGAACTCACACCAATACCATCCATGGTCTTCACTGGTGTCTCTGAGCTCGAACCAAAGAGCAAGAGTCCAACTGATCGCGGCCAGTGAACGTTGAAGCCCGAATCGCATCACTTGCAGTGAAATACAGCATAAAGGGCACTTGTTCTTATTCTTCTGATGGAGCTTCATTTGAAATTAACCAATGGCACGATACCGCAACTTAACTTAAAATCTCACAGCAGATGATTTGATCGGGTGAATCGAAGTGAATCAAAAATGAGAAGCGGCGAAACAAGCGACAAGTTGTGGATCGGTCAGCGACCGATCCATAGCTCTGGACCGATCAGACTCATCCGATCGGTGCGAAGATCGATCGGTGTGGACCGATCGGACTATGGGTGGATCGGTCCACGACCGATCCCTATCGCTTTGAGCCCCGGCCTTTCGATCGCTTCTTTCGATCGGTGCAGACCGATCGATAACTCACGAATGCTTACGTGGTTGCCGATCGGTCCCGGACCGATCGATAACCCACAGAGACTTTCAGTGTGGTCACCGATCGGTCACGAGATCGATCGGTGACTCATGTATCACTGGATCGGTCTGCCGACCGATCCGGAATGATCGCTGGATCGGTCAACAGACCGATCCAATGTCCTTGTGTTAGTTTTAGAGCCTCTCAGCCCTAAACCCTAACGTCTTCCTGGTCCAGAGAACGAGCTACCAAGCCCTCTCTGACCTAGTCCGGAGAACGAGCTACTGAGCCCTCTCCGACTTCGTCCGGTCCAGAGAACGAGCTACCGAGCCCTCTCTGACCTAGTCCGGAGAACGAGCTGCCGAGCCCTCTCCGACTTCGTCCGGTCCAGAGAACGAGCTACCGAGCGTGCCAAGTATCCGTACTTGGACTTTTCCTCTCAACATTATCAACCTTGATCATCAATCAGTCTGAGTTTAATTAATATCTGATACAAACTTAAATCAGTGTCAACATCAAAACAACAGCCAGGTCAGACTGTATCAACATATATTTGTAAACTTTATGTGGAGGTTAATAAAATTATTATTTTGACACGAAAATCAACGTCCACTAGAGTTGATGATGTTAAGACACTTTGGGAGTAAGAGGGGGTGATTGTAACGCCCCACCTTCTACTGACTAGACTGTAAGACCAGGGGTTACATTATGCTAAACTATTCTGGGGCTATCACTGAATATTAAGGTGCGGAAAAGCTGAACTAATTAAAACTCTTTGCTATTTGCTGTAAAATCTGGAATCTAAACTTTCCTTGTTATATCATACCATAGAACACTATTCTAAGCTATTTAATACTTGTTTCTATGAAATTCAACATGATTTGGAAGTTTCTCAGTACCCCCAACATTCCATATGGTCAAGGAGCTGAAATCAGGTGTTCCCAGCCGAAATCAGACTTCCCCGATCGATTGAGGTCGGGACTCAATTGATTGGAACATATCAATCGATCCACTGATTAATTCTGTGCACGGAAATCCCGTCTGAATCGATTGGCTGATTGATCCAGTCTGGCCAATCGATCAGTTGATCAATCCAGCAGCTCTCTGTTCGCAGTAATGAGCTCCCCAATCGATCAGTTGATCGATCCATGGCCAATCGATCAGCTGATCGATTCAACAGCTCTCTGCACGCGGAAGTCGCGTCTCAATCGATCGGCTGATCGATCGAGAACTCCTCAATCGATCAGCTGATCGATTCAACAACTCTCTGTACGTGGGAAATTTCTTCCCAATCGATCGGTTGATCGATTGAGGACTCCTCAATCGATCGGCTGATCGATTGGGTCTTTGATTTCACAAAAACTCCACACGATTTCGTACAGAACTCACATAAATCAACTAAAAGCATGAAACAACACTACTAGGCATGTCATTACTCATAGTTTGCTATCTAATATCAAGACAACTAGTAATATAAGCATAACATAGTGCATACTTTCACAATTTATGACACTTAAACATCCTAAAAGTGCAGAGTAGTAACAAAATCAGAAATACTAAGTTTTTTGATTGGCTAGTCCCCAAGAGTCTTTATCCAAGTTCCTTCTCACACACATCTTGTCGCATTGCCCTCTAGCCTCCGCTAATACATTTTCCCTTTACCTTTATCTGCAGTATAAGGAAAAAGGAAACTATAAGCTTGGGAGCTTAGTAAGAACCATCTACCTCACAAAAACATGCATTCGATGAAATCATGCTTTCAAAAGATGCTAGTTAGAATGCATGCTGATAATCGTACTAAAAATACTAAAATGTGGCATATAGATATGTAAGTCATGGCATTTAAATACGGTTCATAGAACTAACTTGTTTTGTCAATGAGAAAAGCTAAACTGATACATAAGCTGGGCTAAACTGATGTTAGACTAAGACTAAATCTGAATTGCATTCACATAACTGAATTTTGAAGTTTTTGAAAACTATTTTCCATAATAGATAAAAATAATAATCATGCTGCTGATGGGCCCGGCAACTATACTTGCTATGCGCGCATCCCTAACTAGACCCGAGGTAGCTAGTCCTGAATCTAGTAGGGTTTACTAGGTTATCTAAACCTAGGGACGACTATGGGAGCCCAACCCAAGGACAACTAAGAGTCCAGTACAGTGCCACTGATAAAGTAAAATACTGATTCATAATCTAATTTATCTTATCTTGCTCTTACTAGGTTATCTGAACTTAGAGCTAGGTTATCTGAACCTAGAGGCGACTATGGGAGCCCACCCATTGGACCGTAGTCTCATATAAACTGAAGCAAGACTAAACATGCTATTTAAAATGCTTCTATGGCATTTAACTGAGCTATTAAAATGTCTACTGTAGCATTTAACTGTACTAGTCATTTTATCGAGCACTTGGTGTGCTCTAACTCTCCTTGAAATAATAATCATGCATATGGCTGAACTAAAAGCATAAAATTGCACGATTAACTACTTATACTGTAGGTGAGGGGTTACTTACTTCCTGCACTAGGTTTCTTACAATTCTGATCGCTAAATTTCCGGAGAAGAAGATCTCTTCGACGGTCTTCTTGCGTCTACGCTTTCTTCTCGCGGAGAGAAGCGTCCTCGTATCGGAGACGTCACCGGAAGGTGCTCCTACGACCCTAGGTATGGAACCCTAGATCTCTTGGGCTTGTGCGCCGAGAGGGTGAGGAAGAGAGAGGGCGGCATCGGGTGAGCGTTTGAGGGAGAGTTGTCGATCCGAAATAATAAACTCCCACTTAAATTCCCTATTTATATTAAGTGATTAATACAACCCAACTCGATCATAAATATAATTTCTCTCCTCTTCTTTCAACACACCCTTGCTGGGGCCCCCTGGTTACTAAGGTCGTCTATAAATCGTAGGGTCTAATAGGTCTCGGGTTCAATTCCTACTTTGGCTATTTTACGTTTTTATTTAATTTTGCTACTTCTGCTACTCCAAAAATTCCATAAAAATATTCTAAAATTCTAGAAAAATAATAGAATATTTCTAAAATTTATTTGAGAATTTTCGGGCGTTATAATCCCCCATACCTTATAAAAAGTTCGTTCTCGAACTTAAAATAACTCTAGGTACTTCTGTCTCATACTAGCTTCTGTCTCCCAAGTTGCCTCTTCTACGGTGTGATTTTGCCAAATGACTTTTACTAATGGTACCTCCTTGTTCCGTAATTTCTTAACTGCTCGGTCTATTATCTGAATAGGTCGACTGTCATAGCTGAGGTCTTCGCGGACTTGTATCGACTGGGGCTCAACCACCTGGGTGGCATCTGGGATATGCTTCTTCAGCATAGAGACATCAAATACGTTATGGATAGCTGACATCTCCTGGGGTAGCTCTAGCTCATATGCTACCTTGCCAACTCTTCTGGTGATAAGGTATGGTCCCACATATTTGGGACTTAATTTGTCCTTCTTCCCAAAACGCATTACTCCCTTCATGGGAGCCACTCGGAGGAATACTGTATCTCCAACTGAAAACTCTAAGGGTCGACGCCGTGTATCAGCATAGCTTTTCTGGCGGCTCTGAGCTGTCTCTATCCTCTGGCGGATCTGCTGTATAGCTGTTGTAGTATCTGCTACTAGATCAGTCTGAAGTTCTAGTTCTTTCTGTTCACCACTTTCATACCAGCAGATTGGAGATCTACACCTCCGCCCGTAGAGAGTCTCGTAGGGTGCCATGCCGATAGTGGCCTGATAGCTATTGTTGTATGTAAATTCTGCTAAACACAGATATTTGCACCAACTTCCCTTGAAGTCTAGGGCACATGCTCGGAGCATATCTTCGAGTACCTGATTTACTCGCTCCGTTTGACCATCTGTCTGAGGATGGAAAGTTGTGTTAAACTTTAACCTGGTGCCCAATGCTGACTGTACACACTCCCAGAAGTGTGACGTGAATCTACTGTCTCTGTCTGAAATGATGGTCCGTGGAACTCCATGTAGTCTAATAATCTCCTTGGGATACAACTGAGCTAGCTGCTCCAGGGAGTAGGATATCTTGATAGCTAAGAAGTGCGCTGATTTAGTCAATCTGTCGACTATTACCCAGACGACATCAAAACCATTCGTGGTTCTGGGTAGTCCCACTATGAAATCCATGGAAATATCCTCCCACTTCCATTCTGGGATCTGAATAGGCTGCAGAACTCCTCCTGGTCTCTGGTGTTCTGCTTTGACCCTCTGGCAGGTCAGACAGGTACTGACATATCTAGCGATGTCTCTTTTCATCCCAGACCACTAAAAACGTCTCTTTAGGTCTTGGTACATCTTGGTGGAACCAGGATGCATCGCATAGGGAGTCCTGCGAGCCTCGTCTAAGATCTTCCTCCGTAGTTCCTCCTAATCCGGGACGCATAGTCTGTCACCAAAATACAATACCCCACTATCAGATACTCTGAACTCTTTACTTTCTGATTCTGTTAACCCTTGCTTGATTTTCTGAATTTCAGGGTCCTGATCCTGAGCTGTTTGGATGTCACCAAGCAGGGTAGATGCTAATGTCATAGTAGAAAGCTATCCAACTATAAGTTCGAGATCGAAATCTGTAATTTCCTTTTGTAGGGGCGGTGACATGGCTGCTAGGAATAGTAAGGTGGCACTGGACTTCCTGCTAAGTGTGTCTGCCACCTTATTAGCTTTTCCTGGGTGGTAGAGGATGTCTATGTTATAGTCTTTGACCAGTTCGAGCCATCTGCGCTGTCGCATATTCAGATCCTTCTGAGTGAAGAAGTACTTCAAACTCTGATGATCTGTATACACTCTGCACTGAGCTCCATACAAGTAATGTCTCCAAATTTTGAGGGCGAAGACAACTGCTGCAAGCTCAAGGTCGTGAGTAGGGTAGTTCCTCTCATAGTCCTTGAGTTGTCTGGAGGCATAGGCGATCACCCTGCCATTTTGCATCAGTACTGCTCCTAGTCCTAATTTAGAGGCATCACTGTAAATATCAAAGCTGTCTATATTTTCTGGCAGGGTCAGAATGGGAGCACTGGTCAATCTTCTTTTTAGCTCGATGAAACTGTTCTCACAGTCCCCTGTCCACTGAAATTTTCTGTTCTTCCTAGTGAGAACTGTCAGTGGGGAGGCTATCCTGGAGAAATCCTCTATAAATTTTCTGTAATAGCCTGCTAGTCCCAGAAAGCTTCTGATTTCACTAGCGTTCTTAGGTCTTTTCCAGTTACTCACAGCCTCTATCTTACTGGGGTCTACCATGACACTATCTCTGGAGATGATGTGACCCAGGAAGGATACCTGATCGAGCCAGAATTCACATTTCGTGAACTTGGCGTACAACTGGTTCTACTGAAGGGTCTGCAGTACTATCTTCAAGTGCTCTGCGTGTTCTTCCTGAGTTCCGGAATAGATAAGAATGTCGTCGATGAACACGATAACAAACTTATCTAGGTATTCTCTAAATACTCTGTTCATAAGGTCCATGAAAGTAGCTGGAGCATTTGTCACGCCAAAGGGCATGACTACGAACTCATAATGTCCGTATCTGGTCCTGAAAGTTGTCTTAGGTATATCACCTTCTTTAACTCTCACCTGGTGATATCCCGATCTAAGGTCCATTTTTGAGAACACTGCTGCTCCCTTTAGCTGATCAAACAGGCCATCTATCCTGGGAAGAGGATACCTATTCTTAATCGTGACCTGGTTTAGTGCCTGGTAGTCTATACACAAGCGCATGCTCCCATCCTTCTTCTTCACGAACAATACAGGCGCTCCCCATGGTGAGTGACTAGGGCGTATGAAGCCCTTGTCGAGCAGCTCCTGTAGTTGCTCCTGAAGTTCCTTCAGTTCTGCTGGAGTCATACGGTAGGGTGCTTTGGAGATGGGATTTGTAAAATATTTTTCAAAATAGATCCTCCCCCTTAATCTAATATTAATTTAAAAATAATCATTAAAAATTTATTCTTAAATATCTAACCTAACTAACTATCAAAAGATAGTAGCATTCACTAGGTTAGTTAAATTAAGTAATAAATAATCCAACTAACTATTTATTAAGAAGATTGCTTAACTTAATCAATGTGTTATAGTATTTTTCGTTCAAACTTATATTGATATACAGATATTGTTAAATATAAGTGAATGGAGAAGAAATGGAAGAGGAAAGAGGCTCCATTATGAATGAGACTTTAGTCCCACATTGAAAGTTTCAAGACATTTTTATTGGTTTATATTGATTCACATATATTGAGGATGTGAACAAATGCATGGGGAGAGACTCTCTTTCACGCGTGGGTACGCAAGGGGATGCAAATCCAGGGCTTGGATTGCACTGAACCAAGCTGACTTGTGTGTGAGGACGACATGCACACACGAATACCTGACCGGTCGGGGCAAAATTTACCCAAGTGGAACATCCAACATTTTGCCACGTAGCCATTGATCCGAGGCTCCGATCATAGGAAGAAGATAGACAGCAAGCAAAGCAAAGACTCTCCATTTTCCTTCCACCCTTGTAAGCCTCGAAGCACAGTCGGAGGTGGGTGAATCTGTTTCAAGGAAACTGTGACTCGCAGGCCTAAGGTCAACTCGCCCGATCGATCTCTTTGTCAGATCGACAGACTTCTCTGTCCTCTTGGGATCTTCATCCGACCTGTCTACTCGACCCTACCGACCTCTTTAACAGCTCGACCCGGTCGACCTCTCTGACAGCTCGACCCGACCGACCTCTCTGACAGCCCGACCTATCTACCACCCGGTCTGTTTGCTCAACTCGACCAGCCTCTCTTGCTCGGTCTGTCTAACTCGTCCGACCAACCTCTTTGTTCGGACGCCCTGCTCACTCAGTTACTATGATGTTGACACTTGGATAAAAACTAACCTCTGCTGGTAGCCTGAGATCATCTGCTCATGTCAACTCAACTGTAAGTTGAATTTAAATTCTGTGTAATTTTTAAATTCAACTAAGTCCTCTAAAAATATCCGGCAATAGATTGTTTGTATTCCAACAGATATAAGTATCCGACAACACCTTATGCATCTCACACTATTTTATATTTTTGAATACACAAGCAAATTAATCCTAATGTGCTTTGTGAGATGGGAGCTGCCTAAAAACTATAGGTACATGCTAACTAAGGGAAACACCTAGGCTAAGTCCATAACAAATTTTTAAACACTAGGAAAAATGGGATTTTTAGAAAATATAATTAAGGAAGTAGCCTAGAATTTGAAAATCATAAAAACATATTCTCCCCCTAGACACTCCCCCTTCATCTAATGTCTTAATTTTAATTAACTTAAATTAAAGTTTTAAAGTTAAGTTTCAGTTAAATTTTAAAGTTAAGTTAGTTAGAGTAAAGTTAAGATTTTAATTAAGGTTACAATTAAATTTTGATTAGTTATATGTTAATTGATAAAACAATTTGATTGAGTTAAATTAAATTAAGTTATTAATTAAAGTTAAATTAAGTTTTCAATTAATATTAACCTAAATTCTTAATTAAGGTTAGATTATTAATTAAAGTAAAATTTATGTTAAATTTTAATTAAATTGAGTTGAATTTATTTTAAGGTTTTAATTAAATTGAGTTAATGTTACATTTTTAATTAGAATGGATTTTTTAATTAAATTGAACTTTTAATTAAAGTAAAGTTAAGATTTTAATTAATGTTAAAATTAAAGTTGATTGGGTTAAATTTTTAAATTAAGTTTAATTAGGTTTAGTTAATGAAATTAAGGTTATGAATTAAGTTGAGATTAATGTTTAATTATTAATTATATAATTAGTTTTAAATCAATTAAATTTCAATTATATGATTAATTATTTAATGAAGTTTTAAGTTTAAATTAATTAAGTTTTAATCAAGGTTAATTAAGATTTATGTTTTAATTAATTTTAAATTTTCTGTTAATTAATTTATAATAAAATAATTTTTTAAAAAAATTAAAAGTATTTTAACAAAAAAATAAAATGATTTATTAAAAATATTTAAAAGATTTTAATAATATTTTTTAAAAAGATTTTATGATGGTTAGTGTTTCTGTTAGTGTTCTTTAAAAGATTTTAGGGGGCGTTTGGTATGAGCATGAGAATGAGAATTAGAATAGGAATCATTGTATTGTGGAATGAGAATGGGTATGAGCATGGATATCACTCTTAAAAGCAATGTTTGGTTAGTTGCATACTTTCTATCGGAATAAATCAATATTTCCTTTTTTACCCTTAAAGGAAAATAAGAGAAAAAAATAGATGTGAGAGAAAGATGAATGTGAGAGAAAAATATGATGAAAAAGAATGATGAGAGAGAAAATGTGATGAAAAAGAATGAAGAGAGAGAAAGTGTGATGAGAGAAAATGAAAAAAGAGAATGTGATAGAAGAGAGCATGATGAGAGAAGATGAGAGATAAAATATGATGTGAGAGAAATTATGATGGGAGAGGATGAAGAGATAGAAAATGTAATGAGAAAAAATGAGGGGAGAGAGAGTGTGTGATGAGAGAGATTGAGGAGAGAGAAAGTATGATGAGAGAGAGTGTGATGAGAAAAAAAGAGAACAGTGAATGTGATGGGAGAGATGATGAGAGAGAGTGTGATGAGAAAAAAAGAGAACAGTGAATGTGATGGGAGAGATGATGAGAGAGAGTATGATGAGAGAGAAAGTGTTGAGGAAAAAAAGGAGGGAGTGTGACAAGAGAGATTGAGGAGAGAGAAAGTGTGATGAGATAAAAAAAGAGAAAAGAGAGTGTGATGGGAGAGATTGAGGAGAGAGAAAGTATGATGAAAAAAAGAAGGAAGTGAGTGTGATGGAAGAGATTGAGGAAAGAGAGTGTGATAGGAGAGAGAAAGTGTGTGATAAAATGATGAGAGAGAAAATATGATGAGAGAGAACAAGGAAAGAGAAGTGATATGAAGAAAAAATAAATAAATAAATTTTGATATTTGATATTAAGGGAGAAAATTGTAGTTTTAGGTCAAGGGTATTTTGGAATAAGAGAATATTTTGATTGATGAAAATAGGGTAATGACTCATTGAAGGGGAGGTACATGGGAATAAGTTATTACCCAATTTCAAGGATTTATTCCCTTATTCCTATTCCTATTCCTATAATCTAAACATTAACAATGGCAATCAATGATTCTTATTCCCATTTCCCACTCCTATTTCCCTAAACCAAACGCCCCCTTAAAAGATTTTTAAAATATGGATTGTTCTGTTAGTGTTTCTTTTCTGGTAGGTAATTGGTTTATTATCATGTACAAATAGTTCAGTTCCACAAATTTTTCTCATAACTGATGGAGCTGTTGGAGATGAGCGCAACATCTGTAATACCATTAAAACTCTTCTGACAAATACTGGATCTGTATCTCCTCATATATCGAAGTTTGGCATTGGTAAGTATATAGATCAATGGCATTTTATTAAGTTACATGATTTTGTGGAAACTGCTCCATTCTAGTACTTCGTGTGATTGTCCCACGACCTGAAGCACTAAAATTAAATCAGGAAGTGTTTGCAATAAGTTTTTTTGATAGATTCCATCTGTTTACGTACATTTTCTATCAGCTGGGTGACACTTAAAATGATTAACAACATAAAATTAATCTTGAGACCAACTGCAAATGACAATATGAAATAGTAAATTGATTATTTTTCTCAGACATATATACATAATATCTCTTGTTCCTATCTCCTTGCCATTGTACGCAACCAGGAAGCAAAGAAGTGATTGTCAATAACCTCTTAAACATTGGAATTTGCAACTTCATGACAACATTTTTTTAGAACTGGGTTTTCCTTTTGAATTCTTCATTTTCTACGTCTAGTATGGCAGATTATTTATTTAGAACTTTAAAGCTTCACATTTTTAAATTGCTCAAGATCAATTATCAATTATTGTCTATAGTTTGTTTGTTTTTGAAACAAAACTATTAATTGTCTTGTAGTTAATTGAATTAATATTTCATCACAACTCAAAAATTATAACAAACATTTTAACTTGGAGCATACTGCACTTGGAAGAGCACTCGGACAATGTCTTCTTAGTAAGTAGTTAATTAGTTTATTGTCGATGTAGTAGTTACTTTATGTAGTAGTTAATTAGTTATTGTCGATGAGGATGTGGCATTCTTACTCTCATACTGATAGGTGTGACGGTCCATTATTTAAATTGTGGTACCTTTTCTAACAATTTGAGTTTTTGAAACCAATCCCTTGCCAATCAACTTTGATATGGTCCGAGAGCAAGGGAATCTTGGCCTTGATATGCATATGGCTAAGGGAATCTTGGCTGACATGACTGATATTGTTATCAACTTGAAGGTGCACAACACAAGATTTTCCTCTTGAGAAAGTAAGAAACACAAAGTTGAGTCGCATTTCCTTTGTTTTATGTGAAATGAGCCTATGGCTGAATATTGGAGGTCTTTTAGAAGATTCATGAATTGAAGGATCTAAAAAAAATTAGATATTTCTATAATAATATGATTTTGTTCACTTTGAGCTTCTTAGACTCTATCCAAAAGGTCTCATACCAATGGAGATATCTTTTTCCTATAAACCTATGATCTTTTCCATGTGTTTTCAATATGGGACTATATTTGCAACCTTGCAACCCAACAATCCCCTCTCAAACAAAGGACCACAAGATCCCCTCTTAAGCATTGGCTCACTCTTAACCTACTTAGGGCCTCCCCTCGAGCATCGGGTCATTCTTGACTTGCTTAGGGTCTTCCCTCAAGCATCAGGTCGTTGACCTGCTCAGGGCTTCCCCTACTTTAATCAATATTTTACCCACATGGTTCGATCTTAAATCATGGCTCTAGCTCATGCTTCTTTCGACGGTTAGTCCAGTGAAGCATGACTTCGCTCTAATATCAATTGTTGGTCCCTTGCGGCCGACAAGAGAGAATGAATTGTCCTGAAAAATAAAATCAAACTTTTCTCATTCTTTTTAAACTAAATTAGAAAAATACTTGCGTGTAAAAGAATTAATTAAAATAAACTAATTAATGAAAGAAAGATGGTTTGCAATATTGCTAATCCAAGACTATGAAAAGCTCACTAGAATTCTCTTTCGGACGGAGTAGTCTCTTACAACGTTGACAACTCACAATTAAAGTAGTAGAACATAAAAGCAATTCAAGTACAAGTGTTATTATGAACTACTGAGACCAAAACTCTATTTATAGTATGATGGTCAAATCTAATCATTCGCTGATGTGGCAGCTCCACCTGGATCGGGTTCAGGTGCTTGGGCGTGGATAAAACTTTATCTACACTAATAACGGTTCACAAAGGATAAACTTATATTATCCTGGTCCAGGCGCTCGGATCGGTCAGGGCGCTCGGACACCCTCGCTTAGCAATGTATCGAGGAGGCGCCCCTGGGGGTACCCAAGCGGTCCGAGCGCCCGGACCAGTCTGAGCGACTGGAGGGTCCAAGCGCCTGGACTTGGTCCAAGCGCACACCCAGATAGTCAACACCATGTTGACTATCTAATTTCTCCTCTGTTCCGGCTCTATTCACTTGGGTGATTTTGGCCATCCGGAATTAGGCTCACCCGAACTCATATTCTAGTCGTCTGCTCGAGCAATCTTCTGCTACGACTTCTCATTCCTTGGAAACACCACGTGCCTCCTTCTCGTCTACCATCGTACTCTTCTACAGCTCTTCGTCCCTCCAACGCACTGAGTCCGTCAACTCTTTTCTGTGTCATCCTTCTCGCTAACTGCGTCTCTCGCTCGACTTCCTGTGCTCCTAAGTTTCTGCACACTTAGACACAAAGATCAAAACACAACAAGCTCTAACTTGACTTGGTTGATCACATCAAAATTACTACGAGGTATAAGTGTCATTGTCCAGCCTCAGATCTCGAGCTCCTATTTATAAGTGTCATTGTCGTTCGATCGACCGATCTCTTTGTTCAGTCGACCGAACCAGCTCCCTTCCTTCCTGGCTGGAGTCTGACGTTGATTCGATCTTTCAGCATTAACTGGTCATTAAGGGTTCGGTCGACCGAATAGGCTCCTTCCTTGTTCGTCGAAATTTGTCGAGATCCACATTTAATGCTGCATTAATGGGTGATTGGTTCGGTCGACCGATCCAAGGGTTCGATCGACCGATCAGATCTTTTTCTTTTGCTTCTGATCGATGCTGATGAACTGACCTGTGCTGAGTCATCATGGTTCAGTCGACCGATCTTACTATTCGGTCGACTGATCAAACTTGGATTGGACTCTAACCTGTTTTGGTCTAATCTGAAACTACTTTGATTTTTTACTTTGACTGGTTGATCGATCCTCCAATTCAGTCGACCAATCCAGCTAAACCTACAAAATAGTGTTAGATAAATATTCATGCAAAACAGATGTTAGCACAGTGGTATAATGTATATGCAATATAAGACAGTAGAACTGTCTTGATCTCAACTTGGAAACCTTCCCGATTTCTTCAGTTGGATCAGCGACCTTAGGTTGTTCCCTTCAGGAACCCGACCTCACTGTTGCTCCTCCAGTTGTTTACCTCAACGTACCTGCCAAATTTTGATCCTCCAGATCCAGTTTGGACTTTTCACTTAGCCTTGATCGGCTCGCCAGGACTTTTCTCTTGATCTTCGGTCCTCCAGACCTCTCGATCACACCGCCAAGCGTCGGGTCCCCTCGACCCTCTTGGACTTTCACCTGGGTTCCACGATCTGCTAAGACTTCTCCTGCCTAACTGGTGTTGGCATTTTTGCATGTCACGAGGCACTACAAATTAATAAAGATTGAAACTCATTAAAATTAAAACAAGTGTTGTAGTAACGAGTCCCAAGTTGTATTTTTCCAAGGGCAACTAGTAAGTAAATGTGTGTAAATCCTAGAAGTGATTCCAATAAATATCTAATTTCAACTAGATCAAAGAAGATCTATTCTCATCTTAATATGATCCATTTCTTCTCATCAAGTTATCACAATTAAGCTCAGTGTCTAAATGCATCATTTCCCCTTGTAATTCAATCCCAATATTTTCAATTCACATTCACATAAACACTTAAATTCATATGCTCAATCACAGTGATGTTTAAAAATATGTAACAATCGAAAACTCAATTAAACATTCCATCTTCAAACATACTCGCCATCACAATTCCAATTTAGAGAAGAAAGGAAACAAGTAACAAGTGAACTCGAAATCTCAAACACCTTGTAAAACCAACGTATCATCCAATTCTCAATTACACTTAATTCAACCATTAAACTTAATTGCTCAATCACAGCAACCTTCAACAAAGGAACACAACCAACAACCTCCAGATAAGCATTCACGAATTCAACTTCAGCACAGCAACAAAAGATTCAATGCATAGCAAAATGTTAGCTAACTAAATAACCAAAATTAAACAACTAATGTAAATCAAACTCCTAATTCTAAACTAAAACTAAATTGCAAACTAATTGGTTAGCTTAACAACATTTAGATTACAGAAGTTCAACAAATTCGGAATTGCAAGTAAGAACATCAGGATTGGATTTGGCAGTAAGAAATTCTGAAAAGGAATTGCAATAAATGGAAATAAGAAGCAATGATAAGGAAGATGAATTAGATCTGATGATCTGAGCAAGTTCAAAAACAAATCTATAAGACAAAGATAATGAAAACCTAATCTATAGCATTCCACAAACCAAAATCCCGAACTCAACTTCTTATCAATCTACTGTACAAACAGAAATGCTCTCGGGATCCCTTAAGCATTCAACAACAATCCCGAATCTTCCAACTATTTCCAGAAGGCACTCACAGCTCTTAGAAACCTCTATTCAAGCTCCATCCAACTGGAAACCTCATCGGCCGAAGAAACAGAGCAAGAATTCTGTGGATTACAAAACTAAGTCGATTGATCAGATCTACTTAGCTTCGTTGCGGAATGGAGATCGGAACAGAATCACAAGCTCTCAGGAGACCTCCCTCGAAGCTCTGGTGGGTGCAAAATTCGCTGATTGGGAAACCTCCCCTCAGGAACGCGGCGACGGAACAGAATTCAAGTCGCCATCTGGAGACCTCCTTCAAGCTCTCTGATCACCGGAAGATAAACGCCGATAGCTGGAAATCATCGTCGTTGAAGAAGAAGAAGAACTGGATCTGATTTGAGGAATGGAGGTTGCAGTGTCGCGGAGAAGAAGAAGAAGAACACTGTAGCAAAATCGCGAGATCGCCTAGCCCAACTTCACTGTAGCTTCTCGCAGGTTTAAATACTCCTCAAAACTGATCGGACGGTCCAGATTGCTCGGGGCTTGATCAACGGCTGGATGAACTCAGATCTGGATCAAAACTTCCGGATCTTCATCAATGGCTCAGATCTGCTTCTCATTAGGTCGGATGGACCAGATTCTTGTCGGATGGCTCAGATCTCTCCAATCTTCAATGGACAGTCCAAATTGATCCAAAGTTTGATCGTCTCATTTAGCCCTAGATTTGAGCCCAAATGTGGTTTGATCTGATCAGTTCCATGACCCTTTTGATGCCTACAAAATCATAATCAAATATTAGCATCAAATACTATGAAAATAAGTTAATTTGTAATTAAGTCCAAAATCAAATGCAATTACAAAATGTAATGTATATGTGAGTTTAAGTTATGAATAGACCATCAAAAATATGCATTATGAATCAAAATAATATAGCTAAATCATGGTTATCACTAGCCTCCAACTAGGTCTTTCTCGGTTGAGTAAATAGCCTGCACACTCAGTTAACTTGTTAGATCATAACAAGACTTAACTTGAACCTTTGACAACATCAAAACTTAGATTTGATTCTGGTGTAACTTGCACCAACATTACCTTCTTTAGTTGTCCAGTTTCTTTCTATTTTATTTTAATCATGCTACTCAACCAAGTTGAAAGATCAAGAAAGGGGTTATTTATATTTTTACAGGCCATTAAACCCCCCGCCCCCCCCCCTCCCGCCCCCTCCGCCCCTGTCAGCCTCACAGGACCATCAAGTGGTATCATAGTTAAACAACTTCAGAAGGACTAACCGCCTCTAAAGAAATAAGATGATAGTCGGTTCAAGTATTCATCCACTAAAGTTCGAGGGAGACTTTGTGCAATGGAAGCGATGGATGGAGGTACTTTTTAAAACAGACTTTGAAATACTTTTAATAATAAAATATGATTTTGTAGTCCCCAAAAACCAATAAAAGAGTACTCATGGACAAAAAAAGAACAAAACGACTTCGTGGTGAACGACAAAGCAGAGTTCCATCTACCGTGCGTTCTTCTACCCCAAGAGGTTAATTGAATCAGCAGCTATAACTCCACCAAAAATCTCTAGGAGAACCCCTTGAAACTATATGAAGGCACTTCGGAAGTCAAGTTAGCAAAATGGGACATCCTCTGAACCCAACTAACGAACATCCGGATGAACAAGGGAGAGAAGGTAGCTCAACTCCAAGCAAGAATCAAAGAACTCATCATTCAGCTCAACAATCTTGGAGAATCAGTAACGAACTGAGATTCTATCTGGTACGCGCTCAACACTTTTCCAAGAATTCCAGAATGGTTATCCTTAGTAGATGCATGCTACATTTCTAAGGACTTTGAGGTAAGTATACTAGAAAATTTATTTTCAACTTTTGAACTTCACGAAACTCGATGTACAAATCCCATAGAAATCGAGAAGTCGAATGACAAACTTACCTTAAAGGCCCAGAAGGATGAACAAGACTCTGAAACATCAATCAATGAAAATGAAACAACGTTATTAGTAAGAAAGTTTAGCAAATTTATTAAAATTAATAAATTTAACAAGTCACAGGTGAAAAAGCTCCTTCGGAGAAAAAGGATGGTTCGATGATACAACTGCCAAGAAGAATGACACATCAAAGATGACTGCCCCAAATTGAAGATGAAAGAGAAGACAAGTATAAAAGACCAACAAAAACAAAGCACAAAAACTTGAAGGCGGCATGGGATAAATCATTGTCATCAGAATCAGATCTAAAAGAGTATGTCAGATTAGCCATGATGGCTAGGGCTGTAAACAAGCTGAGCCAAGCCGAGCCAAGTTTTGGGGTGTTCAAGCTTGTTTGATAAGGTAACCGAGCCGAGCCAAGCTTAAAATAAACCAAGTTTTTGAAATGAGTGTTCAAGCTTGGCTTGGTTTATTTTTTATGAGCTTGAGCTTGTTTGAAGCTTGGCTTGAGCTTGGTTAGTTTAGATGTTATCAAGCTCTCAATTCAAGCTTGGCTTGAGCTTGGTTCGAGCTTGGCTTCAGCTTGATTCAAGCTTGGTTCGTTTAGATGTTATCGAGCTCTAAATTCAAGCTTGTTTGAAACTTTTAGTTGTTTGATTAGTTATTAAGTTTGATAATTTAAAGTTATTTATTTATTTTATTTTATTGTTTATTTAGCATATTGAAAAGAATTTTATTAATGAATATGGTTCGTGAGCATTATTCATGAACGTTGTTCACGAACATTGTTCATAAACGTTATTCATGAACGTTAACAAGCTGAACATATATATATTCAAGCTTTTTTGTTTAGCTTAACGAGTTGTTCTTGTTTGTTTAATTAATTTTGTATATATTGAACGAACATAAACAAGCTCTTACCAAGCCGAACACCAAGCTTATTCACGAACACTTGATTCATTTACAACCCTACTGATGGCAGACCACCAGAGGAATGTCGAAAATTCCTCAGATATGAGTATCGATGAAGGGAGAGAATTTTCAGAGGAAAGCAGTGATGAAGGGGAGGAACAAACCACGAGGTAAATGATGTACCCGCTCTATCTCCTAAAAAGTCTTTCTGAGTTTATTAAGATGTTTTCTAAAAATATACTAAAATTAGAAAATAAAAATGCTAAGCTTAAATTAAACTTAATAAATTCATGTCCCTTAGTTATGTATGATAATTTAAAAATAGAAAATGAAACCTAAAAATAAAAATAAAGAAAATGGAAAATGACCATGTATGCTCAAATAATTTTCCAAAATCAAAATTTAAAAATTATAGAAGAATCAACTGGTATATTAGAAATCACTAAGGATGGATTAGGAAATCCCTAAGGATTATATATCACCGAAATTTTTAGTGAATCGAATCTATATTAGGTTCCAAAATTCTTTTTAGATTAAATTTCTCAATTTTCAATTTATTAGGATAGAAATTATTTAAAATAGACAAATAATTTTTGAATAATTTTTCGGTTTGTATTGTTTTCTCAAAACTTTATATTGATAGAACATTATACTTTTTGTTAAAATAAAAAAAATGGATTTTTTATCATAATTGTTTCTCAAAATTTTATTGGTACAAAATAGAAGAATTATCTACTAATTAATATAAAATCTTTCGAATTTTTTTCCGCCGAGTTATTTTTTATAAATTTTCTTAACAAAAATTATATTTTGAAAACTAAAAATAGTTTGCAGACTTATTTTTGAAAACATTTATTTTTATAAGATAAAACATGATGTTCTCTACATAATAAAATTTTTTTTACATTTTTTTAATATTATCTGAATTATTACGAATTATTTTCTAAAAAAATAATTTTTAATATTAAAAAAAAAAGAAAATAGAAACTAAGAAACTTTTATTTTTTAGAATTAAACAATCTATTTTACATATCCTAAAAAATTACTAGAATTTTTAGAGATGAAAAAAATATTTTTAAAGATTTATTTTTAAAAATTAGATTGTTCTACTGAAATAAATCAGTTTTATCCAGTTAAATAATGTTTTATTGTAAAATTTTTTATTAAAATATAGATTATTCTGTTTAAGTTTGACAAAAATATTTTAAATTCTTTGAAACAAAAAAAATAATTTTTAAATTATTTTTGTTAAAACAAAAGATTAATATAACCGGAGCATCATTTACACAAACAAAGATCAACTAAAAGATTGTGTTCACTCACACATGAAAGAGATTTTATCTCCATACATTTGTTCACAATTACAATGTTTATAAATGAATATAAAGAAACTAACTAACTATGAAACTCCAATATAAGACTAAAACTCATATTGTCCCTTTCATCCATGCTTTCCATTCAAATTCCAACAAAAAGCTGCCCATTGAGTTAATTAGAGGGCAATGAATTATAAAGCTGAACAATCAGTTTAAAATGAAACCGATCGAACCAATTAAACTAAAAAATATTATAAGGCCTAATGTTATCAATGAAACCAACATATAACAGGTCAAATTGTTTGTAAGTTGTTTTAAAATTTAAAGTGCAGCAACTTGAAATATTAACTTAGTTTGATAATTATGTTTGCATTAATAATTATGAAACCATCTTACACTCATTAATATTTACCGTGTATTCAGTAAACATTATTTTTTTGAAATTATTGGGTTTTAAAGTGATTAATGACTCTAATAAATTTTTTATTCGCCAAAATATTTATATCCTAAACTGTTTGATATTTTATATTTTTAAAAGTTTATTACTGAATATTCTTAAAACATTACTATATCATGAATATTGAAAATATATACAATATAAAAATAGTATAAAAAAATGTATCTATTTTTAAAAAAAATATCAATATTGGAAAATACTGGACATTTTTATATTTTAAAAATTAACTACTAAAATATTTTTTTTTAAAATGACTGAAGTTTAATATAAAATTTTCAAAAATAAAATAAACGAGGCATTCCGAGAATTGAACTCGGGATCTCTCGCACCCTAAGCGAGAATCATATCACTAGAGCAAATGCCCTTTATTTTAAATTTTTTTTGAAAATGAAAACATAATAATTTCATAAATCGAACAAAAGTGGACAAATATTTTTACGAAGAAAACATGAAAATTTAGCAAATTGAGAATAATTATATTATATTTTTTATTACACTTGATGTATGATGATGCCTAGAGGTAAGCATTTAATATTGATTAACCGAATTGATCGAATCAAATTAAAAATTAGTTATTTCGATTAACACCGAATTAACCGAATTGATTTAAAATGCAACAACTTGAAATATTAACTTAGTTTGATAATTATATTTGCATTAATAATTATGAAACCATCTTACACTCGTTAATATTCACTGTGTCTTCAGTAAATATCATTTTTTAAAATTATTGTGTTTTTAAAGTGATTGATAACTCTAATAAATTTTTGATTCGCCAAAATATTTATATCCTAAACTCCTTGATATTTTATATTAAAACATTATTGTATCATGAATATTGAAAATATATATAATATAAAAATAGTGTAAAAAATATTTTATCTATTTTTTAAAAAATATCAATATAGGAAAATACTAGATATTTTATATTTAAAAAATTAACTACTAAAATATTTATTTTAAATGACTGAAGTTTAATATAAAATTTTCAAAAATAAAATATTTGAAATCTGATGACTCTAATAAATTTTTTATTCACCAAAATATCTACATCCTAAACTCTATTTTATATTTTTAAAAGTTTATTACTGAATATTCTTAAAATACGACTGTATCGTTAATATTGAAAATATATATAATATAAAAATAGTGTAAAAAATATTTTATCTATTTTTCAAAAAATATCAATATAGGAAAATACTAGATATTTTTAAAAATAAATGGGCATTTCGAGAATTGAACTCAGGATCTCTCGCACCCTAAGTGAGAATCATACCACTAGACCAAATGCCCTTTATTTTAAATTTTTTTTGAAAATGAAAAAAATGATATTTTCATAAATTGAACAAAAGTGGTCAAATTCTTTTACAAAGAAAACATGAAAATTTAGCAAATTGAGAATAATTATATTATAATTTTTATTACACTTGATGTATGATGACGCCTAAGAGTAAGCATTTAATATTGATTAACAGAATTAAATCAAAATTTTTATTAAAAGTAAATTAATCGAATCAAATTAAAAATTAGTTATTTCGATTAACATCGAATTAACCGAATTGATTTAAAATGCAATAACTTGAAATATTAACTTAGTTTGATAATTATATTTGCATTAATAATTACGAAACCATCTTACACTCATTAATCTTCCGTAAATATTATTTTTTTAAAATTATTGGGTTTTTAAAGTGATTGATAACTCTAATAAATTTTTGATTCGCCAAAATATTTATATCCTAAACTCCTTGATATTTTATATTAAAACATGACTGTATCATGAATATTGAAAATATATACAATATAAAAATAGTGTAAAAAATATTTTATCTATTTTTAAAAAAATATCAATATAGGAAAATACTAGATATTTTATATTTTAAAAATTAACTACTAAAATATTTATTTTAAATGATGAAGTTTAATATAAAATTTTCAAAAATAAAATATTTGAAATATGATGACTCTAATAAATTTTTGATTCGCCAAAATATCTATATCCTAAACTCTATTTTATATTTTTAAAAGTTTATTACTGAATATTCTTAAAATACGACTGTATTGTTAATATTGAAAATATATACAATATAATCTCGCACCCTAAGCGAGAATCATATCACTAGACCAAATGCCCTTTATTTTAAATTTCTTTTGAAAATGAAAAAAATAATATTTTCATAAATCGAACAAAAGTGGCCAAATGTTTTTACGAAGAAAACATAAAAATTTAGCAAATTGAGAATAATTATATTATAATTTTTATTACACTTGATGTATGATGATAGCTAGGGGTAAGCATTTAATATTGATTAACCGAATTGAATCAAAATTATTATTAAAACTAAATTAATCGAATCAAATTAAAAATTAGTTATTTCGATTAATACTGAATTAACCGAATTGATTTAAAATGCAACAACTTAGAAATATTAACTTAGTTTGATAATTATATTTGCATTAATAATTATGAAACCATCTTACACTCATTAATATTCAGTAGGTCTTCAGTAAATATTATTTTTTTAAAATTATTGGGTTTTTAAAGTGATTGATAACTCTAATAAATTTTTGATTCGCCAAAATATTTATATCATAAACTCCTTGATATTTTATATTAAAACATGACTGTATCATGAATATTGAAAATATATACAATATAAAAATAGTGTAAAAAATATTTTATCTATTTTTTAAAAATATCAATATAGGAAAATACTAGATATTTTATATTTTAAAAATTAACTACTAAAATATTTATTTTAAATGACTGAAGTTTAATATAAAATTTTCAAAAATAAAATTTTTGAAATCTGATGACTCTAATACATTTTTGTATTGAAAATATATACAATATAAAAATAGTGTAAAAAATATTTTATCTATTTTTTAAAAATATCAATATAGGAAAATACTAGATATTTTTAAAAATAAAATAAATGGGGCATTCCGAGAATTGAACTCGGGACCTCTCGCACCCTAAGCGAGAATCATACCACTAGATCAAATGCCCTTTATTTTAAATTTCTTTTGAAAATTTAAAAATGATATTTTCATAAATCGAACAAAAGTGGCCAAATTTTTTTACGAAGAAAACATGAAAATTTAGCAAATTGAGAATAATTATATTGTAGTTTTTACTACACTTGATGTGTGATGGTGCGTAGGGATAAGCATTTAATGTTGATTAATTGAATCGAATCAAAATTTTTACTAAAACTAAATTAGTCGAATCAAATTAAAAATTAGTTATTTCGGTTAACACCGAATTACTAAATTTATTTAAAAAATAATAAAACGAATTTATATAAAATTAACCGAATTAATCGAATGTTCACCTCTAAATTGTTGCAGAGAATCTCGCTGTGTAATGAAATTGTAAGAAGAAGAAAAAACAACAAAGCAATTAACAAAATCCAAATGAACTGAGACGACTATAGTCAAATCCTTCCCAGGCCTAAAGAATTGTATAATCAATATTGGAAGTGTATATCTAACGTTGAACAGGATAGTGTTTATCCTACGGGCTAAAAAAATTTATCGTTTGCCCAAAAAAAAAAAGAAATTTTTTTAATAATAGAGGATGATTCACATGTGTTTATATAGGCTATAAACTCTATGCCCCAAATGAATGAAAGAAATCCTAATATATAAACTAGTTTGATGTTCATCATTTTTTTTACAATTCCTATAAAATTATTAATAGACTCACAATAATAAAAAATACACTAAATTAAAAAAAAAAATTATCAAAAATATATAAAATATCAAAAATATTTAAATACTAAAAAATAATAATAATAATAATAATAATAATAATCTATGGATCCTGCATCAATATCTAGCAGGGGTGTAGCTAGCAATATTTTAAGGAGAATGTTTTTAAATATTAATTTGAACTTCGTATAATAGAAATAAAAGAAACTAAAGAAACATACCGAATTCTTATTTAAGACATATTTTGTGATTTTTCAATATATCAAACTTGTTTATGATAAGTTCTGTATCAACACCTAGAGCAATATCCCTCTCTATATAAATAACCATTGTATTAGCTATAAAGTCATTTTCTATTTTATTACAAAGTGACGTCTCAATGAATTTCATGTCTAAAAAAAGCTCATGATGAAGTTGTTGTAGAAACTAGAAGAGTCAAACCTATCAATCAAAGGATAGATAACCGACATCGTTCTGACCAATATTTGGCACAAATGATGCAAAGAATCAAGATTCTGAAACTGTGCATGACGCAATACATCAAACTTATAGTGATTCAAATCTCCTCTTTCTTCTTGAGTGAAATCATGGTAGTAAAACTTATCAACAAGAGAACAAATGTCTGAAAAATGATTTGAATCTATCAACGGGACTCAAAGCATTACTAAGAGTAAGAAATTCCATTGTGGCCTCTGGAAATCTCTCGTTTAATTCCATCCACTGAAAATCTATTACTTCATTGACTATTTCAAAATGATAGTGATATGTTATATTATTTGTCTACTGGCAAGAACGTTTTGTACCTTGTGTGTAGCAATCATCAAAGTTTGCCACCTCAACATTATTGCTTTCACAAAACTTAAGCACACTCCAAAGAAATCTTTTCCATCTATCATCTTGGATCTGTTGAATATTTAGTCTAGTAGTAGAAACTAAATTCATAGCATTCAAAATATCTATGCCATTCTTCTGTAATGTTTAACATAATTTATCTGATATTCTCAAAATTTCATGCATCAAAAACAATACAAATAAAAAGTCAAATGATTTTATATCTAAGAACAAACCTTTAGCTCTCCTCGAATGTTACTATTGTGACCTTTCTCAATAAGATCTTGAAGAAGTATACTCACTAAACCAAACAAACCAATGAATCTCCTAACAGAATTAAAATGTGAACTCCAACGAGTAGCTCCAGCTCATACCAAAGAATAATCTTGATTAGATCGAGTATTAGTGCCAATTTCTCCCAATTCTATCTAATCATTAATTTCAACTTTTCGGATAAATTTCAATTGAAAATGATGTTTAGTAAATGAGCTAACAAAATTAATAGCCGAAGCTAATGTTGAAAGGAAACACCACACATCATGTACCTCTTTAGAAACAACAACTATAACAAGTTGCAATCTACGAGTAAAACAATGAATATAATAAACATGTGGGGGATCTTTAAGAAATAAAATCTGAAGTTCATTCCATTCCCTATGCATATTACTTGCATCATCATAGCCTTGCCCTTTAGATTTTCAGTTAACAAATTGTATTGGTTGAATACATTGCATATCTCTTTTTTCAAAGTTAATGCACTTGTATTTACACTGTGAACAACTTTAAAAAATTGTTCTCTAATGAACTCATCCCAATCAACATATCTTAAAATGATAGTCATTTGTTCATTACTTACTCATCAATTGCTTCATCAATAAACATACAAAACTTGACTTCTCCAATTTCTTCACGAATTTTATCTCTCGCAATATCAACAATAATTTTCAAAATCACTCTTTGAATTTCCGATGACATACACTTTGCATTTTTAGATGTTTTTTCTAAAATACTATCAATTTATGGATTCATGCTTCCTAACAAAGTTACCAATTTGATATAATTTTCACGGTTTTTAGAGGTAGTTGATTCATCATGATCCCTAAAAGCATAACCTTGCATTGTAAGAAACTTCACACTTTCTATGAATACCTTTAAGAGCAACCGATTCATCACAATTTGCTCATAAGATTGTTTTTCTAATATTCTATCAACAGGGTTGGCTCAAGCCTAGTTGAGGACCTAGGTGGAAAAATATTAGGGTTTTTATATTGTTTTAAAAAAATCTCTCATCTTTTTTTCATTCAAACTTGAGACAAACAATAATAAATTTTTTAGTAAACATATTTATATTCAAATAATAATAATAATAATAATAAATATAAGTCCCTACTAATTTAGTAAAATAAAAATGTTTAAAATTAAAGGAATAAAAATTTAATTTATATCTTGTAATTTTAATATAATGATACTTTGAAATTTAACTCTGACTATACAAATATAATAAAAATTCGTTTAGATCCATTTTTATAAATAAGAGGAAAAAAATAACAATGACTTAATTACTATTCAATCATTCTATAAAACCTCTCAATACATTTCAAAATTAAATTTATTTTTAAAAAATAATAACAATTATCACTTTTTCCCTTCCCTTTCTTAAATCACCATCTTGTTTTTTTTAAAAAAGTAATCTTGCATTCTCTATACAAGGAATCTTTGCATTCTTTATCTAGCAATAATTAACAAATGACTCTCTTCTAGCAAAAAGAGCACAATGTGTTGATTGAGTCAATCAATTTAGTAAAAAAAAAATTCTCATTACAACTAAATTTAATCATACACGGGAAAAACAAAAGGGTCAAAAGCAAAGAGAGGAAAGTAACAAGAGATATCTAATGGAAAGATAGAGTTTCTATAAATAAGAGGGATAAAAAGAAAGGTAAGATTTTGATAAATCCATTGGAACATAACAAAATCTATGAAAAATCCAATAAGATCATTTAACATGCAAATCAAAAGATATCTTTGTAAAATCTAATGAGATCATGATATCATGTTGAAAATCTTTTAATATCTTTTTATATTCTCTCTCATATATATATATATATATTAAAAATGGACCCCCAATAAAATTCGAGCCCTAGACATAGGCCTTAGTAGCCTATGCCTAAAGTCAGCCCTGTCTATCAATATGCTGAGTCAATAGGTTGATCAAGATTTTTCAAATCTCCCCATTTTCACATTACAAAGCTATCTCTTGAATTCCCATCTCCTTTATGTCTCTTGAGTGGACAATTTTTACAATGAACTCTTTTTCAATTTTTAAATCTCTTGACAGTAAATGTGTCAAATTGTGCTGAATTAGTGTCAAAGATATAGCAAGGAAAGCATAATGCATTTTTCTTCTCAATAGAAAATTAAAGCCATGGATATTTTTGAAACTAAGGAAATTGAAATCTATGCTTTTGACCTTCACATTAAGTAAAAGGATAATCCTACATAAGTTGAATTGGCCCTTCATCAATATATGCTCTTCTTACCTTATCTAGTAGTTCAATGGGATGTTATAAAATTGGGATGTGAATTACAGGATCTTACAAATTATTACTTAGAAGCCGTTCGTCAAAAGTCTCATTTCCAAGGCTTGGTCTTTTAGTTGATGCTATCATTTAGCTCATTTAAATCACTTGTTGACTTATCATTCCTCTTTTCGAAGAAATCAAAGATTTTTATTCTTCATTGTAATATTTCACCTATAATCAAAATAAATTGTATAAGTTTAATTTATTTAAGCTAATTCAAATCAAATTACAAATTCTTTACTTTTTTTACCATATAAGTTCAATTAAAAAAAGTTCTAACACAATTATAAATATAAAATGATAAGTCAAATCATTTTTTAAAAAAAATAGAAAATGCACTTTGAACAAGCGGGAATAGGGATGGCAATGGGTCGAGTTCGGGTCGAATTCTATATCCTCCATCCTCATACCCATTGGGTATAGGATCTCCGATGGGTATACCTATACCCATTAAATGATCGGATATCTTCTATAGTTATAATTTTTCTTCTTTCTATCCCATTATTATCATTCAATAAAAATATATTAAAATTAACAACCTATTAAAAATATATATATATAATTAAAAAAATAGATTAAACATCTATATAGTCTCCTCCTAATATCAACAAAAATAGTAAGTTGATTTTGGGAAAAAAAAAAATTCTTTAATATATGTATATATATTATTTAATCGGGTATCGGGTATTGATAGTCCCTCCATACCCTCCTCCATTCGGGTCGGATGTTGAATCCTCCATCAGATTTGGATGAAATTGTCATCCCTACGTGGGAAGTGAACAAATAAAACGAATTGTCTACATTTTCAAATACGAATAAGATAAAAGTTTTCAACCCTACATTTTCAATTTCAACCCTAAAAAAGTTCCAAATTTTGTCTTATTTGTTCAAATGTAAACTAGATACTAAGTTCAATTATATTTTTAACCCTAAATATTAGAAATATTAAAATCCCTAATGTTCAATTTCAACCCTAGAAAATAAAAATCTTAAAATATTCACATAATATTTTAAAAATAATCTATATAATTGATTACACTATTATGTATAAATAAATTCGAAACACAAATCTAGAGTAATTTTCGTTTCTTCAAACTTTTCCAAAATTGTTCTTGTCTAGTCCCATCTATGCCTGGTGCGCCACTTCTTCCATGAATAATTTCAGTCGGTTGCTTTAATACTTTGTCAAACAATTATTAAAATCTAATCTAGACATTAATAACTTAGGCCTCTAAATTGAATTGAGCTCGATTTAATAATTACCTCAAATGAACTAAGCTTTAAACATATATAGCTAGGCCTAAAATTTAAAAAAATTTACTGGTTCCACCAAACTTAAGCAATGAATCATCAAATCTACCGAAGAGAAATATGCAAAGAACCTAATCGGTAATCTTGAAACCCATTCAAGATGCTTGAAGTCATTAGATCACGTTCCCTTGGGACGGTCTAGTGGCTAGTACATGAAATATTGCCATCATGAAGTCTGATGTTCGAATCTTTACAAAGCCGATGCAAATGTCATCCTTATGTGCTAGTCACTATTCCAAATACTAATAGCCGCCCGTGATTTACCTCCTCCGTGTTGGTCTTGGGACGAGTTGGCGGGAGCGCTAGGGGCGAACGTATTCGCCTTTTGCCACATTGAAGTCATTAGATCACCAAGAATAATACCTTGATAGAACCAAGCTCAATAGAACCTCCATTATCCTCCCAAATAAAGAAGAAGAAGAAGAATCAATTCATAGGATGGAAAGAGGCATAAGATTAGGAGGTTTCCTACCAACTCACCTCGAAATTGTTGTTTGATTGCCCCCCCCCCCCCCCCCCCTACTTGTCGCTAGTACCCTTCTCCTTGCCTCTAGAATTCGTTCAGTGTCACGGAGGGGGTGCTGACTGCAATTAGTACCTCATCAAGCAGTAGGCGGAGATCGACGGAGATAGCAACCAAGAAGTATTGGACAATCTTACTAGAGACAGAAGGAAAGTATTCTGAATTTATAAAAAGTTAAATTCAGACTTATTTGTTGAGCAATCTAAAATGATAATTTCATACTGTCAAGAAGGGGAGGAGAAGTTGCTTGGGATGACTTAGCTGACTGAAAGTTGAGCTGCCTTGTATAGCCGAGTGTTGAGTGTTGAATGTCAAATGCACTATCAAGTGTCGAGTGCTTATTCCTGACTACCAACTGTCGAATGCACTATCAAGTGTCGAGTGATGACGATCGAATCCAAGTGTCGAATTCGAGTGTCGACACTGAGTGTCAACTTAGAGTCACCGAATGTTGAGTCAGCAACTGTCGACTCTGAGTGTCGAGTCATCGACTAAAAGAGATTCAGAGGCATGCGATGAGCGTAGTGTCCTCAAAATAAATTCGTCCTCATCCGACTGTGCTTTGAGGTTATGATGGGCATTCATTTCCTAGGATATAACAGCATAACCACATACACAACCAAGCATTGGTTGCTCATGAAAAATTAAGAGGTACCTAATTGCTACCACAGAAAAATCGTCGAGCAAAAATGCACTGTAGAGAGAAGATTTGGGTAACGACGGTGGTCACAACCTTCTTATATAGAAGCTTAGACATGTAATCGGTGGAAAACTTTCGTGGGGTCGGGCCGATCACCCCAAGTTCGATGTTATATGGTTAATCATTTAATATAGGCCCCGAGGCAGGGTGTATCGTGAGGCCCTCCAGTGATAGATCAGGGATGTAGAATTCGAGACTTAGTTGCGACGTATTATTAGAAATTTTTCTCCTTAATAGGTAGTGGGCGCGTATTATTAGAAATTTTTCTCTTTAATGGGTAGTGGGCCTGAGAATGATGGTTGTCAAGATGGGCCTTCATATGAACTTCCCCGATTTACCTAGATGGTCGGTGGAAAACTTCCGTGGGTCAGGCCGATCATGCTAGGTTCAATGTGTAGGATCGTTACACACGTGAGAGGGGGGAGGGTGAATCATGTGATTTTAGAAATATATCTTTTTTATTTATAAAACAAGTACGTAGAGGAATAACACAACACAGAAACAAAAACACGAACAAGAACTTGAGGAGTTACTTGATTTGATCCTTCAGACCGTATTAACAGGTAATCCACTATAGACCTCTTTCGGAACCACTGGAAGAGGGAATCGAGTACAATAATGAATCAAGGACAAATGTAACAATCTATACTTTCCTTTATGCAGTAATTAAGTGGTTAAAAGAAATTGTTACCCAACACTTGAAGCTTATCGAATCAAGCTCAGTGTTGAATGGCTTCTCAGCAATAGTAGGGTGTAGCAGCGTCGCAGCACAGTGGGAGGTAGGGTTGTAAATGAACCAAGCGTTCATGAACAAGCTTGGTGTTCGGCTTGGTAAGAGCTTGTTTATGTTCGTTCACAATACATAAGATTAATTAAACAAACAAGCTTGAACAGCTCGTTAAGCTAAACAAATAAGCTTGAACACATATGTGTTCAGCTCGTTAACGTTCGGGAACAACGTTTGTGAACAATGTTCGTGAACAACGTTCATGAACAATGTTAACGAACTATATTTATTAATAAAACTATTTTCAATATGCTAAATAAATAATAAAATAAATAAATTTAAATTATTAATCTTAATAACCAGTCAAACAATTAAAAGTTTCAAACAATCAAACAAGCTTGAATTGAGAGCTTGATAACATCTAAACGAACCAAGCTCAAACCAAGCTCAAGCCAAGCTTGAATTGAGAGCTTGATAACATCTAAATGAACCAAGTTCAAGCCAAGCTTCAAATAAGCTCAAGCTCATAAAAAATAAACCAAACCAAGCTTGAACACTCATTTCAAAAGCTTGGTTCATTTTAAGCTCGGTTCGGCTCGGCTCGATTATCTTATCAAACAAGCTTGAACACCCTAAAGCTCGGCTCGGCTCGGCTCGGCTTGGCTTGGCTTGTTTACAACCCTAGTGGGAGGATAAAGTTGGAGCAACCAAAATGTTAAAGGATCGTGTAGAAGTGTTGTATTTCAATGACTGGTCGAGCTCTCCTTTTAAGCAGCGTTGAGGGCGCCTCCAATTCTCTTGAAGGCGCCTCCAATTCTCTTGAAGGCGCCTCCAATCGTAAAACTAATCCCTTCAACTTTGATCGCGATAAGGAGTGTTAGGACCCTTGGCCACCGGCTAGAGGGGGTGAATAGCTCCTGTACAAAATAACCTTTCTCGGACAAATAACTTGATTAAAAGAACACTTGCATATAAAAATAATTAAGAAACTAAATGACAGAGACTCAGCGGATTTACTTAGTTACAACCGGGGAGGTTGTTAATCTAAGACGAAAAACTGCACTAACAATTCTTCTTCAGGCGGAAAAGTCTCTTTACAATAGTGAACACTCAGAAATAGAAAGCTAAACAGAAAATGAAGTGTGTACAAGTGTTGTATTGATCTTTCTTGTTGTTTTAAAGCTTTGGGAGCAAGGCTGCTTATATAGCCTTACTCGAGGCGCCTGTAAGGGTTCCAGGCACCTGGAGGGGGATAAAATTTTATTCCCTTCACAACAGACCGCGGTCAAACGTGATCCGGATAAAGTTCAGTTCCGAGCGTCCGGACCTGGAAAGTCAACCATGTTGACTTTTTCAGTCCCGGCCTTTCGCTCCGATTTCGCTCACCTCGATCCGAGTCTTCCACTCTGGTTCCTCTTGCTTGGGTGATCTTGGCCATCCGAAATAGGGCTCACCCGAACTCAACTTCCGACCTTCTCAAGCAAGCTTCCGCTCTTGGCTTCTCATCCCTCGGAAACGTCGTGTGCCTCCTTCTCGTCCGCTCGCATATTCTTCCGTAGCTCCTTGTCCCTCGGACGCAACGAGCTCGTTGGCTCTCTCCCATATCGTTCTTCTCGCTAGCTGCGTCTTTTGCTCGACACTCTGTGCTCCTAAGTTCATATACATTTAAACACAAGGTTAAACACAACAGGATCTAACCTAACTTGTTTGATCACATCAAAATAACCTTAGGGTACCAACAATCTCCCTCTTTTTTATGTGAGCAACCAAAGCTAAGTTAGGGTAAATTAACATAAAGTAAAATAAATAAATTTGCAATTAAGTATAAAAATTTTAAAAAGGTGTTAAACTACCTCCCCTAGACTTAATCCACCCTTTTCCCCCTTTAATCACATAAAAAATATGGTACAAAAAAAAATCTAAGGGTAACTTTTTAAAAAATAGTAAAGTTTTTTAAAAAAATGATTTTCAACATTTTGAAAAACTTATCAAGTTTTTGAAAATTTTGATAGCACTAAAAAAAATTATAATAATTAGAAAAAATTTCTAAGAAAAAAAAAATTTGATATCACCAAAAAAAAACATCAATAAATTTCTAAGTTTGCAGAAACTAATTTTGTAGAAATAATTTTGATAAATTAAAAAAAAACTTTAAGTCCTTTTTAAAAAAAATCTAAGTTAAAAAAAATAAATAACTATTTAAAGCATTATTTAATTATAATTAAATACTTTATCAGTTAGTCAATTAAACATTTTATTTCATTAATTGACTTCCAAGTTGTGGTGAGGCACTAGACTTTCTTGATTATTGGAGCAACAACCACTTTCTAGATAAATTCTTTTAAGGAAATTCAAACATTTAATTTTCTCGCTGAAAGCGCTAAGTCTAATTAAAGTTCAAGTTAGACAAGACTTTGGAACCCAATATAGGTTCCAGCCAACTGGATTAATTAAGAATTTTGTAGGAACAAATTTCTTTGAAAATTTTCTAATTTATCCCTTATGAAATCTAAGATGTCAGCTTAGTCTATTATAATTTTGAGTTCTGATATTCAAGCATGCATGATTTTTCAAGTTCTTTATTTCATTTTGTAAATTATTATTTCCAATTTTATTTTATCAAATTCTTCTAATGGATAAGATTTTGCTAGAATTAATTTTAACTCTTTAATTTATTTTTCTAGCTTGCAACAATTTTTTGATAAATATTTTATAAACTTAAATGACTTATCAGGCGGAAGAGATCGTACCTAACTTACCTTGTCGATCTCATTATCCGTAGATCCCCCTGAAGTGCTGCTTTCTTCCAATGTCGCTCCCTTTTCATCGATGCTCTCAATGCTTATTTCGGATGAGCTTGCTTCGTTTTCGTTGTCTTGATAGCTTTCCATTAATGCAAGTCTGAAGAAAGCCTCAATCTTTGATTCGGATGACGTTTTGTACCACGTCGCCTTTAGATTTTTGTGCTTGTTCATTTGGGTAGGCTTCTTGTTCTTGCCTTTGTCCTTGTTCTTCAATTTAGGGCAGTTGTCTTTAACATGTCCTTCTTCATTGCAGTGGTAGCATTTGATTTTTCTTCTCTTTCTACCCTGTAGATGGTTAGATTTTCTAGATTTAAATAATTTTTAAATTGATTTACCATCATCGTCGTTTCCTCATCGTCGAAAGAAGATTCTGAATCTAGTTCATCCATCTTCGCCTTGAGGCCAATATTGTGTTTCGGCTCCTTCTTTGAATCTACATATTTCGATTCATAGACTTCAAAAGTTGAAAATAACTCTTCAAAGATAACATATTCTAAATCCTTAGAGATATAGTAGGCATCTACTAATGATACCCATTTCGTATTTCTAGGGAATGCATTAAAAGAGTACCTTAGCGAATCTTAGTTGCTTATCTTTTCTCCGAGATTTGAAAGTCCGATGATGAGCTCCTTAATCCTCGAGTGAAGATGTGCAATGGTTTCGTCTTCTTCAAATCGAAGGTTGGTGAGTTGGTTGTGAAGTAAGTCCCGTCTCGCGAGCTTGACTTCGGGCGCCCCTTCATGTAGCTCAAGGAACTTCTCCCAAAGCTCCTTTGTTGAGTTGTAGGTGTCGATCCAGTTGACTTCTTGTAGTGGTAAGACGCTTAGCAAATGAAACTCTGCTTTATCGTTTGCCACGTAGTTGGCCTGCTCCTTCTTCGTCCACTGTTATTCTTCCTTACCTTCGAGTGCTAGAAAACCAAACTTCATTATTAAAAGTAATTCAAAATTGATTTTAAAGAATATCTGCACTCTCTTTTCCCAGCTCGCGAACTCCCCCCTCGAACTTCGGTGGGTATATGCTCGATTTGGCCATCGATTCAGTGCTTCGATCAGCAGTTAGTCCTCCTGAAACATCCTTACTCTGATACCACTTGTTAGGACCCTTGGTCATCGGCTAGAGGGGAGTGAATGGCCCCTGCACAAAATAAACAAAACAACCTTTTTCGGACAAATAACTTGATTAAAAGAACACTTGCATATAAAAATTATTAAGAAACTCAAAGGCAGAGACTTAGCGGATTTACTTGATTACAACCGAGGAAGTTGTTGATCCAAGATGAAAAAGTGCACTAACAATTCTCCTTCGGGCGGAGAAGACTCTTTACTGTAGTGAACGCTCAAAAACAGAAACCTAAACAGAAAATGAAGTGTGTACAAGTGTTGTATTGATCTTTCTTGTTGTTTTAAAGCTTTGGGAGCAATGCTGCTTATATAGCCTTGCTCGGAACACCTGGAAGGGTTCCAGATGTTTGGAGGGAAATAAAATTTTATCCCATTTGCAACAGATCGTGGTCAAACGTGATCCGGATGAAGTTCGATTCCGGGCGCCTGGAAGGGTTTCGGGCGCCCAGACCTAGAAAGTCAACCACGTTGACTTTTCCAGTCCAGGCCTTCCACTTCAGTTTTGCTCGCCTGAGTTCGGGTCTTCCGCTCCAGTGCCTCTTGCTTGGGTGATCTCGACCATCCGGAATAGGGCTCACCCGAACCCAACTTCCGACCTTCTCGAGCAAACTTTCGCTCCTGGCTTCTCGTCCATCGGAAACGTCGCTTGCCTCCTTCTCATAAGCTTGCGTATTCTTCTGCAGCTCCTTGTCCCTCGGACACACCGATACCGTCAGCTCTCTCTCGTGTCGTCTTTCTCACTAACTGTGTCTTTTACTTGACACCCTATGCTCCTAAGTTCCTGTACACTTAGACACAAGGTTAAACACAACAAGACGTAACCTAACTTGTTTGATCACATCAAAACAACCTTGGAGTACCAACAAAAAGCACGTACTATAGTTTTTATCCACTTGAGGGTGTCTTCCAAGCTCTCCGAGGCTCCTCTGAAGCTCTCTGAGGCGCCTCTGAAGCTCTCTGAGGTGCCTCCAGTGCTCTCCAAGGTGTCTCTCCACAGTGAATCTTCATCCTTAAAGTCTATCCATGTGAGGGTGCCTCCGCTGGATCCAGGGCGCCTCTGCACTACTCTAAGGTGCCTCCAAGATCCTTCGAGACACCTCAGACATTGTTCATCTGAGGCTTAACTTAATTTTTGCTCCTGTAAAAATGTGTTAGGCTAACAGGAAATTATTTAATCTACAAAACAAAGTTAACACAATTTATATAAGTATTGTTAATTAGATCATGTCTTACCGAGACCAGGATCTAGTCATGGTTTTAGTCTGGGTTTCCCAAATGGACTTAAACCAGACCTACGCCTAAAGTCCCTAATTGGGACTCGTCCTCACTGGAATACTCTCCTCCAGTGCCTTACTTTACTTACCATGCCGAATCACTTAACTCTACTTTGGTCCACCAGGTCTTCCCGTCAGTTGTTAGGTTCATAGATCCAACTGTACTTCAGCCAGTTGTCAGGTCCCACAGACCCCAGCCTGACTTTCCGCCTCTTGACCTATCTAGACTTCTACACAAGCTATCAGGTCCTTCAGACCTAGCTAGATTTCAGCCTGGTGTCAAACCAGTCAAGTCATGCACACTTGGTAGAAAGATTAGATCACACAATACCTAACTTTAATCCATTTATCATTCATCAAAACTTAGGTTTGATCATTGTTGTCAACTGCACCAACACGATGTTACTTAGTTCATCATTTTTTTTAAATACTTACAGTATTCAATGGTTGAATTAAAAGTCATTGACGACCCAATAACTCGTCTAGCTCAAACATTTAGAGGTTACAGATTATTCATTAATCATCAATTATCTGTTACATTTGAGCAACAAGTAAAAATATTCGGGTGACAAAACATTGATTCATCTGCTTAGGCAAATTTTGCTTCCGCAAGTCATGCTAGCACACGATTCAACTTAATTTAGTACAAACCCAAGCCGAGCCCTAGATTTGCACCACTGCGTACTCATGCGTGAGAGAGAACCTCTCCCCATATATTTGTTCATAACTATAATCTTGTGAATCAATATAAACTAATCAATTAGCTATGAAACTCTCAAAGTGAGACTAAAAGTCATACACAAAGGTATTTCCTTCATCTATACTTTCCATTTAAATTTCCAACAAGAAGTTGCCCACTGAGTTAGTTGGAGGGCGATGAATTATAGAGTTGAGCAATCTGTTCAAAATCGAATTGACCAAACCAATTAAAATAAAATCAAATAAATTAATTTTTTTTCAAATTAATTGAATCGATCAATCTTTTTTTAAATAAATAAATAAATTGAATCGATAAAATATCGATTAATTTAATTTTTAACTAAATTAATTTGAAGAGTCTAGCGCCCATTACCATTGTACTGTTTTTTTTTTTAAAAAAAAACAAGATCATAGCTACCTTTTGTGTTGATTTTTACTGTTAATTTTCAAAATTCCTCACTTCCACCCTCATCATCTTCACATTTTCATTCATCGTCACATTCAACCCTGACATGGTCTTCAATGTCGCTTTCAATGCTGCATTCGTAACCTCACTTACGGTGGAGAATGTTAGCGAAAAAAATGATTATTTTATATAATCTGATTAATTTTAAATTTATCATTTAGTTAAATCGAGTAAATTAAAATTTAATAATAATTAAAAAAATCAGTTTAATTATGGTATTTCAATGGTACACATTAGAAATCAGTTTAATTATGGTATTTCAATGGTACACATTAGAAAATTAGTATTCCAATGGCGGATGCTAAACTTAGAGCTTAGTAATCAGTTCAAAATTAAACTGATTAAATCAAAATTAAATAAATAAATAAAAAACCGACCAATCTTAATAATAAAAATCAAATAAATCAAATATATAAAATATCAATTAATTTAGTTTTTAATCAAATTAACTAAATTAATTTGAAAACATCACCCACCATCCTGGTGTTGGTAAAATGGTACTAGTTTTTTAAAATAGCACCACACTATTGAATTTTTATGTTGATTTTCAAAAATGAGCATACATCAATGTTAAATTTTTATTTATTCAATTTAATTAGGAGTTTTAAAATAAAACTCAACCGAATTATTCGAAATAATTAATTTTTTAAAAGTTTAATCAAACTTTTACAAACCCTAGTGAATTAGGAACCGGCAATAAAAATAGTGGTCGGTCGCCTAATCATGAGCTTAATAAATGATTCAGACGAATTGGACGGTTGGGATTACAACACATAAGATAGATTGTGATGATTCAAGATCTCCGTTGCCTTCCGACTGGCTTGCTTTTAGATTTTTTGAAAAAGGAAAAATAAATTTATCTTAATGCCCATTTACTGTATACACGTGGCAATAAAAGTAATTATTTTTATTTAAAAGAATAAAAGAAGTTTTTTAAATAATAAATTATATGATATAAAATTTGTTAATAGTTTTTAAAATAAATTATCTTTGTAAATAAATCAATTTGCGTCAACGATCAATTTATATATTTGGATCATATTGTATTTTTTTAGTTTTATTTATATTAATGATTTTTTTATTGCTTCACTGTGGATTATTGAGTCGGAAAGTTACAACTTACAAGAATATTATGCATATTCATTTATAGGTTCAATTATTGCACAAAAGTATTTTCCACTTGACAGGTGCATCTTGAAATCGATTGTTAAAACCATTAGGTTCAAAGAATAGTTCATTGATCAATGAGGGTGCTATTTAAATTTATTAATTTGGTGTGTTATTTAGTGTCTATAAAAGTCTCATACATTACCAGAAAAAAAAATCTACTATGACATTTTCTTAATGACACTTATAAAAAAATATCATTATAAAATATTTTTAATGACATTTTTTACCATTGATTTATTTTTTATAAAAATAATCATATTAGACCACTTATAGTGACATATTTTATATGTGTCATTATATTGGAAACCCTATTAATTCCCTTCCCACACGATCATTTCCTTTATCTCCCACCTCTTCGTCTTTCCTTTTCTTTTCTCTATCGCCTAGGTTTCCTTTCCTCTATCGCCGATCGCCGATCGCCATTAGGTTTCCTTCGTCTCCCACCTCTTCTTCTCTTTGCAATGTAACCAGGTTCTTCCCTCTCCACAGCAAGTAAGGAGAAGCTCAAAGGTAACCTATTTATTATTTCTTCCCTCACCGCAGCACCACGGGTAGACTCGCCAGGCGACGAGGGTCGCCTAGCCAGGCGATGAGGGTCGGCTCGCCAGTCGACGATGGTCGGCTCGCCAGGCGACGAGGGTCGGCTCGCCAGGCGACGAGGGTCGGCTCGCCAGGCGACGAGGGTCGGCTCGCCAGGCGACGAGGGTCTGGTTCGCGTTGCCACATTCTGACGACGAGAAGGAGGAGATGGTGTCAGAGGAAGAGATCAGCCTGTCTTCCTCTTCTGGCTCCCTCCCCACATCCAAGGAAGATATCAACCAATGATGCCAAGTCATTGCGAGATATGGCATGGAAGAAAGATTCTCGAATTCGTGATGCGTATTTGGCTTGTGAGAGTAAGGGTGAGCATGAAAGGTTGACTACCTTCCTGAAGTTGACGTACACCAGTACAAGGTTTAGTTTCTTATTGCTATTCAGATGTTTTTGTACAACATTCAGTTATGAAAGTTCATACGGTTACTCTTTATTTTTCTATTTCTCTTATGCAGGACAGGATTACACATTATCCTTATTGCTGCAGAAATGGCGCACCAGTTGCAAAGGTGAGCCAAACTTGCATCTTACATAATGTGAACTCTTTGTTTCTTGTATCAGAACTTTGCGATCTTACATTAAAAATTTTAATCAGAGGAGTTCTTATTCACTGCACTACTCAGACATGTTGAAGTGGTTTTAGGATATTTTTAGATTCCTTCTTTTGTTTTTTTTTTTTGAAGTGCCTTCTAAGTATTGTTGCAAGTGAACATTCAACATTTAATGTCTGCTTAGCCTCTTGAGTAATACTAAACAGATATTTCTGTTAAAATACTTGTGCATATCACAATATCTGTTTGTTTTTATGTTTTTGTTGCACACTTCCACTGACTCTTGGACCTCTTAACTTTCTATTCCTACATACAAATCTTTTCTATGTAAATTATGAAATTTATGTGGATGGAATAGGGATGGAATAATATTGTCAGGTGCTATGAATCAAAGGCAATTAAGGATGAAATAACATTGTGAAGTCTAAACTCGAGAATCCAGCTGAAAGTTTATATTTTAAGTGCTTGCCTGTGTACATGCATATGTTCTACCTGGAAATTACCCTTATGAACTTCAATGTTTCTTTCTATTACTTTTAATTTTTTTGTGATCTATATTTATTTTTAGGTTGGTGGTTTAGGGGATGTTATCACTGGTCTTGGTAAAGCATTGCAAAGGAAGGGACACCTAGTGGAAATTGTCCTTCCAAAATATGATTATATACAGTATGATCTTATTGCCGATCTGAAGGTATATTACATTGTTGTTTGTACCAGTTCCTACTTTTGGAATGATATGGTGTTAGTGTAGGTTCTCAGTATAGTTGATGTTGCAGGCACTGGATGTTGTGATAGAGTCTTATTTTGATGGGCAACTATTCAGGAACAAAATTTGGGTTGGGACTATTGAAGGTGTAAAACTAAGTTTATTCTGGTTTTTTAACTTGTATTAGATATACAAATTGAGCTTGACAGAAAGTTAGTTTTCAGGTCTGCCTGTTTATTTAATTGAGCCTCACCATCCAGCCAAGTTCTTCTGGAGAGGAACATATTATGGAGAGCATGACGACTTCAAACGGTTTTCATTTTTCAGTCGTGCTGCACTTGAGTTACTCTATGAAGCTGGGAAAAGGCCTGACATAATCCATTGTCATGATTGGCAGACAACCTTTGTTGTATGGACCAAATCCTATCTTCTTAAATCGTGTTGTCTGATGGTCATTGATTTCTAGTGAAATTCAATGAACCTTAGCTTTATAGATCTATGGTTTATTAACGTAATCAGATTTTTTTAAAAAAATTTTAGGCACCACTTTATTGGGACATATATGCTGCAAAAGGTTTGAATTCAGCTAGAATTTGCTTTACCTGCCACAACTTTGAGCATCAAGGAACATATATATGCTGCAAAGGGTTTTTAAAGCACGGGCACTATTTTTGTTACTTTTCTTTTTATTTATTTATTATTTTGGTAGAGTTCATAAATACATGTATCAATCTTTCATGCTCTTTTATGTTTGTTAAAGTAGTCTATATATCTCGTTCAAAGCTTTACCAATTTCTTTATATATGTGCCCATCCATTAAATTTCAAGTAGAATTGGAGTTAAGGTTGGTGTGAATAAACTCAGCTCTATTAAGTTTGTGTAGTATGCATTTTCCCTAGTTGGTTTAAGTGATAATGAGAGGACTGATTACCGATGTTGATTGATAAGTAAAGTTTGTTGATTTATTTTGTTACTAATGATGTTTGCTTTGTTGGTGCACATATACTGTTATGGAAATAAAAACTTTTCATTGTTTTCTTTGGTGTTTGTAGTTAACAGTAAGCGAAGACTACTATTAGGTGCATATGGAATGATACTTTGCATTTTTCTCGTTTGGTATGATGTATAATATTTTGAACTATTTTTATTAATTTTGTATCTTCATTGTTTTATTTCATTTATACAAATATATACATTGTATTTGCAGGTGACAGGTACTTGGATTTTTATGAATCAATATAATGGTTGAAGATGATCCATCTAATCGAGTTTTTATTTTACAAGACTTTGTTAGTATTTACAATTTAATATTTTGAGTGTATTTGTAGGTTGTTTTGAATGTAAAAGATTTATCATTAGTATTGTATTTGTAAATTTGACTCAAATGAGTATTGGATGAATAAAAATATCTATGAGCCTTTTAAATTTTGTTTTGTAATTTTTTATATTCTAAATGGTCAATGAATTGTGATGATATGTAAATATTGAATTCAAGTTATTTATTCTAAATAAAAATTAATGATAATTTTTAATGTATTTATAAATTATTATAATGATATTTATTATACATTATAAATTAGTTTAGGTGACATTTATAAATGTCCTTAAAATATGATTTTTCTTGACATTTTTGACTGTCAGTATATCCCTATATTGTGACACTTTTAAAGTTAACATTGATATTGTATAAAGACATCATAAAATGTTAGGAATGTGAGGAGGTCTAAGACGACATCACTTTATAGGACGTTTTTTTGGTGATGTCACTAAAATTTAAGTGTCACCAAAAATATACTATAAGGACATTTATGTGTGTCATTATAGACCTTTTTTCTTGTAGTGATATAAGTCATATAGACAAGTCTAACTGATCAACTTGATGCTACTATTCATCTCATAAGACACTAATTTACTTTGACGCTTGTCGTTTGATTCTTTAAAAGAGTTGTATGTATATTTGTAGTTAAATATGCTACTACAATAGATTTTATCGATGATCATTCGGATCATCACTTCTATTATATTGTAAAGAAGTCCTATGAAGATGAAGGAGGGACAAACAATTTATTTTACTGATGGTCATTTCGATCTTCACTTATATTGGGTAAAGATGACTTGCCTCTGAGCCCTCTAGGACACGGCACGATGATAAGAGGTAGTATGGATTTTCATGCAAAGAAGGTTTGAAACTCATGCTAGGTATCTCATACGTCCACGATATTCAAATCACTTGTAATCTTGGATCATTTGTCATGACCTATCTATATTTTTTGGATTTATCCTAGTGCATGGTGGATGAAAAATTTTCATGGGATTGAATCAGTTATTTCAGAATTAGTTATCTTCAGAATTAATTGGTTCAAAGAACTGAACATTTGGATAAAACAAAGACTTGCCTCCGAGCTTTCCACCAAATGCAACACTAAAAGCATGAGTTTAAGTACAATGGTAAAACACTCAAAGAAATTATTATTTGAATCTTAAATGGGACTAAATTTATGTGATAGACAAATTAAGAAAAATATTATTTATAAAAAAAATAGCTTTCATCTGTATGAGATCCCAAGAAAGGGTCAAAGTATATTAGATATATTATATATAGTCTTATCTTAGATTATTTTCACGATTCAAACTCGTAACCTCAATTTCCTATGTCAGCAACTTTAAGTTACACCAAACTTCCGAAAAATTATGTGAAACTTGAATAATATCACATTAAGATAGAAGAAAGCAATCTCCAATAGTTAATGTTGTAAACTTGCCCATTTTTATGATATTTAAATTTATTTGATGAGGTAGTCAAGTCTATAATAAATTAAATTGTTGAAATGATTATTCAAGCCCAGTTTTATTTTTTTATAAATTAGAGTTTAATTCAAATTTGACTTGAATTTGATTTGTTTAGATGTCATAGAGCTCTCAATTTAAATTTGTTGATTATTGAATTGGATAATATAAATTTATTTGTTCATTTTTTTTTCTAAAAAAATCATTTAATATACTGACAAGAATTTTATTGAGGAATATATATATTTTGTTTATGAACATGCTCCAACAACATTACATACAAATATAATTTATGAACATATGCATTCGGGCTTATTTATTTAATTTAATAAGTAATTTTCGTTGGATTCATTTATAACTCAACTAATAGCCGAAATGTGCACCCCTGATGATTGCGATAGAACAAGGCTCACAATAGTTGTATGGGCATTAGAAGGTCCTTTTTGAAGCGTTATAATGATTAAAATATGAAGTGTTGTCAGAATAAAAATTTGACGTATCAGAATGATTCCTCCCTGCTTCCTTTCTCTTGGAGGGTCATCTCTCTTAAAAACTTGTTTTGTCTGTCTGTCCATGAATCTCAGCGCCATTGCCCTCCTCCACTCCTTTCTTACTAACCTCGATAGCTAATCTGAGTTAGTTTAGCAGTTAACACCTGCACACACACAGTTCTGTACGTTATCAGCATTTCAGTTTCACCTCCACGCAGCAGAATTCAGAAACAAACAATTAATTTGGAGTATTTGCTGTCGACAGCCCATTGGTGGGAGGAGGAGGAAGAAGAAAACAAAAGATATGGAGTCCGCCCCCCGCTCCAGAGAAAGATGTCGAGCATGCCGCCTATGGCATTAAGCACGCTGCTTAACCTAAAGGCTAAACCTGAACCTTCTCTTGTTGGCCTGGCCATGGCCTTGGCCGTGGCCTTGACCAAGCAATTGGAGAAAGACTACGACGAGCTCAAGAGACAGCTCGAGGCCGGGAAATCCCAGAACGAGGCCCTGCAGGCGCACAACGACAAGCTCCAAACTGAGGTATACATACATATCACTGCTCATCCATTCTGATCGATCGAACACGTACGATCTGATCAGTGATCACGAAGTTCATGCAGAGCACGGCTCTCGGAAGGCTCGTGCAGCGAGAACAGCTCCGAGATCAACTTGGACATGGAGAGCGCCTCCTTGCAGCCTCACCAGGTCCTTCCTTTCTTGGCGTCGATTAGGCCGGCGGAGATGGAGGCGCAGCAACTTGCAACTTGCTGTGCAGCATGGAAGACCATCACTCTGCTTCCTTCTGGCCATGGCCAGACCACCACCGCTTCCATTGATCATGTATCAAGAATCAGTAGCTTGCAGTGCAGTGCTTGAATTCTACTTTGTTGCTAGGGATTTCGAACTCGACAATTTTATCGAACTGAGCTCGAGCTTAAGGATATTCGGCTTGTGAGTTCGCGAATATATTCGTTTGTAGGCTCACGAGCCAAAAAACGAGCCTTAAATCGAACCAAAAAATGAGCTTTAAAACGAGTCAAAAAACGAGTTCTAAAACGAATTTTAAAATGAACTTTAAAACGAGTCAAAAAAAACGAGCTTTAAAATGAACCTGAAAACGAGCCCGAGCTTGCTTAACGAATTAGGCTCGTTAACTATGATAATCGAACTAATAACGAGCCGAGCTGGAACTGTTTGCGAGCTTGATAATTCCAAGACGAGCCGAGCTTGAGTCTTGTAATACGAGTTCGATTCAAGCTCGAGCCGAGCTTGAGCCCGAATATAACTTAAACGAGCCGAGCTCAAGCCTAATACTCTTCAGCTCGGTTCAACTCGTTTACATCCCTATTTGTTGCGTAAAGAGAGGGTAACACCTCTCAACCTCTAAAACGCGAAAGAAGAGGGAGAGAGAAAAGAGATCGCACGGAGCAATAAGACAAAGACGCATAAAAGGAGAGCAAATACGAGGAAGAAGAAGAAGAGAAAGAAGAAGAGTTACCGTGGTTCGACGACGTGCCTACTCCACAAAAACGACCAAAGCTTTATTTGAATTCTCTCTACACGAGAGAATCATATTACATGATTCTTATGATTGTTTGTTATACAATAGGTTTACAATGACCCCTATAAATAATGCACAAACCCCATATCCGGTAAAATCATAACAGAATTTTGTTATGAAAAATCGTAGCAGAATTCTGTTATGAAAAATCGTAACAAAATTCTATTATATAAAATCGTAACAAAATTTTTTTACGAAAAATTTTAACAGATTTTTCTTTCATAACATCCATCACATTGACCTCATCCAAATATGAGTCACCCGTCAACAATCTTTACCTTAGCGAATATTCACCCGTTCGAAGAACACAAGTATCTGAATAAAACTCCACATGGATTCCTGGGTCTGAGCTTTCTTCCTCTAGCATCTAGAGATATGAATCAAGTTCAAGCAATGCTTAAACTTCTCTGTGGTCACTGGTTTTGTCAACATATCTACAGCATTGTCTGCAGTGTGAACCTTCTCAAGTTGAATTTCTCCGGAAACAATCAACTCTCTGATCTTGTGAAACCTCACATCAATGTGCTCGGTTCTCGCATGATACACTTAATTCTTCACCAAATAGATAGCACTCTGACTATCACATAATAATTCGACTTCACATTGTTGAACACTCAGTTCTTTGACCAACCTTGTAAGCCATAAAACTTCCTTCGTTTGTTTTAGCTGCTGCCATGTACTCGGACTCCGTAGTAAACAATGCAACAATAGATTGTATCATAGATTTTCAACAAATAGGTCCTCCTGCCATAGTGAACACATATCCTATAGTAGACCTTTTGTTATCTAAATCTCCTACATAGTCTGCATCTACGTACACAGCAACTGAAGGATCTTCCAGTTGTCTACTGAACATGATGGCATAATCAGTTGTATTTCTCAAGTATCTGAAAATCCATTTCACTGCATCCTAATTTGGTCAACCAGGATTTGAGAGAAACTTACTTACCATACTAACTGCTTGCGCCAAATTTGGTCTCATGTAAACCATGGTATACATCAGACAACCAACTGCACTGGCATAAGAAACATTTGACATCTCTTGGATCTCGTCTTCCGTCTTTGACACTGTGTACTGGATAACTTGAAGTGATGCGCCAGGGGTGTGCTCACTGACTTTGCATTCTTCATGTTGAACCTATCCAGCACCTTCTCCACAAAGCTACATTGAGACAACCATAATCTCCCTGCAGCTCTATCCATATGAATCTCCATCCCAAGAATCTTCTTGCCCTCTCCCAAATCTTTCATGTCAACTTCCTTGCTCAGTAGCCTCTTTAATTTGTCAATCGCTTTTATCTTTTTCGCAACAGTAAGCATGTCATCTACGTATAGTAGTAAGAAAATCAGTTATTCATCTTCAAGGTTCTTCACATATATACAGCAATTATACTCACATCTCCTATAGCCGTTTTGAATCATGTATGAAGCAAAAATATTTCTACCATTGCCTAGAAGATTGTTTCAACCCATAGAATGATTTCTTCAACTTGCAAACCAACCGCTCTTGTACGGGCTGACTAAATCCCTCAGATTATGACATAAAAATCTGCTCCTCCAAATTTTCATGAAGAAATGTCGTCTTCACATCCATTTGCTCAAACTACAAATCGTGATGTGCCACTAAAGCCAACACCGCTCTAATTGACGTATGTCTTACCACCAGAGAGAAAATTTCTTCATAGTTAATCCCCTTTCTCTGTAAATACCCCTTTGCTACCAACCAAGCCTTGTGTTGGGTTCTTCGGGCCGCGAAAACCGCTTTTCGCGTTGCGGAAACCCCGAATCACCCAAAGTCGTAGATCCGTGCAAGGAAAACCGAACGAAATACAAATACGAGTTTCAAAAACTTTAGATCTACTCCTAGATCCATGTGTTGAGAACTTTACCCTTGTTGCATGCCCTTTCGCGTTCCCGCTCTTCCAAGAAGTTGCCGGATCTCAAGACCGTCAAGCGTCGGTCCTCTAGAAGTATCCACACGGACACGTAGGTGGAGAAACCTCACACAAAAGGCGTGCTAGCACCTTGGTGAGATTCGGCCAAGCAAAGAGGAGAGGGAGAGGGAGAGCTTGAGAAAGAAGAAAGGAGTAAAAATGAGGAGTTGAATCAAAAATTCATTTTTTTCCCCTCACTAAAGTGGCCGGCCACATTTGGTTGTGTAACCCCATTTCCACTTAATTACAATTAAGTGGAGGCCATTAAGAGGTGTCTTGTAACTCCCATGAGGTGGCACACCATGAAAATGTGGACCATTACCATTGGTCCACCTCTTGCCACCTCACTAATGATGTGGCAAATGAGTAACCTACACTCATTTAATATGGCCGGCCACATTAAATGCAATGGAGGCTTGTAACCTCCATGAGGTGGCAAACCATGATGATGTGGAGTAACACCATTGGTCCACATCTCGCCACCTCACTCATGATGTGGCAAAGAGTCAAGTCAAACTTGATTCTACCTCTTCCTCTCTAGTCAAGTCAAACTTGACTCAATCTCTCTCATGGTTGATCTAATCTAACCATTTGATTCAAGCCAACTTAATATAATGAATCTAATTCATTAAATTAAATTGATCTAATGAGTCATAATCTAAATTAGACTCATTAAATACATGAATCAACTTGAGTCTAACTCAATTAGCCCAATTTGGATTACTCTTAATCCAATTTGATTCATCAAATGAATCTAATCCTCTTGGTTCATCATATGAACCAAATCTCCATCTAAATATCCTAAGTGTGTGACCCTATAGGTTCTTGTAACGTTGGCAATGCCCTAAACTCATTTAGGAGCATAAGTAATGAGCGGTATCTAACAACACATCATTACTACCCAAGTTACAAGAATGTCGAGATCCGACATCACCTTGTGACTACTAATTGTGACTCCTCACAATATATGACATTGTCCTTCTATCCTAGACATCTAGATTGATCAATATGAGGCATAGACTGTGTCATCCTCTAATCAATCTAAATCTTGAACTCCAAGTAGACTCACTCGATCAAATGAGCTCAACATCTAATGTTGACTCATTTGGGCATGGACATGCACTTAGTGGTCTCACTCTATCAAGAATACCGATGTCGCTCCCGTCATATGGGAGGGATAGATCCCATCTACATCACTCACATCCCTCTACATAATTCGTTATATACCCAGTAATCGCCTTTATAGTCCACCCAGTTACGGGTGATGTTTGACGAAACCAAAGTATATAACTCCTTATGTAGGGATCCATGGTGACTTCAGGTCTAAGGACTAATAGTCATACTAATAGCCACATGAGAAAGTATATGACACTCATATAACGATCCATGATACTTTCTCATGACGGGTCATTCAGTATACATTCTCCAATGTATACTCATGTGTCAGCTTGATATCTCTATATCCATGACTTGTGAGACCAAGTCATCGAGCTGACCTACATGCTAGTCTTATTGCATTAACATTGTCCCTGAATGTTAATACTCGACTAGGAATGATTTAGAGTAGTGTTCCCTATATCATCTCACTATCGATTCAACTAATCGATTGATATAGGTATGAACCTTCTACTCAAGGACGCTATTATACTTAGTCTATTTGGCACTAATACAAATAAGTATAATAACCAAACAAATGTCTTTATTAATATACAAGAATATGATACAATGAGTCCATACAATCATCAAATGATTGGCTCTAGGGCTCTAACTAACACCTTGAACTTCACTTCTTCTCCCTCTGGCATTGCTTCTTTCTTCTTGAATATCCACTTGCACCCAATAACTTTCTCTCCTTCAGGAAGTTCCACTAGATCCCACGTTTGGTTCTTATGCAACGACTCAATCTCCTCTGTGATAGCACTCGTCCACCTGTCCTTCTTAGAGTCGTGTATCGTCTCGTGAAAAGATGTAGGGTCTCCACTACTAGCGATAAGCGCATAAGATACCAAGTCTTTGAATCCGTATCTGGTGGGTGATTTTACGACTTGTCTCGTTCTGCCACCAGCTATAGTACGATGCTCCATGTGCTTTGAGCTAGAATCATCTTAGCCATGAGTCTCTAGCTCCACCTGCACAATATCTTTCTTCATATTGCTCTTTGGTGTTTCCTTTCCTTCTTCCTGAGTACGCTGTAACATAGCTTTCTTGTCAAACACCACATCTCTGCTAATCGCCACCTTGTTTGCCTTAGGATCCCAAAGCTTGAAGCCTTTAACTCCTTTCTGATATCTCAGAAATATGCACTACTTTGACTTCTCATCCAGCTTTGATCTTTCCTCACTAGATATGTGCATATAGGCTTGACATCCAAAAATTCGAAGATGAGAGTAATTTACTTTATTCTCTGTCCATACTTCCTTTGATATTTTACCTTCTAGTGCTGCCATTGGTGATCTATTAATAAGATAACATGTCATGTTAACTGCTTCCACCCAGAAATTCTTTGTAAGCCTTGCATTCAGCCCGAGACATCTTGTCTTCTCAATGATTATCCTATTCAACCTTTTCGCTATCCCGTTCTACTGAGGTGTCCTGTGAACCAAGAAATGCCTCATTATCTCATGCTGCTCACAAAATCCTTGAAACTTTGAATCTGTGTACCCATGCCCATTGTCTGAGCTAAGACATTTGATCTTTCTTCCGGTCTGGTTCTTTACTTCAGTTTTCCACAATTTAAACTTTGTAAAAGTTTTCGACTTGTGACGCATAAAGTATACACATACCTTTCGCAAGAAATCATCAATAAAACTCACAAAATACAAGTGCCCTCCACGTGATGCTACACTAGTTGGTCCCCAGAGATTCATATGTATGTAGTCCAAAATCCCCTCCATCTTGTTTGCTGTCGTTATGAATTGCACTTTGCTTTGTTTCCCAAGAATACAAAATTTGCAGAATTCAAACTTGCACGTCTTGACACCCTTTAACAAATCTCTTTTGTGAAGTTCTAGCATCCCACGTTCACTCATATGCCCTAGCCACATATGCCACAAGACAGTACTGTCTGATTCAGACTCCACTGAGGTGGTTCCACCTACAACTGTAGTCCCTATCAACTTGTAAATGTTTCCTGCTACATTTTCTCCTTTCATTACCGTCAGAGCTCCCTTACTGACCTTCATCGTCTCATTTACTGATTTGTAATTGCAACCAATACCATCCAGTGTGCCTAGTGAAATCAAGTTCTTCCTTAGCTTTGGTATATATCTGGCATCACATAAAGTTCTAATCACACCATCAAACATCTTGATTATAACGTTCCCTATATCGATAACTTTACATGACGCATCATTTCCCATCAACACTAAACTAGAATCCACTGCCCTATAGGTGTCAAACCAATCCTTGTTTGGAGTCATGTGATATGAACATGCAGAGTCTAAAATTCATGCATCCGTCAACTACTTCGAACTGGACATAATTGATAGCATATCTCCATCACCGCTCTCTGAATTTTCTTCTGCAACTATGTTTGTAAACTTTATCGAACTATCTTTGTTCTCTATAATATATTTCTTTATTTCTGGACAATCTCTCTTGATATGACCTTTGTCTCCATATTTGTAGCACGTGATTACCTTCTTCCTTCTCGATTTAGAATGAGCCTTGTTGTTGTTACACGATCCATGTCGAGATTTACTCCTACCATGCTCTTTGTTGATATTTACCACAAGTTCTTCTCCCTAAGAAACTTTATCGCTTGTTTTGTTCCTTTGGTGAAACCTAGCAAAGTACTTGTGATCTTCTCTAATTTAAGAGTTTCCTTACCCCACATCAAAGTAATAACCAAATCTCACACGTAGGAGATGAAAGTAGAAAATTCAACAACATCAACACTTTATCTTCATCTTCGATCTTCACATCAACCCACTTCAGATCGCTTACTATCTAATTGAATACATTGATGTGTTGGCTCAGATCGGTTCTTTTGTCATCTTCTGCCCGAATAATTTTTGCTTAAAATACAACTTGTTTGTCAATAACTTTGACATGTACCGGCTTTCCAGCTTTTGCTAAACTGTCACCGGTGACTCGTCGTCCATAATATGGTACATCACGTCATCCGTAAGACAAAGTCTGATTGTTACTACTGCCTTCGCCTGAAGTTCTTCCCAATCTGATCTCTCCATGCTTTCCGGTTTTCTTTCTCCTAGTGGCTTCATCATGCCTTGTTGCACCAACAAGTCCTTGACTCTTCTCTGCCATAATCTAAAGTTTTCGGTCCCATCAAACTTCATCATATCAAACTTCACAGAAGTCATCCCCGACATGTTGAAGAAATCCGCCAAACAACCTGTAGCTCTAATACCAATTGTTGCGTAAAGATAGGGCAACACCTCTCAACCTCTAAGGCGCGAAAGAAGAGGGAGAGAGAAAAGAGATCGCACGGAGCAACAAGACAAAGACGCACAAAAGGAGAGCAAACACGAGGAATGAGAAGAAGAAGAGAAAGAAGAAGAGTTATCGTGTTTCGACGAAATGCCTACTCCACAAAAACGGCCAAAACTTTATTAGAATTCTATCTACATAAGAAAAATTATATTACATGATTTTTATTGTGATTGTTTGTTATACAATAGGTTTACAATGACCCTTATAAATAATGCACAAACTTCAGACCTGATAAAATCATAATAGAATTTTATTATGAAAAATTATAAAAGAATTCTGTTATAAAAATCATAAAAAAAATCTATTATATAACATCGTAATAGAATTTTATTACTAAAAATCTTAATATAGATTTTTCTTTCATTATTCATCGCATTGACTTCATCCAAATATGAATCATCCGTCGACATACTTAATATTTACATAAAATTCATGATCGTATTTAGAAATTAAGATTGTGTTCTTATTGACAAAAAAAAACATCATTTACTAATCAATTAGATTATAAAAGTATTAAAATTGTTAGGCATGCATAGTCAATGAAGAAGGGGACTTGATAGCACAAGCTCAAAAGGCACGGCGCCATGCTTTCTTCAGTCAACCACACACGCTGACACGCTGAGGGTGGACAAAGCAGTCAGAGGGACAAAATCATTGCCCATCCAACTCACCGATTCATCAATTAATTATATTAGAAGCAAAATATCAATTGACTTGTACAGAGAAGTACATGAACTGGCCGGTGCCGCTGGATTCCCAACACCCAGCCCCAGTGTGTGCTTGTTCTTCTCGACAGATCAAACTTTTAGCATTACCGTTCGTGACAAATGGCATATATTAGTGTGGAAGCACAACATCGCATTCAAACTAAAAGTCGGTTGTTCACATTAATTACTTGGACCATACTGCACGTCCAGCGTAACTTGTTTAATTTTTAATTTTCTTGTTTATTTTTTTATTAGCGTAACCGATTGTTTAAATAAATAAATAAAATAAAAAAGTTATTATATACCTGATTTATAAGAATTTCAACTATTGATGCAAAAAAAAAAGGTGATGCCGTGGGCCTCATCACGTTTTTTTGCAGCAGATGTACATCGTACTAAATTTACTTAATAATTATCATTTTAAAAATTATATTAATGCAACTCAATTATATTTATACAAATAGATATAATTGAGTTGAATGAACATTATAATACCGATTATGGATGCTCTAAGTGATTAAAATTTAAGAGTTGAATCGTAATTGCAGTGCATTGTGAGTTCTATGGGATGAGAAGAAGTTTTAATACTCAATTATCTCTTGATCCAAACCCTTTATATGGGGCCATTTAAGTTCCAGCCAAGTCCATCAAAGATAATAAAAACTAAGTCATACGGTATGTTATGAGTGGATCAAGTAATAAAGTGGAAGTCAAACCCATCCCATGTGTCTTCTCCATCGGCATCATATTCCCCTGCCAGTGTACCTATATCACCCCTTCGTCAGCCGGGCCCATCTCATGTACCTTCTGCACCGGTTTCATATTCGCCGCCACAAGTACCTTACCCAGAGCAGTTACCCGTCCACTCAGATCCTCCTGACTCAGCAAGAAACTCATTTGCTGAGTTTAGGAATGATAGAGCTCCTTTAGTCCCCATCCGTGATTCGTAAGTACTATAAAATATTTTATTTGTTAGACCTATCTTAATTATTTAACATCGTTATTTTGTAATTTAATGCAGCTTTGAAAATCCGGTACAAGTTGTTCGAGAAATAAATAGAATCGTGAACAACCATTGGGGAGGGGATTCTTTGACATATTCAAGCACTCCACCAGCCACAAAACAACTTTGGTGGAGCGAGTTCAAAGTATATTTTCTTGAGTTTACTTCAATTTTACAGTGATTATATAATAAAATAAATTTCTATTTCAGCGCTTAAATAATTGGGACCCGAATGACGAAATGGAGATACGAAGAATATTTAAAAAGAAATGTGACGATCACATTAGACATGTATTAAGTCACACAAAGAGTCAGGGGAAAAAGCCAAACTTCATCACTGAAGAAAATTGGGAGAGGATCACTGTATTTTGGGCAACGGAGGAAAGTAAACAAAGGAGTGACATGAATAGAATGAATCAATCTCACAATTCTGGTGACTCAAGTGCTATATATGCGGGAGGCTCCGTTAACATAGATGAGCATAGACGGAGAATGTTAATTGTTTCACTCTTTCACAAATTTTTAATATATATCAAATTATTTAATTATTTGAAATAATATTTTTTTAGACCAAGGAGACAGGGAAAGAGCCTTCTTTCATTGATACTTTCACTCACACTTTTAAAAAAAAAAGATAACACATGAAGTGGGGCGAGAGCAAAAGCAGTCAAGGTAATATTTATTTTACCTTAATATATGGTTTAAATTTAATTAGTTACCTACCATTATTGTCTTAATATTATATGTGTTTCTATTATATCTAATCAATATCGTATGTGTTTTACAAAACAGGAAAAATATGATCAACTCGAGCTAGCTCAAACATGCTCAAAGCTGGTATCGATAGTCAGGGGTCTAAGGAGTCTGTTGGCAATAATTTGAGTTTATGGTTAGATGCCAGTGGAGGACCAAAAGGGGGAAGAATATTGGGGATAGGTTCCTTGAGTAGAACCCAAAGATTAGTTGGAACTTCTTCCTCCACATCAGCACTTACGACCCAAATAAATACCTTGACTGATGAGGTTAGCCATCTGAAGGAAATAATATCGCAAAGAGACCAAGAAAGGGTGCAAAGAGATCTAGAACGGGCTAATTTGGAGAAAGATATTAGAGATATGCGCCGACAACAAGAATTAATCATGAAACACCTTCAGTTGAGCTCCGCTCAAAGTCAAAATCCTCCCAATGACGACGATGATGATGCCTACGATGATAACGATGATGGCGGTGATGATTTTTGATGATTTTAATAATGTATGATGAATTTTTTTTCTCATGTTTACTGCTTTACACATTAATCAATGGTTTTTTAACTTTTCAACTCTACCATTTGTAGGTTAAGTCTGTTGTCTTCTTGCACTGTTCCACTGTCAATGTATAAGATGACTTATCTTTGACGTAGACTAATCTATATGATTCTTAGTTGTGTACCAGTAACAAAATTAAAGCATAACTAGGCAATATGAATGGAGTCTTTAATACTCTAACTTTATTTTTATCCTGATTTGATAATGTTGTTTGTGCAGGTCTCAATTTGGTATGATCTCACTGTAGTTGAAGACAGCTGTATTTTTTCACCTCTTTTCGGTATTCTTAAGTTCATTAATATGCATTTACTGATCTATATATACAGTTAGCTTTAAATAATTATGTTATAGTTGTTTAATTATATAAAGTTAACTTTAAATAATTATGTTAAAGTTAGCTTTAAATAGTTGTTTAATTGTGTTCCTTCTTTTTGATAAGTTGCTCTTTCTTGTTTTGTCTTCAATGATAATGATGCATAAAAGTTCTGAATTTGATCTATGTACAGTCTCAAAACTATATAGATACATAAAAGTTCTATATTTCATCTAGAATTACATCACATTATTCTAAAATTCTTTACTAGATAACGATGCATCCTCCTACCTTAATATTTTGCAAAGAGTTGTTAAAAATGTGCTAAAGTTATTCATATGAAATTGTCAACTAGTTAACACAATGAAAGGAACAATTATTTTAAACATCATTTAGTTTACATTAAATATCAACCAAAGACAAAACTATAAATTCAGCAAATTAAAATGAAAAAAAAGTTAACTAAGTGAGAAAATTTGAACCCTAATACCATACTTCACAAGATCTCTTTCTCTTTCTCTCTATATGATGTGCCAATTATATTAGGTTGTATCATAGTTACGATACATGTACTTAGCTTCAAAATAATGCTTATAATTTTATTTACCGTTGCTATGACATGGATGATTCATATCGTTGGTAAATATGACTTTTATTAGAATTAGGGCTTTTATTAGAATGTTTAAGGAATTTCACATTTATGTTTTGTTTCCAATTATTCTTTTTACATGGCCATATCGTATAATATTTACAATATTTCTTGTTACACATAATCTAGTTTATTTGTTTGTTGTTATGTAGGCAAAGGAGATTTGATGGGGATCAAATATTTTGTGGCACACGAAGATGACTATATGTATTCTTAGTGTTGTTGGATGGATGATGGACTTATAAAACATTGGGTTGTTGAACTTGTAAACTTTGTTGAACAAGATGGATTTTGTAAACTTTGTTGAAATCTTTATATTTCTTGAATTATGAGTTGATGTGTTGAATGTTAAATTAGGATGTGTTGAATGTTAAATTAGGATGTGTTGAATGCATATTATTTGTTATTTGAATTTCGTTTTTATGTATTTGGATTGTATTGCAGAAATAAATTGAAGTTGGAAAAAAATATTTGATATAGGGACGAATTTGACAACGAAAATGATTTGTCCCAATTCTATCATAATTTGGGACAAAATTATTTTCGTCCCAGAATTCGTCCCAGATTCTGGGACGAATTTTGGGACGAATCCACAAAATTCGTCCCAAAATTCGTCCCAGCATTTGGGACAAATTCTGGGACGAAAATTTATCTTATGATTATCAAAGAATTTGGTAAGTTTTTGTATTCGTTGCCAGTTTTGCAACAAATTTATTATTCGTTGCAAACTTAGGAACAAAAATGGCAACAAAAAAAATTTTGTCACCGAATTTGTCCCCAAATTCATTGCAATATTAGGGACAAACTTGGCAACAAAATATAATTTATCACCGAATTCGTCCCCAAATTTGTTGCAAAAATAGAGACAAATTTGGCGAAAAATTTATGTGAATTCGTCCCCAAATTCGTTCCTAAGTTTGCAACAAAAATAATTTTCGTTGCAAATTTGTATACTTTTTTGCAACGAATTTGGGGACGAAAATTTTATTCGTCGCCAAATTCATCCCCAAATTCGTTCCCAAATTTGCAACAATCCATAATTCGTTCCAAAAGTTGGCATCAACCATTTTGGGACGAAAAATTTTCGTCCCAAATTTTGTCCCTAAAATTTTTGCAACGAATTTTTTTTTAAAATTCGTCCTCAATTTTGTCCCAAAATGCCTTATTTTTTGTAGTGAATCAAGATCAAAATATAAGTAGATGGCCAAGTCACTCATCAAAACTCAACTCCTCACCCCTCAACTTTAAGACATTCAATACGGAGCTGGTTGACTTTAGAGCCGACCTAACTTAAGGGTCTCAACGCTCTACATCTAAGTGCTAAGACACATAATAAATCCAGTCGACCCCAAATGACTAGTCAAGTTTATAGGGCATAATTCACCATCTCTCATCATATGATTGGTTGGCCCAAGCGCCAGTCAAGTTTACAAGGCATTGCTCCCTACCTCTTAGTATATGTTCAGTTGACTCCAATAGTTGGTCAGGTTTACATGGCATAACTCCCTATCTCTTAGCGTATGGTTGGTCGACCCAAGCGTCGATCGGGTTTACAAGACATAGCTCCTTACCTAGCTACATCTCAACATATGTTTGGTCGGTCCAAGGGCTGGTCGGATTTATAGGGCATATATATAGTTCCCTATCTTGCAACACTAAGGCAACTCTCAGCATATTGTCGGTTAGCCTAAGCGTCGGTCAAGTTTACAGGGCATATCTCCTTACCTCTCAGCATATGTCTGGTTGGCTCAAGGGTTGGTCAGCCCAAGGGTTGGTCAGCCCAAAGACTGGTCGAGTTTACAAAACATAGTTTCCTGTCTTGCAGTACTAAGGCAATTCTCAGCATATGGTCGGTTTGCCTAAACACCAGTCGAGTTTACAGGGCATACCTCTCTATCTCTCAGTGTATGACCGATCGATCACAACACTGATTGGGTTTATGAGGCTCAGCGCCTCCACTTATATATAAGACAAATGTATGAGGCAATTCTTAGTACAAACCTAGTTAGTCATATTTAAGAGACTTAGTTCTCCATTTTTATTATCAGTGTCCCATCAAACAGTTGGTCAGATATTAGGTTGGTCAGACAGTCAATATGGGATAGCATTGTTAGAAAATCACAACAATCCGTCAGAGAATAACAACTACTTATTAAAGAATATTTTGTTGCTATAATATATACGTGCGATGGAACTTTTTTCGAATGGTAACTATATATTTTTCATCACCCGACATTCTGACAGTATGTTCTCTCATTTGCCTCATTGATGACAAAAGTGATAAAAAAAAATGATTCATATATCAATAACGGAAGATTTCTCGGAAGATAACTGTATATCTTTCAGGTTGTACATCTTCCATCACCAGATATATTCTGACATCAAATATTCTTCGTCGCCTCATTAATGCAGAGATTATGAGAGACGACATAAAAGGAGGTTCTCGCTATTGGCTAGATATGTAAAAAATATCCTCACGCTTTACATTGCGCATATGCATCTATTGTTCATTTTCTTTTTCACTTTTCACTCGACCACCGTATTGACTTAAGCATTGGAGGGTCTACGTCAAAGACCTCCTCCCTAATTCTCGCTTTAATACTCCTTTTACGCTCTCTCTAGTGTCTAGAGAAGAAAAATAAATCCTTTTCTCTCCGGTTCGAAGCCTTCTCCCATTCATCAACATGCCTACGCACATAAAATCATCAACAAATATAAGTCCACCAAACCAAATGAAAAAATAAATTCCAACTTTAATGGAAAAAATGAGTTAAATTCTCATACGTTTAGTCCGTTGTCCAAGTCCAAGCACGTGCCAGTGTAGGAACTGCTTTGTTGAGTTTCTGCCCCCTCAAGACTTTAATGATCAAGACTTTAAGAACCCCACTGATCAGACCCTTCACGGAATGATTAATGAAAGAGCACTCCTAAAAAGATCTTAGATTTTGATGTTCCCACACAGCACAGCACGTTCAGGGTGAGTAAGTGATAATCCAGATATTCAAGTTTTCAAATCTCAATTTTTTTATCACTGAAGAAAATTTCTTACAATACACCAGAATCAAACCATAAATATTTTGGAACTGTGGGAAAACCCCTACCGCTGCATCAGCCCTAATCGAGCAAGTTCATACATGAGCAGAGCCGTGATTGATCAAATTTTCCAACTAGGTTGTTGACTTCAGCCCTAATGCTCAAGTTTGACTGTATGATGTGAGAAAATTCTTCAACCGGATCATGAGGCCAGACTTCTTCCTTCGTTCCCCTGAGTTTCCCTTTCCCTTCATCTGTTCCTTTCACCAATCAGAGTCCCTTGGAATCTTTATACTGTTTAATAAAATAATTTATTTCTGGAGATTTATGAAATATTAGTTATTTTACTAGGGTAAATTTTATCCTAATCAGTTCGGCATTCGATGCACGTAAGTCGTGAGGCTGATCAGGCGGACCAAAGCTTGCGATTGACACAATTTCCTTGAAACAGATTCGCCTCACCTGCGACAATATTTCGAATTGACCATTAATCGTCGAGCTACGAAACACTAGTAATTTTGCAAAATGTTGATTATTCCACTTAAGTAAATTTTATCTTGATCGGCATGAGTCAACATAATTCAATATAATCTAAGCCTTGAATTGCACCTCCTTGTGTACTGAGAAAAAACCTCTTCTCATATATTTATTCACATCCTCAATATATGTGAATGAATATAAATCAAACAAATCATGAAACTCCCAATATGAACTTCTTTCCTCCTCCACTCCCCATTAACATCACTTATATCGAACACATACACCTCCTAAACCTCCATTTTTTTTGGCTCTCTCATTCCCATGCATTTCTAATCTCCTCTCCTTCACAATCTCGTCGACAGATTTCATGGGAAACTGCTTCAACTGGTTCTCTAGGGCGGACACCACGCAAAATCCTACTTGTGAGTTTTCAATCTCCTACTTTTATCATTGTTCTTCGTTTTTGTCTTTGAACTCCTTTTCAGGCAGTTCATGAAATATCTGTTCTTCATCTGTTACTTTCGTTGATCTTACTGCTTAAAGTTGCCATCTTTCAGCTTGATTCTAACAATCCAATCCTGCTCATGTACAGATGCTTCGAGAACCATAACCAGCAGGACCGACCCTTCTTCTCTTCCTTCGACTCTGACATATTCGATTTCGTCGAATCTTTACTCGACTTCCTACAACGGAACCATCGCCGGCGGAGCTCTTCCGGCGCGGGAACCCGAAGGGGAAATTCTGTCCTCCAATTTGAAGGACTTCAGTCTCAACGATCTAAAAAACGCCACCAAAAACTTTCGCTCCGACAGTCTCATCGGGGAAGGCGGCTTTGGCTACGTGTACAAAGGTTGGATCGGTGAGCCGTCGTCGTCCATGGTGGTCGCGGTGAAGAAACTCAAACCTGATGGAATTCAGGGTCACAATGAATGGCTGGTACGATCTGCTTAGTTCTTCCTCCTCTCTGAACATCGTTGACCGGAAGCTACCAATTCTTCGCAGACAGAAGTCAACTGTCTGGGTCAACTCCACCACCCGAACCTGGTCAAGCTGATCGGCTACTGCTCGGAGGGCGACAACCGGCTCCTGGTCTACGAGTACATGCCGAAAGGAAGCTTGGACAACCACCTCAACAGAAGTGAGCAACGAAGTTCAAATCTCTGCTCGAGCTATCACTAAAATCTTCTCTTCTCTTCGCAGGAGCTGAACCTCTGTCATGGCAAACCAGGATCAAAGTTGCAGTTCAAGCCGCCAGAGGCCTATCGTATCTGAACGACGAGTGCAAGATCATCTGCCGAGATGTGAAGTCGTCGAACATACTTCTCGACTTAGTGAGTATCAGACATTCGATCCTGCAAGAGAGGGTTTCTGAATCTCACAGCCGGTTTTTGCTCTGTTTCGATCGATTGCATTTGCAGGAGTTCAACGCCAAACTTTCCGACTTCGGCTTGGCTAAAGACGGACCGACCGGCGACGACACTCACGTATCGACTCGCATCGTGGGAACCTATGGATATGCAGCTCCAGAGTACATCGCCACAGGCAGGCTTTCGGTGAAGGCCGATGTGTACAGCTTCGGGGTTGTGCTCCTGGAGATTCTCACGGGGCGACGAGCTTTCGACAGATCAAGAGAGGGAGCAGAGCAGAAACTTGTGGACTGGGCGAGGCCTCAATTGGGCAACAAGCACAAGCTGCGCCGGATCGCCGACCCGAAGCTCGGCGGGGAGTATCCAAAGAAGGGGGCGCTTGAGCTCAGCCTCCTCGCTCAGCAATGCATCGGAGAGGATGCCAAGAAGCGCCCTGCCATGTCCGAGGTCTTGGCCTCCCTTGAGAAACTGCAAGACGGTCTAAGGCAGATGAGTTCTAGTTCAGCCGCGCTGTCTTAGGTTCCTACTCCACGGTCTAGGAAACCATAGCTATCAAATTTCTACAAATGGACATTGACATGATCTTGGATGTGTGTTTGCTTGAGTTTGCAAATATTTACTTGTAGGTGCACATTGTTTTTTTCCTTCTTCTTTGGGATAGATTCATTTAAAACGGGGATTGTATAGAATCTGTTGTTAAAATTTGCCTCATCCAACCATTTTGAGTGGATGATCATACCTTTTTATTGAAATAATTAAATAAAAAAGTTCTTGTAGAGTTTATTAGAACTGAGCTAAGTTGTGTGGTATTCATAAGTTTAATCTAAAATGAATTAAATCGTTGAAATGATTGTTTAGATTTAGTTTTTTTTTTTTTTATGAGTTTGAGATTGTTTCAAGTTTAGCTTGAGTTTGAATCATTTAAATGTTATCGAACTCTCAATTCAAATTTATTTATTATTTGAACTTTTATATTATAAAGGATTGGTTATTAAGCTTAATAATATAAATTTATTTTTTATTTTAATTTTTATTTATTTATTTAACATATTAGTAAGAGTTTTATTGATGAATATAATTTATGAATGTTGTTCCAGAATATTATTTATGAATATTATTTCTAAAAGCGAATATTATTCTTGAACATTAACAAATTGAATATATATATATATATATATGTGTGTGTGTTCAAGTTAATTTATTTAAATTAACGAGTTATTTAAATTTATTCATTTAATTAATCTGATATGTATTACCAAATGGGATGTTATATTTATTTATAAAGATTAAATTTACGACCTCCCTAATAATAATAATATTAATATTAATATTAATATTATGTTAAAGTAACTTTTTAATTCAATTGATTAAAAATATACATAAAACAATGAATTTAATTAAAACTATTTAACTATTATAAAACTCTAAAATACTGTTAATTATTGTAATTATGCTATACTTTTATATATATAATAACTATTTAATAGATGTTACAAAGTGTTATAATAATTTTAAAGTGATTTTGATCCTTTTAAAAATAATTTTAATTAAATTAATACAAAATTTGATATAAACAATTTTGTCTTTACCAAATTAAAATTGATTTATTTTAACCCACTCTATCGTTTTAATATAAAATTAGTTGCTATATTAATATTAAAATAATAATATTTTTTAGATGAAAAAATATATTAATCGTTATTTTAACCCTTTTTTTTTCATAAAAGGGTTTTTTATATGGGCGCTCTTTTTTTTTTTTTTGAATTACAATATAACTTCTTTTATAAAAGATTCAAATTTGAACCTTAAATTCCCTTATTTAAGGTTTATGGAGTTATTTACCGTCATTTCAATCCATTAAGTTTACTATATTTTGAAAAACACATTTTATGTTCTAAATTTGGATAATTTTAAAATTATCTTCCTAACCGTTAGTTTTTTTTTTTGAAAAAAAAACTTATCTATTTTATTTTTAAAATTATACTCAATTCATTTATCAATAAAAAAAATAGCATCTCGATGATATAATAAAATTTTAAAACTACCATTTATATAATTTATTATTTTTTTTAAAATTAAATTTGAAATCGAATAGCGCGCCGCGTTGCCTTCGCCGTTAATTTTTTTTTATTCCTTTTTCGTGGACCAGGTCATTAAAACCTAACGGAGAAGCTCGGCCCGCCGGCGACGATCTGATGGAGCGGAGCGGCCCGCCGGAGTCCTGGATGGACTCTCCTTCCTCGATCCGAAGGGGGCGGCTCTCTTCTCCCCCTCCAAGCGCTTTCCTCGCCCCCGCCTTCGACGCCTGCGTCGCCGCCACCCCTCACTCTTCCTCCAGCGGCGACTCCATCGACATCGATGCCTCCCTCCTCCGCTACACTCGCTCGGGGAAGCACCTTTATCCCTACGATTCGTTCGATCTGTCTTCGTCCACCACGCGGCGCCTTCGCGGCCATCTCAAGCTCTGTCCCTCCTTGGATTCCCCTCCACCTGCGTCGGAGGTCGGGGGACGCTCTTTCATCTCGCCTCTGTCTCCGATCGACAACCTCCCGCCGAGGAGGGTCACGAAGTACGTGACGCCTGTGAAGGTGGAGGTGGGGGAGAGCATGGTGTTCATGGACGGGGCGCTTGTGAGCGACGCCGGACATGGAATCGGACGGAGTGATATTGAAAGAGATGTGTGCGGCGCCTTGGATGAGAATGGCATCTGCCGCAATGGTTCCAAATGCGTGGTCAATCAATTATTCAATTTTCTGACGATTTCTTACTAGTTTATTAATCATACTTACTCGCATTATTATTTATTTTATTTCTATAGCTTCACAATTTCACATAGCACTAGATCCATTCTAGTTTATTTGTTCTTTTTCGTGGCATCTTTGGCATTATTATCTTCTCATTGAAAATGTTGATTTTTCTTATATCGTTTCGTTCCTTCTTCAAGCATATCTACACCAATTTGCTCAACTTGTGACATAGATGAAGAAGAACATAGATCCAACATCTATTTGTAGCATAAGAAGATTTGCAATTGCATATCAACACTATGCCACTTGAACTCCTCTGTTCCCTTCATCTAATTCAAGTTCCATGATTTCTGCCTCTAACATCTTCAGTTGAGAGAGAGTCTAGCATTAAGTTTGGTTCAATGTACACAAACCCATATTCCAAGCCCTCAGATAGATCTGTATAGAGGAAGGGAATTAAGGATTCTATCTTCTAAGCCTAAATTTTTTTGACATAGGTAAAGAACATAATCCAACATCCATTTTGGCACAAGAAGATTTCCTGTTGCATATCAACACTATACCACTTGAACTTCTCTGCTCCCTTCATCTAATTCAAGTTCCATGATTTCTGCCACTAACATCTTCAGTTTGAGGGAGAGTCTGGCACTAAGTTTGGTTCACGGAATGCAATTGACAAGGAATAAAGTACTTATTTTTAGGGAATGAAAATATGAAATCAAGTGAATGGAATAGGAATATATATATATTCATTAGTACAGTTAATGGAACAACAAGCCAAACATATTAGAACAAGAATTTGTGTGTTCCATACAAGGAATAACCAAGAGGGATTTAGAGAATACTAATTATGTCAGAGAGTATTCTTGGCTCTGCAACCAAATTCAGGGAAACCTATTCTACCAAAATTCATTGGGAATTGAATAGCTTCTTTTATGAACCAAACATACTATAAGTATGTATAATTTTTTGATATTGTATAAGTACATAGATTTTCATCTTTAAGTTTGTATAGTACCCATATTCTGTTCTAATGATTTCCAATTCTGCAGTTTGCTCATTGGAAAAAGAACCTGCATAATGCCCCTGATGTGAAGCAAAGCTCTGAGGTAGGCATGGACATTAGTAGATGATTCTGCAAGATAATGTTACCGTTTTGCACTTTTCATAAATCATGTTCTTCCCCTTGCTCATTCACAGTTATTACTGTGTGAAAGAAACTGAATCATTTGATGTTGATCCTTCCATGAGATTCACATTAATCAATAATTCAAATTCTTTATTGTACTATATGTATAATGTTTTAAAAGGAAAATGGGGTTCTAATTTCTGGCCCACCAATGACATTTTAAATATATTGCAAACAAAAGAAAGTTTTAATTGTTGGTTGCTACTCGGAATATCGTACTGGTTCCCCTGTACAAAAATTTTGTACAAGTCCTGAACCATTCCTAACAACCTATTGTGTTCTTTAGAAATTAAATTTGGAATCGCAAACAGAACTTAACATTATTGATTCCAAATTCAACTTATCTGTTCTTAGAGGTTTAGACTTGGATCGCAAACGATACTTAACATTATTAATTCAAATCCACCTATGTTACAAATTTGATTAAATATTTATTTCAGAGATCGGTTTCTTTATGGGAGCATCCACCACTTCCTAGACAAAGCCTTTCAACGAAATTCAATATTTAATCTCCTTATAGTAACCCTAGGTTTAACCAATAAGAATAATCGAATCACAAGATCGAAAAACAAAAGAAACACAAATTCGAATCATAAATCCGAAACCTAGAAACGTTAGCCTCTTGTGTTTGGTATTTCAAGATCTAAAAAAAAAGATGAACTAGTTATGATGCGGAAATTAATAACTAGTTATACCTTTTATAGCTTATAGGCCTCACGATCTTCTGCCGTATTCCTCTTCTTATCTCCGACGTCGTGTGGCCGACGATCTACCGAGACGAGAATCCACCCAAGCTTCCTTCTTTTTCAAGCAAGTTTTGGTCAATCAACAAACTCCTTGAGATGAAGAACTTCGGTCACCAACCAAGCTCCAAGGGATGCAAAGAAACAAATCCTCCTTTCTCTACTTCTTCTCCAAGCAAAATCCGGCCACCAAGAGTCTCCTAGAGAGTTGATGCCGCCGGCTAAAGAAGAAGAAAAGGAGGATAGGATGAGGGTGAGGGTCGGCCACCACAAGGAAGAGAAGAGAGGAATACTAGATGCATGTTGTTATGAGGTGAGACACCTCTATCTTCTTTTTTATATTCCTTGGTCTTGGTAAATAAGGAAAGTTTTAATAAAAATTTCCTTATTTTCCTTGCCAATGAAAGGAAAATTTAATTGATAAAAAATTTCCTTTTCTTCTATGGATGTGGCCGCCCATATCAAATCCTCCAAGGAAGGAAAGTTTTAAACACAAAATTAAAACTTCTTAATTTTTTTCCGGAAATTTTAAAATAAAAATTTTCTTTTAAAAATTCCCTTCATGGTTGGTTATAAAAGGAAATTTTTATAAATTAAAATCTCTCTATTAAAACATGTGGATGATTTACAAAAAGGAAAGTTTTCTCTAAAATTAAAATCTTCCTTTTAACTATAAATAAAGAAAGATATCAAATCTTTCTCTTAATTTTTTTAGAAAGCTATAAAAGGAAAGATTTAAAACTCTTTTTTAAAATCATGAGGATGGTTACAAAAAAGGAAAGTTTTATCAAAAATTAAAATCTTCCTTTTAACTACAAATAAGGAAAGATATCAAACCTTTCTCTTAATCTTTTGTAGAAAGCTATAAAAGGAAAGATTTAAATTTTAAAACTCTCTTTTAAAACCATGAGGATGGTTACAAAAAAAGAAAGTTTTATCAAAAATTAAAATCTTCTTTTTAACTACAAATAAGGAAAGATATCAAACATTTCTCTTAATCTTTTGTAGAAAGCTATAAAAGGAAAGATTTAAATTTTAAACTCTCTTTTAAAACCATGGCTTCCACATAAGGAAAGATTTAAATTTAAACTCCCTTTTTATTTTATTTTGGCCGGCCACCTAAGCTTGGGTTCAAGCTAGGGCCGGCCACAACTTGACCCATCATGCCTTTGTTTGGCCAACCCTAGCTTGGGCTCCAAGCTAGTCTTTGGCCGACCATCTTAAGGTGGGTAAAAAGTTGGGTATAGGTGGGTATAAGACTTTATAAATAAGAGGCTACGACAGGGACCGAGAGGAGAAATTGGTTTTGGTCTCCCGATGAACTTGAGCTTCCCGTGTTCGCCCCGAACACCCAACTCGAGTTCATCAATAATATCTCATTCACTAAAGAGTTATTATTGCACTACCGCACCAATCTCATATTACTATATGGGCTTCTTATCATAAGTGTGTTAATCTCTCTGTATTTAAGATATTGAATGTCCACTAATTAAATGAGTTGCTGACAACTTACTTTAATTAATATCTAGCTCTAAGAGTAGTACCACTCAACCTTATCGTCATGTCGGACTAAGTCCACCTGCAGGGTTTACATGACAATCCTTATGAGCTCCTCTTGGGGACATTATCAACCTAGATTACTAGGACACAGTTTCATTCTACAATCAACAACACACCATATAAATAATATCATTTCCCAACTTATCGGGTCTATTGATTTATCGAACTAAATCGCACCCTTTGATAAATTAAAGAAATGAATATTGAGTATATGTGCTTGTTATTATATCATGATTAAGAGCATACACTTCCATAATAACAAAGGTCTTGTTCTTTTATGCAATCAATATAAAAAGAACTTACCTTAAATGGTCCTGCTCAATACACTCAGAGTGTACTAGTGTAATTTTATTGTCAAGATAAACTAATACCAAATTACACTATGATTATTTCAATGATTTGTTCCTATCCATCTTAGTCGTGAGCTACTGTTTATAATTTATAAAGAACTGATAACATGATATTCTGTGTGTGACACCATACACCATGTTATCTTCAATATAAATTAATTGAACAACTACATTTAGCATATAAATGTAGATATTTGACCAATGTGATTCTTTATTTCAAAATAAATGTTTATAAAAAAACTAGGCTTTTAGTATACGCTCTAACATTAATAACTTATAGTTTCACCCCTACAGAAGTGTAGATAGTCTTATCAAAAGTTTGATTTGTATGCCATGCTTTTGTGTGACATGAAACCTATCATGGTGCAACTAGTATTAAGTAGGGAGAGTCTAAGAAGTACATGTTTATCAACCAGCAAAGTAGGAGCCTCGGGGACATATACACTTGTTTCTCTAAAATTTACAATTAGTCATGCTCCAGTTTATGTTGTGTTCATTGATTTACCATAATTACAGTTTAATGTGCATATCAATTATAAATCCAAAGATTAAGAAAAACCTTGATGTTTACATAACCATAGAACATAATGACGAGTGAATTAAGCTCATCCATGCAAGTCAAAACCAAAAACCACATTCTAGGTAAAGCTAAACCAAACAGTACATTTTTTGGGGCTTCCTGTCATCATTGTCTTATTTGGAATCTAGTATGCCATCAGAGGTAAAACTGTCTCATGTTTCAGTTATCGGCTAGGCGATTTGGCTGGCGAAGTAATCACTCTCTTCCATCAGCCACAGATATTTTTGCTGCAGGAGAGTTTATCAAAAATGTTGCTTCAGCTTCTCCTACTACTCTCTTGAACGCAGAGACAAACTGTAGCAAACTGAGAATTTGTTGCCTTACTCCACAAGGATCAGTTGATCCTCCTTCGAACCTGAGCAAACCAGCATTATTAACTGAAGGGGGGACTATTAGTGACCTTCCTCATCTGATCACAGATCTAACTGAAGCGTATGACATGAAGCTGGTGGCACCTCTTGCTTCACCAATGTCACTAAAGTCATCATTTCAATTGCTCCTGACAGAAATCGATGATGCTCAGATAACTCATATTCTGTATGGCCTTAACCAGAGGCCAAGACTCCCGGTCTTCACTCAATTCTGCATAGCGTGAGTTCCTCTATTTCATCTCCGTACTCTTGTATATGCGTCTGAAGTCTTCCATATGCCATCTTTTTTTTTCCTCATATAATTTATTGCATTAGTTCTTGAAAGTTGGCTCACGGTCCTAGGCAACCAGAGGCCATCTGCACATTTCTAATTCTAATTATCTTTGCTTCTCATTACAATTGTGTGTATTCTGTGCAGGCATGTGGAGGAAGAAGGGAGTGAAAGCAACACCTAAAAGTAATTGGGAAGCATTAATGACGGCTTCATAATTTAATGAAACCAAGTGAAGTTTAAACGTTTGAAAGTCGTTATGTTATGGTACATAGGTAGTAGTAGTAGTAGTAGTAGTAGTAGTAAGGATCGCATAAATACTAGAACCAAAAGTATATTGTTGAATGCTGATTCATTCATGTTTTCCTTGGATTTCTTGTGAATAGTGGTGTTTGATCAAGTCTAAATTCTGTGAGTATCTTGCTAGTAAATCTGTTTATATACATATATTTGCTCATGCAGAATGAGAATTTGCAAGGTTGATACTTAGTTGGTTCAGTATACTGATTGATTTTGTCTAGAGCTAGTTTTCTTGTCTTGTAAATCAAAACATGAAACAAATCGAAGCATTGTCATTGTTATATTATCCCTGAAATCTAAGAGTTACCATAGTATATGACAGACTAACATTCTCATATCCTCAACTCATACATTTTAACTGTAGGTATTCTTATTTTAGAGATGCAAAAGGCTTTTCTCCTGTTGCTAAACATTAAAACCTCAGCCCTCCAGTTACACCATGATATCCAAGTAACAAAACCACAACCACAGCTACAAAATTGGTATTTATCAAACAATATCAGAGTTCTCTTGTTTCATGGCACTACTAGCAAGTGCTTCCACAGCCTCACTTACAGTGAGGAATATTCGTGCTCCTATCTTGTCGACAAGCCTTGACAACTTCATCTTGTGAATCACTTCCCAACCAGGGTTTACTACAGCTACCTGCATACCAAACCCAAATGCATTTGTCAAGGAAACCATATAGAGACCAGGTTAAAAATAAATCAAATTGCATTCACTTTTACTTCTAGAATTGTTTGGCTTACCTGTACACAAGCAGAGACCAGCTTTTTGTGGAGTTCTTCAATAGCTGAGATGCCTGATGTGTCGATGTTTAGAACATCTGCAAATCAATGAGGGAGTTTCAAATGATGACATGAAGAAGAATGAAGAACTGATGTTATGGTTTTGAGTTGATGGACTAATAACTGGACATGTCAATGATCACCGAAGTAACTTCAATTCCTGTTTTCTCCTTTATGGCATCATGTCCTTCAGTTACCCATGCGATGATTCTGGAGCAACAATGTGAAAATTGAGTGCTGATAGATATTCTAGAGAGTATTTTTTGTAGCTAGGAGAACTTTACCTTTCTCTTATGAAATTGGCATTGATGAAGCAAAGGAAAGGTGAATCAATGCGAATTATTAGCAAGTTTGGTGTTGTAATGGCAAAGGGATACTGCTTCATATTGCAATATATGTTGGTCCCTTCGATTCTTCCCAGCATTTCAATGTTTGGCCTTAGTGCTCTTATGATTATCCTTGCAAAGGAGATGATCACCTATGATTGCCACCATCAAAGATCTCAGAAAAAGCCACTTCTCGTCTCAAGAAAATTGACTGAAAATTAAGCTACTTACTGCAGTCAAGAGACCAATTTCCACTGATCCAAATAGGACACCAGCAAATGCTCCAAAGCAAGCCAGGAAATCCATCTTATCGACTTTCCATATTATGTAAGCCTCTTTGAAGTTGATGAGACCAGGTAGCGCTGAAAGGATTATCGATGCCAATATTGCAATAGGTGTGTAGTACAAGAGCTTCATTAGCACTTCCAAGGATATCAGTACAGTTATCGCCATTATGATATTTGATACCGCTGTAACACAGCCTGCACTCACATTTACTGCAGTCCGAGAGAACGATCCTGCAAATGATGGTGTTCTTTCTGTAGTTTTCTGATCATTACTGATACAAACTCTTTTAGCAGTAATATTTACCTGTTGCAACATAACAAGAAGACAAAGATCCAGCAATGTTCATGAAGCCCATTGCCACCATTTCCTTGTTACCATCAAGTTGATAGCCTTTAACTGCAGCAAATGATCTGCCAACAGCAATAGCCTCCTGAGGATGTGTCACAAACTAGTTATTTGTGCTTTCATTTGGAAAAAAGAAATAAAAAAAGAATGCGGATATCATGGATTGATCAAGTTCATGAAGGCATACAGTAAGAGCTATGATTGCACAAATGAGACCAATCTTTGCTGATTCGCCAACATGTGACCCAGTTAGTTGAATTTGTTTGACAGAACTAGGATTCAAGCCTTCTTTTACTTGCTGAATAATTTTAACACCATGCTTATCTGCTCTTGTCAAGTACACTAGTAGTGTTGACAGAATGACTGAAAGCAAAGGAGTGGTGGCAGCCAACCAGAAGAGTTTTCTTTTCCTCACACCCTAATGTTGGAACTTTTGATATTTAGCTTGCAAATATTAAAGAAGTGAGTGCAAAATAAAATTTTGAGATACTTACAATGAATCTCACAAAAAGGATGAATATGAGGAATGAGCATCCGATGAGAAAATTATCAGGGTGCCACTGTTGTTGAGAAAGAATAACTTTGGGTCAACTGCAAGAAACAATACAAGTGTAGTGAGGATCTGTGAGTTTCAATTACTTACATTGTGGTGAAGTGCAACCCAAACAGCCCTGATTACTGAAACAATATCAGTATTGTTAGTGAAGTGACTGATCCCAAGAAGCCCTTTTAGTTGTTGAAGGCCTATTACAATTGCTGCTCCTCCCATGAACCCCACAATTGTGGCATGTGAAAGGAAGTCCACTACGAAGCCCAATCTAGACAGCATTGCATACATTGGATGAGATGGAGAAATAAATGTCCCAAGTAATGAATATTAGGAGAATGAAAGAAGCACAGACCGAAAGAATCCAAATGAAACTTGGAAAATTCCAGCAAAGAAGGTTGATGTGAGCACCAGATTCCTGTAAGTAGTTGGATCAGCCAAAGGATCCACTATTTTCTGAGTCATTGAGGATAGAAGAAGCGAAACTACAGCAACTGGACCAATTGCTATATCTCGTGAAGAACCCATTACGGCATATATCAAAGGTGGCACGAAACTTGTATCTATCACAGTGAATGAATCTTCATTAACTCATTTGGGAAAAATAATTATGACTCTAACAACACTTGATTTGAGAAAGGAAAGGCAACTTACAAAGGCCATATTGAGGATCAAGTTTAGCTAAATTAGCATACCCAATGCTCTGCGAAAGATCAAATGGCCTCAAGGGAATTGTAGCAATTGAGCTAGTAGGAAAAAAAAACCTATACAGCACATTAAGATACATCATGCAAGCAATCACCTGTGGGATACCGAGGCTTGCAAGAGTCAATCCGGCAATAAGATCACTCTTAAAAGACTTGAGATTATAATTCCTTGCCCAATGAACTATGGGGAAGAGGCCATAGATCACTGATACAATCCATTGGGTCAGTGAAGAAGGTCTGTTTCTTGTGGGTAAAATTGAGCTTCTGATTGACCCTGAGAGTTCATGCCACAGAGAAGGTGGCTCTGAAACATTCAACACTAGCATTAGCGTCTCAGATTCTCTGCGAGAACTCATGGTTGCTTGAAGCATTCGGGAGAACTCTTACTGCTTTCTCTTTTCAAAATAAGTTGATCTTGGATCAGGATTCCTGGAAATGCATGGACCCTTTTTAAACTGCAGGCAAGAAAAGTTGAAAAATGCTGAAAGAGATGGGAAAGAAAGCACGAAGACCAGAGGTGTGCAAACATGTTTGAAGAATGATGAGTTGGATTGGACATTAATGAGGTTGGACTCTCATCTGGTAGCAAATTGACTTGAATTAGTTGGGCTTCTCTCATATGGAGAGGATCAAACATTTGGGGATTGACAACACCAAAAAATATGCAACAATTGTGAAAGAAAGAGGAAACAAAGGTACAAATCCATACCATCTATAAGTTTGTCGATGAATTTTTCAGTTATGGTTACATGCTGTGCTAACTATAAAACTATACTTTTTGAGAAAAGTGTTAAGGAAAACAGTTGTAATATTACAAATATGTAGTTTCATAATCAGGGTAGCATTTTTGAGATTCTTATGGTGAATAGACCATTTCATTGCCAAAGGTCCCCAAATAAGAAGTGTGGTGTAGAGTACAAGCCAGCATATCATGTCTCATCCAATGACCTGAGCTTTAAGATGGAATCATTTTTTTCAGAAAAGACAAGGACCACCAAGAATTTATTAAGTGGCTAGAAACGAAACCTTTTTGCAAACATATATATAGATTTAGATTGTACTTTTAGCTTTCTGGATATCAATGTTAGTGGTGACATAGTGAAGATTCTAAGATTATCCAAATCTCTGTAAATGCCTTGTTTTAGTTGTATCTTAGAATCTTCAACTTATTTGTGATTAGATCTTGACCCTAGCAAGATCTATCTACAAAAATTTTGAAAGGAATCAATCAGACCGTCATGAAAACTCAGTTCTTCAAAACATTTCTCAGGTCATTTTCAGGTCTAAAAGGCATCTCATTTCTCATTATTGTTCCACCATGTGTTCAAAAAGTTGCTCAGAGCAAATGCTAATTGACTCATCCATGTCCTCTCACTGCTTCATCTGATTCAATTCCAAAATGATTGCTTTGGCATCAATTCAACCAAGAACAAACTAGAATTCTAGATCTCTTTGATCGGTCCGATCAAACGATGAAATACCCTTTTCAATTTCAATCTGAAACAACTTTCAGTGGAGCAAAGTTTCCCAACACATTCGTAGAAACTGAACATAACCTAGAACTTGACATGCTAACAATTACTTGCCATATTGCACGGTAATGATTGAGGCCACTAAGCCTTCTTATCTCACTGACCAAAAGAAGGGTTCTACACCAATAGGAGCAAGCTCTGAAAAACAAAAGGATTAAAAAAGTTTCCTACTTTTCTAGCTTGCACCTTATCATATTTCATTCATTTCATTACATCATTGTCCAAGATCCATGGAAAGTTTTCAGATTTAACTCTGAACACCATTGTGATCAGTTGACTGTATAAATTTTCTTTTCTGTATTAAACTTTGTGTAAAATTATTTCACTAAGATATTTGGATGTGCTAATTGTTTTGTCATATGAGATAGAGTGCTAGTTTTCTCATCTTCTTTAATTTCTTGGCTATATGAGCATGTTCAGAATCATTCACAGTGATAGTGGAATTTGAACAGTCGTGGATCAGCTAGATCTTGAGCAAGATCCTGTTGACTTTGAATCTCAAGTTGTCCATTGTCGTATCTGTTTGACCTTTTTTTGCAGGACCTGAATCATTTTTTTTTTTGAACATAAAAGCAATCAAGTGAAGTGGTGGGGTACAGCTGATGAGAGACATGGGAGGCTTCAGGCTCATTCAAGATGTTTTTAACAACTACTATTGTGAAAATTTTCTAAGTTAGTATAATAAATCATATTCAGAGTTTTTAAATTAATTATTTGATTTATTTTAAAATTTATTATTATTATTAAATAATTATATAATATGGTTATTTCAGTTTGAGATGATAAAATTATAAGTATGCAACAAAATTACTATGGTTATTTTATAATTTGGTTATTAAATAATATTTTGATATACAAAGAAGATTAGGTAACAAAATTATTTTAAAAAATATATTAATGTGGATTTTAATACCTAATTTGATTATTCAAATTAATTAATATACAGTTTTACCATAAGCATTCTTGAATTTAAAATTTAACTTTAAGATGAGAAAATTATGTAATTTTAATTTGCAATGATATAAAAACATATTTTAAAAAATACTATCCTTAAATAATTGTCGAAATATACTTATTTTCTTTGAGTTGATAAATTATAAAGATTGTTAATATAGAGATTAATATCTAATTCAAATCTTGAAAATGATGCATTATCAATAGGCCTGAATACCTAACACAACAGGGGCTCTATCAGCTAATTATGTTTATGTTAAGTTGAGCACGATATGATTCATCATTAGTTGTGTCGAAACAAACTGTCACATATCGCCTGTGATGTTGAACTCGACTGCAAAATATAATTTTTAAGGTCAATTTTTTAATTTTAAACATAATTTGAATACACTAGACTTGCCTTTTTTTTTAAAAAAAAAAATCAAGTATATTTTAATTATTTCAAGCATTTCTATGCGCAGGTAGGTACACATGTGCTAGCATACGGGTCATGCCCAGTCCAGATCCATACTGTCCTCTGTCTAGCGCCGCTGCCCGCTGTCCGAACTTGGTTTGTGTCCAACTCGGATTCATGTCATACTCAGTCCAATTCTACCTAAATGTGAGTTATGCTCAACCTGACCTGCTAAGTCTGACCTGATTTCTAAGTCAGACTTAGCACCGCACAATCTGATCTTTTGGATGATATTACATAGACACAAGATCTCCACAATGAAAACCACTGCATCAACCCAAATTCTAAACCTAGATGATACACTCACACAGCAATTAACAAACAGTCACTAGCAGTCAGTGACGGATCCAGAAATTCAAACATAGAGGGACGATTATTATATAGAACAAAAGACAATATCTTTTATCTCCATCGATGTAATCCCATAATATTAGGAGGTTCCGCCCCTGCTAGCAGTGATGATATTTTAATGAGCACGATGGAAGTACGATATTTTTCGATGCGCACAGCTTGACGCAAGGCATTCTGAAATTTGTTGAAGTATCATCTTGGCTTAATTTCCTTGTATAAGCTATAACACTTTTGCATCTGCATGGTGTTCGAGAGAGCGATGATTAGCCACCGCATCTAGTGTCATCCTCCGTGAAGGATCTGAAAAGAAGAGTCTGCGATATAATTTAGCAATGCTAACCTTTACATAGAAGTCCTAGTAAATTCTGAAGATCAGGATCAATTTCAGAGGGTAGATTCAGATGACTATGAACTATCTGAGATGAAACACATATCGGCGTGATCAGAGACTTAAAAAAAACCGATTTAGTGTGTTTTATAACTTTTTACTGATTAATGGCAGCAACTAAAGTTTACCTTGTCATAAGTGTCTTGTAAAGTGTCTCCAATGAAAGGGCAACAACCTAGTATCATACAATATAGTGGAACTCCGATAACCTAGATATCGGCAATTTTAGCGGACGTCAAAGTCCCAACAACTTCTCCTATTCCTCCGAATGTACCAGAAGAAGCACAGACTTGCTGACCTTCGACATATTCTAATACTGCAATTGGAAGAGCGTCTTACATAATGACAATCATGATTATAAATAGCACGCGCAAAAAAAGGATTGACAGAACGTCCGATGTTACCTAAGTATAAATTAGCTAAATCAGGGTCATCAATCACCTCAATGAGATTGATTATATTTGGATGCTCTATTGTCTTCATTATTAGCACCTACCAAACAATTGAGAACTTAATAATATTCCACTTCGCTATGATGCTCAATCATATAGAAAAAAAAAAGAATAATAATTAGAAAGAATATTCTTCTGCTACATAGAGTGATTATTTCAAGCTAAACTAATAAAATACAAAAAAGGATGAAGTTCATAAAGCATGCAACTGCCTGCTCGCTCATAGTTCCAAACTTCTTAGCCAGGAACCTATAATTTAGTTTGTTAGTTGTTCTTGGTCTTGGATGATGATTTTCCGAAGACAAATAGTGAACAAGATAGTCGATTGTAATAGTGAACAAGATAGTCGATTGAACAAAACTAAGGAAAAAATTGGCAATGCCTTAGCCTAGTCAAGTGAGGTCAAAACATCAAACTAAATAACAAATGAACCAAAACCATGAAGTTTTTTTTTTTTGAAATATACATACACAAACACAGATATATATATAACTCCTTTAAGGAGAATAACTTGGCATAATAATGACCATTGCCATAGAAAATCTGAGCAGATGGATGACAAGAACAAACAAAAAAACTGCCTCCCTATGCATGGTCGTAATCCACTCAAGAATGTTTGATACAACACCATAACACCATGTTAGAATGAGGCAACGAGCCAATCTTTCTTTCCATTCAAGAATGTTTAGATAATATCCTTTCCAATTATTAAGTTTTTCAAGATCACACAAACCAATCAATATAGGATACATAATCTATGGAACCGATGCTTATTGCCAAGAACTGTAAGTTCACAGAATTTTCATCTAAAGAAAAAGAACAATCCCTAACAGCAAAATGAGTCAAAAATGAAAAATTAAAAATATACTCCTATGTAAAAAAAATTCATTTAGCGTCAAGGCACGACTATGACAGACCTACCTCTGATAACTGTTTCAGTGGATGTAACTTGCAACCTAGACAGACGAGACTTGTAAAATACCTGCACTGGAAAGATTTTCCTACATGAGAACACTTATTAACTGTCTCAAACAACTGTTGGCTATGTTGAAAAATTATGAAAAGGGGACAAGTGCTTTTGTGCAAGTCATGTGGTTAATCTTAATTTGATAAAGAAGTAACAGGATATGTGAAAACCCAGAATGTAATATATAACCTATGAAGCAATAACTATAACTCAGAGTAGCATATAGTGAAGGGAGTATCAAGAAATTATATATAGAACAATGTAGGAAACCACCTATTATGCAAGAAATCTCTTAGAAAAATGACTTTACTATAACCTTCAACAAAGAGTAGACTTATCAGCGACAGCATGAATATTTCCTTAACAAAGCAACAGGAAGAGCTGAGGGCTAAACAAGAATCATACCTTACATGCATATTGTTTGCCATCAATAGGATTCTCATACAAAATCTGTGTCCTATTTAAAGTCAGGCAAATCATCTCAAGTTCAAAAAAACTTCATTACAGATTATTTCAGTACAAACTAAATTCTAAAATCAAGTAAGATAAATACCACTTTTCCATAGCTACCTATGCGGGCAAATTCATTTATCAATTTTTTTAGCCAAAATCATCCTGCATAGATACATTTAGAATACTTATAAGATGTTTTTCATGTTGAATACAAAGACTACAACACATTCATCAATACTATGAATTGCAGATAATCATGTTAATATTTTGAGGGTGTCAACTAGCTAAGTTCGTAAGGACCTTAGGAAGTTGTTGTCAAACTGTCTTAGCTTTTAAACCTGAATTCACCCAAATGTAAGTGCTTGTGGACTTCTATAGCTATTTTTTGTTCTACTAAAAATCATGTTAACATTTTATGCAGCAATAGTATGTATCCATAAACTTATCCAAAAATTCTAAAAGTTTGTACGCAGCAATAGTATTTATCAAGAAACTTATTCGAAATTTTTATAAAAAAATTTAAGCCGCACCAGTCTGTACAGTATCATACTAGTATTTGGCAGTCTAAACATATACCCAAAACCAACAAAACTCAAGGAGGCTTCGACCTGTTTCATTGCATGATGAATGTGGGATTGAAATCTAAGTTTTTTCTAGGGAAAAAAACACATCAAAAATACAAATAATGTGTTAAACCAAGGCATTATGATAATAGGTATCAGATTAGGAATGAAGAATGTAACTAGAACAAAATATACTATCATCTGCACAACTTATCACGAAATGAGAACAATCACAAGCATTCCAACATACTTGGTGTAAGTATATTATTCAGTCATTTCCTATCAACATCCACACTTTCACTTGTTCTTCAGATGGTGCAATTGGACGTTGACATCCAGAATCTACCATTTTTAAAATCACAAAACGAATTCAACAACATATCATACTTGATCGTAACAAGAACAAACAAAAAACCATTAGTACGATATCATTGCACGGTACCTGGCTCAGGGTCAAAAGCTTCGGCATTCCCCTGCAGATCGCTCGATCCTCTACCATCGAGTGTGCGAAATTTCTCGAAATCCACATCTCCTTCAGGCTTGTTAAGGAATCCAAGGTGACCCCGCGGGTCATCCGAGTTGGTATGTGACGGGTGTTGCCACAATGAGATCGCAGGGTCGATCCTCGGCGCAGCTGGGGAATAAATCCCCTATCCCCGTATTACATCCTGTCCGTCACATGCTCACTCGGATGCTACGATTTACCTCCCTCGTGATGGCCTTGGGTCGGGTACGGCAGGGGCGCTGGGGGCGAGCGTTTCGCCTGTTGCCTTTTGCCACAATTGTTAAGGAATCCAAGGCAGCCGCAGCAGCCCATGCCCATATCGAGATCATGAATCTCGACATTAGGAGAATCGTGTTGCAAGCATAAATCGAACTCGAATCCCTAGAAGATCGTGATACATTTCACGACCATTATAAAGTTCGCTGATAATTGAAATGAAGAGAGTATTTGGCTAAACTTATTAAAAACAGCTTATAAAATCTTTTTTTTAAAAGTAAGATCTTCCATACTTTTTTAAAAACAAGTTATTTTGACAGCTTATAAGTTGTTTGAAAAAAAATTTACCAAATAAATTTGAAGAGTTTATAAGCTCCAAAACAACTTATAAACTGTTTTAGAAAGCTTATAAGCTCAGTTAAACAGCCTCAAAGTCAAAACCTACCCATCGATTTATTTATTAGTTAATTTAATATAATTTTTAAATTCTTTTAAAAAGATATTTTTTTATTGACAACAAGTAATTTGTCAAAACAAAAAAAACAATAAAATTATTTTTCCTTCTTTAAATTTAAAAAGAATATATCTATTTGAAAGGGCATCTTTTTTATTGAAATAATAAAAAACATTTTTTTTTGTGTTTATTATAAAAGGACATTTCCACATCAATACATTTTTATTTCTAAAAAAAACTTTTATTTTTAATATTAGTGTAATAGCTATGGATTCTTAATTATTATATTATGGACACTTCAATTTTCATCAACACAAATAAAATATATTATAGCCATTATAATTTAATAATGCTATGTTATAATAAATCAAAACTCTTATAATATGGATGTTTCATATTAATATTGGTACGAATCATAATTGTTATAAATTTTTAATTAATATTAGTCAACATTATATTATATTACTGATAAGATCATAATTACTATAACGATATAATTGTACTAGCTGATATAGTTATGTAACAGTTATAAATAATTGCTATAATTATACGGTAGCTATCATCTTATAATTACTACAATAACACAAAAAATAAATAGAATTTCAAAAATAAAATGTCCACAAATGAGATCAGGCACCCTTTCTTTTGATTGCTACCCCATTTATTTCTTATTCTTAGTAAATAAATAAGTGGAGCTTATTTTGAACATATTATAATAAAGAGATCAAATTTAGATAACTAACCACAAATGCAACAATTAGTAATAAAAAAATGGGAAAAATACCTTTAACCTCCCTATTTTTTATCAAGTAGTATTTTACGCTTCTATATTTTAAAAATAACTTTTAATCCCCTTTAACTAAATCAAGTGTAAAAAAAATTATAAAAGATAATTATGTCCCTGTTTTTTTTATATTTTTTATAATATTAAGGGGGAAAAATCATATTGAATTTATTAAAAATTTATATCCATTTTTGTTTCCTTTATTGATATCTGAACTAATTCTAAACAATTCAAGATCTTAATTGATATTTTCAACATGTGCATGACTGATAATTTATCAATAAATTATATTATATAATCTCCAACAATATACAAAGATTAATACTTAATTATATGAATAAAATAAAATTAAATAGTTTAAAATATATATTTTTATTGCCCCAGCTATGCAGTCTTCTGATATAATATATAATAAATTAATAATCATTTTCTTCACTTCTCCTTAAATTTAAGATTTTAGATCCATTCACATCCACGATTATATAAGGTTCCGCGAAAATAAATAAAGGTATAATTTTCTTTTCTTACGTGTAGATAGATTTTCTTCATTTTCTTCGAACTTTTTTGCTTTCTCATGCATGCAGGCGAACCTCACGTCTCAATGCATGCACGTGAGCCTCACATCTCAATTCATCATTGGCTTGACTGTCAAAGAAGGTAACACTGATAATGTCAACCCTTAATTGATAAACTTTGCTTTGCAAGACATTGAGAGTGAATAAACTGACAAACCAACATCAACCACATATCCAAATGAGTCACGAAGGACATCATTACTGGATGTTTCTATATTTTTTTATCCTTTTATGTATATTTTTCTCCGTGTACATTATCAAACGAACTAATCAATAATTAAAGAGCCGACACTAAAGACATGTATAATTATTTTCCATATCAATTTAATATATATTTTTCCTCTTAATATTATAAAAATATCAAAAACATAATTATCTTTTATAAATTTTTTCACACTTAGATCAAAACAGATTAAGTGTTATTTAAGTAAATTAGACAGAAATAATTATTCAAGTTTGCATTTTATGTCCATTCTGCAAACCAACATAATACAATTATTCAATCAAAATTCAACATACATGCAAAAAATACAAACCCGACAAGCATTAAAAAGGCAATGTAAATAAAACTGCTTATGATGGCAAAATACATGTTGAAATCTGAAGTGTTTCAAGATCGTGACTACAGAGAATATGAATTCTTGCTCTGTGGAGCAATTCACACAATTTGTATGGATTTTAATTGTAGACATGGGGGGAAGACTGACAACCGGAACACAAGGCCAGTTGTGAATGAGCAGCAAAAATTGATCAGCTAAAATGTTAGTAGTGTTTGTATGAAAGAGATTGTCAAACGATGAAGGTAGGAGATGGATTTAACTTCAATCGTACTTGATAGAAAAGAGATCACTACGTTCAGGAAAATAATTCAGAAATCCCATATCGAATCTTCTTCCTTCTCACGACGGTAAGTACAGCTATCCCACTCATGCTCATCAAAATCTGGATAGCTAGCATCTTCATCTTTACCTCCATAATCATCTCCTTCATCAGCAATGCCTTCTGCTTCTTTCTGCATAGATGAGATATAAGCCGCATATCAAGTAGAAGACGCGCTGATCAAGAAAATATAGATCTTCAAAAGAGACGTTAAAAATAAACCTCATTTGTATCAACGTTACATGGTGATGCATTTTCCTGATCATCATTTGTCTCTTCTTTTGCTGATGTCTCGGCCTTTTCTTGGACAATCTTAATTACTTGCATAACATGTGAAAAATCTGTAAAATAAAACTAATATATCAATCAGTTTGTAGGTGAAAGGGGGTGGGCAAGGTTATTTTGTAAAAGGGTCTATCAACAATGATTACAAAAGATGTATCTAATTCTGTTTTTAAAGTTAACATGCTTTGAATTAATTGAGGAACAGGTAGTAGTGTAATAGCTGCGTCACTAAATAATTCGCAGGACGATGCTCCCAGTATTAAACATAAGCATAAAATCTCAACTGTCGAGGATGCCAAATATGCCGTTAATTTTGGCATAATAAAAAGCCTCTCCCGCATAAAAAAACATATAGGACTTGAACTTCAAAACTACTCCCAATCATTGGTTTTGTTCTTAGCACAGAAAAACACTGGTAGAAAACAAGGCTACAGGGCAATTAGATGTTTACTAATACCACTTGATGCGGCATCAGCAGTACGTTCTTGTCATAATTTTAAAATGAACTAAGGAGCTGGAACTGCCTTCCTGCTTTCCCCAGCTTTCCCGGTTGCAAGGTTTCGAGCTAACCGCAGCACTTTCCCTTCATTGCAACTCATACTCATTATAATGAAGTAGTAGTTCGAACTAGATCTTTGCCGCTCGTCCCTTGACAAGCCGCTTATCTATCAAGTTGAAACCTCTTGGTGAAAGCAGACTCAAATGCCTATTCATATGTTCTGACAGTGAGAACCATTTAAAAAACCTAGATTAGATAGAGGTGCTTCTAGTTTCAGGTCATTCCCTTTACATCAGCAAGTTGCATTAGCTCTCCCATCTGGTGATATAGTAACTTGCATGAACGATACATTGGACTTGGTTGTTACCTTTTTCATGGATCATTATGGAGAAGAGTGAGCGGAAGAGTGCAAACCAAAATCTGCAAAAGGCGAAATCGCTCGCCCCCAACACTCCCGCCGCACTCAACCCAAGGTCATCACAAGGGAAGTAAATCACGGTAACCGAGAAGGCAAGTGGTGGGAAGAGTGCAAACCAAAATGTACCAGTAAGAGGTTGTATCACACAATTGAGGGGAAGAATGAGGAGAAAAGAACCATATGTTTTGGACTATTGATGTCACTGAATTTGCATATTATCTGCAAATAAAATGGAGGAAGCACTGGTTCATGCTATCCTTGAGCATTCATATTTCTCTTTTTCACTTTTGCCTTGCAATGCATCAAGGAGGAGAATCGATGGGAGGATACCTTTTGAAACAGTGATTGATTATGCATCGCGTTACTCTTTTAGATAATCAAGGCTATCAAGCACCAAAAGATGAATATGGAAGGTCAAATAAAAGATATAGGGAGATATTATGCGATATTAGGCATCCCATTTTTGTTCCTTATACCTAGGTCATATTCTTCTTGCCTCAACTACTAAGTTGCTAAGATGTAGCATTTTGTACCTTAACAAAGGTGCAGGGGCACCATTTGAAACAGTGATTGATTATGCATCACGCTACTCTTTTAGATTATGGCATAGTATCAATTACGATGCTAAAGGGGGAAAGCAACTTGCAGAAAAAATACAGCAGACCTCAATGAAGGATAAGGCTTCACTTCCCCCAATCTATTACTTTGCCGTATAAAATTGGTCTCATATATGGCAATACATATATTTAAGGAATCAGATAATAACACAAAGCTCAAACAATATACGGGAGAAAACAGCCAAATCTACTCACATACCTTCAGAACGATGAAATAAAGCATCACGAACTTGCAAAGGATGTTTCCTCTCTTCAATTTTAAATTTTAGCTTTATTTGATGTCGTGTGCGATTAGGGAACAACTGTTGTATCATTTCAAAATCCGATCCAAATTGCCGAATAGCCTATAGAAAATCCATAAGAACATCAACCTCTTGTGCCATCCTCTTAGAAACAAGAAATTTCAAAATGGGTCATTTCAGGAAACAAATAAATGGCAGACAGTGGAAGCCATTAAATATTTGACATTAATTTACAGTTGAGTTACCCAGTGGATAGAAATGTTCATATATTTGCATTCAAATTAAAGCAATTGAGAGCCTGGTTTAGAAAGATTTTCATCATCTCACAATATTATAAGTCAGAGGAGTAAATTAGTAAATCGCATCTTAATCTGAAAGAGATACATTTGAGTAAGTCCTAGTCAAGATAACGCAAACCATTTGATCTCATAAAAAGAATCCTAATAAGAGGGAGTGATCTTTGCATGGATTGAGGAATGTCAACCATGAAGTGAAAAAGCATTTGTTCTAATGCTTTAACTGGAGTATGCAGGAAAAAAAACCTCATTTACATTTTACCAAACACAACCCTGACATTGGCATATCAAATGGCATGCAGCCATGCACACATGGTATGGAAATCAAACCATCCTTGGATAAATCGACACTTAAATCCTGCAAATCTCTCTCTCTCTCTCATTTCAAGGAATATGTCATAACTCAAAAGTCCAAAACCATGTAATTTGGCTCGAACAAGGCTTTATGGATATCTAAACCTCCAGTTGAGTTGCATGTTAATATGGATAGCAGTGTGCTTGAGACATAACAGAATGAGAATATATGAAGTACATGAGAAAAATACAGGAATTAACTATACAAACAAACTGGATTAAGGGGCAGACTAGGTCATAGCATTAGATCAGCTAGTTATGATAAATTCATGCAACAATAGAAACTTGGAAAGATCAAGTTACCTCATAAAGCAACTGAGTTTCTGCTTTTGACCATCTGACAGTTGGAAGCCGATTTGAATATGAATGATAGTTCAATTTCTTTGTAGTTGGCTCATTGGGGTAACTTTTGGCTCCACCACAACGGTTCATTTCTTCATCGTCACCAAAAAGACCATTGTCATCCAAGGAACTAGTAATGCCGCATAAAATTATAATCAATCAGTTCGATTACAACTTTATGCAACACATTTTCTAAAAAAGGGTGAGTAAAACAAGATGTTTACAGAAGCCACATGAAATAATGGTATAAAACAGCCCAATTATGATATGATTGGCACATTTGTCTAGAAAATGAAAGAAAAAAACATCAATGCCTTTTTTATATTAGATAGATGGCCTTGTGGTCACAGGTTCAAGTCGCAAAAACAACCTTTTGCAATGCAAGGTAACAATAAACCTAATATGGTCCATCCTTCATTCGAACCACGCATTGGAGAGCTTCGTGTACTAGGGTGCCCTTTATTAGATAAATGACCTTCCCCTCTGGTTCGCCTATGGCCTATCGGGTCAATCTGGAGCACAACTTATGCACACTTAGAAACCGACCTCTAGAATATTCGTCCCTAGTGTGATTCAAATCCTAGTCCTCTTAGTTGTTCCTTTGAATGCTTTACCACCTATACCACACCCGTGGGGGCAAAAAAAAAATCAACCTTTGATTATATGCTGGAGGTCAAAGAAATGACTGCCAAGAGGAACCATTTCTTTGAATATTATTTTACAGTTTACGGTTTCATGATATTGCAATTCCCAGTCACTCATCAATAGCTCTATGTCTATTATTTATTCCAGTATTAAGGAAGCATTCCCAAATGCTAAAAGCATATTTGCCAAACGGATATTTTCAGAAGACTCAAACTAACTCCTTACAAATCCAAAGAGGAATAGCTTTCCACGTGTCTGAATATCATTTTTTAAAAAATCATCTCAGACACAAACTTGTGCAAAGTAACATGCATACTTATTTATTTAGTGATATCAAATTATGCTCTATTCTATTTCCATAAACACTAACATTTAGTGCCATATCCTTCCCTTTGTAGTTATACTGCATTCTATGCAACTTAGTTTCAGTCTGCCCTTCTACAGCATATATGCATTCTGTGTCAGAAATGCCACTGAACACTCCTCAAGCAAGATAAGGTAATAATACATGGTACGAGTTTGTTAGATCTGGCGCTTTACATAATAAACTTAACCAAATATACAAACAAAATATATTCCCAGGATGGATTGCAAGTAAACATGACATCAGCATTAACATTAAATAGCAGAATTAATGTTTTATGGCATTAAATGTGTATATACCAATAATGAGAAAAATGCACAGAAACGGACTCTCGTTTTCTATAGGATGAAACATTTTTCCATACCTCTGATTCGAGAATAAATTACCGGTTGCAATCGGTTCCTTTGTCTGCTTAATACATCACAACCAACATAAATGAAATATCACTGACAATGATAAATTTCAAAGAATCAAGTTGATGACATACAGATATACGCTCCTTAGCTTCTGCAAGCATTATTAGGTCCTTTATGCAAATCTGTCTTCGGTCGATCTCCTCTTCAGGTGTTTGAAGCAAAATCTTGTTGACTAGAGATACAAATATATGATTGTACCAGGTTTCCCTGACTTCCTACAAGAATGCAGCAAAAAACACACTCAGTGGAACAAGTAGCATAATTACCTTGTCTTCTCTTTCGCCTAGTAGCATGAGGGAACTTCTTTTTAGATGATTCCTCAACAGAAGAATCAGCTGTTGAAGAGACTTTCATGCCCCTCTTTGCTGGTTTTGGGTCTTCAGATGTCTGTCCTTTCCTTTTTCTGCTAGCCCTCTTTGGCTTTGGCATATTCTCATCCTCTTGTCCATCGTTGCTTTGACTTTCATCGACTCCAGCACCACAATCACCATCAATACTTCCTTCAAGGTTGCCAGCCTTGCTTTTGACTGTCCTCTTTCTCAGTTTTCTAGTAGATTTCGTAGCACTGGCATTAGTGTCATTTTCTGAAGTAGTTCTCTTCAGGTTCTGGGGGTTAGGTTCCTCAATAAATTGAAATTCAGACATCACGTCAATGCTCTTGGGAACTCTTTGAAGCTCATTTTCTCCATTATTCTGCAAGAAACAAGTGGTAGAGTTTATAAATAATAGTTCAAGTTACAAAATCTACTATAGGTGAAAGTGAAACATACAAGTAAAAACTGATTTAGTTTGTATTTTTCTTTTTTGTTGGTGATGGATTTAGTTTGCATGCTGCTCTAAGGTTTTATACTGATGAATAGCACTTTGTTACAAAACTTTAGAACCAATATCTATAATTACAAAACCTAGCATTCTCCTTTACACATTTGTTAATGTGCTCCTTTGTTAATTTGGATCAATTAATTATGCCTTGCTATACCGAAATTGCAGAAACGTATCAATGTAATTATAGATTTGACATCAAAAGACAAAAATGGATTAAACACTGTAAATCACTATCTTCAGACGTAATAAGAGATATGGCAAATAATGTCAGTTAATCAAGATTATTTTTTTTAGGAAAAAACCTCTTCTCCTATCCTTGCATAATCTACTTGATGTTCTCCATTCCAGTCTGACGCTGTATCTGAAGTGTGCAAAGGGTTATCTGCAGGGCTATGGATTGTCGCTTGTATGGAGGAAGTGTCCATAGCAGAAATTGATTCCACAGGAGCAGAACAGGAAGCATCAGGAAGGATAAAAGAAACAGATTTTACTGTTGCCTTTTTCGAAGGTAGCTTGGTCACTTTGGGTTTGAATTTGCTTACTTTTCCGACTTCTAAAAAAAAGAATTAAAATCAAAAAGATATCCAAAAGCGTATTACAAAAGGAAAAGTAGAAATTTTGGTACCAAATAACTTGTGCACAAATCTAAGAAAATACTTAAACAGAAGCATGCAAGAATGAAACAATCTCATTTGTTTTAATATTTCAGAGATGACTGCTGTGCCGAAAAGGAGTTTGAAGGAGTAGGATGTCTTCTGATGGATAGGCATGGGAAGAGCATGGTTGTTGTGTGCATAAGCAAAACATCCACCATTTACAATCAGTTTATTTGACCATTTCGTACTCACCCATACGTTTCTCTCAAAGTGGTTGGATGGACTTAAATTTTCACATGGGACTCTTCAACTCATCCACTTAGACAAGAAAATTTGAATTCCTAGGTGTTCGATTAAAAAAATACTTTTGTCATGGATATTTACCATATATAAACAGATGGATTTATATCCATAGAAACTAAATCAAATAGACTTAAAGTGAACTTGGCTAATCTAGGACGCTTTAGCAAACATTTGTTTAGTTGAATATATGAACAGTTTGATGTGTGCTTGTATTAAGAATTAACTCCCACCATTATTCCATTGGGCCTTAACAACAAATAAGTTCAGACCAATAAGAATATATCTATAGTCATTAGATGAAAATAAGTGAAAAATCTAATTCGAAAGGCTTCCAGATTTACCTACAGTCTTTAAAGGAACATCATCTGAAGCGCTCAAAGTTAAGCTTGTGTTTTCATCCTGAAAGAAATTAACTAATATAGAATGTTGCCTCACATAAAATTGATTACTGGAGAAAAGATCATATCTTACCTGGTACAAATTTGCCTCATTCAGCTGACAATTATCTGCATGTTTATCTTGGGGTGCTACTAGCTCTGTCCGCATGACCTCTGGTTGCTGTACTGATTCTGGCATGGATCTGTGCTGACCCGAAACTGTCGAGCAACTGGACATGCAAGACTGGAAACAGGTTGTATCAGTCTGAAGCTCAGAATGAGCATCATGAGCAATAGACTCTAAAGGAGCCGACACCACATGTTGGGCATCATCAGAAGTTTTGGTAGAAGCAGAAACAACTTTAGCAGTTTTAGCACGAACTTTAGGACGAAACTTGCCCAATTGTTGTCCTGTGTGCAAAAAATGGTAGCTAATGACTTAATCTAATAAGATATTATTTTTTAAAAAACAAGGAAATAAACACCCAAACATTTTTCCTTAAATTTACCTTTGGTAGTCTCCATTGGACAAAGAAAATCATCAACAGAATCCAAATCATTGAACATGACCTCTGTGCAAAGGACATGTGAAAATCAATAATTGCAAAACATTAAAAAAGATATCAATCTAAGATCCTCTATGATGGTTTTTTTATTTTTTATAAGGAGAATTGGAATTCCAAGAAAACTAAAAATCCTCTAAATCTACTAGTTGTCGGATATGCAACATATGGAGGGGAATCATTAAATATATATTAAATTGCTAATCTCAACCCTCTAAAGTTAACTAACATGAATAAACGAAAAATATGAAGCTAATAAAAATGAAGATTTCAGACCATATGCAGGAAGTATGCAAGTAAGCCACTTCATAATGCATAAGCAGCACACAAATGCATATGAGGTTCATATTTTTCAAATATTATTATTCGATAAGTCGAAGATAATATATAACAACACGTGCCAAAAATCAGTTTACACAAGAAAATATATCAAATTAGTCAACCTAAGCAATCAATATAAACAATCACTTAATGATTGAATTAATAAGTGTAACAAATCAGTAATTTCAAATAAATATTTTGCATATCAACCTAAGCAATATGTACAATTAAAAACACAACATTATTGTCATAGATGAATTGTTGCAAACAATATAGCAGGTGTAGGGGTTGGTTCAATGGTATAACCCAGTATCCTTATGTGGCCATATGTTGATGGCATACCCTCTTGACTACATAAGCTTATGTAGCCACATAAGCAGCTTGTGTGGGTGAAGATTTTTTTTAAAACAATATTCAAAACAAAGACAGATTATTTACTAGAAAACAAAAATGATTATAATTTCCAAGGCAATGTAACCAGGAAAGAGAACTATAGCCAATAAAAACAGCAAGGAAACAGAGATTAGAATATCAAAAAACAAAAAATTAAAGGTACTGATGACCCTCAAGGAATACAATTAGAAGAAGCTTATGAGAAAATTCAGCAAAATAAATCCTAGATAACTATAGATTTCGCAAAACAACACTCATTTGTCTCCACTGTTCAACCTAGCTCACCTCCATCTATCATAAGCCTATGGTCTGTCTTTGCACACAAACTCTCAATCACTTGCTTTGGGATGCAGTGACCAGGAAGTTAGGAGTGGAGGAAAGTGGAAACAGGGATAGTTTGTCAGCAGGCTGGATATGCAGACGGTTGTAAGATTAGCTGCCCACTCTACTCCAAGCACTCACTGTCAACACTCCTACCATCTTTATCAGATATGTGATGCTGTCACTATGCCTTAGCACAACATTATCTTCCAAAGCTTTTCTGATTTAAGGACCAACACTTCACTCTCCCTCCTATGTAGCATAACCCTTAATATACCTAGTTGGTGAAATGCAAATGCTGTTCTGAGATTGCTACTGTGATGAAAGCAAGTTAGAAGGAGCAGCAAATCTTCTTTGGATGTGTGGGGACAATAAGGTTGTTGTGTACATAAGTGGAATCCTCCACAGATTTAGGTAAAATTACCCACATATTGTTTGGAGTAAATAGACACGTGTTAGAAGGAGGGTCAAGTTCAGACCAAGGCACATCAACCATAACTAATTAGAAGATGGCACCTGTCCTATAAGAACTGTGTGCCACCATCTGATTGGTGAAGCATTCATTCAAGAGGAAATAAATAGCGCCCGGGGTGATACATGCGGGGATCTCTTTGCTCGGCTTGCACGGGCTCAACTTTAGGCTGCACGAACTCAACCTCAAACCCCATGAATCAACTTTGAAATTGCAGGGGTTTAGTGGCACTTACTGAATTCTTTAGCGATCCGTAGTCATCTCAGTCGAACATCCATATCTCGGATGAGTAAAGGAGAGGATTGCGAGTTTTATTTGATTTGGCCTAGTTCAAGTTAGATTCAGTCGAACTCTTGTGTGTTTTCTCTGATCAGACCCAATATCAGACTTGCGTTGGCCATGTGTCAGCAGGTTTAAACATTTTTTACAATTTGACCATAACATCTAGCATTTAATTCAGTTGATTTGGCCATTTCATACACGCTGGTACTTTTCTCTCAAAAAGATTTTGATGGACTTCCTTTTCACACTGGATTCTTCAACATGTCCAAATAGTTGACAGGAACAAATGAACTCCTTGATATTTGATTAATAAAAAATGTTTTGCCAACGATATTAATCTTAAAATTTATGCGCATGGAATCAAATAGACCTTTAATCAAATTGGCTAATTTAGGATACTATATCCATCATTTCTTTAGTTTAGTATTTGAACTCCTTTGCATGTTGCTTGTATTGAAAAACAATGGCCTCATTACTTCATTAGGTTCTAAGGACATGAAAAATCACTAAATGAAAATCAAAGTAATAAATTCAATTCAATACTTCTAGATTTACCTGTAAGCTGTAGGGGATCATCATTGGATGTGTTCAAACTTAAGCTTGTATTTTCATCCTGAAAGAAGTTAATTTATATAGTATGTTCTCTCATATAAAATTGATTATTTTGAGAAAAAAGAACATCTTACCTGACACAAATTTTCTTTATTCAGCTGACACAAATTTTCTTTATTCAGCTGAAAATTATCCGCATGTTTACCTTGGGATGCTCCAGATTCTGTCTGTGTGACCTTAGGTTGTGGTACAGTTTCTGTCGTGGATCCATTCTGACAGGTCATTATAGAGCCACTAGAAGTGCAAGGTTGGAGATGGGGTCGCTCTGTCTCAATCTCAGAATGAGAATCAAGAGCCACTGGCTCCAAAGAAGCAGATGCACCATGGGCAACATCTGAAGTTTTGGTAGAAGCAGAGACAACCTTGACAGTTTTAGCACGAGCTTTAGGGCGAAACTTGCCCAACTGTCGCCCTGTGATTATGAAAGCAGCAACTAATAATTTAAGCAAACAAGATAACTTTGAAAAATAATTGAGGAAAAAAACCAAGTAGATAAACAGCAACGCTTTTCTTAACATATACCTGTGGTAGTCTCCGTGGGAAAAAGAAAATCATCAATAGTATCTGAATCATCGAACATGGCCACTGCATGAAGGACAATGGGAAAAAATAATTATAACAAAACCTCAAAACAGAATAAGGTAAGAATACGACCCCCATATGAAATTTTTGTGAAGAGAAACATAATTTACATAAACTAAAGTTAACCCCCGTGTCCTATGACTCCAAATCCTAAGGAACAAAAATTAGACAAAACATCTACCACTGCCTCGCCTCCAACACCAAACAACCCTCTTCATAAACACTCAAACTCCAGTGCAACCGAATCCCTTAGCCCTTGATGCAAAATCATCCCTCAACTACTAGCATCCCAAAATTGAATTAGCTGCTCAATTTTTTCTGCTATGTTCCCGAGTACAATTCGCAAAATCAACATTTTTATTCCTTATCTCTTCTTACCGTCTCACCCGATTCAAGGGGAAAATAAATGTAAACACCATCTTCCTCGATCACCCAGGAGCCTTTTGCGGTCAGAAATAGCGAGCAATCAACGTTCTCTTTTATACGACAATGCAATAAAAATCCAAAAAAGAAAGACGGGTACCACGAACTCAACCTCAAACCCCATGAATCAACTTTGAAATTGCAGGGGTTTAGTGGCACTTACTGAACTCTTTAGCGATCCGTAGTCATCTCAGTCGAACATCCATATCTCGGATGAGTAAAGGAGAGGATTGCGAGTTTTATTTGATTTGGCCTAGTTCAAGTTAGATTCAGTCGAACTCTTGTGTGTTTTCTCTGATCAGACCCAATATCAGACTTGCGTTGGCCATGTGTCAGCAGGTTTAAACATTTTTTACAATTTGACCATAACATCTAGCATTTAATTCAGTTGATTTGGCCATTTCATACACGCTGGTACTTTTCTCTCAAAAAGATTTGATGGACTTCCTTTTCACACTGGATTCTTCAACATGTCCAAATAGTTGACAGGAACAAATGAACTCCTTGATATTTGATTAATAAAAAATGTTTTGCCAACGATATTAATCTTAAAATTTATGCGCATGGAATCAAATAGACCTTTAGTCAAACTGGCTAATTTAGGATACTATATCCATCATTTCTTTAGTTTAGTATTTGAACTCCTTTGCATGTTGCTTGTATTGAAAAACAATGGCCTCATTACTTCATTAGGTTCTAAGGACATGAAAAATCACTAAATGAAAATCAAAGTAATAAATTCAATTCAATACTTCTAGATTTACCTGTAAGCTGTAGGGGATCATCATTGGATGTGTTCAAACTTAAGCTTGTATTTTCATCCTGAAAGAAGTTAATTTATATAGTATGTTCTCTCATATAAAATTGATTATTTTGAGAAAAAAGAACATCTTACCTGACACAAATTTTCTTTATTCAGCTGACACAAATTTTCTTTATTCAGCTGAAAATTATCCGCATGTTTACCTTGGGATGCTCCAGATTCTGTCTGTGTGACCTTAGGTTGTGGTACAGTTTCTGTCGTGGATCCATTCTGACAGGTCATTATAGAGCCACTAGAAGTGCAAGGTTGGAGATGGGGTCGCTCTGTCTCAATCTCAGAATGAGAATCAAGAGCCACTGGCTCCAAAGAAGCAGATGCACCATGGGCAACATCTGAAGTTTTGGTAGAAGCAGAGACAACCTTGACAGTTTTAGCACGAGCTTTAGGGCGAAACTTGCCCAACTGTCGCCCTGTGATTATGAAAGCAGCAACTAATAATTTAAGCAAACAAGATAACTTTGAAAAATAATTGAGGAAAAAAACCAAGTAGATAAACAGCAACGCTTTTCTTAACATATACCTGTGGTAGTCTCCGTGGGAAAAAGAAAATCATCAATGGTATCTGAATCATCGAACATGGCCACTACATGAAGGACAATGGGAAAAAATAATTATAACAAAACCTCAAAACAGAATAAGGGAAGAATACGACCCCCAAATGAAGTTTTTGTGAAGAGAAACATAATTTACATAAACTAAAGTTAACCCCCGTGTCCTATGACTCCAAATCCTAAGGAACAAAAATTAGACAAAACATCTACCACTGCCTCGCCTCCAACACCAAACAACGCTCTTCATAAACACTCAAACTCCAGTGCAACCGAATCCCTTAGCCCTTGATGCAAAATCATCCCTCAACTACTAGCATCCCAAAATTGAATTAGCTGCTCAATTTTTCCTGCTACGTTCCCGAGTACAATTCGCAAAATCAACATTTTTATTCCTTATCTCTTCTTACCGTCTCACCCGATTCAAGGGGAAAATAGGAGAACCCTATGTAAACGCCATCTTCCTCGATCACCCAGGAGCCTTTTGCGGTCAGAAATAGCGAGCAATCAACGTTCTCTTTTATACGACAATGCAATAAAAATCCAAAAAAGAAAGACGGGTACCAGGACTCACCACTGCGCGCGTCGAGACGAGGGAACTCTAGATTCCGGCGTTTCTGCCCGCGAAAAAAAGAGGAGGAGGAAGAAAAGCGGGCTGCTTCTCGGCGGAAATCGCGAGCACTGGCAAACGTGGGCGACAACGGGCGAGCACGGGCGGAAGGCTCCACTGGGTTAACCGCGGTCCAACGGACCTGTTAAAACTGTCGTAACGCGTGCAATTGCTCGCTAGCCCTAATTTAATCTCATATCCAAAAAAAGCCCAGCCTTTAAGATCAGCAAAGTATAAGCCGGACCGAGCTTGGCCCAAACCCTAAATAGGCTCAAAAATCCAATACAGCGGAGCGGCCGAGGGAAAAGCAGGGAGACGGAGCGCCACTGGTCGGCGACGGAGTCGTAGAGGCAGCGGTCGGAGAAATGGGGGTGGGGGAGGAGGCGGAAAGGTCAGTACTGGGCGTGGAGGAGAGAGAGGAAAGCCGGGGAGGAGACGAAGGAGCGGAAGCGGCGGCAGGTGGGGCGGAGGGGTAGGAAGGCGATGATGCGATCGAGGAGGTCGTCACGGCGAATAATATTTGTCGTAAACTATCCAAAAAAAAGCCCCAAAGCTTAATATCTGAGTAAATTATCTTCAAATCTCCTCCAAATTTAACATCATTCTTAAATATATGATAAAATATATATATACAAAAGTCTTTATAAATATAATTCCCCTCAAATTTAATATCATTTAAATTAAAATATAATATATTTTCTATCAATTCAATTTATATAAAGATATATAATCCACGTTATTAGTACAAAATATTTAAAATTAAATATATATATATATATATATAAAATTTAATGAGATATAATTATAAAAAAATTATGTATAAATAGTGAATTAGATAAATTAGTATAAATTAGAGAATTGAAATAAATATTCCGAGTTTATGACAATTAACCGTTAATATATTTTTAAATTTTCAATAAATGTTAACTCTCAATATATAATTTATTTTTATCTTTATTACATTGCTTAGATAAAAATAATTTACTATTTGAGGGATTTAACTTATCCAATATAAAATATAAAATATATTTTAGGAAAAATATTTTTCATTATTATTATTAAAAAATCATGTTATCTCTTTTTTTTATTAAAAATAACTTTATTTTAATAATATTACAATAATTTAATCAAAACTACTCTATTGAAATAATTCTTATTGAATTTAGGTAATTTAGAATAAGTTAGAGCAATTTTGATAAATAAGTAGTTTTAAATAATGATAGAATAATTTTGATTAAAAATTACTTAGAGGGTTTATTCAATGTACGTTTAATTATTTTGAATGATTTTTATGAATTTTAAAAATCTAGATGTATTCAATCTATATTTTTATAAATTTTACCGACATCTAGTGATATCCAAATTAGATTTTTATAGATATTCAAAATTTCAATATATTTTTATGATTTAATTTAGAGTTTCTTGGACACAAATTTTAATTAATAAGAGTTCTCCCAAACATTTGGTACGACTTTAAAAATAAATTAAAAAGTCTTCTCTTCATCATTGAGATTTTTATAGATTTCAAATCCTCTTAATTTTTTATGAATAAGTTCTTTCTCATCTCCTTCCTTGATTTTAATTATTTTTTTTTTATCTTAAAGAATCAATTTAACTATCCCTTCTCCATCAATCCTTAGCCTATACCAGTTGATCCAATAATCCATAAGCTCGGATGTTTCATTTTGAGTTTAGGGGGAAAACAACCCTGTAATAATTATTACAGGTTTCGACCAAATCAAGAAACGTAGTTGACTTGCGACCCTTTAAGCTCAAAACATTTCCTCGATTTCGCCTTGTGTTCAACCCACTCAGTTTGTGACCCTCTAATTTGGTCGACTCTTTAGTTTGGTCAAACGTTCAAATTACTATATTTTTTTACTCTTTCAATTTAATATTTTATTAAAAGTTTGATTAAATTAGAGGGTTGATCAACATGAAAATAATTTCGATTAAATTTATAAATAAAAATATTATAATATTATTGGATTTAAAATTATATTATTAAAAAAAATTAATTACAAAATGAAACGTTATCCTTTATCTGTTTAGTTAAACCAAGTCAAAAGTATAAACAGTTGAAAAAAAAAATTTATAAACAAGTATGTTATTTATTATTTTATTAAAAATAATTTAATTAGGTATTTTAGGTTTTGTTCGAAGATATATATCACGTGAGACTGTAACCACTTGTGTTTTTTTAAAATTAAATACACCCCCTTAATTTTACATGTCTTTCTCTTTTCTTATCTCACAAGATAAGACATTCCTTACTATACAATGAGAGTTCTCACCGTTAAATTTTAAAGATATGTTTTTAATGAAATTTTTTGAGTCATCCTTGCCATTTTTATCTGCTTTAACACCGACCGTTTTATCCTTTCGTAGCCATGCATTTATCCTTAAACATAAAGAGAATCCCTAACGTTCTAAGTCTTTAGTGGAGTCAATTAGATCTAAAATCATAGTTATCATTATTCTCTACAATTAAAAAACATGCACAATGACTTTTTCTTATGCAAGGTAAATATTTGTTAGTGCATGGTGGATATCTGAATCAGTGTTAATTTTTTGCTCCATTTCAAGCTGTACGATATCATCTCTAGGAATTCACCGGGCAAGGTCGTCACTCAAAAAATGAAAAGAAGTTGTTTATCCTTCGTCATGCCTCCTTGAGGAACGTTGTTGAGAGGATATTTGGAATATTTAAATCATAATTTAAAATATTAAAAATAGCTCCTCCATTCTCATATACTACACAAGTTGAGCTTGTTTTGGTTTATGTCGGATTACATAATTTTTTTTACAAGGAGTGTCGTTCTGATGAATTTCTAGTTAAATCAGATAATGAAGTTTCATCATCCTTATCATAACAAGTTTATGATGTTAATTGCTTTGATCAATTATTTGATACGCAAGAACCACAATGAGCAAATGCTAATGCATGGAGAGATACAATAGCGAATCGAATATGGAGTGGTGTTTATCGTATTGGCAATAACGACAATCAGAAATATTTTTTCTGTAAATTTACAAGTTTCTATATAATTTACAAGTACATGTAAAAGTCTTGCAAAAAATTTATAGAACTTCATGAAATTATTTTCACAACTATATAAGATTAAAAAATAAAAATCTATCAACCCCATAAAAATTTATTATTAAAAAAAATCAATGAAAGTCATTCAATCTCTTGATTAAATTTTTACTTAATATTTTATTAATTTTTAATCAAAATTATTATAATAATATATTGGTATCTTTAAAATAAAAAATAAAAAATATGCCCTTTTAATATGTTGTAATATGGGGTGCCTAAAGGAAATTAATGAACATTCTTTTAATTTTTACCTAAAAATTAATATGTTTTGAAAATTAATAAAATATTAAATATATTTTTTAAAAATAATTAAATTTTGAGGGTTGTTTTGAAATTATCCAAAAGGTTACGAGGTGTGTAAATTCAACGCGGGGATAAAATAATTGAATTGAGAATTTGGGGAAGTAATGAATGGTAAAGAAATGAAATAAATAAGATAAATTTAAAAAATATCTTTTTAAGTTATTTTATTTTACTCATCGATTTATTTTTTAAATAGATTCATCGTTTCTTCTTCACTTTGTACTTATAAAATAGGTATTTTTTTATTTCTATCCTGTTCAAGAAAGAATTAACAATTTTATATCTTCATATAATTAAACACATAACAAATAAAGATAAAAAAAGAAAATATATATTTAGTTTTTATAAAAAAAAATTATTTTCCATAAAAAAATGATCTAATTAAAATTGCTTTATAACAATTTTAATTAATGTTATGAATTTAAAATAGTTTATGTGTCTTTATTCGCTTATCGATATAAAATTAATTAATTCGATCAAATATTGAATTTATCGGATTTTTCTCGAGTCCGATTCAGAAATATCAATCGGTTAATCGATTAATTGACTATAATATTCGATTAATCGATTAAATTAATTCATATAAATTAAAATTAAAATCAAATAAATATAAAATATTGAATTTTTTAATGAATTGAATCATGGAATTTGATCGTGTTATTCAATTTAACATGAATTTTCAACTATTAAAAAATATTATAGGAATAAAAAAATTGCAAAATAAAGCGCCGTCATTTTGTTTTTTATCATATTTTTTAAATAAAATTTCAGTTTTTTTTTATTAAATCTGAAATTCAATTTAGTGAAACTAAAAGTGTCGAAAACAAATTTTTACGAGTTATTTAGTTTTATTTATTTCAAAAATAGGGTATTTAGGTTTTTTCGGCTCGGTTCTGCCCAGAGAGCGATATTTAACGAGGGCGGACGATGCTCAGTCTTCTTCCACATGGCGGCATGTCTCTCCAGAACCCTAAAACTGAAGCGGTCTCTTCCCTATAACTTCCAAAGCTCGTCGCCGAGGCCTCTCGCTGCTTTCTCGTCGTCTAATGCATCTCCACCAACCGCCGCCGCCGCCGCCGCCGCCGCCGCCGATGCTGCTGCGGCCGCGTCATCTGCCTCTCAATCACAAGGTTCGCATTTCCCTCTTACTTTTTCTGCACTCACTTCATTGATCTTTCTCTTGATTCCCTCCCCAAAATAGTGTGAAGTTTGTGCTCTTTTCCAGAGAAAAAAAGAGGGAAATTGTCCAAAGCTCTGCTATTTCTCCCCGGCGCAATCACTTTCGGACTTGGGACCTGGCAGATCTTCAGAAGACAAGAGAAGGTATGTGCTCCTGCCTGTGTCTCTGTAGTTCACTTCCTTTTCCGCTTAGCTATAAAAATGACATCTTGATTGGTTTTGTGTTGCGTCTCATTGTATCAGATAGAATTGTTGGATTATAGGAGGAAAAGGCTGGAGATGGAACCATTAAACTGGAATGAGCTATCTTCTTTGAATTACGATTGGAATACTTTGGAATTTAGGAAAGTCATATGCGAGGGTGATTTTGATGAGAGCAAGTCGGTTTTTATAGGTCCACGGTCGAGGAGCATATCAGGAGTTACAGAGAATGGGTATTATGTTATCACTCCATTGGTTCCAAGGAGAACTGAGCCTGGGAGGTAAGGTTTCACTGAATAAAGTATTCCTCTGTGTAAATTTCAGGTCTTTAACCTGTCGCTAGTCAATCCGAAGCTCTTTGTAGTTTAATCTAAATGTTTCTTGGCACTTGATAATTGAAAAGAATGACTGCATAAACTTCACTTCAGTTCATTGGTAATTTCTTTGTGCTTCCAGGAAAATATCTGTGCTGTAACTATTTTAGCAAATTGTGTCTTATATGGTCCCAATATCACATGTTTAATTGACTATCGGAGAAGAGTATTGAAGAGAACCACCTTAACTAATGTCCTTTGATAGAAAATTGTTGTTAGTTGTAAGCTAATAACATAATCAGCATGTAATGTAGAAAAATTCTGGTAGGAAACATGCCCAACGAAATAGATTGAAGCGATTATCAATTGATGATCTAATGAATAACCTCGTAGAATCAATGGTTATATTGTTTCAGTTGATCTTAAACGAAAAGGTGACAAGTGAATTGTATGCTTGTAGAATAACTTAGTCTTTTATCTTGTCAACCTGCTCCTGCTTCTATATAATGCAGATCTAGGAATATGAATGCTACTATTCAGCTAACCTATTAATCTTTTAGGATGCCATATTTCAGAAAACTCCTTCAGGATGAGATTTGTTCTATTTCAGTCTCTGATAAATTTTACAACAGGAAATGATTATACAATGCAAATTATTATGTTGAATATGTTTCACCACCTAATTTAGTAATCCCAATTAGTGCTTTATTTTAATAAATTGGTACTTGTATTTGATTCCTCAATGTAATATAAATCAGATTATCTTTTAAGATTATTTTTTTATCGCCTTGCGTCTTTAGGTCCTGGTTAACACATAACAGTATTATTGAGCTAATGCTTGGTCATATTCCATGTAAAATCTTTCAGAAAGCTCCTTCATGATAAGATATGCTCACTTTTCTTATTGTGTTTTGTGTCCCTTATGCATCATTGTAATATAATTCACAATCTACTTACATTTCTCTAACCAGCTTTTCTTTTTGAAGAATTATATTTGTACTTGATTCCTGAATTTACTTGAATAATCTTTTAAGGAATTTTTGTCAGCGTGCAGGTTCCAGTCCTGGTTAATAGAGGATGGGTTCCTCGTGGTTGGCGACAAAAGTCATTAGGGAATTCTGAGAACTTTAGAACCTCCTCAATTGCAGGAACAGTTGAGGCAAAAGAGAATGAAGGAAGTATACGGTGGAAATTTTGGTCTAGGAAACCTGAAGCTTTAAAGGTATTTCCTTGTTACCTTTTTTTTTTCCTACTGTTGATTTTTCGTAGGTGAGGTAAATTATGAGATATCACAGATTGTCGTATCATGCTTATTTTTACCGAAACCGTGTCCTAGAAGTTCGTGTTCAGAAAATATTCCATACTACTATGAAGAATTGATGGATTTGTTGCCATTATGCTAATGCCCCATTCTTTCTGTTTAGAGCCCTTCACTACCATCCTTAATAACTTAAGGTAATTTTATCATCAAGGTACACGATTTATGGTGGATTCGTGGTTATAAATATTTTCCTTTAGTTGAGCATTATGGCAGACAATGTCACAAACAATATTCAAATTTATTTCTTTGGTCTCTCTTTACCCTTTCTACCTTCTACCCTTATAGATTCAGCTATTATATTTATAGAATTTATATATATATATATGATCATTAAGAATGAAAAATAAGAACAAAAATACTTATGATGTAGATCGTGTATTAAGTTATAGTAGTTTGGTTTAAATTATATCATATAATTGGCTGAAGTGGACATGTTAGGATAATTGAGAGGTACATGGAGTACTAATAGATCTCAAGGGCAGTTCATGTATAAATAATCTGCTCTCTATATTAGTCTTTTGATTGATTTCTTATTCCATTTATCTTTTGTCATCTGTTGATTGTTTTATCCATATATACCTCAGTTTATTGCACTGGAGATGAAAAGTCCTGATATGTATCGTAAAATTATGAAAATCTGTTTTTTTTATGCAGTTAGTAATTATACAAGCTATCTAGGTCCATGGTTTTTCCTGTTTGTTTTTCTTTTCAAATTGTGACAATGAACTTTTAGGTGGAAGAAAACATCCCGCCTCCAAAACGAGTTGTGGGTGTAATTCGAGGAAGTGAGGATCCAAGCATATTTGTACCAGAAAATGATCCCAGCAGCGGGCAATGGTTCTATGTTAATATTCCCATGATTGCACGATCCTGTGCTCTTCCAGAGAATACTCTTTATATCGAAGACATAAATGAAGATTTCAGCGCAACCAATCCTTATCCAGCTCCGAAAGATGTCAACAAATTGATCCGCTACTCCGTCATGCCTCAAGATCACTTGAATTATACTTTGACATGGTATGGACTTCTTCTTAGGTTTCATAACTATCTTCCAGCCATTTCCTGATACATAATTGATCTTTCGCTTAGCAATGATTATTCATATGCTCTTCTTTGATAAGGCCAGCTACTTCATATCTGATTTGTCATTCTCTATGTTTTAGGTACTCCCTCTCGGCTGCTGTATCTTTCATGGCTTTCCAGCGGATTAAACCGAAGAAATTACGCAGATGATGAATCTCTCAAACTATTTGTTGCCTGTGTTCTATGAATGTTTTAGACAGAACCGATATTTTTAGCGTTCATTTCGATTAGAAACAATATTCATGGCAGTCAAGAATGGTGCGCCAAATAAAAGTATTGACTGTTCATTTACAATTGCAATTTACATGTCAAGGTCTCAAGGTGGTTTCCATGCGCAGTTGTACTTGATTGTATGTGATCCTCTAATTTTGAGGAACAGGTCTGATGGAAGAAATTTTGTTGTTTTGTTTACAAGAAAAAGTAAGAGTGATGTTGATATTAATTGATAATGGGGCAATGAATCAGTGTTTGTTTTGATATCATTTTTTATATTTGTATAAAAAATTATTGTTGCTTGATTTTATATTAGTTTTTGGGAAAGATCATTAATCAGAATGAATGTTCTTTTGAGTGTTTTTATTCTAAAGCTAAGCGAATCGATCGGACACTTCACAAACCATTACCTTTCTTTCTAGCTAATAATGGCTTGTCTTCTCATCCACCATTATCCTTCACTACCTCTCTTCCTATTTGCTTTTGTTGGCTCCTCCGCAATTCTCTTCCCCTCACTTCCTTTTATTTCTCCTCCCTCCCTCTCCATCCCCCATGCTTCCTCCCGTCTCCCTTGGGACCAAACAACGCCAAGATCCATTCACCATTCATTTACTCATCGATTAATTCTCCAAGCTACCGGAAGGTAGAGACAACAATGGCATTTCAGGGGACAACCACCAAGTGCACTGCTTGCGACAAGACGGTGTATTTGGTCGACAAGCTCATCGCCGATAAGCGGCCCTACCACAAGGCCTGCTTCCGCTGCCACCACTGCAACGGCACCTTGAAGGTTCAATCATCTTTTCCTTCTCCCTTCATCATTGTTGTCGTCATCATGCGCCTCCTCATTTTTAGTTTTGTGCAGTTGGGAAACTTCAATTCCTTTGAAGGAGTGCTATATTGCAAACCCCATTTTGATCAGCTGTACAAAACCACAGGCAGCCTGGAGAAAAGCTTTGAAGGTCACTGTCATTTTCTGTCATTTCCAAATGAAAATTTCTTGATGTTCTGAAACTTGAAACTGCTCTCGTTTGCTACCTTTAGGGACCCCAAAAATTGTGAAACCAGACAAGCCTATCGACAATGAGGTAGAGAGCAATTCGAGTTTCCGTAAGCCTGTTAGATTCGATACTGACACTGAGTTAAAAATCATGGTACTGCAGAATGCAAACAGAATGTCAAATGCTTTTGTTGGCACACAAGAAAAGTGTGTTGGATGCAGCAAGACAGCTTACCCAACTGAAAGGGTTATTTCTCAGACTATTGTGATCAAATAAAATGCTTATGTATCGATGAACTGATCGATCGAACTGTATACTTCTTGAAGGTCAAGGTTAATGGAGCCGCATATCACAAGAGCTGCTTCAAATGCTGCCATGGCGGATGCGTCATCAGCCCTTCTAACTACATTGCCCACGACGGAAAACTCTACTGCAAGCATCACCATACTCAGCTCATCAAAGAGAAGGGCAACCTGAGCCAACTTGAGATGGATAGAGAGGCGAGTTCCGGTGTGGGTGAAGTACCTGATGAACCTGAGGCAGGTAAAACAAAGGAAACAACTGATGAGCCATAGATGATGATTCATCCTCACAAGGCTGGTGTGTTAAATTAGTTGATTTTGTTGAATTGAAGTGGAATGATTTGGCTTTTCAATTTGTCTATATTTAACTAATTTGTTTAGTGATGATCATTTTTTTTGATAATTCATATGTTCTAGTTTCATCCAACTAATTCTAAAGGTAAGATATTGTTCAGAATTGTACTGGAAATAATAAGTTTTGGTATAGCTATGAAAGACAATGTAGTAGAAAATGATAACAAATATAATGCAATGGAGACATGGAGTGATGATTAACCAGTTAACATCGAACTTGGGACGATCAATCTGATTCTACGGAAATTTTTCACCGGCCAAGCTCTACGGAAGATAATGCAATGGAGTGATGGTAACTTGGTAAGGTACCTTGCCATGGTCCGCCTAGAACCATTTAAGAGCTTGGGGTCTTCCTGACCCAGACCGAGCCAGCCGGACCGGGTTTTCTCGACCGCCGACCACCGCCTCTCACCGGATTTGACGCCTTTCTCGGCGTTCCGGCGACGGCTTCCTCGCCTCCGTTGAAGCCCTGCTGCTGCACCTGCACCGAAGGCTCCAGTCGGCTGCAAGGAAAATAGGCGAGCTTGGGCTGCGTCAGGCCCTGATTTTGAACTTCTCGTTCCTTGTTCATCGGAATGGGATTCCTTGAAGATGATTCGTCGGTATCCGCCACCTCTGGTTGACCACAAGAAACCCCGGCGAGCTTTGGCTGAGCCATCGCTCGGCGTCGATTTTGATCCTCTGTTACCTTCTTCATCGGAATGGGATTCTTCGAAGGTGCCTTTTTAGATTCAGTAGTTGACACCTCCGGTCCACCGCTAGAAATCCCGGTGAGCTTTGGCCGATGTTGATCCTCGCCTACCTTCTTCATCGGAAAGGGATTCTTTGAAGATGCCCCCTTAGATTCGGTATCCCCACCAGAAACCCCGGCTCGCTTTCGCCGCTCCGACGCTCGGCGCCGATTTCGACGCTCTCCTTCGTTCCTAACCGGAATGTGATTTTTCCGAGATGCCTCCTCAGATTCGATAACCATCACCTCCGATGCACCACCAGAAATCCCGGGGAGCTTGGGCTGAAGACTCGCCGGGCGATTTTGACCCTTGCCCTCCTTCGCCGAGATGGGCTTGTCCCGAGATGCTTGCTCAGATTCGAGGACCGCCGCCTTCGGTTCATCACCAGAAACCCCAGTAAGCTTAAGTTGCGCTCTTGCCGGCCGATTTCGACCATTGCCTTCCTTGTTCACCGGAATGGGGTTCTCCGAAGACTCCTCCGGTCCTGCGCGCTTCTGTGCATCAGATTTTACTGTATCCTTACCCTTCCAAGCCCGCTTACCATCTCCCCCAGCAGATTCGCCAATTGCAAAGGCCGGGGCGGAATCCTCAGCAGTCCCCTTCCGCCCGGTCAACTCCGAAATCGACAACGGTGCCGGCCACGGAGCCGCCCGTCTCCGAAATCCACGAGGAGGCCGATGGCGGCTGGATCGGGCCGCTTCTGCTCCCTTGATATTGAAATCGCAATCGCGAAGCTTCTGTTCTTCGTCGAACTGCTCCTTGAGGCGCAGATCTTGCAGCTGTTTAAGGGTCACGTAGTTCTTCCGCAAAGCAAAAGGCGCTACAGTTGACGGGCAGGCGGCAACAGCAGCAGCGGAGGCGGAGGCGGAGGAGACGGCAGCGGAGCTGGCGCTTGCTCCCGCGGTGGCGGCCATGATCGTTTTTCTGTTTTTCAGCTTCGGGATTTCTTCCCCTCTTTCTAGACTTGGCAACCAAGAAAGAGTAAAAGCCTCCTTTTATAGCAAAGCGTAGCCTACAACTATAAATGCAAATTTTGATTTATTTAAACATTTGGAAAGTTTTAAGTATTTAATTTATCTCAATTCAAATTCATATGTCAGAAATTATTTATTTAATATTATTATGAAATAAAACAAAGTAAATTCGACAAATTCATTAAACAAAATTGGTCGAATATCCAAATCTAGTAGGGAATTTTTAAAATATCAAAATAACTATCTCGTATCTATTTTGCTCCTCTATCTATCCTAATCGGTCTATCATATCATTCTAAGGTTGTGTTTGATATACGTATTTTTCATTTTCATTTTCTGAAAAACACGTGTTTTCTAAAAAATGATGTTTGGTTTGTGTTTTTCGTGCCTGTTTTCTAAAAAAATAGATAGCATTTTCTAAAAAAACAGAGAATGATAAAAAATTATTTTATGTTTTCTAGAAAATGCGCGTTTTTTAAAAAATGAAAATAAAAAACGCGCGTACCAAATGCACCCTAAGCTTTCTAGGTCTACAATATACCAATTAATATAATCAAATTTTTTAATGATTTGCTACAGTATCAATCTATTCGGAATATTATTGTGTTGATGAACATTATCTTGAGATAGGCGCGAGCGAATGTGAAGGGGTAAAAATAAAATTAGATATATAATTTGATATAAATTTTTTTAATAATCCCGGTATCAATTTTTTTAATCGACTAATCTTGTAGGTGATCGGTCTGATCCCACAGAATTTCCCATCGACCACCAGGATAAATCAGGAAGCGCTCATGAAGACTCATCCAAATGACCAGCATTTTAAGCCTGCTTCCTACCCTTCACTATGGTAAATCAAAAAGCACTCATGTAATTTGATAATTTTGAAACTTAATTTGGATATTCAATTGTAGCAAAAGGTAATTACGCTCATCCTTTCACAGCTCGTTTCCAAGTTATGTGAAAGGAGGTAAATCACAGAGTCAACTTATAGCCGACAACTAAGTTGGCTAAGGGTGGAAAAAAAAATTCCCTTAAACTTTAATTATGTGATTCAGTAGTTCGTTGTTTTTACTTAACCATGTACGTAAGGTTTCGTAATTACCAAATCGTGTAGGATAGTTCGTTGTTATTACTAAATCATGTATGTTGTATCGATTTTACCCCTCATCCACGTTGCTTGCTCATCCACGTCACCGTCCACCTTAGCTGCTTGTCCGAAGCATGGAAAAATGCATCCTGAACCACTTCCCATAAAAAATCAAGATGAAATCCCGCTTCAACTTCAAAAACTCAAAACCCTAACTCCCCCCTCCTGAATCACATCACCTGCTCGTTCCCGGCGTTCAGTGTTTCATTGGTGAAGTTCGATCCTCATGATATTTGGCTTCTTCACCTCCACCGATGTCATCATTGGCCTCTTTGTTCTCCAACAGTTTTAAAGTATAAATCATATCCTTCATCGCTAGTTTTGAAGTCCATATTGTATCCTTCACTAGCTACTGCATTCTCGGAAGCTTCTAGGTTAAACTTCGGCTTCACCACCTTCACCGCGTTAGGTCCTTCTTCTCCTGTGGCATTGCATTAGTACATACATGAGAATGTTGAAGCATACCTCATCATCTCCAAAGGTAAAATTTTTTAGAGTATAAGTTGTTTTTTTTAATTGTTCGTTTATTTCACATTATAACGTTATTTATCAAAAGACATTCTTTATATTTAACTTTGTTAGTACTATCAAGATGAATGGGATGAATTGCCTAAAACACACTTAATCTAAATAGGTTAATACTATCCGGATGAATTGTTAATACTATTTAACTTTGGTACAAAGAGCATATTTGATTTCTTCTATGTCATACTTCCTACCTAAAATGGATTAAGAATTTCTTAATCTAAATAGATTATATCATCTCTAACCTACCCCTTGTATGTGTATAGATCTCATCATGTTGATTTTCATAGTTCATCAACTTAGTTTAACTTATCAACAAATTTAATATTTTTTACCTTATATGTTATTTATGATTGTATTCATTTTAATTCCATAATTGTTATTTATCTTTTCATTCATTGTATAGAGTTAGTGACGAAAAAATTGCACCATTACCGATGTCGATGTTGGTTCAGACGCCTGTCACGAAGAAAAATCGAATGTGGTGTAGATTTCTCTTTCGGTTTAGATGCACGCGACAACCATGAGGAAAGCGGAGGATAAAATTGATATTTCATATGTGATTTGATAATTTTTAAAGTAACGTACATGAAATAAGTATTTGACAAACTTAGTTACATGATTAAGCTAAGTGAAAAAGTTGAACTAAATTTAATATTTTGTGGGACCGGCCTGGTCCGCTCCAGGCCTGTTAATCTCCTCCAAGAAACCCTAATTTGACTTGTGCGGTCCTTTAAGCTCGGCTCATAAAAAATAAACTAAGTCATGCTTGAACAATTATTTTAAAAGCTTGGTTCATTTTAAACTCGGCTCGGTTACCTTATCAAACAAGCTTGAACACCCCAAAGCACGACTCGGCTTGGTTCATTTCATTTACAGTCCTATACATACCAGTCAATATTATAATTTTATTTTATAGATACCATTAGATCTTGACTATGGTCAATAGAGATAAAAATATGATATATTTATTGGACTCTATGTCTAATAGAAATTGAGACGATGAATAGTGATTGATCCGACAGTAAGGACGGGGGACCCCCTTTGTGGGGAGCCAATGACAAGTGGAGGTCAAACGTCAAAAGGGTCAGTATGAGGTCCATCCGATCGGAGAATGGTTGGGTCGATCGGCCGAACGGGTCCGGGTGGAATCAAAGACAACCCGACGGGGAGTCGGGTTTCCGACGCTCATGGTGGGCAGGGTCGTCGGGCCGAGCGGGTAGCCCGCTCGGCCGAAGCGTAAAGCATCAATGCTGTGAATGAACAGTCTCAGCCGAGCACCCGGTCGGACCGATACCTACGCCCGGTCGGACCGATGCCTGCCGAGCGGATGGACGCTCGGCTCGGGGAAAAAGGAGACGAGGACAAGGGGACATTGGGGAACATCTTCTGACAACAGGCATGTTCGACGACCAAGCCATACGCAGAATCCTACGACGGAAGGTTCTGCTGTCCCATCAGAGAGGTGCTCGGACTGTAGCAGTATGGTGTCAGACATGCTCCTCTGGTAAGCCCATACTAAGGTATGGTAAAGGACACGTGTACGCCTCGATAGGTGTGCATAAGCATCCCCACAGCTCCATATAAGAACCCTCAGACTTCGCAGGAGGTAGGCGATCTCTCATCTTTGGAGTCATTTCATCATTTTCCTCTTGCCTGACTTGAGCGTCGGAGGTCGTCGCCGGGAACCCCTTCCCGGCTCGACTTCCTTGCAGGTTCGCCGGAGACCCATACGGTCGGTCAGAGATCCACGTCATCATCTGGAAGAGCGTCACATGCCCAACGTCCATCGACTCAGCGTTCGGACATGATCAATGACCTTGCTAAACTTTTTGAAGATGATCCGGCAGTAAGAATGGGGGACCCACTTCCTGAAGGGTCTTAGCTTGAGAACCGATGAAGGGCTGACTAAGCGGTTAAAGGCCGAGCCGATCAGCCGGGTTGGTCCGAGCGGAGTTAGAGATAACCCATCCATGGGGTTGGGTGTCCGACGCCAAGGCAGGAGGATCGAAGGGCCGACCGGGAGCCCGAACGGCAGGGGCCAAAGAGCTGAACGGGCAACCCGCCCGGACAAAATAAGGGCGAGGTGACAAAAAGGTGGCCGAGCGGGCTATGCGCTCGGCTCGGGATATGGGATATCGGTAGAAGCATGTCTGATGATTAGGCCGTACACAAGATCGCACGATGGAGGATCTTGCCGTCACATCATGGAAAGGTTGATACAGTAGCAGTATGGCCTCAGGGACGCCTTTTCTGACGGATCCATATCTGGGCATGGCCCTTCTGACAGACCCATGCCTGGGCATGGTCAAATGCAGGTGATTGCTTTGATTGGCGCGCCCAGGCTTCTTCGAGGGGTCTATATAAGGCCCCAATTTCTTCACCTGAGGTATGCACGTCTTCATCTTGAGGCCACCTTTTTGTCATTCCTCGCCTGACTTGAGCGTCGGAGGACCGTCGCCGGGACACCCCTCCCGGCTCGGTTTTGTTGCAGGTTCGCCGGAGCACTCGAGGATCCAGCAGAGAGCGCCACGTGCCCAGCGTCCACTGACTCTTGGTTCGGACAGGATCAGAAGAGATGAAATAAAACCAAGGTATATCCTTTTGATCAGAGGTTGAATCTATTATCAAAAGAAGAATTAGGCCAAAAATTAGGATACATTCTGGGAAAATGAAACTTCCATCGAAAAGAAGCAAATGAAATGCTTTCATAAAAATTCTCATAGAATCGAGAATGAAGTTTTCATTCTGTACATGCCAGATCATGAATTAGTATCCGGCTCTGGGGATAAAATTCGTCGAATTAAATTAGTAGAATAAAAAATCCCCCATTTTCTGTTGATCAGGCGACACGCCGACACCCAGATTTGAACTGGGGATAAAGGATTTGCAGTCCCTTGCCTTACCACTTGGCCATGTCGCCAAATCCGATCCAAATCTCAAAAAAAATATAAAATAGGTAAAAAAAAAAGTATTCGTCCATATTCTTTTACTAAGATTCTAAGTAGTTAGTAAATTATTTTGATTTTGAATGCATTTACTTATAAATATGAAAAAAATTAACTTTTTTACTTTTAAAAATATAGTGGGATCAAGATGTACAATGTCTCGAAAGTTATTGCTAAAGAACTACGTTTTAAATAATTGACGGTATGTATTATACCTGTGTATTAAGACATGAATGAATAGCTCTTATTATTTGAATTGTGACTATTGCATTACTTTGTTGATTACATTATAGGGTAATCTAAAATAAAGTGAGTTTGTTAAATGTGGATATTATGTGATGAGGTACATAAAAGAGATAGTTGAATATGAAAATCCATAGTTAGAGAAGACGGTGAGTTTCTTCTTTATGATATATAATGGATGTGATGAATTCCAATACAAATTTGCTTTCTTTTATCCCTTAGCTCATTGATAACTAAGGCAAATCAAATTGTAATCAATATGCATTATCAGATCCTTACCTAAAAAGGCTTTCTATCTTGCAAATATATTGACAATAAAGGGGTAAATACCAAGTTATACATAGTTCCAGTACAAATTTGATGAGGAAGTTATCGATGGGATCATGGGATACATAAGTGTCCATTATACTTTATTGCCCATGCATATGCTTGTCCATATTAGCCATATGTTTAAATTGTTGCAAGCATTTGCTTGTCTATTTTTCTTTATATGATTTGTTTCTTCTTTTGAATTGAATTATTTAAGATCTTTATAACTCTTATATATGGGGTTGGAGAATATTTAGGATCTTTATAACATATACTCAGTTTTATTATTTCTTTATGGATATTCATCATGTTTTCTGGATGAATGCTTTTATGAATATATTGTATTTTATATTTTTTTTATATAAAAGTCAATATTACAATTAAACTCAATAGGCTGAAAGTAGAAGTAAATAGAATGAATTCATCTACTCATGTAGGTGCCTAAATGAGTATGTATATATGTACTCGTGGATATACTTTTAGTTTTGTGGATATATTTTTTTGTTATACTTGTGGATTTGTGGATATATACTTGTGGATTTGTGGATAAATTTTTAAATTGGTAAGGTATTTGTTATTTTTGAATGAATAATTTATTGATCTAATTAATTCATTTTAAGTGTATATATATTGTGATATTATCGTATATTAATTTATTATTTAATTTTGATGAAGTGAAAAATATGTTTTTACTTCACTCTTTATTAAATTAGTGTGGTGGTAATCAATAATTATTTTATTAAATTAAAATTGTGTTGCAATAAAATGTGATTATTTACTTCAATACTAAAACTAAATATTGAAGTAATAAAAAATAAAATACTTTGTCACGTTAAAATTATGTTGAAGTTAAAGATAACATTTATTTCTTCAGAGTTTAATAATTATAAAGTCGTTTCTTATGAATTATTTCAATATAATACAAAATAATAAAGTCTTAACGATCAATTACTTTATCAATAAATATAAACTATAAAGTAATATAATATTAAATACTTAGATAAATAAAAATTATAGTAAAGTTATATCATTTATTATTTTAGCATATTACACAATCAATGAAATAAAAGATATTTTTTTATTTTAGCAATCAATGTAAACTGTAAAGTTATATATCATTGATTACTTCGACACTTTACAAAACAAACAAAGTAAAATATGTTTCTTTCCTTCAACATTGGTCCAACTCTGAATCAGTTGCCTCTTGAACTGGTTAAAGACTACGCTTTTTTCCTGGATATGACTTCAATGATAAGACAAAGTAAAATAATATCCTATTACTTTATGTGTGTCTACTTATATAATTACCTATCTAGGACTTTGGTGAATATGCAAAGTAAATCAAGGAATTTCTACTAGTGACTAATGACGCTTTAAATATTTTATAACCATGAACTCCATATCTCCCTTGTAATTATTGTCCATATGTAATTTTTTTTCATCATAAATTATTTTAACTCTATTTTTCTTAGTGTCCTTTATTTTGTATGTGAAGCGTAGGTTCATAATATATTTAGCAAGTGAATCTTTAAAATATTTTTGCGTTGTGTATACCTACAGTAATAATTTATATATGTCTATGTTAGTACTATTGAAATTGAGTTAAGTTAATGATATGGATATATCTTAGGGACCCCAATGGAATTAGGAAAAGAGGGGAGGGTATTTTGGTCAAATCATTGTTTAGGGCTTGAAGAAAAGGGGATGCACTATTCACGAGAGAAAGAGGAGGCAGTTTCATTTTAGGGGTCCACCGCTAAGGACGTGGCGAGGGCGGCGGTCACACACTCCTCTCTTCTCCAACGTCGACAACCGCTCCCCTCTTCGTGTCTTCTCCGCTGCCTTACACCAGAGGGGACTTCTTCATTTCGCCAACGCCACCACAAGCAAGGGGGCTAAGGGGGAGGCTTTTGCTCTGCTGCAAGGGCGGTCACCTTCGCCACCTCCAACGCCGGCCATATTCGATGGCGGCGACCATCTCTCCCTCATCTCGTCGGAAAATCTAACACATCGCCCTCTCCCGCTTTTCCTTCGTTTTGGTTGCCGCCTCCTTCTTCATGCCGACGTCGCTGGGCTTGCCAACGCCGCCATGGCGCTGCTCGCCTTCGACGACATTGACTATCTTTCGCCGCCACCACAACCAGGGGAGGAGTCGCCGCCTCTTCCTTCTCCATCCCGACGACATCGACCAAACCACCCCTCTCCTCTCTTCCTCTCTCATCCGACGGTCGTCGCTGCATCCAATGACTACCATCGTAGCCGCCCACCAGGACACACCTCACTATTGTCTCCCGTCATGCGGGCAACAACTCTCTTTTCTCTCACGCGGGCCACCGACTCCCCTTCGTCGGCTTCCTCGCTCCACAACCAATAGCCGCCTCCAAGCTGTCACTATCCACCCACGACCCACTCCAGCGCTAAAGGCGCCGTTATTGGCCACCACAGACATAGCCTTTGCACTACAGTCAGTCGTTGCCGCTATGCCAAAGCGAGTCACCACCATCCTTGAGATTCCTATACTTATCCAGTGCAAATTCCTCACCACCGTACGCTTCAGGCCTGGGTATCACGATCACATTCCAACCTTCATGCCCTCAAGCCGTTATGCCCGACCTTTGCACCATTGTTGTGTTCCGACCTTCGAGCCGCGGTTATGTTCCAGTCTTCGTGTAGTTTGACCTGTGTGCCGCTGACATATTTCAACCTACGTGTCTCCGACCTTCGTGCCATTATATCCTAGCCTACGTGCCGATTTCATATCCCGACCTACGTGCTGCTCTCATATCCCGGCCTGTGTGCCCTCTCATATCCCGGCCTACGTGTCGATCTCATATCTCGCCCTGCATGTCGATCACATATCTCGGTCTACGTGCCACTTGTTGGATCGGATGAGTGCGATAGAGGAGGGGGTGAATATCGCACTTTTAAAACTTTTCTTTTCGTATTTCAAAACAATTCGAGTAAGCAGTTGAAAATATAAAGGGACAAGTGTTGGGATCTTAGATGGCTAGAGGGGGGGGGGGGTGAATAGCCTCTTTGAAAAACACTAAACGCAAATTTCTTCAAGAACTTTGTTAGCACAGCACAGCGGAAATAGAAAACTAAAACGAAGGAAAAACAAACACACAGCAGACACAAGGATATACGAGGTTCGGGGATAACTTGCCCCTACTCCTCGGCGTGTCCGTAAGGAGGACAACTCCTTGATCTTTCGGTAGATCACACCCCGGACAAGATCCGGCTAAAGATGTCTCCTTCTCAGTGGAGCAACCTCTCAACAAAGTCTCAGTTGATTATAGATTTAAGCACAAGACTTACAGTGACTGAGAAAAATATTAAGATGAGCTTACTGTTAGGATCTCTTCGTACGGCTAGAGAGGGGGGTGTGAATAGCCGACCCCAATTGCTCGTGTTTCTTTCTACAAACTAGGGTTAGCGCAGCGGAAACTAAATGCAGAAAGAAAACAGGAGAAGAAATCAAACCTCTACGCAAGAATGTAACGAGGTTCGGAGATGAAACTCCTACTCCTCGGCGTGTCCGTAAGGTGGACGAAGCCTATCAATCCGTCGGTGGATGAGTCCCCGGAAAACCGGCTAAATCAAACTCCTTGTGGGTGGAGAAACCTCGCCACAATCACTTGCAACAGCAAGCTAAGAGTACAAGAGAATAGCAAGAACAAAATACAACAGGAATGTAAACACAGTAGCTTGCCTTCTCGTCAACTAGGGTCCCGGATGAAGTAGCAACTTCACGGACAGATGCAACAAGCAACTCAGCAGCAGCTGATCCAGTCGTGGAATGAAGCTCACGCGAAGCTTCGACAAGGAGGAGCTCAACAAAGCTCAAGCACAACAGCACTTCGCAACAGAAAGGAAGAAGAAGAAGTAGCAGAAGAAGAGCACTTCACCGAAGTCCTGTAGCCCTCTTTTATACCTGCGAAGAAGAAGAGCAGAGAACTAGCCGTTGCGTCGCAACGGCTAGATTCCTGATCGGTCCATGGACCGATCAGGGAACCTCCTAATCGGTCCACAGACCGATCAGGCTTCGGTCCCTCGTCTGATCGGCGTCTCCTGATCGGTCTGTGGACCGATCAGGGAACCTCCTGATCGGTCCATAGACCGATCAGGCTTCGGTTCCCTATGATCCTCCATTTCTTGAATTAGGCTCATCTAGGTACAAGAACTATGCACCTTGATCCTAACTCATGATCCTAATATCTCACACACATCTAAGGTGTATCAAACCACATTCAAGTCAATTTGATGTGAGATATGAGTTTAGGTATCTTAGACTAAGGTCTCATGCATTTTCTAAAACACAAATTTGATCTCAATATCAAGATGTGTTTTTCATCCTTAAATCAATTCAATTGATTATTAATGCAAGAGATGATGACATGACATAAAATGGTATCATAAATGAAAACATGTGCCAATGTCATGATGTCATGGCATAAAGTTTGAAACTTAAATAAAGCATGACATTTAACTAACCTAAGCATTATCATGACATTTTAAATGATTATAAAATAAATATGATGTCATGACATGGCATATGGCAAACAACCATGGTAAGTTAGCACAAATAAAATACCTAGATTACCTATCTAAGTATCCTTAACACCTTAGCTAACTTAAAATCTAAACCTAAATTGCTCAAAGTGCTTCAAGAAAATGCCCAAACCTAAGTTGGCATTCCTATTTTTCTTGATTAATTTATGCCACTTAACATTAAGTATATCCTCAAATATTGGCATATTTCATATTTCCTCAAGAATAGCACCTTTTTAATTAAGGCCTAGATTGTCTTAAATTCCTAAGAGAGTACCAAGACCCCAACTTGGTATTTCTCTAGGTTTTCCTAACTTGTGCCAATAAAGATTAAAGTCGATATTTTTTTTCAAATATGGCACAATTTACTCTTCAAGGAGTAAATGATAAATCCATTTCATTTTTAAAGGTTCACAAAACCTTGAAAATGCTCCTTGAGTGTCAATTTCCTCAAAGTTGAGTTAACTACCCTTCTAATCAGAGTTGACACTCTCTAACCCATCTATGGGGTAGAGAAGATGCTCCTAGGAACCCAATACCTATTTGAGCTCATTGGGTTCATTAAATATTCACTAGGGATAACTTCCCTAGCAACCCTCCTAATGACCCTCTTAGGCTTTAAAGCCTTGGTCATTTGGGACTCATCAAGATCAACTCTAGGGGTGACTCCCCTTGTGACCTTGGTGATGGTCTTCCTAGCCCTAGATTTTGTTCCATAATCGAATGGAACATTATGATAAGTGGGCTTGACCACTTGGGACTTAGATTTGTGACCCAAACCTTTCTTGTCCTGGGACTTTTGACCCTTAGGCCCTAGAGTTGACTTCTCTAAATTTTTAAGGGTCTTTTCTAGGGTATCAAGCCTTGACCTCAAGACTTGATTCTCCTTTTCTATTACCTCAAGTTTTGATTTGTCATTCTTTCTTGAGGTGTTCCTAGGCATGTGTCTAGTTGATTTAGGGTTTCTACCTAGGTTTTCCTTAACCTTAGAAGTGTTAATCCTAGGGTTAGCATTCCTAGTAGTATCCCTATCTAGGTTGACATGTTTAGCACCTAAGCATATGTATTGATTTCTAGTGTTAACATGCTTATCATTATTGACTAATGCAATAAAATTACTAGCATATATCCTACTAGAATTGCACGAATGAGCCTTAAAAGATACCTTAGGGTTTGCCTTAGCTCCCCCTATCGATGTGCATCCCTTGTCCTTGTGAGGTTTCCTCCCCTTCGGACATTGGCTCCTATAGTGTCCCCGTTGCTTGCATTGAAAGCACACCACGTGCTTCTTGCCTTTGCGTGTTGGGACGCCGGCTTCCTTGACCTTTGGTGCCGGTGGAGTCTTTCTAACCCTCTTTGGACACTTGCTCTTGTAGTGCCCAAATTCCCTACACTCGAAGCACATTATGTGTAATTTGCTAGAAATTAAAATGCTTGAGTTACCTAGGGTTGAGGATGGATGAACGCTCTCATCTTCATCCCTTCCGGAGGTAGAAGCTTCTTCTTCTTGCTCCGATCTTGAAGAGGAACTCTCCTCCTCTTCTTCTTTAGATGTTGAGTGGCCCTCAACTTCTAAATCTTCTCCTCCATGATGTGAGCTACTTGGCTCACTTAGCTCCTCTTCATGGCTTGAATTTGAGTTTCCCTCATGGAACTTGGCCAAGTTATCCCATAATTCCTTGGCATTGTTGTAACCTATCTTACACAAGATGTTAGTAGGCAATGAAAATTCAATTATTCTCGTTACCTCTTCGTTGATTTCGGATTTGTGAATTTGTTCTCTTGTCCACTCCTTCTTCTCAAGTGGTTTTCCTTCCTTATCCACCGGAGGAGTAAAACCTTCTTGTACACAAAACCAATTCATTATGTTAGTCATAAGAAAGTACTTCATCCTTACCTTCCAATACGCGAAGTCGCCGCATTCGTAGAAGGGTGGAATGGTGATGTCTTCTCCATAGAGATCCATTCTCTAGCTTTGCTCCCACGGGTGTTGATCCGACGAAGAGCGGCCTCGCTCTGATACCACTTGTTAGGATCTCTTCGTACGGCTAGAGAGGGGGGTGTGAATAGCCGACCCCAATTGCTCGTGTTTCTTTCTACAAACTAGGGTTAGCGCAGCGGAAACTAAATGCAGAAAGAAAACAGGAAGAAAACCTCAAACGCAAGAATGTAACGAGGTTCGGAGATGAAACTCCTACTCCTCGGCGTGTCCGTAAGGTGGACGAAGCCTATCAATCCGTCGGTGGATGAGTCCCCGGAAAATCGGCTAAATCAAACTCCTTGTGGGTGGAGAAACCTCGCCACAATCACTTGCAACAGCAAGCTAAGAGTACAAGAGAATAGCAAGAACAAAATACAACAGGAATGTAAACACAGTAGCTTGCCTTCTCGTCGACTGGGGTCCCGGATGAAGTAGCAACTTCAAGGACAGATGCAACAAGCAACTCAGCAGCAGCTGATCCAGTCGTGGAATGAAGCTCACGCGAAGCTTCGACAAGGAGGAGCTCAACAAAGCTCAAGCACAACAGCACTTCGCAACAGGAAGGAAGAAGAAGAAGTAGCAGAAGAAGAGCACTTCACCGAAGTCTTGTAGCCCTCTTTTATACCTGCGAAGAAGAAGAGCAGAGAACTAGCCGTTGCGTCGCAACGGCTAGATTCCTGATCGGTCCATGGACCGATCAGGGAACCTCCTGATCGGTCCACGCACCGATCGGCTTCGATCCTAAATGCGATCGGCGTCTCGACGGTCGGACCGATCAGGAACCTCCTGATCGGTCCATAGATCGATCAGCCTCATCCCAGACTGTCAGTAGATCGGTCCGCCGACCGATCAGAGATGATCCAGAATCACGATCCACGGCTTTCTTCTCGCGAGGTTGCGTTGCCTCGATCGGTCTCCGCACCGATCGATTACAACCGCGAGCCACTAATCTGATTACGATCGGTCACTGACCGATCGTGGCAACCGAAGATCATCCGGATCGGTCACGGCACCGATCCAAACTTCTCGACCCTAAACCTAAGGCTTCCACACCAACATCCGGTCAACCTTGACCTGTTGGTACATCATCCCTAGCATCTGGTCACTCCCTTGACCTGCTAGCACTCCCCGCTAAGTGTCCGGTCAATCCTTTTGACCCACTTAGACTTTTCCAAACCAGATGTCCGATCACCCTTGATCTATCTGGATTTTTCCCTTGCCCGGCTTCACTCACCAGGACTTTCCACACTGCCTAACATCCCAGTTAGGACTTTCCCACTGCCTGGCTTCACTCACCAGGACTTTCCAACTGCCTAACATCCCAGTTAGGACTTTCCCACTGCCTGGCTTCACTCACCAGGACTTTCCAACTGCCTAACATCCCAGTTAGGACTTTCCCACTGCCTGGCTTCACTCACCAGGACTTTCCAACTGCCTAACATTCCAGTTAGGACTTTCCCACTGCCTGACTTCACTCACCAGGACTTTCTAACTGCCTAACATCCCAGTTAGGACTTTCCCCTGCCTGGCTTTACTCACCAGGACTTTCCAACTGCCTAACATTCCAGTTAGGACTTTCCACTGCCTGGCTTTACTCACCAGGACTTTCCAACTGCCTAACATCCCAGTTAGGACTTTCCACTCGTGCCAAGCTCCCTGCTTGGACTTCTCCGTACCAAGTCTCCATACTTGGACTTTTCCAGTGCCAAGTCTCCATACTTGGACTTTTCCCGTTGCCAAGTCTCCATACTTGGACTTTTTCCCGAATCAGGTCAACCAAGTCAACCTTGACTTACGGTTGCACCAATAATCTCCCAAACATCTATTCTTGTCCCATATCAAGAATAGAACTCTCTCACGAGTGTCAAACATCAACATGCAACTCAACTAGGTCAACCTTGACCTAAGGTTGCACCGACAATCTTCCCAAGTCAAACATCAAAATACAACTCGAGTCAAGTCACCTCGAGTCGGGTCAACCAGGTCAACCTTGATCTAAGGTTGCACCAACACTTACAGCCACGCGGAGAAGAGAACAGAGCAGAGAGCGCACAATCAACCTTCTCAGCAAGGAGCTCACCGCTTCACCAACTTGCTCTCTCGAAGGCTTGATCACAAAAGACAGAGAATTCAGAATTTCCTTTCTGAACTCCTCTTCTTCCTTCTTATGTCTCTCTGCTTTACTGGCTCGAATCACCGCCGTCTGCAGAATCGCTGCTGCCAGCAAGGCGTAGCCAATCACCTCTCCTCCTCTTCTGATTCTCTGAACCCATGCCAATGGAAATCACTGGCGTCTCTGGATACCAACCAATGGGTAGAGGTCAAACTGAGCAGCCCAATCGTAATCGGATTTCGCCAGTGAACGTTGATGCCCCAAATGTATCTGTTGCAGCAAATTACAGTGAAAAGGGTACTTGTCTCCTTCTGTTAATGAAGCTTAATTTGAATCCAAACATGAGAATGTGACCTACAACCTGCAAGCTAGAAAGACTCACAGCAGATGGTTAAAAACAGATGGTGAAGACAAATACGGCAAATAGAAAAAGTACATGCAAAACAAACAATACTGTGGATTGGTCTGCAGACCGATCCACGCTTTCTGGATCATCTCTGATCGGTCTGCGGACCGATCAGGAACTAATCTGATCGGTCCCCAGACCGATCAGATAGCGCTGTTTGAAAATACGCACAGCTCCTGATCGGTCTGCGGACCGATCAGGAACTAATCTGATCGGTCCCCAGACCGATTAGATAGCGTTCTTCCCAAACGCTTACAGCTTCCTGATCGGTCTCCTGACCGATCAGTAACATCACAGTAGGCTACTGATCGATTTCTGATCGGTCTGCAGACCGATCAGTAAACGTTCAGTAGCCACTGATCAATTCCTGATCGGTCGGCAGACCGATCAGGTATAAAGGTTTCACTGGATCGGTCCGCAGACCGATCAGGTGTCCAAGGTTTCACTGGATCGGTCTGCCGACCGATCCAGCTTCTTGACTCAGTCCGGGTCGAGCCCTCTCTGACCTAGTCCGGAGAAACGAGCTCCCTAGCTCTCTCCGACTTCATCTGGTCCTAGAGAACGAGCTACCGAGCCCTCTCTGACTTCGCATGCCAAGCTTCCTTCTTGGACTTTTCAACACCAGATGTCCGATCACCCTTGATCCATCTGGATTTTCCCTTGCCTGGCTTCACTCACCAGGACTTGCACCTAGCTTCACTCACTAGGGTTTTCACCTGGCTTCACTCACCAGGATTTCCAATCTGCCTGGCTTCACTCACCAGGACTTTCCAACTGCCTAACATCCCAGTTAGGACTTTCTCAATCAGGTCAACCTAGTCAACCTAGATTAGTAATTAATCTGAGTTAAATATCTGATACAAACTTAAATCAGTGTCAACAGCAAAACAACATCCAGGTCAGACTGTATCAACAATCTCCCCCTTTTTGTTGTTTGACAACACGATTTAAGTTTAAATCAGAAATGCTCATCTACCCATAATTTTAGGGAAATCAGGATCCTCCCCTAAGACGGATACACCACCAAGTCAATGACGGGAATCAAGATCCTTCCCGTTATCCTCTCCCCTAAAATCAAGCTTTCATACATTTCTAAACTTAGGTATCCTCCCCTAAGACGGATACACCACCAAGTCAATTACGGGAATCAAGATCCTTCCCGTTATCCTCTCCCCTAAAATCAAGCTTTCATACATTTTTAAACTTAGGTATCCTCTCCCCCTTTGTCAAACACCGAAAAGGTGCAAATGAGGTGACAAAAACTCAAAAGGCTCCCCCTAAATCCATACTGCCTTCTCTTAACTGACCTAGAGTTCCCTCTAAGGTCACAATACGACAGTAAGAAAGACAAAAGATACAATCAAATCATGGCATAGGAACAGCATAATAATAAAAAAAAACATAGAAAATGAAGCATAATAAGGAGCAAGCAAATATAAAACCGAGTAGCATAAATATATGAGTAGCATCAGAAGTGCAAACATCCAGGTCCGACATAAAGACTAACAAATAACATCCAAAATACAGACAGCCAACAAACAAACTGTATCAATCAACATCCTCACACTGAGGAACACCGCCATCATCGGCAGGAGGGGTGAAATCCTGAGGCGGCATGCTGGAGGATGAATAGCCTGGGTAAGACTGCGGAGGCGGGTAGCGTGCCATCCATCCGAGTAGCAACTGCTGTGTCACCACCTGATGACTGCGCATATCATCGAAGCGCTGGTCAATATGCCCGCGCAGGTCATCGTAGCGCTGGTCTATCCGAATACGTAGTCCATCGAACTCAGCAGCCACCATCTCCTCGTGTCGATCAAAGCGACTCTCCAGCTCGGCGATCTGCCAGCGCAGATCAGGATCGTCAGCAGCAGGAGGAGCAGCAACAGGAGCAACCTGTCGTCGAGGTAACTCACCAAGTGCCCTCCCATCCTTCCACCTAACTGTCCCATCCTGTCCTAAGATTCCAGACTTGGAAAACGCACGTTTCCCAAGTCGACAATCCTGCTTAACCATCTTTACTATCCTCCCCTTAGAGACATCAATACCCAGGGTCTCAAGCCAGTCAGTAATTACATGCCCAAAAGGCATATAGATGGTGTAACCGCTTGGCTCGCTATGGGATATGATAGAAGTATAGACACTCGACATGACATCAAAGTCAAGACGCCTACGCAACCCGTAAAGCATCAGACAATGATACGGTCGAATCTCTGCCAATGGTTTAGAAGTAATAGGGAGAAGACAGTTTGTAACAATTTTGAAAAGAATGTAATTAGGAGCAGAAAGGCCAAGGGCTGCAAATGTAGGAAAGTCAACATCTAACTCATCTAATCCATCTGGTCTCGGATGTCCAAAGAAGTACTCATAAATCGAGTCAGATGAGACATCAAGAGGATGAGGCACGGGTTCAGGCAAAGAAGGATAGAATGAGAACACCGTCCCCGAACACATACGACAACCTAAATAACCAAAGAAGGCAATTAAGCTGAAATCAATGTTTTGCTTAGCCACTCTTGATCTATAACTACCATCAATAGTCTGATGAAGGTTGTTATAGAATTCAGAGACTAGGTCAAAATTGATATCTCTCTCTAAATAGACCAAGGAATCAAGTTTATAGTAGGCTATGGTTTCCGTAATGGCTGGACAAAACTCATTCATGTATTTTCTATCGACTGATCTACATGGGAGCAATTTAAAGGTCCTTTCCTTAAAGGATTGTTCAAACTGTTGGTTGGGAAATCTTCCCGAACTGGATGGTTGAGGTCGGGAAGGAGCAGCAGGAGCTTTGGATTTATCTTTGGACTTGGAAGTACCCTCACCTACTGATTTCTTCCTAAGGGGACACAATGGGGTAAAATGGGGCAATGAGTGAGCACCGGAGCCATCAACAATTAAGAACCGAGACAACAAAACACCAGAAGATTCAGTGAGAAATGAAAACACAATGCCAAGTTCTTAGAGAGGTAAGAAGTTACCTTGGTGCCATTTGAACTTTAGACTAGGGCTTCCGAGGGCTAGAGCTTCGGCTAGGTTTGGCGTGTAAAGAGAAGAGAAAGGGTGGTCTGTGGGAAGAGTCGGCTAGGGTTTCGCGTGAATGAGGAAAAGGAGGGATCGGGAGGTTTTAAGGGTTTAGATGGGTGTACAGTGAAGAAATGATCGGACGGTTGTCCGATCAGAAGGTATCCGAAGCCCCCTGATCGGTCTGTAGACCGATCAGAAAGTGATCAGTAGCATTCTGCGAAGCTGATCGGTCCCCGGACCGATCAGGGAACTTCCTGATCGGTCCGTAGACCGATCAGAGATCGATCAGTAGCCCAGTGAACTTCTTGATCGGTCCGTAGACCGATCAGAGATCGATCAGTAAGCCCCTAAGTCACAGACTTAACTAATGGAACCACTGATCGGTCTATGGACCGATCAGAAGAGCCCTATGCGTATCAGATTATCCTGATCGGTCCCTGGACCGATCAGTGAGGCGCACAAAAATAACCTGATCGGTCCTTGGACCGATCAGATTACAGACAGAAAGGTTGGGAAGTTTTTGGATCGGTTTGTCGACCGATCCATCTTCTCCTGATCGGGCTGTAGCCCGATCAGTGTCTGATACTGAAATTTTCAGTGATTTCAGTAACCGAAATCCTTAGATATGTTTGATAGTTCGTAGAAGTTTCTCCAGTAAAACTTTCAAAATCAATATCTAGAACCCTGAGAATCTACAAGCATAACTATGTCCTAACGATGGGCTCTTATGGTGGGAATTTGTTTATAACTTGAGACTTTCAAATTCGACCACAAACACTGAGATTTCAGACAAGTTTCAAGTTTGTCAAAATAGACAACTCAAGGTTAAAGACTGAAATCTTCAACCTTGCTATGTTCAGTCCCAAATTTGGCAAAATATGTCCAAATTTCTATCATTATTTCAATGACTTATCCTAGTTTCAATCAAAATCACGAAAGGTATCGATCAAAGGTATCAAACATTCCAACAATCAAGGTTACATGATTTATAGGGAAAAGTCCAACCAAGTTTCCTTGGTTGGAATATATGAGTAAGATCTAGGAACCAAATACACATGAATTATGTAATGGTCTTCCCCATACTCAATTAATGTCTCTTCAACCTAATTATTCAAGGGATGCATGATACATTTTGAATAATTTGGTTGTTCCTAGCATCTCACCCCATTTCTAGCAAACAAAAATATTTTGTTAAACCTTATAGTTTGTGTGAGATGTTCCCAAGTTGCCCAAAATATTGTCCCAATTACTCTTGTCATTTTAATAGTCCTTATTGATCATGGTGAAGTTCTAATGACCTAAGGAGCCAAACACATTCCCAACTCCCTCCTTAAATGACTAAATTCATTCTCCGGAAGGGGTTTGGTAAAAATATCAGCTAGGTTTGACTTTGACTCAACATATGTGAGTGCAATGTCTCCCCTAGCTACGTGATCTCTTATGAAGTGATGACGCACTTCAATGTGTTTGGTCCTCGAATGATGGACTGGATTTTTAGTTAGGTTGATCGTGCTAATGTTGTCACATAGCACTTGTACACCCTTATAAGAAAGTCCATAATCCTCTAGGGTGTGTATCATCCACAACAATTGTGATACACTCTCTCCCATGGCAATGTATTCACCTCTGTCGTGGAGAGAGCAACACAATGTTGCTTCCGACTTGACCAACTAACTAAAGATGAACCTAAAATTGACAACCCCACTAATACTTTTCCGATCCAATTTGCACCCAGAGATAATCGGAATCGGTATAGCCTATCAAGTCAAAAGACTCTGTACGAGGGTACCATAGACCTACTCGAATTGTGCCCTTAAGGTATCTCAATATTCTCTTAACTGCAATTAAATGAGATTCCTTGGCACAGACTTGATATCTAGCGCACATGCCCACAGCAAAAAGTATGTCTGGTCGACTAGCTGTGAGATATAGAAGACTACCAATCATGCTTCTATATTGCGTTAGATCAATTGGTTTTCCACTCTCATCATTGTCAAGGCGAGTGTTTGTCGCCATTGGAGTGGACACTTCCTTAGAGTCACTCATATTGAATTTTCTAAGCATCTCTTGAGTGTATTTCGTTTGATGGACATAAATGTCATCTCGAGTTTGTTTGATTTCAAGTCCAAGGAAGAATGTCAATTCTCCTACTAGACTCATCTCAAACTCACTTTCCATGTGAGAAATAAATTCATTCAAATAGCCCTTGTTATTTGAGCCACAAATTATGTCATCGACATATACTTGGGCTACAAAAATATTTTCACCATCTCTACGCAGAAATAGTGTTGGGTCTATTTGGCCTCTCACAAAACCCTTTTCTAGTAAATATGTTGACAACCTTTCGTACCAAGCTCGTGGTGCTTGTTTAAGCCCATAAAGTGCTTTCTTGAGCTTGTACACGTGGTTTGGAGCTTCGGTATTCACAAACCCCGGTGGTTGTTCAACATAGACTTCTTCTTTAATAAAACCATTTAAGAAGGCAGATTTAACATCCATTTGATAGAGTTTGAAACCTCTATGTGCAGCAAAAGCTAGCATCAAACGAATGGACTCTAATCGTGCCACGGGAGCATAAGTCTCATCATAATCGAGACCTTCGACTTGACTATAGCCCTTGGCTACAAGTCTTGCCTTGTTTCTTACAACTTCTCCCTTTTGATTTAACTTATTTTTGAAGACCCATTTAGTTCCAATAATGGTGGTCTTTTTCGGTCTAGGAACCAAGTCCCACACTTGGCTCCTTTCAAATTGACCTAATTCGTCTTGCATAGCTATGATCCAATCAGGATCGCGCAATGCCTCATCAACTAATTTTGGTTCAATCTCTGAAATCAATGCGACTTCACTAGACTCATTTCTAAAGAATGATCTAGTCCTAACCCCTTATTGGATATCTCCCACAATTTGGTCTTGGGGATGACTAGTGGCTATCCTAGATTGTCTTGGTGTTGGTGGTGCCTCATGAATGGTCTCACTCGGCACAGGCGAGCACTCAATATCAGATAAAGGATCAAATTGAGTTCTTTGTTACCTTTGCTCATCAACATCAGAGTCAACTCCGACTCGTTCTTCATTTTGATCATTCAAACTTAGATTTCTAAGTTCAAATTGAATTTCTCCTACATCCCTTGGTTGATCATTTAAGTTAGGGATTTCTTCAAAGGCTACATCAGAGGACTCTTCAATCAATTTGGTCCTATTGTTGTAGACTCGATAGGCTTTGCTGGTAAGAGAATACCCGACCAGTATCCCTTGATCAGCCTTAGCCGTGAACTTCCCAAGATGGTCCTTGGTGTTCAAAATAAACACCTTACAACCAAACACCCTAAGATGTTTAATTGTAGGTGGTTTCCCAAACCAAAGTTCATGGGGAGTCTTTCCTAAAAACCTATGTATTAAAACTCGATTTTGCACATAGCAAGCTGTATTCACAGCTTCAGCCCATAAGTAGGTACTTATTGAGCATGCTTCGTGCAGCCTCTTGTAAGACTCGGTTCTTTCTCTCCACAACCCCATTTTGCTGTGGGGTCCTTGGAGTAGAGAACTCATGCCTATATCCCTTCTCTTGACAAAACTCTAAAAACCTATGATTTTGAAATTCCCCACCATGATCACTTCTAATGGTTTTAATTGTTGTCGATTTTTCATTTTCAGTTCTTCTACAAAAGGAAATAAAAATATCTATAGTTTGGTCCTTATGTTTCAAAAAGAAAGTCCATGTGTATCTAGTAAAATCATCAACGATTACCAAGCAATATCTACTTCCATTCAATGATATTACACTACTGCAATCAAATAGGTCCATGTGCAATAAATCTAAAGCAGTAGATGTACTTACAGTGCTTTTACCTTTATGAACACCTTTTGTTTGCTTACCCTTTTGACACGCATCACATAGTTTGGTCTTGTGGTACTTGATGCTGGGTAAGTCTCGCACTAATCCTTGGTTGGCCAACTTCTGGATGTTCTTCATGTTTACATGTGCCAACCTTCTATGCCATAGCCAAGACTCTTCTTCTTTTGACATAAAACACTTAATCAAAGCATTAGTAGCACTTTTAAATGATACTTGATAAATATTATCAACCCTTGTGCCTACTAGTACCGTGTCAAGTGTGTCAATGTGTTTAACCAAACATTGACTTGAATGAAATTCAATTGTGTAACCCGTATCACACAATTGACTGACACTTAGGAGATTAAAAGTCATCCCCTTGACTAGAAGGACATTCTTGATATGGAGACATTCGGATATATGAATGTCTCCAACTCCTACAACCTTAAGACTACCATTGTTACCAAATGACACATTACCTCTATTTTTGTTTTGAATGGTAGAAAATAGTGACTTGTTGTCCCCGGTCATGTGCTCGGAGCATCCACTATCAACAAACCAAGTTGATAGACGCTCCCCCTTTACCAATGCCTACAAGACACGAAAGATAGATGTTTTAGGTACCCAAGTCTTGGGACCTAATGCATCTACAATGAAAGACTTAGGCACCCATGCCTTTGTTACCTTCTTCCTAGTCTCATGAACCCTAGAAACATGCGATCTATGAAATTGGGTTCTTGACACTAAAGAAATAAAGCTAGACTCCTTAGGTTGGTATCCTAATCCAGCCTTGTTGTAGACCGCCCTTTGGGCATTTAGAATCATGTCTAATGTCTTGGAGCTAGTTGAGAATTTCTCAAGCATTTTCTTGAGTTTCTCAACCTCACCCTTCAAGGCTTTGTTTTCATCTTCAAGGAGCTCTAGATGTAGGTCATCAACCTCATCTTCCCTAAGAGCTCTCAAGTTCTCTACTTCTTCTTTTAATGATTTATTTTCTGTTTTTGATTTTTTAAGCAAGGTAGACAAATGTGTAATAGTCTTATAGCATTTTTCTAAGTGAGACGAGGTTACCTCTTCATCATCCGAAGATGATGAAGCCGCGGCTGATGTGCTTGAGTCATCACTCTCGGATTCGGACTCCTCCCTTGCCATGAGTGCCAATTGCCGAGTACTCTTCTCCTTCTTCTCTTCCTCCTCCGATGAGCTTGAGGAGGATTCATCCCAAGTGGCCTTGAGAGCTTTCTTCTTCTTGGCTCTTTCCTCCTTCTTTTTGGCCCGTTCCTCCTTCTTGAGTTTTGGACACTCACTCCGGTAGTGGCCTTTCTTGCTACACTCATAACATGTAACATTAGTCTTATCGATATTTTGATCATTAGATTTACCTTTTCCTTTATATCTCCTGTTTCTTCTCATGATCCTCCTCACAAAATTTGCCATCTCGCTTGATGATGATCCACCTTCATCATCGGACTCGGAGGAGGATGAAGATGAAGGAATCTCTTTCTCCTTCTTCTTTTCTCTCCTTCTTCTCCCATCCTTGCTCTATTCTCCTGCAACCAAAGCTATACCTTTCTCCTTTTGACCTTTGTTAGCAAGTTCATGAAGTTCCATTTCACAAAAGAATTCGTCTAATTTAACAATGGAAAGATCCTTGGAAACCTTGTAGGCATCTACCATAGATGACCACAAGGCATTCCTTGGAAAGGATTTAAGAGCGTACCTTACTAGGTCGCGATTCTCCACGCGTTCATCCACGGAATGTAAACCATTGATGATTTCCTTGAACCTCCCATGTAGTTCACTTACCGTTTCATTTTCCTTCATGGTGAGATTTTGTAGTTGATTCAAGAATAGGTCCCTCTTGGCTATCCGAGAATCTCGAGTTCCTTCTTGGAGCTCAATAAGCTTGTTCCATAAATCTTTTGCACTCGAGAATGGACCTACCTTGATGAGTTGGTCCTTGGCAATCCCACATTGTAAGGTGACAACCGCCTTGGCATCGGCTTGCCCTTTACGAGTTTGTTCAGTAGACCACCTTGATGAATCGAGTTCCTTACCTTCTTCGTCCTTCGGTGGTGTGAAGCCTTCCTTGACCGAGAACCACATGGAGATATCAGTCTTGAGGTAATACTCCATGCGACTCTTCCAATACTGGAAATCTGCTCCATCGAAGAACGGTGGTCTGTTGGTGCTGAATCCTTCCTTCATGGCCATCTTGTTGCTCCTTGGAATGTTAGTCCAGATGAAGAGCACCAGGCTCTGATACCACTTGTTGGGATCTTAGATGGCTAGAGGGGGGGTGAATAGCCTCTTTGAAAAACACTAAACAGAAATTTCTTCAAGAACTTTGTTAGCACAGCACAGCGGAAATAGAAAAACTAAAGCGAAGGAAAAACAAACACACAGCAGACACAAGGATATACGAGGTTCGGGGATAACTTGCCCCTACTCCTCGGCGTGTCCGTAAGGAGGACAACTCCTTGATCTTTCGGTAGATCACACCCCGGACAAGATCCGGCTAAAGATGTCTCCTTCTCGGTGGAGCAACCTCTCAACAAAGTCTCAGATGATTATAGATTTAAGCACAAGACTTACAGTGGCTGAGAAAAATATTAAGATGAGCTTACAGCCACGCGGAGAAGAGAACAGAGCAGAGAGCGCACAATCAACCTTCTCAGCAAGGAGCTCACAGCTTCACCAACTTGCTCTCTCGAAGGCTTGATCACAAAAGACAGAGAATTCAGAATTTCCTTTCTGAACTCCTCTTCTTCCTTCGCTCGAATCACTGCCATCTGCAGAATCGCTGCTGCCAGCAAGGCGTAGCCAATCACCTCTCCTCCTCTTCTGATTCTCTGAACCCATGCCAATGGAAATCACTGGCGTCTCTGGATACCAACCAATGGGTAGAGGTCAAACTGAGCAGCCCAATCGTAATCGGATTTCGCCAGTGAACGTTGATGCCCCAAATGTATCTGTTGCAGCAAATTACAGTGAAAAGGGTACTTGTCTCCTTCTGTTAATGAAGCTTAATTTGAATCCAAACATGAGAATGTGACCTGCAACCTGCAAGCTAGAAAGACTCACAGCAGATGGTTAAAAACAGATGGTGAAGACAAATACGGCAAACAGAAAAAGTACATGCAAAACAAATAATACTGTGGATCGGTCTGCAGACCGATCCACGCTTTCTGGATCATCTCTGATCGGTCTGCTGACCCATCATGAACTAATCTGATCGGTCCCCAGACCGATCAGATAGCGCTGTTTGAAAATACGCACAGCTCCTGATCGGTCTGCGAACCGATCAGGAACTAATCTGATCGGTCCCCAGACCGATCAGATAGCGTTCTTCCCAAACGCTTACAGCTTCCTGATCGGTCTCCTGACCGATCAGTAACATCACAGTAGGCTACTAATCGATTTCTGATCGGTCTGCAGACCGATCAGTAAACGTTCAGTAGCTACTTATCAATTCCTGATCGGTCGGCAGACCGATCAGGTATAAAGGTTTCACTGGATCGGTCCGCAGACCGATCCAGTCAGTCTGCCGACCGATCCAGCTTCTTGACTCAGTCCGGGTCGAGCCCTCTCTGACCTAGTCCGGAGAAACGAGCTCCCTAGCTCTCTCTGACTTCATCTGGTCCTAGAGAACGAGCTACCGAGCCCTCTCTGACTTCGAATGCCAAGCTTCCTTCTTGGACTTTTCAACACCAGATGTCCGATCACCCTTGATCCATCTGGATTTTCCCTTGCCTGGCTTCACTCACCAGGACTTGCACCTAGCTTCACTCACTAGGGTTTTCACCTGGCTTCACTCACCAGGATTTCCAATTTGCCTGGCTTCACTCACCAGGACTTTCCAACTGCCTAACATCCCAGTTAGGACTTTCTCAATCAGGTCAACCTAGTCAACCTAGATTAGTAATTAATCTGAGTTAAATATCTGATACAAACTTAAATCAGTGTCAACAGCAAAACAACATCCAGGTCAGACTGTATCAACAACAAGTTCATAAACTTCGTTCGGAGCCTAGCTCAACTCCTACTCGAAGGCCCGCAATCCTTCGCACCGATGGGCAAATCACTATAGTCCTTCTTTTCAAGATCCTCAGAAAGAAACAGATCGTACAAATGAGCAAGATAGTAACAACCCTACTATCTTACTTAAGTGAATTACAATGCAAGCTTATATAAAATTATACCGGCAAGTAAATGCAGTTGAAGCTTTGGTCAGCACTTCCGGATAGTGTGGCTTGCTGAGCTGATGAAGGCTTGTAGCACGGTTTGCTTGCAGAACAGAACTTGAGTCGATCAGAAATAGTTGTACTAAGCCTCAGACCTCGAGCTCCTTTTATAAGTGCCATTGTTGTTCGGTCGACCGATCCCTCTGTTCGGTCGACCGAACTCGCTTCCTTCCTTCCTGGCTGGAGTCTGACACTGGCTCGATCTTTTGCATTAATTGATCTTTAATGGTTCGGTCGACCGATCCCGTTGTTCGGTCGACCAAACAGTGACCTTCCGTGTTCGTCGAGATCCGCACTTAATGCTCCATTAATGATTTTATTGTTTGGTTGACCAAACCTCATTTTCGGTCGATCGATCATTCTGTGATACCATGTTTGCGAGCCTGAACTGTTTTGCCAAATTTGCTTGTTCGGTCGACCGAACCTTTTTTCGATCGACTGATAAAATGCCTTGATCAGTTGACTGAACCTCCTGTTCAGTCTACTGAACCCTTGGTAAATTGAAGGTTTCTGAGTGCTGGACGTGTGGCCGCTGACAGATCCTGATTCTGAATTCTGAGTCAAAAGTTATGACCCTTTGAAACTCAAGGGGTCATATGATTCTACAACACAAAGTTAGTTCGATATAACAATAGTATTCCTGCAAAACAAAGTTAGCACAGTTATAATATATGAGTAGTAATATGCATGAGTATAACACTTAGGACTATCTTGATCTCTATTGGACCCCGTGGTAGTTTTAATGTGATCAACTAAGTTGGTTAGGTCCTGCTGTGTTTGATCCCTGTGTCTTAGTGTGCAGGAGCTTAGGAACACAGGAAGTCGAGCGGAAGACGCAATTAGCGGGAAGGACGGCACAGGAAGGGAGCCGACAGGCTCGGTGCGTCCGAAGGACGAGAGAGCTGCGGAAGAGTACTCCGGTGGGCGTGAAGAGCGTGCGCGGCGTTCGAGGGACGTTAAGCCGGGACAGAAGGCTGCTCGAGGAGAAGACCGAGAATTGGGTTCGGGTGAGCCCTATTCCGGTTGGCCGTGTTGGTGCGGGTAGCACTAACGGTCTAACCCAGGTTTTGATGAATGACAAATAGGTTAAGTTAGTTGTGTTGTTGTCTGACACTTTGATCAAGTGTGCAGGAAAAGTCCAGCTAGGTCGACGGGCTGACCGGATAGCTGGCGAGAAGTCCAAGCGGGTCGACGGGCTGACCGGACGCTTGGCGAGAAGTCCAGCTAGGTCGACAGGCTGACCGGATAGCTGGCGAGAAGTCCAAGCGGGTCGACGGGCTGACCGGACACTTGGCAAGAAGTCCAGACGGGTCGACGGGCTGACCGGACGTCTGGCAGGTAAGTAAGGTAAATCACTGGAGGGGAGTGACTGCGAGGACGCGTTCCCGGGAAGGGAACATTAGGCGTCGATCCGGCTTAGATCCATTTCGGATATCTAAGTCGAGATCGTGACTAGATTCCGGTCTCGGAAAGACGGAATCTAAGTCATACTCTTGATGCTAATTTTTATTACTTAGCGTATCTGTAAAAATGTGCTAACAAACTGTGCTGCAGGATTTATTTGCCTCGGACTACACCTGCTTTTGCGGTGAAACGGTGAGGTCAGGCGCCGGAATGGCCCGGCGCCGGAGTCGGCGCTGGAAGGGATCCAGCGCCGGAGGCAAATTTTATCCTGGACGCGCGTTGACACTTGGAGCATCTGGTTGGGAGTGTTCGTCACCTCGGCGCCGGAAGGATCCAGCGCCGGGCGGCAAAGATATAAAGAAGCCCTGCAGGAGCTTCAACATATCGGTCTTCCGAGAACTACGAGTCCAATCACTCTGCTCTGCGCTCCAACAACGTTCACAAAGCTCCGACGACTCACTCCGGCTCTCCTTTTAATTCATTGTTTGTCAGTTAGCTTTGTTTTCTTTCTTTTCATTAGCAATATTTGTACGTAAATTGTAATTATCCGAATTGCTAGTGAATTGCCCAACGAAGGTACTCAAGGAGTACGGGCCTTCGAGTAGGAGTCGTCACAGGCTCCGAACGAAGTAAAAATCAACCGTGTTCATTTCTTTACTTCCTTACTTTTCCGCTGCGTTTTAACTCGAGATTTTCGAATCGATATTCACCCCCCCCCTCTATCGAATCTAACGGTCTTACAAATGGTATCAGAGCAGGTACCGCTCTGATTTGGTGCAACCACCAATCAGACAGGGGGTGAAATCATTTTTTTTACAATTCTAAACTGATATTATTATCTTTTTGGAAGATTTTTTTCGTTGCATTTAAAATCTAAATTGGTACAACACCAACTTAGAGTTTCTATTTTCTCCCGCACTGCTAATCCAAGACGAAGTCTTGGGATTTTTTCCAGTTAATTTAGTGTGTGCAGGATAAGATGTCTCAATAAGAAGGCTTCAGCACAGTACGTCCTCCCCTATTCAACGGGGATGACTTTTCATACTGGAAAAGAAGAATGGAGGTCTACATGAAGACAGACTACGACCAATGGATGAGCGTCACAAGGGCTTACAAAATTTCAGTAGACAACTCCGGGAATATAGTAGACCCTGAAGACTGGACAAATGATATAAAGAAAAAGGCATCAATTGAAAACAAAGCCATCAATACTCTACACTGCGGACTAACACGAGAAGAACTGAACCGAGTCGGACCGCATCAAAACGCTAAGGAGCTTTGGGATAAACTGATCGAGCTGCACGAAGGAACAAGCGATGCGAAGGTAACAAAAAGAGATTTGCTGTTAAATAAAATTTTTAATATAAAAATGCAGGAAGGAGAAACTGCAAGTCAGCTCCACGTGAGGGTCAAAGATATCCTCAACGGTCTCCACGCGATTGGCCACCAAATGGAGAACCGAGACTTAATCAGGTACGCGTTAAATGCTTTTCCGCGAAACAATTTGTGGGCATCAATCGTAGATGCCTACAAAATTTCAAAAAATTTATCTAAATTAAAATTGGATGAACTCTTTTGTGAATTAGAACTGCATGAGCAAACTAACGCCGGGGTCGAGAAAGGTGTAGCTTTATTTGCAGGTTCCTCTAAAGAAAAGAAGAACAAGCCCGAATCTGAAGAAGATTCCGATCAAAACTCTGAAGACGAAGAACACCTGGTGAACCTGGTAAGGAAAATGTTCACCAGAAAACAGGATCTTCAGAAGATCAGTTCGCCAGCCGACTCAAGAAATGTCACATGTTTCGGATGTAACAAAAAGGGGCACTACAAGAACGAATGCCCAAGATTGAAACTTGACAAACCAAAGTCAACAAAGAAGAAAGCCCTCAAAGCAACATGGGACGATTCCTCCTCAGACGAATCAGAGGGAGAAAGGCAAAAGCACCAAAGTCATCTCGCGCTGATGACTCGCGAAGCTGAAACGGAAGACGAATCAGAGGAATCGGAAGACGGGTCCGAGTCCGCACTCGTTTCCGAAGGTTCCGAAGAGGTATACCTAAACTTAAATCGTAAATTCTTTAGAATTATCTCGTGTTTAAATAAAAAATTAGTTAAATTGGAAAATAAAAATAAATCGCTTCTTGAGGAAAATCAAAACCTCAAGGAACAATTAAAAAATTCGAATCCAACTCAAGATCGAACACTTGAGGAGGAGAATTTATCATTAAAAAATGAAATTAATAAGTTGAAAGAATTGTTGGAAAAATTCACAACAAGATCTAAAAATTTAGATTTAATTCTAAATAACCAAAAGGCATGCTATAATAAAACCGGACTTGGATATAAGTCAAACTCAAACAAAACCTTTAAATCATTATTAATCCAACACAGAGCAACTAAACAAGCTTGGGTCCCGAAAGCGTGCTTAACCACGCAAGTAGGACTTAATCAATTCTATATACCTAAAAATAAAATACATTATATAAACTTGAATAAATCAGATCAAAAACTAAAATATAAATCTAAATTAAAATCAAAATTCAAAACTCAACAAAATTTAGATTATCACCAAGTTGATTACAACTATAAAAAGAATCGACACAAACCCAAAATCTAAATTAATGGCCAATAATTCAAGGGGAGGCTCCAGAATAGCTGGCACCTCCAAAACTAACCTACCCGACAGAAAACAAACTAACCCGGTAGGGTAATTAGGATTAGTTAAAGAGAGACCAAGTTTAACTTGACTCATGGTACTGGTGAAGTTTTTGGATGATAGTACGTTAGGGAAGCTTGGGCATCGCATGTCTAGAAAGATATGGCTTCGATCTGGTGCATTTGGCCAAGTGGAACTGACCGAAGCTACCCTTAAACGAATCCTAACCAGTTAGACCAAGATTTAGTACTAAGTTCCGTGGATAGGACTATTCGGAAAACTTCGAAAGGTTGGTTACTTCTAATGATGTCCTTGTGACTCACCAAGCTTAGAAGTTTATCCGAAGAATGCCTATTTGTGGAAACCAAAGCTAAGTCTGAATCTAACACAAGTTAAAACAAAACTCTGTAATCAAACTAATTTCATCTCACAAAATCATAGGATTCCTTGATTGATAATATAAATCGGGTGAGATGAATAAAACTTAATTTTAAAACTTAAATTAATTTCAAAATTTGAATTTTAAAACTTAAATTAATTTCAATTTTAAACTTAAAAATCAATTTCAAAATTTCAAAATTGTAAAACTTAAATTAATTTCAAAATTTCAATTTTAAAACTTAAATTTCAAAATTTTAATTTTAAAACTTAAATTAATTTCAATTTTAAACTTAAAAATTAATTTCAAAATTTCAATTGTAAAACTTAAATTAATTTCAAAATTTTAATTTTAAAACTTAAATTAATTTCAAAATTAAAACTTAAATTAATTTCAATTTTAAACTTAAAAATTAATTTCAAAATTTCAATTTTAAAACTTAAATTAATTTCAAAATTTAATTTTAAACTAAAAAAAAAATTAATTTCAAAATTTTAAACCTAAATTAATTTTAAACTCAAATTATTGTCAAAATTCAAAAATTAATTTTAAAACTTAAATTAATTTCAAAATTTTAAAATTAAGATTTTTTTTACTTAAATAATGATTGATTAAAAATTGATAAACTAAGACTAACATAAAAATCCTACTTGTTGTAGGAAACCAAGTGGATTTTGGACAGTGGTTGCTCCAAACATATGACTGGAGATCACACCAAGTTCACTCAATTAACCTACAAAAGCCTAGGAACAGTTGCCTTTGGAAACAACGGTAAACTCAAGGTAATTGGTATAGGTAATATTGAATTAAAAATAGATTTCATAATTACAAATGTTCTACTTGTTGAAAATTTTAAATACAATCTCCTGAGCATAAGTCAATTATGTGACACTAGGTATAAGGTAAAATTTCTATCCACAGAATGTTTGATCAAACATCTAGATAATCCAACTATAAGCCTAAAAGGCTTTAGAAAAGACAATATCTATGCCATTAACTTAACCACTTCTTCAGTCAAGTGTTATTTAACACAAAAAGAAGAAACCTGGCTATGGCATAGAAGAATGTCACACACACATTTCAGAAACATAAGTAAATTAAATGGTCTAGTTAGAGGCTTACCAAAATTACCTAACTTAGATTTAACAATATGTAATGCTTGTCAACAAGGCAAACGAACAAAATCTACCCACAAACCAATTAATGAATCCCAAACCAATTCAGTCCTAGAACTTTTACACTTAGACCTATTTGACTCCCATGGAGTTAAATCAATAAATGGAAGTCTATACTGTTTAGTTATAATAGATGACTATTCTAGGTTCACTTGGGTCAAATTCTTAAAAAATAAAGATGAAACCTTTGAAATTTTTACAAATTTCTGCAAACAAATTGAAAATGAAAAAGGCATAAAAATTAAAAGAATCAGAAGTGATAATGGAGGAGAATTTAAAAATCATAATTTTGAAAAATTTTGCCTTGAAAATGGCTACCATCATGAATTTTCTTGCCCTAAAACTCCCCAACAAAATGGAATTGTAGCAAGGAAAAATAGAACCTTACTTGAAGCATCGAGAACTATGCTAAATGAATACAACTTACCTAAATATTTTTGGGCAGAAGCTGTTAGTACAGCCTGCTATGTACAAAACTGAACAACACTAAACAAAAAACACAATAAAACATTTTTTGAAATATATTACAACAAACAACCTAATATAAAATACTTTAAGGTATTTGGTTGCCCAGCCTTTATCCTAAATACTAGAGAACACTTAGGCAAATTCACTTCCAAAATAGAAAATGGAATTTTTCTAGGTTACTCTCTGAATAGCAGAGGCTACAGAATTTATAATAAAGTCACTTTAAGAATTGAGGAAACCACCAATGTAAAATTCAAAGAATCCAATCAAAACCTAGAACAAGCCCAACCTCAACCAGTTGACTCTGTTCACGAACATATCAATTCTGAGGGAACAAACCAAACCCAAAATCATGAAGAAGAAGAACAACTACAAGAAAGTCAACCTCCTAGAACCATAAGAGTCAACCCAAACCATCCTACTAATCAAATAATTGGTGACCCAGACCTGAGGGTCCAAACTAGGTCATCTTTCAGAAACCTAAGTCAAATCTCATTAATCTCAAACATTGAACCCAAAACTGTAGCTGAATCTCTACTTGACCCAGACTGGGTCATAGCTATGCAAGAAGAATTAGCTCAATTTGAGCGCAATGAAGTTTGGGACTTAGTACCTCCACCTAACGATAAGAAAATAATAGAAACCAAATGGGTATTTAGAAACAAGTTAAGTGAAACTGGAGAAATTACTAGGAACAAGGCTAGGTTAGTTGCCAAAGGGTTCAGTCAAGTTGAAGGACTTGACTACGATGAAACTTATGCCCCAGTAGCTAGACTAGAGTCCATTAGAATGTTACTAAGCTATGCAGCTCATAAAGGATTCAAACTATACCAAATGGATGTCAAGTCTGCCTTTCTTAATGGATTGATAAAAGAAGAAGTTTATGTAGGTCAGCCACCAGGTTTTGAAAGCCTAGAACACCCTGATTATGTCTACAAATTAAAAAAGGCATTATATGGACTCAAACAGGCACCTAGGGCATGGTATGAAAGACTAACCTTTTACTTAACCTCTAAAGAGTTCAACCAAGGTCAAATTGACCCAACACTATTTGTGAAATCAATAAAAGAAGATATTTTTATAGCTCAAATTTATGTAGATGATATCATCTTTGGTTCAACAAACTCAGAGTTTTTAAACGAATTTACAAACCTAATGGAACACGAATTCGAAATGAGTCTGGTAGGAAAATTAACTTATTTTCTAGGGTTACAAGTCAAACAAACAAATGAAGGAAATTATATTTATCAACAAAAATATACTAAGGAATTACTTAGAAAATTTGGAATAGAAAATACTAAAGAAATAAAAACACCTATGGCCGTCAGACTTAAAACATTATCGGAGCGCAATAGGTAGTCTACTTTACCTAACTGCAAACCGACCTGACATTTTATTTGCAGTTAGTATGTGTGCTCGATACCAAACCTGTGCTAAAGAATCTCATTTGACTCAAGTCAAAAGAATCTTTAGATACCTCAAGGGAACCACAAATGTAGGAATTTGGTATCCTAGGACCAACAACTTCGAATTAATAGGATATTCTGACTCAGATTATGCCGGATGCAAATTAGACCACAAAAGCACAAGTGGTGGATGCCAACTACTTGGTCCATCCCTTGTCAGCTGGTTTAGTAGAAAGCAACACTGTGTTGCACTATCTACAACTGAGTCAGAATACATAGCTATAGGCGAGTGTGTTGCACAAATATTATGGATGATGCATACTCTAAAAGATTTCAACTTAAATATCACAAATGTAAAAGTATTAATTGATAATATAAGTTCGATTAACTTAACCAAAAATCCTGTACATCATTCAAGAACCAAACATATTGAAGTTAGGCATCACTTCATCAGGGATCATGTTACTAAAGGTGATATTGAACTCAAGTACATTGAGTCTAAATCAAATTTAGCTGACATTTTTACAAAACCACTCCCTGAAAGTGAATTTAGCAACTTACGACGACAATTGGGGATGTGCTCAATAGACTAGGATCTTTCAAAAATACCTTCAAAAATGATTTTAACAACTTATAGGCTAAAATTGCTTGTTTTTCAAACTTTCCATTTTTAGACTTTCAAAAACAGTTTTGGCCTTAGACTAGTTTTACATCTTTAGAAAGCATGTACCCATAGGACTAGTTTTTGAGCATCTCACCAACACCCTAGGGCTACCTTGCTTGTGTTTGACAAACATAGAAAGGGGTGAGATGCATAGGCCAACTGTCTAGACTTAAGATGCTTATTTCAGTGCATCAACATAAGTCTGGACGTTAAATACAATTAAGATATTAATCAGATTAAAGTTCATCAGTCAAGTCAAACACTGACTGATTATAATTAACTTTATCTGACTAACCAGGTGAAAGCTACTATCTTCTGATAGTTAGTTAGTACCTAATTGGTTAGACAGCTGGTTAAAGTTATGTCAGGTTCAGGGGGAGGAATTAATTAAAAATTTTCCTTTATATAAAATATTTTAAATCTTGTTTGAAAAATGTTCTCCTAAAAATTTCTTAAACCTACTTTTGAAAACTAACTCTTATAAAACTAAGTTGTTTTTAAGAATTGGGTTTTACTTTTTATTGAAAATTGATTCTGAAAATTAGATTTAACTTAGTTTTGAAAATTGTGGAAATTAGATTTTTCAAAACTTAAGTTTACAAACTAAGCTACTCAAAATCAACTTGCTTAAAATTGTGAAAAAATTTTCAAAATTGTTTGTTTTAAATCACAAATTTTTTATCCTTTTTACTTAGTCTTTGAAAACTCAACTTTTCAAGTATTTTAAACCATGGTTTTGAAACTAGTACTTTTGAACTTTAAAATTTTGATTTTTGAAAATTAGATTTAATTATTTTACTTTATCAAAATTAGTTCTACCAAACTCCTTTGAAAACTAAAAGTAAAGTTCAAAATCAATATTTACAAACTGAAATTTGATTTGCAAAAACTCAAGTGTTAAAAATTATGAAAGTTAGATTTTTTTCAAACTTAAATCACTGTCAAAACTTAAGTTTTAAATTAAATCGTTTACAAACTTAGTGTTGAAAAATAAATTTTTCAAACTTAGTTTTGGAATTCTGGTTTTTGAAAACTTGTGTTTGAAAATGAAAACTTAGCTAGCTTTCTAAAAGCTAAAAGCTAATGCTTTAAACAAATTTTCAAAAGCTTAAACTCCCCCAAGTCAACTTGACTAATTTTTTTTCCTGTTAAAAATTATACTTTTATCAATATCTTTGAATTTTTTTTAACCAAACTTTTTATTACTCTACACTATGCTTGTTTACCCCTGCTTACTTTTTTATGAATGCCAAAGGGGGAGAAGGGTTAGGTGGTTAAGTTAGCTAAACCAATTTGAAAACACAAACTAACTTTAAAACCACACAAATGCATGTTGTTTCGTACATATGCTTTCACTAACTTAACCAGGTTGTCATTCCATCAAAAAGGGGGAGATTGTTGGTGCGAGTAGCACTAACGGTATAACCCAGGTTTTGATGAATGACAAATAGGTTAAGTTAGTTGTGTTGTTGTCTGACACTTTGATCAAGTGTGCAGGAAAAGTCCAGCTAGGTCGACGGGCTGACCGGATAGCTGGCGAGAAGTCCAAGTGGGTCGACGGGCTGACCGGACGCTTGGCGAGAAGTCCAGCTAGGTCGACGGGCTGACCGGATAGCTGGCAGAAGTCCAGACAGGGACGGCAAGAAGTCCAGACGGGTCGACGGGCTGACCGGACGTCTGGCAGGTAAGTGAGGTAAGTCACTGGAGGGGAGTGACTGTGAGGACGCGTTCCCGGGAAGGGGACATTAGGCGTCGATCCGGCTTAGATCCATTTCGGATATCTAAGTCGAGATCGTGACTAGATTCCGGTCTCGGAAAGACGGAATCTAAGTCATACTCTTGATGCTAATTTTTATTACTTAGCGTATCTGTAAAAATGTGCTAACAAACTGTGCTGCAGGGTTTATTTGCCTCGGACTAACACTGTTTTGCAGGTAGGGAACAGTGAGGGTCCGGGCGCCTGGAAGGGATCCAGGCGCCCGGAGGCAAATTTTATCCCCAGGACGACGTTGACACTTGGAGCATGCTGGTTGGGAGTGTTACGTCACACTCCAGGCGCCCGGAAGGGATCCAGGCGCCCGGAGCAGCATATAAAAGAAGCCCCAGGCAGGAGCTTCAACATATCAGTCTTCTGAGAACTCTGAGTCCAATCACTCTGCTGCTCTGCGCTCCAACAACGTTCACAAAGCTCCGACGACTCACTCCGGCTCTCCTTTTAATTCATTGTTTGTCGGTTAGCTTTGTTTTCTTTCTTTTCATTAGCAATATTTGTACGTAAATTGTAATTATCCGAATTGCTAGTGAATTGCCCAACGAAGGTACTCAAGGAGTACGGGCCTTCGAGTAGGAGTCGTCACAGGCTCCGAACGAAGTAAAAATCAACCGTGTTCATTTCTTTACTTCCTTACTTTTCCGCTGCGTTTTAACTCGAGATTTTCGAATCGATATTCCCCCCCCCCCCCCCCTCTATCGAATTTAACGGTCTTACAGACCGCAATCACCCAAAAGAACGGAGCGTCGGAAGCTGGAAAACCAAGCTGGAAACTGGGCTGCCAGCTTGGAGGCGCCTCCAGCAAGCTTGGAGGCGCCTCCATCATGAAGGCGCCTTCAACCCTGTTGAAGGCGCCTTTAACAGGTCAGTTTTGACCGTTTGCGTTGCGGATAAAGTTTTATCCGCTGACCGAGCTGGAGGCGCCTTGAACCTTGTTGGAGGCGCCTTAGACCCTCGGGATAGATTTTCCAGGAGCTATATAAAGGCCCCTGGAGCTAGGAATTCAATAACAACTCAAGCAATCAATCTGTAAGCAATTCCTAGCAGTAGTTCTAAGCAATTAGAGTGTAAAAGGCTTCTCCGCCTTCAGAGAAGGAGAATTTTCTTAGTGCGCTTTTCACTGCCCTGGATTTACAACTTTCTTGGTTGTAACCAGGTTAAACTTCTGTTTCTTCTTTTATTTTCTGTTTTTATTATTTTACTACTGCATTTATTCTGAGTTGAAATCCGAGGAGGGTAGTTTCATTTTTGTTTACAGCAATTCACCCCCTCTTGCCGGTCTCCGTTGCACCAACAATTGGTATCAGAGCCTGATAGCCTCAGAAAGACTAACCGCCAACTGAAGCACTACGATCAAGACGATGGCCGGAGCGAACATCCATCCCCCGAAGTTTGACGGAGACTTCGCCACATGGAAGCGCAAAATAGAGGTATTTTTTAAAACCGAATTTGACATTCTTTTAATAATGAAATATGACTATGCAGTTCCGAAAGATAAGGAGGAAAATACCTGGACGAAAAAGGAGCAAGCAGATTTCGTCGGCAACGGAAAGGCTGAGTTTCACCTACTCAGCGTTCTACCGCCGCAGGAGGTAAATCGGATCTGAAGCTACGACTCAGCGAAAGATCTCTGGGAGAAATTCCTGGAGCTTCACGAAGGTTCTTCCGAAGTGAAGCTAGTGAAGCGCGACATCCTCCGGAACCAGTTAACGAACCTCCGGATGAACCAAGGCGAGAAGGTAGCGCAACTCCAAGTGAGAATCAAGGAGCTGATAACGCAACTAACGAACCTTGGAGAAGAGGTAACCAACCGGGATTCTATCCGATACGCGCTCAATGCCTTCCCGAGAACTCCAGAGTGGGTCTCCTTAGTAGATGCATACTACATCTCTAAGGACCTCGATGTAAGTACGTTAGAACAATTATTTTCGACTTTTAAACTTCACGAATCTCGAGTTTTAGAGCCAAATGGAGTAGAGAAGACCAGTCAGACCATAGCTCTAAAGGCAAAAGTAAACGGTTCTGACTCCGAAGCCTCAGTCGACGAATCCGAAGCGGCACTACTGGTAAGACGCTTCAATAAGTTTTTCAGTTCTAATAAATTTAAATCGCAGAGGCATCATCGAAAGAAGAGGACGGTTCGTTGCTACAACTGCAACGAAGAAGGGCACATCAAGGATGACTGCCCAAAATTGAAGAGAAAGGAGAAAGAAAAGGAAAAGCCAAAATACAAGAAACCAGAACCCTCCAAGCACAAGAATCTGAAGGCTACCTGGTCAGATTCGTCAACCTCTAAGTCGGACATCGAAGAATTCTAAGGGTTAGCGCTATTGGCGAACCATCAACCGGAAGAAGATTCAAGCTCAGAGATGAGCATCGATGAAGGGGGAGGAACATCAGAAGAAGAAAGCAGCAGTGAAGGGGGAGCGCCACCAGATCAGGTAAGTAAGGTACGCAATTTAACCCCGTCTCAGTCATTTCGATTTATTAAATCGCTTTCTAAAGACTTATTCGAAGTAGAAAAAGAAAATAAAGAATTAAAAATGAAATTAGCAAAAGCATGTCCACTTGAAATGTATGATAGTGTAAAATCAGAAAATGATAAATTAAAATTAGAAATTGAAAAACTGAAATCTGCTGCATACTCAAATCAATTTCCAAATTCAAAATTAAGAATTTATGGTAAATTAAATTGGTATATAAGGAAGGATCAAGGTCAACTTAGGAAAATATCAAGAAACTATGTACCCCCTAGATTTTTGAATAATCCTGTTGAAAGGAACCTCTATTGGGTTCCAAAATCTGTGCTTAATTAATTTTTCAAAAATTTAAAAGCTTACAGTGAGACAATTAAACATTGAAATTCTTTATGAAAGCTTTGTCTAAGGAAGTGGTTGTTGCTCCAATAACCAAGAAGGCCTAGTACCTCGCCACGACCTAGAAGCTAAAATATTGAAAGAAAATGTTTAATTAACCTTCTGAAAAAGCATTAAACAAAAATTAAATAATGCTTTGAAAGTTTATCAAATATTTGACTTAGAAAATTCCTTAATTTTTTTTTTAATATTCTAACTTAGAAATTATTTTTTCTTAGAAATTTTTTTTCCCAGAAAAATCCTAAATAACTTCATTTGACTTAGAAATTTTTCAGTTTAGACTTAGAAATTTGTTTTATAAAAAGTTCATTCTTGTTTAGAATTTTTTTTTACTTAGAAATTTTTTTTTCAAAGCTTTAATCTTACTTGAAAATATTTTACTTAAGACCCCATTTTTGCTGTGATCAAAGGGGGAGAGAAAAGTACAAGTTTAGGGGAGTTAGAAAAATTTAAAATTTTAAAAATTTCTGTTATTTTTTTAAAAGTGTTGCAATTTTACTAATTGTAAAAATTATGATTAACTTGTTAGTTTAGTAATTTGTTCTTTAAAATTACTCTTTATGTCTATTTTTACCCTAACTTGAACTTGGGTTGATGCACATCAAAAAGGGAGAGATTGTTGGATCCCGTGGTAGTTTTAATGTGATCAACCAAGTTGGTTAGGTCCTGCTGTGTTTGATCCCTGTGTCTGAGTGTGCAGGAGCTTAGGAACACAGGAAGTCGAGCGGAAGACGCAGCTAGCGAGAAGGACGGCACGGGAAGGAAGCCGACGGGCTCGGTGCGTCCGAAGGACGAGAGAGCTGCGGAAGAGTACTCCGGTGGGCGTGAAGAGTGTTAGGACCAAAAGTAACTAGAGGGGGGGGTGAATAGCTCGTCGCGTTCGCTCGGTGCTTGGCGTTGCTTGTTTCTTCAAGAATATGCAGCGGAAAATACAGAAACAAATACAACCACGCTAACACTAGGATTTTACTTGGTATCCACCTCCAAAGGAGGTGACTAATCCAAGGATCCACACCACGCACACACCCTCCACTATGAAACACTCCTTTTCGGTAACTACCGAGGGCGGAGAAGCCCTACAAGACTCTCGGTACAAGAAGAAGGAAAGGGAAACAAAATACAAGCACAAAGCTTACAATGAATGCAGAAAACCCTAACCCTAGCTTCTCTTCTTGCCTTTGATCCGCCTCTTGACTCGGAGAGCTTCCAAGAACCTTCAAGAACTGGCGATCACGAGCTTTGAGAGTGCTGTGGAGGAGCTGGCGAAGATCTGAGATGAAACGGTGAAGAGATGCCGAAGGAAATGAACGCCTGCGGCCTTTATCGACGCCAACGGTCGGATCCCGATCGATTCGAATGTTCCCAATCGATCGGGGAGGCTTTGGATCGATCCACGGATCGATCCAGAGCGCCTCTGTGCTCTGGAAAAGCGCCTGGATCGATCCACGGATCGATCCAGCGCTTATCGCGCGAAGCAGCCGCGTCCCAATCGATCCACTGATCGATTGGAACATCTGGATTGATCCACGGATCGATCCAGAGGCTCTCTGTTCGCTTAGGAGAAGCCTGGATCGATCCACTGATCGATCCAGCTCCTGGATCGATCCACTGATCGATCCAACACTTGGTTTTTGCCCAAAACCAAGTTCCAAGCCTCTCAAACCAACATCCGGTCAACCTTGACCTGTTGGTACATCATGCCTAGCATCTGGTCACTCCTTTGACCTGCTAGGACTTCCCACCAAGTGTCTGGTCAATCCCTTTGACCCACTTAGACTTTTGTATTCATGCCAAGTATCCAGTCAATCCTTTGACCTACTTGGACTTCCCAACACCAGATGTCCGATCATCCTTGATCCATCTGGATTTTCCCTTGCCTGGCTTCACTCACCAGGACTTTCACCTAGCTCACTCACTAGAGTTTTCCATCTGCCTAGCTTCACTCACTAGGGCTTTCACCTGGCTTCACTCACCAGGACTTTCACCTAGCTTCACTCACTAGGGTTTTCCTTCTGCCTAGCTTCACTCACTAGGGCTTTCACCTGGCTTCACTCACCAGGACTTTCACCTAGCTTCACTCACTAGGGTTTTCCTTCTGCCTGGCTTCACTCACCAGGACTTTCACCTAGCTTCACTCACTAGGGCTTTCACCTAGCTTCACTCACTAGGGTTTTCCTTCTGCCTGGCTTCACTCACCAGGACTTCCCTGTCAAGTATCCGGTCAACCTTGACCTACTTGACTCTTCTTCAATCAATTTCTTATTGTCAAACATCTAAACTCAAACCAAGACTCAGCTTGGTCACCCAGGTCAACCTTGACCTGAGGGATATTGCACCAACAAAGAGCGTGTGCGGCGTTCAAGGGACGTTAAGCCGGGACAGAAGGCTGCTCTAGGAGAAGACCGGGAATTGGGTTCGGGTGAGCCCTATTCTGGTTGGCCGCAATCACCCAAAAGAACGGAGCGTAGGAAGCTGGAAAAACCAACCTGGAAACTGTGCTGCCAGCTTGGAGGCACCTCCAGCAGGCTTGGAGGCACCTCCATCATGAAGGCGCCTTCAACAGGTTAGTTTTGACCGTTTGCGTTGCGGATAAAGTTTTATCCACTGACCGAGTTGGAGGCGCCTTGAACCTTGTTGGAGGCGCCTTAGACCCTCGGGATAGACTTTCCAGGAGCTATATAAAGGCCCCTGGAGCTAGGAATTCAATAACAACTCAAGCAATCAATCTGTAAGCAATTCCTAGCAGTAGTTCTGAGTAATTAGAGTGTAAAAGGCTTCACCGCCTTCAGAGAAGGAGAATTTTCTTAGTGCACTTTTCACTGCCCTGGATTAACAACCCTCTTGGTTGTAACCAGGTTAAACTTCTGTTTCTGCTTTTATTTTCTGTCTTTATTATTTTACTACTGCATTTATTCTGAGTTGAAATCCGAGGAGGGTAGTTTCATTTTTGTTTACTGCAATTCACTCCCCTCTTGCCGGTCTCCGCTACACCAACAATCTCAACTTGAAAATCATCCCGGTTTCTTCAGTTGGATCGGCGATCTTAGGTTGTTTCCTTCAGGAATCCGACCTCACTATCGCTCCTCCAGTTATTTACCTCAACCTTCCTGCCAAAATGTTGGGTCATCGAGACTTTTTTAGACTTTACTGTCTGGTCGTGATTAGGGCTTTCTCGATTAAGTAAATAGCCTGCACACTTAGCCAAATCATCAGATCATAACAAAACTTAACTTGAATCTTTGACAACATCAAAACTCAGGTTTGATTCTGGTGCACCTTGCACCAACAATCTCCCCCTTTTTGATGTTTGACAACCAAGATTCACAGTTATGATTAAAATATGCAAAGTTAAGTAACAAACATTTAACTCTCCCCCTGAGTTTAATAACTCTCCCTAAATTTACTATCTCTCCCTCTTTGACATACATAAAAAATAGGAGTAATACTAACCAACATATTTAAAGTAAATCAAGAGAAAAAATTAAGAGTTTGAGTTAGAAAAATTAGTTGATTTTTTTTAAAAAAAAATCATAAATTATTTTCATAAAAATTTAATAGAATTAAGTTAAAAAATTTTAAAATGTTTTTAGAACAACTTAAAATTTCATGAATAAGTGTAAGTTAAAAAAATAAGAAAATATAAATTTTATGATTTGATAGAAAAATTTCTAAGGAAAACTTTAGAAAATTTTATAAGAGAAAATAGTGAACTAAGTTTTTTAAATATGTTGGAAAGAGAATTTTAAAAATCCATAAGTCTAAAAGAAATAATTAACCAATAAGTTTTGAAAACATGATTTATTTTTTTAAATTATAGGAAAGATTGGTTTTTAAATGATGTTAAGGCTCCCCTTAATTAAATAATCCTAAGGTCCAAGTAGGATATGAAAATATATGTTAGGCCAAAATTTTGGAATAGTTTTTAATTTAATTAATTAATCTCACCATTTCTAAGTTATCAAACTAAATAAATCTATAGTTGTGTGAGATGATTCAAATTATTTTAATAATTAGGTTAAATTAATACTTAATTAAAGTTTAATTTATGGTTAAAGTTTAAATGTAATTTAATTAATGATTAAGTTTGATTTAATTAATCAAATATTATTTTCTAAATTTGATTATTGAATTATTTAAGTTAAATTTAATTAAGGTTAGTTTTGAATTGATTAAGATTAATTATTATTTAAATTTATCAATTAATTTAGGATTAATAATTTATTAAAACAAGGTGATTAGTTTAAGTTGTTGATGAATTTTAGATTAATTAAAGCAACTTAATAATCAATTGATTAAAATTAATATATGTTGATTTTTAATTAGATTAGATTAGATTAAGATTATTTAAATGTGAATTAATTTATGTATTAAATTAGATAATTTATAAATTAATTGATTAAGTTGAGAATTAAATTTCAATTATTTTGAATTTTGTGTTAATTAGATTTGTAAAGTTAATTTAATTAACTTCAAATTAATTAATGATTTAATTATTGTTTTAATTAAAATAAATTAGGTTTGAGATAACTTAATTTAACTTTAATTATTAAATAATTTGATTAATTAAGAGGTAATTAATTAAATCAGTTTTGAGTTGGATTGATTTGATTTACATTATTATAATTTTTATATTAGTTATTACTCTTTAAAAAAAATTATTATCATTTTAAGTTAGAGTTTAATTTTGAGATGATTAAGTGTTAATTTAATTTAAATTTGATTTAAGTTTTAAACTTTATATTGAATTTAGGTCTAGATTAATTAAATTTTATGTTGTGTAAGTTTTTTTTTTTTTTAACTTTAAGTTTTAGTTTTAGTTTAAATGAATTAATTTATTAACCTTGAATTTAGTTAAGTTAAGTTTAAGTTTATTATTATTATTATTATTATTAAATTTATTTATTTATGTTTTATTTAGAAATTTCAAGATTAATTGTTAAACAAATTAATTAATTAATTAGTGATTTCAAGTTTAATTAATTGATTAATCATTTAGTTATGAATTTAGAGTTGATTTAGTTTTCCTTTAAGTTTACGATTTTAAGTTTTAATTATAATTTTAAAAATTAAGTTTGAGTTTAATTGAGTGCTAATTTAATTTTAGTTTTAATTATAATTAAGTTTCAACAAAGTTTTTTTTTAAAAAAAAAATAATTAAGTTTTAATAAAGTTTTAAAAGAAATTTAATTAAGTTTTTAAAATAATTTAATTAAATTTTTAATAAAGTTTTAAAAATAAATAAGTTTTTATTTTAATAATTTTAATTTAGATTTTTTTTTAAAAAAATAATTTTATTTATGTTTTTAAAAATAATTTTAATTAAGTTTTAAAATAATTTTAATTAATTTTAAAATAATTTTTTAATTAAGTTTAAAATAATTTTTAAATTTTAATTAGATTTGAAATTTAATTAGGTTTGAAAAAGGTTATTGAACTCATGTTAGATTCAAACTTAGCTTTGGGTTAATCAAGTAAGCTTCCTAAGGATAAGCTTTCAGTTCAGTGGTGAGGCTTATGATCTTCTTGTGTATCAACGGTGAACCACTTGCTGAAGACTTTCCAAATTGTTCCCGCTCAAAGAACTTAATACTAAATTTTGGTCCAATTAGTCCATGTTTGACTGGGGTAGCTTTGGTCAGATCCACTAAGTCTAGTGCACCAGGTAGAATTTCATATTCAGCCTAGACATGCCTTCGACAAAGCTTCATTGACATACTATCATCCCAATTCATTCCGATGCTATGTTGTAGGGATTGGTAAAACTTTTTCATCTAACCATTCTAAGTAGAAAATAAACCTAATCCTAAGTGTATGAGTTTGGTTAATCAAGTTGGTTATATTATTTTTCTACTTGCTCCCATGAGTAGAGTTGTCAAACGGGCCAACCCATGGCGGGGCGGGTCGGCCCGTGGCGGGCCAACCATTTGGCGGGGCGGGGCGGGCCCGCCCGACCCGTCAACTTGGCAGATTGGGAAATTTCCAACCCAACTCATTCTAAGGCGAGTTACGGATTTGGCGGGCCAACCCGCGAGCCCATCAATTTTTTTTAAAAAAATTAAAAATGTTTTATATTTTTCACGTTTTATTTCGGAAATGTTTCATCAAGCAAATGTATCCATAAATATGTATTTTAAATATAAATGAACACAAACGAATAGTTATGTAGGATGAGAAGTACTATTTTTATTTCAAAATTATAATAAAAAGATAATAAATTGACAAAAAAACATAGGTTACATGTGTTTCTCAATCCGCGGGCCAACCCAAGCCCATCGCGGGCCGACCCGTGCGGGTCGCGGGCCTAGGCGGGTCGGCCTGTGGCGAACTTGGATTGATAAAATTCCAACCCAACCTACTTAAATTGTTTGACGGGGTGGACCAACCCGACGGACCTAACCCAAATTGACGACTCTAGAAGGGAATGAGAATGAGAATGAGAATGAGAATGATAGAAGTGGGGAATGAGAATGGAGATGTTTCCATACCCACAATAGACTAAGTAATGATTCATTTCTATATTTGAAGGATTGAATCTATGAGATCCATCATCAATTTTCCAAACCAAGCATAAATTTTTCATTTCCTATTCTGATTCCATCTAACTAAGTACCCCTTAGTTAAGTGGTTAAGTAAAAAGCTGAACTAAATTTAATATTTTGTCGGACCAGCCTGGTCCACTCCAGGCCCGTTAATCTGCTCCTAGAAACCCTAAATTGACTGCTTTAAAGATTCGGCCGGTGCGTTGCTCCGCTTCACGCTCTCTCCGCCTGCGTTGCTTCTGCTCATGGATTATTTCTCGAGTCATCCTTCTCGATGAAGGAAAAAAGAATGAGGTCAGTTTGAATCTTCGAGCCGATCTTCGTTTGCTTTAGCATGAATCATACAGTTCCATCAGTAAAAGCGTATGCTATTTTACTCTTTTAGCTATGATGAATGATGCTATTTGTATATGTCTGGACATGTGAGATCCAGCGTCCGTGATCTGATTTGCATCTTCTGAGCTATGAGCTTTTATGCATCCGCTTCTTTCTTTCAACTTTTTTTCGTTTCTTCTCTACTCTAAGTTGTTAGTTCATCCTAGGTTGGCCTTTCTGCTAATCCTTGATGAACTTTTCTAGTGATTTGTAAGCATGATTCTGGATTTACAGATCTATCACCAAAGATTTGTAATCCTTATGGTTTGCCGGCTAGTGACTATTGATCTGGAGTTTCATATGTTTTTTGGTCGCAAACATAACAAATCTTACTTTTTGAATGCTTTCGTGCTTGGCTTCACTTCTCTTGTTTCCAGATGGAACATCAAGCTATGATGAAGAATCACTTCTCTCTCAACAGATGAGGCATTTTCATTGATTTCAAATTTTCAATACTTCTTCTGAGCTTAAAATGCCAAGCCTTTTCTCATATTTTTTTCTTCCTATACAAGGCTTTTATATGTATAACATTGATTTTTCTTCCATGTTTCAGCATCAAACTTATACATTACCAATAACATGAATCAAATTATTGGACTTTGATGGAAGCACAAACCACAAAAAGTTCAAGTTAGCCATATGACACTAAGATGTAGAATTTATTCTCCAAATCTATAGTTTTTAATATATGACCAGTTAAGCAAATAAATCCAACACAAGAAATCTTAGGCTAGCATGGTGCCATTAGAGACACAGGTTATGAAGTACAAGTAAGCCTATAAAAGAATGAACTTCTTCACATGACAATATAGATTTCCTTAACCAATAAAAAGAGCAATTTGATAAGTTTGAAATGCTAATTGAGTTTTGGATTGGTGATATCGCGGTTGTCAGTTTCCACTCGAAGGCTGCTTTCTCTCCTATAATCAGCCTTTGCACCCTGATATATTTGATATTAAGACTACAATTTCATTCCAATGATAACCACAAAAAAATACTGGTGTAATATTTGATATTGGAGACATTTTCGTGTTATTATTGATTAGTAATATCATGGCAAAATCACAGTAAGCAAAATGAATTACAAAGCCAACCTAATTTACTTCTATTAACTTGCACAATTTGAATTAATTTGGATGCATGCTGGAGATGTTCTAAATAGAATGTAACTTAGTTATCTATGCCTATATATAATATAAGCTTAAAAGCATTTAAAGAGTTGTTTCTTTATATTATATACTAAGCATTTGAAACTCATCCTTTTGAGTATTGCTTGATGACATATATTTCTAACTCATTAATTTCTAATTAGAGCATAAAAGAATCATATTTATTTTAAATTAATTGTCCACCCACTATTCAAATCTTAAAAAAAAAAATACCAACATTCTCTAGCCCTACTTTTGATCTTAAAAAAATACCTTTGCCCTCGGTGTAAGGATTGGAGTTGGACTGCCTCCATAAAATATTCAGAAGGATAATAAGAGGACCAAGTTTGTATAAGTTTATTCTTTGGCCAATTAGAGAGGAAGATTGTCTATTTTCGAGATTAATTAGACTAAACTGAACATTTAGATTATCAAAAAGAGAGTTGGAGTTACCAATACTAGGGGAGGCCACAATAAGGTGCATGTGAGAGTGGATAGTGGCATTGAAAATGAGGTGTTCAAACTCCACATTACATTTTTGATTTATTATATATTTCATCTAATACTGAACCTATCAGGATTCAGGATGCAGCAGTGCAAAGGAACTAGAGATCAGCAGTACATCAAGAATGAAGTAGTTTTTTACCTGGAAAATTGTCCCCAACTTCTTCAATGCCGTGGCTCGTAACTTAAGTACATCCTTAGAAACTGTATTGTCCCTCAGAACCTGGATTCAATCAAGCATTTAATTACTCTCTTTAAAAAAATCTGAAGCACGTTCTGGCACTTCATAGTTATTATCGTATAAACACTAGTTCAACGTAGGAATTTACAGTATCTACTTTCGACCTTATTCCAGATGCAATGCAATGTGGTGCATGACTTATATGCATACAGTACTTACTGCCTGACAGACGTGTGAAAGAGTGGATTCTATGTCGAGCACATTAATCTTCCACAGCGAGCTAAGCATAGCGTCTTTTTTCTCTTCCATGGTCCTCACCAGATCCTCACCATCCTGTGCTTCTTTTTTTGCCTTTTCCTGAAGCTGGATCAATGCAATTGCCCCTACAGTGAGAGAAAAAAATCTCAAAGCTCAAGGGGAAAAAAAAATTAAAAAATATATATTAGGAAATCATACAAGTACCTGATGCTGCGTTAACTTGGGATTTCACATTGTGACCCTTATTTCTTACCCATTCAGCTACAAATGGCATGCCCATGTATCCCTTGCTCTTTGCAATTTCCCTAGCAGCTTGTCTAGCATATATGTATCCTATAGTATGCAGCATAGCCTCCCCAAAAGCTAAAAACAGCTATTTCAGTTTATCAGGTGGCAATTTGATAAAGAAAGGCTAGTCCATATTGATAACAATGGTGATCAAACTATTGTTTGATGCAAAGGTCCATTACTTTCTTAATGTGCTGAGTGTGGTATTAGGTTACTGTGAAACTGAAAACTACTAAGTGTAGTTTGATATTAAGCACTTATTCTGAATTGCATGTCTTACAAAAAAAATATATATAAAGAGAAGAAATAAGGAGGCACCAGCTTGCGATAGACGACGTGCTTCAGAGTTTGCCCAATCGACAAATTCATTTTCTTGCTCTGAGACATATAGATGAAGATGATCTTTCAGAGCTTGGATTAGTTTCTGTTCTCTTTCTTTTTGTAGCTCCTGCAGTTTGAGATATAGAAATTATCACAGGATAGATATGGCAAACCAGCAAAGCTCTTTATTAGTAAAAATGGCCTTTTATGTTATTAGATCGCAAACATTAGAGAATTGATACAAATTCTGCAGTACAAAGGAAATACATTCATGAGACATTGAGTCTTAATGATTAGGCAGTGCAACTGAATATGACAGACCGCCAAATTATCATCCTACTAAAGCAACATGTCCCTATTTCTTTCCAGTTCTAAAGCAACAGTGCGTATAATTTCAGAACATCAATATATACCGTTACGAGTAACAGCATAGAAAGTCTCACATGAGCTGAGTGCACAAGTAGCGTGGCAACAATACTTGATTTTATGAGAGTTATCTAACCAGGTGATTAAAGGAATGCTCGAAGACTAACGATACCTTAATTTTCTCTTGCACTCTTTGTCTTCGGTTGTCTGAAGTTTGTGATTCTTCTTCTGCTTCTACTGAACCAATGGTTGCTAGAGCCAGTTGTCCAATATAATCTTCAAAGAAATCACTTCCAAACATCATGCCGAAGACGGTAGCAGGATCTACCATGGAATCTCTAACATATTAAATCCACTAGCATATTAGTAACTTAGAAAAAAAAAACATTAGTAGAATAAGTGAAAATGCCAGAGCTATCTCAGTGAAGATTTATTGTATAAAAAACGTTTTTATGAACTTACTGGGAAAAACCTTCCTTTCCATGCTTGTCATACTCTTCGCGTTTCAAAGGATCACTCAAGACTTGATAAGCCTCTCCAAGTATCTTCAATAGAATACTATTTCGATAAGACAGTGATGAAATACAGAGAAAAATGAATCTTAAATATATTAGTTTAGTTATATCTCTTTCTAAGTATCTTCGGATCAAATGAAACTTATGCAGATACTAAAAACAAAAAAACTCATTGTTTTGTACAGACTAAACCAATTACAGTTTGTTCATGTAGAAAATTCGGTAATTGTACTATTACTTTAGGAATCATCGAAAGGAAGCACCTGGAAGTTGTGTGCAGCTTGTGGATCTCCGGGATTTTTATCAGGGTGCACCAGTCTTGCCTAAATTCCAAGAGACAAAAATAGCAATCCAAAAGATCAAAATCCTTGTGGAGATGTCATAAGTTTAGCTAGACGGAACAAACTGCTATAAAGTACTAGGGATCTGGCCATTCAATTTAAGCATTATATGGGAAAATTGTATAGTTGTCAGAAATGATCAATGGCAAAAAATAATCAGCAATGTTCAAACAATAAATTCACACATTTCATATAAGCAGTTTTCATTTATTCATAAATTTATGACCTTCATTTTAGCAATATAAAATTATTAAATCCCTTATACAGAAATCAAATACATAGGATATTAAAACATCTTAGGAGTCAAACACCATCTGCAAAAAGCAAGCAATTTAAAAATAAATAAATAAATAAGGTGTATGAGAACATAGAATAAGATCAAACAAGAGAAGATGAAAAATTTTAGTGGTTCACCAAGGTTGCCTATTTGTGGCTGCAACAAGAGGTCTTATTGGGCCATCGAGAAATAGGTTCATTCGTTTTTTTTTACAATAAAAGGAATCTATAGAATATAGAAAGTGGATCCAGTTACATAAACAATGTTGGGTCAAAGTGACAGCTACAGGTTCACATAGAAGTTTAAGTTTAAAATTGTATTGAATTAAGGTGTTAGAGTTACAGTGCAACCCCACATACCCACATTACTAGTTCAGCCAATATATAATGGGTTGGAATTTTATATATGGGTATATTATTCTCTGTTCTATTGAATAATACTCTTCTATTGCTTTCAAATTTGTACTAGCGTCAGGTTCCTATCTTAAAGATCCATGGTTCCCCGGGCATATTCTCCAAGCACAACATGATTGATATCTCATCAAACATCCCGAATTCATTTTTCTATTGTGGGATTCTCTTCTTGAATTGTCTGATAAGCGATGAGTATCGAAAATAATATTTAATGCCATATTACTACTTCTGCCATCACATATTATGTTTCTTGTGTACAGGTTTACTAATCTCTTTTACTGTTCCATTCCTTTGACCAAATGAAGTGCAAAAAAAAAAAAGACATGATGGTCATTTTTTATCTGCTTTCTTGTTCCTTTTCCATTCTGTTATATCTTATTCAACCACCAAACCAAACGAACAATTAGATTCATACTGTGAAGAATTAGAAGCATCTTTCAGATAGTAAAAGATGATACAAGTAGGTAAATACTAGGAAAATTGTTAGGAAATAAAATCAAGAAAATAACCTAAATGGAATCGATCCATTATATAACATATTCAAATGTTAGATCAAGTAAATCAAGTGAAAGATTGTTAAATATCAGAAGTGCTAATGTTGGAGTTTCTCGTTATCCAGTTTAACCATTGGTCTGGATCGACAAAACTTAATGGGACTGGTAAAACCTGACTAATCCAGTAACCATTAAACACAGATAAGTATTCTTCGAGGGAGTTCAGGACCGGAACTGAAACATTAGTAGAGTTGTTCTTTATAAGTTGAAGATTTGACATAAACAAATGAAAATAAGATATCAGATTTGAAATGCAGGCTCAATCTTAAACCAACCGAAGGATTTAAGCAACCTTGTTTCTAAGTAAAGTGGACCATGAGCCCCTATGCAAATCACATAAGAATTGATGATCTCATCTTATCCTAGAGGAAATTAGAGCCCGTCGGACGACATTAATGGAATGAATAAAGCTTTAAGGAAAGTGATTAGGCGTTGGGGTTGTCAGTTGATACAAATTAGCAAGTCATTAATGGAATGAATAAAGCTTTAAGGAAAGTGATTAGGCATTGGCGTTGTCAGTTGATACAAATTAGCAAGTCATCATTCCAACCTATCTACAACCAAAGTTTTTCAACAATAGTTTTTAAAATTACATGTGAATTATTGAAAATAGAACATCACCATTCTTACAAGTTTAATACTTTTATGACAGTTTGGATCTACAAAGAGTTAAACTAATCGACAACTTATTATTGGGAACCATTTTACTTGTATAGAGGATTTTCATACTGTTTTGAGGCATGATTAAAAAGCATTGTCTTTTAAACGAATACGTGGAAACGAAACAAAAGTATATCTTTATCAGAGGAAGCTCCAATTACCTTAATGTAATAGGCCTTCTTGATCTCAGCATCAGACGCATCAACTCTAACCCCCAAGATATCATAGTACTCGGTGGTTTTCACCATGATTTGAAGCTGCAACACGAAGTTCAAATCATTAAATTGTGCAGCCACTTATCTCGTCACAAATTGTCAGTGGAACGAACCAAACGATCGTACAAATATACAATACAAGTACGCCAAAGTAGAACACGGATCAAGGAGATAGATGGCATTAAAAAAGAATCCCGCATTGGATGATCAGCAAATAACAACACACAAACTAAGTCTAAATTTTCTCCAAATGGAGACAGTGAGAGTGAAAAAGAAAAAACAATTTTTGAAAAGGGAATAGGGAAAAGTTTCAGGTAAAAAGAAATCAAAACACTGACAAAGAACAGAACCTTCGGTTCTTACCTCAAAGGAAAATTTCAAAAAACGCGAAACAAAAGGGGAGCAACAAGATCCAGGTGGGATTGTCTGAAACCAGAACAAATCGACGGAGTTCGGAAAGCGAAGAGGAGATCAGAACATCCGTTTCGGGCACAGATTAAACGCGATAGAACAATCGAATAGTGTCGGGAATCGGAGGAGCAAGCACCTGTCGTTGCGGAGACCACAGATCCAACAAAATGGCGAAAACTGCACGAAGTGACAGGAATAGCTCGGACCATGGCCGATATATTCAAAAAACAGAAGAAAATAAACGATAAAATAATGCCCGTTATAACACCCGTTACAAGGTAAATGATTCGAAATTAGAAAATTTTCATTTCGCTGCCCAAAGATTGCATATTTCTCTCTAAAGCCCCTTAAAAAATAGAAAATTGTAAGAGTAACCTCTAATGTTTGCAAATCCATGCATGCAATAGTCTCCAAACTTAAATATAATTTTTAAGATTAATCTGTTACATTCAGTATTTTATTTTTAAGTTTTAATAATTCTACTATTTTATTTTTAAAAATAATGCACTTTAAAATGAAATAATTATTATGTTTTTGAATGTCTCAAATAATGAGATATAGAATGAGTTCGTAAATAAATATAGAACTAGTAAAGGAGTAAACAACATCACTGAAAAGAAGTATTAAATAGATAAATTTGAATAACTCATTCAACTAAATAAATAAATTAAAAATTAATAGTGATGCGGTAATAATGAAGGGTTATACCTCGTTATCATGATGGAGGTCAAAGTCAAGATTGTCAACAAATGAACGATATTGACCGGTCGAGAAAATCATGCTCAAATCGGGTATTAGGCTCTAACCCACGATCTTCGACACGGGAAGCAAGCGAACCGACGCTCAAGGGAGATGACACGTAGAAATCGAGCCGAACGGCCACCCCGCTCGGCAGGACATTAGGAGTTCAACTTTGGCTAAGCGTCACCCCACTTGGCAAGATAGCAAAGCACGACCGACAGAGTTCGACTTCGGCCGAGCGGCTACCTCGCTCGACCTAGCAGCAGACTCAACATCAGCCGAGCACGTGGACAGTGGAGTTCCGGCCAAGCGACTTCTCCACTCGGCCTAGCAGCAGGCTCAACATCAGGCGAGCACGCGAGCAGTGAACTTACGATCGAGCAACTATCCCGTTCAGTCCAACGACGGATCACAAAGACAGTGGACTTCTGCCCGAGCGACTATCCCACTTGGCCCGACAGCAGATAGCACGTGAACAGTAGAGTTCCGCCAGAACGACTATTTCGCTCGGACAAGCCACAGAGGCATAGACATAGCATGATATCTTTTAACATCCTTTTAGGAACTAGTGCTGCTAATAGACTACATAGTCAGCCATAGGATCGTAAGGGGGAAGTTTCCACTGTCACTTCAGAGATATGCTCGGTCTGTTAAGGTACTGTGTCAAGGACATTTTACTGACACATCGTTTCAGGGAAAGCTTTGAGATGCATGCTCACCTTGGGAAGTGTGCATGCGCGCTTCCGGAGCTCTATATAAAGGGGGTTCGACGGAGATATGCGTTACATGCGATATTTACTGTTGTGCTACAGTTCTCGTTGCTTCTTCTTCTTCTTGCTTCGTCGGAGACTGACTTGAGCGTCGGAGACCATCGCCGGGATCCCTTCCTTAGCTCGGCACTGAAGCTGCTTGTGTTGTAGGTTGGAGCGAAGTCTATCGAAGATCAATAAGAGTACCACATCTTCAACATCCATCTCATCGACATCCGAACAGGATCAAATAGAAATAGATATTGTGAATTGTTTAGCAATATGTAAATTTCTTAAAACAATCGAATTAACAATTCAAACCATCTAAACTAACCTCAAATAAGCCTAAACTTAAAAAAAAAAAAATCAAATTTAAATAATCATTTTATTGATACAGATGAAGAAGATCAAAATAATGTTTGCCCAAATTATTTGATTCATCAATCAAATCAAAAGAATAATTAATGAATACACATTCTGTTTATTTATTTTCAAGGCAACAATGGCAAAGTAGAATCCTCTTCGGATTTCCTGCTGTAGTAGCCATACACGAGCAATTGCACGGCACCCAATAGAGTTCCAATCCCATTTGGAATCTGCCAACAAAGTTGACCTTATAGTTTAATTTAATGAAAAAATGTTTTTTTTTAAAAAAAAAAATAATAAAGAATTGAATTGTCTTACATATATGAAGTAGTCATGCAATAGCCCTCCATATGCAAAGAAAGATAGGCTCATCAAGAATGTGGCAAGGGACAAGTAGAATGGCATGAACTCCACACTTCTAGTCCTGATCACCAAATTCTAAACACAAATTGGAGGCAAATGATTAGGAATTGCAATAACTGCGATACCGAGAGTATCGATAAACAAATTGCGAGGCCTACGATGATGAACAATGGAGAAGCAAACATGGAGATCAGTGAAGCAACGCTCAAGTATCCGACTAATGCTTTCCGCGTTGGCTTATCTAAGAACTCCAAGCTTAGGTAAACAATAGCCGCGAAGGCACAAAGAACAGCTATGAGCATCGCCGCCATCCTTATCTACAATACACATAAACAAAATATTATGATATTAAACTAGAAATTATATGAAGAAAATTCTAATGCATGGGATAGGAGATGATACATAATTGTGTCATTTTCAAAGGGATTATAAAAAAAATGCTCTTTTCATTTTTGGCTTTATTATTATTTTTTATTTATTTATTTTGTCTTTTTTCTGTTTTTTTTTTTCCTAAATTACTTTCTCAAAACAGAGCATCGAGACGCAGACAAACCGACCACGATGGCGAGATCTGACCTTTCTGGTTCGGTCCGCGTAGAAGAGGAAGAGGGCGACGTAAGCCATCTGGAAGGCGGCGCCGGCGGAATTGACGGTGGCGACGAGCACGACGCCGGCCACCCACGGCATCCCGTACCACATGCAGATCAGGCAGTTCATCAGCGAGTACACGTACGGCGAGCCCGAGAACTCCTGCGTCGACCGGTTCCTGACGATCCTCCCGAACGTCGGCCTGAACAGAACCAGCAGTACCATCACCATCATCATTCCCTGCAAACGAACTAATTACTCACCTCAAAAAAAAAACACTACTCACACCGGCGACAGGAACAGCACGAAGGCGAACACGTTCCCTGACAATCAAAAGCCAGCCATGCGTCGTCATCGTCAATTCAACATCGAGATGCAATTACTAAGCGACGAGCCTCTGGAACTCAGAGTACTTCGCCGGACCGACGCACCTGCGATTCCGGCGGCGACGGTGGCAGGGGAATACTGATCCATCGCTCTGCGAGATCCGGGGAGCTTCCTTCTCCTCGACGGGTAATCTTGTTCTTAATGTTCAGAGATCTCGGTACTGAAAGGGATTTATTTATCGGTGTCAGAGTACAGCTCAAATCTTTCTATATAAACTTGCTGTAACGTGAGGGAAACCCTTTTGACTCCTCCTTTTGCGTCTCATTCCAACCTCTGTCTCCCTGTAATTCCGCGTTTACTTAACTCAAATTCACAATCTATTTTTTTTTTATTTATTTTTTAAATTTATTGTCTAGAAGGAAGGGGACTCACTCAAATCAAATTATGGTGGTTGTAAACTTGCGGCTATGTATCGCGGTCTGTCGCTCCTTCCTTTATAATGAATTATGATAAATCAGATAATGCGTTGAATCTCGGACGACCGATCAGGCGCTACTATAATTTACCACCGGTCTGTCCCTCTTTCTTTTATAGTAAATAGAGACAGGGGGCAGGGGGGCAGGGGGTGGATGATGAACTGCGTGATGCTTCTACTTATCCGCATGATTTAAGCCAGCGAGGCAGAGGTGGAGGAAGGCCGATGCGGTTGCCGTCGACTGGGACTTGTCTAAGTCAACAATTGTTATCTAAGTCAGCAATTGTTATCTTGAGGGCTATCTCAGCTATTGTAAGACACGTTCTATTAATTTTATATTCAAGTAAATATATTATTTCTATCAAAATCTGAGTAAGATGAAAGTCGATGAAGGTATTATTAATGTTGATGGAGAAATGATTTTGACACATTCGGTATATGCATATTCGAAAAGTAAATCCTCACGTGGAATTCTCTGATCTATAATATGAAAACTAGTAATATCTGAACTCTGCACACACTCAGACAAACATCTGGAACGTTAGAGACCATAAATCAGGGGGAAAATCCCCAATACAAGCTTTTCGATGCTCAAGTCATGTTCTTTTTCCAAAAAAAATAGTGCATGATGGAAACAATAATTGTTGAAGATTAGTGCGTATATGTGGCTAAGGAAGAGAACCTCCTTTTTATATGACATTGCATATCTTCAGAGGCTGCCTGTTGTCAGAGAATGTTGGGTGTCAGGGTCTGTCGAGTGAGAAAGGATGTACGATGGTCTCCTATTGGTGGAAGAAATGTTCTATTCGCAGGTGATAGCAGACCACGGGAATATTCCCTGACGTATGATAGTTATTCTCTGACAGGAGGTTACGACTCCCTGACATTATTGTCGTTTGACGTTTCGCCTAGATTTAGCTACAGATAGCTCGGGATGATCATTCAGATGTATCACCCCGCTTGAATCTTGATGAGGAGGATAAGCTGTGGCAAGCCGCCCTGGTTTTATCTGAGATTGTGGTGAGGGACCCATCTTTCACGCCTTGATCGTTGAAAGGTCAGTCGAGAGTTGTTTTAGTGAAAGTACCAAACTCATCTACACAACCTGAGCTAGGGAAGTCCGATCAATCAGGGGCAGATCAGGAACTAGTTCGAGCTTATGTCTTAGATCTGGAGACCTACCCTGGCTATGACCGCCCAGGAAATATATTGTTGATGACGTGAGACGGTCTAACTCCCTCGTTCTCCTGACTGTTGACTACCATGTCCCCTTGATTATTAACTGTCTGGTCTTATCGAGACCCATCTTTATATATATATATATATATATATATAAAGATGGGTAAAAGGCGAATACGCTCGCCCCCAGCGCTCCCGCTAACCCGTCCCAGGGCCAACACGGAGGAGGTAAATCACGGGCGACTACTATCATTTGGAATAGTGACTAGCACATAAGGGAGGTATTTACCTCGGCTTTGTCGAGATTCGAACTCTAGATCTCATTGTGGCAACACCTCATGCGCTAGCGACTAGACTCATCTGAGGAGACTATATATATATATATATGATACAGTGCATGATGGTGGGGTCCGATGAAGTTGGGAAGTCAGAAGTCAAAGAGACGTGGCAGTCAGAAGTTAAGGGGACGTGACAGTCAGAAGTCAAGGGGGTGTGACAGTCAACAGGTATGGAAAGAAGAAGTAAGACCGGATGACGACGTCAGCAACCTGATTCCCGATTGGGTTTTTACAGACCAGAACTCCAGACCTGAGACACCTGGATAAACAGTTGGGGTGATACCTGACTTGGCTTGAACGGATTGGACTCTCACGGTCTGGTTGTACTTAGGCCTAGTGCTCTCAATTCAGCTAGCTAAACTCTTGGTCAGCTAACTCCCGATCGGCTCTTGGGCAATCCCTCCACGGCTCCCGGCCCCTCACGGTCTAGACTAGGTGTTATACCCGGCTGATTATTTCAAGTTGCCCTACTCATACCCGGTCGAGACAGAAGGCACTACATGACAACAAGATCAGGGAATCGTAACCGTCTGTCAGGGAATAACTGTTGTGTATCAGAGAATATTCCAGTGGTCTGCGATCATCTGCGAATAGAACCTTCTTTCAGCATACAGGAGGGGGTCACGTGTCCTCCATCATCCAACAAGTCCTGACACCCAACATTCTCTGATAGCAGTCAGACTCCAGAAGGTACGCACTATCATATAAAGAGGGAGGTCCTCTCCTTCACGCAAGTACGCTTTCTCGCATATTGACACTTATCTTCTACTTTATTTCTGCTTCGTACACTGTTCTTATAGGGAAAAGTACCTGACTTGAGCGTCAGAAGGTCTGCTCTGGGGACTTTTTCCTTGGTTTTCTGACCTCTAACGACCGTGTGCTTGTCGGAGTGTGCGCAGAGTTCAAGTATCGCCGGCTCAGTCATCGTCGTTCGTTAGCATCACGTGGGAGTCCATTTTGGGAAGCACATATGAGAAAGATGTCTCAGTCGTCCCTCCGTCAACGCCAACAACAGCTTATCCGATTTTCATCCGACTCTTATTTTCGACATAATCAAATATATATATATATATATATATATATATATATATATATAACACGTGGTTTAATTTAATTGTGACTTGTCTGTCTGTTTTAATAAAAAAAATATTCGGCAATTTCAAAGGTCATCCAAAATTATCTAAATCTCTCTTTAAAAACAAATTGCCCATCAAATATTTTATTTTTAATGCTATGGTATCAGTTACGATTATTAGTTATTATATAACTATTAACTGTTACTATGTATAACATATAATATATAATATTGTTATATTGTTATAGTAGTTAGTTATTAGTTTGTAGAATTGTGTAGCAACTGCTGTGTTCAAAGAATTTTGTTGAAGTTAAACCATTTTGATTAAATTGATAAAAAAAAATATTTTAATAGGATAGAGTTCAAAATTTAGGATTTAAAATCTATTTTTACCAACTTAGAGCAATTTTAATTAAAATGGTAAAAAAAAAATATTTTGATATGATAGTATTGTGTATAATATTTTTGATTAAAATGAAAATGATCTATGTTTTATATTGTAACAGTTAGTCAATCAAGCTATACAATTGTAGCTAAAGCCTGAAACATAAATTCTAAAATCTAAATTTCTGAATATTATTATTATTATTATTATTATATAATTATCAACTTAATTAAAATTAGCTATCTAAACATCTATATAATAGTAAAAACTACTAAGTCCTTACTATAATACTGCAAATAATATTGTGTTAAGTGTTATACATGGTAGCAATTATAAAATAGTTTCTATACATTTATTATAGTAGCCAGTCATAATTATTATAATAATGCTGAAGTGCTTTTATTGGTTAACACAATTGATACTTATATATAGTATTATTATAATAGATCATGTGGTCATGTTAAATTGAAATTAATCTATCATTTGATCCATGCAAAGTACTACTATATTAAATATATTAGATGAAGTCTTCTATAATTTATCTCTTGTTATATCATACAGGACAATCCTGAAAAGACTTGCAATGACATTATAATATTACGTGTTCTTGAGATAAAATATATTATGAAACGTCATTTTGACTTTTTGTTTATTAAAAAAAACAAACTTTGACAATTTACCTAATTTAGAAGGTATATTTTTACTTAAAAAAATAAATATGCTCGTTTAGTTTACATGTAGTAGTTTTTATTTAATTATAGTTTTTTTTAAATAGACTTTTTCATATTTATAAGAAAATCATTTTAATATAATAATTTCTAAACTTTTTATAAATTATTATTTTTACAATTCAGATATCCATTCTCTATTATTTTACTAGTCCTGAGATAGACAATATTTTTCTAATTTATCCATATGATAAATCTAAAAATATAAATAACACAGGGGCCTAGTAGTCCAGTTGTCTCAGATCCAATGACCCATTAATCCAACTATTCTAGTAGTTTAAAATGATAAATTTATTAATGAGTTTTGAGATTAATAGAAGAATCTATTGATATCCATATATAGAGAGATACTTCTACTATTTCTAATATTATTACTAAAACTAATAATATTAATTTATATTTTTGTTATTTTAAAGCAATACAAATACATCTACTTCACTCTTACTCATTGTATAATTTAATAGTAAAGAAATTACAATGGAGACTTAGTCTAAAGACTTGCTATATTTATAAATATGTGCACGATGGACCACGATAAACTTGTACTATTATTTTAAATTATTTGGATGAAATATGAGACCCAATCAATTAAATCCTAAATTAATTATTTACCTTTTTCATATAGTCTGGGACAAACTACAATTATTTAATTTTAGAATTTAGAATCTAATCTAAGGTAGCATAAAAAAATAGTTTATAAAATTATTCTTATATATTTTAGCAAAATAAATTTATAAAATTAAAAGGGGCAAAAAAAAAGTTAGGCTATTTTATTAGACAAGATTGACTTTTCGAAATCATGTCTTCGCCTATGAGTATAGTTTGGTTTTACTTGATTGATTGAAGATCCATTGCTTGTTATTTTTAATTGTAGCTAAGATGATCAAGTTTATCTCATATGTTTTTCATTATCCATTTTATGTAAAGAGAGGTAAATTATAAGATCAGTTTATAATTAAATGTCAAGTGATTAGAAGGTGGAAGAAGTTTTTTCGTAATAGGGTTGTTTCAATCATTTTTGAGGTCCTAGGTATAAAAAAATATATTTGAGACTTAATATTTTATTAAAAAACTAAATACTAGTTTTTAAAAGATGATTTTTTTTTATATAAAAATTTATTTTATTTTTGAGATGTAAAATTAATAATTAAATCTTTATATTCAAGTTTTATAATAAATATTTTTCTGTTGATAAGATTTTTAAGTTATTTAATCTCTTTTGAGATATTGGTGAGTGTAAATAAGGTTTTATTAATTATAAGTTTGAAAAAAAATAGTTGTATTCTATTAACTATTCATGCCTTGGAAAAATAATTTTTTTTATAATATTTAGTATCTCAAGTGCTATTTTAAATTTGAATTTATTATTTTTAAAAAATTTTAATTCAAAATAAATCTAAACCATTGACATGTCATATTTAAAAAGTCTAAGATTTAAATATTTTTCTTTTAGAAAATTATCACCAAATAATTTTAGTTTTTTTACGTGGTATACAAAATTAAAATTATCTTTGTATATTTAATTTCAAACCTACTTAGAAATGAAAAAATGGCATAATTAATAATATAAGTCTCATCTTATTAATTTTATTCTCATCAAATTATTTTGTGTCTTTTTAATTATAATATATTTTTTTATACGTTTTGCATATTGATAGAGAATCCTATTTTCTAACAAACATATTTATACTCAAATAATATAAAATAAAAAAATAAGTCGTCCTTAATATTTTATCAGAATATAAATGTTTAAAATTTTAAAAATAATAATAAAGTGTACTTTCAAAAAAAATACACTACCCATTAAGAAGTTACGTGTCCTATAAAAACAAATTAATTAATCAGATGAAATATCATTGAATTTAGGATGATCAACCTGACTATTAAGAATAAATTGAAAAATTACACATGAACGACAACTGAATTTTAAACTTGAGATCTCTGATATATTACTAAAAAATTTAATCATGACACCTGTCCTCAGGCATGATGTACATTTTCAATATATTTTAATTTGATGATACTTTAAAGTTTGACACTCAGTATAAATATAATAAAATAAAAAATAAATATTAACTTTTATTTAGACTAATTAGAATGAGCATTATAAAAATGAACATCTAGAAAAATAATTGATCCAAATTTTAAAAAAAAAACCTCTCAAACATTAAAGAACCATAAGCATCTAAAACCTTTTGCTTTTCAATTACTAATATCAACAATAAAAAATAATAAATATAGTAAAAAACCAATGACAATTTATCAAATGGTGCACGTAGAAATCTAAATTTACCAAAAGACATACATTACTTTGGTATTTATCAAAGAGCGCATTTTTTTAAAAGTATTTCATATTTTACCCTCCTGATAATTTGACTTTTTCTAATGTTTTTCTTTTCTTCATTATATTTCTCTCTCTTCTCTGTCGGCAGAAGATAGAAATAACATTAGTCAATTTCTAATCACATTTTAATACATTTGAAGAAACCAAAATAAATAATGGACACCATATTTGGACTTCTTACAATTTTAGAAATCCACAAGAACTGAAATGAGTGCAATCGGAGCTTTCTAAGTCGATCAGTGAGTTTCGGTCAAAACCCACTGATGGACCTAGAGAGCTCCGATTGCACTCATTTCAGTTTCTATGGATTTCTAAAATTGCAAGGAGTTCAAATATGGTGTACATTATTAATTTTGGCTTTTTATAGATGTTAACAAGCAAAATCAAAGAATCGACATAAAAGCCCACGTTGGGCCTGATATGGAATCATATCAGGCCCAACGTGGGCCTGATATCATTCCATATCAGGCCCACGTTGGACCTGATTTGAGTCCATATCAGGCCCAATGTGGATTTTTTTGCCGATTCTTTAATTTTGCTTGTTAACATCTATAAAAAGCTAAAATAAATAATGGACACCATATTTGGACTTCTTACAATTTTAGAAATCCATAGAAACTGAAATGGGTGCAATCGGAGCTCTCTAGGTCGATCAGTGAGTTTTGGTCAAAACCCATTGATCGACCTAGAAAGCTCCGATTGCACTTATTTCAGTTCCTGTGGATTTCTAAAATTGCAAGGAGTCCAAATATGGTGTCCATTATTATTTTTGGCATTCCTAGTGGTGGACCAGAGGTTTTGAAAAACCCTAAACTCTCTTTTTTTTCCTTTTTTTTTGTTTAGGCCTATCATGCCCACGTTGGGCCTGATATCTTTTCATATCAGGCCCAATGTGGGCCTGATATCTCCTCATATCAGGCCTAATGTGGGCCTGATATGGGAGATATCAGGCCTATTAATTTCCAAAAATAATAATGGACACCATATTTTAACTCCTTGTAATTTTAGAAATTCATAGAAACTGAATGGGTGCAATCGGAGCTTTCTAAGTCGATTAGTGGGTTTCGGTCAAAACCCACTGATGGACCTAGAGAGCTCCGATTGCCCCCATTTCAGTTTCTATAGATTTCTAAAATTGCAAGGAGTTCAAATATGGTGCTCATTATTTATTTGACTTTTTATAGATGTTAACAAGTAAAATCAAAGAATCGACAAAAAAACTCACATTGGGCCTAATATGGACTCAAATCAGGCCCAACGTGGGCCTGATATGGAATGATATCAGGCCCACGTTGGGCCTAAGATGATTCCATATCAGACCCAACGTGGGCTTTTATGCCGATTCTTTGATTTTGTTTGTTAACATCTATAAAAAGCCAAAATAAATAATGGACACCATATTTGAACTCCTTGCAATTTTAGAAATCCATAGAAACTGAAATGGGTGTAATCGGAGCTCTCTAGGTCCATCAGTGGGTTTTGACCGAAACCCACTAATCGACTTAGAAAGCTCCGATTGCACTCATTTCAGTTCATGTGAATTTCTAAAGTTGCAAGGAGTCCAAATATAGTATCCATTATTATTTTTGGAATTCCTAGGGGTGAACCAGAGATTTTGAAAAATCCTAAATCTCTCTTTTTTTTTCCTTTTTTTTTGTTTAGGCCTGATATGAAGAGATATTAGGCCCACGTTGGGCCTGATATCTCCCTATATCAGGCCCAATGTGGACCTGATATGGGAGATATCAGGCCTAGTAACAACAAAAAATAAAAAAATTAAAAAAAAGAAATAAAGAGAGAGAAATATAGTGAAGAAAAGAAAAACAGTAGAAAAAGTCAAATTATCAGGAGAGTAAAATAGGAAATGATTTTAAAAAAGTGCACTCTTTGGTAAATACCAAAGTAGTGTACGCCTTTTGATAAATTTAGATTTCCACGTGCGTGCTTTGGTAAATTGCCGAAAAATCAAATATCATATAATTTGTTGCAAGTATTAAAATGGGAAGGATGATCTTTCTCATTCAATTTTGATTTTTTTATTTACTTAAATTATTGAAGGTGTGTTTGGTTTGTACGTTTTTCATTTTTATTTTCTGAAAAACATATATTTCTAAAAAATAATATTTAGTTTATGTTTTTCATGTCTATTTTCTTTTAAAAAAAATAGATAGTATTTTTTAGAAAAATAAAAAATATCTAAAAATCATTTTTTTATTTTCTAAAAAATATGTATTTTTTAGAAAATGAAAATAGAAAATATGTAAATCAAACTATCCTAAGATTTCTTAAGGAGGAAGAAGAGGGTTGACTTTTTGCTTTGTGTCTAATGGATGAAGAACTTTTGCTTCCTATTGCTCTTGAGGAAGATGGCCATGGCTTTGTGTCGAATGGATGAGGAACCTTTACTTCCTCTTCCTATCAAGGAAGATAAATAAAAAACAAAGAGCGGGAAAGAAAATCATCAATGAGGGAGAAAAGAGCATCCTTTGAGAGTTGAATGGAACGAAAGGTGCAAGATCACTAACAAGAAAGAGAAAGAGCGTGGCATCATCAGCAAGTGAGATAATGGGCATGGAATTATCGACAAGTGAGAGAAAGATTGTTGGATCACCAGCAACTACAATGGAGGGAAGAATACATTTGTTTTTGAAAGCAAAAGAGGAAGAATTAGTTGGATTTAGAAAAAAATGAAGTAGAAAAAGAAATATTTGCTAAATTTGAAAAAGAAGTATATAATTAAAAAAAATAAATATTTTTATTATAAATAATATTAAAACATTTAAAATTTTAGAGCCCCAATAAAATAGAGCCTTAGTAGAGCCATTCAGTTCTCCAATGACATGTGCCCATGGGATTTGATCTCCATCTTATAGTAACTTTATGATTCTTTAGTCAATTAGACACCTTAAAATTATTCTATTTCTAATTTCTATTTTAATTAGTGATTCTATTATTGATAGAGTTGTTGGTAATTTGAGAGCATGAAATCAAAACTATACAAAGATAAAACAAAACGATGCGGTAATTATAAACTCACAGTGATCTCCCGAAGTGTTGTTAAAGACGTCGGCGGTCGACGAAGAGGTTGTAGGTAACAAGAAAGAAGAATTGAAAGTTGATTTTTTATTTTTTTTTATACAAAGGGTATTTATACAAAGAAAAGAGACACCAACAAAAGACACCTTTAACCAAAAGATGTGCCTTTTCATTAAAAGACATCATTTAGATGAAGAGACACCTTTTTCAACAAAGAGACACCTAGAAACCTAATTTAAGTTTTGCAACAAATCTCCCCCTTAAACTTAAATACTCTTCCCATCTCTCATTCCAATCAGTCTTTTACAATTCTCCAGCAGTGTGGTCGGCAGTGGCTTGGTGAATACGTCCGCGGCTTGAGTTCGACTTTCAACATGCTCCAACTCGATCTTTCCTTCTTTGACTTGTTCTCGGATGAAATGAAATCGGACGTCGATGTGCTTGCTCCTTCCGTGGTTAACCGGATTCTTTGCCAACTCGATTGCCGACTTGTTATCAACTCGGATCACAGTCCCTTCGTCTCGGATCACTCTCAGATGCCTTAGTAAATTTGAAAGCCAGACTGCATGACACACGCTCCAAGAGGCCGCCACATACTCGGTCTCGCAAGTTGACAGAGTTACAATAGGCTGCTTCTTTGACATCCAAGTAAAAGTCGTATTCCCGAGTAGGAATACATAACCCGAAGTACTTTTCCGGTCATCAACATCACCACACCAATCGCTATCCGAGTAACCCACTAGTCGGTAGTCATCTGTTTTTGAATAGAAAAGGCCGAGTGACAGGGTTCCTTGAACATATCTCAGAATTCTCTTCAAGGCCTTCCAATGTGTGTAGCTTGGATCTTCCATGAATCTGCTTGCTATCCCAACACTTAACATTAGGTCGGGTCTCGTGCTTGTAAGATACCTCAGACTTCCGATTAAGCTTCGATATCTTCCAGCATCAGCTCGTTCTCCTCCATCAAATTTTGAGAGTTTAGTGCCCGGTTCCATTGGAGTAGAGACCGGGTTGCAGTCCTCCATTTTAAACTTCTTTAGAATTTCAAGCGCGTACCTCTCTTGGGATATAAAAGTCCCTTCCTCTGACTGCTTCACTTCTAGGCCAAGAAAATATTTCATCAGGCCTAAGTCTGTCATTTCGAATTCTTTCTTCATTACCTCCTTGAACTCCTTAATCAATTTTGCGTTGCTTCCGGTGAATATGAGGTCGTCGACATAGAGAGCGACTACTATCATATCATTTTCTGATTTCTTTGTGTACAAGGCATGCTCGTATGGACATTGCTCGTACCCATTTTTCTTGAAATACCCGTCAATTCTCTCATTCCAAGCACGAGGAGCCTGCTTCAGCCCTTAGAGGGCTTTTCTTAATCTTAGCACCTTTATTTCACCCCCTCTCTTCATGTACCCTGGTGGTTGCTCGACGTACACCTCTTCCTTCAGCACTCCATTTAGAAACGCCGACTTCACATCCATCTGTAGAATTGGCCATTGGTTCTGAGCAGCTAACGAGATCAGAAGTCGGATTGACTCCATTCTCATTACAGGAGCAAATACTTCATCGTAGTCGATTCCTTCCTTTTGTCTATAGCCTTTTACCACAAGTCGAGCTTTATAACGCTCAACCTCTCCCTCAGCATTCATCTTTTTTTTGTATACCCATTTTACTCCAATGGATTGAGCTCCTTCAGGAAGGTCGGTCAGCTCCCAGGTTTTGTTGAGTTCTATTGCCCCGATTTCTTCATCCATAGCTGATCTCCATTTCTCGTCTTGTACAGCGTTCTCAAACTTTAAATCTTCTGAGTCGGCCACGAGACATACAACATGGACTTCATTTGTAGTGTCATATATCTCCTGTAGACTTCTCATTCTGGGCTGCGAGGCTCGGATTCATCTTCTGAAGGCTCGATGGTTGTTGATATTGGAGGCATAACAACCTCCGAGCTTGTTTCTTCCTCAATCGGGTTACTCCAGTTCCATGCCATTGATTCCTCCATGTGAACGTCTCGGCTCACCACCACTTTCTTGTTAACAGGATCAAATAATTTATATGCTTTAGATTTTTCATCATACCCGATAAATATGTACTTCTTGCTCCGATCTTCTAATTTTGTCCTGTGCTGACTTGGTACTTGCCCATAGGCTATGCTGCCGAACACCTTCAGATGAAAGACACTTGGCTTCACACCACTCCAAATCTCCTGAGGCGTCTTCTCTCCTAGCTTTGCATGTGGACATCTATTTTGCACATAGACTGCGCACTGTACCGCCTCTGCCCAAAATTTCTTCGGCATATTCTTTCCTTTCAACATGGATCGAACCATATCGAGAATAGTTCGGTTTTTTCGTTCTACTACACCGTTTTGCTGTGGAGAATATGACGTAGTCAAGAAACGCTTGATTCCATGTTCCTCGCAGTATTTGTTGAACTCGGCAGAAGTAAACTCACCTCCTCTATCAGATCGGACTGCTTTGATGACTTTGCTTGTTTCTTTCTCCACCATCACTTTGAATTTCTTGAAGGTTTCAAACACTTCCGACTTCTCCTTCAGAAAATAAACCCACGTCTTCCTTGAGAAATCATCAATTAAAGAGATGAAGTATCTCTTACCACTGAATGATTCTGGAGTTATCGGCCCACACAAATCGGTATGGATCAGTTCGAGTTGCTCCTTTGCTCGGTATTCTGAACTGCTTGGGAAAGAAGTCCTCGCTTGCTTCCCGATCACACATTCTTCACAGAACCTCTTTTCAAATTTTATATTAGGCAGTCCAAGCACCATCTCCTTTTTCACCAGCTCGGTCAACCCCCTGAAGTGAAGATGACCGAACCGAACATGCCACTTCATGGCCTCATCCTCCAGATCAAGTTTCATGCATTTATCTTGAACAATTTTCAGCTCAAGTTTGTACATGCGATTTTTCTTCATTTCTACCTGGGCAATGGGCCTCCTGAGTTTATCCTTCAGTTATAGTTCTCGGTCCTTCAGCAGAGCCGAGTACCCTTTCTCCATCAACTGTCCCATGCTCAGTATATTGCTTTTGAGATCAGGTACGTAGTATACATCTTTGATCTCTCCGATTTGCCCATTTCTCTGTTGATGCCAGATCGTTCCTCGGCCTTTGATGGCAACTTTTGAAGCATTGCCGAAAGAAACAGATCCGGACTCCACCTTTGAAAGTGTTTTGAATAACCTTTCGTTACCACACATGTGGTTACTTGCGCCGGTGTCCAAGTACCAAACCGAGTTATCAGAACAGCTCGGTTTGATCTCGGTTTCTGGGATGTTTGTCACCAGTAGCAATCCTTCATCATCTTCCTCGGCAAGGAAGTTTGTTGGTTCCTCCTTTCTCTTCTCAGACCTACAATCTTTGGAAATGTGGCCCAGTTTTCCACAGTTGTAGCATTTTATTGAGTAACAATACTTGGCAACATGCCCATACTTCCCACAGTTATAACATTCAATATTGTTGTTTATGTTTATCCAGCCACCCCGAGCTTGACCTTGGCCATGCCAGTTCCATCGGTCGACTTGCTCATTTCCTCGTCTTCCTCTTCCTCTACCACCTAGACCTTTGCCTCTTCCTCTAGTACTCTGAGCATAGAGCACCTTCTCCTCTTTTATTGTCGTCTTCGCCTGGAGAGCCTGTTCAAGAGACTCCCCCTTCTTATTTTTCCTTCTCTGCTCATGCGCTTCCAGGGACCCAGTAAGCTCTTCAAGGGTAAGCGTTGACAGATCCTTGGACTCCTCTATTGCGCACACAATATTCTCGAAATTATCTGTCAATGACCTCAAAATCTTTTCAATAACTCGGTTTGATGAAAGATTCTCACCATTCTGATTCAGCTTGTTCACTACGGTCTCTACCCGAGTAATGAACTCGGATATGCTTTCAGACTCTTTCATTCTCATGTTTTCCAGGTCGCCCCTAAGGGTTTGAAGCCGGACTTGCTTCAATTGTTCGTCTCCTTTGTTTGTTTTTTCGAGTGTATCCCAGGCTACTTTGGAAGATTTTGCATTTGCTATCTTCTCAAAACCAGATTCGTCGACGGCTCGGTATAGCAGATACAGAGCCGCCTTGTCTTTAGCTCGAACGGCCTTCAACGCATTTAGCTGGGCACCTGAATACCCATTTGTGTTCGCCGGTTCCTCATACCCAGTCTCGACCACATCCCGGTTATCTTGGGAACCGAGAAGAGCCTTCATCTGCACTTTCCAGTTGTCGTAGTTGGCGCCTTTTGTCAACTTGGGTAGCGGGATGCCATTGGTTAGACCTGCCATTTCTCTCAAGTGTTTTCACTCAACTCACACACCTCACAAAGCTCTCGGTCGCTCCTCTCTTGAGGCTCTGATACCAATTTGTAGGAAACAAGAAAGAAGAATTGAAAGTTGATTCTTTATTTTTTTTTGATACAAAGGGTATTTATACAAAGAAAAGAGACACCAACAAAAGACACCTTTAACCAAAAGAGGTGCCTTTTCATTAAAAGACACCATTTAGATGAAGAGACACCTTTTTCAATAGAGAGACACCTAGAAACCTAATTTAAGTTTTGCAACAGAGGTTGCCGCTGTCAGAAGCACGATCACAGAGCAACCGGAAAGCGCTTCAAAGTTCACGAGCCAAATCCCAGCCGAATGCTCTCCCTTTGCTCTCACACGATCTCTCCCTTTACGATCACCTCGGTGCTCCCCGATCACCTTCGCCAGAAGCTCTCCCTCTTGATCTGCACTTGGACGCCTCTTATAAGAAGGCTAAGAAAGACGAAGGGGAAATGACGCCCCTTCGTCTCCTTGGCGTTTGCAGCAAAAGGAGAGTAACGAAGGGAAACCCTTCGTCTCTAGTAACGCCCAACATCTCCCACTCGTCCAAGTGAATCCATATGGTCACATAGACCATGTCAGTCACATAGACTACAAGGTGATCATGTCACGAAGACCAGAGCGAAATTAGTCACAAAGACTAAATAAGTCACGTAGACTTTATGAGGATCAAGTCACGAAGACCAGAGCAAAATTTAGTCACAAAGTCAAATAAGTCACGAAGACTTTATGGAGATCAAGTCACGAAGACCAGAGTAAAATTTAGTCACAAAGACCAAATAAGAACATCCATTCCATACATTAGGGAAAATGGTTCGTGCGACAGCAAACACAGTGAGCATTCAATTGATAAGAAGATTGTCACACCTTACTTAGCTGCTCAACAGAACGAATCAGAGACATAAATGCCCATAGAACGAATCAAAGACATTATTGCCTTGCTTTTACCCCAGATTAAATTATTTACATCATCATGAACATCTCTAATCCCTCATATTGACCATATGTTAAGAGCATATTCAACATCTCCAATTAAACAAATTATTCACAATTACATTTTATGTACTGAACTAAAAATGTAACCGGCACCAGTGAATAAATGTCACAGATATAAATCAATCTTAATATTCCTTTTTAGCTAGAATCCATGCATTCTAATCAGTCACTTTCCTAGTTATAGACCGAAATCATCCATATCCAATAGGAAACATGCTAAAGTAGCAGACACTGATCAAAACTTCAAGTAGACAGCTAAATAGTCACTTAGGGTAAAATCAAGATTAACTTATAATCTCAAAGGTCTCACACAGTAGAGAAGCAGGGATCCATTCTCCTACTACCCTTCTTGTCGCCATAACACATGTGGTATGAATCACATGCTACGATGTTATTCTCTTTACCAAAAAGAGCGCATGTTTTTCCCAAATTTAACATCGTACAGATTTCGATCTAGACATTCCCAATGTCTAATCCTGAATTCAACATATGAATTCTAATATGGCTTCAAGCAGATTCAGTAAATGATGGGTGCATTTACTCCAATCATTACACAAATGATCTCATCTTGACACAAATATCAAGGTGACCTTAACTTATGGGTATGCCTCTATTCACAGCTACATAAGTTGTCCCATAAGCAACAGGTTTCGATCTAGACATTCTCAATGTCTAATTCTGAATTCAACATATGAATTCTAATATGGCTTCAAGCAGATACAGTAAATGGTGGGTGCATTTACTCCAATCATTACACAAATGATCTCATCTTGACACAAATATCAAGGCGACCTTAACTTATGGGTATGTCTCTATTCACAGCTACATAAGTTGTCTCATAAGCAACAGTCTTACCTCTATTCGTACTTAACAAATAGAGATGATTGTCCATGTGAGTGGACCAATCCCAATTTGCCAACATGCTTATCGAGACTTTTATTCGAATGTAACCAAGACATATACACTGAATAAATCATGGAAATTTTCATTTATCAAAATGTCTTTATAATTGTTACATTCTTCGAAATCCCAAAGACTTCACATACCTATTAAATGACTCTTTAGTCAATGACTTAGTAAAAGGATCAACAAGCATTTTTCGTGTAGGGACATACTCAAGAATCACCTTTTTTTTGTCAACAATATCCCTTACAAAATTATACTTAATTTCTACATGCTTGCCTTTGCTGTGATATTTGGGATCCTTGGAAAAAACTATTGTAGCTCGACTGTCACAGTACACTGTAACAGGACTCCCACTGTCCTCAGCAATTCTCAAATGCTTCAGGAACCTTCTTAGCCAGACATCCTCTTGCACAGCCGCTGCACAAGCCATATACTCAGTTTCCATTGTCGACAAGGCTACACAAGCCTGGTTCTTGCTGTCCCATGAGATGGCGCCATCATTCAGTAAGAAGACATAGCCAGATGTGGATTTTCTGTCATCAAGGTCCCCAACCCAATATGTATCTAAGTAGCCACTTAGGCTCATATATGATCCTTGGAAACAGAGGCAATAATCAGCTGCTCCTTTAAGATATCTGAATATCCTCTTCACCGCTTTCCATTGTCTCGATCCTAGGTTTGACTGGAAACGACTAACTAAGCTAACAACATAGCTTATATCGGGACGAGTACACAACATAGTGTACATCAAACTACTAATAGCACTGGCATATGATTTCTTCTTCATTTCGTCTATTTCCTCAGAAGTCTTGGGATATATACTTTTGCTCAAGACAGTACCTTTCGCAATAGACGTCTGTTCAATGTTGCAATCTGACATATTGAAGTGTTGCAGCATCTTAGTGATATAAGCTTTTTGAGATAAACCCAAAAGCCTCTTTAATCGGTCTCTAACAATCTTCACTCCTAAGATGTACTCTGCTTCTCCCATATCTATTATGTCAAATTATGATGAAAGCCAACTTTTGACTTCTATCACACACTTTATGTCATTTCCAGCTATCAGCATATCATCAACATATAATGATAAAATGACAAGCTTTCCTTTTTCCTTTCTTAGGTAAACACAATGATCCTCATTGAATATTTCGAAATAATAAGATAATATTACTTCATTAAATCTTATGTTCCATTGTCTTGACGTTTGCTTTAGCCCATATATAGACTTCCGAAGTCTACATACTCTTTTCTCTTGGCCTTCAACAATATAACCTTCTGGTTGTACCATATAGATTTCTTCGTCAAGATTACCATTAAGGAAAGTCATTTTTACATCCATCTGATGTAATTCCATGTCATATTGTGCTATTATAGCTAGGATGACACATATTGACACAAACTTCACAACTGGGAAGAATGTCTCTTCAAAGTCAATACCCTCCATTTGGGTATATCCTTTTGCAACTAATCGAGCTTTGTATCGATTAATCGATCCATCTACTTTCCTCTTTATTTTGAGAATTCGCTTATTCCCAATAGCCCTTCGGCCCGGAGGAAGATCGACTAAATCCCAAACTTGATTCATTCTCAATTATTTCATTTCTTCATCCATTGCAATTTTCTATTCTTTTCTAACTGAGCTTCTCAAATCTTCCTCAACTGTTCGAGGTTTCTCATCATCAACTGGGAGAACCATCAATGCCTCATTCTCAATATCAAACCTTCTGCGAGGAATAATCTGACAACTACTTCTTCGAAGGTTAGACTGTTGAGAAACTGACTCATTCAGTGGCAAATTACTCCCACTCGGTTGACTAGATTCAGGCATCTCTTGATTTGTTGATAAAGGAACATTATCCTCCTCCTCTATCTCATATAGAGGAATTGTCTTATCAACTTCACCTCGTGTTGGGAACTCAGTTTCTAGAAAAGTAGCATCTCTTGACTCTATTTCAGAGATGGTTCCATCTTTTCGCTTACCAATAAAAATATAACCCTTAGAAGTCTCAGAGTACCTTATAAAGATACACTTCTTACCTCTAGGTCCTAATTTTCTATATTCGTGAGTCTTATCATGAACATAGGCAGCTGACCCCCAGGGTCTCAGATTACTCAAATCTAGCTTTCTGCCTGTCTAACGTTCATGTGGGGTAGATGGAACTGACTTTGAAGGCACTTTGTTGAGTATATAGGTCGCAACTAATAATATTGCATCTCCCCAATAGGAGATTGACAAATTAGCCTGCGCCATTATAGACCTAACCATTTCAAGAAGAGTCCTATTTTTTTTTTCAGCAACCCCATTTTGCTGTGGAGTTCCAGGGACAGTTAGCTGTCTAATAATCCCTTTCTCATTACACATTGTCTTGAACTGATTAGACAAATATTCTCCTCCACGGTCAGTGCGCAAGGTTTTAACCTTATGTTCCAATTGATTCTCAACTTCGTTCAAGTAACGAATAAAGCAATCCAATGCTTCAGATTTGTGAGAAATCAAATACACATGACCAAAACGTGTGAAGTCATCGATAAATGTAATGAAATAAGAACTCCCATTTATAGCCTTCATATTCATTGGACCACAAATATCCGAATGAATTAATTGCAATGGTGATTCAGCCCTAATATCCTTACCAAATGGTTTCCTAGTCGTCTTTCCAGCAAGACAATGCTCATATATAGACAAGTTAATCTTAGCATGAGTGCCTAAAAGGCTCTCCTTAGCTAATCTATTCATTCGTTCTTGTCCTATATGTCCCAATCTAGCATGCCAAATTTCATCACTAACATCAGCATTACTAGTAAGAGCAATGTTTGAAAAACAACCATCATTATTATTTGGTTCTACATCAAGAACCATAAAACCATTTGTTACAAAACCATACCAAATTAACACAGAGTTAATTCGAAGTTCCACACAACGGCTATAAAAATTTACATTGTAACCTAAATCAAGAAGACAAATAATGGAAACCAGATTCTGTCGAATCTCAGAAGCGTACAGGACATCATGTAGAAACAAGGTGTCTCCACCACGTAGGTTGAGCTTGCAAGTGCCAATTCCTTTTACTTCAATTCTTGCATTGTTTCCTACATATATCCATTTATTGCCAACTGGTACCCGACGGTACTCCATATATGTAGCTCGATCACGAGCTACGTGGTTCGTTGCTCCTGAATCTATAATCCACAAAGGATACGAATCAGCTAACAACACTGTACTTGCAACATATTACTCGTGGAAAGAAGATAAAAATGGGTCTACCTTTTTAGGCTCAATACAATCCCGAGCAAAATGACCCTTCTTGCCACAATTGAAGCAAGTCAACCTGCTCTTAGGTTTTTGTCCATATTTCTTTCCTTTCTTCTTGATTTAGTTTTTCGCAGCAACAGCATTAGCTTCCTTTTCTTTCCCCTTTCCTTTCTTAAATCACTTGTTCTTATTCTTAGAACCAGAACCTTCAGCTACAAAAGCTTGACCCGAAATCCTTGTGGATTCAATCCTCTCCGCCTCAAGTTCCACATGGCGTGAGACATCAGTGAAAGTCTTGATACTCTCACTATGGGTCAGGTTCTGTTTCATCATTTCCCAAGAATCCGGAAGGGAACGGATAACTGCCTGAACATGTTGTTCATCGGTCAACGTATAACCAGCAGTCTTAAGCTCTCGAATCATGTTACCCATCTCCCTGAGATGTTGGGCCATGGTAACATTCGAGCGCTTCTTACAACTATCAAACTTGATAGTTAGCTGACGGAGCTTACTCAGACTGACTCCACTGTACTTCTCTCTAAGGGCTACCCAGACTGCATGAGCCGATGGTAATGACTCATATTCAAACACCAGGTCATCCACTATTGAACTAATCAATATGCCCTTAGCAATGGAGTCCTTCCTTTTCCATGTCTTATAGGCATCAAGGTCACGTCTGTGCTGTGCTGAAGAACCATCAACCGGTTCCTCCATAATTTGGTTTACAGCCTCCAGAACTTCTTGTTCCTCAAGGACATATTGTATCTTGAGGTGCCAGATTTTGTAGTTATCCCCATATAATTTCTCACCCTTATTGAGTTCAGCTATGATGTTTTTAGTTGCCATGATCTACATAAATAAATAAATTATTTATTATTTCAGTGTAATTCATATATGTGCAATTAATCATTGACTCAGTGTAAATTAGAATTAGTTTACAAAATCAAGTGATAACATTGTTTCCACTCATCATTTGTATGTTCTAATCTAATCAACACTGATCAATCATATTACACACATCCCATCTAATGAACGAATCATTTAATATGAACGAATCATATTTATATGAACTAACCATATCATGAAATGAACTAATCATTTCCAAGTTAGTTAACATATAACATAACTTTTATTATATAATTCTGTTAGTACAAAGTACAACAGAAATTATTACATGACTCAAAACTAAATGTGCTAACACTGTTCGTACATAACGACAGTAAACAGAACACTAATAGACTAGATTAGCTAGCACTACTCCTACTAGAATAAATGCTAGAGCAGTGGGTACGTAATTGCATCCCATTCATCCCGGATTCTATGATGGGTGGATTAGCCTCAGATGCATCCATCAGATCCATTTCTGGATCTTCTACACATTCTTGAGGGTCCTCCTCTGATTCTTCTGGATCCATCTCTAGATCCTCCTCGGGATCCATCTCTGGATCCTCCTCTAAATCTTCAGGATCCATTTCTGGATCCTCTTCAAATTCTTCGAGGTTCATTTTCGGATCATCTTCAGATTCTTCGGGATTTGGATCCTCTTCAGAATCCATTTCTGGATCCTCCTCAGATTCTTCGAGGTCCATATTTTCGGGATTTGGATTCTCTTCAGATTCATCAGGACCCCATTCCAAATGAAGTAATTGTGTACATATCTCTGAGTATGAGATGTGCCCTTCAGACTCATCACAAAGTTGGAATGCTATCTTCCTTAGATGTTCCGATAATGAATAAACCAGATACCATCTTCTTTTTGTTTCCTGAACTGGATACCCTTCTTGCTCGAGATTCCAGAACAACCAATCGAGCCGACCAATAAGCCTACCGACTCCGTGATCCGGGTCATATTCCAGCTTCTTGATCTCCTCCCACAGCTCACGTTGTCGTTCATAGCGACCAGTCATCATGTATATCGTTCTTTGTATCTGGAATTGAAAAGCATGATGTCAGTACAAAACCGACTGACCAGTACAAAATCGGTCAAATTCAATTCTCACATATAGAACAAAATATACAATATACACAAGCAATTAAGAAAAACAAATTTCCTTATTTTGGGGAGTCTCATGTGACTGACACATTGGATTAGTCGATCATGAATCCGAATCTTAAGTTTAATCTATTGTCCTCATTAGAACTAATCTAATTGGACCTATGTTCTGTTATTGTTTAAGCCCATTTGAGTCAACCTCAGACTTATTGATCAAACTCAGGTTCGTTTGATTCATCCAATGCCCATTGGATTAAGTCTGACCCATTAGAACAAATCTTGATCAAATCTGATACACCAGAACTAATTCGGTCAAATTTGATCAACCCAACTTCTGTAATCAAGATCACCCTAATTAATTCAATAATAAACCGAGCTGGTTAAACCAACAAATAATTTAAACCAGCTTTAGGTATCATTGAATCAAATTGGTCTGCTTAAATCAACTAATAATTTAAACTAGACCTGGGTTTAATCGGCTAAGTTGGTCTGGTTCCATTTTCAGTAAATTGAACCATAAATTAATTAAATATTTTTTATTTATTAATTAATAATATATTTCTATATACATTTAATTAATAAATAAATGTATTTAATTAACATCACTGTTTTTGTATGTGAAGAAAAAAAATAACATGCATGCAATTCTTCTTTACACGATTTATTTTTTTATATTTAATCGATTCAAATTTGTAATTGAATCGATTAAAAAAAAACATGCATGCGACACTGTGCTTCATCAAATTTGAGCACTGTTCATTTCGTTTTTTTTTTCAATCGAGTGAAGAATCGATTATGTGAGCAAATTTTTTTCAATCGATTCATTCACTGTGCCATGAATTGAATCGATTCAATTCATTTTCAATCAATTCAATTATTTGGATCGATTGCACAATCGATTAAAACAACAAAATATGCACTGTTCGTGTTTTTTAATTCCTTTTCAATCGATCCATGAATCGATCAAGCAATCTGTGCGATTTTTGAATCGATTGGTTAATCGATTCAATTGCACTGTTCATCTTCTTCTTCGCGACAGAAGAAGAAAAAACTTGAGCTTTTTCGCGTCGATTTCCATGCTTTCAAAAACATGCACGCTCTGAAACCATTGTTGGTAATTTGAGAGCATGAAATCGAAACTATACAAAGATAAAACAAAGCGATGCGGTAATTATAAACTCACAGTGATCTCCCGAAGTGCTGTTGAAGACGCCGGCGGTCGACGAAGAGGTTGCTGCTGTCGGAAGCACGATCACGGAGCAACCGGAAAGCGCTTCAAAGTTCACGAGCCAAATCCCAGCCGAATGCTCTCCCTTTGCTCTCACACGATCTCTCCCTTTACAATCACCTCGGTGCTCCCCGATCACCTTCGCCAGAAGATCTCCCTCTTGATCTGCACTTGGACGCCTTTTATAAGAAGGCTAAGGAAGACGAAGGGAAAAGGACGCCCCTTCGTCTCCTTGGCGTTTGCAGCAAAAGGAGAGTAACGAAGGGAAACCTTTCGTCTCCAGTAACGCCCAAACGCCCAACAAGAGTCACAACAATTAGTTCTCTATAGATTCAATGACTACTCTCAAATTCTATAATACTTTTCAATGCTATATTAAGTTTTATGAACTATGTTAATATCCTATAACAATGCCTAAGTAGTCACCAACTAGAATCTTAGAATAGTTTTCCCTCATTCGACATTGATTAGTTCCTAACTACTAACTCAATAAAAGATGATTCATCACTGTGATCGACATGTCTATCGTACCAAAAGTTTAGGGTTGATGGGACCCAAAAGGAGAAGAAGCCAAAGAGAATGAGGCCACCAACCACCTAAAGGCTAAGTGAAAGTATAGTTTCATCATCCAATTGAGTACATGCATTCTTGAATGAGATATCTTGGTGAAGTTTTAATTGCCTCCAAATGTAGAAGGGAGTTTCATAAAACCGCCTAAACTATTTTTTGGATGCAATTGCATCCCTTAACTCGGTTTGAGAAAAACATGGGTGTAATAGGACATCAAACTTCCTCCGACTAGCTTTAGTTATTATATTTTTGTTAAGTGAACAAATTTGCCGCTGTGGAAATAATAAGTTGAAATTATGAGGGGTATTATATAAATAGAGACAAGTGTAAATATATTGACTCGGGAGGGGTAAGATGTAAAGTAGCTCGCATAATTTTGGCGGACATTTAAGTGGAATTATTATTCATTTATTTTCTCCCCCCTTTTCATGGCGGTGGGCGGTGTCATCTGCGCCCTACGGTGAGATTTGGGCCCGAATCGATCTGCCAGTGCTTCGGTGGCCGCTGTTGCGATCGCTTGTATCCTCCGTCTTGGTAGCAGCTGAGTTGTCCCGACTCGGTAATTTCTTGCGATTTGGTGCAGAATATTGTGGAATCGGAATGCGTTTGTGTGTTCTCGGAGCTCCAGTCGGGATTTGATTCAGTTAATTGTGTGTGTGTGTGTGTGTTTTGGCTTAGGGTCGGTGCTTTTAGGATCAAGCGTAAGATGAGCAAGGGCCGGTCTCCGGAGCCCATAGATTTCTTCATCTGGACGGTAGAGGTATGCTTCTGGACCTGTCACTGCATGTGTCTTTCGCTTCTCATTTGTTCTCAGATCTCATGATTTTTAAATAAAGTCCGAATTTTTGTTTCCGATTGAACAAGAAATGTTTTTTTTCCCGCCTTCTGTTTGGACCTGTGCAGTGATGCATTTGGATCGGATGAACGGGATAGATCTCAGTACAAAACTTTTTTTTTGTTGTTGATTGGTAGATTTCTTTAGATCTCAGAGTATGCTAAAATCCCCTCTCTCTCATTTTTTTGAGAAATTGCAAGATTTTGTTGAATCCCTAGTAGTTGTTCTTGATTTGAATTCAGACCTCTTTTTTTTCCCGCATTATCTAGAATAATCCCAATTGTTTGCTCAAAAGCCAACTGAACTGGCTGGAGCTGGTTTCGTGTAATTATTACTCAGTTTTGAAAATTAATTATTTCCTTTTTGTGTGAATCATACAATATATTTTTTTTTAAAAAAATCATGTAGTCGGAGGGGACTACTTTTAGGCCAACCGTTTCTTATAAAGCTTATTGTGTTTTATCTGATCAAGTGTTATAGGATTTTTGGAATTTCAGTCATTTAAGCAATGGCTAAAACAGTCATGCTTCATCACCACGTACGTCAGTGGTTTGTAGTTAAGATAGTTGCCGTAATAGTATGGAGTATGATAACTTAGGTGTTTCTGCCACTCAGCAGCAAAATGGCAAACATAATTGGGAATATAGAATCACTTGGCACCATGGAGAGTGGCAAAACTGAATTCAGAAAATCCAACCACTAAGAACCATGTAAAGTTGATTCTGATTGAAATTTAGCATTAAACAAATTTGGTTGCTTAGGCAGTAAAAATGAATGAATTTGTCATTGGAAGTATCAAAACAAAAACTTTTGTTAAACTAGATGTTTTTCTGGTCATGACTTAGAGAAGTACAATTTCCTTATTCTGACAGTTCATATGCGTTCAGATTTTGGAAGTTAATAAAACAATAAATACGTAAATACATGGTAGAATTGATAAACATTGTTAAGTCTTGAGATTGGTTAGTGATGTATCATCAAACAAATGAGAAGAGGAAATTAGAAAAATGAGATACCATATAAATACTAACATAGTAATACTGCCATGTTAATTTGCCATTGCAGATAGGTTGAAGTTTTGTAATGGTCGTGTGTAGCATTGACAGTTGCATCTCAATAATAGGAAAATAGTTAGCATGACAAAACAAGGCGTGGGTAGTACTAGTACATGCAGTTCAGTAGATAAAGTAGTGTAGTGGATCTTGAGAAAGAGCAAATCGAGAACTACAAAGAAAGGGATAATTAGTCTTTAAGATCCTAGTGTACTAAACTAGGGCATTCACGTAGAAGTAGCTGATAAAACAGCTATCAATTTCATGTTGATTTCACAGGATAGATATATGTTAAATTAACAGAGAAATCTCGCTTTCTATATTTTGATACAATTCATAAACCTCTTCACCCAACTAAATTCTTAGAAGGCACCGTAGTAATATTTAGGTTGGCTGATGATTGTCTGAGAAACAATGGTTAATAGAAGGAAGTTCAACTGCATTATATGTTTTTGTATATACGTTTGGAAACAATATGAGGTTTAAAATTCATTATTCTGACACTACGACTGTGCATCATCTTTTGCCATTATATAGGCTTTCTTTTGGTTATAGTTATAAAAAAACTTAATATGGCCAAACTCAAGGTCACTTGTTCAAAGGCCAGATTGATGGCAGCATACGGACCTGCCAGACATTTGCTCAAGTGAATCCATTATCCAGACTCACCTAGATCCATTGATTTAGCTAGAATTTTATTAATTTTATTTTAAATTATAAATTTAGGTGATAAGAAGATTAAGAAATTATGTTTGATAAATGAATTTCACACACATTCTTTATTTCATTATAATTTATTCATATTAATAAAAATAATCAGAAATTAAACCAACGAACTTCATATTAAAACTTTATTAAACAGACATAAATAAATGAGAAGAATAATAAAGTTGGTCAGTCTTGCCAAGTTTTTAGATAGAAGTATCCAATTTAAAAAATTTCAGATGCAACCTGTGGTTCATATCAATTTTCACAATTACGATTTACGCATTAGACTCTTTTGTTACTTTCACTTCATTGGTTCTCATATTTATTATTTGTTCCCATCATATAATGTGTCTTTAGATACTCTCCGTACCGCTAGTCTGTCTTATGACATGACAACATGACAGAATAGCTGTTTGGAAAAACACCTTTGTTAAAGGAGCTACAAATTTTTTGTTTGTTTCACTACTCGATACTGAAAGCTAAACCATGTGATTTCAGGATGTTGGATTATGGCTTGAAGAGATAAATCTTGGTAGCTACCGACAAGTTTTTGAAGAAAACGGAGTAAATGGTGAATACTTAGAAAGTTTATCCATGTTTACTACAGAGCAAATTCTCCGATTTATCAGGCGCTGCCACATGAAGTGGGGCGACTTTATAACTCTATGCAAGGAGTTAAGGCGCATAAAAGGTAGCATGTTTTTCTCTCTGTGATTCTTTCATAAAAACGTTTTTCTGATATTAATTTTCATCCTGTCTGACGGTTATATATCTCTGATAATATTCAAGAAAAAAGTGGAAAGGAAAAAATTATTAACTTAGGTGCATGGAGACAAGATATACTACCTTCACTTGCTTTGGAAATTATTAATAGCGTGAAGAGTAACTCTGTAAGACAGATATCCTGTAAACTCTTAATCCTGGTTCCTTATATAAGGAGTCTCATGGCCTGATACGCACACACTCATGCTGTTAACCATGTTATTACAAGAAAACAAGACTAGCTAGCTGCTGGCAAAATATTTGCAAAAACTTGATTTAGCTGAGCTGGGAAACAATTCAGTTACTTAAATTATCTTGTTCCAGTTAAATTTGCTTGCTTGATTTTTTTTTTCACAATTAGTGTCTTTTTAATTTTTTATGAAAAAATAGACCAAAGTTATATACACAGTCTAGCCATATTCACTATTGGTTTAATCAATGACCTGTTTTCTTGAAGCTGGACTGAGTCCTTCTCAACTCCACACCTGTCAACTGAGTTGAAGAATTTCCTGGGCTCTTTGACTCACCTCACCAGTTAATTGTAGGAGTTTGATACTGGACAACAATAAGAAAATTATTCCACCATCTTGATGGATTAGTAAAGACGACCTCTTACCAATCTGATGTATCTTGATGGATTAGTTGACCTTTTATCAGCTGTCTTTTGTTGGAATAATTAACATGACCTCTTGTCAACCTACTGTCACTATTCTTAATTACGAACTGTGGCAAGTGAATTAACAGAGCTATTTGGGTCTTTTTTTTTGTGTTACCTTGGTATAGAAGTTACACTTCAAATCCATATTTCAGAATATTAGTAGATTGCACAAGTAATAGCATCCTTGAGTGCTTGTAGGCTGCAGAAACTTTCTAGCCTAACTACTAACCTGAACCTATCACGCTCGAATTAAAGTAATTCCAATTGCTAAAGTGGCCACGATGGTAGATGGATTTTGTTACTGTAATCATAGAATGATTAAGATAGTTATCCTTGGTCCATTCTGATTCTAGTATTTTTAACGTTCCACCTCACTCAACTGGTGAGAAAGCTGCTAGTTGCCTGATCAAAAAATAAACATGGCTTGTATTTTTTCATCTTGAGTCTAAAGCAATCACTTTCACCTCTAGATTCCTTCCATTTCATATTTGCTATTTTGCTCAATGTAGTCCTCTTAGTCCCTACGAGATATAGATAGCCATTGATGGTATGAAGGTTTGAGGTGCCTTTTTCAGGGTAAAATTGTGAACATCCGACTTTGGGATATGATTCTAATACCTCTACGCAAATAGGATCTCGATTTCCACTAGGCACGGTTGAGTTTGCATAGCCACTTACCATTGTTCAGACCATGTGTTCTAGCTTAATGTTTCTGCAGGCATATGGTCGCTCCAATGTGACAAACGATCATCTTTGCTTTACAATCCATATATGCTTTTGAAACTCAAGATTTTCTACGACTTCTTGGGTTGGATGTATGCAGTTGCATGCCTAAGAGGGGAACAAGAAGTGCGCAAGCCATGGTGGGCGCCGCCTTGCTTGTCGATGGTATTTGTAAAGATGGCCAAGCGCAATCGGCAATCCCGGGTCGTCTCTTTGAAGCTAGAGCCCTGAGTTCCAACCACAACTGGCCATCACAACCCCGCGACTTCCCTAGCTCGTTCACCATCAGTTACTCGTTTCAAATCCGCACAGCGTTTGCTACGAGCTGTGCGCTATGAACTTTTACTTTAAGGCCTGCTACACAGACTTCGAACTCCAACTCGCTGTTTTCTGTTAATTTATTTTCTGTAAATAATGTTTAGAAATTACTCACAGCTGCATGACCAAAATGTCCCAACAAGTTCATTCTCCTTCGAGTATGAAACATGGAACCCTTGTCTTTTGCCAAGCTTGCTTATCGACCAATGTGTATGGTAGTGTTATAAATATTATTCATATTGCACATCAGTATGGTAGTGTTGGGATTTATGTCTATTTGCATTGTTCATATCAAATTTATTTGTGTTGTTCGAGTTACTACTATAGATGAGCTTCTTTGAGGAGCTCAAGTGTTACCTGCTTTCGTTCAATATAATTTAATTGCTTAGGATGCCTTTTGTTGCAATAGTCGATCTCAATTAATGAGATAAAGGTTTGATTGTTACTGTATGTGCTCTAGAGCTTAAAATATATTCATTAAAATAGATAAAGGTTGAATGTTAATAGCTCTCTTGAACTGATCTTGCATGGACTAATGTTGAAATCTGATCTGTTCTAAATATTTGATGCTAGAAACATCACTCTAAAATTAGGAAATGAAGAGAAAGATGAGTTTGGAGAAGAGTAGCTTCTGTTTTATTTTAAGATGACTAGAAATCTTAAGCAACAAGTAGTTTTGTTAGAGCGAAAAGAGTCATATTTTTGTATCCAAAAGTGAAGTTCTGTTTAAATGCTATAATATGTTAAAATAAATTATTATTTTTGGTTTAATTTTATATATATATATATATATATATATATATATATATATATATATATATATATATATATATATATATATACACGAGGTAGGATTTCTTGTACTACTTTTTGTGATTCAGGGCTTGTGCCACTCTCATTTACGGTCAGATCACGACTGCGATCCTTTTCTGGGTTCACCGTCCTCATCAGGTTATAATTTTTGTTCGGAGTGGACGGCTGGAGGTTGTTCGAAGGACACTCTCGCTCGACGTCTAGTAATCTGACCATTTATCTACCACCGGAGGCTTTCGGACAGCTTTCGACCATCCGTTTCAAATAAAAATTATAATATGATGGGGACGATGAATCCAAGAAAGGATCGCAACCATTTGCGGTCGGATCACGATCGTGATCCGACCGTAAATAGTAGTGACACATCTCCTGGATCACAAAAAAAATGGTCTAGGAGATCTGTGCTCATGCACACACATGAAATTTTATTAATTTCAAAATTTTTTTATTATGGTTAAAATATTTTTGAAATTATTAAAGTTTAAGTAAAAAAAAAACTTTTTAATATAAACATCCTTGATGTATAGTTTTTTAAAGTTAATTTAATTATATTATTTTAATATGCTTTAATAAATACGATAATATTATAATAAAATATTTTTGGATAAAAAAATATAGTAAGAGGCTCTTTTATATTTTCCTCAACTGTAGCGTTTTGACAATTCTTAAATTCCCAATTTATTATATCACCTGTGATAAATAGACGGCTGTCCACCCCAGCCCGGACTGTATTCAGAAATCCTTAATATATTCCAACATGGACCGTTACCCAATCGCACCCAAATGATCATTGCCGTTCATCTATTCCTTGCGTCGCGGATAAATGCCGGGCGTGATTTGAGGGTTCAAGTTTCGAGTTCCCCAAAGTACTGCTCATTTACCAATTCCGTCATTCCGATTCCAACGCGTATATTTCAACCCTCGCGTGAGCGATGCGAGAAACGTTCCTCGTTGCCGACGCCGGCTCGCCCTCTCTATCTTTCCTCCAGATCTCCAGTTTTATAGATCTCTCCGTTCATCCGTGCGGCGAGAAAAATGGTGAGCTTCCGATCTGAACTTTTGATTTAGTTCTTATTCTCAACGGACTCTTTGTTCTATGTGATTTTTTTGGGGTTTTTTTTTACTCAGATTCTTACGTTTTTAATGTAGTGTGACTTATTTTCCTCCATTTCTCGTATAGATTAGTTAGATCCAATTATTCCTGATATTTGCTTCGAAGTTTCCGATGGAAATTTTGCGCGCATTTAAAGATTTAGGTAGCTGCTGATATTGCATGCGAATTTGTAGATCTGTTCGTATTTTTGTAGCAAGAGGTGATTATTTTTACGAAGGAGATCTGCTCCGCTACGATGTGTTTGTTTTCCTTGTTCTTCTAAAGATTTTTTTTTGGAATATTGTTTTGTACTATGAGTTATTTCAGAGGAAAAAGTTCTGATGATTACTCTGTCACTTCTAAATGCATAACTTAATGTTCGATCCGGTAGATTAGAAGGTAGAAAATCCATTTTTTTCCCCTGAACGCAACTTTTTTAAAATTATTATTGCTCGGAGCGGTTTCCTGTAGTTGATTATGGTGTTGATTATTCATTCGTACAAATATGACATTGAATTATTCAAAATGATTCGTAGTAGAAGACTAGAAGGTACAACCCAATGGATCTCCGTTGATAGTATCATAACATTAAGTTTCTTAGATCATCCATCGAAACCATAGAACAAATAAATAGGGGAAATAATGGGAAAAAAATAGAAAACGTATGTGTTATTGCTCCCTATACGTAGAGGACAAAATAAAACAATCTTAGAATTGATATTGGATTAGGGAAAATAATGGAAAAACAATAGAAAGCTTGTGTTATTGCTCCCTATATGCATGGGACAACACAAGGTATCTTAGTGTTGTGCACTGTACTGCTTAATGTAAAATTCTTTTAATTATGTTGGTTAGGAATTGATGTTGGATTAAAAAAACTGAAGGAAAAGTAAATTCCTATTTTTAATGTTTGGTGGAAGGAAGATCCATAATTGCTTTTATTTCTACTCCTTTCTTTCTTGTATCCAGCCATTAGCTGTAAAAGTTTATCATTAGGTTTCGGTTTTGTGTTTGGATTGTCTAATCCCATTTTACTTCTGTTTTGGACAATGTGCTTATATTTACCAAAACCTAAGATGAGTAACTCTCAAAAAAAGGGGACTAGGATCCCATAGGTCCCATGAAACCAGTTTTATAATGATAAAACAAAACCTAAGACGAGTAACTCCCAAAAAAACATAGGTTTTTCTAATTCTTAAATGTGACTGATATACTAAATCAACCCTGTTTTCCTGTAGTTCTACTGCCTACATTACTTCACAGCCTAATTTGCATTCCCAAAACAAAATTGCAAAATTACTAATTAATAATATTAAAGAGGGATAAAATCCATTTCCTATTTGTTCAACATTCAACCAAGAATTGATACCTTAATTCTTAAAATTCACTTCTGTAACAGCTTGTTTGTTATTAATTCCTGTTGGAAAGGAATTCTAATATGAATTATTATCTTGGACTTGAGAAAATGAGAATTTAAGGAAATTTCTCAGTTTCATTTTTTTTGTTTCGCAAAATACAAAATATACAATATCAGAAATAAAATTCCAATCCTTAAAATTTTGATGAATTAAAAATTTTGTTACTTTTGAGGACTTTGACATGCCGTTCAATAAGAAATATTTGTACTGTACAGTATCTTTATCTTCTTTTTTACTAGCTTTTCATTTGCATTCACTGCCATATTTACTATTTATGGCACTAAAGACCTCTGGAATGGTGATTGTGGATAGCTCCTCTATATATGATACTTTTTATTCCTTCATTTGCAGACGATTTCAAGACGCCTTGCTGACAGGAAGGTTGCAAAGTTTCAGAAAAATATAGCAAGGAGAGGATCTGTACCTGAGACAACAGTGAAGAAGGGAAATGATTATCCTGTTGGGCCTATCGTCCTGGGATTCTTTATCTTTGTTGTCATAGGATCATGTAAGACATCCTGACCTCATCTCCTTATTGAAATAGGATATAGAGAACGATAGTTTTAACTCCGCTTTTTGGTCCTATCACGTTCATATCACTTGAGCATTAATGCAATCTTAGATTTGCCTATTTCAATCATTTAAAGGCACGTTATCTTTTGGAGTAATCAATAGCTCTGTGTGCAAACCATCGGTTAATGAATAGTATGTCATAGACATCTTGCGGAAGTTACAAAACATACTACTCTTCACAATTTCACAGGAGCATAGGTGAAGTTTTCTGTGTTGTATGCGTACCCAAGGAACATGAAATCATGTCTAGCACACCAGAATTTTCTTTAATCCTTGAGGGCGTGTTTACTCTCATAAATGGAAATAGAAGTAGGACAAACTGTTTCTCTGCAAGGTGGATCAAGTGGGCTTTCCTTTTTTTACCTCCACAAGTACTGTGAATTTACCTTGCCATTTTTCCTTCTTTTGTCATCTGTGTGAATCCACTCAAACAGTTCGTAGAGTTCTCTGATATTATTATTTCTACTGATTTTGTTTAACGATCTCTAAAATCTTTTTGTTTTGCTTACAGCTCTATTTCAGATTATTAGGACTGCCACTAGTGCAGGGATGGCATAGACCAGAATTGAAGCACAATTGTTACTACTCAAGGCTACTGCTCTGTAATATTAAGACCCATCTAAACTTGATAATAACTAAATCCATGGAGAAGGTGTTTTGAATGTATTCGTGTAGTGACTCTAGATCCTCCTATGGCATGATACTGAACATACCCTTTTTCTCACTGTTTATGTTTAAAAGTGACAGTTAAATAAATTCCAACAATCCATCGCTCATTTGTTTCGATCAAACATTAGAATCTAATTATTAATGAAATTCGTATTCTCTGGTGGAGATAGTTAATGTGGTAATTTAACTTGCAAATACTCAAGTATATTACCATTGAGAACCTGGCATGTCTGGGTCAAAGGAAAGCGTCAAAAATATCACGGCGAGATATTCGGTGCTGGAGGGACGCCTCTCCTCCCTTCTCGAACGCAAGTGCGGTTACGTTTATAACTGCAATCTGCGTTAGCGGAGTTTTGAAACAACATGGCTCGAAACGGAGCTCAATATAAAATAACAAAATACGAGGTGCCATTTGAATTTTTTACTTAAACTCGTCTCTCTTGTTTTTGTTTCTCCTTCGCACTTGCTCTCGAAGTTCATGAGGCAGATATTTGCTATTTTTGGAGCTTAGTGAAGAACCCTGTTCCACTCCTCTCAAACCCTGACTAACGATCCATTTGGCTTCTCTCCGCCAGAGTAGTGGCTGTAGTCAAGCATCCGCGATCGGAATCCACAATACGAATTGTGTGTTGATGAAGGGGCCGTATTTTACGTATAACAGTCTGCTATTCTTGAAAATGATGTCGAGTTGTTTCTTGTTTGATGAGGATGGGTGTTTTGTTCTAGTATGGCTGCAAATATACAGGCTACTCCGGATTGTTGGACATAGCATGATCTTAGCCTTGTTGGCTTGGAAATTGAGCGGCCATTGTATACAGATAAGTTGATCCGGACTAGAGAACATGATACTTATGTAAAACTACTGATTAAGGTGGATATGGAGGGTATGCATATTAACATGGTATCAATCACACTTCCAATGGGAGCGTAAGGAAACTTAGAGGCTAAGTTTGAGACAATGATGAAAGGTTGTAGACGCATTAGTCACTCTAAGGAGAAATGTTGGGTTGTGCAAAAAGATACACTAGGGGCCACAAGACTGCTCACACAGGACGGTCGGCGATTGAGATCACGCGGATGGTAGAGCATAGCGGTTGTGCACGAGCAGAGCAAGACACAACAGATTGGGAAGGGATTCAGTGCATGGTCCAAAGGGCAGAGCGAGGCCAGTGCAGAGCAAAGCAAAGTGGAGAATGGTTATAGGAATTTATCGCCAAGCAGATTAGGGCAGAGGGCAGAGCCAATCCATCGCAGAGCGGAGCCAACAACGGTGCAGAGGGCAAAGCCAATGGTAAACGGAATGCAAACAAAGAATATGACATGTCTGTCTCGCCCTATGAAACAATGACCTAGCGGCGACGACACAATAATGCACTTGGTGGACCTTTGGTCCATTGGATGTCAATTGACATGGATTAATGACTTAGTTTCAAGCAAACTTGATCAAATATTGATCAACACATAGTGGTTTCTTGAAGACTATGTAAACTAGCCCCCAGGGCGTAGCGCAGACGGTGGACGCATGATATTTCTGGCGTAATGGCCAGGGGTCGATTATCAGGAACTGACGACCTGGGGTTTACCCCGCCATGCGCCTATGACCTGTGTACTTACATGAACCTCCCTCCATATCCGTGGGGCCGGCACTATGGGGGCCGCTAAGGTAGCGGATCTACCTTTTTTTTGAAGACTATGTAAACTAGCCCTCAGGGTGTAATGCACATGACATCTTTGACATAATGACCATGGGTCAATTTTTAGAAACTGACGATCTGGGGTTTACCCCACTATGCGTCTGATGCATGTGTACTTGCATTACCTCTCTCCATATCCATGGGACCAGTACTAGGGGAGCCGCTAAGATAGCGGATCTACTTTTTTTTTTGAAGACTATGTAAACTATGTAGAATTTCTTTTGTCTGGCTGTCTCTCGGATTATTCTTGATGTATTGTCTCACTGTTGTGTGGAGAATAACCCAAGCCACTTCCTTTAACGGAAATAGATACATATGTATAAAATCTGATTTGGGAGGTAAAGTCTCCCAAACCGAATGTCAAACCATACAAGGTAGCTAAGAGTTTATCCTCTACAGTTGAGGTAAACTCCTCAATCATCGTTCGGTACTCTTACAAACTCATGCAAACTACCACATCATCATGTATCACATGGCCACAATCTACCCATTGTGATGTTTACAAAACATCTCATAAAAATATTACGAAAGATCCAATTCTCCATCGCTCGACCAACTCCTTCAGCTGTATTTTCCAGTCGGGTATTAGCAGACCGGTTTGTTTTGCTACACGCACACCATCATATCTCGGTCGGTCATTCATATCCAAGTCTGTCATCTATGTTCCAGTCAGTTTTATTGTCTTTTCATCATCATGATCGGCCATCAGATCGACCGGCCATGCTTGAAGGATCCGGTCAGCCATTCAGACTAGGGGTGGGCATAATTCGGTTCAAACCGGAAAAACCAACCGAACCGAAAAAATTCGGTTCAGTTTTTTTGGTGTTTCGGCCGGTTTCGGTTTAAGTTTTTTAAAATTCGATTATTCGGTTCGGTTTCCGGTTTTGACTCCCAAAAAATCGAACCGATCGTATTATACTTAAAACATTATTTTTATGGATATTGGATCATACAAGTGGATTAGTTTCTAATCATTTATAATATAATAGCATAATCAAATTATATATTTATATTTACTTATTGTTACCGGATAACAAAGTATTACTTTAAATTCATAATTATTTTAATAAATTGATACTTTTTCTTTGTCTCTAAATTAATATTTATAGTAGCACAAAATTAATATAATTCATTGTATAAACCGTATATAACCGACCGTATAACAATAAAAATCGATTCGAACCATAATAAAATGGTTTGGTTTTGGATCAAAAATCTTTAAAACCAAAACCGAAAAAATAAAACCGTAGTAGGGTAAAACCGGACCAAACCGACCGATGCCCACCCAGACAGATCAGTCATTTATCTCATCCAGTCATACAAACCATCAAGCCGATCAGCCTCCTCCGTCCATCCTCCATCGCACGACCAACTCCTTTAACTGTATTTCCCAGTCGGGTATTAGCAGTCCGATTTGTTTCACTACACGAATACAGTCATATCCCGATCGACCATTCATGCCCAAGTTTGCCATTTATGTCTCGGACAACTATATGTCCTGGCCGGGTATTAGCTGTCTTGTTTGTTTCACTGCACACACATAGTCATATCTCGATCAGCCATACATGCCCGGTCAGTCATTCATGTCCCGGTTGGTCCTTTAATTTGCAAGTGCTGAAGACTATGGAGGATTTAGGTCCACAATCTGTGGGCATGTCTGTATCTGGACCTTTCGAAATAACCAATCCACGTTCGACGTAATGTCTTGGTACCGACATCTATTCCTTGCTTCTCACACATAGTAAATTAAGCTAGAGATGCCTAAATGTCGAGCCTTCATCTTCCGACCACCACACTTGTACTGCCTTCCAAAAATCTGATGTAACTTCTCAAAGGATTTGAAGTTGTGTTTGATTTTCAATCATCATTTCACTAACTTGACTCTTCTTCACATCAAATTAGTCAATCCTTGACCAGTGAAAAATTACACCAATAATCTCCTTAATTGGCGATTGCACTTGCAATCTCTACATATTGTCAAACATCGAAACTCAAACATCAATACTCAAACTTGAGCTAACTCAAGCTTAGTCAGCTTGGTCAACCTTGACCCATAGATATTGCAACAATAATTACAATAAGATATTGGTCTATAGTCCGAAACCCCAATAGTGTGATCTCTCTTCGGCACTAATGATATCAAGAAATGATTCCATTGCTTGAGTAATTTGCCATGTTGAAAGAATTCCTGCATTGCTGCCCCAAAATCCTTACCAACAATATCTCATGAAGAAGTGAAGAATTTTGAGTTATACCCATCTGAGCCCGGAGCCTTTCCACATCCAATATCATGTAGGGAGACTTTAATCTCTTCTTCCTCAACCAACTCACACAAATTCTCAGATTGACCTCTTGTAAGTTTCCGCTCCATGAGTGAGTTGCTGTCCCATTTGTCACACATCTCCTTTTGGCCAAGTAACCTATGGAAATAATCAACAAACTCCTCCGCAACTTCACTTATGCTTGTGGTTTTTTCCCATCTTTTTTCTTGAGTATAATGATAGCATTTCTCTTATTATTTTTGTTGGATCGTGTAATTCGATAGAGGGGGGGAGAGGGGCCGTGAATATTAATCAGAAGTCGTAGAATAAGTAGCGGAAAAATCGAGAACAAAAAAGTACAATGCTAACATGAACCGTTTTACTTGGTTCGGAGCCTTGGTCGACTCCTACTCCAAGGCCCACACTCGTTGAGTGCTTTCGTTGGGCAATCCACTAGCAATTCGAATAATTATTTTACAAATAGAAAGTACAGTTGCTTTAAAGAAATAATACCGACAACAAAGACAAATAAAAACGAGGTGCGTTGTCGGAGGAGCTTTCGCAGCGTCGCAGGAGTGTAGCATGGCAGAGCAAATGTTGGAAGATCTTGTTGTTCGTTGTTCTTTGCTCCAAGTCTCACCCTCTTTATATAGGAGGTTCGGGGTGCCCTGATCCCTTCCGGGCGCCTGGAGTGTAATGTAGCCCGTCCACACATGAAGCTCTACGTGGCGACGCGGCTGGGGATAATTTTTGCATCCTGGGTGTTCGGACCTTTGTTTTTTCAGCAACCTGCAAAAAATACTAGTCCGAAGTAAAATGCAAAACTACCCTGCAAAACAAAGTGTTAGCATATTTAAGTTATAAGAGTAATAAAAGTAGTAGTTAGATTTCATCTCCTTGAGACAGGAATCTAGTCATGATCTCAACTTAGATTTCCGAAATGGATCTAAGTTGGATCGACGCCTAATGTTCCCTTCTCGGGAACGCGTTCTCATAGTCATTCCCCTCCAATGACTTACCTCAACTTACCTGTCAGACGTCTGATTAGCCCTTCAACCCATCTGGACTTCGTGCCAGCTATCCGGTCGGCTCTTTAACCTAGCTGGTCTTCGTGTCAGACGTCCAGTCAGCCCGTCAGCCCGTCAACCCGTCTGTGCTTCGTGCCAGCTATTAGGTCAGCCCATCGACCTAGCTGGACTTCGTGTCAGACGTCATGTCAGCCCGTCGACCCATCTGGGCTTCTCCTGTACACTTCGTAGAACTTAACCTACTTTGTCATTCATCAAAACTTAAGTTAGACCGTTAGTGCTAACTGCACCAACAGTTTCTCTTTACCACATCATGGAAGAAGTTTGTGCACTTGTCTGAACTCCTCAAATAAACGTTCTTTGCCTTTTGTTGATAAAATTATCTTTCCACCTCCGTAAGTAGAGTAGCTTTCTTCCTCACATGACTATACTCTAAAGGGGTTGGACCACCATCAAAAATACCCCTTTGCATCTCCTTAAGCTCAGCTTTTGCTCTTCTTGCTTTCTTTGAAATATGACCAAAATGATTTTTTGTTAACTCCCTCAAACATTTCTTTAATCGGAACATCTTTGTCTTTAGGATGAATTGCGCATTGCCCATCACCGGAGCTGCCTATGAATCCCCCATAATCTTCAAAAAGTCTTTGTGCAATGTCCACATGTTGAGGAATTTGAATGCTCTATTTGGGGTCGGTCCTTTGCTAGTGTATGAACAATAGTGCATGAATAATCCGAGAAACATCCAGGGGCAGTAAACTTTGCATACACATTAAAATCTATCATTAGTCAAAAAAGGTTTACCAAAGCTATATCCAATTTAAAAGAAATATTACCATTTAACCATACAAGGGGACATCCAATAGATCGGAGATCCACTAAGCCACAAGTTTGTGCAAAAGTCTGCATGTCTCTCATTTCTTGTTTGTGATCAGAGAACCACTTTACTTTTCATATATAGATAAGAATGAGTTGAAATCACCCATAATCATCTAAGCATCTGAAATAATATCTCCTAAATCTGTAAGCGCTTCCCACAAAGGTCTTCTTGAGATAATAAAGTACAACCCATAAATATAGGTCACCAAGAGTCCCCTACTAGAAATATGGCAACAAACATGACAATGTATATATTGTTCGGTGGTTAAGATAATATCCATGTCTACTTTTTGCAAGTCCCAACGAAGAATTATACGACCATGGTTAATGAAACCAAAGTTATGTGCATAAATCATACCTACAAACCTTCTTTGTAATATTGGATTTAAAGAATCTTTATTGAGCTTTGCCTAAATTAAAGTCATAACTTATATATCTTTTTGTTGAAGGAGGTGCTGCACTCCACCATGTTTAGGGGCTTGTGGAAGCCCCTAATGTTCCAAGAGGCTAGCTTTATTTATCACCTCCTTGGGCTGCTCACGCCCGTAGTCTTGTGCCAATCGTAGGAGCCGGTGTGCTACTTCCCATATCCTCACTTGCACTTGATGTTGTGGTAGGCAATGAGGAAGATGTTGATGCCTTCGATACCATGTGAATAGTCTCACTTGTTGCCCTATTTCCTTGTGATGTCATGGAGGATGAAGAAAAGGAGGAGGAGGATGAGCTCCCTTCACTTAAAGTACCAGCTAGACCACTTTTGGGGGTTGTGCTTGCTAGATTTCTCAAGGGACTTCATCATTTGTTTCCACGTCTTGAGGGGGCTGTTGTTGTTGCATTTGATTTTCTTCTTGTCGGCCTACATTCTCACAATTGTGATGTAAAATACCGAAAAAGGATAGATATTAATAAGGGAATTTTTCGAGATTTTTGGAAATTTTTCGGGAATTTTTCGGAGCTCGTACGGATGAGTTAACGGGGATAGAAATGGGGTCTGGAAAAGCCTGTTTAGGCTACCCTATTTTAATGAGGAAAAGTTTTATTTTCTTTTTCTTTTTCTTTTCTTTTTCTTTTTCTTTATTTTCTCTCTTCTGTCGCCGTGCCCCAATTCCCCCTCGCGCCTGCTCTTTTCCTCCCCCGCTGAATCCATGCGCCAAGCCGAGTTTTCTTCTCTCGATCATCTGCCCTAACCGCCGCAGAATTCCTCATCTCTTCTCCCTTCTTCCTTACTCCTCTGCCCATTACCCTCGCTGTGGAGACTGCCATGGCCGACACTCTTCTTTCCTTTGTGCTGCCACCAAAAATCAACAACCGATGCCGCTGCCGCTGCCCTCTCCGGCCACTCCTTCCGTGTGCCCTAGATCCACCGCCGGCCATAGGAACCCCGGAGCCGATCGCTCCTCTTCTCGCCAACACTCAAGTTGTCGTGTGCCCTAGCCTCTCCACCGTCGCATACTTTCCTTTCCTCTCTTCCCCTCTGCCCTAGCCTCCAGGCCATGCCCTAGTTCCTGGTGCCGCCCCTCTTCAGAGCCGCCGGCCATAGAGCTCCGACGCCAATAGCAGGTGCATCCGGCAGAGGGGTTGAAGGTGAAGGCTTAAGGTTTGGGTTTTCAAATTTGGTACTCTGATTCTTGTCTTGCCGTGAGCAGCACTTGGGTTGGGTGGAAGGTTATGCTAACTACGGATTATGGTTTCTAATTATAGATTCATTGCGACGGTGGTGTATTTTGTTTCAGCGGCTGCCCTTATTCCGACAGGAATCACCTGTTGTGGACCAACAGAAGAGACTTTGGTGTTGAGGTAAGGAATATGGTTTTGATTTTAGTTATAGATCATGGTGTAATCTAGATTATATGATTACGTTGTTGTGAGGGATTATAATTGTTGCAAGTTCTAATTTGTATGAATTTGTTATGAAATGATTGAGGAGTTGATGATCCAATTAAGGTTTAAAATTGGATTTGGATTTAGGTTAGTTTTTCGGGAATATGATTTATCTAATTAATTAATATGTAATTAGCTAAATTTGTATATCGTGTTGTTACAGGACTGTGATTCGAGACGGGCGTCTCGACATCGGATTAGTTCGATTCTATCTATATCGGAGGCGGGTACCTCTTGACTTATCTTTTATGATATTGTCATTGAATATGCATAGTATTTTATAACTACAAGCAATGAACATGTTTGCCTTTGGTATATCACTGTTTGATATCCATAGCATGTTAGATTTGTCGCCTGTGAAGTATCCGTACTTATATCTCGTGATTTGTTAACATGAGTATCTTGTTGCCATGAGTACTTTATTACCATGAGTATCTTAGTTTCTAGAGTGACATACCATGCTTTACCGAGGTTAGGACTAGGCTCTGGATGTTTGTTTCTGGCATGTGTATCCAAATTATCTGATACTTAGGTTTTTATGCCACGCCTGGATTGTGTATTTCTATTAGTATATCATATATGATTCGTGTACCTAGACCTTGTGGCTTTGATCTGTGCATATTGTTGGTACATATGCTATGAAAGGGGGATAGGTTTAGGATCTGGGTTGTTATACCATAGAGGACCTGTATACCCTAGATCCGTGGATTTGACCTACTGATACTGTGATACCCATATTATGTATATATGGATTTTTCTATGCTGATCAGGATATTCCATACTTATTATGTTCAGGACATAGGTTTTTGATATTCTATCTGACCTGTGTACTCTAGATCTTGGTATGTGACCATCGATTTTACAGTACTCATTTTGTATATATGGATATGGTTATGTTGATCAGTTTTGCTATGCTTAGTGTCATGCATCATGATTGCATGCTGTGCGATTGTCGGCTCCACTATGATTGAGCCCATTGCCAGTTACATGTACTGCACACACCACCACTCATGGATTAGTGGTTTATCAGGCAGGTGTGTGGCGGTTCTGCTGTTTGGCTCCATTGGTCAGGTGACTCAGCGTGATAGCCGGCAGTCAGTTCCGCTCTGTTTGGCTCCGCTGGCATTTAGTGTAGCAGCGTGGTAGCCGACAGACGGTGGACTCTGTTTGGCTCCGTTGGTCAGGTGACTCAGCGTGGTAACCGGCAGAGATACCTCCCCGTCATCGTGTACCGGGAGATGAGAGCATTGAACTCCCCCATTTATGATTTGGGGTCAGAGGACAGGAGTACTCCGACAGCATCCCGTCCACTCAGTCACTCATCAGGTATAGTAATGGTAGAGTGCACGGTTGTCACAGCCCTACCCACTCGGTCTCACCATTGTGTGTGAGATGACTGACTGGCGTCAGGGGTGACCAGGACGCATCATTGACATCATACGCATTTTGCATTTGGATGGATGCATATGTTTGACATGCATACAGGATTTATGACACTTCCGGTCTGACGACCTGATTATTCTGATAGGTGACCCTGGTGAGTACAGTACTCTTCAGCCTTTTTCTATTATGCATTACCTTCTTTTAATCAGGAGACTGTACTCCATAGTTATTACTATTTGTTATAGTTTACTATACATGTCAACTAGGTATCTGCTGAGTTGTTGAACTCACCCCCGTGGACACTATCTTTTTCAGGTACTAGGTCGTTTATGGAGACGCTTGGAGTATCCTGACTGCCGGTCCCCACATCACATCAGAAGACATGTATATGCTTTTGTGTATTTTTACTTCGGTATTTATAATTGGTGTAATTAGTGTGGTATTCCGGTTTTGTTTCTGGAGTTGTTATATTGATGTGTTGTGTAAGCCTAGTCGACTAGCAGTTTTAGTTTTGGGTTGTATGTGTTGTCCTTTTTCGCTGTGTTTGTGGTTTTTAGTATAGCTGAGTAGGCTGTAAAATATATATATAACTGCGTGGTTGTTTATTTTTGTTCCAGCCGAGTGGGCTGATGATACAAACTGCGTGGTTGTGTGTATATTCCAGCCGCCTGTGGCTGATGTATATTATGCCTGTAGAAATGTTTCAGATTGTCACCCGTACAGGGGAGGTGCTGCCGAAATTTCTTCGGACAGGGACTTCCTCGGGGCGTGACATGTGATGCACAATAGCCACTGGTATTGGACTATTCACCAAAACAATTGCAAGTTCTTGTTGATCAACTAGCACCTCAACATTTGGTCTTTGTTGCGTCGGTCGCCACTGTTGCCTTATACAGTTTTTATACCTCGTTCTTGTCCTCCCACGACCTCTAACTGATTGAGATCTTGATCTTCTATATCCTTGTCCATTCGGATCAGTTTGGACATTTATAAGGTTGTCATAACGATGAATTCTTTAATTTAGAGTTCATAGTAAGTCTACCAGTCAGTCTGGTCTCATATTCTCATTCTCGCTCAATTTTAGTCAATTAGCGTCTCTATCTTAGATGAATTATCTATTAAAAAAAATTCATCCGTTAATTTACGGATCCTTAAATCTTAGGAAATTAAAAAGATATCCTACCACTGTATTATTACCCTAGAACTAAATGGTCTTTCAAAAATTTATCAATAATCATCTTTTATTATAATAAAATATCAAAATCAAATAGATGAGTTTTAAAATTATTAAATCACGTATCCAATATCCATTTTACTCTTCCATATTCAAATCAATAATTTCGTTTAACAAAAAGGTTGATGGATCAGGATACCTCAGAATGACATGAAATAAGGACTTATGTGCTCGACAATTTTTTTTTGAATTTATCTATATTCTCAAATACCATTTTGATATATCTTATTGAGCGTAATGATTTTTTTAATTTGATTTAAACATAAAAAATAATATCAAAAGTTCATTTTAAATGATACGATGATGATATGATACCATAAATGATATCTTTAAACTATTTTTTTTAACATTTAATTTTTTTTATTTTTGGAATGATTAAGAATTATTTGTCCATTTTATTCAAAAATGACTAATGAGTATTTCAAAATAATATAAAATTAGATTTCATAGGTTCTGTTAGTGTGTGCACGTATGTGCCAAGACACTCCTTATGTATTTTATGGATAATTATTTAATAAAGGCAAAAATTTATCATTAATTATTTACTTTTCTATATATATATATATATATATATATATATGATTAATGATAAAATCTCACATATTAATGGGTATATTAATCTGAAAACAGTCCTTAATCGGATAGATATCTAGAGGGGACATGGATATGTAGATCAACGCTGAGTATGACTAGGTCAAGATAGACCGAAGGATGGATATCCAAATTGTACTTGGGGTGCCTTGAGTTTAGTGGTACACTGGACATGACCCGCTCAAGAGGAGACCACATTTAAGTATCATTGGTTATTCCTCTTATGAACGAGTGTAACTGATCTTTTGACTTGAGACCTTCATTTATTCTATGCGTAGAATTATGTGCTCTGACGTCGTTAAAAATAATTTTTAATCGGATTGTGATTAATACGGTAGTTAGGTGTATGACAAAGCGTAGAGAGAATAATGTTGAGTCAATAGAAAATTCATCGCTCTCTTAGATTAGGAATTAACATCTCAGTCCACTTGATAAAGATATTAATTAGTGACTCGAAATCTATGACCATGGGAGAAATGATTTATCATTCAAGATGAGTCTATTATATCTTGGAAATCAAGTAAAATAATTAATTTAGTAATGATGCATAATGTACCGAATTAATTGGGATGTAGGCTTAGATGAAGAGATTGAATTATACAATAATCAGTTCATGATGGTTCACAGTTTATGACTGATATTAATTTTATCGCGTTGGGTGGCTAAAAACTGTTGTTAGATGGTTACCTTAGTCTGTGTATGGATTTACATTACCTTCGTGTATAAAATCTAGAGGGTCGCATGCATAGCACGTAGACATGAACAATAGTATCAGAAGCTAGTCGAGATCAAGATCAAATATGGATTTATTTGATACAAAGAAGAGAGAATTCAAATAACCATAATCATGATGATTAATGAAGAGTTTGAAAAGTCATCATAATGATAATTAATGAAAAAGTTGAAGAAGCATCATAATGAAACTCATAAATGAAGAATTTATGGAGGCTATAACTCATTATCTTTCTAATTAATGAAGATCATAATTCATAAATAATGAATTTATTGAGAACTTAACTCTTCGTGTTCTTTAGAGCTATAAGTAACCGTCTTCAAAAAGATTCAAGAGTAGATTTTGTTCTCTCCATCTCTCCCTCAATAACTTCTTCTTCGTTTTCTTCCATCGGAAGAGATCGATAGTGTTTCCAAGATTTTGTCGATCCAAGAGACCAGCACCTAACGGATAATGTCAACTTCATGATCTAGTACACGTAGATACCGGTAGAGGAGTCACACATGAGACTTTTATCCGTCGAGTGATATCATTCAAGCCTATCAAAGACTTGAGGTATGTTTTATGTTATTTTTATGTAATACCATATGTATCACGAAAAAATCCATAATTCAATATATATCTTCCGTTACGCTCCGAACCCAACATGTTTATCTAATCATTATAAATACATACATGCCCTGTCCTAAACATATTAACTATTATTATATTAAGTTCAATAATTTTTTTTATTATCGATTCGGACATTAAAAAAAATAATGATGAAACCTACCGTCTACACTTAAAAAATATATATATTGTCAAAATATCTCCTACAATTCACTATAATGAATTATGTCACGCCTCCAGAGGAGTCCCTGTCCGAGAAAATTTCGGCAGCACCTCCCCTGTACGGCGGACAATCAAAAAAATTCTACAAGCACTAAATACTCAGCCACAGGCGGCTGGAATCATAACTGTAAATAAAAACATACACACGCAGTTTATATGTAAAATCAGCCTCTGGCTGTCACAACCACGCAGTTGATAATAGCAACATAAAATAAATATACTCTGACTCGAAATCCACCCTACTCCACTACACTCGTAAAGCTCAAAACCGACGTACTCACCTCTTCTGCCATCCAGGCAGGTACGTAGTAGAATAGAATCCAAAAATCACATCAAGAGTTCATCAAACAAAAATAATCCATACACATTCCATAAATAAAGATCCAAAATCAGAATAAGACAACGTTCTATATGGAAAAAGCCAAAATATCAATAAGACTCAAACCAGCAGAGAACTGGCTCTACGTGCTGATGGGGGGCCAGCGACTGGAACTGCTCCGGACAGCCTCAACCTGAAAATAATCAACAATGGAGGCGGGGTGAGTCCAACACTCAACAGGTACAGTTGATATGCAAAGTAAAGAAATAACACTTAGCACTAATCATGCGTACAGTCTCCTGTTGAACAAAAGTAAATGTCAAACTGAAGTAAGCAGGAGAGAAACTGTACTAACCAGGACCTGGGTATAAGGACAAACAGACCGAGTGGTATAGATATCCTGTATGCATGTCAATCAAGGCATCCAAGCAATGTGCAGCATATAAGTGCAACAAACACAAACACAAACAATAAATGCATCATGCATATGATGCCAATGTCATGGTCACCCCTGACGCCAGTCAGCCGACTCACAACAACAGTGGGACCGAGTGGGTAGGGCTGTGACGACCGTGCACTCTGCATCACTACTCCTGATGAGTGACCGAGTGGACGGGATGCTGTCGGAGTACATACGTACTCCTACCCCAAATCATAAATGGGGGAGCGCCATGCTCTCATCTCCCGGTACACTGTGACGGGGAGGGATCTCTAACGTGCTACACGCTGCGTCACACTACCCATGAGCGGACCAACGGAGCACCGGACATGCTACCCGTGAGCGTCACAACGGAGCACCGAACAGTGATGAAACTGGCAAAGTGCTCGACAATAAAGGAGCAATCAATCACTCAGCATGCAATCATGCGAATGGTGCATGTCACTAAACATGGTAATATACTAAACCAATCTCTGGACATATCATAATGTGCACCAAAGCGAATGAATCATATCAAGGTATCTGATCATATAAGGTATCAAACCTAGGTCCTGACACGGTAAAATATAGTTATATCACTACCCATGAGCATGTGGAATCAGGTACATATCCATACAAGATGTAAACAAACAATCAATCAACAGGTAGCATGTATTGGGCAGTGATTAACCGAAACAAGTAAGAAACACAATTAATGCATCTTGTTAATTTAATTACTAAGCATATCAAAGACAATAAGTCAAAAGTACCCGCCTCCAATCGAAATGGTCCAATCCGACAATCGAGATACTCGTCTCGAATCAAAGTCCTGTAATAAACCGTATAGTTTAGCTAAATTTAATTATAAGCAAAATAGCTAAACCAAATTATTTTTCTCCAGGAACCCTAATTAAATAGTTAATCATAGTTAACTATCCCTAATCCAAAGCTTAGGGTTTCATTCCTAACTTAACCACAAGTCAACCAAACTACACATGAACCACCAACTATATAATGAATCAAACATATCCAAACAAACTCAATTAAGTATCTTACCCAATTTAAATATACACAACTCTAAAGCTTCTGTCAACTGCACAACTGAAGATCGACTTGTCGCCGCTAGCAACAAAATAAATTGCTGGATCAAGGAAACCACAGCAAATCCCATTAGAATTCTTTCCCACTGTCCAATTAAGATGAGGACATCATAAAATCAGCAACACCTAATTTTCCTTACCCAACTCGTAGTCGTGCTTGTTAATCCACACCAGAACTGTGGCTACCAGTACAAATGGGTTGCTGCTGGAACAAATCGAACAAACCAAAACAGCAATTAATCCAAATTCTTGAACTCACAGAATTTCCAACCAAACTAAATCTCACCGTGGATTTGATCAAGGCAGAGAGCACTAGGGCAGCGGCGTCGGTAGGCACAGAGGTGGTGGCAACTGGCGTTAGGGCAGAAACAATCTCGGTCGACAGCAGCGGCTCGAGTTCTAGGGCAAAGGAGCAAAGGGTGCAGCCCGCGCGGAGGAGAGGACCAGGATGTGGCTCAGTCGGCGGTGGCTCTGTGCAGAACTCGGCGTGGAGAAGGCCGGCGTCGCGAGAGATGAGGGGAAAAAGGAGAGTTCGGCTCTGATGTGAGGTGATCGGAGATAGGGTGCCGAGAAGGGGAAAAACCGGCAGTGGCTTGAGCGTTGCCGGCGCGTTTCCTAATCTCAGTGGCGGAGAGGGCTCGCAATCCAAGCTCGGGCAGGGCAATCAACCGGCTGCCGGCGCTGGGGTTCCTGGCGGTTAGGGCACAGGTGGTTTGGCGGCTCGGCGCAAGGAGGAAGAGAGATCGCCGAGCAAAGGGAAAGGCTAGGGCATGCGGGAAGAATAAGAGGAAAAGAAAAAGAATAAGAAAAGAAAAAGGAAAAGAAAAATAAAACTTTTCCTCATTAAAACAGGGTAGTCTAAACAGGCTTTTCCGGACCCCGTTTTTATCCCCGTGAACTTATCCGTACGAGCTCCGAAAAATTCCCGAAAAATTTCCAAAAATTCCAGAAAATTCCCTTATTAATATTCGCTTATTTTCCGGTATTTTACATTCTCCCCCACTAATAAAAATTTGGTCCCCAAATTTCGTTATCTACCATCAGCAAGTACTAACAACAGATATATAGTATAAATGCTGAACGGTAAATAAATCACATACCTCAAGTGAAAAGATGGGGATATCGAGCTCGGATAGTATCCTCAAGCTCCCAAGTAGCCTCCTCATCCGAATGATGCTGCCATCCGACTTTAACCAGCCGGACAGTCTTGTTCCTCAACTGACGCTCTTTCCGGTCCAAAATCCGTACCGGAATCTCCTCATAAGTGGCGTCAGGCTGAACTGGAACTAAGACATCTGTCAACACATGTGTCGGGTCAGGTACGTATCTACTCAGCATAGATACGTGGAATGCATCGTGCACGCCTACTAAGGACGGCGATAGTGCCAACCAGTAAGCTACTGCTCCAATCCTTTCCGAGATCTGGAAAGATCCAATGTACCGCGGAGCTGGCGTCAAATCTCTTCACCCCTTCCGTGGGCGAAACTCGCAGAAATATATAGCCGCAAATAGAGAACTCAAGGTGTCTCCGACTCGGGTCAGCATAACTCTTCTGGCAGTCTTATGTTTTTGACCTCCTCTGTCTGATAATATGGACCACTTTGCCTCACGTTGAGCTCTATGAGGTCTCAACAACTGGGTCTCTCGGATTCTCGTCCTGATCGACGACTGATCAACTATGGTAACAAGAATACCCTGCTCTGTCTGTCCCTGCTCCTCAATGTCCAACTCAGAGAAATCCTGAATCAAATCTGTGACCACAACTCGGTGGCAAGCTAAAGTCCCTCTGGACCTCTAGCTAAGTGCATCGGTATCCACATTAGCTTTTTCCCAGGTGATAGCTAATGGTACAATCGTAGTCCTTCAGGAACTCCCTCCATCTCCTCTGTCGGAGATTAAGCTCCTTCTGAGTGAAAATGTATTTGAGACTCTTATGATCAGTGAGAATCTCAAATGTGATACCGTATAAATGATGACGCCAAAGCTTCAGAGCAAAGATGATGGCAGCTAACTCCAAGTCATGAACTGGGTAGTTCTTCTCATGCTCCTTCAGCTGACGTGAAGCATAAGAGACTACCCTGCCGTGCTGCATCAGAACAGCGCCCAAACCCTGTAGAGACGCGTCGGTGTAAAGTACAAATCCATCATCTCCAGAAGGTAAAACCAAAACTGGAGCCGACACTAATCTCTGCTTCAGCTCCTGGAAGCTGGTCTCGCAATCCTCGGACCATACGAACTTCACGCCTTTCCGGGTAAGACGTGTCAGTGGCATAGCAATACGCGAGAAGCCTTCGACAAAACGTCGGTATTATCCGGCGAGTCACAAAAGACTGCGGATCTCCTACACTGATTTCTGCTGCTCCCAACGGTAACAACCTCTATCTCCTGTGGAACCATGGTACACTCCTACTGGTGACCGTGTGTCCCAAACATCAAAACAAAAGACAATCCAAACCAGCACTACTGATAATCACATATAGATGTTCTCGTCGAATCATCTCTAGATCTATGCAAAGGTAGTGTACGTGACTCACCTCGGATCCGTACTAGATCACAACATCGTCCACAAAGATAATGGACACCTATCAAAACATCCTCGACATACCAGGATCATCGAGTCCCTGAAAACATCTAAGGCACTGTAAGCCTATATGACAAAAACCAAGACACATAATGTTCGTATCACAGACATTCCTATCCATAAGATCTCCAATAATAAATCGAAAAATCTGATCATCAATAACATAAATCACCAAAGAATAAATCCTCCAGGGTGAGAGCAACGCTCCATCACAGGAAACACCACATATGTGGGAGCAACGCTCTACCACAGAAATCCTCAATATGTGGGAGCAACACTCCACCACAAATAATCTGAAACATGTATCTGCAATAAATATAGGAGCAATGCTCCGCTACCAGCAATCTGTGATATGTGGGAGCAACGCTCCACCACAAAACAATACATAAGTACCCCAAGGCACCTAACTATCCAGCTAGAGATTGTACAAGATCTCTCTACCACAAATCACTGTGGTTAGCCTAGGCTATAACTACCTAGTAACTAATCAAATCCATCATCAACTCTATCAGCATCCTAGTGGGTCATCCACTGATAGGAAAATTAGTTGATGGTTTAATCCAACAAACGACATAATGCAGTCACTCCACATTCTGCATTCAGTATAAGTAAAATCATCATACTGCTACCAATGTATACACCTAGCACACATGCTCACACAACATATGTATGATCAACAAAATCCTCCAATTATTATACACCAAACATACTCACAACTCAGGTATATTCAGTATGATACATCCAACAATACATACCGAACACGTGTGCAAAATCAACATAGGTAAAATCAACAATACACCTCAAACAGCACTCACATAACATATCGTATAACCGACATATGCTTCCAATAAAACATACTAAACCCAGGTACACTCACAAATCAAACCTAATCAAGAAGATACCTCAGATACCACACCAAACACATATGTACATCTCACAACTCAGATTAAATCGATAAAATGCCTCCATCAAAACACCACCGATGTACTTATACTACATCTCGGATTTAATCAACAAGATATCTTCAATAATACATCCAGATACATACACCGAACTACATATTTATGATCCACAAGGAAACTTCAAACCATATCAGAACATGGATACATATACTACTTGCAAATGGGCAGTCTACAATATGACTCCTACAACACATAACAATCATAATATATATGTAACATAGACATGCAAAATCAGCACACCAGCTCAATCAAAGAGACCAACCTTATGCTACCAACATTCATGGGTTACCGGTATATCTAAAAAAAAATTCATGCATATGTATCAAGCATGAATACATCAATCAAAAGCAACCCAAAATAAAGCAGCCTAATCATCCAGTAACAACCCTGCTCTAGGTTCAAAGGAACTGGTATCAGACAAGAAAGATATACACACCGTGATATAACATTGCCAGTCAATGTCATACACTACTAAGACTATATCCAATGGGAAAAATTTTATCATTATAAATCCAAATGTACTCTCCCAGTATACACTAGTAACGATTGTATCCCATAAGTGTTAAGCAATTAGCTCTACACTTCCTTACACCAGCGGGGTCACATATCCCAACTCACCCTCTAAGTTATCCCACCAGGTATATACAGTCCACGGTCAAAGTCTTCATGGAATAGGATACATCGATCATTTATAAACTATCCAAGCTGAAAATGATTTATGACTAAATCAGTCCTTCCCATGTCAGTACAAAACATGTACTCAAAGGTGCTCTAGATACATAACTAAGCACAAATAACCTAAAGGTTCGAACCTCTAAAAATAGAGTATGACAATCCTCTACTGATCAACCAACAAAACTAAATCATTCATCTACTAACTAATCAAGAATACCTTAATCCTCCACAAGCAACTAAGGTATATCCAACCACATAATATCATATGTATAAATGTGTACAACCCAAAAGAAAAAGTCCATATTTAGGAATATCAAGACACTCTCATTTTCATCCTAAAAAATATCAGCCCACATAATATCAGATGAATCAGTCTCTACTCCCCATGAGGGCAAGTTAGCATTCAAAAACATCAAATCATTATTTATCCACAAAGTCCAATATCAGAGGAAGCAATTATCCATTTTATCATCCTTTTAACTAACCACAACTAACCAGATTTATTAAAATCTCATAGGCACATTCAACCGTAAAACTCTCCAGCACCCAATTTATAATCTGATCACCAACCATAATCATCAAACCTGTGGATATCGTACATGACACTCACTATGTCACCATCAATGACAACCCAAATATAAATCATCAAAATAGTTATCCACTAATAGATCATCAAAACAAATATCCAGTAATAGATCATCAGACAACCACATAACATTTACTCTCATAAACCATTAGAAATCAACATATCACAACATCTGATCTCCCAATATCCCTCAACCTCAAATCATTCTCAACAATGATTAAACATGATAACTCTCCAATGACCAATTTTCATCGTATAGGATACCCTAATATCCAAAAGATACGAGTATAAAAACTCTACTGGCTAAGTCCACAGGAATATATAGATATCATCCATTACCCAGCTAACAATAGCAGAGGCTGATATGTGCCTCCATCTCCTAATAGTAGTAACAGAAGCTAAAATTACTGATGGTATGATATGAAAAATCACCAGTGACTATAATCCTTGATCTCTATTAGGGTCGACCAAGATCAGTGGCTAACCCATCACATGTAATATGGCCACAACAACCAGACAGGTAATAAAGATAAAGTGCTAACAGATGTCCTAACTATCATAAAATAAACATCATACCTATTTGCCGTCTGGAGATGTTCCATCGTTGTCCAGTCCCCAACTTCTGACCTCAAACGAGAAAATCGACGGAAATCCATATAAATCCGAAACGGAAGTCCGAAACATAACCATAACGGAAATCCGTACAAACCGAAATAGACATCCAACAATCCAGAACACCAAAAGCAGGTATCCATAACCAGCTCTGATACCAATAAATTGGTATCAGATAAATCTCGAAAATCCAAAATACCAAAAATCCAACAAGTATCGCCAAACTTGGCGCTCTGATACCAAGTAAATAAATTGGTATCAGGTTATCCCAAACATCAAAAATACGAAAACAAAAGATCGTATACCTGTGCTCTGATACCACTAAATTGTCACGCCCCCAGAGGAGTCCCTGTCCGAGAAAATTTCGGCAGCACCTCCCCTGTACGGCGGACAATCAAAAAAATTCTACAAGCACTAAATACTCAGCCACAGGCGGCTGGAATCATAACTGTAAATAAAAACATACACACGCAGTTTATATGTAAAATCAGCCTCTGGCTGTCACAACCACGCAGTTGATAATAGCAACATAAAATAAATATACTCTGACTCGAAATCCACCCTACTCCACTACACTCGTAAAGCTCAAAACCGACGTACTCACCTCTTCTGCCGTCCAGGCAGGTACGTAGTAGAATAGAATCCAAAAATCACATCAAGAGTTCATCAAACAAAAATAATCCATACACATTCCATAAATAAAGATCCAAAACCAGAATAAGACAACGTTCTATATGGAAAAAGCCAAAATATCAATAAGACTCAAACCAGCAGAGAACTGGCTCTACGTGCTGATGGGGGGCCAGCGACTGGAACTGCTCCGGACAGCCTCAACCTGAAAATAATCAACAATGGAGGCGGGGTGAGTCCAACACTCAGCAGGTACAGTTGATATGCAAAGTAAAGAAATAACACTTAGCACTAATCATGCGTACAGTCTCCTGTTGAACAAAAGTAAATGTCAAACTGAAGTAAGCAGGAGAGAAACTGTACTAACCAGGACCTGGGTATAAGGACAAACAGATCGAGTGGTATAGATATCCTGTATGCATGTCAATCAAGGCATCCAAGCAATGTGCAGCATATAAGTGCAACAAACACAAACACAAACAATAAATGCATCATGCATATGATGCCAATGTCATGGTCACCCCTGACGCCAGTCACAACCAAAACTGGGACCGAGTGGGTAGGGCAGTGACGACCGCACTCTGCATCACTACTCCGATGAGTGACCGAGTGGACGGGATCCTGAGTACATACGCACTCTACCCCAAATCATAAATGGGGAGCGCCATGCTCTCATCTCCCGATACTCGTACGGGAGGGATCTCTAACGTGTTACACGTCACACTACCCATGGCGGACCAACGGAGCCAAACCGAACCCTGCGTCACACTACCCATGAGCGTCACAACGGAGCACCGAACAGTGATGAAACTGGCAAAGTGCTCGACAATAAAGGAGCAATCAATCACTCAGCATGCAATCATGCGAATGGTGCATGTCACTAAACATGGTAATATACTAAACCAATCTCTGGACATATCATAATGTGCACCAAAGCGAATGAATCATATCAAGGTATCTGATCATATAAGGTATCAAACCTAGGTCCTGACATGGTAAAATATGGTTATATCACTACCCATGAGCATGTGGAATCAGGTACATATCCATACAAGATGTAAACAAACAATCAATCAACAGGTAGCATGTATTGGGCAGTGATTAACCGAAACAAGTAAGAAACACAATTAATGCATCTTGTTAATTTAATTACTAAGCATATCAAAGACAATAAGTCAAAAGTACCCGCCTCCAATCGAAATGGTCCAATCCGACAATCGAGATACTCGTCTCGAATCAAAGTCCTGTAATAAACCGTATAGTTTAGCTAAATTTAATTATAAGCAAAATAGCTAAACCAAATTATTTTTCTCCAGGAACCCTAATTAAATAGTTAATCATAGTTAACTATCCCTAATCCAAAGCTTAGGGTTTCATTCCTAACTTAACCACAAGTCAACCAAACTACACATGAACCACCAACTATATAATGAATCAAACATATCCAAACAAACTCAATTAAGTATCTTACCCAATTTAAATATACACAACTCTAAAGCTTCTGTCAACTGCACAACTGAAGATCGACTTGTCGCCGCTAGCAACAAAATAAATTGCTGGATCAAGGAAACCACAGCAAATCCCATTAGAATTATTTCCCACTGTCCAATTAAGATGAGGACATCATAAAATCAGCAACACCTAATTTTCCTTACCCAACTCGTAGTCGTGCTTGTTAATCCACACCAGAACTGTGGCTACCATTACAAATGGGTTGCTGCTGGAACAAATCGAACAAACCAAAACAGCAATTAATCCAAATTCTTGAACTCACAGAATTTCCAACCAAACTAAATCTCACCGTGGATTTGATCAAGGCAGAGAGCACTAGGGCAGCGGCGTCGGTAGGCACAGAGGTGGTGGCAACTGGCGTTAGGGCAGAAACAATCTCGGTCGACAGCAGCGGCTCGAGTTCTAGGGCAAAGGAGCAAAGGGTGCAGCCCGCGCGGAGGAGAGGACCAGGATGTGGCTCAGTCGGCGGTGGCTCTGTGCAGAACTCGGCGTGGAGAAGGCCGGCGTCGCGAGAGATGAGGGGAAAAAGGAGAGTTCGGCTCTGATGTGAGGTGATCGGAGATAGGGTGCCGAGAAGGGGAAAAACCGGCAGTGGCTTGAGCGTTGCCGGCGCGTTTCCTAATCTCAGTGGCGGAGAGGGCTCGCAATCCAAGCTCGGGCAGGGCAATCAACCGGCTGCCGGCGCTGGGGTTCCTGGCGGTTAGGGCACAGGTGGTTCGGCGGCTCGGCGCAAGGAGGAAGAGAGATCGCCGAGCAAAGGGAAAGGCTAGGGCATGCGGGAAGAATAAGAGGAAAAGAAAAAAAATAAGAAAAGAAAAAGGAAAAGAAAAATAAAACTTTTCCTCATTAAAACAGGGTAGTCTAAACAGGCTTTTCCGGACCCCGTTTTTATCCCCGTGAACTTATCCGTACGAGCTCCGAAAAATTCCCGAAAAATTTCCAAAAATTCCAGAAAATTCCCTTATTAATATTCGCTTATTTTCCGGTATTTTACAAATTACATGAGCATTTGTATAATATTAATGAAAATATAAAATAATAAAATGATGGTACTGAAATTGGTTAAAACAGGAGAGCTCTTATGAAATTATTAGTGAACCGCTTGGGTGAACCAGACCGGCTCAAATGCCAGCATTAGTAGTATTGGATCGACCAAATCGATGTATCGCCGTCATTGCTAACGATGAACCGAACCTAACGGACGGCGCAACTCACCGTCAGCACAGATCTCATTTCATCTGCTCCATCGATAGAAGGCGGAGCGAGTCTCGTCTCTCCACCAACCTCTCTCTCTCTCTTCCCGTTCCCTTCCCAATCGCCCCAACATTCCTTCTTCCCTTCTCTGCGTCGATCAATCGACATCGATCGCTGCTCCTCCGTCCTCGCTCTATCTTCCCAATCCGATCTGTATCAGACTCGATTCACTCTCCGACTAACTTCACCAGTATCACGGACGCCGATAGACCACTCGTCGCTGGTGGCGCCGCCGACGTCATCGGATGTTGGGTCGGCGGCGGAGGAGTCGGAGATTTGGGCGGTTGTGCGGTGGATGAGCTTCTGGAATAAGAAGATAGTAATCCCTTCACGTCTCGTCGTTCCTTCCTGCTCCTTTTGGTTTTGTCATGGGCAACAAGAAGCGAAACCCTAGCCAGCGCCCTACCCGCCATCCTCCAGATTCTTCGGTCGCTGTGGTGGCTGATGTTTCTCTGGCTTTGTCCTCTCCTGTCTCTGATGACGGGCCACGGAGCGTCGATGCAGCTGAGTCCGCTGTCGTTAAGGTGGAGTGCGAGCGGGCGCTTACTACCCTCCACCGCGGGAACCATACTAAAGCCTTAAGGCTGATGAAGGAGGCTGCGGCGCGGCACGAAGGTTCTGCGCTGCTGCACCGAGTGCACGGGACTGTGGCAGCGAAGTTTGCGGCTCTGCTTGATGACCCCGGTGCGAAACTGCGGTACCTCCGTGCCGCCATCGACTCTGCTCGCCGCGCTGTCACGCTGTCGCCAACCTCAATTGAGTTCGCGCACTTCTATGCTAGTCTTCTGTTTGATGCTGCTACGGATGGATGCGGGTACGAGGAGGTTGTCCAGGAGTGCGAGCGCGCCCTTAGCATTGCTGACCCGGTTGATCCTGCTAAGGAGAGCCTTCAGGATGAGAGCCAGCAGAAGCTGCCTACGCCTGAGGCTCGGGTCGCTCACATCCGGCAGGAGCTACGGGCTCTAATTCAGAAGTCCAACATTGCCTCTATCTCGTCTTGGATGAAGAATCTTGGGAACGGGGCTTCTGGGGAGGAGAGGTTCCGGTTGATCCCTATGCGCCATATCTCTGAGGACCCCATGGAAGTTCGGTTGGTGCAGACTGCCCGCCGCCCCAATGAAATTAAGAAGGCCACCAAAACCCCAGAAGAGCGGCGTAAGGAGATTGAGGTCCGTGTTGCTGCTGCTCGCATTATCCAACAGAAGTCCAGCAACTCTCCAGTGTCCTCCCAGGAGGAGGATGGCCGCCCTGGCTCAGATTTTTCCACCTCCTCATCCAGTGCTCACCGGTTGGCAGAGCGCCGGAAATTGAACTCCAAAAAGGTCATTTCCTCTGATGATCGCATGGATCTTGTCCGAGCATATTGGAACTCGATGAGTTTTGAGAGGCAGTTGGATTTCCTAGTCGTAAACATCCCAGACCTCAAGATGCATTTTGCCTCATCGCCCAAGGACAACCTTGGAGTGGACATCCTGAATGAAGCACTGGCATTTGTGGAGTCCAGTGGTATGTGGAAGTTCTGGGCTTGTTGCCGTTGTGATGAGAAGTTCACTGACTGCCATGCCCACATCCAACACACTGCTCTGGAGCATATAAGTAACCTCTCAACCAAATTGCAATCTGTAATGCCGCGGGAAGTTGATGGAGAATGGATTGAGATGCTTCTTAATGGGAATTGGAAACCCATTGATGCTGATCTTGCTGTGAAGATGCTTAAGGAAGAACAATCGAAGCAACAATCATTAATCAAGGATGCAGACTCCGATAGTGGCTGCAAGGACAAAGAGTGTTCACCAGAGTATTGGACTGCTAAAGAGAACTCTGATTCTTCCTCTTCACCCCAGCATGGGGAGATTTCAGAGCAAGATATTCCTAATGACTTTTCTTCAGAAGGGAACTTCAGTGAGATGAATGATCTTATTGATATCTCTCGCAGATGGCCATTGTCCCATGATGCCGAAAGGACCAAGCTTCTGGGAAGAATTCAAGTCATGTTTCAGACACTCGTGAAACACAAGAGCCTGTCAGTAAGTCATATGAATAAGGTGATACAATATGCTGTTGAAGAGATCCAAGCATTTCAGTCTGGATCATTATTGCTTAACCATGCACTTGATCAGTCGCCTGTTTGTATCTTCTTCTTGGATGCTTTGCACCTTGAGAAAATACTGAAGTTCTTGAAGGAGCTTTCACAGGGGTCAGGAAGATACTCTGATAAGGACACTACTGCCAGTGATGCTGATAGCAATGAGCAGGGTACTGAAGTCCCAGATGATGTCAGTCTGAGCTTTAACTCCTGTACTCTTTCTTTGGATGGGTGTTTTTTAAGAAAGAAGCCGGATATCCATCTTGAGAATTCTGGCGTTGACGAGGCCGTCAACAGGATACCTGATTCAAATATTTTTTTGCCATGGTTATTTGCTGGTCCTTCCATCTCTGAACAACTCTCATCATGGACTCGCATGCGTGAAGAGAAAGCTCGTCAAGGCTTGGAAATCCTTCAGATGCTCGAGAAAGAATTCTATCCCTTGAAAAGTCTGTGTGAAAGGAAATGTGAACATTTGAGTTATGAGGAGGCTTTGCAGGCTGTTGAAAACCTTTGTTTTGAAGAACTGAAAAGAAGGGAGCAAGGAGTGAAGTTGGCATCTCAAAGCTATGAGGCTATTTTGAGGAAGCGACAAAAAGAACTCATGGAGCGGGAGAATGATGAAATGCTGGATGGCTGCAGATTCGAATTGGAAGTTATTTCTAATGTTCTGAAGGAGGCACAAGTCTTGAATGTATCACAATTCGGGTATGATGAGGCTTTATGTAGTGCCGGTTCTCGTATGTGTGATTTGAATTGTGATGAAGGTGATGATTGGAGGGTGCATGATTACTTGCAGCAAACAGATACTTGTATAGGAATAGCAATTCAGAGGCAGAAGGAACAACTTTCTGTAGAGGTTTGCGGGTCATTTTGATAAGACTACCATCTCCAATCCTTTGAACTTCATCCATATCTTATTGCGTGCAGCTTAACAAGATTGATGCAAGGATCATGCACAATGTGAGTGGCATGCAGCGATTAGAAGTGAAGCTTGGACCTGCTTCAGCCATGGATTATCGTACTGTCATTTTGCCACTTATAAAATCTTTTATTCGGGTTCGTTCATTTGACTTCATCTTTTATGCAAATGTCTCTCAACTTATTTGGTTCTATAATGTGGTTGGTTAATTTGAACTTGTTGTTTTTGTCTTTAACAGTTTCATTTGGAGGATTTGGTAGACAGAGATGCTAGAGAAAAGTCTGATGCTGCAAGAGAAGCCTTCCTAGCAGAGCTTGCACAGGATGCTAAGAAGAATGCAAACAAAGGAAATGATACCAAGCATGCACATGAGAAATCAAAGGAGAAGAAGAAGAATAAAGATTACAGGAAAAGTAAAGATCAAAAGGTCTTCATAACTCGTCTCCTCAAATTTCTTGTATTTCCTGTATGTCATGGTGAAGATTTTTTTTTTTTTGACGACATGCTTTTTCTTACTGTTTTTGATGTCAGAGTGTGGGTTATATTGATCAATCCTCAGATCATCAGGATACTACTGAACAATCGTAAGCACATCCCTTGTCCACTCATAATTCATAATCAACATTACCTGTGTATTTTTTTCTCTTAATTTTTGTTGTGTCCTGACAGCTCGCACTTCCCATTATTTATGGCCTTGCACTAATAGTTAGAGGTTATCTCCTTGCACTAGTAGCTAGAGATTATCTTCTGAATAACTTACATCAAATTTCACTTGTATGATCATGTTACACAATTACTATAATATAAAGTCTTAGTGGAAGATTTAATGTTTCAGTTTTGGATTCATTTTTAGTAATCTCATCTGCATGAGATTTCTTGATAGTTTAATCCTTTATTTTGATTGAGTTCTATCAGATGCCACTTTATCAAATAATTAGCTGTTTTTTTTTTTAATTTGTTTGCTAAACTGTGAACTTGTGTCTCATCTTGCCACAGTGAGTCTGTTGTATATGGTGTTACCTTGGAGCATGATGTTGTTGTATCAAGTGGTGATTACCTGACACAGAAAGAAGAGGAGTTTAAACTTAGAGTGGAACTTGAGGCTGAAGAAAGGAAACTTGAGGAGACATTGGAGTATCAAAGGAGGATTGAAGATGAGACAAAGCAGAAACACTTTGCAGAACAATCTAAAGTCAATGCTGTGGCTTATCTGAACAATCAGACTGATGGAGCCTTTGTTGTTAATTCAGTGGCTAATTTGAATTATGACTCTAGGTTGCAAAATAAAACCGTACCCACTTTTGTAGAAGGTACAGAATTTGGTGAATTCCATTTTTTTGAAGCCAACATGCACTATGACAACCCTAACATGAGATTCAAACAAAGAAATAAGTCTGGCACAGCAGACCAGATTGATGTTGGACAGCAGCGCAGTATTAACGACAACAGTGAGAAATATAACGAAAGTTGCATTGACAGAATGCAAGCTTTTGATGACTATAAGGATTTCCCTTTAAAAGTGGGTTTGCAAGTTAATGGAATAGAGAAATCTGTAACCAATAGGACATTTTCCAATAGTAATAGCTTTCAAAATATTAAGAAGACAAGTAGCCAATCTCATACAAAACACAAGCAAGGTAATTTCTTGTTCTTGTTTGAGCAAGAGGGCATATTTGTGTGAAAAATTACTTTTTTAATATCTTGATGACTGGTTTTTGCTTTATGTCATCTTATACTGTTTTCACTTGCAGGAAGTGCAGGAACTTTGTATGATGGTTTTCTTCCTTTGGAACAATCAAAAGCTAAGCAGGTTTCCAAGCATAATATTACAAGAGAGTTGCCTGAAGGGAATGAAAGAGCTTTTCCATTTTCTAAAGAAAATCGTTTGCTTGCTCGATGTCAAAATGAATTATACAAGCAAGATAATGCTGCAGGTCTCTTTTATTCACTAAATTTGTTTTTTTTTAAATTCTAAGAGAATTACATAATCATATGTTTTTCTTTGGTTTTTAATTGTACTATGGCTTCCAAGGTTCTTGTTTGTTTCCATGATAATTTGTTGATGCTATTAATGTTAAATTATTACAAGGTAGCGCTATGCTTAGCTTGACCTTGATGAAATTTGATATGCAAGTTTAGTTCCCAATCATTGCTTTAATTGGCTGTTAGTAATGCATTGTGACAAAGTGCATAATGATTCCTTAGGAGTCTTAGCTCAGGAGTCTTATGAGCTACTTTGAATGTCTGCCCAACAAGTATACTTATAATGTCAGATATTGTTTCTCAACAGTAGTTTACTTACTTTATATATGTTAACAAGCTTTACAAATATGCCAAATAGGCAAAATTAGTAGGGGAATCAAACATAGAATCACTTATTTGACAATTGGTTTAGTAGGAATGTTGGATTTTTAATAGAATGTCTGTTCAATATCTTTATCAAGTATAATATGGAGGTCATTGTTATAGCATGCTCATATTTTTTCCTGTAAATATCTTGCAAACTCAGTTTTATGTAAGATATATGGCAAATGCTTTTTTTTTTCTCTTTATTTGCATGTTTATTTAAAAGCAACTTCAAAGTAATAGTGACCAGGGAGACAATCCAGGTGCTTGGGACACCATAGGCTGCTATTAATACATTTGGTGCTAAACTTTTACTTCTTACTTGTGGTCAGGACAAAATGAAGTGAGGTCAGCAGGACAATTTCAGGATGTGGATGAACAAAGGTTCCAAGAAGAACTTAAGCAAGCTGTGCGCGAAAGCTTGGGTATGTTTTGTTCATTTTATTCCTTTTCATTTCCTTATTATAAACATGAATTGTTGAAAGACATGCCTTGTTTTATCCTCACTTATCTTCAGAAGTCACAGTTAGGTTGTTTTTCCAGTTCTACTTTGGTTTGGAGGTTCGATAGATGCATCTTCGACTATATTATATGCTTGGTGCGAGTAATTTGTGATGTACTACTAATATATAAAACATAAGAGGAAATAAATAATCAATAATTTAATAATTCTAACATTATAGTATTAAAATTTTCTAAGATTTTCTGAGATGTAATTTGTCTTGACATTCATGGCCCAATACCTAATGTAATGTTATAAGAAACAATAATTTATTCCTATATCGTAGTGCAACTAAGCAATAAAATTAATTTTATACCTACTCTGGATCCATACATCTATAATCCCGCAGGATTATTTTTGCTTTTATCTTCTTGGAGTGGTCTTAAAACTAGTATTTATACTTTGTTATTGAGAGAATTTAACATACAGAAATTAGGAACAAAGGACTTCCAGAAGAAGGTTCTGACTCTATCAACTTTAAATTGTAATATAGCTATTGTCAATTCTTACCGGAACCTCCTACTGAATTTGAATATATGTGGAAATTTGACTAGACCATCTTAAAGGTTCAATGGTGCATGATAAACCTTAAGAGCATTGAGAGTTTTAGATCAAGAAGTACTAGATGAGAGAAGATAGCTCGATGATACCTAGATTATGGATTCAGTCCACGTAGCAGTACCTAAGTACACTGTACCTAAGTACACTATGCCAACTCAGATAATGATAGGCTGTTTCATATGTGGCAAACAAATTTAATTTTGATCATTCATATCAAACACTGATGCTTTGACTCAGAAATCAACATCCCCATCGATCATGTTTGAAATTTTTTAGAAAGATTCATGATCCTGTCCGAGCGCTGAGTCGATGGACTCTGGGGACGTGGTGCTCTCCGCTGTCTTCGACTGGCTGAACGAATCTCCGGCGAACCTGCAAGGAAGTCGGGCCGGGAAGGGGTTCCCGGCGACGACCCTCCGATGCTCAAGTCAGGCAAGAGGCAAGCGATGAAGTGGCTCCAAAGATGAGGGATTGCGTACCTCCGGCGAAGTCTGAGGGCTCTTATATAGAGCTGTGGGGAGGCTTATGCACACCTACTGAGGCGTACACGTGTCTTTTACCATACCTTAGTATGGGCTTACCAGAGGAGCATGCCTGACACCATACTGCTACAGTCCGAGCACCTCTCTGATGGGACGGCAGAACCTTCCGTCGTAGAATTCTGCGTATGGCTTGATCGTCGAATATGCCTGTTGTCAGAAGATGTTCCCCAATGTCCCCTTGTCCTTGTCTCCTTTTTCCCCGCGTTGAGCGTCCAACCGCTCGACTGGCACATCCCTTCCGACCTGGCGTAGGTGTTGGCCCGACCGGGGAGATTCCCGGTCGGGTGCTCGGCTGATATTGTTCCTGCCCATGTTGCTCTATGCCTCGGCCGAGCGGACTACCCGCTCGGCCCGGCGACCCTTTTCACCACGAGCGTCGGAAACCCGACTCCCCGTCGGGTTGTCTTTGATTCCGCTCGGACCCGTTCGGCCGGTCGACCCAACCCTTCTTCGATCGGCCGGACCTCATGCTGACCCTTTTGCCTTTTGACCTCCACGTGGTGTTGACTCCCCTCCAGAGGGGGTCCCCCGACCTTACTGCCGGATCAATTCATATCTGTGTTGAATACTTGTACACTATTCTGAGTAACAGATGATCGTTTCGAATCCCAAAAAATATGAAAATTTCATATTTGCAAAGTATTAGCAATTGTCAGGCCATGAGATAGAGCAAGATTCAAAATAGTACCATCCCTTTCACTACAATTTATTACTTTTTTAGACAATCATTACTATGCTAATTTTCAGAAGGGTTTTTGTAACCATGCAACTTGTGCTCTCTTCCTTTTTCATTTGCATATTTATTGAGTATCCATATGTTCTCTATATTCATTTTGAGTGACAATGGAAATTATCTATGTTGAATATCTAATGGAGATAATATTCAATTGATATCTCATTTTTCAAGAATTTCTACCTTCTCGGGAGCTTCAGTTTGTAATTCTTTTGGCTTTTGAAAATTACAGAAGGCAATGACTATGTTGTGTCAGCTACTGAAACAGGGAGCATTTCAAGCCAGAAAGAAGTCCTTGGCACTGGTCTCAGGAATGCAGTTGGTGAATACAATTGTTTCTTGAATGTGATTATCCAGGTAAAGTATTGAATAACTTGTTGATTCATTAAATACCACTTTCTTAAAATATACTTCATGCCAATGATGTTTGTGATTTTTTACTGGTTTAGTCATTATGGCATTTAAGGCGTTTCAGAGATGAGTTCCTCAAAAAGTCATCAGTGCACGGGCATGTTGGAGATCCATGTGTTGTCTGTGCGCTTTATGATATATTTACAGATTTGAGAAATGCTTCTGAAGGTGGACTAAGTGATGCTGTTGCACCTACTTCTTTGAGAATTGCTTTGAGCAACTTATATCCTGATAGTAAATTCTTTCAAGAGGTGATTATATCATGAATGTGCTGTTCTATGCAGTAGTAATTACTCTGACCTTTGATGAGATCTTAGGTCATGTAGATTTTGGTATTCTGTTAATCTAAAAGATTCTGTATCCATTAACAGGGACAGATGAATGATGCATCTGAGGTTTTATCAGTAATTTTTGATTGTTTGCATAAGTCATTTAAGGTTCATTCTGGGGATAATGATGCTGGCCTGCAAAAAAATAATTCAGAGGGATCATGGGATTGCACAAACAGTTCGTGTATTGCACACACACTCTTTGGAATGAATATAGATGAACAGATGAATTGTTACAACTGCCATTCCCAGACTAGACACCTAAAATACACTTCGTTTTTTCAGAATATCAATGCAAATTCATTACGAACAGCAAAGGCAAGTCTCACAAGTTTTTTGGGTTATGTTGCCTTCCACGGCTATTCAATAAAACAATTGTGACATCATCAGCAAATTCATTTAAGTCATGATTCTTTTGTTGCAGATTATGTGTCCAGAAAGTTCTTTGGATGATCTTTTGAAGACTGTGGAAATGAATCACCGATTATCATGTGATGTTGAAGCTGGTGGTTGTGGAAAACAAAATTATGTGAATCATATATTGTCTCATCCGCCACATGTTTTCACAGCTGGTACCTATTCTTTTTCCTTTTTTTTTTAAAAGTTAGTAAGTAATTCACATCTCTTTCATGGTGCGAAGGAGTTGTGTCGATATGTCATACTTGTATTAATATATCATATCCAGTAGTCAACCATATTTTAATATTCTTTTGTACAGGAACAAACACATTTTATTATTAGTGTCATAACCTGTTTGTTTCTTCTGTTCCATATACATTTTCTTTTAGCAATATCCTCTGTTTGCAAATGATTGATATATTTTCAGTGGTTATCCTCTATTTACTTACAGATCTCATCTGCTTTTTACATTCATATCCTCCATTTGTTTCCTTTTTTTTTTCATCTTTTTTGATAAACAAAATAACAAAGCTCCTATTTCCTTTTCATTCTCACCACTGATCTGACTCAATTTTTTTTTTTTAAAAAAAATCTGAAATGTTACCTCTATTTTCTTTTATTCACATTTGGCAGAGGTATAGGTTGCTGATTTTTCTAAATTTTTTTAATGCTTACCAGATATCGTTCTATATACCCTAACTGATTAATATTCTATTGCAGTTTTAGGATGGCAGAGTACAACTGAAAGTGCAGATGATATATCTGCAACTTTGGCAGCAATTACCACTGATGTTGATATTGGGGTTCTCTACTGCGGCATAGATAAAGGAAGTGAACATTCTCTGATTTCAATGGTATGTTAGCTAGTGCCTTGTATTTTCATTGATTGTGGTATTTTGGAAAAGCCAATATTAACCAACTTCTTGTTTTATAATCCTGTCCTTGAATTGTTATGTCATATGTGATAACTTATGGATGCTAAGGCATTGTTGAATCGATGTCTCTAATAGAGAGAACATACATCAATCTTTAATATTAACTTGTTAGTTGAATAAACAAACATCACCGTTAATATTAACTTCCCAGTTGAATAAATAAAAGTTTAATATTAACTTCTCAGTTGAATTCATAAACAAACGTCAAAGTTTAATATTAACTTCCCAGTTGAACTCTGCTAATCATATTTCTTTCTGGTATCTCTGTAACAAGTAGGTAATTCACTTTGGCTTCTTGTTTCCTTCATGCATTAGTTTCCTAAGTTGTCTACATTCAGATTAAATTTGCTTCATGGAATGATGTTCATAGATATGAAACTATTAATCTCTTGATTAAATGTTTCAAAATAGTTTTTTGTTGAATTATTTTGAAAGGATAACAAAGTCATTACTTGTAACTCGGTGACTTAATTTATGGCTCATCCATACCTTTATGCTATATTCAGTCTTAAAACTATTCTTGTATAGTCATTATTGTTTACCGACCATTTTGTCATTTTTATCTCTAGCAAGCCTTTCTCTTCGGTGAATTATGGTGCAAGTATACTATACAGTTTGTGTTTGTTGAAGTGGTTCAATGACTTCCTTCCCTGTGACATATTACAAAATTTTCAATTTGATCTTTATTGTTTCTTATATATGTGTATATATTTCTAGTTAGCAGATGACCACATCATTATTAGGAAAAATTCAGGTAGTGGCAGTACCTTTCATGTACCTTGGGTGTGTGGAAACCTTTTTCTGGACATACTTTTATGTTTGTACCTTTAGATGGTTGGCCTGATATAGGATCAGGGTATATATATTGCAAGATAGAATAACAAAATCTACAACAACTAGCTAAGAGTAACATATCGAAAGAAGTGAGAACAAGGCACCAAAAAAATCTTAGTCCACCAGCAAGTTCAATTCCTTAGGCCAATTTCAGCACAAAATTCTCAAGATTTTACTGATGTCTTGGTTTGCAACCTCATTTATATAAAATTGCCATCCTGATATATTTTGTAAGCTCAGAATTTTTTAGAGGAACAAATTGGCATCAAATTGTGATTAATTATATTGTGAATCTGCTAAAGTGCGTCCAGTGATATTTGGAAGTGTCAGCTAGAGGCATAATTAGATTCTTCTTGCTGTAGTTAATTCCCTATTGTTTCACTAGTAGAAAGAGTTGTTAGTGAAAAGCTTGAGTGAAAACTTGAATGCCTTTTTTCTGAGCTGAGTTTTGCATCCACCATCGCATCATTGACCTTAAGAATCTTACGAAATAAATGTAGATTCTACCAAGTAAGAGCTATAACCATTTCTTTTCACCTATCCAGCACCAGGCCTTGTCTCCTGTATGAGAATGGTTTTCCTACTCTCCCATTATTAAAAATTCTCAACATAATTTGCTGTACATGTTCATACTTAGGGGAAAGTATGAATAGGCATCCTACAAAAAAAGCACAATCTCAGTTAGAACACACCATAGAAAATATAAAATATTAGCATTGGTTGTTCTCAAATACTGGGGCAACAATCTATAGCAAGCTTGCTAGATTCTAGTCCTTGACAGGTTGCGAATCCTGTGTTGTGGGTTTCTGGGAGAACTGATGGTGTGGTGGGGTATAAGCAGCCTGTTGTATTTAACCCAACCTAGATTTCCAGGTCCAAAAATTATCATCAGATGAGATGGGAGTAGTCTTTTTAACAATGTCCCAATCAATAGGCCAAACAAGTTATCAAGCTTGAAGGAATCTCAGTGTTTCTCTCTAGCATATTATCAGCCAAACAAAGGAAAGTACACTAAGCAATGGTATCAAGGGAATCGTGTTTAGCAGAAAGCTGAGATCAAAACTTTGAGACGGATGGAGCTACTGGGAAAGACAAAGAATGATGGATGTTGGTTTTGAAAATAATATGATATGAGAAAATAGTTAAAGATAGATGTGCATATTTGTTCACAAGAGTGATTAATAACTGCGATCAAAGAATGATTGAATGTGGATTTAATTAACCTTGGCGGTTGGGATTACTAATGATGTACCCTTGTAAAGCTTGAGGATTACCCTTGTAAAGCTTGAGGACAAGAAAAGGGTCCATATAGCCAATCTCAGATAATTGAGGTGCACATATCATATTTTTTTATTGAAAGAGTGCATTTAACAATATCAGAGTCAGAGCAGAAGCCGAATGTCTTGCCACTCATTGTACTGCTCAAAGATGGTATGAAAGATTGAGTGAGTTTCCAAGATTAATTATCCTTATTAGACAGTGAATGACACATTATGACAGCATGGCCTGGGATCCAATTTCCGTTTAGCTTTGAGAATAAGGATGCATGGTGAGCATCATCTTTTAGCACAGATAAGCATGTTTATAAAAGTGTAGATCTTTAATCTTTGGATTGCCATGATGTTTAGGAAGAGACAATTTCCCAAAGATCATATACCATTTGTGATGTTACCGGTTGCCCATGAAATTTCTTTTTTTAGAATTAAGACAACAGATCTATCAGACTAGTAATTTTGTTAAATTTTCATTGAGACATCAAAGAAATATCTAGGAGTGAAGCTAACAACTTATTTTGACATGTATTGTTTATTAATTGCTCACAAAATCTCATGATGAAAGCTAGATGCCAAGATGAATTTGAACTTTGAGAATTGCCAGCTTTAGCATGTATGGTTTGTTATAATGGACAAGTTGATAAATTAAGAATAGCCTATGAGTTAGCAAACAAGGATGCAAAATTGATGTTTCACTGTCGATACCAATATCTTTTCTTTTTGTGGAAAGATCAGCTTGGTTACTCTGTATTAGTTATGTCTGGCTGTCCTGCGCTTTTATACTTGAACGTCTTTAGCACTTGGTAAAGGCTCATGTGTTTTGTTTTTGCTCAGCTTTGCAACTAAGCTGTTTGAATGTTTGTTGAAGGATCTAATGATTTGTCAAATTCTGAAGCATCTCATACTTCTGTTAAGAACCAAAACTAACTCACTACATTTTCCCCTCCTTTTTATATATCATGTTTTGAGCTGTTTCATACTTCCCTACTTGTAGCTAGACTATGTTACCGATTATCTGAATTCTGAAATTTGTTCACTCATCAGGTTTGTTACTATGGGCAACACTATCACTGCTTTGCATATGAACATGATCAATGGGTCATGTATGATGACCAAACTGTAAAGGTAACTTGAAGGTTTGTACTTTTTCCCTCAGCATATTGAATCTTTAAATGGTTTAAGTTAATTTGTGCAGGTGATTGGCGGTTGGGAAGATGTTATTACCACATGTAAAAGGGGGCATCTGCAGCCACAAGTTCTGTTCTTTGAGACTGTGAATTAATAATTCTTCACTGATAAGCAATTGCGATAATTCTAGATGTGGAAGTAATGTTCTCAGGGCCATTTATGCGAGAATATCTTCAAAGGTTGTAAAGGATAAACCAGAATGTCAGAATACCTGGATGCCTACTGTTTTGTAAAGGTCAATTCTTTGTGAGTATGCTTTAGCAATGACTCGGAAATGCTGATGCATTTCGAGTTCAGGTTCCCATAATCCCCATCTTCAGTGCCACAAAAATATCAAGGATCCAGTCTCACTGAAAAGAAAAAGGTGATCCTTGTATCTATTCTTTATAGATTAGTTCCTTTTCTGCAGAAACAGCTGCATTTTCTTGATTCAATAAGGTGGCAATGATCAAGGGGATATGTGTGCCTCTCACCATTTTGGAGTCATCAATTGTGCTCGCTGTTTGCATCCATTTTTGATACAACTTATACAGTTGGAAGATAATGGACCTCCACCTGAATGGAGCAACTATTGTTCAGGTTTTTGCTCAACAGATGTGAAGTTGTCAGTTTGAGTCAGATAATTATAAGAAATGTAGAATGGGAAAGAGTGGCATCAAGAAATGTGATGATTCATCTTTTTCTTTCACTGAAATGTTTTGTGGAAACAAATATATTTTGACACTCTAAATGAGTTACAATAGTTGATGATCACTTGCGGTGTGGATAGCCAGATTTTGACAATCTTGTTTTTTGGATACACTCTTTCAGGGTTGATGGACTCTTGGTGATTTGGGGGGCAATCAGGTATATGTCTAAGAGTGCAATTAGATTTTGAAAACCTTGATTATTCCTTTGATTTATCTGATGGAATGATTCTTACAAGTCAATTTTCAACTATCTATTTGATAATTAACTCATGTTGATTTATGCAGAAATGTTGATAGAAAATGGAGGCAACAGGTGATTGAATTGTCATGAATTTTCCCAATGTGTTGTCATCACATTGCTGAAGCTTGTAACAGAGCCTAACAAGATGCCTTATATGTCCTTAATATGGACACCGGAACCAATTATGTATAAAGCATCGAGAAGCTATTCTGGTTCTAGGCACTTGTTATTTTAAATATCTCCATGATACGCTGAAGTTATTGTCTGGGGCTAGTGGAAGCACAAGCTATGGCAATTCTGTCGGTAAGAATTCGATGAGAAACTTGTGTGGTTTTGGAGACAAAAATGCTTCTCTTGTGCCTCCAAGTAACCTGATAATTTATTGGCACAGTTACTCAAGACTCCATCAAGATACGCTCCAATCTAAATCAAACTAAATCAAAGATAATGGTAGTGTTATTCTCCAAGGTTAATGCAACTAGGTAAAGGGAAAATGAACCGTTTATAAAGAATTATATATTTGTAAGAAAGAGAAAAATTATTTTAAAAAATAATAGTAAAAAAAAAGACGTTAAGAAAATAATGAATGAAATAAATAATGAAATTTTTGAATGGTTATATTAAAAATTACATACAAAAAAAAAAGGGATATTTATTAAATAGTTAAAGTGATAAAGAAAGGCAATAGATCTTATTTAAAGAAAATATATTAAAGATGAATATAATAGAGGTATTAAGTAAACAATGGAAAAAATAAACGAGGTAAAAAAATTATTTTCATCAATTTTTTAATAAAAGTTTAGATGATCAATTTAACTTAGATAATTTAAGTAGGTCAAATAACTATAAAAATTAAAATTTTTATCATAGAATTTAAAATTCAAAAGTAGAACAAAATTTAAATTTAATGTACAATAAGAAGAGTGATTGAACTAATGGATCATACTATAAAATTTTAAGAAAAAATAATAAAAAAAATAAGGAAAGAGGTCATGACGATCAAAAATTAATTTAGATTCATGTTTAAAATATCAACAATAGCAGTTATACATCTTTCCGATTTCCAACAACTTGGGCTCGACGTACCTGGGCCGGGCCATTCTGGAATCCGGATCCAGCCTTTTCGAACATGTAAGATTCTGTTCCGCTTTCCTTCCTGAGGTTGAGGCAGGCGACGACGGGTTCGTCAGGGAAAGCCAGCCTGCGCCTGTCGTTTCGCAAGGTTCAACACCTATAATGCAATACTATTTTAGTAATTAACTTATTACTTTTTGATGCAATACTATTTTAGTAATTAACTTATTATTTTTTGCCGATCCTAAAGAGATTGAATCAGAATAAAGTTTAAACCAAAACAAAAGGTTAGCCACGTGAGAAGATCAATCTAATCTAAGATATAAATTTACGGTGTAACCCAGTGATGACTGCGTATTGTCCTCTGCTTACTGATTCAACATGTCCACAAGACAATGACAAATAGATGAGACCACATCTACATTTTGAAGGTGGAGTCGGTATGAGAGCCACGGCTGCATACATCTACATTTTGAAGCTGGAGTTTATATATGCGGTGAAGACACCACATTAATTGAGAGCCTTCAAGGAAAACAAGCGAAACCTCCTTCCCAGCAAATGCAGGAAGTTGATATGCTGCGGACAGCCGGGAGGGGACTGGATGGCTGTGGATGATCACGGAGAGGTTGAAGGTGGGGAATGCTAACCTAAGCTGGAGGAGATTGATATGTTGCAGGAAGTTACAAAGCAAATACCAGGACACACTGCTTACTGCTCAAAGATGTGAAATTCACTGACAGGACTAGTTCAATATGTGAATTCATCACACAACTCAAAACATGTTGATAATGCTATCATTTTACAGATTTCTTGGCAAACGAAATGTATAAAATAGTATTTCCTCCTCAACTGCTCAAAGATGAAGAAAGAAGAGGCTCAATTATTGAGTTATCTCTGACCCCCATTTATTGTAGGCAGATGAGCCAACTCGGCCCACCCCATTGGGATGATCAGAGTATTTGCTTGCCCTACCAGAGACAAGTCACAGGTTGCTCTTAACCATTCATTTCATTTCATTTCATTTCATTTCCTTCTGCAGTCGCAACCACTGTTGATTGCCAACAGAGAAGATAAGAGGAAAGGAAAGTAAAGGAAAGGAAGAACAAAAAGGACAAGAAGTCAAGAAGAGTAGCCGCAGCCTGCCGTTGCTCAATTATTGGCCTCTCTCCTCAAAGTAGCTGCAGTTCCTATGGAGATGCCATTACAAATGGCAGACTGACACCGACTCAGCCTCTTCCTTTCTTTCTCTCTTTTTCTTAGATTTGTGAATTATCTCAAACTGAGGATGTACGAAAAAGTTTGGTTGGAATGGTGTTCCATCAATCTTTTCAGGATAGTTCCAAATGCTACAGCTGAACCTAGATTAATCAATCAATCAATCAATGACAAATGTCTCCGACTGTTCAAAAGTTTGAAGTGCCAAAGTCAACAGTGTCGATGAAATGAAAGTTCCATAGATATGGATGTGGTGCAATAGTTGAAGGATGAATACTCGCTAATTTCCATCTCAAGAACAATATTAATAATTTAAATAATTTAAGTTCATTTTGAAAAATGAGTAAAGTAGAGAAAAATTTTTAATCATAATTTAAATTTTACATATAATTTTCATTCATAAAATTTTTTGTTTTCATTCTTTCCATGTAAAATTTTATTTACTTCAATTCCCTCATGTAAATATTGTGACATAATTGCCCCTCAGATTTTTTAGATATAAAAAATCCAAAAATGAGTATAATTTCTCTTAAATTCAGCCCTTTACACTAGAATCTTGTATATTTTCTATTAAATTGAGCATATTTTTTTTTTCCTATTTTAATATAATTCCTCCTAAATTCAATACTATTTTAAAAAAATCTAGTATATTTTCTATCCAATTAAGTATTATTTAAAGAAAATCTAGTATATTTTCTATCCAATGAGTATTATTTAAAGAAAATCTAGTATATTCGAGTATATTTTCTATTAAAATTGCCCTTCAGATTTTTTAAATATAAATAGTCTAAAAATGAGTATAATTCCTATTAAATTCAATACTTTAAACTAGAATTAAGTATATTTTCTATTAAATTGAGTACAATTTTTTCCTACTTAATATAATTCCTCCTAAATTCAGCACCATTTAAAGAAAATCTAGTATATTTTTCATGAAAAAAGAATCATGCTCATAAAAAATATACTAGATTCTAATTTAATGTATTGAATTTAAAAGGTCATTTTTAGATTTTTTATATTTAATATCAGGGGTAATTAGATGAATATATTTAACTAGGAAATGAAAACAAAGATTTATTTCAATAAGGACGGTATATAAAATTATATTTGTCACTAGACCTGTATGTAAATTTTTCTTGGAAGGTCGTTCATATCCCGGAAACATGTGGAAATATAAAAAAATGCTAATTTATTTTATTTTTTTCTGATTTATTTATTTATTTTATTTATCAATCAATCAATTAATAAAGAACTTGCCGTAGTCAGAAGGCCTGTTAAAAATTAAGGTGGAAATTTAATAAATAAAAAAATTGCACATTGATTTGCCTTCCGAAAGCCGGCGACTTTATCAATTATTTCTACCATTATAATTCGATTAATCTAATTAAATCTTTTCAATTTTTTTTTTCAAGTTGGCTTTCAATTCTTTTGTGTGTATATTAATATTTGAGATCATGAGTATAAATATTATATGTAAAAACTCACTGACAAGAAAGAGTAATCAAATTCTATGGCGACAGCAATGCTTACACTTGTCTAATCACCATGATTAGCAAGCATTTAATAAGATATTGTACAACCCAACACTCTAATTAATAGCTTAATTATCTTTAAGCAAAATCAAAGAGAGAAAGGATTTAAGTAATAGAATAAAAATATTAAAAGATTATTGAGAAATTGTCCAGTTTTCTTTTTTAATTTCCATGGCGTGCTGCAAATGTCAAACGACTGTGTTATCTCCTACGCTTAGGCCAGCCATTAGCGGGCCATGGACGCTGAGCAGGGAGGAGAAGACAAAGCATTAGGTCGACCAACTGGTGGTTAGCAATGGCATAGGCGAACTGCAGCAGTGATCGAGGCACAGTGAAGAATCCACAGCTTCTTGAGGCGAAAGGTGATGCCTTTAAACTCACTCAGGAGAGAGGGATGGTTTTATCTTCTTCTTCTCCTTCTTCTTCTGCTGCTGCTGCTTCTGTTGTCTGACTTGATAGAACAAGCAGCAGAAAAGTGGAAGAGGAAAATAAAGTTTAGGCATTCAATTGAAGCCTCTTTCTTGTTCCCTAAGTGGTAGGTTCAAAGGCAAACTCACAAGCTCTCTGTTTTCTTCACCTCTTCTTTTTGTTCTTCTTCTTCTTATTATTTTTCTATTTCTTTCTTTCTTCTTTAATCTGACCAAGCAACATCTTGTTCTGACCTTGACAAAGATATCTATATATATATAAAATCATATCTTGTGTATATTTATTGTTCATCCCTTGATATTTGTTCAAGGATGTCTTTTTCTCATCAGTTTTTATTTGCTCTTCTATGACATCTCTTTATCAGTGTTTGACTTTCTGCTCTATTCTATATGATTTTGGGACTTAGTTTTCTGTCAGGAAACCTTTTTTTTACAATCTCTGGAAACTTACTTAAAAGGGATTGGATGTAAACGAGTATTATGATTTCCAGAAGAACATTGGAGTTAGAGTTGAAGGGAACAAGGAATTTGCAAAAGTAAGAGATTGTGGTTGCTTTATCTTAATAATATTCTTTTCTATATCAATCTGTTGGGATTTTGTGAGAAGATGATTGTTTCAATAGTGAAGAGCTTCAAAGGGGTTTCTATTTTTTTAAATGTTTTTATCCAGATTTCCACATCTAAAACATGGTAATCCCTTGAAGCAACTTCAAGATTCTGTGAACTAAACCTAAAGTTTTAATCTTCGAAAGGACCAATTGTTCTTAGTTTGTGGCTCTAGCTTGTTAGGTGACAATGATCAGGTTGCTTGCCTTTGAGGCTATAATTTTGTCTGCTATTTTTTTTTTTCAGTTGAACTTGTGTGAATATGAAGGCTACCATTGTGCCCAAGTGCTCTCAATAGCCTAGAAGCCCTCTGTTTCAGAAGGTTTTCACTTGATTGAAATCGAACAAACAGAACTCACTATAGAAAATGGACAACTTGCCAAATCTTTATGTAAGGGAGCTTGAAAACTCTCGGTACTCTGAAACATCGGCACTTGCTAACCTGATCTACGATGGCTATGCTTCTTCTGGTGCAAATTCAGATGCATTTGCGGTCGGAAACATCAAACCGCATGTTAACACCGTCGAGCTTCCTATACCACAGGGCTCTACTATGGGGAATACTAATATGATCTCCTTCCATGTTAGTAAGCATGAGCATAATCCTTGTAAGGATGGAAAATGTCAAGAATTGTTTGTGCAAACAGATGGTGAGGAGGATTTTCTCCATAGTCGACAGTTAGACATGATAATTGGGCAGAACTTGTCCTTGCAGCAACCAGATGTTGCAACCGTATCGAGTCAAGGATTGTCACTTAGCCTTGGCACGCGATTTCCGCTTCTTCCTCTCCTTCATCACTATGACCCTACTTGTTCAAGTAGCTCTTGCTTAGAGCCTCATCGAAGAACTTCGGGCAATGATGGGCCTTGCAGGGATGAAAACTATCAAAATGAAACTTTAAATGCTACTAGCTCCAAGTACAATCCTCCGAATCTCGGTTGCGTAATAGCAACTTCTAAGTATCGGAATGTAGCACAAGAATTGCTCCAAGAAGTCGTTAGTGCCCAGAGGACTATGAAGCCAAAATCAGAGAAGAGTCAAAGCCTTCAAACTAGAACAATTGGGAGTAAGGAATTCAATGCAGGATCAAAAGACAAAGGAATGTCGTCGGATCCTTCAGATTCAGCCGTCGTCGATTCATCTACTGAACTCTCACCCTCCGAGAGGCAGGATCTTCAGAACAAAGTGACCAGGTTATTATCAATATTGCATGAGGTGTGTATCCTATTTGAAAATTGTACTTTGAAATAGATTGCAAGTACTACTATACTAAATTGGACTAAAAATTCATTATCACATCTAATTGATACATCTTTACATTAGTTAGTCTAAATTTTGTTTCAGAAAGCTATAGATTTGATGCATACTACACAAAGGTAGGACTATAAACATTCAATAGAACAATAATATGATCGTTAATTCGAGGAATATGGAGAGGAAATGTTTGTTGTATGTTCCTCAACAAAAATTGAAGGATAACTCTAAGCACATATGGTATATGATTCATAGGTACACATTCATCAGATAGATGATATCGAATACTTAGCTACACCCAAATTACTAAACAATTGAGTTGTTCTTAGTTCCATATGAAACATAATGGATGTTTAAGCTCAATTGTGTAATCAATTAAGATTGATATAAGATGCCATTGTTCGGAGCTTATCTATTCTTTGGTTATAGGTCGATACACGATATAAGGAGTATTTCAACCAGATGCAGACGGTCGTGTCATCCTTCGACGTATTAGCCGGTCCTGGTGCTGCAAAACCTTACACCACAGTTGCCCTTCAGACTATTTCTAGTCATTTTCGATGTCTGAGGGATGCAATCAGTAGTCAGATTCAAATGGCTAAGAGAAGTCTCGGGGAGCAAGACAATTCAGGCGGCAAGAGCAGTGGAATGTCTCGCCTACAGTACATCGATCAGCAATTAAGGCAACAGAAGGCCTTGCAGCAGTTTGGTTTGATGCAACAGCATCCTTGGAGGACACAAAGAGGGTTGCCTGATTCTTCAGTTTCGATACTCCGTGCTTGGCTTTTCGAGCATTTCCTTCACCCGTAAATCCGGGCTACTTATTATGTTCATGTATTATCGTGTATTCGCCATCTTAGCTCGGTTTTAATTTTAAATTTTTTGTTTACATGATTTCTTTCAGTTACCCCAGCAATACCGAAAAGCTAATGCTTGCGCGGCAAACAGGTTTGTCAAGGGGTCAGGTATGCTTCTTTTGGGATCCAAGCTACTGTTTCATCGAATTCAGTTTCCTCAGTATGAGATTATCTTGATAGATTTCCAATTGGTTCATAAATGCGCGCGTCCGCCTTTGGAAGCCAATGGTTGAGGGCATGTACAAGGAGGAGATTGGCGACACCGAGATCAACTCAAACTCTTCCTCAGAAAACCTGCACAAAGGTCAGGATGATGTTCAATCCTCAGAAAACCCGCACCGAGATTTACAAAACAACGGTTTAACGAACTCATCGACTTCCAATATGAACTCGACAATCGACGCAACAAAGGCTGGTCCAGCTTATCAACCTGAGGCTGCTGCTGAAAACAATTGTGTGAACCTCAAGACCGAGACAATGAGAGATGACTCTAGCTTTCTAAGAGATGCGCTTCTCCACAATGACGATGCGAGTGGCAGGTTTGTGGCCTACCAGATGGAGGAATTGAGTAGCTACGACACCGGCAACCAGGTGTCTTTGACACTGGGACTACAGAACTGCAACAACCATCCAAGCTTCGTCGGAGCGCAAGGCCAGGATATTTGTAATGTAGCTGCTCCAATCGCCGGCGTTGCTAACACAACGCAATACGATTACTCGAGCATCAGAGATCGGCAGCAGCAATTTAGTTCCCCGCATCTGCTTCGTGATTTTGTGGCTTGCAAAGTTCGATATACATGAATTGGGTGTAAACTGATGATAAACTGCAAGTTAGGCATTGTTTCTAATTGCATAGGACATAGAATCATAGCATGATATGATACAATGTAAAAAAGAAGATACGGAGTGATTTGTGATGAACATTGAGGTGTAAATTTGTGATTCAACATGTTTGAGCTACAAGAGTGAGGATGATTGCAGGCTTTAGATAAATTTTGCAATGATTACATTGTGGTTAAGTTCTTGATGATAATGAACAGAAATCACTTTCAGCCGCTAAATAAGCTCTACCATTTGAGATAACATTAAATTCACAGGCGAAAACCCTGCCTTACAGAAAAAAAAAACACAACGATACATGAGGAACAGAAAAAGAAAACATACAGGAATTGCATGAGACTATAGAATTCTTTGTGATTATCGTGTATGCGAAGGTATACGGCATCAACTGTTGTTTCATCTCTTCCTCTTACTGCCTTTACCTTTACTGCCTTTGCCTTTTCCCAGTTGTCCAGACTTGAAAGCATGTTCCTGTTCTTGGAGGAAAGCCATGCTCTTTCGGTATCTCTCTGCTCTCTCTTCTTCCTGCATTAACCTTGCAGACTCCTTCAGTCCAGACATAAATTGACTATCTTTACGCAATTCCCGAATGGCTCCTTTCTTTTCGCTCTTTAGAAGTTTCTTCAATTTCTTCATCTCAACCCTCTCTCGATCAGGATCATAATCTCGACCTCTCACAAAGCTACAAGAAGATTTTCACAAAAATATTAAACATCAGCATTTGATAAGGATAATGGTAGTGCATAAATTTTAATCCATAAATCATTTAATAACATTGAAGGAACGAATCAGAAATTAAAGCAATCATAGAGCCAACCATGCAAGTATTTAGAAAATTATGCTCAGGCCCTTCCACAAAATAGTATCGTATCAGAATAAAAGAAAGCATGTGTTTCAAATAAGATACATACTTCTCTTCGAATTTTGGATTCAGTAACTTCATTGGAACTGGCTTTTGTTTGCGCATTTGAAGTGGCTGCCTAGATATCTGGTGATCATCTGTTTTTTTCTTGATCAAATCAAAAACCTCTTGCATTTTGTCTCGCAATAACCTAGGCAGATTAGAATTTTGCATTGCTTGCTGGAGCAAATCACAAACTGGCAAGAATATCTCAGGGAAAGAGCTCAATCTTTCATAAATAATGACGAATCCTTTCAATGTTTCCAAAACCGATAATAGCATGCTTGCCCTGTCAAAGAGAAGAAAACCAAAATGAAGAACAGGGCATGATAAAGATTTAAGCTTTAAGAGACAAAGATTGCCAAATTAACTATAAGCTTGCCTAAATTCATCAGAGGCAAAGAACGGCGAGACCTCTTGCATTTCCATGACAGCATAAAAATCTAGAGGATGCACAACACATGATGGATCACCTATGTGAAGCCAGGGTTCTAAAATCCTAGTCTCCATAAGACGGTTCACCTGATAAAAAGGGGGAAGAAAGCACAACAGCTTAAGCAAGCAGAATACAAAAATAAAGATTAATCTTCCAACACGTGATTTCAGAAGTTAAACCTGAGGAAATTGCTGGAATCCAGGTTTGATCTCTAATGAAGATGCCAAAAGTGTTTGCAAGAATATTAGAGCCTCAGGACAAAATTTCCCGGATTGTTTGCTCACCTACACACACAAAAGAAGCGTTGTAATAACTTCACTAAGTACTTGGCATGAAAAGAAAATAATACAGCGGGCACTTACCGAAAGTACCATTGAACATAAGAAAGAACCAACTGTTGCATCTCGAGATGACTTTATTGGACAACGCATCAGATACTCGCACATAAGGAGAAGCATGGGAGTCATAACAACATGACGAAAATCAGAGCATGGAAATACTAGTGACCATAACCTCAACAGGAGCAAAGTCTTCAAAGTTGGCCAGCAACTCTTATCTAAAAGTGAAGGAAAATTATAAACAAGATAAAATTTATCACAAATTCAATGTACCTAACAAGTACTCAAGGGAGTATCATTTTCAAAACCTGGATTTCGAATATCCTCCAAAAAACAGGTTCGTATTTGTATAAGCCTCTGCCTAGCACAAATAGCAGCAAAATATGGAGTTTCTGCACTCATTTCCACCAATGGTTTAACAAGCAAATTTATAGTTTTAATGTTTATTGGATGCTGAGTAGCTAAGACAGCAAAATACTGCAACAGTATACCATAAAAGATCTGCAAGACAAACAACCCAATGCAAGTTAATTGTATTCATTCTATATATGAAAGAAGCACTTAAATAAAAAGAAAAAAAAATAGCTACAGATAATAAACAGGGAAAAGAAAGGAAAGGACAATAATATGGGTAAACACACCTGCATTTTCTTCCGATTTTCTGCTGCAAGTCTTATTGAATTGTATGCTCGAATACGAACAATGATTTCAAGAACTTCATCATCTGAGCGGTTATCCAGCAAGGAACATAACTCTGTCATGGTTTTTGGAGCTTCTATTACATAAGGAATCTCCTTTCCTCCATCTGTAGCCAATTTTGGAGAAGCATTTGTTCTTTGAGCAGGCTTGGCATTAACTTCACACAAATCCATGTTTTGCCTCTCACAGTTACTTGCTCCTTGGCTGTCATGGTTCTCTGCTTCCTCATCATTCATATCCAGTTCATCATCATCACTTTGTTCCCAGTCTCTAACCATAGATATCTTCCCGCACTCATCACCACTAGTGTTATCTCCATCAGCGGGATTGCCATCAGAATCTTCATCATCTTCATCACCTTCTGAATCCTGAGACGAAGAACCAGTTTCATCCTGATTGTCTGTGTCATTTTGTTCATTTATGTTGTCAACCCAACACCTTTTGTCCATTAGATCCTTGCCACCAGAAAAGGAATCTCCAAGGTCATCACCAGACGTAGGTCTGGAAGTCTTCGCAAGTGATTGGATATCTTCATCATCACTAGCACCTTCATCTGAAGAATCATCAGTAGCATGCATCCTTTCACAACGTTGTTTCTAAAATTTAGAAGCCATAAAAAAAAGGTAAGAAGAAGCACAGCAAATTAAATATGCCTTTGTCCATAATAACAATCTACAAAGTATAAAAGACAGTTGAATTGTTAAAAATCAGCTACAAAAAAAAACACACCAAGTTTACCTCAAGTTCTTCAAGACGTTCTTTTTCTTCTTGAGCTATTTCTTCTGGGGTTTTTGTCCTATCTGATGCATGAGCTCTCCTATCTGAACCAAGCTCTTTGACAAGTTTGTCATATTCATCCGGCTGAAAAGAGTAAAACTGAGATAACACCAGCAAAGTGAAATACAATGCAAAATCATTCATTTTAACAACAGAAAACAAATAATATAATTTCAACAGCATTGACAACACTAATCAAGAATAATTTGAAAGAGCGACCAATTGACCCAAAAAAAAATGATTCATAAAATTTAGTACTCGCACCAAGAATTTTGAAGATGGCTTAAATGAAGGGATGTTTACATGGATAAAAGAGTAAGAAGCTATATTGTTTATCACTTGAGAAAACACAGAAACTTTTACAAATAATCCAGAGAACCAATGTTCATGCCATTCAAAGATGAATCAAGTACAGATTTTAGAGAAAACATCATACTTGACTGCTATAATAATGCTGTTTGAAACAGATGGATCATTTTGTGCTTTCTAGTGTTTATTAAACAAAATTAGACTCACGAATTTCAGCAAACATAAAATTAAAAAATTCTTGGTAAAACAAAGCAAAGACAATATAGGGAAAATAGCTGCATGCTGACATACTTTCTCATTAGACTCCTTGACTGGCAAACCAAATGATCCTTCTTTGTGCTCCCTTTGAATACCTTTGTTCAATAGAGCATCTAATGACTTCATCTTACTTGGATGAGATAAAGACCGTAGCGCCTTTGTTTGAGCGATTGTACTAAAGTCTTCATCTAACTTTGCCAATAGGCTTGCATCTTCTTCCTTCTCAACTGCTTTTTGAGCCTACACGAGGAACAAAGATCGAAAACCCATCTTTCAATAAAATTTTCTTATATTCAAAAGTGCACCAAATGATGGCTAAATATAAAACACCATATAATGCTGAAACGAAAAACTAATTTCACATCATCAAAAGATCAAAAAGATACAAAGTGTGGTACTGTCACATATAATCATATGAGAGCTATACAGATCACATTACATACAGAGTAACTGATATGAATACACATGCATTAAGACTTGATGACAAAATGTTCCTTGATAAACTAAGAGGCTTTTTACTTTTGTAGTCATGCTTTTACATAGTGTTACAATTTACAACTACATAAAAGATAACATCGTGGAGAGTAAATAAGGTAAAGGGCAGTAATGTGTATCAAGCTACTTACAATTTGGAGACGCTAATGTAAATTACCTCTGCATGACATAAGCCTAGGTCCCTTACATTATGAAAAAGAAAAAGTTATTACAGCCTCATTCTCAAGACAATTCTAATCAATGTTAGTCTTTACATCATTCATTTTACTTAGGTTTCAAGTAAAGAAACCAGAGTATTAATCCAAGATATGGCTGGAGTATTAATCCAAGATATGGCTGGCAAGACTGTAAACATACTATAACTTTCAGCTGATAATTGAAATATGTTTGAAGAAATATTTTCAGTTGGTATGCAAACATCTTTCTAAATTCTATACATAAATAGACACATGCATAAATAAATATATATAATTTTTCAAAAAAGATAACAAATAAAAAGAGGCCAAAGAGAACAACTATGGTGTCAATTTAAGGGCTACTAGAAGTAGTTATATATAAACTTAGCATAAGTATAGAAACATAACAGATACATTTTTTTATCATTATGCACATACCTTGTAAAATTTGCTTTTTGATATTACTTCTGCCATCACTTGCTTCTTTGACTTGTGAGCCTCCTGAATCAGAACAAAAACATGGTGTGGCAGTAAGCAAATATGATGCAATTAAAGAGAGATGCTTGCTAAGAATACAACTAGAAAACATAAATAAAAAACACAGTAGATTGCTCCAAACATGATGCATTCATTTAAGAAGGAAAAAAAAAGATAAAGAACTACCAGATCACACAATTGGATTAAAGAAGACTAATAAATGGAAATAGCAGAAACTTCACTATAAACTACGCTTTGAACATGTTCTTGTTAGTAAAACAAATAACAAACAGGTCAGGAAGAGGCATGGATAACTGTAATTATAGCTGAACCATACTTTTAAGTAACAAAATTCCACCATAAATATCAAAAGTTGATTTTAAGCAATTGAGATGGATTTTACCTCATCCTCTTCATCAGGCAAACCCAATTCTGAAGATTTAGGCAGAGAATTTAAACTTAATCGCCGTGAAGAAGTGGAACCATCTGGAAAGCACAAATGTCAAGAACCTCCAGGTACAATAAAAAACTCTAAACCCAATGTTTATTATTCCTTTCGCTAAATTTATAGTTTGTCCAAATTCCAGGAAAAAAAAAAGAATTATTCAATCATGATACACAAAGCAAATTCACATATGTTATTGTATTATTTATTAGTTTTAAAGAAGATCAACAAGTAATATCACAAATTGGTTCTGCCTGCCAAAGTAGTCCTATTATAATAGATTTTTTTTCAGCAATTCATCTCAAACTACAGTCATTGTAGGTTATCTTGACATGGCACAACAGTGATCTTTTATGAAAGCAAATATGTGGAAAAAGTAGTTATATATGCAGGAAACACTTACTGTGATTATCTATGTCAGCATCAAGATCATCAGCTGGAGGCACTTCTTCCTCAAAATCATCTCTATCAGATGAAAGAAGCTGATTTAATGTCATAGCATCTTCCTCATCATCTGACAAATTGTATTTTCTAGACTTTTTCAACTTTAGCTACGCAAATAGAAAAATAAAATTAACTTTGCAATTAAGCATGCTGTCTTAATTTCAATCTTATGTTGCATGTATCTAACATGAAAAGAATAGATTAGAAAAAACATGAGGATCACATAGGGATAAATACATTCTCAACAAAAAACCATCAACGATACAATTAATACTACACAGAAAGAGAGATGGGCACTGACATATGGAAATTTGATTCAATACATCTCGAGTGTGTGCACACAGGAAGGGCTGATGATTACAAAAATCATGAAAGAAATGTTCCAACATGAGCAATTATAACATTAAGCTCACATCCAAGCATTGTTACATCTTTGGAACAAGCAAAAGCAAACTCTTATTTGTTGTAATTTGTAGCGGATAGTATCGAATGGTTAAAAGAAATATTAAATAACAGCAGAAACATCAATTAGCAATGGCAACCACTCGCCAAGGTGCCAACCATGATAGATCATGGAGCACAACTCAACATTAGTTGCAAAGCTAAATAGAGATATATATCATAAGACTCATAATATAGATTGATGAAAACGTGAATTTCTATAATTATAATTAGTAAATACAACCTGACGCTCACGCTGTAGACGCAAGACTTGCTTGTTGAACTCTTGAAGCGTGTCATCTTTTTCACCAATTCGCCTGTCCAGAAACACAGACGACTTTGCACTCTGCTCATACTCTTTAAGCAAAGTTTTCTTCCTCTGTTAATTACAAACAATTCTGGAGTGAGCACTAGAGAAACAACCAAAAGATTGCCAGTTTCCAATTTCACCCTTTTTCTTTATTCGCAGGAGATTCCATTAGAATAACGACACTCTTTCAGTAATAAAAGGACAGTAAATCATATGCCAATCACAGGATAAGGATCAAAAGAGGAGACGGGTTGAAGGGACGTAGCAGCACCTTTTCAATGGCAAGAGAGCGAGCGAGACCAATGCGACGCTCTTCGCCCTTGCGGCGCTTTCTAAGGACGTCGAATTTCCTGCGAGACCATATGCTCTCAAAGGGGTTCACAACTGAAACAGGCTTCGAGGCCTTCATGGCTGCGGCACCGGGGCCGGAGAGGAAGCGCTTGCTTCCCTTCTTCTTCTTCTTCTCCTTTTTGCTTGAGGTATTCGAGCGGCCGGTTGTCTTCGCCATTAGCGGCCGGCAGCGAGGGAGACAACGAGAGAGAAAGACGGAGTTTTTAGGGTTTTAGATTCGTTCGGCGGCAGCCTATGAAACCCTAATCCGGCTAGATATTTCTTATTGAAGTAAAAAAAAATGTATTTGACGTTTAGAATTTTTTTAAAAAAATAATTTAATCAGGAATAATTTAATAAAATTATAAAACAACTCTTCATATCTTATATTTCAAAATAAAAGTAGAGATTATGAATTATTTAAAAATGATTAATAAATTTTATAGTTAGTTAAATTAGTTAATTTTGTTAAAGTATAAAAAATTAATACAGCGGGGCAAAAAAGAAATTGAATACACAATTTTACAATTTTAAACTTCAATTAGATACTTTGACTACTTGATTTAATAATTTACCAAAAAAAATTAAATAGAAGAAATAAATATTATTAATATAAAGATTATTTATTAATGCTTTCAATGGATCCTTCAACACAGTTTTTTCCATTTGTGTCCTTCAAATTAAGAAATTAAGCACCAATTGCTTTTTCCATTTGTGTCCTTCAAATTAAGAAATTAAGCACCAATTGTGATAAAAAGACGAATGTGTTCGCCCTCAGCGCCGCCGTCAACTCATCCTAGGGTCATCATGAACGGCTACTAATTTTTAGAATAGTGACTAACACATAAGGAAAATATTTATCTCGATTTTATCGAGATTCGAATCCCAAACCTCATTATGACAATACCTCATACGTTAACCACTAGATCCATCCGAGGGGACAAGAAATTAAGTACCCAAGCATGGATGGAACCAGGAACGATCCAGAAAATTATCCCTTTATATATATTGATGGGATAGATAACTTCCACTTGTAAAATAAATGAAGGTCATCTATCCCTACCAATATATACAAATAATCCTTTATATATATTGATTGGATAGATAACTCCCACTTGTAAAATAAATGAAGGTCATCTATCTCTACCCATCTATACAAATAGACCATCCTTTGGACTACTTTTGTGGATTTGGGATTGATGGGATCTGACCTCAGATGGAACCACAATGCTATGTTTCTCTCAAATTACCTTACCACACTATAGGCCGAGGCAAAAATTTCTTATATTCTTATATTTCATGTGGCATGTAATAATTGACTCACCCAACACCTCCATTAATCCATCCTAGACCAACATGAAAAAAAATAAATCACGAATAATTACTAATTATTAATACAGTGACCAAGGCATAAGAAAAAGTACTCAATCATATTGAGTTTTAATCCAATGATCTAATATGGTCTTAACAATTGCACCGTCCCGAGAGAACTTATATTCTTATCCTTCATGGTGCATGAGAAAGGTGAACGGATGACCAAACCAACAATGATGAAATTTTCTAGTGACCTAAGTTTCAATGACACCATATAGTCATTAAAAAAAAAGGAAGAAAAAAATGAGAGAAAATTGGATGGCACAGACCAACCACAGTTTCAACAAATCATGCTGGCGACAGAGTAAATTGTTAAACTTCAATGACATGATTAGCAAAGCAAGGAATCACAATTTTCAACAATCAGTCAACCCTAGAAGCTAATCTCATAATCTCAACACCTTGTCTCCTCTTAGATGATTTAAGGCTAATATAGCAATTTAACATGTCTCCTCAATCCAGATAGTAAACCACAACAATGATGCCAAAAACATATGGAAGGGCTTTCACATGCTGCTTCAATCTGCTTTTTTGTCATCCGACAGGTTTTCTTGGGTTTTGGCATCTCCAGGTGCATGTTCAGTTTTTTCTGCTGGCTCTGTTAAAAGTAGAAGACATTCAGTGCATGGTTACGACATCGAGCAAAAGGCAAAGCTTCATTGAATATATACCACTATCACTATTCTAGTGCTCACTCCAGATTTGTTGAACTGAAACTAAAGAGAAAACTAGATGAATACAAACATTGACATAGAAGGATAGAGTTTGTTAAAAAAAAACAGCCTTGAGAACTATCATATAATAATATATTGGGATCAACACTAAAAATGTTGATGGCTGACCGAGATCACAGTGGCTTATACTTCTTTTGGAGCATATAATATCCAATACCGCTTTATATTTACACTGGATAACAAAAGGAGTGCAACAAGACAAGCAGTGGGGAAATGATTTCCCTAGCTTTCTCATAAAACACTCCATCCAAAAGAGAAACCAAACACCTCTCCTCCATCAACACAATTGGAGAGGCTAATGTCCATCCAAGTGCAACACGTGACAAGACCAGATAGGAATTATGAAAATTTAGAATGACAAAATTGTGATTGTTTAGTGTGCTTACAAATCCTTTCCACACTTTACCTATCTTGTTAACTTGTTGTAGACTTCACCATAAACTCTTCTATAAATCTCTTCTTCCCCACGATCTACATGCCTAATTTAATTCTACCCAATTTATTTGATTATTTGAATTTGATTTTTCAAATATACCTTCATCTTATTATCTCGTATATAGCACATACAATGGAGAAATCATTGTTTGCATGAGAGAAAAAGCAAACATTAAGGTCAAGGGGTATTTTTGTTTCTATTTTACCAATATATGGAGGTAAAATGTAAAATATTATTGAGGGATAAAATGAAAAAGTAAATTATGGGATCAAAATGAAATTTTATCAACATAATAACATAAAAGAAAGTGAAGAAAAGCTTTTCTTTGCCTTTTACCCTTACTTTGTTATTCAGAATTTGCTTTATTCTTACATTTCTGCATTATACAATCCATCATTTTTTTCCCTTCTATTTTGTCTTCTTATACCCACTTTTTTTGTGTGTGTGCCTGCCAACAAGTCCAATAGACTTTTGGCAACAATATGCCATGCAAAGTAAAATTATTTCCTTATTATCAAACTTTTAATATTTTATATAGTAAAATATTTCAAATCAACCAACACAATCATAGAGAGTTCAATTGAGAAATAAGGCACACAAGCAACTTCAAATAGTTGAGACTCATGGCTTGTTCAGTTGTTCTATATCCTAATTCAAGCCATACTAATTTAACATGGCTAAATCAAGGTTCAGTAAATATTTCAAATGGTTGTAACATTGTAAGCTATATAGTGATTTCATTGAGGTTAAATATGAGTTATTCAGCTCAAAGACATGAAAGGGTGTGGACTATAGGAGACAATCTTTTATAAGGTTATTAGAGTCCTTTAACATGGTTTGACACCAAGTTCCTAATATTAAACTTTAACGCAGTAAAATAGATCACTGATATTTGGATATCAGAGCATATGAACAAATAAAGCAATGAAATTAAATTACTATAAGGAATTAACTAAATGGTAGCTTCTACAACTTTACCTTCGTCATCACTATCTTCAAAATCATCATCCATAGCACCACCACCCATATCACCAAATTTCTGGAAATGAATATACAAATAAATCTAAGATCAACCGAATTAAAGTTTGCAGGAAGTAATATGGGAGGTGGCCATTACCGAAAAATCCATGCCTCCCAAATCCAAATCAGGCCGACCTGCTATAGTCAATCAGGGGGGAAAACTCAGCAACACCAATGGCATATGAATTGCAAAATTGTTCAAAGAGATAAAATCTAGCCAATGATTTGTCAATTATATGTATGGAAGAACAAAAAAAAATGATTGAAAGCGTTGAGCTAATTCAATTATACATTAAATATATCCAGTGAGTGGCCCCAAGTGTCTTAAGGTTTAGCAGACTAGTACTTTAGTAGTAGCATGAACAATACTTCCTATTTGGTAAACTGAAGACAGTTATGTAGTCTAACCATCACCAATAGAAGGTAATAATTTCTTCAGGCATTGTCTAGAAGAGGCAGGTTCAAGATCAATAAATGATACTGTGAAAATATCAACCTGAAATGTTCTGGTATTCATCTACACTAATAGACAAAAGCATAAGCAAAGAAATTGATCACGTAAAAATCAAGATAAAAAATCCTTAATAAGCCCTATTTCTTAAGTAGAGTGACCATAATATCACATGAATGACTAATTATATGAGGAAATGAACATCATTGCATACCCAAAATGTTTTAGTGCCATTGATCAGTTTGTGGAGACATTTTTCCAATTCATGATTTTAATGGTTTTTGACAACCATTAAATGATAAGATAATAGGAAAAAAATCGGATCTGGACAGAAAAAGTAAATTTGCTCTGAGTGAATACACGTACACAGGTAATAAAAGCAAATAAAAAATCAAGTGCTATGGCATTTGCTGACTGGGCATTCATCACCTGACTTTTAGCCAAACAAAATGAACCTTAAATTTTGCATCATACATCTCCGAGATATGCATTCGGCAAGCACCCATGTGTAGTAAAGAAAAGAAATGCATGATTTGCATGTATATGATAGAAGTATTCATCATGATGGTACCATTTTGGTACAACCAACAAGCAAGAAAGTACAAGGGAATATACCATCATCATCTTCATCTACCCACTTATCCCAATCAACTTTCACATAGTGAGGAGTCTTTCCCTCACCACGCAGTAGCTTCTTCCACCACTGCAGCTCTGCTTTTTCAATCACACAAAAGATAGACCTGACACCTATATTAATTTTGCTTTCCTGGTAGGCAATGCATTACAAGTTACGTGATGGGAAACAAGAAAATATCAGTTGATTAAGAAGGAATTAGAAAACATTACCTCTTTATTTACTTTATCAAAAAGTTCTAATTTTAGCTCGTAAAAATTATTTGAAACACCAGCTGTGGCAGAGAAATTGAAAATGCCATCAGGTTCTAGATTAACTTTCACATCTCTTGCATCAGGCAATTGAACAGTGACGTAGACCTTGTCAATACGCTGTGCCCACTTGATTTCAGGGAAACGACTGACAAGTAAAATAACTCATAAGAAAATAATTTTTTATTAATTATAGACAATCAAACTGGCACAAAATGCCATGTTTCCATAATGGATTTCTTATCCTTTATACTATATTAAATTAACAGACTAATACCACCATCATTGAGCTTAAGGAAAAGCTACGTAAAGGGAAGAGAAAAGAAAATCCTTAGTGACAATGTTCAAGCACCTTAAACTTTTCCACGTGAGAATTTTGATCAGGCATGACCCACTAGCATCTCATCAAAATGTCAAGTGATATTTGATGAACTACATCCTTGTCTATTGCACAAATTAAAACATGGACAAAAGAATGAGCTGAGAAAAAAAAAACCAGAAACGAAACAAAAAAAAGGTGCTGTAATGCCATGTTTCCATAATGGATTTCTTATCCTTTATACTATATTAAATTAATAGACTAATACCACCATCATTGAGCTTAAGGAAAAGCTACGTAAAGGGATGAGAAAAGAAAATCCTTAGTGACAATGTTCAAGCACCTTAAACTTTTCCACCTGAGAATTTTGATCAGGCATGACCCAGCTAGCATCTCATCAAAATGTCAAGTGATATTTGATGAACTACATGCTTGTCTATTGCACAAATTAAAACATGGACAAAATAATGAGTTGAGAAAAAACTTTCAGAAACAAAACAAAAAAAAAAGTGCTGTCTTTCAGTTACTTTACAGGAACATGATATGCACTTTCTTATCTAGCTCACTTACCTCGACAATTTTTTGCCTTCCTTATTTATTTTTTATCCTAGATAGAATCTCATGCAACATCCCTTCTGTTAATTCCGCTTAATTAATCTTCATTCATGCTAGATGCATAAATACAGGATCTCTAATAAACTCTAAAAGCTCAGGTTATCAATTTAGAGACAATATAATTTTATCTTCGCTGTCTTTTTTTAGCCTACAGTAGCCAAGCTCATTAAGCATGAAAAATTAAAAGTCAAGGAAAAGCACTTATGTTGAGACTACGACAATAGGGCATATGATAAAATGTTCAATATTTTCCAAGTACGGGGATCAAAATTGTTTCCAGTATTCAAGTAATCTCCATTTTTAAGTTCCATGTAGCCTAAATGATGGAAACTTTCCCCCGAAAAATTGCAAGTCCACTATACTCTTATAGCAAAAACAACTAGCTTAAATAATGCAACTAGATGTTTGTAAGTGATGCTCCAAGAAAATCATGGACTATTTAAGTGTACGAACAACAATAATTGAAGCTCTGGTGGTGGTAGGCGACAAGAGTTCCCACGGGCATCGTTCCGTGCTCTTCGTTTCCGCAGCATAAAACCAAGTAGAACAGAGACGAGAAGCACAAGAGCGAAGAAAGATGTGGACTTGCAAAGTGGAAATTACACAGACCTCATTCTTTTTGGCGAGCTACAGCGGTCGCAGCCACAGAGCGAGACGAGCGAGGCGGTGACCTAAACCCTTGCCCCCGAAGCAGTAAGGTGGCTGCTCCGATGGCTTCTAATTTAAGGAGATGTTCGCACGTGTGAGGCACGTGGGGTAGAATCCTTTGATAAGAGCATCCACAGAGCTCCGATCGTTGACGTGGCTTAAACGAGGAAGCTCATTTTCGGAAGGAAGCGGCTCCCTTTGCAGGGAGCCGCTCCTTCCTTTTTTTTAATTTTTATTTTTATTTTTTAAGTAAAAAAAAATATTTTAGGTCGTTATAATGTAATTTTTTAAATTATTAATGTTATAAATTTTTATTATATATACGGTAAATTGTAATAAAAAAAATAGGACCCATAAATGAATAATTGAGATTTTGTTTAAATTTTTGGACAGTGAAGAGATATATGGATTTATTAGATCTTGTCCTTTTGTAGGGATATCAATTTGGATGGATCAGATAAGTAGGATTCATATTTAGATTTAGATTAATTTTTTTTAAATCTTAATACGAATCCGATTTTAACTCGAAACTTCTAAATTTGTATCTGATCGACCATAATTCGACCTGAATAATTTAAAATACTCGATTCAAAATGACTATTTAATTATTTTTCAAATAATTTTTTACTTTTATGTTAATACAACATCATTATCATAGTAACATTCATATTAATATACATTTATAGTATCTTAATTTCAAAATCAAATTTGATTTAGCCAAAAAAAAATCTTATTAAATCTTAAAATCTGAACCAATCTGAAAATTTTCAATCTGAAACCTTTCAATCAAAACCTGACTTGAACTAAAAAATTTTCAAATAGAACTTGATTTTTTTCGAGTTGATTCGGATCAAGTTGTTGAGTTGAATTCATTTTTGACATCCCTATCTGTATGAGCGACTCCCTCCCACTTTTTAATCATCGATTATAAACTTTGTAGAATCTAAGATTTTGGAGGTAGAATTTAAGGTTTATATTTTTTAATATCAATTATTAACTTTTTATAGGATTTAGGATTTAGGGTTTAGAATCTAGGGTCTAGGTCTAGGGTCTATATTTTTTTTTTAAAAATGATAATTGGTATTAAAAAATTATAAACTCTAGATGGTAATATGTCATCAAAAAGTGGAAGTGGGAGGGAGCAGTGTTAGCACGTGTAGGGAAAAAAAGGAGTTTTTTTTTAAAATTATGCTTTCTATTTTTACGTGGGGCTGTTGTGGTATTAAGGGAGCTATGGATGCCCTAGCCCCTAAGTGCCTTGCTTTGATTTGATGAGCCCCAGGTAATGGTGTTTAGTTGAGTTTTAACTTTAACAAATTAATAGATAATTTTTTTCTCAATAGATGATTGATTAAAGAACATTAATTAAAGAACATTTGCTGATAAATCACTCATTATTAGTATTTTTAATTTATCTTAGTTATTTATAGAAAATTTTTATAAGGTTGACTGATCATCTCAGGATTAATTAGCATAAATTGGATATCTAATACTAACTATAAATAAATAAAATAAAATGTAGATCCAGGGATACTATGAAGTGGATAGATCTCCAAGTACGGATCCCATGAATCTCGAATCAAGACTCATCTACTACAAATTATAGGTGATTTTTATTTCAATAGATAGCGGATTTGAAAAAACAATCCATTCTAAAATTAATCAGTTTAAAGAGTTAGATATATAATGTCTACTATAAAAAAAAAAATTAAAAAAAAATGTAAAATGGATATGGTAATTTATAATAAACTATTGTAATTTTTATATTTATTATGAAAATTAATTAAAATGAATTTAATTTAATTACTTTAGTTTCACATATACTATGTGAGATTATTAAATGTAGAAATTCGAAAAGGAAAATAACCATGGAGAAGTCAATAAACAATATTAACAGTGCATAATTCAATACCATGAGCTAAATAATATGTTTTAGCTATTAAAACCAATTGATTCGATTTTTGCTACCATTCATTTCGTTCCTATAAAGCATAAATTTTTTTCAAAATTATCAACAAATTTACTTGAGAAAATATTTATTTTAAATAAAAAATAACATTAAATTAAATATTTTCAAACATCTAAAATATAATTGGCACTTTAAATCACCTGCACATTGGGCAGCTTAACAGCTAGTATAGTTTGAAGGTTCACCGTTCACCTAATCAAATTATTATAATACAAGTAGAAATAAACTATAATTGAAAACGATACTCTCATTGAAGATAAACTATGGTAACTCATTAAATAGGTATAAGTTTACACGACCAATTAGAAGAAAACCACTTGCTCTAGTGCAATCAATATCACCCTTTCTTTAGTTGTATGGGTTTAAGAAACCAAACACATGGTGATTCAGAGGCGCTGAAACGCAACGGTGCAAACACGAGATCCTTCTATGCCACCAAACAAGATAGTTGGATAGGTTCGAACATGATCAAGGTACTGGAAAACCACATTCTCATCACTTCCTTCCTGGTCCTCGTCCAGATCCTGTATATCAAGCGTTTTGTGATTGAAGTTTTCAACTTCTTGCAACAGCTCATCTTTTGTGCTATTACAGGAGGTAATCACCTGAATAAGTCACTACGTGTTCAGTAAATGGTGAAAGGGGTAAGAATAGTTTAGTGACTAATAGGAATATATCAGAACTAGTTAGATTCCAAGCCGCATCAGAATAAGATAAAAGGTAAACAATTGAGAGAAGGAAGCAGTTACCAGGATACCACCAGATGCAACCAAGTTTGATACTGATTCCCAATACATTAGCCTAGCAATAAGATAAAAGGCATTAGCCTAACTGAATGTGCCAAATATTAATTTATTTAAATCCTTTTATATCTAAATAACAATAATTTTAAGTAAATGGATTCGACACAAAATCTAACTGGTACACTAATACAAATTAGACTATTTATTCCGCATGAATCCAGATTAAGATTATTTATTCCCAAAAATAACATGAACGAATTTCTACCATGCTTTCCCTCCCCAGTATTGGAAGAGAAATGTTAGGTACCACACTAACAAACACTTCCCCCAATCCACCTATTCTTTCAAGTATCGAGTGAAGGCACACAAGTGATGGCAAGGTTAAAACCAAGATCAAAGCAAAATTTCCAAATGTAGAATTATACATACCTTTTCATTTGGCCATCAGGGTGCAAGCCAATGGCATCCAATGTTCCTTTGTCCATTACAAGAAGGAATTTTCTGTTCAGTTTTGTCTCCAAAACATCATCAACCTGCAATCACCCTTCTTTGATCAATCAAAAAAGAACCACTGTCGGAACCCAAATTTCAAATAACATGAACAAGTAGATCATGCCTAGATATCTTGAGGATCAATGACCATATTATAGTTTCTAAAAGACCTACAAAGACGGGCATAGTTTAAAGCAAAAATTTTGATGCATGAGTAGTTATTATAGATATTTAGATAGTCATTTTGCATATAACTGTTCAGGTGCAATATAAGAAAGGGTGAAAATTTAACTGGATAAGTTTAAGTATTCATAAATCATACATACAATTAGACACAGAATATAATAAACAATCTACTATATATCATATATGATAAAGAAAAACCTGGGGGAAAAAACAAAGAACAAGCCTTTTCAGGTAACTAGACAAATTTTGGGCCAAGTCCAGTTTGTTGTGAAGGCTGACTGGAGAACTGACCTAGTTTCACCCGAGTATACTAGAAACGAAATTATTCTTGAAGTCAAACATTTCCCAAATTAAATGAAAATTGAACAGTTCGCACATTGAACGTAAGTTCCATTTTATATACATAGATTGAGTAAAAGCTTATGGATAATGAGCTACATTATATGATCCTTGATTTACATATAGATTATAAACTAAATAAGACAACCCCACAAAAGAAAGTCAAGTTTAACTGGAAATTGCTGATCGAGTGCAACAAAAAAAAGTATGTCTTCAACATAAACTAATCAAGTAAACTTAAAAACAAAGTACCACACTATCATGTTGACTAGCACACATATCATGTGGCAAAGGAATGTTGCATGCATACCATAAAATTTATATTAGGAAAACCATTTCGAGTGGCAATCTTTTGTGCAAGAACAATTGCTCCTTCGCTATAATCTGTTCCAGTTAAATCAGAGAACCTGAAATCGAGGCACAAAACTCACAGCAGATTGGCATAAAAAACTACCCACAGTCTGCTCTAAATATCATTAACAATAATCACATAGATGGCACATATTACTAAGTTCTATGAGAAAATATAGTGAAAAACACCTCATGGATGCAAAGAACCAAAAAGAATTTCCAACAAAGGCAACAACCAGATCTATATGTACATCATGTTTATTTATGAAATTGGTAGGGTTGTGCCTTAGGGCAGATGCGGTACTAAGTACAAAAATATAATAAACTCCAGGCAAACGCTGGATGCATTGTGCCATCAAATTCCTTATGGTTAAAGACATTGATTTGTAGTTTCCTTAGTCCTCTTAGTAGCATACCCTAGTGCTTTGTATGCATTAGTGTAGCTGCCAGCCATAACCACAATTTCTGTGGTGATAATTAATGATGATTAACAATAAAGTATGCTACATAGTTATAAACCACCGAAGTGAAACATGCTGCTGAAATAACTTTAAAAACACTTTACCAACATTTTGAAGTTATGCAAGGTGAACAAGAATCAAATATAGTACCCTTGTTTCGCTAACTCTTGAAGCAGCAAGCCATTCCCAGTTCCAATATCAAGTACACCCCAGCTAGACAGATCTTTAGAGATGCTATCAGGATCAGGTTCAGAGTTGCTACTGCCTTCTGATTTATGTGGCTGAGAAATGTTTGCACACAAAGTTTTGGTCCAAGTTGCAACAGTTTCCATCACTTCAATTCCAAACCTATCAGTTGAAGAAGTTGACTACATATGGTACAACCACAAATAGCAACATTGAATGGAAAAAACAAAAGATGTTACCTGGTTCATCATTAATTTTTTTTTGAATGGAAAAACCAAAGAAACAATTTGACACATAAAGGGTTAACAAGAGATGTTGATCATGAAAATTTGCATGATCTGTGGGTTTCGATGATAAAAACATGACACACTAGTCTATGCTACTTATATTTAACATCTTTGATGCATGTAATTTGCATATGATATTATTTTAGTTGATGCTAGGGTGATTCAATTAAATTTGAATCTGAAATTGTGGATAAAATTTTCAGAAATTAGAGTTTTTTAGATAGCAAAATAAAAACTGATATATGAAATTGTGGATAAAACATGACATTAATGCAAATGGGCAGTCAATGTTATACTCATGGAAAATTTACAGCAAACGAGCAATGCCAAATTTAGGTACGGCATTCTACATGTAAGAATAATTTAAAATGGAAAGAAATTAGTATAAAATTGTGCTAGGGTGTGCTATAATATCAACTTCTCAGACTAGAATTATGACAAAATTCCATAAAAACTAGGCTCACCAAATTTCACCAGCTTTGTTATGTTCAAGAAAATTTGCAAGATCCTCGGCATAAGAAGCATCCCAATAGCTTTGTAACCCCAGTAATGATGCCTCAACCTCATTTGAGTCTGGTCCCTCCTTATCAGAACTGTTACAACAGTCACAAACAACAAATGAACTGGAAATTCAGCAATAAACAGCATCAGTCAATCCAAAATGACAGATGCAACAAATCAAACTCAACTTGTCGTATACAATTTTCTACGGCCTTCAGAACACTAAAGATTTATCTACTTTGTTGCTTTTAAATATAATAAAAAAAACTATGCATTGGCTTCATGCATGCAAACACAACAAACAGCAAGTGTGCACATCCATGCAGGAAGATTGCAATACATTGCATGCCCTGGAACATGACAAATGGATGAGGAAAGGTTTTTGTGTTTCGTGTGATAGAACATGGTGAACTAAGTAGCTATTTATGAAAGAAACCTATTTTCAGATAGTACAATAAATAAAAATTGTATTTCTAAAAAATGATAATGCAATCAGTACATCATGTTTAAAATGCATCCCAATAAGCAAGGTTTCAAAAAACATATGCTAGTGATATATGGTCACACAACACATATACAATATTATGAGGTGGCATACTCGATTGATACTAAAATATTATAAAATATTTTTATTAACATCTAAGTTATTTATCACTTGCAAAATAATTGTTGAAGTTAACAATTGCCAGTTACAAGTTACTAAATACAGTAGCTTACGGTTTTACCAATCTGGCTTAGTTTAAATTACTGTAGATGAAGCAAATAAGCTTTTTTAACTGCTATGTGAACTGCGTTTGCCATACGGAACCATATGGGGTCGCTTTTCAGTCCCCTTTCAAATCCGCCTAGTGGATACAGGATATACTTTCTTTCGTTTTTGTCTTTCACAGCACGATTCAAACCAAATTTCAAAGTGATGGGAATATTTAGCAGTACAAACAAGGCACTAGACTTAAAGAATGTTATAAGATCCAGTCCGCTAAGAAATAAGTTGCAGTCTGGAAACCATTTAAACACGGGGCAACCGAAAGGTCAACAACACTCAATTACCCACTGAAGAAATCAAGATCATTTTTTAATGTCGAACAATCAATTAAAAAAGCACGAAAGCATACAATACAACGGCAAAAAAAAAAAAAAACGAAGACAAAAGGGAAGATGGAAACCTGTAATCGGAGGCGGCGGGGAAATTGCAGCCGGAGAGCATGTCTACGGCATCAGCGTGGCGCTGTTCGTCATCCAGAGTGCTTCCGTACTCGCTCTTGATGGACCACGAGTCGGCCGCCACCGAGCGGTCATCGTCAGATATCATCTGCTCGGCTGCGGCGGCAGCGGCGGTCGCAGCCGCCGGCCGCGGCGGGTTCAGATCGGAGTCCTCTGGTGGCCATCGGACTCCCGCCATTCAAGGATCGTCGGAGATGAACAGGATTGGTAAAAGAAAACCCTAGAATGAAGTCGGGCGGACGCGACTGGAGAGGTTGATGCATATATAAAGGCTGGCAATTGATTTGAGGGGAAGCGTTGAAATTGAGAGAAGAACACTTTATTAATTAATTCAATTTGTTGGAAAATTTTGAAAACTAAGAAGTGGATTTCTATTACTTAATCACGATTATTTATTTATTTATTTATACCTTGTTTGTTTTTTAACTCATTCCCACCAATCCCCGAGAATAAATCAAGAAACATCAAATCATCAACCAGCGACCCCGACAATAAACCAAAATCGGATAGACGGTAAAGACTGTAAAATTATAAAGAACCCAAGTTTTATATGCATATATGATATATATTATATATAATTAAATTATTTTAATAAAAATCTTTTAAAAAAAACTTATTGGATTATTTTAGTAAAGATTATGAATTTTTAAATTTTTTTAATTAAATCAAAAAATTTTATTTCAATTTTAATTTCATCAATATCATTATTCATCAATATATAAACTTACAATGTAAATTACCTACTTATCTATATTTTTTTATTGTCAATATTTAATATTGATTTTTAATATTGTATTGAAGCCAATGTTTTATGATTTTTCTTACAGATTTGAAAGAATTAAAATAAATCATCTCAATTTTAATCATCATAGAGTAGATTATATCGATGGATTCAAACATAAATCAAGTTTTATTATTTTTAACTATTATTTTCACTGCTTGTGTTTGCTTCATTGTTAGTTTTATTACTGGTTTTGTATATTTTTTTTTAACTTGAAATTTATAGTACAAATATGTTTTCAAAGAAATATCAATCTTGAAGTCGGAAAAGAAACAAAATAAAAAGAATGGATAAATTATTAAAATTCACAAAAGATGTTCTTTGTAAGTTTTTTAAAACGTATTCTTCAATTGAAGATTTAATTGATGAATTATAAGATGAAAATTAAAAAAAAAACTAAATGATCATACAATAAATGAGCAACAATCAAATAATCAAGAAAAACTAAATAATAATGTGATCAATGAATGGGAAGATTTAAAAGAAAAAATATGTTCATAATCATACAGGAAGAATTAGAGAAGATGATGATAAAGACTTGAATATAAATTGCTTAACAATTTTATATACCGAAAATGAAGTGTTAAAAAAAATTGATTTTGAAAATCATGATTTTACTTCTCAAAAATCAAAATGTTAAAAGATATAATTTTTTTTAATAATTATTTCTTACTTTTTTTAAATATTTATAGATATTATATTTTTTGAAAAATATTTAAAAATATATTTTATACAATATTATACTTTTTAAAAAAATTTAAAAAATATATTTTATATAGAGCTTATCATATTTTAAATAAAATATATTAATTTTTAAAATTTTCTATTAAACCATATTCAAATGGTTGCATAAATTTTTTTTCCTAGAAAGATCACTTTTCTCCCTAGGGTCCTAAAAAGTCCGACCCTGTCCCCAAGAATAGAATAAATCAAAGAAACATCAAATACTTAATTGAGGGAATAAGTGAGAATTTGTTGTGCTCAACGATGAGACAAATAAATGATGAGGTTTTCATCTGGTTAGTAGAAAAGAATCGAAATAAACTTGATGAGGAACGAAAAAAGGTTATACAATAGCTTTTTGGACAAATAGTAGATCAAAGTGATATAATTACCCAAGGACTTAGGAATTTGTCTATATTAATAATTTTTATATTTTAAAATATTATATTATCGGTCTGAATCGCAAATTAAAAGAGTTATAGAAGAGAATCAAAACCAACATGAGGGCAACCGGAGGTACAGTGTTGCATATTGTTTTTCATCCCTCTGTTTTACATACAATTTTGACGTATGGAAATTAAGTTCACACCAGATTTTAATGAAAAAAAATCTCTGCGTAAAACTCATGTGGAAGGAGAAAATGCTTATTTACAACCCGATGCTTGAGTTTATGCTTCCAAGTTACCACTTACTGTGATGCAATGTGTGACCGGCCTAATGGCATAATATGATCAGCCATTAACTGGTACTGCTCGAGACTAAGCTGGGCAGCATTTAATACCTGTTTCATTCATAAAGCTCCGTTACTCAGACTAAAAATAACAGATGTCTTAAACTTCGGCAGCAGATTCATGCTTACTGCCAGTTTAAATGGATGATAGCAACCAGAAGAACTGAATATATGCAAGCACTAGCACATGAAAAAGAAGAATGACAGTGGCATTTGACCTTGTGAAGCAGCACATCTACATTTGCCAGATGTTGGGTCAGAGATGGAAGTCTATGCACGGAAAAGGCATCGAGGAACAAAAGCACAATTGCTTGCCATTGCCTAAGCTTGAAGGCAGGCAATGCTTCTAAGTACGACATTGTATCAAGATAACGCCCCTGGAAAAAAAAAACAAAAAGAGTAGGGTGAATGCTTTACCAAAACCTAGTGTATACGTTGTTTTTTCAACACGGTAAGGGAATTGTCACTAGTTATATAATCTTAGACTTTTTACAATCAAAATACTTGATCATGTTCATGGTAATAAGAATGCCATTAACTGGGCATAAGAAATTTAAATTAGTTTCTAGGAGTAACTTTAATCTCGTGCAGAAATGAGAGACTCACCGTTAGGTTCTTGGTATTAATGTTGTTCTCTACCAGATCATGTTCCCAGTGTCGTGGTCCTCCTCAAACACGTCATACTTTAAAAATAAATGGAAAGGAAGGATATTCCTAGACGAGTTATCTCCAGGAAAAGGATTATGTCCACAACAATAGAGATTCTTGTATCTGATCGATTAGTATTGAAATAACATACTAAGCTTAAGTACTAAGTTTACTATGAGTCAAGCACTCTACAGCTTCGTGCTGGCTCTTCTTCTGGAGATCTCAAAAGAAATTATATAAAACCTAGCATTAACTGAAACTTAATCTGCAGCAGATTCTCCTAGCATGGACTTGCTCTTATGATTAAGCTCTATATGACATTTTAATAATTCATCTCCTTGAGTATCTTTATCATGCATAGCAAGTCATTGCTCTAAAGCCTTCATAACTAGCTACCATTATTTCTTTAAGTGATCCAACTCTTAAAGGATAAAGAAACTCCAATATGCCATTTCATTCATGTATCCTTATGAAGGGTGATAGCTGTCATTTTTATACTCTATTAAGTACTTATCTATAAATTAAAGAAAATGCAGTAACAAATGAAATATCTAGGAGAGCAACATCACATCACTTGGAGAAGGAAAACTAAAAGCTTCTGGTTAAGGATGCAAAGCCAAGCATTATCTTATGACAATTAATAACCTTAGAGAAATCTATCTATGGCACTCCACTTCCTAAGAATATGTATATTGAGTATCAGTTTTTAGAAAAAGCAGGAAAATTAATTTATCATGTTAGATGTCAAGAACAAATAGTTAGAATAACTAAGTTAAAAAAAAATTCAAAGTGAAAAACAAAAATTGAAAATAGAAAGCCCACAGTCATAGACCATACCAAAGTATACTCTAAAGTAGAAATTGGAATTCTGATCCCTAGTTCCCTTACAAGTGCAGGCAAAGCACGACAAACACAGCCATCAATAGTTCTTCTGATCTCAGCTGACAGACCATCTCTTTTGACAATCTTGTAAGGATATTCCTGCCCATTAACTTCTAAGAAATCCTCACGAGAACTTTCATCACATCCATATATATAAGCCAGGGAAGAACAAGTTATCCATCCAAAAAGTGCCATCCACATCGTAGCAAATGATGATAACTGAAAAAAAGTTGTTTTTTTCAAAATGCACTCCACAATTGCATTACTAGAAAAGGGAAGGATGCCAGAGTTTAGGACAAAACAAGGTCTTACTTCCAAACTGAAACCTTCTGGTGGGATCTCATGCCAGGAATCCTCAACCTCCAACATGTCTGTATCTAAGCAGAAAGTCTTCTTTGTCCACTTCACATGTCCCCTATCAAAATTAAATGTATCCTCATCTTCTTCAACCTCCCCACTTGCAAACTCAGACTGGCATAAGACTACAATTCCAGCCTCCGAAGCTTTTGTAATAAATAGGATAAAAAAATGCAACTGGTCAGTGTAATGTTCATCTTCAATATTCCAAAGATGATCAGATAACCCAAACAAATGACAATTTAACTCCAGGAGTAGATCAAACCTGCATCTCCAGCTTCTGATACACCTGCAGCAACAGCCTCTGAAGCCTCATTAAGGGCAGCTGCACAAGCCTCAGCTGACATTAACCTAACGAAGCTATCATCTTCAACCTGTGGCTTTTGAGGTGCTTTGCTACTATGAAGACTGTGTCTTATTTCTTTCTGAGCTGAACTATTTATCTCATCAGCCCATTTGACAGATCGAGTAGTATTTTTGGGACGTGAAGTCCGAAGGGAGGATTTCAGAGTAGAAGCCTCCTTTTTGTGCTCATGCTTACTGCCATTTGATCCTGCCATTTTTTCCACATGAATCTCATTGTTCAATTCACAACAGAGTCCCTTCACAGCAGATATTATCTTAGAATCCTGGTCTCCAAATAAAGTACTTGTCTCTGTGAAGTTTTGAGCCACAGATGATGGTTCACCAGCAATTGTATTGATCATTCTAGAATTCTCGTTTCCTGCCCTGTCTTTGTTCATCGTATTTCTAGCAATGGATTTTGCTGTCTTTTTTATCGTCTTTATCTTTCTTTCAGCAAGAACCAGCTCTTCCAATTTCTTGGCTATTACCTCTGAAGCATCAATCGTCCCATGGGCTGAAAAAGCAAGTCCATTATCCTCATTTTTGAGAATTATATCACTTCTAAAATCTACTTCATGAGGCGGGTCATTCGTTGAGCAAGTAGAAAGGATTTTACTTGGCTTCCGATCACTCCTAAGCCCGCCTGGGTATACAAATCAAAATTATCCTGTGTTCATGAACTATCAAAAACAAAAGCTCACAGGAAAACAAACAGTTTAAGCCATCATCGATACGATTTATTTTCCACAACAACATACTATTGCTGCCATGTATTTAAACACAAGCTTATTGCATGAATATAGTCTCACCGTGATTCTGGTCATACCGAGGAACAAAGCCCTCAATAGCATTTGAGGGACCCAACCACTCGTCCAAAGACACCTCTCCTTTTCCAGCATCGTCCTTCTCCCGAATCGTCAAATTAATCATTTCCAAATCTTTATCCTTCCCCAAATCCGCTTGCAGTAGGAACATGTTCAGGATCTGTTCGATCTTAGAAGAACTCACGTCATAGCTTCTCTCTTTGCTGAGGGTGGAGGCGAAGGCCCGGCTTGAGACGACGCAGGCCTCGGAGCAGTATTTGTAGGTCTCCTGGAGGTCGAAGACCTTGTGCTCTCTCATGGAAATACGGTACCGGCCCTTCGTCTGTCGGTCGGAAGGGAGAGGCTTTCGGCAGAGGGGGTAGCCGCAGATCCCCTCGATCGACAGCTCGACAACTACATCCTCGTAGTCAGAGCGGGAAATGAGTGCGGCGGCCTCGAAGAGGTGGCCTTCGGAGCAGGCGGCGCCGTCGAGTAGGGCTTTCTGGATCTGGTGTACGACGCTGGCGACGGTGGCGGGCGTTGGTGGAGTTGCCATGGGAGCGCGCGAATTGGTAGGGTTTCAGAGCGGAGAGCAGCAGAACTGCGAAAGGGGTAGGCTCTTCCCCACCTCCGTCGTTTATAGTGCTCAATATCGTCCGCGAGGCTTCTAGAAGTCTTGAATACCGCCTCTTCTTTATGGGCCGGCCATTTGTCATTAATTGATTTATTGGACCGGACCAACGTATCAATTGATTCGGCCCTGTTCCGCCCTTATGCTCTTGCCCATTTTCAGTCACGTGCGATGCATCCTTCGCTTAAAATAGGGAAATTTAGTCACCTGCGCTGCACATGATATTCTGATAGATGAAATCATGCCCAATTCAAACGCCCCTTAGTTTATTGAATCATCAACCAGAAGCTATATTTTAATTTTGTTATCAAACAAATATCTTAAGTATAATTATCTAACTATCTTCCCTTATATTATTTCTAATATTATCTTTTATTTATATTTTTATCTAAATCTTAAATTGGGTGAGTTTATAACATTTATGAACTCTTAGCTATCATATAGTTACAATAGTTACGATTTTGTAACTGCTACAAGTAAGTTATCTCATAGTTATAGTAGTTATAATTTTATAACTATTACATCATGGAAGCAGCTACGGTTTCGTAAATTAACTATTATAATGTAAATGTTAAGTAAGTTTTGAGAAATTATAATTTTTAACTTGAGTTGAATTATAAGATACATCATATTTCAAATTGAAATTCGTTCAGAGATCTACATTTATTAGAGTAGTTGACAATATATAATGAAAAATGATTGTCAATATTAAATAATATGGATTGTTTATCTCAAATTGTAAAGATATAGAGAACTGATATGGATGCTTAGCTCTCTCATAGACAACCATTCCCAATACCTCTCCGTGTCACGACCTAGTTAAATGGGAGAATGCCTATTAACTTGGTCATTCTCAACTAGTAGAATGCTTGAGTTCAAGGGTAATATTAGCTCAATTATCTAAGGTTAACATGAGCTAAACCTGGTTATCACAAAACCACCTCATGAAATTTAGCACCTCCTCCAAAGTCATTCGTAATTAGTTGCATGTGTACCTAATGGTGTCTTAATTACATAGGTAATCAATAACTAGGTCTAATTTGATACCAATTGTCACAGCCTATTTAAATGAGAATTGATGCATAATTTTGTTAGGTCCAATCTTTGGCCAAAGATGTTCGAGCTAACATATGTAGGATTGAAATGAACGAGTGAGGAGGGGTGGATGGGGTGAATCTTGTTTTAAAAACTTCTCTTTTTGATTTTTAAAAGAAGAAACTTGAGTATGCGGCAGAAATAATGAAAAACAATTACAAGAAAAGCCCAAAGACTAAGCGAGTTGGTTTTACTTAGTTTGAAGCTTTTAATAACTCTTATTCCAAGACTCATGATTGCCTGAACTGTATCGATTGGGCAATCTACCGAAATCTCCTCTAAAAAATTGTCAAACAGAGAAACCAAATACACAAATGAAGAAAATGTAACAACATATACTTTCCTATGCAGGTATAATAATAATAATAATAATAATTGAAACAAACTTAAATTTTACTGACACTTGTAATATATAAAGATCGTAACTCGATGTCAGTGTCACTCTAATTGTAGCAGTTAGGCGTAACAGAGACATAATAGAGCAATAGCAAAGAAATGGCACAGTAGAAAAAGCTAGAAAATTTATTTAGAAGTAATGTTAAAAGAGCTGGCCGAATGGTTCTTTTATACTGCATTGGGGGGGCCTCAAATGGGGCTGATCTGATTCGAAAACTCCGTTGTTTATCTACTTGAGAGCACCTTCAATCGTCTAAGGGTGTCTCCAGTCCCATTCGAGGCGCCTCCAATCATCCAAGGGTGTCTCCAGTCCCATTCGAGGCACCTCCAATCAAGCCAAGGCATCTCTAATGGCTAAAACTTCATCAGCGAAGTTTATCTGTGCGGAGGCATCTCCACCATCTAGGGGCCCCTCTAGTGTCTTACTCAGGGCATCTCTAATCAGGCGAAGCACCGCGAGCATTATTCATCCATGTTTCATTTTTTGCTCAAAATTCTTACAAAATGTGTTAGTCCAAAAAATAACAAAAATACTTGTAAAATAGAGTTAGCACATATAATTAAATTATGAATTAGATCCTATCTAATACAATCAGGATTTAGTCTTGGTCTCAACTTAGATTTCTAAAATGGATCTAAGTTGCATTAGCACCTACCGTCTCATTAGGACATATCCTCACTGGATCTCTCTCCTTTAGTTGTTTACCTGATCTAACCTGTCAAACTTCCTGTCCTCCAGACCTATTTGGACTTTCTCTAGTCATGCTTAGTATCTAATCAACCTGATCAACTAAGATTTTCCTACAACACTAAGTTAGCACAATAGATATAAACTATTAAAGTAAAGCAGTGTCAGCAGCTTTCAAGATTCACTAGTCCGGTCGACCACGCGTGGTCAACCGAAAATCATTCAGTCACACATGCTTGGAGTTCACTCTCTAAGACTTCTCATTATTTAGGACTACCTTCCCCTAGGATTTTCCACTACAAAGCTTTACTCACCAAGACTTTTTGTAGGACCGTTGGCGGTCAGCTAGAAGGGGGTTGAATAGCCCCTGCACAAAATCAAACAAAAGAATCTTTCTCGGACAAATAACTTAATTAAAGAACACTTGCATTAAATAATAAATAAACTGAAAAATAGAGGCTCAGAGGTTTTACTTGGTTATAACTGGGGAGATTGTTAATCAAAGGAATAGAGTAGTACTAGTTTCTCCTTTAGGCGGATAAGCCTCTTTACAACAGTGAAAGCATAGAAAATAAGAAGCTAAATAAAAACTGAGATGTGTACAAGTGTTGTTGCGATAATGCTTGTTGTTTTTAGCTTCTGAGACCAAGACTGTATTTATAGCCTTGATCGGGGCGCCTAGAAGAGTTTCAAGCACCTGAAGTGGGATAAAAACTTATCCTCGACGCAACAGTCAAATACCACACTGAAATGGCTAAAACTTGGGTTCCGGGTGCCCGGACTGCTCCGGGCGCCTGGAATCGTTCCGGGCACCCCGGACTACTTCGGGCGCCTAGAATCGTTCCGAGCACCCCGGACTGCTCCGAGCGCCCCTAAGGGGGAAAGTCAACATTTTGTTGACTTTCTCTCCGAGCCTCTAGCTTCGGCTCCGCTTGCTTCGGTCTGGGTTTTTCCACTCGCTTGGGTGATTTCGGCCATCCGGAATAGGGCTCATCCGAACTCATCTCCCAGCCTTCTCGAGCAACCTTCTGCTCCGGCTTCTCGTCCCTCGGAAACGTCGTGCGTCTCCTTCTTATCCGCCCGCGTACTCCTCCGCAACACCTCGTCCCTCAGACACACCAAGCTCGTCGGCTCTCTCCTGTGTCGTCCTTCTCGCTAGTTGCGACTTGTGCTCGACTCCATGTGCTCCTAAGTTCCTACACACTTAAACACACAGTTAAACACAACATGACCTAACTTAACTTGTTTAATTACATCAAAACTTAACATGCTTGGAGTTCACTCTCCAAGACTTCTCATTATTTAGGATTACCTTCCCCTAGGATTTTTCACTACTTAACTTTACTCATCGGGACTTTTTGTAGGTCCGTTGGCGGCCGGCTAGAAGGGGGTTGAATAGCCGTTGCACAAAATCAAACGAAAGAACCTTTCTCAGACAAATAACTTAATTAAAGAACACTTGCATTAAATAATAAATAAACTGGAAAGTAGAGGCTCAAAGGTTTTACTTGGTTACAATCGGGGAGGTTGTTAATCCAAGAAATACAGTAGCACTAGTTTCTCCTTTAGGCGGAGAAGCCTATTTACAGTAGTGAAAGTACAGAAAATAAGAAGCTAAATAAAAACTGAGATGTGTACAAGTGTTGTTGCAAGAATGCTTGTTGTTTTTAACTTCTGGGACTAAGGTTGTATTTACAGCCTTGGTCGGGGCACCTGGAAGGGTTCCAGGCGCCTGGAGTGGGATAAAAACTTATTCCCGACGTAACGGTCAAAGACCGCATCGAAATGGCTAAAACTTGGGTTCCGGGCACCCCAAAGGGGGAAGCCAACATTTTGTTGACTTTCTCTCCATGCCTCCAGCTTCAGCTCCGCTTGCTTCAGTCCGGGTTTTTCCGCTCACTTGGGTGATTTTGACCATCCGGAATAAGGTTCACCTAAACCCAACTTCCGGTCTTCTCAAGCAACCTTCCGCTCTAACTTCTCGTTCCTCAAAAACGCCGCGCACCTCCTTCTCGTCCGCCCGCGTACTCTTTCGTAGCACCTCGTCCCTCAGACGCACCAAGCCTGTCGGCTCTCTCCCGTGCCGTCCTTCTCACTAGCTACGTCTTTTGCTTGACTCCCTGTGCTCCTAAGTTCCTACACACTTAGACACAAAGTTAAACACAACAAGACCTAACTTAACTTGTTTGATCACATCAAAACTAACTTAAGGTACCGACATTTTTTACTACCTAGCTTCACTCACTAGGACTTTCACCGTTTGACTTCACTCATCAGGACTGTCACCACCTAGCTTCACTCACTAGGGCCTAACTTCATCATTAAGACTTTCACCGTCCAACTTCACTAACCAAGACTTCCACCACATGTCTTTACTCAATAATGCATAACTTCACTCACTAGGACTTTTCTTTGCTAGTCATTCAATCAACCTTTGACCTAACTAGACTTCTCTCTTATTAGTCATCTGTGAAAGGACCTATGAATGGGTGTAAGTTAGGCTTTCATTACCTAGAGGGAGTGTGCCCTCGTAGGGGGAGAATGAAGAGCTTAATTTATATGTTCATTACCTAGTGGCATGAAGATTGAGGCTATAGGATTAGCCTAACTTACATGTGGTATTGTAAGTGTTATTGTGGTATTGTCAAACATCAAAAAGGGGGAGATTGTTGGTGCAACATCCCTCAGGTCAAGGTTGACCTGGGTGACCAAGCTGAGTCTTGATTTGAGTTTAGATGTTTGACAATAAGAAATTGATTGAAGAAGAGTCAAGTAGGTCAAGGTTGACCAGATACTTGGCACGAGGAAATACAGATAGGTCAAAGGGATTGACCAGACATCTGATGGAAGTCCAAGTAGGTCAAGGGAGTGATCAGATACTTGGCATGAATAGAAAAGTCTAAGGGGGTCAAAGGGATTGACCAGACACTTGGTGGGAAGTCCTAGCAGGTCAAAAGAGTGACCAGATGCTAGGCATGATGTACCAACAGGTCAAGGTTGACCGGATGTTGGTTTGAGAGGCTTGGAACTTGGTTTTGGGCAAAAACCAAGTGTTGGATCGATCAGTGGATCGATCCAGGCTTCTCCTAAGCGAACAGAGAGCCTCTGGATCGATCCGTGGATCGATCCAGATGTTCCAATCGATCAGTGGATCGATTGGGACGCGGCTGCTTCGCGCGATAAGCGCTGGATCGATCCGTGGATCGATCCAGATGCTTTTCCAGAGCACAGAGGCGCTCTGGATCGATCCGTGGATCGATCCAAAGCCTCCCCGATCTATTGGGAATATTCGAATCGATCGGGATCCGACCGTTGGCGTCGATAAAGGCCGCAGGCGTTCATTTCCTTCGGCAGATCTCTTCTCCGATTCACTCCAGATTTCTCGCCAGCTCCTCCACAGCACTCACAAAGCTCAGATCGCCAGTTTTTGAAGGATCTTGGAAGTTTTCCAAGTCAAGAGGCGGATCAAAGCCAAGAAGAGAAGCTAGGGTTAGGGTTTATACTCATTGTAAGCTTGTAAGCTTGTATTTCTTGTATCCTTTCCCTCTCTTCATGTATTGAGTCTTGTAGGGCTTCTCCGCCCTTGGTAGTTACCATAAAGGAGAGTTTTATTTAGTGGAGGGTGTGTGTGTTGGTGTGGATCCTTGGATTAGTCACCTCTTGTGAGGTGGATACCAAGTAAACCAACCGTGTTGGCGTTGTGTGATTGTTTCTTTGTATTTCCGCTGCACATATTTGAAGGAACAAGCAACGCCGAGCAACGAGCGAACGCGACGAGCTATTCACCCCCCCTCTAGCTACTTTTGGTCCTAACAAGTGGTATCAGAGCGAGACCGCTCTTCACCGGAATCATCGCCGGAAGGGTCAAGCATAACAAGAAGAGCTAGAGGGTGAAGAAGTTGAAGCAAAGTTGTCAAAGTCAAAGAAATTCAAAAGCTCAACTTCTACAATGGAATTCCGAGATGGGCTCGGATTCGACACGAGGGTGGCTCCTCCATACACTTCCACGAGCTTCGATTCTTGGAAATCAAGATTCGAAAATTTTCTTATGATGGAGATAGAGCAATGGTTTGCTCTTATGGAAGGCTTCAAGACTCCAACAAACTCAAAGGGCAAAGTTCTCAAGAGGAGCAAGTGGAGCCAAGAGCAAGTCCAAAGGTGCGAGTCCAATGACAAAGTGACCAAGCTTTTGGTCAATTTATTGCCAAGCACCATCCTTTGCAAAATTAGAGAATTTGAAGATGCAAAGGAACTATGGAGCAAATTGGCCAAGCTTCATGAAGAGATCCCCTCCACTGTACAAGATCATGAAGAATCCGGAGAGGGTGACTCTTTGGAGCAAGATCAAGAGGAGGACTCCAAGGTTGAGAGATGCTTAACCTCCGAAGAAGAAGAAATCCAAGAAGCTTCATCCTCAAGGGAATGCAACGAAGGGAACAAGGAGGGAGCATACTCCTTGTTTCATATTCAAGATGATGAAGCCTCCACCTCTAGGATTGAGGGGGAGCAATCCTTGGTGACGCCGGATCAAGAAGAAGGAGAAGCTTCTACATCCGGGTCAAGAGATGAAGAGATTGAAGAAGCTTCTACCTCCACGAGTCAAGAAAAATCAAATGGAGGAGAATCAAGATCGGATCAAGAGGAAGCTTCTACCTCCGGATCCAAAGGGAAAGATGCCACCCCTACAAGCAAAGGTATAAATATTTCAATTAAAAATAAAAATCATATTATATGCTTTGAGTGTAGGGAACATGGGCACTACAAGAGCAAGTGCCCTAAATTGGCCAAGAAGAAAGGCCAAGTGGCACAAAAGGGCAAGGCGAAGCCCAAGGAGACCATCCCCGGAACAAAGAAGAGCAAGGAGCACATTGTGTGCTTCTCTTGCAATCAAAAAGGGCATTACCGAAGTCAATGCCCCAAGGGGAAGAAGATGGTCAAGGCTCAAGGAGGCATTCGTCAAGGGGGAGCCTCCAAGGTAAAGAAGAAGGTAACGTTTATTGAGCCTACTTCTTTACATTATGGTAAAAAGCATGATAGTTCAAATTTATATCATTTTAATGCTATTTACCATGAAAATAGAAAGCATGATAGCGTTAAAGAAAAACATATAGCTTTTCATGCTAAAACTACTACACCTAAGGCTAGGATTGTAGGTAAAAATCTAGGCGAAAACACTAAGGAAAATAGACACATGCCCAAGATCAAAAATGCTCATGGACCAAAACCTAAGGATTTAATGATAGAAAATTAAGTCTTGAGGTCAAGACTTGACAAACTAGAAAAGACCCTAAAAAGGATGGAGAATATCCTTAAAGGGCAAAATGAGCAATACCTAGGGCTAGGAGCACAAAGGTCATCCAATGGCTATAGAGGTTTGGGATACAAACCCAAAGCTAAAAAGGATGTGCCTAGTTATCATAGGGTTCCATATAGCTATGGAACAAACCCTAAGTCTAGAGGTCAAGTCAAAGATACAAGGGAAGATATCCCTAGAAGTATCTTTGCAACCAAAGTGACTAAGACTTCTAAGAAGTCTAAGAAAGTCACTAACAAGGTCACAAGGGAGGCTATCCCTAGAGTTGACCTAGAAAATGTGACCAAGGCTTCTAAGAAGCCCAACAAGGTCACTAGGAAGGTATCTAGGGAAGTTATCCCTAGTGAGTACCTAGAGCATCCAAGGAGCACCAATAGGTGTTGGGTTCCTAGGAGCATCTTCTCTACCCCATAGATGGGTTAGAGAGTGTCAACTCCGATTAGAAGGGTAGTTAACCTAACTTTGAGAAAATTGACACTCAAGGAGCATTTTCAAGGTTTTAGTTAACCTTTGAAAATGAAATGGACCTATTGATTACTCCTTGAAAGAGTAAAATGTGCCTAATGGTGGAAGAATTGATTTTAATCTTAAATGGCACATATTGGGAAATTCATAAGAACTATCAAGTTGGGATTTTGGTATGTTCTTAGGCAATTTAAGGCAATCCGGGCCTTAATTTAAAAGTGCTACTCTTGTGGAAAAATGGAATATGCCAACATTTGAGGACATGTTTATTTTCAATTGGCATACATTAAATCAAGGAAATTAGAAATGCCAATTTAGGCTTTGGCATTCTCTTGAAGCACTTTAGGGCAATCTAGGTTTAAGTTGTAAGTTTAGCCAAGACTTTAAGGATACTTAGATAGTTAATCTAAGTATATTTTATTTATGCTAAATCTTGCCATGATTGTTTGCCCATCATATGCCATGACATCATGTCTATTTTTGAATTCATTGTTTTAGTATGAAAACTCCAAAAATACCATGTCATGACATTCATACATCATGTAGTAATAGGATATTTTCTTTTGATGTATGCCATAACATAATCATGCATTAAGTTTAATTCCTTGTAATTAAGGATGAATGGCATTTAACAATAATTATTGACAAGTGACATCCTAGGTGGATGTCTAATATTTCTAAAATGCCTAGATAGATATGCATGATCCCTAGATTAGGGCAAAAACCAAAATCTACATCTCACAAAGACTATAAGGTGACTTGTATGTGATTAGTGCACATTAGATACAAGTGAGATGTTAGGATGATGAACAAAGCTCAAGATGTTGATTTAGTGCATTCTTTTGAGTTTTTAGGTTCATCAAAACACATAGTTATGTGTTTTCCCATTATTGGGAAAGCTAATGTACAAGTCATGTGCATTATGCCCAAGGAACATGATGGGATATTGGTTTTGAAAATGTGTTTAAAATGTTTTTGGAAAACCTTGGTGAAGGCTATCTTTTGATAGTAATCACCATTGAATAGTTAGACACAAACTTGAAGAAAACACTAAAGTTTTTGCAAGTTTTCAAGTTTGTGTCAATCTTTGAAAATATGATGTATTTTCATAGAAAGCTATTTTTCCATGATTAAGTATGCCCTAAATAATGTCTACACGAAATTTCATGATTTTTGAATTTTTGTAGAATTTTCTAGGGGTTTCTGAAGTTGACTGAAATGGAATTTCAGCAACTATCAGAGCTCCGATCGATCCATGGATCGATTGGAGTGCCCGAATCGATCCGTGGATCGATTCAGAAGGCAAGTCTCCCGCGAGCAGAAGCTCGCTGGATCGATCAGCCGATCGATCCAGGTAGTCTGAATCGATCAGTGGATCGATTCAGAAAGGTTCAATCGATTGGAACCCAACTCCAATCGATCCAAGTTGCTGATTTTGGCTGGGAAGGCCTGATTTCAGCATCTTTGAACCTCTTTGAGTCTAGGTAACCATTCCAAACCCCTAAAATACATTTGTATACATACAAAGGGTGTTTTCATGTGAAAACAAGGATGGATTGGTTAAGGAAGGCTTCATTGAAGTTTAGGTTGAGGTTTGTTTCGAATTTTGAGTATTTGAACCTCAAAACTTCTAAATTTGGGTTTCCTAAAGGTTTAGGGATTCCAAGTCATTGTTGGTGCAATGACAGAAGTCACCACCATGTCTTTATGGGGAGGGACTCTTTAAAGACATGAAAAATTACTTTTCATGAACCTTGGAAGGTGGTTAACCTTCTTTAAAGAAAATGCTCATGTATGAGCTTTTGAACTTGAAATGGGGAGTGGATATCCTCATTATTTCAAGTGGGAACTCAAGTGGTTAGATAATGCTCAAGGTTGGGTATTTGTCTACATTGAGGGAGAAGTTAAGGATAAATGAAGGGTATGGGACCTTCATTATCGTGTTGATCACAACGAGTGATGTTGTGAACAATGATGAGTAACTCTTCAGGGGGAGAGTCGTCAACAAATGGATTTGTTGATGTGTACCCAAAATTGGGGCATGGGTTGATGTGTGCCCAAAGATGGGTTGATGTGTGCCAATAGGGGGAGAATGAAAGGACCTATGAATGGGTGTAAGTTAGGCTTTCATTACCTAGAGGGAGTGTGCCCTCGTAGGGGGAGAATGAAGAGCTTAATTTATATGTTCATTACCTAGTGGCATGAAGATTGAGGCTATAGGATTAGCCTAACTTACATGTGGTATTGTAAGTGTTATTGTGGTATTGTCAAACATCAAAAAGGGGGAGATTGTTGGTGCAACATCCCTCAGGTCAAGGTTGACCTGGGTGACTAAGCTGAGTCTTGATTTGAGTTTAGATGTTTGACAATAAGAAATTGATTGAAGAAAAGTCAAGTAGGTCAAGGTTGACCGGATACTTGACAGGGAAGTCCTGGTGAGTGAAGCCAGGCAGAAGGAAAACCCTAGTGAGTGAAGCTAGGTGAAAGTCCTAGTGAGTGAAGCTAGGTGAAAGTCCTGGTGAGTGAAACCAGGTGAAAACCCTAGTGAGTGAAGCTAGGTGAAAGTCCTGGTGAGTGAAACCAGGTGAAAACCCTAGTGAGTGAAGCTAGGTGAAAGTCCTGGTGAGTGAAGCCAGGCAGAAGGAAAACCCTAGTGAGTGAAGTTAGGTGAAAGTCCTGGTGAGTGAAGCCAGGTGACAGCCCTAGTGAGTGAAGCTAGGCAGATGGAAAACCCTAGTGAGTGAAGCTAGGTGAAAGTCCTGGTGAGTGAAGCCAGGCAAGGGAAAATCCAGATGGATCAAGGATGATCGGACATCTGGTGTTGGGAAGTCTAAGTAGGTCAAAGGATTGACTGGATACTTGGCACGAGGAAATACAGATAGGTCAAAGGTGTTAGGACCGATGGAAGTCCAAGTAGGTCAAGGGAGTGATCAGATACTTGGCATGAATAGAAAAGTCTAAGTGGGTCAAAGGGATTGACTAGACACTTGGTGGGAAGTCCTAGCAGGTCAAAGGAGTGACCAGATGCTAGGCATGATGTACCAACAGGTCAAGGTTGACCGGATGTTGGTTTGAGAGGCTTGGAACTTGGTTTTGGGCAAAAACCAAGTGTTGGATCGATCAGTGGATCGATCCAGGCTTCTCCTAAGCGAACAGAGAGCCTCTGGATCGATCCGTGGATCGATCCAGATGTTCCAATCGATTAGTGGATCGATTGGGACGCGGCTGCTTCGCGCGATAAGCGCTGGATCGATCCGTGGATCGATCCAGGAGCTTTTCCAGAGCACAGAGGCGCTCTGGATCGATCCGTGGATCGATCCAAAGCCTCCCCGATAGATTGGGAATATTCGAATCGATCGGGATCCAACCGTTGGCGTCGATAAAGGCCGCAGGCGTTCATTTCCTTCGGCAGATCTCTTCTCCGATTCACTCCAGATTTCTCGCCAGCTCCTCCACAGCACTCACAAAGCTCAGATCGCCAGTTCTTGAAGGATCTTGGAAGTCTTCCAAGTCAAGAGGCGGATCAAAGCCAAGAAGAGAAGCTAGGGTTAGGGTTTATACTCATTGTAAGCTTGTAAGCTTGTATTTCTTGTATCCTTTCCCTCTCTTCTTGTTTTGAGTCTTGTAGGGCTTCTCCGCCCTTGGTAGTTACCATAAAGGAGAGTTTTATTTAGTGGAGGGTGTGTGTGTTGGTGTGGATCCTTGGATTAGTCACCTCTTGTGAGGTGGATACCAAGTAAACCAACCGTGTTAGCGTTGTGTGATTGTTTCTTTGTATTTCCGCTGCACATCTTTGAAGGAACAAGCAACGCCGAGCAACGAGCGAACGCGACGAGCTATTCCCCCCCCCCCCCCCCCCCCCCTCTAGCTACTTTTGGTCCTAACAATCTGGTCAACCTTTGACCTGACTAGACTTCTCTTTGGCTGGGTCAGGCTTGACCAAACTTCATTAAATATATTTCATCAAACTTCATTAAATATATTGACAAATAAATATTAAAATACTATAGGTCGATTATACCAACAATATTAGCTTACTCATCTAGGCTTATAAAACTCCTTCATTAATCTATAATTCTCCATGAGGACTGAACATGGATGCCACAAAACATCTATTGGAGGTCCTTTTACTATGTTAGCATAGTTGTTTCATGTCTATTTTACATTGTAAGATTGATGGCCTAATGATTCATTTCTTTCTTTGGAATAACAATTAAGCACTAGAATAAGGTTTATTTTACTACCTTTTGATTGTTAGCAAGGAGAAAAGAGAACATTGTTTTGGTAGCCTTGAATTTTTTTACTAATGAAGATAATTTCAAGGGTTAAAATCTCGAGTCATTTTGGAGTTTCAACATTTAACTAGAAATAATACGGTTTTTGTACAGTGCTGACATTTCAATGTGTGTGTCAATGGCCAATATAATTTTGATAATATTTTATATAGACGCGAGTTACACAATATTACCTCAATTCAACATTCCAAAGAGCATTGAACGTTGATATAATAACATATTCATCGACACGATTAATATTATAACATAATAGTATTGAGTTTTGATAATTTATCAAAATAATACATTTCAACCGTATCACTCAACACGGTATGATATTTTGTGTAATTTGGGTTTAGATAATTCACAATATCAATTCCCATGAAACAAGGTTGATCTGATCGGTTGGGCCGAACAGACTAGATTGGCTAGTCAAGTGGACTAGGCTGGCCTTACAGATCAAGTGGGTCGGACATGCCGGGCAGGCCTAGCGAACCAGGTAGATTGGCGTAGCATTAATGTTTAAGCATCAGCATATACTAAAGAATGCGACTTGGAGTAGTAACATATGCAGTATCTTTTGCTTGAATGAGTATGATTGAGGAACCGGGGCAGTTGTTCTTTAGTGGGCAGTTTCATTGTGTTTAAATAGATGCGAGTTTCCATTATCATAAGAGGGAAGATGTGTTGTTCAATTTAGCATCTTCTGACATTTCATGACTAATATACATATATATATAAGTAATAGATAAATTCGAACGGCGTTCCTTAAATTTTGTGGTGTCTTCATTCCTTCAGCTTGATGTTGATAAGTTCAAATGAAATAATATATATTTTTCAATTGGTGGTATACTAATTGAACAAGTAGTTTGGCTTCATCCATTGTATTGCCATCCTTTCTTTTCTCTCTACACATATCAATTCTGGAGAAGAAGAAGATTGGCTTGGCTCTGTAAGTGACACTTCCTTTGAGTGCTCAATTTAGTCTTTCAAACTAATTATGATAGCTAGGAATTTTGAACTGCTTCTAATGGTTAGGCGATTGTACACTCTTCATGCTCTGTAATAGCCATTAAATATAAACCCATATTATGCGATTCTTGTGGAAAGCTAGATAGAAAAGATTGACGTTACAACAACCAAGCCTTATCCCACTAGGTGGGGTCGGATAATAAAATTAATTGACTTAGTTTGGAAAATTCGATCATAGTTCTTTCTAGTACTACTAGGGTGATGTTATGTTAGTTTCTAGCCGTCCAAAAATGTGTTGGAAACTACATCATTCATTCTTCGTACACAAAGTAGCAGTAAGCTTAGCTGCAACCAGTTTAATTCCCTGAAGCCTCTCCATGGTGACATTTCATTTCTGGTGTGAGTGCGCTCTACTTTAATAACCGAGTGCAGTGTTCATCAGCTAAGTTTCCTTTTCATTTGTGATAATTCAGGGGAAGAAAACCGACTCGACATCATTGGGAGTAGCCGGTGACAAAACAACTCGACTATAGCAGCACAAGGAACATCCACCCGGCGAAGTAAGATATGTCCCTTACTCTTTATCTTCTCCAAGGAATCATTATGATATTAGAACCATCTTTCAAAGACCACCTTAGTAGCAATCAAGTCATTCAGTTAAGAGCTATATATCTGTACCTGTAAATGCACATAGAACTTAGCTTGCATTTATGCAAGGATATATCAACTATGGATTGGGATTGCACATGTAGCCTCACTACTATCACATTCAGATCTTACCTCCCATAGATTATTAACTAATCTGTATTTCCTCCATAGTATTTTGGTTATAATCTTACTCGATCACATTCTTCAAAAGAACACAATTATAATAGCTAGGTCAAACAATTAAGAGAGATAAAGTTTATTTGTAAATTATTATTATTATATTATATTATATTATTATTATTAGGGTCCAAATTGTTTTAATAGTATTGTTAAAAATATACACTTAATCCATTAATTATTTTGTATTGATGTGCAAGAAATGACCATATTTCTTGTAACATCGATCACTAATTAAAAACATAACCAATTATATACTTAAAAGATGGAAGTGTTACCAATACACTCCAATTTTTTTTTTTCATAATAAACTAAACTACTTTAAACCTGGAAAGTATTTGTGAAAAATATTTTTTTTCCTTTTTTTTTTAATTAGATAATTCAATTTATGTTAATATATTGTTGTAATTTAGTTGTACATTGATACATTTTATTTTTTTATTTGATATATTAACATATTTAAAACTACAATAAAAATCTCATCCTTGTTCGTGACATGTTATTAGGGTGGTCAGACATTAAACTGTGAGTTGAAAAAATATTGATCGAGTAGAGCAAACCGGATCAACTTCCATTCATTGTTTGGTGGCCCTCAAGTCTTTTAAAAAGAAAAATGGAGAAAGGTACATGCTAATATGCTAAGAAGGCATAAACACACTTTCTGACCAAAAGATTGAAACCTTGAAAAGTACAAAATGTAGAAGATATTGATTGAGAAATAGACATGCCAACAAGTTTGACCACGTCTTACAGACAATGAATTAGGGTTTTGTTCAAGAGGATTCAATCAATTTGAGGACAAGGAGAAGTGAATACATGAAAAACTTCCAATGGTCAAATCGGTGAGTTAGACATTGTTTGAGAGAGGACGGAGCATGCTCTTTCACTTAGAGCTATTCATGTCCTTTGGGGAAGAACTAACGACAATAATATGGTGCTCGTTGAATAGCAAAATTGGGACGAATCAGTTTCATAAAACTATTGAAAATAAATATGATATCTATTTTATTTTTAATAAAAAATATCATTAAAGATTAAAAAATAGTCATTTTAGTTAGATATATATCATTGTAAATTATTTTTCATTCTCCTTAGCTTACTATTAATTCTAGAAATATCCTCTTATTTAGATTGAAATATTGTAATATTCGAGTTTATGAATTTGATCTAGGGTAACTAGAAGTTTGGTTAAATCAAATTAATTGATCAAATTAAATCAGTTGGATTTAAAAGTTCCGTTCGATTATTTTAAAATTTTATTTTTTAAAAAAATATCAATGTTAAATCGAATAAATCAATTTGTTTTATCCTTTTGTTTTGTTGTAACTATCACAACTATTAGGGATTTTGGAAGAGCTATAATATTTAATTTATGATTTTGTACGATATATAATGATATCACGTTCTGAAAGTTGTCACTAAGCAAACATACATTCTAAAAGTCATAACTTATAAGTTAAAATCGCATAAAATATATCATACTTGAAAATTTTGATTATAATTTAGTCGAAAATTAAATTAATCGACAATTTATTGGTTCAGTTTGTTTGATTTTTATTTGAAAGTTTGATCAATTCGGTTATTATTATTATTATTTTTAATCTTGATTAAATCAGTTCAGTGGATTTGATCGGTTCGATATTGAACTAATTGTTCAGTCCTAATTTAATCATTTTGTTAAATACAAGAAAGAACTGGTTAATGGGCTCCATATATAACAAATTTGTTCTCTTATAATTTTTTTTTTTAAATCTAGATATTCAGTTTTTAACAAGGAATATATTAGGTATAATTTTGGATGATACCTTTGAAGTAAAACTTTGTGTCATAAGGTGAAAAACTTTAACTTTAACCGGGAGGATATTAGCTATTAAGGCTAGAGTTGTTCCTTTTGCAAATTGGGTAAATCATATCTATTTGCACTCCACCTTAGTGCTTTTGCAAATTAGATTTAGATGGGTTAATCAATCATTAGTATATTAAGGACAACATACACATTAACTTATAATGCTTCAAGCATCTCAATTGTTAACGTATGTGCTAAATCGATTGTATTCATAGTGAAACCTTTATTTTATTTTTGTCAATTGCGTTCATCTTTATGATGCTTGCATCTGTTTTCGTTTAGTAAATTTGCTTAAACTTACCAACTCTTGATCCTTTTCTTGCCCCAAAAGCATGTTCCACCACCTTCTTCAGTAAATTTAAACTACTTTCTTCTCTCCCTTCCCTCCCAAACTAACACATACTTAAATTTGTATAAAAATACAGCTTTAATTGTATATTATTATTGGGTAAATTTTTTGGACAATTTATATGTAGCATTGCTTTTGTATTATTAGGTATTTAGCAAGTGACATCTTATTGATTGTTTTATTATCAAATTGTGGCCCCCTCAATATCTCCTTTCCTATCTCACCCTTTGCCTAATAGAGAGATCCAGATTCAAGCTGATAAATCCGACAATTTAAATTTAAAATATTTTAAAATGAAAATAAGAAACTCGTAAAATTTGATTGACTAAAATTCTGGCATTAAAATTGATTTTTTATTTACTATGTTTAAGATTTTTATAATATTATCATTCATTTATAAATTAAATGATATCGAAGTCGGCCCACATGCCATGCTAAGTCCGGTCCCATGCCGGCCTAGCTCGATCAGGTACCGGCATAAATCAAATCAAATCAAATCCACATATTACAACTTTATCATCCTTAAAATAACAGTTATAATAAATCTCTAAACGCTCAAATTAACAATTTAAAAAACAAAACCAAAAAATCCATAAAATAAATATTCAAACTTTAATTTTTAAAATTTAAAGAGTTAAAATAGAATAAATTTGATTTAATAAATTCCCTATTTTCCCTGTCTATGCAGGTACCCGCATACTCACTAGATTTTTGGATATATACGTGAAGCAGCAGCAGCAGAGCATGCTCGTATGCGTTCCGTTAAGGGGAATTTCCCGGCTTACGTACCGTCTCTGCTTCCCCCCTTTCCTTCTCCCTTCACCTCAACCTCTTAATTCCCCTTAATCATCTTCCCCGGCCGGCCGGCGATGACTTGGACGGCGGCCACCACCGCTGCTGCCTCGGCAGCACCCTCCTCGCTGCTCCCGCCGCGGCTCCGCCTCCTCCTCCTCCCCGCCGCAGGTAATCAATCAATTGGTTAATTAATTCAACCATCAAAATTTGCTCTTCTTGCATGGTCCATGCACCGATGCGCGAGGATCAGTTACGCCAAAGGACGAGCTTTTGCGGTGCAGGTGCGTGCAAACTGCGATGGATCGCCGCGGCGCCGAAGGCCCAGAAGAGGGGGAGAAGCCACGCATTGTCCCGCCACAGCACCGCCGCTCCTGCAGGTATCGTACAATTAATCATCGCAATTAAACCAAAAGAAACAAAGTAGGCACTGTTCGAAGACTGCAGATTATATAAAGTGTGTTCCCTGCAAAGGATGGGGGAAGAGCTTTGAATCTAATCGAATCGAGTCGCCATTTTTTTGCCGTAATTAATATCGCCGTGAGGAGCCCCACCGCACCTGCCGTCTGCTACGTAGCGCGTTTTGAGATCTGAGAGAAAATATGAGGCGGCTGCAACTTTCTTACGAGTTTCCGTGTCTGGATAGATCATGCATTTGTCGGCCCACGCTCTGCGATTCAATTCAGTTGATTTGTTGGTTAATTGAATTCGGCTGCAGATTACGGCAGCGGGTTGATACGGAACGCATTGCCGCTTCTTCAATTGCCGGAGCAAGAAGATGAATTCTTGGAGGAGGAGGAGGTGGGTAGGTAGCTAGTTGATTCGTTCATGGACGATCTCTGCATGCTGCTGTTTTATTTATGCTGTTGCAGGGGACGATATGGGGGATGGTGCAAGAGGTGAAGGCGATGCTGCGGTCGATGGGCGACGGCGAGATCAGCATCTCTGCTTACGACACGGCGTGGGTGGCGCTGGTGCGGGACCCGGAGGGAGAAGGCCGGCGGTCATTGTTCCCGGCGAGCCTCCGGTGGATCGCGGACAACCAGCTCGGCGACGGCTCGTGGGGCAACGCCGCCGTCTTCTCTGCCCACGACCGGCTGATCAGCACGCTGGCCTGCGCCGTCGCGCTCGCCTCCTGGAATCTCCACCCCGACAAGTGCCGCAGAGGTACGACTTACTTTAGCGATTTCCCTCGGTCCGAGCAGCACTATAAATTAAGCTAAAGGGGAGGGTGCGCGCAGGGGTGGAGTACGTGCGGGAGAACATGTGGAGGCTGGGAGAGGAGGCGGCGGAGCACATGCCGATTGGATTCGAGGTGGCTTTCCCTTCACTGCTGGACCTGGCCAAGGAGCTGGGACTGGAGATTCCCTACTCGCATCCTTGTTTGCAGGGCATAACCGCCATGAGAGACCTTAAAATGGAGAGGTAGGAGCAACAATTACAGCGTAATGCTTCATGCTTGTGTTGGTACTGTTGCAGAGTCGATGTTTGAGTGCGATGTGTGTGTGTGTAATTGGCAAAAGGATTCCGAAACAAGTGCTACACGAGGTGCCAACCACGCTGCTACATAGCCTGGAAGGAATGGTTGGCCTGGACTGGGAGAAGCTTCTCCGTCTACAGTGTCAAGATGGCTCCTTCCTCTTCTCGCCGTCCTCCACTGCGTACGCGCTGATGCAGACGGGCGACGGCAATTGCCTCAAATATCTCCATCGACTCGTCCGTAGATTCGGGGGAGGAGGTAAATGATCCGTTAAATTCATTTAATTAATCGTGAACGATTGATTGATTGATTGTTCCAAGAAAAAGAAAAACTTTGGATTCGTTTGCATTCGCTACAGTGCCGAACGTCTACCCTGTGGATCTCTTCGAGCGCCTGTGGGCGGTGGATCGCCTGCAGCGCCTGGGAATCGCCGGCTACTTCTCGCCGGAGATCAAAGACTGCCTCGATTACGTGCATAGGTAGCTCATTCTTGTTTTGCTCGCCACGTGTTTGTTGAAATGCCGAAGAGAGTTGAGTCATCTGTCGTCGTCGCAGGTACTGGACGGAGGATGGCATTTGTTGGGCCAAGGAATCGAGGGTCTTCGACATCGACGACACGTCGATGGGGTTCCGGCTGCTGCGGCTGCACGGTTATCCGGTCTCCCCCGGTGAGCGAACAGACGAAGCAGAGTAGCTGGACTCAAAATGGAGTCTTGTGTTTGTTTGTTTGGTTGGTTGGTTGATCGATCCGTCCATGCAGGCGTGCTGCGGCAATTCGAGAAGGATGGCGAGTTCGTGTGCTTCGCAGGGCAGTCGAACCAGGCGGTGACGGGGATGTTTAACCTGAACCGGGCCGCGCAGGTGGCCTTCCCCGGGGAAGAGATACTGGAGCGAGCCAAGAGCTTCTCTTATGCCTTTCTGCGAGAGAAACAAGCTGCGCACCAACTGCTCGACAAATGGATCATCACCAAGGATTTGCCTGGGGAGGTAACTGGTTAACCAAAACAGATACAATTCCAATAATTTACTCGCCTTGAATTGGCATTTATATCTTCGTCTGATCTATTGAGCAGGTAGAGTATGCTCTGGATTTCCCCTGGTATGCCAGCCTGCCGCGCGTCGAGGCAAGGTTCTACTTGGAGCAGTATGGAGGAGGAAGTGATATTTGGATTGGCAAGACTCTGTACAAGTATGTAAACTGATCACAGTTCCTTTCTTATGCCATCTACTCTATGAATTAGTTTTCGAATTTCAATTCAATCTTTTGCTCAGAATTGTCGATTGTTTGAATAATTGAACGATTAGCTGACAACAAATGCTACTGCAGGATGCCTCTGGTAAACAATGATGTGTATTTGGAGTTGGCTAAGTTGGACTTCAACCATTGCCAAGCTCTCCATCAGTTGGAGTGGCTCCATCTCCAAAAGTATGTCAAATTGATTGCTGTATCGATTCTAATCTCCTTAGCTGAGATTTTTCCAATGGTTTGAAGAAAATGGATCATTTTATACAAGTTAAATGATTTAAATAAGGTGGTACGAGGAGGCGGGCCTTCAGTGGCACGGTGTGAGCAGAAGAGCCCTGTTGGAGGACTACTTCTTGGCAGCTGCTTGCATATTTGAACCTGAACGGGCGACCGAGAGGTTGGGTTGGGTTCGGACTATGGTTCTCTCGAAGGCTGTCTCATCCTACTTGAGTGATAACTCATGCACTGAAACAAGTAGGCAAGCATTGATACTGAATTTCCTTGATGACGAAAACTACTGCAGCAATGGGCATGGCATTAGCAGGTCAGTGCCATACAGTCGTTTTTAGCTTTGGTTTCATAGTTTCAAAATTGAATCCATACCGAATTCAGTCGATACACCGGTTGTAATGTGGGACATGCTCATTGTCGGGTTTGGCTAAGAGCAAGTGTACTTCTTGCTACAATTATTGGACTTGTTCCTGCAGCAGATGATGGTTAAGTTGGCCCTCTCACTAGATGGAGGACCATACCTTCTTGGGGTCCAAATCAATAATATGATATCGAGTTGAAGCATGTAGAACCAAACAATATAGTAGTGGACAACATTTCTGCGATAATTTGTAGAATCGAAACAACTCAATTACTTCTAAGCTAAAGAAACAATTGTCATATCGACTACATATTAATCCCAAATCTTAAAATCTAAGCTAATGCTTTTGTTAGGACATTTGTTAGAATCAATGTTTGCCACACTTTGTCAACTTGTTGTTCGAGTGTTGATTAATCTTGATGCTTGGCACGTATGAGTATGGATCGATTAACTAATTGGAGAAGGTGATGGTTGATGTGCTGTTAAATGTTAGTGCAGGGCGAAAGTGAGGAGAAAGGGGGAGCATTTGGCAGAGTTGCTTCACCAGCTAGTTGATGGACTTGTGGCATTGGCTGCAAACTCCCATCAACAGCGAATGCGCCACTACTTACATGAAGCTGTAAGACTGATCCTCTTGTTTCTAAATTTAGATCAGCTAAACCTATTCAGATAGGCACTTGGAGTCCAATGATATATCATTTCACAGTCGAATTAGTTGGCTCAAGTAAGTTCCTTTCCTTGAATTTTGACAGTGGAAAGTGTGGTTCTCGATCTGGAAGTGTGAGGAGGAAAACATCGGGTTGCTTCTAGTGACAACCATCGAAGCTTGTGGAGGGAGATTCAATTTGACTTCAGCTCAACCACAATACGACGAGCTTGCTCACCTCCTATCATCCATTTGTGCTCTACTTTTGCCAAGAAAGCTCATCAAAGAGGTATATTTTCTTTCATAGCAATCGACAAAGAACCCCTTGATGATTCTAGTCATGAGTTATAACTCCATTTTCTATCATTTCAGGACATGAACAAGGAAACAATAGACGAGAAGATGCAGGAGCTAGCTCAGTGTGTGCTCCGGAGCGCTACTCCGGACGATCAAGGCCTCGACTTCCACCAAACCAAGCAAACATTTCTTCTCGTGGCGAAGGGCTTTTACTACACTGCTCATTGCCCGGAGGATGTCCTCAACAGCCACATCACCAAGGTCCTCTTCCAACCTGTGGATAAATAGTTAAAACTTAGTTGTGTTTGAAGACGTAAGCTTGCTTCATCAATAGCAAATGCACATAAATGAATGTCGATAACTCGGATAAGTTTTCATGTTGCGAAATAGAAATAGAGAAAGGGAAAAAGAAGATAGAGAGTGACCCACCAAAGTTGGGGGAAGGCCACTCCTCCATTAGATGTTGTTGCCAGGCAGCTTCAAATGGCAGACAGTTTACATGATAAAGAGAACGATGGAGATACTCCCACTGACTTGATGGATGAGTATAGTCGATTGTGTTCCTTATAATTTTTGAATTAGTTGTGCATTATTGACTTAATAATTCGTGGCCCATATCGCGGTAGTTCTCACCGAATTGCCCGTCTGTCCTCGTGCGGTGTGGCCATGAAATCCAACTCAATCTTGATCGAGGAAGAAAACAAGAGAGGAAGATGACAAGTTGTAGGGATGCCTCATTGTCATTGCCAAAGAGGAGGAACTTGCGAGGGAAAAAAATAGGGTTATTTTTTGCCTTTGTGAAGAACAGGTTGGGTAGTTTTAATGGATGATTGAGAATTCAAAGCTTAATCCATTAAGGTTTATCTAAAGAACATGAATATGGTGAATTAGGAGGCCATAGGTGTCATGCTCACGCGATGGTTAGGTGGATACATAACGAAAAGGAGTCCTTATTTGGAGGCTAACGGGTGTCTAGTTTTATTTGGAGGCTAACGGGTGTCTAGTTTTAAGAGACGACTACCATTGCTACAATGGTTAAAGATGCACTTGAGATCCTCTATGGTTCATGTTGTATCCGTAGTTTGTAGAATCAGAATCCTATCCATAATCAGACTGGTGGGGATTAGATTGATTGTAGAATGGCGTGGAATTCTACGATCTTATCAACAAAATCCTTAAAATTTTATCATACACAATTTTATGATCCTATCATACACAAACAGAATCATGTAGAATTATATGATCCTATCAACAAAATCCTTAAAATTTTATGATACACAATTAATAATATATATATATATATATATATATATATATATATATATATATATATATATATATATATATATTATTAATTGTGTATCATAAAATTTTAAGGATTTTGTATATATATAATTACTATTCTCGTACATTAGTACTCAATAATATTTATATTTTGATATTATAAATAAAAAGAGTATAAAATGTCTATTAACATAATAACAATAATAATCATATTCAACCTGAAGAATGTTTCCTTAGTTTAGTAGATGACTCAATTTAAAGGCCAACAAAATCAACTAACGTATTGGAAATTATTGAATCCTTTAATTTGAATATGAACGTCAAAAATAATCTTCTAAAAATTCATTGATTCCGCATAATATCAAATAATAGGTGTACAAAAACTTATTGTTTTGAGGGAAAGAAATTACATAATATTATTGATAAAAAAAAACTAACTCAAAAACAACTAAATATATATTTAAATATTCTCAAAACCTCAATCCTAACTCTGCAAAAGATGAAAAAAAAAAAAATCTTTCTAACCTTTCAAAAAGCTTTAAATAATATTATGTTTATGTCTGAAACTGGGCAATTAAGGATCAACCTTAAAACTAACTATAAATCTCTGTATGAGTTTCGATTTGATATATTATAGATCTCATGATTCAACTCGAGTCAAAATTATAATCTCTTTCCATCAATCTTGCTCCCATCCTGTTACGATTCTACCGATCCTATTTTGATTCTATTATAAAATTGATTCCGTAAGATTCAAGATCGATTTGTACTTCCGAATTGTAGGATCATGCGATCCTACGATCGATGATTATAATTTTACAAACTATGATTGTATCACACAAAATGTTGCCAACCCCTTGACCTCCTCAAGATGATAATGTTCGAGAAGCCTAGTAGTGAGATCGATTGTTCGGCCCTATTTATGCCAACAAATCATTCGATGATTGATATTTTTTTTTCTCTACAAACGTCTTGGTTAGCTTAAATTTGACTTAATTAAGATTGCCATGCCCCCATCTTGGAACCTAAACGAGTGAGAATGACAAGAGAAAAGTAGTTGTATCTGCGAGGAGAGAACCAGTTAAGAAGAATGAACTAAGGATGAGATGAATCGACAAAGGATTGTAAGAGCTTATGGTTTATTTGAGTTAAATGTCGTCGTAGAATATTCAGGTTGTCATCAGATATTCATGATTCGATCTTCAACTACAACGTATTTGTGAAAATTTTTCTTCAAATGAGAAGCACAATCAAAAGATATTGGATGTCTGAATTGATCGTCGTGCACGCTTTCCAGAAATAATCAATAAAGCTAATTGAATTATCATTTTTTTTATGATTTATTTGAGTTAAGTGTTATTTATTCACTACTAAATAATAGTAATTGGTGTCTTCCTATTTATTGGCAATCTAAAATTATTTATTTATTTTTAAAAAAAATATATATTCAGAATAAAATTTCTGTTTTACAAAATCAATGGTACTTTTATTTATATAAAAAAGTAGACATTTTAACTTGAATTAATTTAGAAGGAAACAAAATATAACTTTATGAAATTAAATATATGTTAAAAATATTCGAAAGAAAGAAAATATGTGAGAAGATGGTTTAACGAGATTTGATTATGGGTGACATTATTGAAATTAATTAACTAATCAATTAATGATGTTTTAAGAAAATGATTTAATTTTTTAATAAAAAGAATGATATTAATTATGGTGGATATTTTGTGAGCAATTAAAATACTGAAGGTCAAATGAAATTTCATTTATAAAATAAGTGTCATATCTTGTGAGAATGTAAACCATATAAAATTAATAGAAATAAAAAAAATGATAATAATAATTATTAACAAATCGGAGAGAAGAAGAAAAGAGAGAGACTTTTAGGTTAAAATAAACTGCAAGTAGAAGATGAGATACGGCGTGAAAAAGATTGCATTTTTATCATTGTTCAACTTTTTCTGCTTCCCGTCCTCTTTCTCCTCCTCCCTTTTGACAATGCGAAGAGGATGAGGAACGAGAAGAGAGATAGAAGTCAGAAGAGGAGCAGTTGCTGAAACTGGTTTCGGCGCTCCTCTCCCACCCGCCCTACCGTCTCTGCTCTTGCATAATTCTTCGCCAGATGTGGACAAACTGCTAAAAGTTCGCATCTTCCTAAAAATTAATACTTCAATTGTTGCAATCCTTCGTTTTTTACTGCTTGCCCCAGTGATTCTCGCGTTCTGCGACCTCTTTGGGCCCCGGCGAAGGCGACAAATCCGTCTCGAGTTTTGTAACGTGATTTCCCCCTTCATCGTTTGGCTTATCTTGTCGAGATTTGACCCGAAGTTCGTGTCTTGCTGTTGCCTTTGTTGAATCCCTCGATTTGTTATCCGAAAAGGTCAATTTTTTGGCTACGTCCTTGAAGGAAAAGCTCCCAAAAGTTCGGATCTTTGGGTTGCGCACGGAATCGCCTGATTCTGATGGGAAATTGCTGCGGGGCGCCTGCCGATCCGGAGAAGAGGGGGGCAAGGAGGAGGAAGAAGAAGGAGAAGAGACCGAATCCCTTCTCGATTGACTACAACCGCGGGACGGGGCCGACTCCTACCCTCGTCGTCCTCAAGAACCCCACCGGAAGCAACATCGGCAGCCGGTACAAGCTCGGGCAGGAGCTTGGCCGCGGCGAGTTCGGCATCACCTACCTCGCCACCGACACGTCCACTGGAGACCGCTTCGCATGCAAGTCCATCTCCAAGAAGAAGCTCCGCACCGCCGTTGACATCGAGGACGTGCGGAGGGAGGTGGAGATCATGAGGCACATGCCGAGCCACCCCCACGTTGTCAGCCTCAAAGACACCTACGAGGACGACGCCGCTGTTCACCTCGTCATGGAGCTCTGCGAGGGAGGTGAGCTCTTCGATCGGATCGTTGCAAGGGGCCATTACACTGAGCGGGCGGCCGCTGGTATCATGCGGACCATCATCGAAGTCATTCAGGCGAGTTCTCCCTATCCATGCTATTCCATATTACACTCTCAAGACTCACTTTTAGATTTTGTTATACTTTACTTGGCAGCTGAATCTTGAAGGGAACTGTTATTTTTTTTTTTTGCTTTTATATGACTCCCCAACATTGTTGGAAACTGGATGAAAACTATTATATGTTTTAGTTTCAGATCAACACAACATGTTCAGATCAGTTCTTGACTATCCCATTACAATAAAAAGATAATTCTAGCCTTGTTACAACATTTTCCATATCAACAAGAAAAATGGCAGGGTAGTTTTAGATTATTCTTGCTCAGCATAGCTTATATATTTTACGAAACTGAGTTATGTTTTGCCCATGCTTCTTTGTAGTTCAATGTGGTAGCATTGTATGGCAGTGATGGTTATCCCTGTTGTAATTGCTTATGATTGGGGAATATGCTGGCTTGTTTTATTTGCATCATATCCTTACAGGAGTGCCACAAGAATGGGGTTATGCACCGGGATCTTAAGCCTGAGAACTTCTTGTTCGGGAACAAAAAGGAAAATGCCCCATTGAAGGCAATTGACTTTGGTTTGTCTGTTTTTTTCAGACCTGGTAAGTTGATCAAAGGATGATTTGTTGTTGTGTATTATCTCAAGTTGTTAAATGCAATGATTCATGCGATTCTTATTTTTAGTTGATGTCCACTTGCTACTCGCAATGACTCCTCAAGGAAAATGGTCTTAATACACAAGTTGTCTAGTTAATTTTCAATTGTAATAGTCTTCTCTTTTTCCCAGGTGAGTGCTTCAATGAAATTGTTGGTAGTCCGTATTACATGGCACCTGAGGTTCTAAAGCGAAATTATGGCCCTGAAGTCGATGTTTGGAGTGCAGGTGTTATCCTATACATCCTTCTTTGTGGCGTGCCTCCATTTTGGGCAGGTATTTTTTCCATCGTAAATTAATAAAACCATTTCGAACGGCAACTTTATGTTCTTAAATGAATTTGCCTTGTATGCTTCTAAGAATGAGGCAGTCACACAATTCCTTCTTTCAATGCAGAGACTGAACAAGGTGTTGCACAGGCGATTCTTTGTTCTGTTGTAGATTTTAAAAGAGAACCATGGCCAAAGGTCTCTGATAGTGCTAAAGATCTTGTGAGGCATATGATCGAACCAGATCCTAAGAAGAGGTTGACGGCTCAGCAAGTTCTTGGTAACTTTTAGCTCTTCGCTTATTCGTCCTTTGTAAAGAGAGTATTAAGTACTGGTTATGTTAGTTTCTCTGTATGATCGTTCATGCTTTGTAAGAGTAGAGAAACTTATTTCTCATTGAAAATGATGTTTTACTCGTTGAGTCAGTATAACGCATGTTCCATCATTCTATTATGTATGAAGGTGCCAGTCATCAGTTTGAAACTCATCTTCACTGATAGCGCCTTGCTTACATATAGAACATCAACAAGCAGTTATATAGATATCTTTTCTAATCGAACCAATTTAGTTATATAGAATGTACTTAATCTATGAATTCGCAGATCATACATGGCTGCAGAATGCAAGTAAAGCTCCCAATGTTAATCTAGGTGAAACCGTACGAGCAAGACTTCAGCAATTCTCTGGGATGAACAAACTTAAAAAGAAAGCTCTACGGGTAAGTGATCATAGCTCAACACTCTTAAGGCATGCAACTTTTGATTTTGATTATCTATTTGTTGATTAGTGAATTATATTGCATGATAAGTCTGCTCTGCTCTTTCTTACAGGTTGTGGCTGAATACCTCTCTGTCGAGGAAGTTGCAGACATAAAGGAAATGTTTGACAAGATGGACATTAATCAAGATGGGAAACTATCCTTTGAGGAGCTGAAACTCGGTTTGCATAAGCTTGGTCACCAGATTTCAGATTCGGACATCCAGATATTAATGGAAGCAGTGAGTGCTTAACCGAACATCTTATTGAGCAGGATCGTCTTCGTGGAAAATATCATGATGCCATACTTAAAACCTGTCTCTTATTCGATCTTGTTGATGACAGGCTGATGTCAATGGAAGCGGTACCTTAGAATACGGAGAATTTGTTGCTGTATCAATCCACTTGCGCAAGATTGGAAACGATGAACACCTGCACAGAGCCTTCTCATACTTCGATCTGAACAAGAGTGGATACATAGAAATTGAAGAACTCAGTGATTCCTTAGCTGACGACTTGGGTCCAAACCAAGAAGAAGTTATTAATGCAATCATCCATGATGTCGACACAGATAAGGTCAGAAATTTAAGTCTTCTGTCCATGAACCATTCATCTGCTTTATACTTTTGTCTGCGGACATCAATAGTTTACGAAAATATGGCTGCATTTGCAATTATAACAACATACGCTGACAATGGGCGTCTTTCATCACAGGATGGAAGAATAAGTTACGAGGAATTTGCAGCAATGATGAAAGCAGGTACCGATTGGAGGAAGGCGTCGAGGCAGTACTCGAGGGAGCGGTTCAGTAACCTCAGCTCTCGGTTGCTGAAGGATGGATCTTTGCAGCTGATAAGTGGGGGTAGATAAAACCGAACAAGAACAAGCACAACTGCACATTTGAAATTGTTAGTCCTGTTTTTTACCGTTTCAAGTTATTCTTTCGACCACACAACCGTACCGATGTAGAATTTACGAGGAACATAGAGATAAGGTATTCTGACGGAGGATTACTATGTACATAAAGAACGGAGGATTACTATGTACATAAAGAACGCCATTGGGGGATGGAAATTGCCGGTTTAGTCTATTCATCCCCTCCGCCCTCTCAGTATAGTGTGATTGTTTTGTGTGCATCTTTCAATTTACTGGGCCAAGAAATTGATTGCATTTGCCACTCAAATGCCCATGTCTTTCAGTCGAGATATCGATATTTCAAACCCTAAACATACGAAATCACATGCATGAGGCATTCATGTTTATAGATATAGATGGAGCACATGTCTTGTTCTTGGCTTCTAGCCCTAGTTGCTCTTTCTATAGAGCTTGCATTATTGAGCCACTCTAAATACTCAGTCATTCCCTTCTTGAGAGGTTGACTGATTAACTCTAGCTACCATAAGACCCTACAAATACAATAAATACTTAGCTGGTCCTGATGTTAAGTGCACCATTCTATTGTCATCTTTCTCATTATCAAGTTTCAAGTGGACATACACAGTGTCAATAGTGGTTTTGGTCTGCCCCCACACATTTTGTCTTCATCTTATGCTATGTGCCCATTTATGACTTTTATTTTTATAATTTTTTTAATAATATCTAAAGTTCGCTGGATTAATTTGGAAGATGGGCCTTCAATTTGTCTGCTCAATAAATTCAAAGTTATGCATATTTAGAAATAACCTTTAGAATATTCATTTCTATTAAAATTCTAATTCTTTTATTTATATTCTAAATCCGGACGAAGAACATCTCAACTGAGAATCAAACCATATGCACTTGAAAAATTATATGGACGCCATTCGACTAGGGGGAAAAAAATAACATAAGTACATGGCAAAAATTAATGCACTAGGGGAATCTTAGAAGGGAGCAGCAGAGTGTGATATGTTCCCTAAGCTTAAAGGCAAACATTGCCTTTGGGATTGAGAACATGAACATCTATGCGTGGACTATTCCTTTAATTCTTGAAAGGAAAAGGAGGTAAAGCCAAGTTGCATAGCTGTGGCCTGTGGAAAGGAAAGTACGAACAATGGAAACAAGGGGTAAAAAATGCAAGATACAATAGCCATTTTGCTAAACCTTCACAAAGTACAAGATCAAATTCCATGGTTAACTCCAAGGATCTGTTCCTTCAACCATTTATAGTAGAACTGTAACCCGGACCCCTTACACTTTTAAAGTTTCAGCAAGCACGAACAGGTAAGAACATTTTAATGCAGGCAACAGAAACAAAAAAATGATAATCATAATAGCGGATGGATGGTAGATCATACGACCATGTTAAGGAAACGGAAAACTAAAGCAGACAATGATTCACTGATGTAATCATCAGTGAACTCTAGGAGATAGAAGGTGGTGCATTGACTGGTAGATGTTTAGGCAGCCGGCTTCTCCCATTTGAGGGGCTTGATCACCTCCCAGGTGAAGTCGGGGTCGTCCCTTCCAAAGTGACCGTAGGCTGCGGTCTTGAGGAATCTGTTGCCACCCCTCTTCAAGTCCAGATTGATGGTCATCATTCCAGGCCTGAAATCAAAGCTCTCCTTCACAATCTTCAGAATCTCCTTGTCGGGGATCTTGCCAGTGCCGTAGGTGTCTACAAACACTGATAGGGGCTCAGGGACACCAATTGCGTAGGAGACTTGTACAATGCAACGGCGTGCGAGGCCATTTGCCACAATGCTCTTGGCCGCTTGCCTAACGATATATGCACCACTGCGATCGACCTTGGTAGGGTCCTTGCCTGAAAAGGCACCACCACCATGAGCTCCCCAACCACCATAAGTGTCGATGATGATCTTGCGGCCAGTCAGACCAGCATCACCATGAGGGCCACCGATGACAAAGCGTCCTGATGGGTTGAGATGGAAAATGGTCTTCTCGTCAAGGTATTTCTCAGGGATGACTGGCTTGATGACGTGCTCCTTGAGGTCTGCAGCAATCTCATCATTAGTTACAGTCTCATCGTGCTGGGTGGAGATCAGCACGGTGTGGACCCGAAGGGGAACCATGGCGCCATTGTCATTTTGATACTCGACTGTAACTTGGGTTTTCCCATCAGGCCTTAGCCAAGGGCAGGTGCCATTCTTGCGGACTTCGGTGAGGCGTGCACCGAGCTTGGTGGCGAGAACATGGCTGAGGGGCATCAACTCAGGGGTTTCATCTGTTGCATAACCAAACATGTGACCCTGATCGCCAGCTCCGATCTCCTCAGGGCGCTTGGTGAAGTGCCCATGAACACCTTGGGCAATGTCAGGTGATTGTTGCTCAATGTTAACTAGCACTTTGCAGTGATCCGCATCCAGGCCAACATCATCCGACACAAAGCCGATCGAACGGCATGTGTCCCGAACGATCTTTTCATAGTCGATATTGCCTTTGGTTGTGATCTCCCCAAAGACCATGACCATATTGGTTTTGGTGCATGTCTCACATGCAACCTTGCTATCAGGATCTTGTGCCAAGCAGGCATCAAGGATAGCATCAGAGATCTGGTCACACAACTTGTCAGGGTGCCCCTCATTCACAGATTCAGAGGTGAAAAGGAAGGTGTCGATTTGGGCCATTCTTCTCTAACCTACAACATCAAAATGAAATAAACATGTCACTTAGAAGATTATGAATGTACCTATACATGTTCTTTGCATGATTATCAAAGGTTAGACATTTGAAAAGGAAATTTATTTAAAGGAATAGATAGATAAAGAATCATTAATAGTGCAACATAGAGCAATTAATAAGTATAAGTTCCAAGAATAGAGCAACCAAAATGAAAAAGGATAACTAAAATCCAAAATGAAAAGATAACAATGGCTTTTTCAGAAATAGAAGCTCATATATGTCTAAACATGTTCACATGGATGTATAAAGGACCAAGCAAAGACAGCAAGCATATATTTGCAGATCAAGTGTTCTAATAGATAGCTATATTGCAGGAAGAATTGAATCTTTTTATCCGCGACCTAAACTCCAGCGGAAGTTTTAGATCTGTGCGCAGAACAGAAACTTGGAAGCCAAAATAAACAGATCTGACAAGTTAAGGGGTGTATCTAACAGTATTATTTTATATGAAAGATCGCAGCCAAATTAGAACGGATATCTTCTAAACGAAACAGTCAAGATAGATCTGACCCTGCAGACCGACGAAGAAACAAAAATCTCAAAAAAACTCCATTCTCAGCTGACATATTAAACCCCAACAAGGTCAAGATCAAGTTTTCCCTAGATTCCCTAACGAGGTTTAAGCAAGAATGGCAAAGAAAAAACAGATCTGGCCATTTCCACCAAGGAGTAGCCCCCCAAGATCGAATCAACAATCTCCGGAAGAACAACTCCAGGAGCAAGTAACAATTTAGCAAAGAAACAGAATAAAACCATTCAAAGCAGATCCAGATCTGCGCGTAACGCAGATCAAAGAAAAAAGGGGGAAAAGATTAGAAAAATCACCTTGTCCGGTACACGATTTGGGAGCGCTTGATTTCGAGATCGACCCCTTTCACGGCTTATTCCACTCCGCTTCGCCCCCTATTTATAGCCAGATCTGGCCAACGCGGCTCACCCACCGAGTTCTGATTTCCGTGTTGGGACCCACACAGATAAGGTGGCATAAACACAGGTACGCAATGAGTACGTTTCCAACGGGTAGATTAAAGATTGTAAGTCTTTTCTCGAATTTTGATCAAATGTTTCCTGTGCCAACGATTCGTTACTCAAAACCCATACCTATCCGCGAAACGAGCGAAGAATATGTTCTTCGAATCATAAGACTGGTAAGTTAGTTAGTAAAATATGCACGTGTAAAATTTTTTGTAGATCCAGATCCGCGGTACCAGGATAGCCATCGAATCGCGATGGATCCGACGGCTCGGATCTTCCGCGGTGGGTGACAAAATTGACCAGGGTAGATCCAGTTGCCGCACCAACCGCGTGAGGGGTCCACCGTGACGTGGCACTTCCATAAAAAATAAGTGAAGGGCCTCATTAATCAGTTAATTTAGCAAAATATGCCTTTGCCTTTTTAAAAATATAATTATTTTATAAAATAATTTATGTTTAATTTTTCTTATGAAAAATAATTATTTTTATTTATAAAATACATTAATATTCTAGTTAAATAGGATAGTTTTTTCCCTCATGAAATTGAAGCATTAAACACGTTTAACTTGTTCTAAATGATGTAAGAATCTAATCCAACTGAGTTGGAAGAGATATTGAACTAATCCACCCTTAATCAAGTCAACCCTTGGGGCATGCTAAAGCTATGGTCAAAGTCAAAGATGGCACTCAGTGGGGTAAGTTAATTGTCAATTAGTTGGACAAATGACGTGTCAACTTAAGCACTAATTGGTGATTACCAACCTAAATTTGTCTATTCAACTATAGTTACAAAGAAAGGTTGGAGATTATTGTTAAGTATTCATAAATAAATAAATAAATATATATGAATGGACATGCATGAATTTGGTAGGTGAAATTGTTGGTGGAGGCATTTAAAAATTAGAAATTATTTAATTGGATTTGGTTTATATTTGTCTCATTTATTTTGGTTGGTAATCGATCGGCTGGCTACCTACCGCTTGCGTCACTTGATTATAATTATAAGAATAAGAGTTAAAAAAACCTAATTATCTATTTTTTTTTTTGTGTTTTTTTTACGTTGTACAATTTGTGCTTAAAGGTTCACTCGTATATCTTTCCAATTTTAGGATAAGTAAATTACATTATTTTTCTTTTTGTTTCTTATAATTCAGATGCCCAACTTCACCGATTCGAAAATTGGGGTATTAATTAGATAAAATAAATAATTAATTAATGAACAATATTTTTCCTTCATTGAATAACGGATAATTAGACATATTATATTATTATTAGCAGTTTGAGTGTAGGTGTGTTAGTATTATATTGTGATTAAATTGAGTATCACAAGAGAAGCGTGCGACAGCACTGAGATTAGTGGAGTTGGTAAGCGTGAATTTTCCTTCCAAAAAAACTAATATCTAGATTGACCTGGACGTCTTGGGGTTTTATTCGGTGAGGGGTATAATTAACCTTCAGTCCGCATGTGGTGAGGGTAATCAGCTTTATAATCAGGATTACGTTTCAAAATGAATTAGTTTATTTGGTACAATTTTAAATTTATAATATAATATAATTTAAAATTATAAAGGATAATAAATTTTTAAAATTGGATTACTAGCTTGCTAATAGTATATAATCTAAATTATATTTTATCTCTAATATTTAATATACCCTTAGTCTATTTCTTGTATCAATCAGGAACTGTCGCTGTCGTTGGCCATCGGCCACAGCCGGCTGTCGTCGGCCGCCCACCGTCGTCGGCAAAGATTGTAAGATATTTTTTCATTTTATAATAATATGAATTGCATTCACCACCGGTCATTGTTGTTGGCCGCCGGTCGCCGCCATTACCCGCTGACGGTTGCTAGCAAAGATCACAGGATATTTTTATTATTTTATAATAATATGAATTACATTTTTTATAAAAAAATAATGAACATTAAATAAAAGAATATAATGCATAGTATACAACTCTTTTCACTAAATATAGTAATATAATTACATTATATGCATTACAAATTTGATTATGTTACACCAAACCAATCACAGTCTCAATGTAATCAAGATTATATTACAAAATTGATTCTTTTATTTAGTATAATTTTATAATGAGCAATGATATGCTCAAGGAAAAAAACTCAAGGATAGATACATAAAATCATGGCCCACCATTTCACTTTTTGTGGGTCTCATCACTTTATGTGTCTATCTTTAAGCTTTTTCTTTTCCTTGAGCATATCACTTTTCTTTTATAATTCTAATATAATATAATAAGAATTATAAAAAATAATAAAATTTTGTAATTAATAACATGTGATGCGGATAGTGTTGGGGGTAGAGAGGGAATAAGGAGGAAAAGAAAGGGCAATTTGGTCTTTTGGGATGTTAAGGGTTTGTATGGAAAAAGCAGGCACGGTTCAAGAAGGAAGAGGTGGTTTTTTTCGGGGGGGGGGCTTTCTCCGCCGCTAGCCAAGGAGAAGCTTGGGCGCCCTTCGTCGCCATCCTCGGGCATCGGTGGCTGTTCATAGTCCCCCTTCTTCCTCCTCCTCTCCTGCTGCTCACCGACTTCATCGTCGATCGCCACTGTCTTCGCCGTCTCTATCACAACGTGCATAGCCCGCCGTTGATAGCTTCCTCATGAGCTGCGCCGCGGCTTCACGCACGCAGCCGCTCCGGGCGTCGCCTTCCTTCTCCTTTCCCTCCGGCCGCAAGCACCTCCTCTTCTCCTCCTCGTGGTGCCGCCACCGGACGGGCACGACGCCGCCTCTCGCGGCTATCGCCGTCTCCAGCGGCCGGCGCCACCTCCAACGACCGGCGCCGCCTCCTGCGGCCTTCGCCTCCTCCTACGGTCGTCGCCGCCTCCTTTCCCGGCCGCTGCCACCTTCTCCCACAGCCACTGCCACTGCCTCCGGTAGGCGATACTACCTCCGGCGGGTGCTGCCGCCCCCGGCGGCCATCACCGCTGTCTCACGCCGCCTCCGGCGGCTACGGATGCCACTGCCGAGGCCCCCAGCGGACAGCGACCTTTCTTCCAGCAGTGCCACAGTGCCTCCGGCAGACAGCGCCTCCGGCGTCCAGCGCCGTCACCTCCGGCAGCCCCTGTCGCAGGCACCGACACCTCCGGGCAGCCGTCATCACCCTCCAAGCACCCGTCATCTGACGGGCTCATCCGGCTTGCGTGCCGTGTGCCGACCTGTGAGCCGCTATATTGTTCCGGGCCGCTACGGCTCGATTAGCGACACGACCAGCTCATCCATCCTTCCGAGGGCGCCCCCCTGGGCCAGGGTAAGTTCTCGTACTTGGTATCTGTTCATTTTATTGCTATACTATTATGCGGTTACTTATATGTCTGTGGGATTCGCCTCGAGCACCGAGGTACCAGAGACCGGGGGAACCCGGTCGCTGGATACAGGTACAGTTGACCGGAGGAGGACTTCTGACGATCTGTTCAACGTCGAGGACAGCTCACCACCGGGTCATGAGGATGCGGTCCACATTCCAGCCATGTCACACCCCGGCAGGTTCGTCTTCTCAGCTTCCCGACAGGATCAACATGTAATCTAATTATATTTAAGTCAAATATTTAACTAAAATTTAAATGTCAAATATATCCCTAGTCTCTCGTTCTTTCAAACAAACAAGTCCGCCAAGTGCAGCCGCTGTGCACTCCACCTCTAGCATCGGGACCGCCGAGTCCAACCGCTTGGAGAAGGCATCGCAATGAGCAATGTCCACGGTGTGAGCTCCTTGGTATGACTCCTTTGGAGACGAACAAGTCGGTGAGCGTGGCAAGTTCAAAGTCCGGCAAAGGGAGGATGTCAACGTCAGAGGCAACGAAGATCCTCCCTTCTCTTCTCCCCGACGACAGCTCGTAGAGAATTCCTTTGTACTGTCCAATTAATCATTTTAATGATCAATTGCACAAGATCAAACAGAGTCAACACAAGAATGTTACATGAATGAGAGCATCTCTAGGCGATGAAGGTGAGGAGATTGGCATAGGAGACAACTCCCCTGCAGGCGACTTCCAGCTTCTCCTTCATGGCGTCAATAATGTTGAATCCTTCGAGTGTGAGGTTGATCTTCACGTCCTTCTCGGCTTTGCTAGTGGAATCCAACAAAATCAAACCATCGCAACCCTGATTGACACAAACATTAGTTAGCAATTCTGATCCCTTACATTACAATTTGACAAGAGGAGGAGGAGGAGTGTGATCGATCACCTTGACAAAGCAATCATGGAAGTGCATCCAGAGCAATCATGGAAGTGCAATCTAATGGAACAAGAGTTTGAAATGACTCTAGTAGGTAAATTAACTTACTTTTTAGGTTTATAAATAAAATAAACAAATAAGGGAAATTATATTTATCAACAAAAATACACCAAAGAATTACTTAAAAAATTCGGGATGAAAAACACTAAAGAAATAAAAACACCTATGACAGTTAACACAATTTTAGATGACGACCCCAATAGAAAATGAGTTGACTTAAAATACTATAGAAGTGTCATAGGTAGTCTACTATACTTAATTGCAAGTCGACCCGATATTTTATTTGCGGTTAGTATGTGTGCTAGATACCAAACTTATACTAAAGAATCTCACTTGACTCAAGTCAAAAGAATATTTAGATACCTTAAAGGAACATCAAATGTAGGAATTTGGTATCCTAGGACAAACAATTTTGAATTAATAGGCTATTCTGACTCAGATTACGTTGGGTGTAAATTAGACCGTAAAAGTATAAGTGGTGGATGTCAACTACTAAACTCATCACTTGTCAGTTGGTTTAGTAGAAAGCAATACTGTGTTGTTCTATCTACAACTAAGTCAGAGTATATAGCGATAGGAGAGTGTGTCGCACAACTATTATGGATGATGCACACCTTAAAAGATTTTAATTTAAACCTTACAAATATAAAAGTATTAATTGACAATATTAGCTCAATTAATTTAACAAAAAAATCTTTGCATCATTTAAGAACCAAACACATTGAAATTATGCATCACTTTATCAGGGATCATGTCACTAAAGGAGATATTGAACTCAAATACATTGAGTCCAAGTCTAATTTAGCTGACATATTTACCAAACTCCTCCCTGAAAGTGAGTTTAGCAATTTATGTCGAAAATTAGGAATGTGTTTAATAGACTAGGATTCTTAAAAGTTTAAAATTATTTTCAAAGTTTTTTTAAGGATAAAAAACTTTTATGTTTTCAAATTTTCCCATTTTTAGAATTTCAAAAATCAATTTTAGCCTTAGACTATATTAATCCCTTAGAAAGCATGCTCCTATAGATCTAAGGTTTGAGTATCTCACCAACACACTAGGACTATCTTGTTTGTAATTGTTGAACATAGAAAGGGGTGAGATGCATATGCACATTGCCTGAACTTAAGATGCTTATTTCAGTGCATCGATATAAGTCTAGGCGTTAAATACAAAATACATATCAATCAGGTTAAGTTCTTCAGTTTAGTCAAACACTAACTGATTACAGTTGACCTAAACTGACTAACCAAGTGAAAACTGCTATTTTTTGATAGTTAGTAAGTAACTAATTGGTTAGACAGTTTTTTATGTCAGGTTCAGGGGGAGTATTAATTATCTTCATACTTATTTTGAAATTAATTTTTGAAAATATTTCTTTATATATATATATATATAGAAAATTGGACTTTACAAACTTAGTGTTAAAAAAAAAAAGAGTTTACTTAGTTTTTGAAAATTAGATTTTACAAATTTAATTTTGAATATTAATTTTATCCATGAGTTGAAAACTTGGCTTTAATAATCTCATTTTAAAGATGGTATATTTGAAAAATTAACTTTTATAAAGCTTATTTTTGAAAATTGTGTTTAAATTTGCAATGCTCATTTTGAAAATTAGGTTAATTTTGTAAAATTTATCTTTAAAAATTACTCTAAAATTCACAAAGTTATCATTCTAAAGTTATCTTTCTAAGTTAACTATTTTTTAAAAACTTAGTTTTTTTTTGAAAAAGTTAAAAGCTAAAGTTTAAAGTAAAATATTTTATATTTTCTATTTCAGACTCCCCCAATCTGACTTTAATTCAAACTCTTAATTACATTTTCTTTTACTTCCTTAATCGCTTATTTTTTTTGTGTTATTTTTTATGAATGTCAAAGGGAGAGGGTTAGATAGTTTAAGTTAGTTATAACAAAGAGGTTAAGTGGTTTAAATTAGTTAAAACAACGAAATATCAAATATAAAATAAGACTAACTTTAAAAACCTTATAATTTCTTATTTTACTTGCATCTTTTTCACTAACTTAACTCAGGTTGTCATTACATCAAAAAGGGGGAGATTGTTGGTACGGTTAGCACTAACGGTTTAACTCAAGTTTTGATAAATGACAAAGTAGGTTAAGTTAGTTTCATATTGATTTAACATTTTGACGAAGTGTGCATGAGAAGTCCAGCTAGGTCAATGGGTTGACCTGATAGCTGGCACGAAGCCCAGACTGGTCGACGGACTGACCGAATGTCTGGCACGAAGTCCAGCTAGGTCAACGAGTCGACCTGATAGCTGGCACGAAGTCCAGACTGGTCGACGGGCTAACCGGATGTCTGGCACGAAGTCCAGCTAGGTCGACGGGCAGACTTGATAGCTGGCACGAAGTTCAGATGGGTCGACGGGCTGACCGGACGTCTGGCAGGTAAGTTGAGGTAAGTCACTAGAGGGGAGTGACTGTGAAGACGCGTTCCCAGGAAGAGAACTTAGGCGCCGATCCAACTTAGAACTATTTCGAAACTCTAAGTTAAGATCTTGACTAGATTCCGATCTCGTTGTGCTAACACTTTGTTTTGCAGGATATATTATTTGTATTTGTGCTTCGGACTAACATTTTCTTGCAGGGAGTTGAAGCTGCTGGAAAACAGAGGTCCAGGCGCTCGGAAGGGATCCGAGCGCCCGAAAGGGATCTGAGCGCCCGGAATGCAAAAGTTATCCTCATCGTGCTTCGCCATGTGGAGCTTCATGGTTGGCTGGGCTACGTCACACTCCAGGCGCCCGGAAGGGATCTAGGCGCCCGGAGCCTCCTATATAAGGAGGATGCACCCTGGAGCAAAGAACAACTAACAACAAGATCTTCCATCGCTTGCTATGGTGTGCTGTGTGTTAGGACCAAAAGTAGCTAGAGGGGGGGAGGTGAATAGCTCGTCGCGTTCGCTCGGTGCTCGGTGTTGCTTGTTCCTTCAAAGATGTGCAGCGGAAAATACAGAAACAAACACACAACGCTAACACGGTTGGTTTTACTTGGTATCCACCTCACAAGAGGTGACTAATTCAAGGATCCACACCAACACACACACCCTCCACTAAATAAAACTCTCCTTTGTGGTAACTACCAAGGGCGGAGAAGCCCTACAATACTCAATACAAGAAGAGAGGGAAAGGATACAAGAAATACAAGCTTACAAGCTTACAATGAGTACAAAACCCTAACCCTAGCTTCTCTTTTTGGCTTTGATCCGCCTCTTGACTTGGAGAGCTTCCAAGATCCTTCAAGAACTGGCGATCTGAGCTTTGTGAGCGCTGTGGAGGAGTTGGCGAGAGCTCTGGAGTGAATCGGTGAAGTGCTTGCCGCAGCCATCGAACGCCTGCAGCTATAAACGACGCCAACTGTCGGATCCCGATCGATTCGAATGTTCCCAATCGATCGGGGAGGCTTTGGATCGATCCACGGAAACGCGCCTGGAAACGCGCCTGGATCGATCCACGGATCGATCCAGCGCTTATCGCGCGAAGCAGCCGCGTCCCAATCGATCCACTGATCGATTGGGACCTCTGGATCGATCCACGGATCGATCCAGAAGCTCTCTGTTCGCTGGGACAGGTTTGGATCGATCCACTGATCGATCCAGAGCCTGGATCGATCCACGGATCGATCCAGCACTTGATTTTTGTCCAAAACCAAGTCCCAAACATCCCAAACCAACATCCGGTCAACCTTGACCTGTTGGTATGTCATGCCTAGCATCTAGTCACTCCCTTGACCTGCTAGGACTCCCTTACCAAGTGTCCGGTCAATCCCTTTGACCCACTTGGACTTTTCTCTGTGCCAAGTATCCGGTCAATCCCTTTGACCTACTTGGACTTTTCTTTCATGCCAAGTATCCAGTCAATCCTTTGACCTACTTGGACTTCCCAGCACCAGATGTCCGATCCTCCTTGATCCATCTGGATTTTCCCTTGCCTGGCTTCACTCACCAGGACTTTCACCTAGCTTCACTCACTAGGGTTTTCCATCTGCCTAGCTTCACTCACTAGGACTTTCACCGCCTCACTCAGGGTTTTCCATCCGCCTAGCTTCACTCACTAGGACTTTCACCGGCTTCACTCACCAGATTTCCATCCGCCTAGCTTCACTCACTAGGACTTTCACCGGCTTCACTCAGGTTTTCCATCCGCCTAGCTTCACTCACTAGGACTTTCACCGGCTTCACTCACCAGATTTCCATCCGCCTAGCTTCACTCACTAGACTTCCTCTGCCTGACTCACTCACCAGGTTCCGGCTTCACTCACCGGGACTTTCATTTTGCCTAACATCCCAGTTAGGACTTCCATCAAGTATCCATCAACCTTGACCTACTTGACTCTTCTTCAATCAATATCTTATTGTCAAACATCTAAACCCAAACCAAGACTCACCTTGGTACCCAGGTCAACCTTGACCTGAGGGATATTGCACCAACAATCTCCCCCTTTTTGATGTTTGACAATACCACAATAACACTTACAATCCCATATGTAAGTTAGGCTAATCCCATAGCCTCCTTCTTCATGCCACTAGGTAATGAAAGCATAAATTAAGCTCTTCATTCTCCCCCTAAGAGGGCAAACTCCCTCTAGGTAATGAAAGCCTAACTTACTCCCTTTCTCGAGTCCTTTCATTCTCCCCCTATGACCTTCCCATAGGTAATGAAAGCCTAAACTTAACCATACATTCTCCCCCTATTGGCACACATCAACCCATCGTTGGACACACATCAACCTATGCTCCAATTCTGGGCACACTTCAACAAATCCATTTGTTGAAGTCTCTCCCCCTGAAGAATTGCTCATCGTTGTTCACAACATCACTCGTTGTGATCAACACGATAATGAAGGTCCCATACCCTTCATTTATCCTTAACTTCTCCCTCAATGTAGACAACTACTCAACCTTGAGCATTATCTACCACTTGAGTGTCCACTTGAAATAATGAGGATATCCACTCCCCATTTCTCCCCATTTCAAGTTTAAATGCTCAACCTTGAGCAAGTTCACAACAGAAGGTTAACCACCTTCCAAGGTTCGTGAAAAATAATTTTCATGTCTTTAAAGAGTCCCTCCCCCTAAAGACATGGTGGTAACTTCTGTCATTGCACCAACAATGACTTGGAATCCCTAAACCTTTAGGAAACCCAAATTTAGAAGTTTTGAGGTTCAAATATTCAAAATTTGAAACAACCTCAACCTAAACTTCTACTTAGTCTTCGTTAACCAATCCATCCTTGTTTTCAACATGAAAACACCCTTTGTATGTATACAAATGTATTTAAGGGGTTTGGAATGGTTACCTAGACTCAAAGAGGTTCAAAGATGCTGAAATCAGGCCTTCCCAGCCAAAATCAGCAACTTGGATCGATTGGAGTTGGGTTCCAATCGATTGAACCTTTCTGAATCAATCCACGGATCGATTCAGACTCCCTGGATCGATCGGCTGATCGATCCAGCGAGCTTCTGCTCGCGGGAATTGCCGTTTGAATCGATCCATGAATCGATTCATGGAACTCCAATCGATCCATGGATCGATCGGAGCTCTGATAGTTGCTGAAATTCCATTTCAGTCAACTTCAGAAACCCCTAGAAAATTCTACAAAAATCCAAAAATTATGAAATTTCGTGTAGACATTATTTAGGGCATACTTAATCATGGAAAAATAGCTTTCTATGAAAATACATCATATTTTCAAAGATTGACACAAACTTGAAAAACTTGCAAAAACTTTAGTGTTTTTCTTCAAGTTTGTGTCTAACTATTCAATGGTGATTACTATCAAAAGATAGCCTCCACCAAGGTTTTCCAAAAACATTTTAAAAACATTTTCAAAACCAATATCCCATCATGTTCCTTGGGCATAATGCACATGACTTGTACATTAGCTTTCCCAATGATGGGAAGACACATAACTATGTGTTTCGATGAATTTAAAACTCAAAAGGATGCACTAAATCAACATCTTGAGTTTTGTTCATCATCCTAACATCTCACTTGTATATAATATGGACAAAACACATACAAGTCACCTTATAGTCTTTGTGAGATGTAGATTTTGGTTTTTGCCCTAATCTAGGGATCATGCATATTTATCTAGGCATTTTAGAAATATTAGACATCCACCTAGGATGTCACTTGTCAATAAGTGTCGTTAAATGCCATTTGTCCTTAATTACAAGGAATTAAACTTAATGCATGATTATGTTATGGCATACATCAAAAGAAAATAATTTTCAAAAGAAAATATCCTATTGCTACATGATGTATGAATGTCATGACATGGTATTTTTTTTTTGGATTTTTCTTAATAAAACATGAATGTAAAAATAGACATGATGTCATGGCATATTATGGGCAAACAGTCATGGCAAGATTTAGCATAAATAAAATCTACCTAGATTAACTATCTAAGTATCCTTAAAGTCTTAGCTAAACTTACACCTTAAACCTAGATTGCCCTAAAGTGCCACAAGAGAATGCCAAAACCTAAATTGGCATTTCTAATTTCCTTGATTTAATGTATGCCAATTGAAAGTAAACATGTCCTCAAATGTTGGCATATTCCATTTTTCCTCAAAAGTAGCACTTTTAAATTAAGGCTTAGTTTGCCTTTAATTTCCTACGAGCATACCAAAATCCCAACTTGGTAGTTCTTGTGTTTTCTCAAATTTGTGCCACTTTAAAATAAAAGCAATACTTCTCCAATTTGGCACATTTACTCTTTCAAGGAGTAATCAATAATTCCATTTCATTTTCAAAGGTTAACTAAAACCTTGAAAATGCTCCTTGAGTGTCAATTTCCTCAAAGTTGGGTTAACTACCCTTCTAATCGGAGTTGACACTCTCTAACCCATCTATGGGGTAGAGAAGATGCTCCTAGGAACCCAACACCTATTGGTGCTCCTTGGATGCTCTAGGTACTCACTAGGGATAACTTCCCTAGATACCTTCCTAGTGACCTTGTTGGGCTTCTTAGAAGCCTTGGTCACATTTTCTAGGTCAACTCTAGGGATAACCTCCCTTGTGACCTTGTTTGTGACTTTCTTAGACTTCTTAGAAGTCTTAGTCACATTTATTGTAAAAATACTCTTAGGGATGACTTCCCTAGCATTTTTGGCTTGACCACTAGACCTAGGGTTTGTTCCATAACTATATGGAACTCTATGGTAAGAGGGCACATCCTTCTTAGCCTTTGGTTTGTATCCCAAACCTCTATGGCCATTAGATGACCTTTGTGCTCCTAGACCTAGGCTATGCTCATTTTGCCCTAATAGGATATTTTCCATCCTTTTTAGGGTCTTTTCCATTTTATCAAGTCTTGACCTCAAGACTTGATTTTCTATCACTAAGTCCTTAGTTTTAGATTTTTCATTTGATTCATGAGCATATTTGTTTTTGGGCTTGTATCTAAAATCTTTAGAGTTATTGCCCAAGTGTCTATCTACCTTCCTAACCTTAGGTTGGGTAGTTTTGGCATGTAGGGTCACATGTTTTTCCTTAAGGCCCTCATGCTTCCTATTCTTATGGTAAATCGCATTAAAATGATAAAAATTTGACCTAGCATGCTTTTTACCATTTTGCAAGGGAATAGGCTCAATGAAAGTTACCTTCCTTTTTACCTTGGAGGCTCCCCCTTGACTAGTGCCTCCTTGAGCCTTGACCATCTTCTTCCCCTTGGGGCATTGACTTCGGTAATGCCCTTTTTGTTGACACAAGAAGCACACAATGTGCTCCTTGCTCTTCTTTGTCCCGGGGGTGGTCTCCTTGAGCTTCTCCTTGCCCTTTTGTGCCACTTGGCCCTTCTTCTTGGCCAATTTAGGGCATTTGCTCTTGTAGTGCCCACTTTCCCTACACTCAAAACATATTATATGATTTTTATTATTAATTGAAATATTTATACTTTTGCTTGTAGGGGTGGCATCTTTTTCTTTGGATCCGGAGGTAGAAGCTTCCTCTTGATCGGACCTTGATTCTCCTCCATTTGATTTTTCTTGACTTATGGAGGTAGAATCTACTTCCTCCTCTTCGTCTCTTGACCCGGATGTAGAAGCTTCTCCTTCTTCTTGATCCGGCGTCACCAAGAATTGCTCCCCCTCAATCCTAGAGGTGGAGGCTTCATCATTTTGAATGTGAAACAAGGAGTATGCTCCCTCCTTGTTCCCTTCGGTGCATTCCCTTGAGGATGAAGCTTCTTGGATTTCTCTTCTTAGGTTGATCTCTCAAACCTCGGAGTTCTTCTTGATCCAATGAGTTGCCCTCTTTGGATTCTTCTTGATAGTGGAGAGATCTTCATAGATTCTTGCCAACTTGCTCCAAAGCTCCTTGGTATCTTGGAATTCTCTAATTTTTCTCAAAATATTGCTCGACAATAAATTGACTAACAATTTTGTCAGTTTGTCATTCACCTCGCATCTTTGACTTTGCTCTTGACACCATTTGCTCCTTTTAGTGATTTTGCCTTTGCTATCCCTTGGAGATTCAAATCCCTCCATTAGAGCAAACCATTGTTCTATATCCACCATGAAGAAATTCTCGATCCTTGACTTCCAAAGATAGAAACTTGTTGACATGAATGGTGGAGTCACCCTTGTGTCGAATCCGAGTCCACCTCGGAATTCCATATTGAAGTTGAGCTCCCTTGATGAAGTCTTTGACTTGTTTATATTAGGCTTCAATTTCTTCTTCCTCCAGCTCGTTGTCCTTTCGGTGATAAGTTCGGTGAAGAGCAACCTTGCTCTGATACCACTTGTTAGGACCAAAAGTAGCTAGAGGGGGGGGTGAATAGCTCGTCGCGTTCGCTCGGTGCTCGGCGTTGCTTGTTCCTTCAAAGATGTGCAGCGGAAAATACAGAAACAAACACACAACGCTAACACGGTTGGTTTTACTTGGTATCCACCTCACAAGAGGTGACTAATCCAAGGATCCACACCAACACACACACCCTCCACTAAATAAAACTCTCCTTTGTGGTAACTACCAAGGGCGGAGAAGCCCTACAATACTCAATACAAGAAGAGAGGGAAAGGATACAAGAAATACAAGCTTACAATGAGTACAAAACCCTAACCCTAGCTTCTCTTTTTGGCTTTGATCCGCCTCTTGACTTGGAGAGCTTCCAAGATCCTTCAAGAACTGGCGATCTGAGCTTTGTGAGCGCTGTGGAGGAGTTGGCGAGAGCTCTGGAGTGAATCGGTGAAGTGCTTGCCGCAGCCATCGAACGCCTGCAGCTATAAACGACGCCAACGGTCGGATCCCGATCGATTTGAATGTTCCCAATTGATCGGGGAGGCTTTGGATCGATCCACGGATCGATCCAGAGCGCCTCTGTACTCTGGAAACGCGTCTGGATCGATCCACGGATTGATCCAGCGCTTATCGCGCGAAGCAGCCGCGTCCCAATCGATCCACTGATCGATTGGGACCTCTGGATCGATCCACGGATCGATCCAGAAGCTCTCTGTTCGCTGGGACAGGTCTGGATCGATCCACTGATCGATCCAGAGCCTGGATCGATCCACGGATCGATCCAGCACTTGATTTTTGTCCAAAACCAAGTCCCAAACATCCCAAACCAACATCCGGTCAACCTTGACCTGTTGGTATGTCATGCCTAGCATCTAGTCACTCCCTTGACCTGCTAGGACTCCCTTACCAAGTGTCCGGTCAATCCCTTTGACCCACTTGGACTTTTCTCTGTGCCAAGTATCCGGTCAATCCCTTTGACCTACTTGGACTTTTCTTTCATGCCAAGTATCCAGTCAATCCTTTGACCTACTTGGACTTCCCAGCACCAGATGTCCGATCATCCTTGATCCATCTGGCTTCACTCACCAGGACTTTCACCTAGCTTCACTCACTAGGGTTTTCCATCTGCCTAGCTTCACTCACTAGGACTTTCACCTGGCTTCACTCACCAGGATTTCCATCTGCCTAGCTTCACTCACTAGGACTTTCACCTGGCTTCACTCACCAGGATTTCCATCTGCCTAGCTTCACTCACTAGGACTTTCACCTGGCTTCACTCACCAGGGTTTTCCATCTGCCTAGCTTCACTCACTAGGACTTTCACCTGGCTTCACTCACCAGGATTTCCATCTGCCTAGCTTCACTCACTAGGACTTCCTTCTGCCTGGCTTCACTCACCAGGACTTTTCTTCTGCCTGGCTTCACTCACCAGGACTTTCATTTTGCCTAACATCCCAGTTAGGACTTCCCAGTCAAGTATCCAGTCAACCTTGACCTACTTGACTCTTCTTCAATCAATATCTTATTGTCAAACATCTAAACCCAAACCAAAACTCAGCTTGGTTACCCAGGTCAACCTTGACCTGAGGGATATTGCACCAACACTGTGTTCCTGCGATGTTGCGAAGCTATTCCGACAACAAGCGGCTCAAGTTTTTCTTTTCAGTGTTGTCGGTATTCCTTTCTAATAATTCTTGTATTTAGTTTTTGTAATAACTTTACTAATTATTAGTAATTATCCAACGAAAGTACTCAGTGAGTGCAGGCCTTGGAGTAGGAGTCGATCAAGGCTCCGAACCAAGTAAAACAGTTCATGTTAGCGTTGTGTTTTCATTTTCCGCTATGTACTTGCTTAAACGTTTTCGATAGTTAACTACCTCAATAACAAAGCAACCACAACGCTAGAAAACCGAATGTGATGCATGTTTATAGGTTCGGTTATCAACAACTTCCAAAGACTAGAAACACCAGCACTTAAACAACCGCTTCTATGACTACCTATTGGAGCTGTTTATAACCGCTTCGAATAATGCTTTTAGGAGTGATTATTCTTATTTCACCACCTGCTGTTGTTGTGGTACAATAGATGTTAAGAGTAGATGAAATTGCGCCAGTAATGGAATCACTTCAAATTTATTTGAAGCGATTAGAATACATTTCGAAAGGTCCCAAAAACTGGTTCTAAAATCCTTATCTTTTTGTAGTGGCTTTCTTGATCTCCTCTTTGGCAATGGCCTCACACTACAAAAAAACTGTAAATTAGGGACAAATTTAGGGACGAATTTTCCCAAAATTTTCGTCGCAAAATTTTTTACGACGAATTTTGTAACGAAAATATATTCGTCGCAAATTAGTCGTTGCCACATTTTGCAACGAAAATAAAATATTCGTCCCAAATTTTGCAACGAACTAAAATTTTCGTCACAAATTTTGTTGCAAATCTACACTGCATAGTGTCTTCAAATTTGGGACGAAATTAGATTTTCGTCCCAAATTAGGGACAAATTCTGGTTTGTTCCAAATTTGGGACGAATTTCAGTTCGTCCCAAAATTCAAGCTCCCGTTTCATTCAATTTCGGGACGAAATTATTCGTCCCGAATTCGGGACGAACAGATATTCGTCCCGAATTAGGGACGAAAAAATTTCGTCCCGAATTATCCCTAAAATATAGTAAATCAGAATAAATTAGATTTTGGAACGAACCTAAATTTCGTCCCAAATTAGGGACGAACTTTAGATTCGTCCCAAATTAGGGACAAAATCGGATTCGTCCCAAATGTGGAACGAACTCAAATTCGTCCCAAAATTTGTCCCAAAATACAATATCCAGCAACCAAACATTTTTCATTTCTTCATCCTATTTTACATATCAAATACATTCAAATATCTATACACATCCAAACAAACATTCAAACAACTTCATATCCAAACTTCACATTCAAACAACTTCACATTCACACAACTTCACATCCAAACATTCAAATATTTATACCAAACTTCAACACACATCATATTTATACACATCCAAACTACATACAAATATATCAACTCATAATATTTACACATCCAAACTACACATCCAAACTAACATTCAAATATATCAATTCAACAAACATCATATTTACACATGAAAACAAGAACTAGTTTGGTTCAACAACTCATAATCCAAATAACAAATACATCTAAGCATAAAATAAAATACTAATCGTCATGCTCCGAGAGCTTCATGCACCTTCTTCCATGCTTCGTTCTCCTTTTCCTACATCAAATTACAAATGAATAACTAACATTTATAACAATATATATATATAGATCTAAAACATACATCAATGATATCATATTGAAATAAGACATCTAAAACTTATGCAACTAACAAGTAAAATATTGTCTTGTTTTAAAAAAAAACTAAGAAAATTAACGATTCTATAATAAAGAAAATTAACTACAACATAAATGAAAATTAGAAATACAATTGGTAATACAATTTCGACCTGTACCTACATGTGCATATCTAGTGCTTCATCCTATCATATGTGCTCACATCTACATATATATACTTTCACATATTTTAATTTCTAACTGGGTTTGGATACCAAGCTAGTTGATCACTTTAATCCAACTTATGGTATGTTTCACTGATCTAGTTTATGTTTAATCCATGCAAACATAAACATTTACAATTAATGCTTAGGACATAAACAAGTCATACTTTGTTCATGCTAGAATCTTCCTGGAGCTAATGAGTTATTTCTTATCTATTAACTAAGGCAATCTAGATTCACTATATGCCTAATAAAAGCTAGTACAATTTTCACAACATAGCTCAAATGAAAGAAGGGGAATGATCATTATGAGGAGTTTATTGATTATTTTCCATTTTGAAGATGTTTATTATACAAACTTGCACTTCATTTATTTTGGATCTCCCTCCCTCACGTACATCTCTTTTACTATCAACTCAAAGAGTAAAACATTGTTCACATGGAAAATAGGAAATTCTAATGAGTAATGGATTCTAATTAATATAATTAATAAAATTAAACTAAAGTTATTATAAATTTGTATAATAAATGTTAATCCTACTGATAATTAGTAAGTAGCTATATAGTGTTTGAATTTATCACATAAATGGTAGATTTGAATTTTGATTTTAGATTATAATTTAAAAAAAAAATTAAAAATAGATTGGAGTCTCTCAATGAAAACACAAGACGGCATAAGAAAAACAAGGAAATCTTTACTTTTATCTTTGCTCGTCTCATTCTTTAAATATCCTTGTGATTCCTAATGGCTACAAGGAAATCTTGATCATTCTCTTAAAGATAATAGAGGGGTAAACAAATTAACCAAAGTGGGAAATAAGTTTACTTACATTATGACATTACCTTTTCTTTCATCTCTTCAAGGCAAGCTTCAACTTTGCACAAAACCCAATAAATATTAGAAGATCACTTCAACATAAACAGTGGAGTTTCATAGCTAGAAGAAGTAAGAAAATAAAATAAGATTAACCAAATAAATCTAGAGATATGGTCTTAATACATAGTTATCATAATAGATCAAAGACTTAGATAGCAAAAAAATCCTTATGTAATCAAAAATACATGTATCAAATGTTTATGACATAATAAAATTATTGACACGTATATAACTAAATTGCATAGATTAGTAATAGACAGATAAAAAATATAAAACATGGCATAAAATGCAAAGTAGCAAGGTAAAGTAAAAATTTAAAAGAAACTATAACAATAAGTGTAAAAAAATCTAATATAAAACTTACAATAATTTAACTAAGATTCACCACCATCGCCATCATCATGATCACCATCGTCACCGTCACCGGGAGGATTCTCACTTGGAGCAGAAATTAACTTGAAATGTCGTAAAATCAATTCTTGATTTTGGCGCATTTGTCTCATTTCTTCATCCCTTTCATTTAAAATATCCTTCAACTGTGAAACCTCTTCAGTCAAGTGGGTCATCTGCTGGGTCTGTGAGGAGGAGGAAGAAATACGGCCAACTCTATGGATTCTGCTCAAAGAACCCATTCCAAATATCTTTCCTCCTTTTTTTGATCCTCCACTCGCTTGTAGCCATAAATTTAAATCAGTACCAACAGATGACTCAGACCCCTCCATATCTGCACTAGTAGAACCAGAACATCTTTGTGCTACCTCTAGTTCATCATATTTCTCCTGTATTGTAATAAAAAATAAATTATAATTATAATAACATTAAGTTATTATAGTGGGTACATTAATAATAGAATCTAAGGTATAAATTTAGATCAAAAATTTATTCAAACCTTGATTGCTCTAGCTCTGTCCCCGCTCCAAGTCTTATCTTTTTTCTGAAAGGTGCGGGTGAAAGTTTCTATAAATGTAGGCTCCTTTCCTAGTTCTTTGGACTAAAAAAGATGATTAAAGAAAATCAAATAATGTCAAATAGAGTAAGAAAATAATATGAGTGTTAAGAAATTACCAATCTGCGTCTATGCTCATCAATATTAAGAAAACTCAAAGTCTTCATCATCATCCTCCTCCTCCTCCTCCTCCTCCTCGTCCTCCTCCTCGTCCGCATCTTCCTCCTCCTCCTCCTCCTCCTCCTCATCATTATCATCAATTTCAGTTGTATCCACATTTATCACTATTCCGGTAGGATCTTGTAACGTTGGAATAATATATTCTTCTATATGAAATGTATTAGTAACTTCCTCTTGTTGATAAGCAATGTCCTCCCAATGTTCCTCAATTTTTTTCCATGCCTTCGTTTTACACACAGCCCACCAATCAATTTTGTCACGTTTCAAACTAGGATATGAAGCATAGAATACTTGAATTGCTTGTTGTGCCAACACAAATGGTTCATATTTTTTATAAAATCTTTTATGATTTACTTCAACCAAATTATATTGTGGATGCACCTTCATCCCTCTGATAGGGTCAAACCAGCGACACTTGAATAGAATAACTCGCATTTCTGGGCCAGGGTATGCTACCTCTATAATTTCATCCAATAAGCCATAGAAATCATTTCTTGCATCTCCATCATTTGATGACTTAACACAAACTCCACTATTCATCGTACTCTTTCCCATTCCATATTCTTGAATATGAAAATTATATCCATTTATGAAATACATTGGCCATGTGCGTACCATTGCTTTCGGACCCCATGCTAGATGGATAAGCAATTCTTGCTCAATCTGAGTTTGATTATCATGAACCTAAATTCAAATTTGACAATTATTACAAACATTCATATTAAATTCAAATTTAAATTGACTACTTACAAATGATTTGAGCCATGATGCAAATTCTTCTTCGCATAAGCGATCAAACTCTTGTGGTGATAAGCCAGAATATAAATTTTCAAAAATCCTACGATAAAAAAGTTAAATTATAACACTAAAAGTTGCGACATAAGAAAAAAAAATTACAAATATATACTAACTCATAATGTGACGATACTTCTGGACAATTCAGTAAAATATATGTATGAGCTGCCCGCCATTCTTGACCAGTTAAGTATCTCTCCTTACATGTTCCACTTGGTCGACCAAGATAGTTAAAAATTGAGAATGAGTTTATATTGGGATCAATTGGACCTTCATCATTTCTTCCGGGTCTCTGTCGTTTGCTTTGAACATGAGGCTCAAAATAATATGAAGCAAAAGTTGTTACCTCCTCCACAATATATGCATTAACAATAGATGCTTCAACATGTGCCTTATTTTTGATTTTTTTCTTCAAATGATATAAGAATCTGATTGCAATAAAATAAATTATATTAAATTAATTTTATAATAAAATGAGTATATTTTGATACATTCAATTTGTCGGAATATAGCAGATGAAAATTTTACCTTTCAAATGGATACATCCATCGAAAATGGACAGGTCCTCCAACTCTAGCCTCATATGGCAAGTGAACCAAAAGATGTTCCATGGAATCAAAAAATGAGGGTGGAAATATCCTTTCCAAATTACATAAAATAATTGGAATGTCTCTCTCTAACGTCTCCATGTGTGAGTGTCTCAAAACAGTTGAGCAAATATCGTGTAGAAAAATACTTAACTCTGTAATTGTACCCCATACAAAATTTGGTAATACTTCTTTAAAAGCAATAGGAATAAGCCTTTGCATAAATATATGACAGTCATGACTTTTCATACCAATCAATTTGTATTCTGTCATATCAACACATCTTCCAAGATTAGAAACAAAACCGTCTGGAAATTTTAAAAATTTCAGCCATTCACAAACAACACGTCTTTGATCTTTATTCAATGTATAAACTGCTTTTGGCTTTGGTCCCCTACTATTTTCATCGACATCAAGAGTGGGTCTTTTACAAATCAATCGCATATCTTTTCTAGCATTGAGATTGTCTTTGGTTTTCCCATTGATATCCATCACTGTATTTATCAGATTATCAAAAACATTCTTCTCAATATGCATTACATCAAGATTATGATGTATTAAATGACTATACCAATATGGCAAATCCCAAAAAATACTCCGTTTTGTCCATTTATGTGTACTTCCATAATCATATGTTGTACCATGTGGGTCTTCAATAACAGATGAAAAGTGTAGCACTCTGTACCAAATATCTTGACCTGCCAATCTTATTGGAGGAGGTGTTCTTTCAATTCTATTCCTAGTAAATTCATCTTTATTCCTTGAACTTATGATTTAGTGGTAAAATTGTCTATGACAATCAAAATAACTCGGCTTCTTCCCATGTTTCAATCTAATTGATTTTGATCTCTCCATACATATTGGGCATCCTAAGATCCCAGCAGTACTCAACCTGATAGCATACCATAAGTTGGAAAGTCATTTATGGTCCAAAGAAGAGCAACTTTCATTATAAACATCCGATTAGTATGCACATCGTATGTAGGAGAACCTTCATCCCATAATTGTTTCAATTCTGCAATCAAAGGTTGCAAATAAACATCTATTAACTTCTTCGGATTTTGCGGCCCAGGTACAACCAATGTTAAAAACATATAAGGTGTTTTCATGCACATCCCAGGAGGAAGATTATACGGAGTTAAAATAACTGGCCAACATGAATAATTTTTCCCTGATTTGCCAAATGGAGCAAATCCATCTGCACAAAGACCTAATCTAATATTTCGAGTCTCCTTTGCAAATTCCGGATATGTTCTATCAAAATTTTTCCACGCCTCTGCATCTGATGGATGACACATTAGTCCATCTTTTGTTTGATGATTTGCATGCCACGTCATATGTTCAGCAGTTGTCTTTGATGCATAAAGTCTTTGTAACCTAGGAGTTAAAGGCAAATAAAACAATTGACTGTATGATTTACGTCGTTGTTGACTTCTTCTGATGATCTTGTACCTATCTTGATTACAGAATTTACAAACATCTGCATCTGCATCATCTCCCCAATATAACATACAACCATCTCTGCATACATCAATTCTTTCCACTGGAAGACCTAATTCTTTAATAAGTTTTTTCATATTGTAAAAATCATTAGGCAATATATTATCACGCGGCAATGCCTCTTCAAAAGTTTGAACAAACCTATTAAAACAATATTCTGACACATTACACTCAGCCTTGACATTCAACAGTTTTGCAGTGAGAGATAATTTGGTGTGAGTGTTACAACCAGCCCATAATGGTTCATCAGCAGCACTCAACACTTCTTGAAATTTAGTATATGTTTCATTAACACCTGGTACTTCTGCCTCCTCCAAAGGTGATGTATAAGTAGTAAACATTTGTTCAACTGGTGGAGGATAACTAGAACTTGTACCATGCATGTCAGGATTGAAATTATGACCTGCTGCATCAAGAACCATCCTCTGATATGGATTTAATTGATCATAATAACTCTGCTCACCACTAATTGAGACTTGTATGTTTCGTGCATAATCATCATCAGATATGAACGGTTCACCATGAGATGTCCAATTATAGTACTTCGGAGTAAATCCAAATCTACAAAGATGTTCTTCAACTTTATCGCAGAGTAAAAATTTTCCATTGTGACACTTTTTACAAGGACATCTTATCTTATTGCCATCCATATAATCAACTTGACTAGATGCAAAATTCAAAAAATATCGCAAGCCCGTGATAAATTCATCCGTTAAACCGCGACGATTAGGCAAGTTCTTGTTATACATCCAACTTCTTTCATTCTGCATTTTGTCTATTTCAAATAAACAATATTACTAATGATAATAAACTAATGATGAATATGTACTTAGTGTACATACAAATGAAATAATATATAACAAAGAAAACAATAACATCAAATATTATAATAAACACATTAATTTCATCCTTACACTAATGCTATAATGATTAAATTAAAATAACATATATAGATACATATACCTCACAACGAAGAACAAAGATGAGCGTCTATCCAAGCCACGTCAAATACAAATTAACCTGCATAAACAATAATATATTAGAGTACACAAGTAACTATATTATTTGACATCCACAAATAACATTAATTACTACACTATGGGGCTGCAAGCAGCAGCCCTAGAGGCCAACAGTGGCTGCTAGGGCGCGGCTGCCAACAACCAGCTAGGGCAGCGACTGCTAGCAGCCATGTGAAGGTCCATTTCCGATGGCGCGGGGCTGCCAGCGGCCAGTAAGGCCTAGATCCGGCAAGGTGCAGCTGCAAGCGGGCTACCAGCGGCTGCCAACGGCCAGGAAAGGCTGGATCCGGCAGCCACCAGCTACCAGCTACTGCCAACGGCCAGGAAGGGCCGGATCCGGCAATCGGCGGCTACCAGCCGTCAGCAATAGCATGCTCCGCCGGTTCCCAGTGGCTGCTAGCGCCGAGCAAGGCCCTCGGCGCCCGGATCCGGCGGTTCCTAGTGGCTGCCAGCGCCGAGCAAGGCCCTCGGCGTCCGGATCTGGCGGTTCCCAGTGGCTGCCTGCGCCGAGCAAGGCCCTCGGCGCCCGGATCCGGCGGTTCCCAGTGGCTGCCAGCGCCGAGCAAGGCCCGGATCCGGCGGCTTGCGGCTGCTGTGCATGGGTAGCCTCGACAACGAGGAACCCTAGCTGGCGATCGTAGTCAGCCGCACGATAAGGCGAGGCCGCAGCTGTCGAGCGAGGGGAAAGAAGTGAGAATACACGCCGGAGATGAGGACCCGAAGCTTACCTGCCGGAGAGCGTGGAATCGTGGCCGGAGAGGAACGTCCACTGTCGCCGCGCGTGAAAAGAAGGAAGAAGAGGCTGCTCGCGTGAAAGAGGGAAGAAAAAGTTAGCTCGTGACAAGAAGGAAGAGGAATAATCGGATCTGTAATTAGGGCAAATTTGGGGACGAATTTTATTTCGTCCCCTGGTTCGTCCCTATTCTGGGACGAACTCCAAAGTTCGTCCCAGATCTGGGACGAATTTGGAGTTCGTCCCAGATCTCATATTTTATTAAAATACAAAAGTAAACAATAAAAATACGGATGCATGACCTAGACACCTCAGAATGACACGAAATCAGTTCCTATGCGTTCGTATCGATCTCCTGATCGTAATGAAGGCCCCAAACATTTTTTCCACTCTATATTTTGGGGTTCATAAATTTTTTTATCAAAAATTTAAATAATCAATTTCAAAAATTAAAAACCCCGAAAATATTAGCTAAAAAAATAATATCGTGTCATCATTATGATCATAAGATCGATACGAGCGCATAGATATTTGTTCCGCGCCAATCCGAGTTCTATAGGTCAAGTTTTCATTTTTTGAAAGATTTTTTTCCTAATTTTCAAATATTCACAGTTTGGGACGAACTCCAAAGTTCGTCCCAGATCTGGGACGAATTTTGGAGTTCGTCCCAGATCTCTATTTTCTTAAAAATTCAAAATAAATTATTTCGAAAATAAAGAACTAACCTAGAGATCTCGGAATGACATGGAACAAATTTTCATGTGCTCCTATTGATCTCATGAACGCATTAGTGGCCTCAAACATTTTTTCAAAATCTTAACAAATATAGATCAGAAATTTTCTAATATCAAAATGACTTTACCTTATTCAAAACAACTCTTATTTTTACCAAGTCATAGGTTCTATCAAATTTATATTTTTAATTTAATCTTCACTAACTATATTGGGTTTTCGAGTTCACCAATGTGGTCATGAGATCGATACGAGCGCATAGAAATTTGTTCCGCGCCATTCGGAGCTCTATAGGTCAAGTTTTTATTTTTTAAAAGAGTTTTTTTACAATTTTCATATATTCACAGTTTGGGACGAACTCCAAAGTTCGTCCCAGATCTGGGACGAATTTTGGAGTTCGTCCCAGATCTCATATTTTATTAAAATACAAAAGTAAACAATAAAAATACGGATGCATGACCTAGACACCTCAGAATGACACAAAACCAGTTCCTATGCGTTCGTATCGATCTCCTGATCGTAATGAAGGCCCCAAACATTTTTTCCAGTCTATATTTTGGGGTTCATAAATTTTTGTATAAAAAATTTAATTAATCATTTTAATAAATTAAAAAAGCCAAAAATATTAGCTAAAAAAATAATATCGTGTCATCATTATGATCATAAGATCGATACGAGCGCATAGAAATTTGTTCCGCGCCAATCCGAGTTCTATAGGTCAAGTTTTCATTTTTTGAAAGATTTTTTTCCTAATTTTCAAATATTCACAGTTTGGGACGAACTCCAAAGTTCGTCCCAGATCTGGGACGAATTTTGGAGTTCGTCCCAGATCTCTATTTTCTTAAAAATTCAAAATAAATTATTTCGAAAATAAAAAACTAACCTAGAGATCTCGGAATGACATGGAACAAATTTTCATGTGCTCCTATTGATCTCATGAACGCATTAGTGGCCTCAAACATTTTTTCAAAATCTTAACAAATATAGATCAGAAATTTTCTAATATCAAAATGACTTTACCTTATTCAAAACAACTCTTATTTTTACCAAGTCATAGGTTCTATCAAATTTATATTTTTAATTTAATCTTCACTAACTATATTGGGTTTTCGAGTTCACCAATGTGGTCATGAGATCGATACGAGCGCATAGAAATTTGTTCCGCGCCATTCGGAGCTCTATAGGTCAAGTTTTTATTGTTTAAAAGATTTTTTTTTACAATTTTCATATATTCACAGTTTGGGACGAACTCCAAAGTTCGTCCCAGATCTGGGACGAATTCTGGAGTTCGTCCCAGATCTCTAATTTTATTAAAATACAAAAGTAAACAATAAAAATACGGATGCATGACCTAGACACCTCAGAATGACACAAAACCAGTTCCTATGCGTTCGTATCGATCTCCTGATCGTAATGAAGGCCCCAAACATTTTTTCCACTCTATATTTTGGGGTTCATAAATTTTTTTATCAAAAATTTAAATAATCAATTTCAAAAATTAAAAAACCCGAAAATATTAGCTAAAAAAATAATATCGTGTCATCATTATGATCATAAGATCGATACGAGCGCATAGAAATTTGTTCCGCGCCAATCCGAGTTCTATAGGTCAAGTTTTCATTTTTTGAAAGATTTTTTTCCTAATTTTCAAATATTCACAGTTTGGGACGAACTCCAAAGTTCGTCCCAGATCTGGGACGAATTTTGGAGTTCGTCCCAGATCTCTATTTTCTTAAAAATTCAAAATAAATTATTTCGAAAATAAAAAACTAACCTAAAGATCTCGAAATGACATGGAACAAATTTTCATGTGCTCCTATTGATCTCATGAACGCATTAGTGGCCTCAAACATTTTTTCAAAATCTTAACAAATATAGATCAGAAATTTTCTAATATCAAAATGACTTTACCTTATTCAAAACAACTCTTATTTTTACCAAGTCATAGGTTCTATCAAATTTATATTTTTAATTTAATCTTCACTAACTATATTGGGTTTTCGAGTTCACCAATGTGGTCATGAGATCGATACGAGCGCATAGAAATTTGTTCCGTGCCATTCGGAGCTCTATAGGTCAAGTTTTTATTTTTTAAAAGATTTTTTTTACAATTTTCATATATTCACAGTTTGGGACGAACTCCAAAATTCGTCCCAGATCTGGGACGAATTCTGGAGTTCGTCCCAGATCTCTAATTTTATTAAAATACAAAAGTAAACAATAAAAATACGGATGCATGACCTAGACACCTCAGAATGACACAAAACCAGTTTCTATGCGTTCGTATCGATCTCCTGATCGTAATGAAGGCCCCAAACATTTTTTCCACTCTATATTTTGGGGTTCATAAATTTTTGTATCAAAAATTTAAATAATCATTTTAATAAATTAAAAAAGCCAAAAATATTAGCTAAAAAAATAATATCGTGTCATCATTATGATCATAAGATCGATACGAGCGCATAGAAATTTGTTCCACGCCAATCCGGGTTCTATAGGTCAAGTTTTCATTTTTTGAAAGATTTTCTTCCTAATTTTCAAATATTCACAGTTTGGGACGAACTCCAAAGTTCGTCCCAGATCTGGGACGAATTCTGAAGTTCGTCCCAGATCTCTAATTTTATTAAATTACAATAGTAAACAATAAAAATACGGATGCATGACCTAGACACCTCAGAATGACACGAAATCAGTTCCTATGCGTTCGTATCGATCTCCTGATCGCAATGATGGTCCCAAACATTTTTTCCACTCTATATTTTGGGGTTGATAATTTTTTTTTTCAAAAATTTAAATATTCATTTTCAAAAATAAAAAAAACCCGAAAATATTAGCTAAAAAAATAATATCGTGTCATCATTATGATCATATGATCGATACGAGCGCATAGAAATTTGTTCCGTGCCAATCCGAGTTCTATAGGTTAAGTTTTCATTTTTTGAAAGATTTTTTTCCTAATTTTCAAATATTCACAGTTTGGGACGAACTCCAAAGTTCGTCCCAGATCTGGGACGAATTTTGGAGTTCGTCCCAGATCTCTATTTTTATTAAAATACAAATGTAAACAATAAAAATACGGATGCATGACCTAGACACCTCAGAATGACACGAAACCAGTTCCTATACGTTCGTATCGATATCCTGATCGTAATGATGGCCCCAAACATTTTTTCCACTCTATATTTTGGGGTTGATAATTTTTTTTTACAAAAATTTAAATAATCATTTTCAAAATTTAAAAATCCTGAAAATATTAGCTAAAAAAATAATATCGTGTCATCATTATGATCATAAGATCGATACGAGCGCATAGAAATTTGTTCCGCGCCAATCCGAGTTCTATAGGTCAAGTTTTTATTTTTTAAAAGATTTTTTTTTGAATTTTCAAATATTCACAGTTTGGGACGAACTCCAAAGTTCGTCCCAGATCTGGGACGAATTCTGGAGTTCGTCCCAGATCTCTAATTTTATTAAATTACAAAAGTAAACAATAAAAATACGGATGCATGACCTAGACACCTCAGAATGACACGAAACCAGTTCCTATACGTTCGTATCGATCTCCTGATCGTAATGAAGGTCCCAAACATTTTTTCCACTCTATATTTTGGGGTTCATAATTTTTTTATCAAAAATTTAAATAATCATTTTCAAAAATTAAAAAACCCGAAAATATTAGCTAAAAAAATAATATCGTGTCATCATTATGATCATATGATCGATACGAGGGCATAGAAATTTGTTCCGCGCCAATCCGAGTTCTATAAGTCAAGTTTTCATTTTTTGAAAGATTTTTTTCCTAATTTTTAAATATTCACAGTTTGGGACGAACTCCAAAGTTCGTCCCAGATCTGGGACGAATTTTGGAGTTCGTCCCAGATCTCTAATTTTATTAAAATACAAAAGTAAACAATAAAAATACGGATGCATGACCTAGACACCTCAGAATGACACGAAACCAGTTCCTATGCGTTCCTATCGGTCTCCTGATCATAATGAAGGCCCCAAAAATTTTTTCCACTCTATATTTTGGGGTTCATAAATTTTTTTATCAAAAATTTAAATAATCAATTTCAAAAATTAAAAAACCCGAAAATATTAGCTAAAAAATTAATATAGTGTCATCATTATGATCATAAGATCGATACGAGCGCATAGAAATTTGTTCCGCGCCAATCCGAGTTATATAGGTCAAGTTTTCATTTTTTGAAAGATTTTTTTCCTAATTTTCAAATATTCACAGTTTGGGACGAACTCCAAAGTTCGTCCCAGATCTGGGACGAATTCTGGAGTTCGTCCCAGATCTCTAATTTTATTAAATTACAAAAGTAAACAATAAAAATACGGATGCATGACCTAGACACCTCAGAATGACACGAAACCATTTCCTATGCGTTCGTATCGATCTCCTGATCGCAATGATGGATCCAAACATTTTTTCCACTCTATATTTTGGGGTTGATAATTTTTTTTTTCAAAAATTTAAATAATCATTTTCAAAATTTAAAAAACCAGAGAATATTAGCTAAAATTATAATATCGTGTCATCATTATGATCATAAGATCGATACGAGCGCATAGAAATTTGTTCCGTACCAATCCGAGTTCTATAGGTCAAGTTTTCATTTTTTGAAAGATTTTTTACCTAATTTTCAAATATTCACAGTTTGGGACGAACTCCAAAGTTCGTCCCAGATCTGGGACGAATTCAGGAGTTCGTCCCAGATATCTAATTTTATTAAATTACAAAAGTAAACAATAAAAATACGGATGCATGACCTAGACACCTCAGAATGACACGAAACCAGTTCCTATGCGTTCGTATCGATCTCCTGATCGCAATGATGGTCCCAAACATTTTTTCCACTCTATATTTTGGGGTTTAAAAATTTTTTATCAACAATTAAAATATTCATTTTCAAATTTTAAAAAACCCAAAAATATTAGTTAAAAAAATAATTTCGTGTCGTCATTATGATCATAAGATCGATACGAATGTATAGAAATTTGTTTCGAGAAAAGAAAGCTTCTTGCGAATCCTTCGCTACTTGTCTTAAAAACAGTAAATTAGGGACGAATTTGAAATTTCGTCCCTAAATTGCGTTAAATTTGGCGACAAATATATATTCGTTGCCAATTAGCAACAAATCCAGAGATTTGTCGCAAAATTGCATAAATTTTCCAACGAAATTTAGATTTTGACGCTGATTGGCAACGAATTCTGCGACGAAAATATATTTGTTGTTAATATCCGACGAATTTATTTCGTTGCTATTTTAGTTGCTAATTAGCGACAAATTTGTTTTTCGTTGCAAATGCTGTTGCAAATTTGCAACGAATATTATTCGTTGCAAATTTTCATCCCTAAATTACAGTTTTTTTGTAGTGTCAGCATGAGGGCACCTTTAGGAGTAGAAGTCAACCTTGAGCTGAGCCTCTGCTCTTGTTATGCCACCGATCCACAGGGCCATGGCGAAGAAGGCCACCAAGATCGCTCCTCTTCCCAACTCCATTTCCGATCACCGATCTCTATATATTCTCACGAGATATTATTCTCTATATAGGAAGGCGAGCATAGGAAAGAATGTTATAAGGATATTTTTGCTATGAGTTTTATTTGCTATAAAAAATAATATATATATATATATATATATATATATATATATATATATATATAATCCTTGTCATTAAAGACTACATACAACAAATAATCAAGAAATCTAAAATTTGAATATTGACCGTTTGAATGATAACTAATGAGAAACTTCCATAAAATTAAATCAATCATCTCATAATTATTCGGTTCAAACAACTTTTGAACCGAATATACGTAGCTAACTAAAAAATACATGATTCTTATACACTAAAATTTGAATTAAATGGATCGAATCATAAAATTTATGAAAAAAAAGGTAGATTGTCTTTGGATTTGATGCTCTAATATATTTCCTCAACTGCTATTGAATATGTCAAACTCACTAAAAACATATGGATCAAGTCTGCTAATGCACGCACTTACTCAGCCATAAAAAATGAGTCAATCTGATGCATCATCCCTAGTTTAATATTATTTACAGAGAAAAGTGAAGACACTCTAAAATTATCACCATCAAAATAATGGCCAAAAAAAAAAAACTACAAAACTGGTTGGCTGCTCTATGGCCATGCTCTATGGCCATTCTAATTCACTAGACGAAAGAGGATCAGAGAGTATGTTTCAGGATTTTGTGGTGCATTCCAGTTGAGTTATCTACAAGGATCTTGGAAGTTTCAACTCCGGCCATTTTTACCTAACCAGTTCTTAAGGTTGCAAAGGGCATCGATCGACAAGCTTTTGCAACACCTAAATTTGCACAATTGAGGTTGGTCGCCTTGTGGCATGGAGTATTCATCAGAAAAACACACGACGATCACTGTAAGATTGTCAAATGTCTTCAGCCTTAGTGCCTCCGAGACTAGCTCTCTGGCACACAGTTCAGGGTTGTCATGCCGCCTCAGGCCCTTGCTCACGATGTTGACAGCGTGCTGGTTCGACATCACATCCCATATGCCGTCGCATCCGATAATTAGGAACTCATCATCTTCTGAGAGAAGAGCATGCCTGAACTCGGGCTCTGCAATGAGAGGAGAAGGAGAGCCTCGAGGCTCTTTAATGTCCCAGTCTCCCAATGCGCGGGTGAGGGAGAGCACACCGTTGAGGTAACCACCATCGATGTAACCACCAGATGCTTCAATCCTCTGACGCTCAACTGCATTTGTGGGTCTGTGATCTTGTGACATTTCAACTGCTTCACCTTTTCTACATAGAACAGCTCGGCAATCCCCGGCATTGGCAACCATGAGGAGCCTGTGGAAAAAGAGGTAATAAATGGAAATCCCTGATTGAAAAAGAGCAGACGAGATGTAATAGAATTCTTCATTTGAACCACCAACAACAGAAACCAAACGAGATCCTCAGGCAAAACCAATTGAACATTGGATCAAATTCAATAGGAGACAAAAAATTCCTCGAGATGTAAAATTATGGCTCATGTATATCTAAAAATCTGATATATATAACCACCCACCTCACAAGAAAGAAGATTATCATAAACTGCCTTTTAACACCCTCCCACACTTTACACTACTACATCAAAGACCCAATGTGATTACTTTCAGAATTACATACCTGCCAAACACCAGTGCTATAAGTGCTGTAGTTCCAGAAGAGCTGCTAATAGTACACTCATCGGCCAAAGCAAGGTCAGCAAGCTGGAATGCACTTTTGATTGAGTTCTCCACTGATTTCATGAAATCCTCATCAGGTTCATCTGCATGCGGAAAGCCAGCATCTTCAAATAAAATCCTAATGGCGTGCCGTTTAATATAGGCGGATGCATCTGGACCTCCATGGCCATCAAATATCTGTGTAAGCAAGGTTTTTTCTTGTAATGAAACTATTATCTGCAGCAGTATAATTGAGGCCATTTACCGAGTGAAGTTATATGGTTTACCCCATAGAAGGCGCTAGGTGTTGGGCATCTAAGCATAGAGCCCAGATTTTCTGAGAGATCATCAATGCGAATGTATTCATCTTCCATGTATCTCCTAGGTCCAACATTGGCAAAGCTACCAGAACGAAGGTTAGGAACAAATTGATATGATCTAATGGGATCGACTGCAACAAGTGATGATCTTGTGCCCTGAGTCAAAATCATAGCAAAAAAATTGCAGAACTCATTAATTGAGCACAAATTTCTTTTGGGAACCAAAGCAACCATGTGATTTATAACCAAATTGTCTAGATCAATACATGCAGCAACAAATAACGAGAAGCAAAATGCATCCAATTCAAAGAAGAAGCCAAATGAATAACTAGAAAAGGTAATAGATGAGTCAAATGTTATTCTATAGGATTTTGACTGGGTCTTCAGCGGCCTAACACATTATTAGTTTTCAAAGATAAGTCTTCAACAGCAAATTAACAGGGCAAGAAAATTTTAAATAATATGTTTTTATGTCATTGTAACCTGCCGACTAAAGAGGAAGGTTCTCAATAAAGGAAAGACAATATATTATTACAATCATATCCAGCTTCAGTGAAGCTCACATCAATACAAGCGCAATTACAGAATGAATGATTCTCATGTCTGGTGATTGTATATGTTAATATTGTCATTTGTCATGAATGCAATAAGGCAATAAAAGAGAAAATGGAGAATATTTCTATAAAAAAACTCTGCAATAGATCCAAACAATATCAATTTCCTTTATTCTTAATTTTGAGATACTTGACCACAATAAGCTGCCACCAAAGGTCAATGGATTTTAATTGTACTAGTAAAAGACAAACATGATGGATTACGAGAAATACAGAGTATTATTCTGAAAAATATAATAAATGAAGTAAATTTAAGCTTGTGACTCTGAAGGCAAGAAATAACAACATAAATAATTAATGAGCAACACATAGAAAAAAGTACCTATCAATGAATGTTGAAGAAAACTGAAGGTTCAAAAGCAACATACTGAAACGTAAAAGCTACAATGATACTGTTGTCTGAATATAATGAGGTGGTCCCATATGGGCTCAATTTGTCATTTAAGTTACCTGATGATATAGTGAGAAATGTTGTCTTTAATAGCATAAAATAAGGAAAGCAAATCATGTGCACTTTTCAAGCATATCCTTTCAGGTGTTCCTAAAGCGCACCAATTAGGTCATTGTTACTTCAGGGAAATGTTTTTAATGAATCCAAAAGTTGAAAGTTCATGTTCAGACAGCTGAATTCTTTTGAATAAAACCATAAATTAAAATCACTACTAGCACCCTGTTATTTCTAGTCAAAATTAAATGCATAGAAATTATATAAATTAAATAGGATGGAAGCAAAATCAATCCTACTCTAATAATTCATTAAACTTAACATGCAGTCCCTATATGCGATGTGTGAGAAGTTTACATACCACGAATTGAGATAAATGACTCAACTGGTCAAAACTTAGGATTATAAGGACGGACCCTAAAAATGTTTTCAAACTAGGTAACAGACCATAAATATGCGTGAAGCCACAACATAATCCTTTAGCAGTATGCAGACATATATGCAAGTGGCAATATGGGAGGTGTATGAATTTCTTCTTATCTAATTTTGTATTGGGTCTCAATCAGCAGGCATGCTTTTCATGTAATTCATTTCATTTATCATTCATGTAATTCATGGGAAGAGGAAAGGTCCTGTTCGGTTTCTCCTTATTTTAAGCTCTAAGGTGTGAAAAGCTGGGCTACTGACTCAGACATCAGCTCCCATGTTCTAACTGCTTTGTTAACCAAACAGTCCATAGAAAAATGTCAGTTAACAAGGATTATACTGGCAACAAGGAAGAATGTTGTCTACGACAGCATGCATAAATCCACATCGAACACAAAATATATTAAATTAATCAATTATGCAATACATGTAGAAATGTTTACTTAATACATCACATTTTAGTCAACCTAAGTAATCTGTAGTTCCATTCAGAAAAACTTCCCAAATGAACTCGAGCAGTCATATAAGATAATATGCATACGATATGTGTTAGTTAACCAAAGCAAATACAATAAAAGAACATTCTCATAACCTAAGCAATCATGTTAATTGTTAGTTTATTTGGATGAAACCAATTTGACCAAATCACAATTAGATTGAACTTCAACTTGGACATTAACTATAAATGATATGCTTGTCTTGCATAATCCGTGTGCAGCTCGCATAAGGTGTGTGCAAACTTGTTCTAGTCATATATGGAAACATAAATTTTTTCATCGCTTACACCCATGCGGCAACATAAAAGCCAATACGACTGCTTTCTTGAACAATCAAAAAAATTAATTGTGTTTCACAGAACCTGAATTCAATTCACCTTCAATCAGCTAACAAGAACCACCGATGGTGACAACTGGTAACATTATATTCAAGAGAACATTGCATGTTAACCTTTAGGCTTTCCAAATTCTCAATGACTATATAGGTAAAAATTGCATGTTTGAGTTTTAGTAGGAAAGTTCTAATGGATGTGATTGACCATTGCATGTGATTTCCCTTTCAGAATATTTAGACTAATAACACTTACCAATAATATTCCTGATTACCTATACCAACAATAAGCATGAAATGTTATCTAATCTTATCTCAGTTAGAAAATAACATCGATTATTTACAGCACTACAGCTAGAAATCTCCATGAAATAAATAATAAGCCAGTGATATACAATGGAAGTTTAAAAGATTATTTCACTATAATCAATTGAACACTCATTTCTAGCTTTATTATCAAATATATCCTCAAGGAAATCTAGGAAGGTTATTATGACAAAATAAACATTATAAATTGAAACCAAATATTTGGGTCATTACATATTCATAACTAAATAACAAAAGTCTCATCCATCAATGTCAACAGCACATGCATAGAATCTGCCTGAAAAATCAAAAGTTCATATAAACAAATGAGATTGTATGATCTCAAAGACATGATAGCACTAGATTACCTACAAAGTAATATTAAGTTGTAGCCAAACAAACAAATTCGCACAACATATACTGTGCGGCTTTACATACTGTAAAACCAGCATTTCTAGTACGTTATAGTTAACAATGTCTGAGATCTGTACTGCCAGTCTCAATACTCAAAAATGAAAACAGCAACAACCACGTCTCAACTTCAAGTGCATATTTATATTTCATTTACAAAAACAGGCAATTTATAATTAGTGTTGATTTCCAGACTTCGGTATAGCCCAAGGAAATATCCAACTATACTTAACCAAACACAGATTAATATAAATTTCTTACTACTATTCTCAAGATCGTGCACGAAACTGAAGAAATTTAACTGAATCGACAAATAATGAAGGAACACAATAAAAGAGCTCACAACTACATGAAAGAGTGGCCTACAAATCTAGCGGGGGAAAAAAAATCCAAATCCAAATCTCACCATATCCGAAACCGCAAGATCGGCATCCGCACCATCTGCTCCGCCATCGTCCAGTCGAACCTCCGGAGACGGATTCCCCAAGGTCGACGTCGCATCCGCAGCTGCGGAGGACACTTCGGCGACCTCCTGTACGACTCCGGACCCGCACCGGCACTGCACGCCGGGGACCGGAAAGTTTGAGGGCGCAACCTCGGCCTCCACGAGCATCTCCAACCAAGACCGCACTTCCTCTTCTTCACCAATCGTGTCGCTCCTTCGCCCTCTAAAGCCTGCTGCCTTTGCGCGACTCCGGATCGAAGAACTGGAGAGGAAATTTGGGGGCTTTCCTTTTTTTCTTTAACCACCGTGTGGATTCCCCAAACTCGAAGCGCGACGGCGTCGTCAAATGGCCGTCACAGCCGAGAAACGCCGTTAAGGAAAAGACGGAGACGCCACATGGAGGCCGAGGCCCACGGGAATGCTTTAATAATCGCGCACCGTAGGATGGTGATCGCATGGACGGAATTGCCCCATCTGTTGCCGACCTCTCCGCTTGAGCCACTCTGACCGTCCGATCGAACCGGCCAATGAACCAAATGATGTCGCCCTGCGGTTTAATTTTAACATGCCCCCAGCAACTAATAGATTTTACACAAAACACCCTCAAAGTTTTATTAATATCAAAATAGCCTTAACTTTCAATTACAAAATTTAATAGAAATGAACTAAAGTTGGTCAACGAAATATTTGATTAATTATTCTATGAATGTCCAACAAAGAATCATATATGTCTTTTAATTTTTCTTTAGATATGTCCAGTCAAGAAAATTGACCAAGTACAACAACCTTCCATCAATGCAGAAATGTTGAATCCATTGTGTGCCCCCGGGTTACGATGAACGGATATCAAATTATCATCTAATTATAGTTTGATCCCTAATTATAATATATTTATAAGATTTTTTTTTTTAAATGGTGCGTTCATAGTATGCTGGGCTTCTAGATCATCTACCACGAGTACTCTCTGATTTACCTTAACGGCAGATAAAAAACTTTTGTGGGCGGTCGTCCTAGGTTCGGTGTTACCTAGTTCAACATATAATGTTGAATCCGGATTATGACCCTACAGATTGGTACGATTGGTAATTACATAGATGATTGTTCCAATAGATCTTAGAATCAATTCTTCACGGTTCAATCCCTAATATTTGTAGGGATTTTTTTCCTACAAATAGGGCACACAACCACGATATATTGGGCTTCTAGGCCACCCGTCGTGAGCGCTTCCCGATTTAACCTGAAACTTCCATAGGATCAGACTGGTCATCCTAAGTTCAATGTTACCTGGTTCAACATATAAAGTTAAATCTGTTGTACCCCTATGGATTGGCACGGTTGGCAATTATATATACGAGTAATTGTTCTAATAGATTTTGGGATCAATTCTTAGTGTGTACAAAATATCCCATTAGATGTGACACAAAATATCCTCCATAATTTACTTACCTATATGACTATATATAACCAGAGGGTTGACAATACTGGACCTTTGCTTTGAATCCCTTAGGTTACATTGGTAAGATTTAGTCAAACTTATTACATTGTTTTAGCAATTATAAACATGAGAAATTAGATGAGTCATTTGGGTTCTTAATGACGTATATAATATGTTAAACCAATGAACTATCTATCAAATCATCTATGTCAAGCGATTTATTATAGTAGATCAAATGTAATTACATTTATTAATAATTTTTGCACAACATAAAACTTGCAAGCGTGGTAGATAGTATGCTGTGGTCGGATTATTTATAAGAATATTTTGTAGTTCTTTGTTCATGAATTCATAAATTCAGTCTACACACATCTTACAAGTTGGTAAACTGAAAAAAAAAAAGTCTCATGGCAAAGTTGAACATTTGAAGAGCTACAAAGTCATTTGATAAAAAAGAAATGACTTGGAGTTTTGATGGTATTGAAATTCTAAAGAAAATCTTCAAAGAAGAGGTACTTTATGGAGGTCAAATGGGAATTTTCCACTGACCGTCTTCATCATTTTCCACTATATCCAATGGCATTCCATCATGTTTTCTACTGTACATGGTGGCCGGGTTGGAACACATCTAGCTAAAGAACAATGCAAACACATTACAAAGGGGGTGACGTAAACATATTTGATCGATCGATCGATCGATCATTCATTGCAACATGTATACACTATCACTCACCAGGGAAAATATATATGAAGTGCATCCCAACAGTAGGCACATTCCTAAATATCCCATCCAGAAGGCCGTTTTCTTTCTCACGGCCTCTCTTTTGAGCTGCAATCGGAACAAGGAAAAAGAATCAGACAATAAAAACATAATATATGCATATATGTAGATATAGATATATAGATCTTCGCTTTGAAGGATGCAACAAACCCATACTATTTGTGATTATTTGAAACTGGCTGTATGGATCTTTGCTTTCTTCAACTCAAACAATTTGCTAGGAGATTTTTGGATGGAAAGAAGTGTAAAAATAGTGGCAACCAGAACATTTTACAGTCTAATTCATCACATTTCATAGTTTCACAATGAATTCAACAAAATCCTAATCAAAGATAATCGGTAGAGTTTAAAAAGTTTTTGAGGCTAACCTTCCAGAGTGGCATGAAAATCCAACACATACCAGAACCTTTTCTTGCAACACGTTTAGCCCTGAACTTCCCATCCTGAATTTAATAGAAGATTCAATGAACATATTTTTAGAGAAGCAAAACAAAACAGTTTTCGTACTTTCCATTTGAGATTACAGGCATATGGTTGTTCTGGATAACAAATTAAAGGTACAACACTCTTAACGGTAAACACTTTTTTTTTAACAGTGAAATAGATACTAAACACCTATCAAATTTAAGTTTACACAAGTCGTACAACTTGACTTGTTCAATCATATTTATATTGTAACAATTATAATTTCATAACTACTATAATTTATATTATAGCAACTAAATTAATAGTTACTACAATGCAGACTTGACATATTTACTTAATATTTACATTATAATAACTATGAAATTATAATTACAACAATACAAATTTATTCTATTCGCTAACATTCACCACAAACTTATCTTGTCCACACAATTGGCCAATCAATTCAAGATTTAAACTTAAAATCGACTATGAGAAAATCAAAATCAATTGACCAGTACACTAATGTACCTATGTAATTTTATAACGAGGCAGATGGGCATCCTTTTGATAAAAAATTTATAAAAAAAATGCTCTTGGACTGTACAACAAAAAAAAAACCCTTTTTCTAATTTTTGCACAAAACATAATTTATACACACTAATTTAAACTTTAATCACTGTCTTTTGAACTTTTACAAGTTGGCAAAAAAAAAAAAAAAATGAAGGTGTCAAAAAGATATTTCTTTTGACTCTTCTTTTTGCACCGACCCTTGGATAAACCGTAGATAAAATTGAATTCATTCTGATTCCAAAGAAGACGTGGAGTAATTGCATTAATATTGATTCTTTATAAAGTTGGACTATCAAATATTCTTCGGCAATATCCTCCACAAAGTGTATCTGGAAACCAGCAAAACATATCCCTACTAATGTCCATTGACTATAATTGTTTCAAGAGTCATGCAAGAATCACAAGATACGCCAATCTATTGTTCACACTCCCAATAAATATAATTCTCAATAGATACCTATGGATTAGTTCAGTTAGTATACATCGATATGAATATTTACTACAATCAATTTTTGAGATCAATTTTCAACGAATATAAAAATATCTCACTCAATGTCTAACATTTCTCATGCAAAGAGTTACTATGCTAAGATAAATATTTCTCATGATTTATTCTCTTTCATAAGACCGTCCTAGAGAGGCTGTTAAAATAACAAAGGAGAAAAACATTCTAAATCCTAAATTATATAAATTGTCAAAGTGCTTTAAAAAAAAAGTTAAAATAGTACCAATCTAATATTTAATATTCAAAATACATCTTATTTTAGTATTATGGTAACAACTACTCAATAAGGATTACAAATGCACAAAATATTATTATATCAAAATATTTTTTTTTATAAACTTGATCAAATTAGTAAAAATCATTTTAAGATAATTATAGTAACTATTTAGGTAGTTGTCCTACAGTTGCAATAACTACCTAACTTATATACCTATTAACTTAGGTAGTTGTTACACCATTATAATTAAATCCTAAATTTAAAAATTTTGAGTGCTAAATCCTAAATCTCAATACAATTATATTAAAATATTTTTATCAACTTGGTCAAAATTATTTAAACTTCATAAAAATTACTTTAAAAAAGTTATAACAGCTATTGAAATAGTTGTTACACAATTGTATTAGTTGTTACATATTATAGCAGTTATATATTGTAACAACTAATCGTAGTTGTTATAATAACACTGTAGTTGTTATAATAATACTAAAAATAAGGTACAATGTTGTAGCAATTATAGAATAATTGATACATATTGTAACAGTTACAGAATAATTACTATACATTGTAATAGTTACTCATAGCAACTACACATTGAAAGTATACTACACATTAAATGTATTCTCGAGATATATCATGCAATGGGAGACCCTTTTAACTTTTCTTTTGAAAAATGGACACCCACTTGCATAATTTAGAGTGCTCCTTGATTTTTACCCTATTTCAAAAGGCCCACAAAAATATCTGCTATAAAACCGGCTTGCCACACAATGAACTCCTCATAATCTAACAGAGAAGTACTTGAATTTCCATGGCAGACCTTAACAAGATAGGAATGGAAGCATTCAGGGACCTGGAAAGGAGCCTGCCAGCATCGAGAGGAAGGTGGTCGCCGCCTCCACTGCCCCCTCTGCGAAACTTACACTTACCCCAGAAGCACGACCACCACCATGAGTACTTCACACCTTCAAAGAAAGAGACAGTTCTGGAAAGCAATCAGGTAGTCAAGAAGTATGGTGGATTTCTGTGTGTGATGTTTCCTAAAGGATCTAACGTTGCTTAAAGTGCCACCAAAATGTGGCTTATAGTACAAGTGCTAGGGACTTTTAATAAGGAAGGTATGGAAACTATGTGTTGCTGTTATAGTAGCTCTGATGGTGTCTAAGAATGACAGTGTAACCATGAACTGCAGTATGTCTACAAGTTGTGTAAAGATTATGTACGGAAGTGCATAGCTTTCTGTAACTTATCTGCCTGTTCTAGTTAAATTCAGATAAGATGTTCAGTCTTAATTATATGCAGTTCATGTCCCATGATCTGGAAGCCATTGTTACTTATCACAAACACTTGAAATCAAATACAGGAAAGTCAATTTTAATAGTACATGTTGTTCTGCAGTAATAGCCTGCACCAAATTGTATCTGAACTCTGAAGAATAAGAACAGTAATTATCATCTGGACACACTACTGATACTTTGAATCTTTAAAAATATTGTTCCAACTACGACAATTATTTCAAGAATCTTGGACTAGAATCAGATGCCCATGCATGACCTGTGTTGTGTATATGCCCTCTTATCCTATATATATATATATATATATATATATATATATATATATAAAAGAAGCATCAACTCATTTGCAATCACACAACAATTAAGCTCCTTCAGTGAACCAGAGAAGATGACAGATTTTACCAATACTTATAGAACTATTGATAATTATTTTTAAAATTGTTGAAGGAAACCGTTTAAAATGATGTTTACTTAAATTGTTTATAGTAATGGTTTTGAGAGTTTTTTACCATGAGGTGTCTCCATCTCATGTTAGATGTGAGACTATTATCCATTTGAGAAATATGATATGCCATTTTATGAATTCAAACCTTGCACGCAGGTAAAAAGCTCTACAAATTTAACTCAGTTACTAGATGAACAAAATAATTGTTGATAATATACTGATACATTTTCAGAAGGATCCATTTTCAGTCAGAGCAGTAGTTGTGGTGCTTGGATCATTGTCTAAGTGGTCGGCAAAGATACACATGAGGGGAAGACCATCTCGGAGGGAGATCTTTGGCTCCCAGCCCGAGTGATGTCAATCATGCCCTGCACCACATTTGCAAGCTCCAACATGGTGAAGTCTCCGGGGTTCCCTAGGTTGAATGGACTGGTGTGTTCTCCTTCCATCAACTTCACCAGCCCCCCTCTACCTGTAATATTTCTCAGCTTAAAGGTCTACTCAGCAAAGCTTGTTGCACGAGATAATCAAAAGCTTGTTCCCTCTTTTTGTCAGTTTTACACATCTAAACAGTAATGTGAGAAGGAATTACTCTGAGTGTAAATTATTGCGAGCACTGCAACTTATTGAGATTCAATCCAGTTTCAAAACAAAAGAAACCGGAAACCACATAGATATTGCTTAAGTAAATGATGATGTCTAACTGAAACAAGTCAGAGATACAGACGGAGTGAACTACCAGATCAGAGAAGGACCGAAAGCTCCTGGTTTTCTTTCCATCTCCCTAGACAGTTGAAGGATCCTTCATCAAAGCCTAGACCATACAAATTTCAAATGGTATGTAAACGTGAGCGTGCGTTCAATATTTATTTCAATGTGTTCTATAACACACCTGAACAACAAAATTGCTCACAACTCGACCATCATCAATGCACATCTGAGGCATGTAAGTGTTGAAGATCCCAGTTTTTCTGACCTGTAACATGAAACAAGGATGGATCAAGTTTGCATTTAAAAGAATTAGTTGCATTGCAGTTACTGCACTTTGGTCTATGGTGATAGAGGACCTCCACTTGGACTCCGCGATGTTAATCCATGGTTAAAGTCCCTGCTGTTCGCTTACCTTTATCATAGCAACTCTGAACACCTATAGTTGGCGAGCACAGAAATGCAAGTAAGAATTCCGTCCAAGACTTCAATTTTCAGTAGGCAAACAACTGAAGAGAAAATTCACCAAAGTGGTTGAGGACAAGAGTCTACCGATTGAATTGGAATTGCCCCAGTAGGCCTCAACTCGTGGATGTTGCAGGGATATCACCATGCACTTCACTGGTGCTTGTGAGAAGAAACCTGGCGCCGACTCGCTTGGACAGGCCGAGCATGTGGAGAGTTTCAACCACATTGTTCTTGTGCACAGCAGCGCAAAAAAAAAAGGAAAAAAAAGAGTGAATTAAGCATTGCACAACTAACAAGAATCATCTATCTGTTCCTGCTTTTGCTCAATCAAAAGATCGATGTTTTTCTACTAGACACAAATTTCTCTGGAAAAAGATGAGAAAATGGAAAGATCGACATAAATCCAAAAAGAATGAAGATAGGCTTTTTTAGAAACAAATTCAAATCAAGAAAGAACGAAGAAAGGACAAATCTTAGTAGAAATGGAAGATTTTCATTGGAAAAAAAAAACCCTAAAAGGATCCATCTTTGTCGCTGGTACGTAAAGCGATGATAAAGGAATGGAGGATGAGAAAAGGATATGATCGTCTTCACGGGGTTGAACTAGTTAGTGGGCCGGCGATGCCGGGCAGGTGAGGTGATAGATCTGATCCACCTCCAAGAGCAGAAGATTCACCACATCAAGGCGAATGAGCTCGAAGTTGGGATTCCCCAAATGGTGCAGCACGTTCTCCTTCCGCCCCGTGAAGAAATTGTCCACCACGATGACGCTGTCCCCCCTCGCGATCAAGCAGTCCACCAGATGGTTCCCCACGAACCCGACGCCGCCAGTGACCACGACCGGAGCACCTTCCGTTCCACGAAGACCTACGTGGAGCTCCGCTACGAAGACGACGAAGAGAGGCGGAGTCCAGATCCTCTGCGCCCGCCTCCCGTGCGCCCTCTGCACCCGTCGCTACGCGACAAAAAACTCACGCGCTAAGCACGTGCGTTTCTCCGCTCCAGTAATAAAACCCAGCTCCGCACATATATCCTGATCGGTCAACCGATCAGCAGGAATGCTCAGCATTCCAGCATTATTAACTTTTTTTTTTTTTTTTTAAATCAAATCAAATAATAAATAAAAATATATTAGAGCAGGAATGCTGATCGGTCTTGCTGACCGATCAGCATTCCAGCATTATTAACTTTTTTTTAATTTTTTTCCCTTTTTTTAAAAAAAAATAAAATAATAAATAAAAACGTTTCTAATACATATAATAATTATACAAGTCCAATATACTTCGATCTATTAATCTTAATAAAAAATAGTAAATACTAATGTTATATTTTTGTAATATTAGGAATGTTATATTTTTGTAATACTGCATTAACGATCAGTCTGCTGATCGGTCTGTGGACCGATCAGCCTTCTGTGGATCGGTCCACAGACCGATCCCCCTATCCTTCCGTTGCCTCCGTTGCCTGCTGTGGATCGGTCCACAGACCGATCAGTAACTTTTCGGTGGTTACTGATCGGTTACTGATCGGTCTGTAGACCGATCAATAATTCTCGGTGGTTACTGATCGGTTACTTATCGGTCTGGTGACCGATCAGATAACCACCTGGCTTTGAGTTCACAATATGATGGGTGACATGATGAGGAACTAAAGTGTGAGCCTGTTGAACAGATGCCATAATGTTTTGTGGATAGTTTTAACAAAACATAATAGTTCAAGTTAACAGTTTTCTTATGCTCAATATAAGATTCATGGGCATCATTCCACAAAATTTAGGAAACATGGGCTGTGGTAGAATTGATCGAAGATAGGGGTCAATTCAAATCACTGAAAGTGTTACACCATTTTCAAAATAAATCTTATGTCAAACACAGTAATATTTTTGCCATTAAAATCTTGGAAACTGAACAAAGCTGAAGGAGAAAAGCAAGAGCATAGCGTACAACAAATTATGCACCTTTAGTAAGTAGTTTACACAGCACATAATAGATGATACAAAGTCGCGAAGTTCCTCATAGCAAGCAGCCACAGTTCAGCAACCACCACCTGTGACACCGGGGGTTGCCTCTTCAAAGGAATCAAGTTTCTTGGCCGTGCCCTTTTCCAGCAAGTAGTGTCTCTCGATTTCTGGCATTGCCAACATGATGGCACGCATCCGGATATTCATTTCATCAACCTTTTCAATCAAAGCATCGTTGGTGAACATGCCACTCAAGACACATGTAATTGTCCTCCAGCTTTCCAGTATTGGCAAGACTATGATTAAGGCGGAGGCAATAGAACCCCAGGCGACGGCAATGATTGCCCAAAATGTGAAGTAACCCAAGCTGAACTTTCCTACACAAGATAGAAATAATATTGAACAGACAATATACTTACATCAAATAGATTTTTAACACGAATGACAAGTACTTTGTGTTCATTGTAAAGGATCGTCAATAATATTAATGAAACTCAAAACACAAAACTGTATGACTTGAATCAAGGAACTAGCCATTACTAAACATCACCAAAAGGAATTGTATAATAAGAACTAATATTTTCAACAAAAAAAATCCAATTGAATTGAGAAATTTGTTTATATATGGAAGGAAACAATCTGTGCAGTTTAGCATATACCTACATAATACATGTAGCATTTCTAATTAAGGCAGTTAATTTGAGGTCTACCAAATTCCTACTACATAAGCAATCTTACACTGTAACAAAAGATCGAGAGGTACCTACAGAATAAGAGGTACCATGTTTTTCCTATTTGTTCAAGAGGTACCATGTTTTTCCTTTCGATGCCCGTGCTGTCCGCCTGTATTCAGAATATGCCCACATGTAAATATATGTCACCTATAAACTTGATATGTGAATATTGGTAATAAAAAATGAGACTCACCGTGGTGTGGAGCTGATGTACCAGGATACTCAAAGAGTGGATATCCAGAAGGTGGATAACCAACTGGGGGATATCCCGAAGGTAGATAACCAACTGGAGGATATCCGAAAGGTGGATATCCAGATGCGGGATATCCTGACGGTGGATATCCAGTAGGTGGATGTCCTGGAGGAAAAAATCTGGCAGGCGGTATCCAACAGGTGGTATCCAGCGAGTGGTATCCAGTAGGTGGATATCTTCGCTGCAAAAGGGGAGGGGGGGGAATATAACTATGTGAGAAGTAGAGAGTAGGCAAAGCAATAATAAGCAGATTAGGCAAGACAATAATACTCATGATGTATTGTAATAAACACATAATGTAAATGTCAAACTATCATAATAAAATATGATAGCAGGTGGTATTCATCTTACTTGTTCTTCGTTTAATCTGTTGTCCAAAGCTGAGATAGCAGTCCGAAATTTTGAAGTTGAGGAAGTCACCTGATAATAATCACTAACAAAGTTAGCCTGAGATAGTTGCCTGAATTTATTAATAAATATTTAATTTTGGAATGTTAAAAAATAAGTAAACCTGAGATAGTTGTGTTGGCAAAAGTGGTGGAAATTGATCTTCTATATTGGGATCTTCTATACCCTATTAAAAAAATAAAATTATTTAATTCTATATGCTTTTTAAATGTAACATCAAACAAAAAAAATCTAATATTAGTAAGAATGAAACCTGAACAATTGTTGGAGTTTGGTTAGTTTTGCTTGCCCCTTTCTTTTTTCTAGAAATTTGTTCTATGCCTCTTTTCAACCTCTTGCCTGAAACTGTTTTCTTCTTAGGTTTAATTCCTTTGACTGTAAGATCGTTTCCTTCGCCAATTTGATACTCTGTTTCATTCAAATTTCTTGTTGTGTCATCTAGATATTGAACCAACTGACTAGCTTCTTGGCTAAGATTTGATTGATGCACAATTGATTCATTAACTTGTAATTTTTCATCAACCATCTTACATAAGCTCAACATAGCATTTTTAACAACCATGTGGGTGTCATCCCTTTCTGCTGCTTTGGTAACCAATTGAACAGATAACCCACACAAATCTCTATATCGCATATTGTGAAGAATTTTTGGATCCAAACTATCTTTGTTCACAATTGTATCATTACCTTCAAAGTATCCACCTTTTGCATTTCTTGTCCATCTTTTCAAAATATACTCATTTGGGATCTTCATAATATTTTTCATAGAAAATATTCTCAAAATATGAGAACATAAAATCCCAGCAAATTCATATTTTCTACAGCTACAACTGCACTGAATTTTTTCAGAAGATGAATAGAGTGTAACTATATGATGGTGCTTCTTTTTGTGCGAAGTAACTTTGTATGTTGCATGTGATCTAACAATCTCACAAATTTCTACAATAGAATCATGAGATTTATACCATTCTTTTTCAAAACACTTGAATGCCTCAGGAGTATAAGTATAACTAGCATGTTTTAATATTTCAACCGGATACAATAAACATGGAACACTTGAATTGGATCTAAAATATGCTTTTAACTCTTCATATCGACGATCCTGAAGCAATCTTTCGAAGTGATTGAAAAACTCTAAAAACTTATGCTGATAAGTGACATACCTTTTCAAAATGCTATTCATGCTCTCACTTCTTTGGGTTGTAGTCATATCCGCACAAAATATTTGTCTTCCATATATTAACGCCCATTTTTCCTTTATGCTAAACAAACGTCTCAACCAATCATTATCTTCAAGTGCATACTTAGTCAACATCAAGTTCCAAGTAGAAAGAAAGTCTTCCTCTTCATCAAAATCATATATACAAGAGGCAAAATCTTTAGCAAACTCTTTGAATTGAGAAAAAACTCCACTCAAATGTATTGCGGCATTTTGATAAATGTGCCAAATGCATAAACGATGATGCGTTTCAGGCCATCTGGAAGCTAAAGCCTTTGCCATTGCAGCATCTTGATCTGTAAGAATAGTTGTTGGTTTTTTCTCAGACATAGCTTTAGTGAAGGTATCAAACAACCATTCAAATGACAAAGTAGTTTCATCATATAATAAAGCTGCACCAAAAATTATGGATTGCTTATGATGATTAACACCCACGAACAATGCAATTGGACGACCTTCATTGTTCTTCCTATAGGTTGTGTCAAAACAAACAGCATCTCCAAAATTGCCATAATCAGCTCTCATCTTAGCATCAGACCAAAAAATGTTTGTGATCAAATCATCTTCATCAACTTGAATAGCATTAAAAAAATTTGGATCATCACATTGCATTTTCTGCAAATATTCTAGAACACCTCCTGTATCCCCCACTCTCATATTTCTTGTTCTTTTAGATCGCAAGTAGTTCTTATAGTCTTCAGGAATAAACCCTAAATTCTCCCTCCCACCTGCTTGTCTCATCATAAGATCATGAGATGCTTTTGGGGGGATTCCCACCTCACTTGACATCTCAATTTGTATCGCTGCAGAAGAAGATATGTTCCTATGACATCTGTAGAGATGTGTTTTGTTTGGGCTTGAAAGATAATGATTATGCTCTTTAATGAAGTTCACCACACAAAACTTGTCATTATTTCGACAACTAATCCTCAGTTTAGCATCACAACCAAATCTTGTCTCAGCACGACTTTGCTTCACATAAATATCTCGTTTGTCCTTTCCCCTTTTTCCTTGTGCACTACAACAAAACGTCCTGTCAATTAATCTGCCCGAATTATCATTATGGGTTCTTGTCCTTCGTATGCCAAATCCAACTTGTTTAGCATATTTCAAATAAAAGTCATACGCTTCCTCTTCTGTTTGAAATTTCATACTAATTTTTGGCACCAATTCATCTATATTTAATGGAGGGAAAATCTCTGTATCATCTTCATTGCCTTTAAAATTAATCAATTAATGCAAACAAATCAATTAATAATGTACATAGATAATCAAATTATGTAAAAAACGAAGTATATAAAGTTCAATATAACGCACTATGAATCTTATTACCTTCACCAGCCCTTTCTTCTATATTAACTTCATAATCACCACAGCCTTGGTTTGCTTCAGAATACTCTTTAATTGACTCATCAAAATTCAACCTATGACAACTCGTAGATTCGCCCTCCATGACTTAACAAGAACACCTTTCAGAGGATACTTCTGATATGTTCTACAATAAGTATTAAGTAATATCAGTTTTATTATTAACAAATAGCAATGAACAACTTTCTAGGAAACTTAACATGTGAAAAAATGTCACAGAAAAATCCTGAAACTGTGCAAGCACTTCAAGCTGATCCAGAACAATGGACCATATACTGTAAAGTGCTGTGCTTTCAGTAATCACAACAGGTTTCATTCACAGAGCGTGAGGCTGCGGCCAATTAGCAAAAAAATTCAAGATTTGAAGCAGTAATTTACCATTAGTTCAACTTAAAATTTTAGGTTCCAGTTTGCATGAGCAAGTAAGTTAAACAGAGAAATAATGAGGTTTCCTACTCCAACATAAGGATCAAGCATGTCCTTAAATACAAAACCAATATCTAGGATTTTAGTAACATGGTTGAGCACAGGATTTTTCTGTGACATTTACAAAATTAGAAATGATAAGGAAGTTATTGAAACATCAATGTAGCCACCCAAATATCAAGGCCAACTAAAATTCATAATTCGTTATGATGCAATCTTTGTTACCTCCGGGCAAAGAGGGCACACGGGGCAGCGGGCGCAGAGGGCGTAGAGGGAATCGGCGGAGAGCTAGGGTTCGCGAGGTCCTGCGGTCGTAGGGAGCTCCGTCTTCGGCTGGAGAAGCGAAGAGAGCTCCGTCGTCGGCTGGAGAAGAAGCGGAGAGGAGAAGCGGGCTTTTTCAGCGGGCTTTTTCAGCAGACTGATCGTTTTTTATTAGGATTAATATGGATCGAAGTATATTGGACTTGTATAATTATTATATGTATTAGAAACGTTTTTATTTATTATTTTATTTTTTAAAAAAAAAAGAAAAAAAAATTAAAAAAAGTTAATAATGCTGGAATGCTGATCGGTCAGCAAGACCGATCAGCATTCCTGCTCTAATACTTTTTATTTATTATTTTATTTGATTTAAAAAAATAATAATAATAAAAAAAGTTAATAATGCTGGAATGCTGATCGGTCTGTTGATCGATCAGGATATGTGTGCGGAGTTGGGTTTTATTACTGGAGCGGAGAAACGTATGTGCTTAGCGCGTGGGTTTTTTGTCGCGTAGCAACGGACGCAGAGGGCGCACGGGAGGCGGGCGCAGAGGATCTGGACTCAGAGAGGCGAAGAACCACGCTCGAGAGCGACGGCCCAAATGACTCATCTGCCCTCCTAAATTGACCGGCTCAAAATTCGTCCGAGGGTAGAAATGGAAATATCGTTGAACACGAGGATGCCCAACTGGGCCCCTTCTGACACGTCAAAGTATTCACTGGAGTATTTTATGGGAAAATGTATTTTATGGCCCCTTCTTTTAATAATTTTTTTAATAAAAAATAAAGTTTGAAAAAAAAAACTACATTATTATTTATTTATTATTATTTTTTTATTTATGGACTAACGTTTTTTTTAGTGAATTTTCAATTATTATTATTATTATTATTATTATTATTTTAATGAGTTAAAAAAACAAGGGATAAATAAATAAATAATCGTGATTAAAAGCCACTACTTTGTTTTCATAATATTCCAACAAATTGGATTAATTAATAAAGTGTTTCTTCTCTCCATTTCAACGCTTCCCCTCAAATCAATTGCCAGCCTTTTATATATCCATCAACCTCGCCAGTCGCGTCCGCCCGACTCAATTCTTCTAGGGTTTTCTTTTACTTCTCCTGTTCATCTCCGACGATCTTTGAATGGCGGGAGTCCGGTGGCCTCCAGAGGACTCCGATCTGAACCCGCCGCGGCCGGCGGCCGCGACTGCCGCTGCTGCCGCAGCTGAGCAGATGATATCCGACGATGACCGCTCGGTGGCGGCCGACTCGTGGTCCATCAAGAGCGAGTACGGAAGCACTCTGGATGACGAGCAGCGCCACGCTGACGCCGTAGACATGCTCTCCGGTTGCAATTTCCCCGCCGCCTCCGATTACAGGTTTCCATCTTCCCTTTTGTCTGCGCCTTTTTTTTTTTTGCCATTGTATTGTTCGCTTTCATGCCTTTTGAATCGATTGTTCGACATTAAAAAATGATCTTGGTTTCTTCAGTGGGTAATTCAGTGTTGTTGGCCTTTCGGTTGCCCCGTGTTTAAATGATTTCCAGCCTGCAACTTATTTCTCATTGGATTGGATGTTATAGCATTCTTTAAGTCTAGTGCCTCGTTTGTACTGCTAAATAAACCTATCACTTTGAGACTTGGTTTGAATTGTGCTGTGAAAGACAAAAACGAAAGAAAGTATATCCTGTATCCACTAGGCGGATTTGAAAGGGGACTGAAAAGCGACCCCATATGGTTCCATATGGCAAACGCAGTTAACATATGCAGTAAAAAAAAAACTTATTTTGCTTCATCTAAACTAATTAAGCTACTTTTTTTAGTAACTTGTAACTTGCAATTGTTAACTTCAACAATTATTTTGCAAGTGATAAATACCTTATATGTTAATAAAAATACTTTATAATATTTTAGTATCAATAATATTTTGCAACAATTATTTTGCAATTGTTAACTTCAACAATATGCTCCTGCCTAATAATATATATGCGCTGTGTGACTATATATCACTAGCATATGTCTTTTGAAACCTTGCTTAATGGGATGCATAGTAAACATAATGTACTGATTGCATTATCTTATTTTGGAAATACATTTTTTTATTTATTGTACCATCTGAAAATAGATTTCTTTCAGAAATAGCTACTTAGTTCACCACGTTCTATCAAACGAAACACAAAAACCTTTCCTCATCCATTTGTCGCGTTCCAGGGCATGCAATGTGTTGCAATCTTCCAGCATGGATGAGCACATTTGCTGTTTGTTGTCTTTGCATGCATGAGGCCAATGCATAGTTTTTTTTTTCTATTATATTTAAAAGCAACAAAGTAGATAAATCTTTAGTTTTCTGAAGGCTCTAGCTGGTTGTCTATCTGGTGCCTCAATACTTTCTCTGGCATTGATCCAGTACCTAAAGTCTATTAAACATCGAAAAATGTATACGACAAGTTAAGCTTGATTTGTTGCATCTGTCATTTTGGATTGACTGATGTTGTTTATTGCTGAATTTCCAGTTCATTTGTTGTTTGTGACTGATGTAACAGTTCTGATAAGGAGGGGCCAGACTCAAATGAGGTTGAAGCATCATTACTGGGGTTACAAAGCTATTGGGATGCTTCTTACGCCGAGGATCTTGCAAATTTTCATGAACATGGCCAAGCTGGTGAAATTTGGTGAGCCTAGTTTATATGGAACTCTGTCATATTCCTAGTTTGAGAAGTTGATACTATAGCACACTCGCACAATTTTATGCTTCTTTCCATTTTAAGTTATTCTTACATGTAGCATGTCGTACCTAAATATGGCATTACTCAATTGCTGTAAATTTTCCATGAGTATTCCATTGATTGACCATTTGCATTAATGTCATGTTTTATCCACAATTCATATATCAGTTTTTATTTTGCTATCTAAAAAATTCTAATTTCTTAAAATTTTATCCACAATTTCAGATTCAAATTTGATCAAATCATCCTCTCATCAACGAAAATAATATCATCTGCAAATTACATGAACCCAAGATGTTAAATATAAGTTGCATAGACTAGTGTGTAATGTTTTTATCATTCAAACTCACAGATCATGCAAATTTTCATCATCAACATCTCTTCTTAACCCTTTATGTGTCAAATTGTTTCTTTGTTATGTTGCTTTTGAGGTAAAATTTTGTTGTATGGTTCTTTTCTTTGTTTTTTCCATTCAATGTTGCTATTTGTGGTAGTACCATATGTAGTCAACTTCTTCAACTGATAGGTTTGGAATTGAAGTGATGGATACTGTTGCAACTTGGACCAAAATTTTGTGTGCAAACATTTCTCAGTCACATAAATCAGAAGGCAGTAGCAACTCTGGACCTGATCCTGCTAGCATCTCTAAAGATCTCTCTAGCTGGGGTGTACTTGATATTGGAACTGGGAATGGTTTGCTGCTGCAAGAGTTAGCAAAACAAGGGTACTATATTTGATACTTATTACCTTGCATACCTTCAAAATATTGGTAAAGTGTTTTTGAAAGTTATTTCAACAGCATGTTTCACTTCGATGGTTTATAACTATGTAAGATACTTTATCGTTGATCCTCATTAATTATCACCACAAAAATTGTGGTTATTGCTGGCAACTACACTAATGCATACAAGGCACTAGGGAATGCTACTAAAAGGACTAAGGAAACTACAAAATCAATGTCTTTAACCATAAGGAATTCGATGGCACAATGCATCCAGCATTTGCCTGGAGTTTATTATATTTTTATACTTGTACCTCATCTGTTCTAAGGCAAAACCCTACCAATTTCATAAATAAACATGATGTAAATATAGATTTGGTTGTTGCCTCTGTTGGAAATTCTTTTTGGCTCTTTGTATCCATGAGGTGTTTTTCACTATATTTCCTCATAGAACTAAGTAGTATGTGCCATCTATGTGATTATTGTTAATGATATTTAGAGCAGACTGTGGGTAGTATTTTATGCCAATCTGCTGTGAGTTTGTGTGCCCCAATTTCAGGTTCTCTGATTTAACTGGAACAGATTATAGCGAAGGAGCAATTGTTCTTGCACAAAAGATTGCCACTCGAAATGGTTTTCCTAATATAAATTTTATGGTATGTATGCCAACATTCCTTTGCTGTATGATATGTGCTAGTCAACATGATAGTGTGGTACTTTGTCCTTTAAGTTTACATGATTAGTTTATGTTGAAGACATACGCTTTTTTTTTTTTTTTTTTTGCATTTTTGTCACTTGATCAGCAATTTCCAGTTTAACTTGGGAGTTTCTTTTGTGGGGTTTTCTTATTTAGTTTATAATCTATATATAAATCAAGGATCATATAACGTAGCTCATTATCCATAAGCTTTTACTCAATCTATGTTTATAAAATGGAACTTACGTTCAATGTGTGACCTGTTCAATTTTCATTTAATTTGGGAAATGTTTGACTTCAAGATGAATTTCAAGTCTAGTATACTCAGGGGTGAAACTAGGTCAGTTATCCAGTCAGCCTTCACAACAAACTGGACTTGGCCCAAAATTTGTCTAGTTACCTGAAAAGGCTTGTTCTTTGTTTTTCCCCCAGGTTTTTCTTTATCATATATGATATATAGTAGATTGTATATTATATTCTCTGTCTAATTGTATGTATGATTTATGAATACTTAAACTTATCCAGTTAAATTTTCACCCTTTCTTATATTGCACCTGAACAGTTAATATGCTAAATGACTATCTAAATATCTATAATAACTACTCATGCATCAAAATTTTTGCTTTAAACTATGCCCCTCTCTTTGTAGGTCTTTTAGAAACTATAATATGGTTATTGATCCTCAAGATATCTAGGCATGATCTACTTGTTCATGTTATTTGAATTTTGAGTTCCGACAGTGGTTCTTTTTTGATTGATCAAAGAAGGGTGATTTTAGGTTGATGATGTTTTGGAGACAAAACTGAACAGAAAATTCCATCTTGTAATGGACAAAGGAACATTGGATGCCATTGGCTTGCACCCTGATGGTCAAATGAAAAGGTATGTATAATTCTACATTTGGAAATTTTGCTTTGATCTTGGTTTTAGCCTTGCCATCACTTGTGTGCCTTCACTCGATACTTGAAAGAATAGGTGGATTGGGGGAAGTGTTTGTTCGTGGGGTACCTAACATTTCTCTTCCAATACTGGGGAGGGAAAGCATGGTAGAAATTCGTTCATGTTATTTTTGGGAATAAATAATCTTAATCTGGATTCATGCGGAATAAATAGTCTAATTTGTATTAGTCTACCAGTTAGATTTTGTGTCAAATGCATTTACTTAAAATTATTGTTATTTAGATATAAAAGGATTTAAATAAATTAATATTTAGCCCATTCAGTTAGGCTAATGCCTTTTCTCTTATTGCTAGGCTAATGTATTGGGAATCAGTATCGAACTTGGTGGCACCTGGTGGGATCCTGGTAACTGCTAACTTCTTTCAATTGTTTACCTTTTATCGTTCTAGGCTAATGTATTCTGATGCGGCTTGGAAATTAACTGGTTCTGATATATTCCTATAAGTCACTAAACTTTTCTTACCCCTTTCACCATTTACTGAACACGTAGTGATTTATTCAGGTGATTACCTCATGTAATAGCACAAAAGACGAGCTGTTGCAAGAAGTTGAAAACTTCAATCACAAAATGCTTGATATACAGGATCTGGACCAGGACCAGGAAGGAAGTGATGAGAATGTGGTTTTCCAGTACCTTGATCATGTTCGAACCTATCCAACTATCTTGTTTGGTGGCATAGAAGGATCTCGTGTTTGCACCGTTGCGTTTCAGCGCCTCTGAATCACCATGTGTTTGGTTTCTTAAACCCATACAACTAAAGAAAGGGTGATATTGATTGCACTAGAGCAAGTGGTTTCCTTCTAATTGGTCGTGTAAACTTATTCCTATTTACTGAGTTACCATAGTTTAGTATTATCTTTTTATCTAAAATAAATAGTTCATCAAGTAAATTTATTGAGAACTTTGAAAAAAAAAAAAAGACTACTATTTATGCTTTATAGAAACGAAATGAAAGGTAATAAAAATCGAATCGATTCGTCTAAATCATTAAAACATATTATGTAGCTCTTGGTATTGAATGATTTGCTGTTAATATTATTTATTGATTTCTCCATAGTTATTTTGCTTTTCGAATTTCTACATTAGCATTTAATAATCTCAAATAGTAATTTGTGAAACTAAAGTAATTAAATACCTACCAAATTAAAAATGTACCCAGCCAATCGGGTTACGTCTTAAATTGATAACGAAGGTCATCTTGAGGGTCCAGTGACCCCACGTCACGACTTACGCAGTTGATTTGTGCAAAGCTCATTTTAAATTGATTTACTGTAAAGTAGTCAAAATCAAAGCGTGGCACCTATCGAAGGATTCTACCCCACGTGCATCACACGTGCGAACGTCTCCTTAAATTGGAAGCCATCGGAACAGCCACCTTCCTGCTTCGAGCAAGGGTTTAGGTCGCCGCCTCGCTCGTCTCGCTTTGTGGCCGCGACAGCTGCAGCTCGCCAAAAAGAATGAGGTCTGTGTAATTTCCACTTTGGAAGTCCGCATCTTTCTTCGCTCTTGTGCTTCTCGTCTTTTCTCTTCTTGGTTTTATGCTGCGGGAACGAAGAGTACGGAATGATGCCCGTGGGAACTCTTGTCGCCTACCACCACCAGAGCTTCAATTATTGTTGTTCGTACATTTAAATAGTCCATAATTTTCTTGGAGCATCACTTACCAACATCTAGTTGCATTATTTAAGCTAGTTGTTTTTGCCATAAGAGTGTAGTGGACTTGCAATTTTTCAGGGGAAAATTTCCATCTTTTAGGGTACATGGAACATAAAATTGGAGATTACTTGAAATACTGGAAACAATTTTGATCCCCGTACTTGGAAAATATTGAACATTTTATCAATGCCCTATTGTCGTAGTCTCAACATAATTGTTTTTCCTTGACTTTTAATTTTTCATGCTTAATGAGCTTGGCTGACCGTAGGCTAAAAAAAGACAGCGAAGATAAAATTATATTTTCTCTAAATTGATAACTTGAGCTTTTAAAGTTTATTAGAGATCCTGTATTTATGCATCTAGCATGAATGAAGATTAATTTAAGTGGAATTAACAGAAGTGATGTTGCATTAGATTCTATCTAGGTAAGGAAGGCAAAAAATTGTCGAGGTAACAATGATGAAAGAGTGAATAGTAATAAGTGAGCTAGATAAGAAAGTGCATGTCATGTTCCTGTAAAGTATCTGAAAGACGGCACTTTTTTTTTGTTTTGTTTCTGAAAGTTTTTTCTCAACTCATTATTTTGTCCATGTTTTAATTTGTGCAATAGCCGAGCATGTAGTTCATCAAATATCACTTGACATTTTGATGAGATGCTAGCTGGGTCATGCCTGATCAAAATTCTCACGTGGAAAAGTTTAAGGTGCTTGAACATTGGCACTAAGGATTTTCTCATCCCCTTATGCAGCTTTTCCTTAAGCTCAATGATGGTGGTATTAGTCTGTTAATTTAATATAGTATAAAGGATAAGAAATCCATTATGGAAACATGGCATTTTTTGCCAGTTTGATTGTCTATAGTTAAAAAAAATGATTTTCTTATGAATTATTTTACATGTCAGTCGTTTCCCTGAAATCAAGTGGGCACAGCGTATTGACAAGGTCTACATCACTGTTCAATTGCCTGATGCAAGAGATGTGAAAGTTAATCTAGAGCCTGATGGCATTTTCAATTTCTCTGCGACAGCTGGTGTTTCAAATAATTTTTACGAGCTAAAATTAGAACTTTTTGATAAAGTAAATAAAGAGGTAATGTTTTCTAATTCCTTCTTAATCAACTGATATTTTCTTGTTTCTCATCACCTAACTTGTAATGCATTACCTACCAGGAAAGCAAAATTAATATAGGTGTCAGGTCTATCTTTTGTGTGATTGAAAAAGCAGAGCAGCAGTGGTGGAAGAAGCTACTGCGTGGTGAGGGAAAGACTCCTCACTATGTGAAAGTTGATTGGGATAAGTGGGTAGATGAAGATGATGATGGTATATTCCCTTGTACTTTCTTGCTTATGGTTGTAACAAAATGGCACCATCATGATGAATACTTCTATCATATGCATGCAAATCATGCATTTCTTTTCCTTTCTACACATGGATGCTTGTAGAATGTATATCTTGGAGGTGTATGATGCAAAATTTAAGGTTCATTTAGTTTGGCTAAAAGTCAGATGATGAATGTCCAGTCAGCAAGTGCCATGGCACTTGATTTTTTATTTACTTTTATTTCCTGTATGCATGTATTCACTCAGAACAAATTTGCTTTTTCTTGTCCACATCCAATTTTTTTCCTATTATCTTGTCCATCAATGCTTTTGTCAAAAACCAGATAAATCGTGAATTCTGAAAGTGTTTCCACAAACAGATCAATGACACTAAAACATTTTGGGTATGCAATGATGTTCATATCCTCAGATAATTAGTCATTCATGTGATATTATGGTCATGTTACTTAAGAAATAGGGCTTATTAAGGATTTTTTTACCTTGATTTTTATGCGATCAATTTATTTGCCAATGCTTTTGTCTTGTTAATGTAGATGAATACCAGAACATTTCAGGTTGATATTTTCACAGTATCATTTATTGATCTTGAACCTGCCTCTTCCAGCTAATGTGTGAAGAAATTAATTACCTTTCATAGGTGATGTTTAGACTACATAACTTTCTTCAGTTTACCAAGTAGAAAGTATTGTTCATGCTACTACTAAAGTACTAGTTTGCTTAACCTTAAGACACTTGGGCTTACCTGCTGGATATATTTAATGTATAATTGAATTAGCTCAACGCTTTCAATCGGTTTTTTTGTTCTTCCGTATTTTTAATTGACAAATCATTGGCTAGATTTTATTTCTATGAACAATTTTGCAATTCATATGCTATTGGTGTTACTGAATTTTCCCCCCTGATTGTATAGTAGGTCAGCCTGATTTGGATTTGGGAGGCATGGATTTTTCGGTAATGGTCACCTCCCATATTTCTTCCTGCAAACTTTAATTCGGTTGATCTTAGATTTATTTGTATATTCATTTCCAGAAATTTGGTGATATGGGTGGTGGTGCTATGGATGATGATTTTGAAGACAGCGATGATGAAGGTAAAGTTGTAGAAGCTACCATTTAGTTAATTCCTTATAGTAATTTAATTTCATTGCTTTATTTGTTCCTATGCTCTGATATCCAAATATCAGCGATCCATTTTGCTGCATGAAAGTTTATTGTTAAGAACTTTGTGTCAGACCAAGCTGAAGGACTCTAATAGCTTTATAATTGATTGCCTCCTATAGTCCACACCCTTTCATGTATTTGAGCTGAATAACTCATATTTATCTTCAAGGAGATCACTATATAGCTTACAATGTTACAACCATTTGAAATATTTGCTGAACTTTGATTTTAGCCATGTTAAATTAGTATGGCCTGAATTAGGATATAGAACAGCCTGAAGGGGGAAAATGATGGATTGTATAATGCAGAAATGTTAAAATAAAGCAAATAGTGAATAACAAAGTAAGGGTAGAAGGCAAAGAATAGATGATTATCTTCACTTCCTTTTATGTTATTATGTTGATAAAATTTCATTCGGACCTCATAATTTGCTTTTTCATTTTATCCTTCAGTTTAGAATATTACATCTTACCTCCATATATTATAAAATCATAACAAAATACCCCTTGACCTTAATGTTACTTTTTCTCTCATGTAAACAATGATTTCTCCATTGTATGCATTATATACGAGATAATAAGATGAAGGTATATTTGACAAATCAAGTTCAAATAATCAAATGAATTAGGTAGAATGAAATTAGGCATGCAGATCTTTGGGAAGAAGAGATTCACAAGCCTGTTTAAAAAGATTATGGTGAGGTCTACAAGTTACCAAGGAGGGTATAGTGTATAAAGGATTAGGAAGCACACTAAACAATCACTATTTTTCCATTTTAAATTTTCATAATTCCTATCTTGTCTTGTTATGTGTTGGGAGTGGAAGAACAGTGCCCTCTCCATTTGTGCTGATGGAGGAGAGATTAACCTTCAACGGGGGAGAGGTATTTGGTTTCTCTATCGGATGGAGTGATTTATGGGAAAGCTAGGGAAATAATTTCCCCACGGTTTGTCTCTTCTCCCGCCTTTTGATGTCCATGGTGAGGGAATAAGCCACTGTGATCTTGGTCTGCCATCAATATCTGTAGTGTTGCATATTTTTATATCATAATTCACAAGGCTGGGAATTTTCAAACTCTATCCTTCTATGTCAATGTTAGTATTCATCTAGTTTTCAATTAAACAAACCTGGAGTGAGCACTAGAATACTGATAGTAGTATATATTCAATGAAGCTTTGCCTTTTGCTCGATATCGTAAACATGTGCACTGAATGCCTTCTACTTTTAACAGAGCCAGCGGAAAAAACTGAACATGCACCTGGAGATGCGAAGACCCAAGAAAACTTGTCGGATGACAAAAAAGAAACAGATTGAAGCATGGGAAACTCTTGGCACCATTTCTGTGGTTTACCATCTGGATTAAAAGGAACATGTTAAATTGGTATCTAGTGCTTTAAATCATCCATCTTAGACAAGACAAATTTTAGAATTGGTTATCAATCTCGTGTGGTGTTGAGACTATGAGATGAGCTTCTATGGTTGAATGATTGTTGAAAATTGTTGGTCTTTGCTAATCATGTCATTGAAGTTTAACTATTTACACTGTCGTCAGCCATGATTTTATAAAGTTGATTAATGCCTTTTTTTTCATTCATTGTTCTTTTTTTTTGCTTAACGAAAATTCCTCCTATCAAGAGAAGAGATTTACTTTTACTATAGTTTTTAATAATTTTTCTTGTTAAAGTATCTCATATAAATATTTTTATCTTATGCAAAACAAATCATATCTATCACGGGCGTTTTATAATTTTATTAAATTATCCTTTTTCTTAGATTGTACTAGGACGGTAAACAAGTTTAGGGGGCGTTTGGTTTACGTTTTTTACGTTGTTTTTTATTTTCATTTTCTAAAAAAATAAAAAATGCGTATGGTTTGTGTTTTTCACGTTCATTTTTTACGAAAATGAGAAAGTGTTTTTTAAAAAAACGAAAAAACGTGGAAAAGTTATTTTCTAAAAAATAAAAAACGCGCGTTTTTCATAAAATGAAAATGAAAATGAAAATGGAGCAAATCAAACGCACCCTTAGCTTTGGAGTTTTCACGTTTGTTTGATAAGGTAATCGAGTTGAGTTTAAAAGCTTTTCATGTTTGTTTAATAAGATAATCGAGTTGAGTTTAAAATGAACCAAATTTTTGAGATGAATGTTTAAGTTTGGTCTATTTTTTTTATAAGTTCGAGTTTGTTTGAATGTAGATCTATTACATTAACAACCTCCCTAGTACCGGTCTCACGGATAGAGGGAGGTACATACATATACACAGGCGTCAGACGTATGGTGGGATAAATCTCAGATCGTTAGTTCCTGAGAAAGCTTGAGCTTGTTTGAAGCTTGGTTTGAGCTTGGTTCATTTAGATGTTATTGAGTTCTTAATCTAAGTTTGACTTGAACTTGGTTGTTTAGATATTATCAAGCTCTCAATTAAAGCTTGTTTGATTGTTTGGAATTTTATTAGTTATTAAGTTTGATAATTTAAATTTATTTTATTATTTATTTAACATATTTTAAAGAGTTTTATTAATGAATATTGTTCACGAGCGTTGTTCAGAACTAAACATATATGTGTTAAATTTTGTTTATTTAGTTTAACAAGTTGTTTAAGCTTGTTTGTTTAATTAATCTTATGTATGTTTAATGAACATAAACAAGTTTTTATCAAGCCGAACATTAAATTTATTCATGAATGCTTGATTCATTTACTGTCCTAGATTGTATCACAATAACATTATTTAAATAATATAAAAATAAATAAAATGAAAATTATTATATTTATTTATTTCTTGAAATAATACAAAGTCAGGGTTTTATAATAAAAATATGGTGATTAAATTTTATTTTTGAAAATATGTAACTAAATCCTACTAAAGCCGGCTCGTTCCGGTTCATAAGTCTGATTCTGTCTGGATTTCGACCCACAAGAACAGAACCCGGATTTTAGGGTTTTGGAGCTCAACTATAAATACCCGTGCGACCTCCCTTCGCGCAATCGTCTGATCTCGGCTGCCGTCGGAGGTAGAGCTCTAGAACCAGCCATGGTTCATGTCAGTTTCTACCGAAACTGTAAGTGAGATCTTCTTTCTTTCTCGAAATCTGTTTTTCCTTACAATTTTAAAGTTTGTTGTCCTCGATCTGAAACTTCTCGTTGTAAAGATCCAGTTTTTTTTTTTTTTGATGAATGTCGGTGTTGGATTTGGTGCTTAATCTCCGGCTCGCAACCGCTAAACCTATCCGCTTGAATCCTTGCAGACGGGAAGACATTCAAGAAGCCCCGCCGTCCCTACGAGAAGGAGCGGCTTGATGCCGAACTGAAGCTGGTCGGCGAGTATGGGCTTCGCTGCAAGCGGGAGCTGTGGAGGGTGCAATACGCGCTGAGCCGGATTCGCAATGCTGCAAGGGAACTTCTCACGCTAGACGAAAAGAACCCTCGCCGGATTTTTGAAGGAGAGGCCCTGCTTCGCCGGATGAACCGATATGGCCTCCTCGGGGAAGGACAGAACAAGCTTGATTACGTCCTCGCCCTCACCGTGGAGAACTTCTTGGAGCGGCGTCTGCAGACTATCGTCTTCAAGTCGGGGATGGCAAAGTCCATCCACCATGCGAGGGTCCTCATCAGACAGCGTCACATAAGGTACACCTCTTTTTTTCTTCAATTGATTGCAAGAATTGCCTGAAATTTTCAAACCCTAATTTTTATTCACTTTCTTTGTTGCCTCTTGATCGTGCTAATAGATTTTCCTCATCAAAATGTAATTGTCATTCTTTTGACCATGAGCAACATACTTATCTCTACCTATAGTTCTCTGATCATCAACCTGCTACACATTTTCCTCTCTTCTTCATACAATTAGTTCACATCATATGTTAATTTCATGCTTGATGATTTATCTTCTTCATACAAAAGATAAATTTTTTTATCTTTGATCATCAATGAGTTAAATAATGCTACCTATTCCTTTACAAGGTTTTAAAACACATGCGCAAGCAATATTCACATGAGATATAGATGCAAATTTGACATTCTTTGGGATATTTAGAATTTAGCATATTAATAAATCTGTAAATGTTGTGTGACCTTGTGGTCATGGGTTTGTTCGAGTCACGAAATAATCTCTTGCCTTTCAAATAAGGTTGAGTATAATAAATTTAATGTGATCCGCCCACATTGGCGGGAGTTTCGTGCTCTAGGCTGTCATTTAAATGTCTAATTAGGGCCTAAAGTAGAAGCATACAGTTTTAATATTTGATCTTTTGAAAACATAGCCAATCTTCATTTGAAATTTGATGGAATTTGGCTGCTTAGTGCCATTGTACATGATAGTTGCTCCTCTCAACTCTGGCAACCATACCTTCTTGTTCCTCTTAAAAATCATAATGTCGCATTGTAATTAGTTTCCGTAGTTCCTTGATCCACAATAGTTGTTAAGGAATGATGATAAGTAATAAGGTTCATTGCTTCATCAAACTTTTCTTGGTCTCTTATACAAACTATCTTTGCAGAGTTGGTAGGCAGGTGGTAAATATCCCATCATTTATGGTGAGGGTCGACTCCGCAAAGCACATCGACTTCTCCTTGACCAGTCCATTTGGCGGTGGCCGTCCTGGAAGGGTGAAGAGAAAGAACCAAAAGGCAGCAGCAAAGAAGGCTGCCGGCGGCGAGGAGGAGGATGAGGAATGAGCTATGTGCATCTCGTTATGTTTTGAATTTTGCTAGTAGCTTGTTTAATCAGTTTATTCTGATTTTCTTGTTAAATTATGAAGGTTGAACGTTTTGTGTTAGCACCTTATCATCTTTTTGGTACACCCTTGAGCTTTATTCAAACTTGGATTATGCAAAAAGTATTAAAATGTTTACTCAAACTTGAATTCTTCAATTTGTGTGAAGTATATTTTGCATTAGATATTTACTCTGCAGTTGACGTCACTCAAAAATTATTTGACTAAATTGGATCACTTCTGACCACATTAGAGAAGTTTTAACTAATTGTTGGAAGAGCAGAGGATTCAAATCATTGAACAAGGCCTTATGGGCCTTTAACTTTAAGAAAAAAAACTGAAGATATCATTCATGTAGTAAAAATGTATCAATAAAATGGAAGCTTACATTTGCTCACTGAATGAGTTCTGCCGAAGCTACTTGGTGGGCAACCTTGAGGAGGTTCTAAGATGTCACTGTTATAGTTCACAGACATGAGACATAGACCATGTGGTGGAGCTGATAAAGCCACTTTCGCAAGTTCTTTGCGGTCTCGAGCCGAGATTATTTGTGGAACGACGTCTGCAGGAAGTGCTTCTCTTCCAATTTGAAGCAGCAAAGCTACCTGCGGTCATGTAACCAGTGAATTCACAATGAACTTCAAAAATCCCTAGAAGAGTGCAAGATATAGCATCCTTTTGACAGGAGAATGCTTCTAAATTCGCATTCAATTCAATAATTTACTTGGCTATTTTAATTAGCTTCGATGTAAAAACAGTCTGTTGAAGGAGTGTTACCATGTTGCGCACTTGTCTGAATAAGAATCCAGAACCCTCAACCTCAAGCTGCAAAACGGCACCCTGCAAATGCAATTTGCTTGTATATTTCCTCGAAATAGTTGATTGTTTGCATTGGGCGTAATTGATTACCGTTTCAACGATATCTAAACAAAAAATTTCTTTCACTGGATTTCCCAGCCGATCATTGTGTGCTGCATTGGCAAAAGAGGTAAAGTCATGTTTTCCAACAAAATATGCGGCAGCTTCCCTCATGACAACTGGATTGAGCTTATAAGTACTGTGGTAGGCAAAAAGACACCGAAAAGGATCCATTATCGCATGATTGTATATCTTGTAGTGATATGTCTTGCTCGTTGTAGAGAAACGAGCATGAAACTGGGGTTGGACTGGACTAATTTCTCTCACTCTGATTTCTTGAGGCAGAAGGCCATTCAAAGCAGCGTGAAGAGTATCCAAGCTATCAAACATGAAAGGTGTGACGAAGTGAGCAACCTGAGAAAGGAGGAGGCAACTTAATGTATACTTCTTCAGAACATCAAAGATGAAGCAACTGATTTGCCTTGAAAAGCAAAGGTGATAATAACTAGAATATTGAGCTTAACCTTCAATTTCCATCACTAGAATTGTTTACTTGAGGAGTATTAAAGGATAACCAAACCTGGCCCCAAGCATGGACACCAGCATCAGTCCTGCTCGCACCAACCAAGCAAAGTTCTTTTCGACAGAGCTTTGTAGCGCGTGTCAAGGCATCTTCAATGAGACATTGTATTGTTGGTGGTGACTGCTGATATTGCCAGCCTAAGATGCATTATTGAAATTAATAATTCATACTTGAAAACTGCCGAAAGATGAAGATCGAGATTCATATATCGAAAAAATGGAAGATTTTTTTGTCAGATATTTATAATGACACTTAATAGACAGGGGATGGGATGCTTGTCCCTGGAACAAGCATTTCCGCAAACAGGTTAAAGGCATTGAGTTCAAGTGTACAGACATAGAACTCTCGTGCAATTATGCGTCGAACAATGGTTCACTAAGATCCGACAAAATGAATAAATCTGTGTTCGAAACTACTCCTTTGTCAATGTAGAACATAAAGCAAAGCTGTGAACGAGTTTTGAAAACGCAAGATTAAGGATAAAGCGGCTAAGAACATCAATCAGATCGATAGCAAGGAGAATGAGCCGAACCAGCGAACTTGGTGCCGTCGTAGGCGATGACCATGCGCCACTTGTGAGAGGAAGGAAGCGACACCATTGCCGACTGAGTGTGTTCCTTCGCCAAGCCATCGCTCATGCACTGCCATGGAGGAGATCACTGAGATCAAGATAATAGATGATACGGCGAGAGGAGGAGGAGGAGGAGGAGGAGGAAGGCAGAGTGTACCGGGCTTTTCGTCAGAGAGAACGCCGGAAGAGGAGAGGCGGCGGCCGAGGCCACGGCCGCGAAGACCATCCGCCGCCCGATCGATCCGTTTCGCTGGTGGCTAGAATTCTGAAGGACCAAAAGACGGGGAGTGATATTTGACCCTACGAAACAAGTTGGGTCCGGTTTAAGAAATCCAATCGGGTTCAAATTAAGGAGTAACTCGGCTGAGTCAGGACTGGACCAACTTGGTTTGGTCCGGTTCAATCGAGAAAACCTGATTTCGATGGGTCAAATTTTACGTGTAGGTAACTTTGTCAATTATCTAGATCACCTGCCCAACTTTTAAAATAGTAACATCATATCCATTTTACCCTCCTATTTACCTTAATCATTACTACGGTAGAACAATTAAGATATTATTCTAAATTTATATTCGAAGATATGAATATAATAAATAGAAATAGATAAATACAAAGGTGGATTCATCATTTCAGGAAGATAAATTTTGATAGACAGGTAAAAGGTGCATGACAGATTATCATTCAAATATTCACGGTTCGAATTTCAGCTATGATAAATTTATAGAAATTTTTCTTCAAATGTGGCACGTAATTAAAGGATGCTGGGTAAACTTGCTCTTGGACGTGGTAAACTTCCGTAGGACCGGATCGGTCACCCCAGACTCGACGTTATTCAATCTGGTTAATCTATGATAGAGTAAATTCCATACCTAAAAGATTCAGAATGACATGAAATCAAATTTTATATATTCGTGTAATTCTCTTGATTATATTTGTACGCTCAAATATTAATTTAAAATAATATATTGAGAGCGATGATTTTTTTAATACGAATCGATTCTGTAAAGAATTTAAAAAAAACTTAATTCGAGTGGGGTAGTCTATTCAAGATATGTGAATAAATAGTGATACGAAGGGATTGCTATATTATAGTAATCCATTAAAAAAACTCTAATTTAAATGATTTAAATTTAAAAAATTATTATTTTTAATACATTATGTCAAATTGATAGTTGAATGTATACATATAATAATTAGAATTAGATGAATATATATAATCTGGTTCTATATCATTTTTGAGCTCTTTAGCTCCATGAACAGATTTTACTTATTTCAACCAAAATCATGGACCTACTCGTGGTAATTCATTTAAGGATGGATTATTAGCGTTAGGTAAGCTTCTTCATAGCTGATTCAAAAAAAACGAGGCTGGAAGTCAAAGTGTTTCACAATGCTTCAGTTATGAATGCCATTGGAGTTTGTAGTTTGCAACTTCACCGCAATGGTGAGACTGTGTCAATAGCTTTCTTTACTGATACATGGAGTCCTGATAGTTTCTATCCATAGATCCAAAGAAGCCGACAACTCGGCTTGCATTCTCTCAGCTTGTTCGGTCAATTTCTTTATACTCTTCAGTAAATAGATTCTTTGTATGTGAAGCTCTGAGAGCTATAGATGTAAAAAAGCTTAGTTGTTCGTACTTCTTGTATCGATAACAACTAGGTTATCTAGTATAGAGAATAAAATTCAGTGGCTTGGTAAATTTGCATAATTGATTCATAACTGCTATACATCATGTGATCTGGCCTAAACCAGAACCAAACTAATGTAAGCATCCCAAAAATAGAGGCCTTGCTCTAGAGTTGAAATCCTAGAATAACAAGTTTTCTTTGGCATGATGAATCACTTTGAATTACTTCTCTAAAGCTTCGTTTTGATATATATTAGCCTAGATGTGAAGTCTTTTAAGAAAGGTAGATCTGTTACCTTAACGGCCCCCCTAGTGTCGGCCCCACGGATATGGAGGGAGGTTCATGCAGGTACACAGGTCATAGGCGCATGGCGGGATAAACCTCAGGTCGTCAGTTTTTGATTGTGCATGAGGGAATACACATAACGGAGGAAAATTGATGGCATGTTTAGCCCTGTTGTTTTATTTGCTAATGCTTTTGAGCAGCCTAGATCAGTGATCCTTCATCCGACATTGTCAAATTATTATGTTGGTTGGTCAATGATTCCTTTTTGGTCTTCCATGACAGTTGTAAACTAAAGAGTCTTGGGATGTTTTTCCTCTCCTGCTCCAGCTTGAAATGAGTCACTATATGCAACAAGAATCTACTGTTTGTATTTTTTTTCTTCTCTTGTTTAAAGTAGTCAATGAATCTATAAATATGTACTGTCTCATTGTAAACTCAATATACCCCATCCACATGTGATGTTGCCTATGTAACAACAGTCAGAACAGGACATAATGACTGATCTACATCAGGCTGTTACTCTTTTTTTTAATTGGATTTAAGCTAAATTATGTGAGCTCATATTCTACAAAGCACTTTTCTTGTGTGTCTGTGTACTTAGGTTTGCCAAAGCAACTCTAGAATCTGCAGATATACGAGTGAAGCAACCATCTTTTGGAGCTCTGAGCATTCGCAAAACTCAAATTTTTACGGCTTATCTTTGCTGCACTCTCTTTATTGTTTCCAAACTTGCAGACAAGAGCATGGTCAACCTCTGTTCCTGTGTTCCAACAAGAGTGTGGCTATGACATTAACATGTTGCTTGTCAAATCATGGACATGATTGACATGTCTTTTAAAGATTTATTTGACCCACTGCTTCTTAAAATTATTATAGTAATTATTAGAGACGGATCCAGAAATTGAAAGATGAAGGAATAAATTTTACTCGGAACAAAAAATAATATCCTCTATTTTTATTGGTGGAACTATAATACTAGAGCTTTCATCGCCGACAAGAGAGGACGACCACCGATACCACCCCCTACTGGATCCACCTCTAGTAATTATGAGATCGTTGCACAATTTGTAATAATAGTAATTTCATAATTATTACAATTACATAATATAGATTTAACTGTTACCATTTAATAGTTGTTATTGTAGGGTAGTTATGATCGTTGTTAATAATATAGTACTAGAGGTAAAGTTATTTTATAATTTTGTAATTGCTATAATATTATTAAAAAATAAGAGTGTTTTTAAAAATAAAAAGGGATAAAATATTATTTTAATAATAATAAATTATATATATCTTACTATTTTATTAAAAATCTTCCTCCTTTATTAACTAATTTTTGTGAAGCCTAAAATGAATTTACGTTACTGTCCTTTTTTCTATTCATATTAAAAATAATTTCAAGATTTATTAGTAATTCCACAAGCGAAACAATCAGTGATCTAGAGTTCGAGACTCAGCTACGATGTATTATTATGAATTTTTCTCTGATTGTTTTATATAAAAAAATAAAGTTATCTTTAGTTCTATATTTTAGAATTGATAACACTATGATCAAAGAAGTTTCTATAAATATTTTAAGCCGATGTTAAAATATATACTTTTCTTAATTTTTTTTACTAAGATAAATGTAATATTAAATTAAAATAATTTTTTTCATAGGGAAGTCCATTACAATAGTTTATTGCTGGGGCTCAAATAATTTATATATTATTATATTACATACGTAACGCGTGTGCACGATAACACTAGTATATATATAAAAGGAGATGTATGTAATTGTCAGACCGGTCTTGATTTGTTTGAATGGGCAAACCGGTTCAATCCATAGGACCACAATCTTCAAGCCACCGTCAATTGACCCACGTCTTTAAGGGTCAATTGGACCACAAGCTGAGCCATTTCATGGCATCACTGTTAACTTTCTATTATCCCCAAATAATTTCGGAAATTGCTTATCTTAATGCACTGTGAAGGCCAACGACGCACGCGGTTCATTATCACAGTGTCCCGGAGCATGTTGGTTAAGTCAAACATTCAAAATCGAATTTAAATTGTGGTGCATTGTAAAATTTTTTTATCATATAAAAGATTTATCTATCCAAAGAATTTAAAAAAAAACTATATCACACTGAATGGCCTTTTGGTAATAAATGGCGGAGTTGCAGTCCTATTTAGAAACTCTCCCTTCGCCACAAAGAAAAGAACACGTGCATCTGTCACGGGAGCCTTCCAAACGCCGCTGGCTATTTGCAACGAGACCCCATAAAAACTTCTAATTCTGTAAAGAGCGGTCTGTGTTATCATTTATGAATAATATTTTAACATATTTTTCATCCTTAAAATATTTACAACATAACTATTATAATATGTAACATATTAAAGTAAATAATTTAATATTTCTTTTCAATTCTTTAAATTTATTTTTAAATTTTTTTATTATTAGGAAGGAAGGACATTCGAAATTGGAAACTAATTTTCTAAATGGAATAAAAAAATTAAATCAAAATATTTGAATTTTAATTCATCATTCAATCTTAATATTTTTTTCAAGTTTTTTATTTAAAAATCACCTTTTTAATATTTTAAATAATCATTTTATAAAATTTAAACTTTTCCGCCACTTTATTTTTTCTTAAAAAAAAAATCACAATTTTCGGTTTCATCTATGTCAATTTTATTATCCTTTCCGCCATTATATAACTAGGAATTGGCCCTCATTCTTACTTTCAAGGTGGTAAATGCAAAGTGACATCTTCCAATAAGACATGGTTACGCAATATAAAAAAAAAGAAGTTAAAGCTAAAAGCACGATACTGCGCACCACTGACCTCGCCAGTTTAACTCTTCTTCCCCCTTCTCTCTCTCTCTCTCTCTCTTCCCCGCCCCTGCCTCCACCCTACTAACCCTAATCCGCCAACCCGTGAGCTCGACATCGTCCCCAATTTCTCGTCCTTCGTCGCGGCAATGAGCGCATTGGAGGAGCCGTTCGGCGGAGGTGATGCTGACTAGCAGATCTGGGGGGCGGCGCGATGGGGAAATCCGAGGAAGAACAAGCGACGCCCGAGCCGCCGGCGTCTGCGACGGAGTCTCCGGAGGGTAATGCCTGCGATGGGTGCCCGCGCTGCTGCTGCATCGGGCGGATCGTGCGGCCGCGCTGCGTGGTCACGCTGATCCTCGCCCTTGCGATGCTGCTGTCGGCTGTGTTCTGGTTGCCACCCTTCTTGCGGTCGCGCGATGGGTCTGGTCGCCCTGGTCGGGATTCGCGGTTTTCAGGTGAGGTATTTGAAATTTTGGATCTTGGCCTTTTTTTTTTTTTGAGGCATTTCGGTGAATTAGTTGGATTCACTCTAATTGTGGATTCTTGTTGTCCAAGAAGAAAAATACAATGCCTTCTCATCTCTGCTGTGGGGAAGGACTGTTTTAACAAGTTTTATGTCGCTATAAGAAATTTCGATTTTAACAAGTTTTCTTATTCTATTCACTTCCTGGATTAGCATACCTTCTGTTCCATAATAGCTTAGAAAAGAGGTTGCAGTCTGGACTTCTATGACCAAGCTGCTAAAACTGCTTGCTGAGAAGCTCCATGAATCAAGGGTACTAAGATGTCTATGTGCATTTAGATATGAAGGGGGTTCCCTGATAATGGAAGCTGAGGAAATGTTGGGTACAATGAGGAAGGGGATGTGGCTAGCACAATTTTAACACTCCGTTGCAGACATTCTAGAAACCAATTAGCATGGTTAGTTGGACCAATTTGATTACCTATTGGACTTGGTAAACATACTGCAAATCTATTCTGCTTGTTATGTTGTGTCACTATGCTATATCATGAAAAATATTATATATAATTATTATGATCAAACATTATCTGTCATCTTTTTATATCAAATTATATAATATATACTTTTTTTAATATTTTCCAAGATTTCGATTCCAACAGTTCTACCATTTTGACCATATTTAGATCATCCAATCTCCATGATTATGCAGATTTTGACGGCCATGAATGAACTTACTGGTTAAATCAGCCATTGTTTGGTCTGTTGCAGTGTAGCTATTAGTTTCTTAGCCCCTGCAATTAAATGGACATCTATTGGTGCTGCAAAACAGTTGAGTTATTAAGGTCACTGGATATTTGGATTTGGAACATAATGAGGTTGTTAATCTTCAATTCATTGATTGGTTCAGTTTAAAGCAACAAAGCCAATGGTGAATTGTTTCTTCTCAGGTTGTTTTAAAATCTCAGGAAAATTGTTTCTATACAATTGCTTCTAAGCATGATTTGTTTGTCATATATAAATTGACATATGCTCAAATCCATAGTAACAGCATGAATCAATAACTACAACTTTATTTTTATTTATATTTTTCTTTATTTGTATCATCTTGGTTAGTATTTAACTAACTAATCTTTTTCAGCTGATATTGTTGCAAGTTTCAAGCTGCAAAAACCTGTTGATTTCTTGAAGTCCAATATTAGAAAGCTTCAGCTTGATATCTTTGATGAAATTGGTGTTCCTGGTTCTTCGGTAAGGTTTCTCTTATTCTTGCATCCTTCCCTTGTTTATCAAATGTAAAGTTGCTCTAATCACAAATGCTTTTCATGAAACAGGTAGCTGTTATTGATCTGGAACCTACAAGTAGATCAAATTGGACAAATGTGATTTTCTCAGTATGGCCTTATCCAAAGAATTCATATTTATCATCGACTGAGCTAAGCATTCTGAGAGCTTCCTTTGTGTCCTTAGTTTTAAGACAGTCAACTCTTCACCTGACTACATCATTATTTGGAAACTCATCTTTCTTCGAGGTGCTCAAGTTTTCTGGAGGCATCGTCATAATACCTTTTCAAAGAACCTTTCCTTTACAGAATGTGCAAATGCTTTTCTATTTCACATTAAACTTTCCTATCTATCGGATCCAAGATAAATTCAGTGAACTGAAGGATCAAATGAAGTCTGGACTACTTCTCAACACCAATGAGGTTTGCCCAAGTTATTCTGTTCTGCAAACAAAATGTTTCTTTTTCTTAATGTTTTTTTTTGCAATTCAAGTTACGTATACTGCATAACATTTGTTATCTTAAATACGCCATCTGGACCTGGCTATCTTCCTACAACTTTATATTGTTGCAGAATGCTTGATAGTGATGAAATTTATCCAGTGTTATTAAAAATCCTATTTCATGGGACCTTGCTTCAAGTTCTCATGTAAAATATAATATAATAAGTTTATTTGGCCTTTTTTTTGCCACTACTGCAAGTGTCTCGAAACATTATTTTCATTTTCTTTAGTTCACATGTCAAGGATAGCCATGACTTAGAAATAGTGAGATGTTTCAATTTTTTTCCCCTCCAGTTAATTGACAGTTTCTAGTATCATTCTTTATATCATAGTTATCCTACCACATGCCGAAAAGTAGGCATTAGTAAGGGTGTAATCGAGCCGAGCCGAGCCGAACTCTTGAATGTTTGAGTTTGATTCGTTTATAATCGAGCCGAGCTCGAGCTTTATTTTACGAATATATTCATGGCTCACAAACTTATTCGAGCTTTTATCGAGCCTAAACGAGCTTAATAAATATAAATTATAAATTTAAATATTTATTAAAAATTAAATTATATATTTAGAGAAAATTATAATATTCTTATTAAAATTTACAATTTTATTCTAATAAATAAATTTAATATATTTGTTTATATATTTCATAAGTAGAGTGTAAAATTTATAAATTCAATATCAAAACTATTATTTTTCATAAGTAGAGTGAAGCTTGAGCTTGATTTGTTTATCTTAACAAGCCTCATTAAACGAGCTCAAGTGAGCTTTTATCGAATTGAACTTTGAATAGCTAGCGGCTTGGTTCATTTACACCCCTAGGCATTAGGGTGACACTTGCACCATTCTGTACTGAGTGCATTGCTCACTGGAATTCTAGTGAATTTACACGAGTATATCTGACATAGCTTGCCTAGCATGAGTATATCTACACTGGCATCGTTTTTGCTTTGTGCTTTTTTACCATTCTGCCATATAAGCTGAAGCTTTGACAAGTAAATCTGATTTTCTTCACAAATTGCAGATTCTGAGATTAATAGTCTCTGAGATGCTTACCTCCTCTTTTCTTGCTGCAGAATCTGTACATGATTTTGATTAATTCAGAGGGGAGTACAGTTTCTCCTCCAACAATTGTGAAAACCTCAATTGTACTTACAGTTGGAAATCGACAGCCTTCGTTCCCTAGGTGGAAGGAGTTGGCTAAAAAGATTCGGGGTTCTTCCTCTGGAAATCTTGGCCTGAATCACACTGTATTTGGTAGAGTAAAGCAAGTACGTCTTTCTTCTTTTCTTCAGCATTCCTCAAGTAGGGGAAGCAGCAATGCTTCGCCAAGTCCTGCACCTCAGCCACAGACAAACCATCAACGTCATCACCCGCACCACCAACATAAACACCATAAGCATCATTATCGCACACAACGTGCTCTTGCTCCTGCCCCTTCTCCTGGTGCTGCTCCAGAACATAGTTACAAAACTTCAGCCCCTTCTGGCTGTCGACATGGATCTTCAAACAAAAGAGAGGGTTTTTCTGCTCCTGCTGCTTCACCTGTTGATGCTCTGAAGCATTTGATTTCACCTGTGAGTGCTCCAAAGCATTCTTCTGGTCCAGCAGCTGTTGGGAAGCATTCTGGTAACAGGCCTGTGAGTGCTCCACATCATGTTAGTGTTCCTTCAAGTGTTCCATGGCATTTACTTTCTCCTCGTGCACATGAAAGTATGGCTGTTCCAGCTCCCAGCATACAATCATCATCTCCAAAGCCTGATGTTTCTTTTCCACATGTACCACCTCGTGCAAGTGTAAAAGATAACAAAGCTCCTGGCCCAACACCATCAATTTCACCTAGTCCATATTCATGTGAGTATTTTCTCCTGTGACTACTCATAAACTTTTAGCAATATCTGCAGCAGGGCTTAAAATAACTGAAATGAGCAAGAGTTAATATATGATATGATATTATGAAGTTCTCCCTGCACAATTTAACTGCACCACCTCATTTCTTTGTTTCAGGACAGTTAGAATATCAAAGTGCTTTGACAAAAAAACTAGTGGCATATAAATAAAAATCCTGGAATACTAAAATTTTTTTGCAGTGTATTCAACATTGTTCCTTTGTTTTGATCCGTTGATATATTGACAGCATGATGAGTGTCCAGTGAATTACCAATATTGTTTGGTTTTGATCTCTAGTTTTCTTTCTTAATCTCATGTCCATTTCTTGCCATATAATTTTTGTTTAAAATCATAAAATGACAATCAGTGCCGTGTTCACTGTTAATCTTGCATATCTTAATGTCTGCCCAAACAACTGTCTTACCTATCCCGAATTTGGAGCCTGATTTTCTTTGTCCAATTTCACAATTTATTTAAATTAAATCCATCAAAGTCAACCTTCTAGGTAGTGCATCTTTGTATAGAAGGGTGTTTTGCATTATGTTCTAATAACAGTATCTTCTTAAGATTAGACATGTATTTAAATTGTCAGAAATTCTGTTCCTTTAAGTTTAACCATCCAATTCGTATATTGCCAAATGCCAAATTCATTCCGCAGACATAGGAACACGATCATCATTGTGTTGAAATCTCTCTTGATGACTTTACTCAATTGCATTTCTCAAGGCTTCATAAAGTGTATGCAGGTGGAGTTCCCCACTGCATGACAAAGTAAAAATATTAAAAATATTTATATGGATAAAAATGAATAACATAATATAACAAAGTAAAAAAACACAATTTTACATTCACATCGAAGAAGAGGTTGTAGTAATACTAATCAGACAATGGAAAACACATGAAGTATAATAATGTAGAACTGCTTTACACAAGAGTGATTATGACTTGCAAATTAGTGTTCAATTCAGAGTTTACAATTTACTAGCTACCAATTAGTGTAGCTTAAACTATGTCATTTCTCATACAATGAAGACATGTAGTGTAATGCCACTTTTCCTTACATCTTTAGCATAGTTTCTAATGACCACTGGTTATGTCAAGATCGAAATTCAACAATCATATACATCATTGAATCTAATGCATTGTTTACTTTCTTGTATACGGTTGCCAACAATCTTGTTTGGACATGTGCAGCTTCTGCTCCGGACAACAACTCATTTCGGAGATTGGCCTTTATACCAGTGTTGTATGTATTACTGCGCTTATAACTGAGAAGGGACAAGTCGTTCTAGCTTCAGATCACCCAATGGTGCTCATAAAGCAGTGCATCGGGGTGTGATGAGAGACAAGAAGTTGCTAGGAGAACCTGCAGCACAAACTGTTCATGTAGTCGGTCGGTCGGTAACTCGATGAATGTAAATATATGGATAAGCACAGTCGGCAAATAAGTATTCCGGTCAAAGCCATAGAAGTGGCAGGCCATTGTTAGATATGTTATCTCAATGCTATTATAACTATTTCCACGAGATCAAGATCAAAAGTCATGTATGTTTTTGTTTCTGGAGGTGACAAATGTATACCTCGAGTGATATCTCTAATGCATCGTAATTAAATTCCTTAGTTAAGCATGATACATTGAGATTGATGTTTGTGGCCCACTAGTGATTGATTTGATTTGTAATTGCGTTGTATTGATTACTTTTCCTCGTTCCTCCTAATTTTTTTTGTTTGTTTTTTTTGCAGGTTGATCCACAAATTTGTGTGACAAAACTACACACTTGAAACTCCAATCACCCATGGCTTCTCATGATCAATCATGGCACGTTACAGGGGAGATCGAACATTTATCAGCAAATCAACTACATAGCAATCGGTAAGACAATTTAGTTACTGGGATCGGCTCTCGTCGTAGACCTGCACCACCCTTCCGTTCAACGCCTGCGCCGGCCTTGCATTCCGGCGGTACGCCTCCTTCAGCGGGGCCTGGAGCTCTGCCGCTTGCCTCCTGCTCATCTTCCTCGCCTGCAACCAATCACCGCCACCAACGTACACTCGTAAAGCAGGAAAACTGAAACTGGCACCGGCGACTGCCCTAGCGAGGTGTTCGACGGAAGTGGCTGATCTGATTAATTACCTCGCCGAGGACGTTCCAGACGACGTTCTCGGTGCACGGTGGGGTGGAGAGGGATCCGACGTATCTGTAGTACTTGCGAGTGTGCTGCTTCAGCGACCTCATCTTCACGACGCCGACTGGCACACGCGCCTGCTCATCGCCGGCGAGCACCTCCTTCTTCAGCTCCGCCATCTTGTCCTTCAGCTGCAGTCCGGTCACAATTGATTTCTTAATCATCGTCTCCCAGAACGGAAGGAAACAAAACAAATGAAGTCCAGTTTATTCATAATTACTTGGATCAGCAAGGGATCCGCGCGGCCAAACTGGTACAGGACGGCCACCACCGTGATGTTGCCGTCGACGCTCTTGTGCACGAGATGCAGCTCCACCGGGAACCTGTCCTCCACGCCGATCGGAAATCAGCTCCGAAATTGAATTTTGAAAGAAATATACAAACCACCGAACACCTCTCTCCATCAATCGTGTGCTCAGAAGGCGAGTGCCAATGCATCTGCAACAAGCTGTACTTCTTCCCTTCCACAACCACGTAGCCCACATCCTCATCATACCGAAGCTGCACCCAAGAACGCAAACCATACACTCAGATTATCAATTTGGGGTTATCGACAAAGAAGGCGACGGCGAACCGCGATGTTGCAGTGGTTGTCGAGGAGGGTGGCGTTCGAGCAGGCTCTGTAATTCCGGCGCAGGCGAATCAACTTGGGGTTGTACTCTGCATCGGCGTTCACAATGTTGATCGGAGACTGGCGCTTGCCCTCGGAGCAGAGCCGGTACTGGGGGCACAAACTGCCCCACATGGCCGGTCCATTCGCTCCGCTGTACGTGAAGTTCACCGTGTCTGCTGACAATTCAGTTCAGGGTCAGCAAGAAGAGCGAAAAGGGCGGGTTTACGAATCTGCCCGTTTCGTACCGTACGCAGCTGCACAGGCCGCAAGAAGGAGAGCTACTCCCAAGGAGAGAATAACTTGGAGGACTTCTCTTGCAGCCATTGCTCCGAGCTGTCCGGAGAGGGTGAGCTCTTTTCTCTTCCTCTGTGAATGGTGGGGTTGGATGTGGCTGCCACCCCGAATTTATAGCTGTGACCTTCGGCGACTGCTTGTTAAGATGGATGATCAACCATGGCAATGCATGGAATCGCACAGATCCACATAAAGCCATGAATATGAGACAAGCAGGTGGTGCAGCAAAGAAGAGCAACTTTCTCTTTAGCATTTTAAATGCGACAGGATTCTCAACAGAAACAGTTAAGAGCAATCTGCAAAGAAGAGTCAAAGAGGATATGCGCCAAAAGGAGATGGTCTTTAAGAAAAGCTGAAAACAGTGTGTGTGAAGGCAGTAAATCAAACGCCAAAAATATATATAACAAATGGTTCCGCCACACAAGGTGCTCGACCATATGTCTCAACAGCCATCTTCCCTTTTGCTAGCGCCGGTGCTTCAACACATGCCATGCCTTTTGGCTTCAACACTGACCCAGCCACTTTGCACCCAAAGTGTGAGGCCTGAGGGCCAACCCATGGGAGAGCTTTGGGCAAAAGATAGCAATTGCTCATGGAGATTCCCATCAGTCATCTACTTCATGATTGGTGGCATGTGCCTCCTTTTATGGTTCAGGTGGTATTTACCTTCCTCAGTACCCACCTCATTAGCTTAGTCCACAAATGCATGAACAATATAATAACAATAATTTCACCTTTTTCCTATGATATGGATTCTTGAACTCTGCTTACTCTACCACCATTAATGAACTTTATCTTATTTTATTATTATTATTATTAAATATATCTATTAGTATGTATACTTTAGTGTATTTTTGGATTTTTTTTTCCTACGAGTATTATAATTCTGTTTGAAAATAGATAAGATGACTGACTAGAAATGTGGTTTTGATATTAATTGTTTAAAGATTCCTATTCAATAAAAAGTGGCTCTAAGCGTTCCTATGTGCCAAAAGAAGTATTAGTGATTGGGCCAGGGAAGGAGTCTTTGACGTAGATCCTTCAACTCTCAAATCAGTGATCAAGTCGAGTAGATGAATAATGTGAGAAACAATAGTTATGAGTGTGTAAAATTGTGTAGTCTCGTGTATTTGCACCTATAGATGAAGACATCTTTTCTAGTGTTACTATTTATCTGTGCATAAATCTCAAAGCGTGTCCAAAAAAGGATAGATCATAAAGATGCTTTGATTTCTTTGATTTCTTTGTGTCAATCTCTGTATTTGACAGAAAGGAAACATCTTATGTACAACTTGTAGGTAGAAAATTCTCCGTCCTTAATAACACAAAATGTCAAAAAGAAATATAAGACTGTTGAATTGAAGGGTTCACAATATGCTTACATGGCCAACTGACCAAGTTCTTCCTATGACCCGATTAACAATCGCCCATAAGGACCAACTGATCAGACTTATAGAGTGTTGTCGGGAACTCATCCTTCACTCGGCCTATTTGTTTAGCCAAAAGGGTTCAATTTGGATTGGGCGTCCATTCTGTCTGATCGGACTATAGTTTCGATCACGAGGACTACTCAATCCAACTAGTTAATCGTGCTATTTTCAAGTGGCAAATAAGTCTTCACTCCGAAAAGTGATGACTCGTTTTGAGTTATTTATCAATATTTAGGGATTCGGCGTCCAACCGATCTAATGGTCTTGTCGAATAACCTAATAGACTCGGTATTCGAATGACTCGATGGACTCGATGTCTAATTGACCTAATGGTATGGTTGAATAACCTCTCAGTCGAGATGTTATACTGACTTTAAAAATGGACCCTTCCTTAAATTTTACTGTCATGTCAACCGATCCTCTAACTTTCATCCAACTCGAAAGTTCCACATCATCTGCCGTACCATAAAACTTCGGCTTTTTTTTTTCCTGTAATATTCTTAGTTTTTATCTAGTACATACAAATGTCGTATGTATGCTAAAATGGCATCAAAAGAATTGAGAGTAACTTAGTGTTGATTACAATTATATGTCAATAATCCTCCTCAAAAGCACACATCTCTTTCTTCTCTATTTGGCTTGAGGTGCCCCTGGATTATGGTATAGCGATAGGGTATTTAGGTTGTCACTTAGGTATTTGCGGTTCGAACCCTAGTTATGATGAATTTGTAAGATTTTTTTCTCCAAATGGAACACGCAACTAAAAGATGCTGGGCTCTTGGGCTGCCCGTTGCGAGCACTTCTCGATTTATTCTGGTGGTCGATGAAAAATTTCCGTAGGACCGAATCGGTCACCCCAAACTCGACGTAATCGATCTGATTAATCATTTTTTTTTTCCATTTGGCTTGAGGTAATTTGACACACTTGCTAGGACCAGCTGCTTTGGAGTCCTTGCTTGATTCAAAGTTAATAAGATAAATGTCCTAAATTGTTGGTTTAAATCATTCTTTATAGGATTGTTATATCCTAAATAGGTCTTTAGGACGCATCTAATTCATGTTGAGATGATTCTTGAAATTTTTTGAAAGTTTTTCCATAGTGGCAATGTTTTTTCAATCACCACAATCACTCGAAAAGATTCGATCTAATTAATTAATGTAGTCGTATGAATACATTGCATAAACTTGTAATTCTTAGAAGACTTGACTTAGAGTTAAAGAATCTTAACCGTTCATTAAATCCTAAATCCTAAATTTAAGTCAAGAAGATCTTTAATAAAAGGTAGATCTACTACCTTAATAGTCCTCCTAGTGTCGACTCTACGAATATGGAGGGAGGTTCATACAGGTATACAGGCCATAGGCGCATGACGAGGTAAACAAAATACCATGCACCCACCGTTTGCGCTACGCCCTCGAGGCACAAGAAGATGTTTAATGAATTTATTTGACATCATCCCACCTCGGACAGATTCAAGAAAAAGACGTAGAAGGTCGGTGGAAAATTTTTATAGGATGAGGTTGATTATTTCAAATTCGATGTTATCTGAATTGGTTTTTTTTTTTAAAAAGAAAAAGGAGATAGAAAAAGGAGGTGGGTTGGAATTTGTATATGAAAGTAAAATAATAATAATAATAATAATAATAATAATAATAAAATTTATAAAAACCTTTTTATAATAGGTAATAAAAAAAATTCTTTGCGCTCATCCCACCCGTTGAGGATGTAATTATCTTATAGAAAGTTGTTATGAATCCAAACTTTTTATGCGAGCTTATTTAGGAATCATCAGCTTATTTCTTACACCCATGGACTTGCATTCTTATCCATGCACTTCATGACTTAGGTCCTTCAACCTTAATTTTTAAAAATACAATTGATAGAGATTAATTTACCATTCATTCAAAATATTTTTTTTTAAATTATAATAGTCAATTTGTAAAATATGACATTAGACATCTATATCTAATAAATTTTCTTTAATGAATAATCCTATTTGATTCTCTGGCCAAATTCATTTGTCATCTTACCATAATAAAAATTAGATAAATCAATGTTAAAATCCACCACTAACTTAAACATTTCTATATGTTAGTTAATTATTCAATAATTAATTAATAATTTTCTTTTACTATATCATTGTTCTTAGTAGTTAAAAGAAAAGTAACAAAGCAAAAAAAAAAAAAAAAACTTTTACATATATAATAGTTTGTTTATGCTAGTGTAATTTAAAATCTAGAGGGAAAGGATAAAATTAATTCCGGACGTTAGATTGATGATCCTGATCGTTAGGAGAGTTGAGGAGATTTTTTTTTAACTATTTTTATCTACGGTGATTCAAAATACTCTTATAAAATCATAAGAGATATGTATACAACTTCAATCCCTTATATATATATATATATATAAATTTATAATTTTTAAATATTTTTTAAAATAATAATAATTTTAAATTGTGACGAACTCGACAGTTTCAAATAGTGAATCATAACTATTTTAAACAATTAAAGTTAAGAGTTAAACTGTAAAAAATAATTGAACTGGTGATTTTGAATGATTGAATTGTCGATTTAAAATCATAATCGGGTCTACTCTAACCTTTCTAAATACTAAAATATCTAAAATATTGTTATCAATGCCCTCGAGGATTGCGGCGATGGTAAGTGAACCTATAAATTTCTCAACAATGAGAATTCAATTTCCATATAGTACAAATAAATGTTTGCGTCTCTCAAACCACTTATGATGGTGAACCATTCCTGTGACCAATTTGCACTTTTCAAATTTCTCTAGTGATCAGTAGAAAATTTTTTTAGAACTGGACCGATCATCCCTTTTATATTTTATACTATAAAAATATTATTATCGGTAAAAAAATCACAGCCGCTCATGTCGTCTAAATTAACCTCTTCTCATATCAAAATCAACCTAAAGAGAAGAGTCATTTATAAGCTTTCTTATGGGTTAATTCTAAATTTAGTCCCTCAAAAAATCAAATTAGAGACTCCCCTCCGCCTAAAAAAACTATGGAATTCCGTTTTAGCTTTCTTTGGTCAAGATTAATAGATTTTCATATTGCTTCCAACTTCTCGAGTAGATTGTGTGAAGATGAATGTGTCACATTTTTCAGATGAGGTCTCGTTTGCTCTTTATGGTAGAACATTGTAGCATACACTGAATTCTTAAAAGGTTCAAATATTTAAATTCGTTTGATTTGTACGAGTGGAAATTTTTACCCATAATTCTGAGTGTGAAATTTGATTCACATATGCAAAATCAACGAGAATAAAGTAAAAAATATCATGAAAAAATGAATAAAAAAGAAGAAAACTTACATATTTTGGGGAGAAGAGGAACAAATCGATTAAAGGTTTAGGGCTTGTTAATGATTGAGAAAGAGCCGTAAAAAGTTGAGATAGAGATTAAATTTATATAAAATAGAAGATATGATTAAAAGAAATTAATAAAGTGATTACAAGAAGAAGCGATTCTTGCTGTCACTTAGAATTTGAAGAGAAAATGTTAGAAATGAAATATAATTAGAAAATTCAATGAGTTTACTCAAAAGAGTTTGAAAATTTGAGCGTGATTAATGGACAATTTGAACGTGAAACTTTTGAAAGAAGACGTTATCTTCTTACATCGATGAACAATTAGGGGAAGAAATGGTGAGCAAGTCTTTGATTACAATTTCTAGGTCAATACAAATTGGAGAAACAAACTAGTAATAAAAACAACTTATATAATATAATATGTTACTTCCATTAGTTAGACAAGTCTTCTGATTTATTTTAATAGGGGTTTGGAGGATCGATTTGAAAAAACATTAAAAAATTAGTAAGACTAAATTGGGTCAATTAATTTGGAAAAATATTTAAAAATTGGAAGATTAAAATTGAGTCAATTGAAAAATGAAAGATGAAATCAAGACCCCGAGTAAAAAAAAATTGAGAGATTAAATTGAAAATTAACTCGCTTCCTTATTGAAGAACTCCCCATCTAGAAAATAACCAAGAACTTAGGAACGACCTAAACAGTAAACATGATATTTTTTAATAATAAAAAACTCAAACTTTCTAATTTTTTAAAGGCATAATTAATAATTTTACGGAGGCATAATTAATATTTAGATTTTGTCCCTCTTTAAAATTTTGAGTTGGTGGCACGTTGTTGTCTCCCACGCAATCTTTTGTTTTAATTTATCAATCAAATTTTCTATTTATTATTCAAAAATAAATCACTTCAAATTTTTTAAAAATATTTATTATTCATTCTTCTCTAATAAATTTAAACGCCTTAAAAAAAAGTTAATTCTAAATATTTATTGTATTTATCTTCTTAACTTATTTTCTTATTTTTCAATTAACAAAAAAAAGTTTAGGCAGGGGTAAAATGAAAATCCCTAAAATTCAGGAAGATTGTGAAATTGTGATTAGATTATTAAAAGTTTAGGGATAAGTTTGAAGGACATATATAATTATGGGAGCGAAATGAAAGTTTCTCAAAATTTCCAATTACGGTAAAATTTTGCAGTCAACTCGCTGGAGTGGAAGGAAGAGAAGAGAAGAGAAGAGAAGAGAAGCGAGACAAGGGCAGAGCTTGGCGATGGACGCTTAGTTCCCACCCACCGCGAATCAATCGAGTCACTGAAGTGTTCTTCTATTTTGGTTTGCTTGGATCCGGCCACCGATCGCGAAACTTCAACTGCAATCTTCCTCCCTTCGTTGCTTGTGTCGGCACCACCAACCGAATGCCCTATCCTTCATCATCACCTAGTCCTGAAGAGAAAGCGAGGGGAAGAGGCGGTAGCAACAGCGCAGATCTATAGCGCTTCCTCTTCCGATTCTTTCTCTTACGCAAGCAAACCGACAATTTTTGCTGGATTTTTGGTTGTTGGCGGTGGATTCTCGACGGAGGCAATGCTAGTCCAAGATCGGTCTCCTCCTTCTTCCAAGCTCGCTTCTTCGCCGCCTCCTGTGCTTCCTTCCACCGTCGCCCACAGCCGCCGCTTCGTCCCGGCGAAAAGCCTCGACTTTTCCACCTGGGCCTCGGAAAACCTCTACAAGATCGTATTTGTTTGCTTCCTCGCCCTCACCGTGGTCGCTATCTTCTTCATCCGGAGCTCCGGCGACGCCATCACGCTCCTCAGATTCGAGAAATGCTCCGGCTCCGCTTCGTCCGCCTCTTCCCGGATCCCTTACCCAGAGGTGTCCTGGTCATCCGTTCCTCCCATCAAGCCGCTTGACCTCTCCGCTGCGCCCTTTGCTTCGTTCCGCTCCGATCGGTGGATCGTCGTGTCCGTCTCCGCCTACCCTACCGACTCCCTCCGCTCGCTGGCCAGGACCAAGGGATGGCAGCTCCTTGCCGTGGGAAACTCCGCCACGCCACCCGATTGGTCTCTCAAAGGTGCCATCTTTCTCTCCCTGAATCAGCAGGCCGGTCTCGGCTTCCGCACCGTCGACTTCCTTCCCTATCACTCTCACGTCCGGAAGAGCATCGGCTACCTGTTCGCGATCCAGCATGGTGCGAAAGTGATCTTTGACGCGGACGACCGTGCCGAGGTCCTGGGCGCCGACCTCGGGCGCCACTTCGATGTGGACCTTTCGGGCGAAGCGGCAGGGGCCAAGCACCCTGTCCTCTTCCAGTATAGCCATGCTGACCCTAACCGGACTGTCGTGAATCCTTACATTCACTTTGGGCAGCGATCAGTGTGGCCGAGAGGACTGCCATTGGAGAATGTTGGAGAGGTTGGGCATGAGGAATTCTACACGGAAGTGTTTGGTGGCCGACAGTTCATCCAACAAGGCCTTTCCAATGGTCTCCCTGATGTGGATTCTGTCTTCTACTACACCCGCAAGTCTTCAGCCTTGGAGACATTCGACATTAGCTTTGATGAGGAAGCACCCAAGGTAGCTTTGCCTCAGGGTCTAATGGTGCCGATCAACTCATTCAACACCATTTTCCACACACAAGCATTCTGGGGCCTCATGTTACCTGTCTCTGTGAGCTCGATGGCGTCTGATGTGCTAAGGGGCTATTGGGCACAGCGAATCCTATGGGAGATTGGTGGGTTTGTGACTGTCTATCCGCCAACCATCCACCGGGCAGACACCGCAGAGGGGTATCCTTTCGCAGAAGAGAAGGACCTCCATGTCAATGTTGGTCGCCTGATCAAGTTTCTAGTATCCTGGAGATCAAACAGGCGTACACTATTTGAGAGGATCTTGCATTTGAGTTATGCAATGGCAGAGGAAGGGTTCTGGACAAAGCAGGATGTGCAGTTCACAGCTGCCTGGTTGCAGGACTTGCTTGCCATTGGATACCAGCAACCGAGGCTTATGTCACTGGAGTTGGGTCGACCTCGAGCAAACATTGGAGAGGGAGATACCAAGGAGTTCATTCCCAAGAAACTACCTTCTGTGCACCTTGGAGTGGAGGAGGTTGGGGCAGTTAACTATGAGATTGGAAACCTCATAAGGTGGAGAAAATATTTCGGAAATGTTGTTCTTATCATGTTTTGCAGTGCACCTGTCGATCGAATTGCCCTAGAGTGGAGGCTACTCTATGGAAGGATATTCAAAACAGTGGTAATTCTTTCAGAACAGAGTGACCCAGGTCTTGCCGTGGAATATGGACAAATACATGAAGCATACAAGTAAGTCATTCCAGATTAATGATTTTCTGTTGTAGTCTACTACCCCATAGTTCATTCAATGTAACAACATGTGCAGTCTTCTTATCAGCAATCTTTACTTAGGCTGCGTTTGGTATGCATGATAGGATAAGATTGGGTTGATTAGAATAGGATTAAAGGTAGGATAAATAATCCCTCTTGAGGCCAAGGGATTATGAATCCTACCCATAATCATCCATTATCCTACTCCTAATCAACTCTACCAAACGCTGGATTAAAATTTTTTTGAAAATATAATCCTATCCTATCATGCATACCAAACGGAGCCTTAATGTTTAAATTTTTGCAGCTTTATTTTTCTTTTCTATCCTTACATCTGACTTTGTGACCGCTAGTTCCTATATTTTTCTATGCTTATTGTTTGTTTAATTCTCATAACTATAGAATTTAAATTGTAGTAGTAGCATTCTTGTCTCGTACCAACCAGTCTATCTTGCATATGTTACAATCTATTTTCATTACTCTTAGAGAACTGAGAAATGCGATCTGTTCATGCCTAGTGTAGCAGTAACTGACATGGAGAGACCAAAAATCTCGATCTTGTATATTCCGCTTGATATCTTTATGAATTGCTTAGTCTTTAGTTTACTGTTGGAAATGACTATGTGACCTGAAGTAAGATTTTTTCCCTAATGAAAGATATGGAATGATAAGACTAATTACGATTGAATTGCTTTGGCACTATCATAGTACTTTTAGTTATCGCTCTGCTGAATTTTTCTGTGGCGATTGAAATCTTTGGGCCAGTATTTGCTCTATTCACACGATTGAATTGTTGTGGGATTTAAAGTGATTTGAACTTAGAATTGGAAGTAAAAAAAGGTTAAAGGTTGCATTAGACAACTCTAGCTAAAGCCATGAATGAATCTTAAGATTAAATCTGAAGCTTGAATTCTAAAACTTTACAAACAAAAAGTTTTAAGATAAGTAGAACAAAAATTGAATATGTAAAATTTAATTTGATTAATATGAATAAAAAAACGATAGAATAAGTAGCTTCCACTTGAAATTCCAGTAAGAATTTTAGGTTCCCTTGATCTATTATTTAACAAGAAGGTGATTTTAATAAAAATATTATTAATAGGATAAAGAAGGGAGTGTCGAAATCGAGAGGAGGTTTTAGAGTCATGATTATCATACTCTCCTAAGGTTAAAAAGGGAATTTTTATAAGACTATAACATAACTCGCCATACTTTGTGGATTGGATTATTGGACCGCTAGAAAACATGATTCATGATCATTTTAGGTATATCTTCGATAGGTAGATAAAAGGAGAGAAAAGAGGTTGAGATGGTATGTGTATGTTCAAAGATGATTGATAAATATGATAGCTAGAAAAGTTAAATCTCTTATAGTGGAAGATAGTGGGAGACCAAGGAAACTATTAGTTAATGTAATAAAAATAATTTACATTAATTTGTATATTTAGTGATAGGACCTTGTGTAAAGATCAGATTAATGGAGGCATTAGATTCATGCAGCCAATCTCAAATAGTTGGGACAAACCTGGCTTGATGATCATGGTCGCAATGATAAGGATGAATTGGATGCCCAGGGTTCTAAGGTTATCCTAAACATTTTATGATTTATTCATTGGTTCAAATTATTTGAATTTTACATCTGACCTTGGAGATTGCTAGAAACTGTAATCAATCAGCTCAATGGCAGGTTGTCAACCAATTATTTATCCTTAACTATGTTGACGAGCTATTAGCTTTGCAAAATCGAATATTTTCCATTTTCTTTAAAAGATGTTTGCAAGTTGGTCTTAATTAGATGTTGCCAACTTGGTTGCAACTGCTCAAATGTGTCTCTGTTCTCATAAAAAAGGTCTTCCCTGTTTTTTTTTTAAATGATCTTTACTGAGCTAGTTAAGGAGTTAAACTACAAGCTATAGTATTTACATTTTTATCAACTACGGCTACCCAGTTGATGACAACATCTGTGGTTTACAATAGCTTGATTTACTATTGTTTGACTTGTCTCTCACTATTGAATTGCACTTGGCTTGAAAAATGGACGAAACATGAAGCTATATGCTAAATTGTCCAAAACCAATGGGCACACTATGCTACGATTGACTATTGGAAAGCCTTCTACTCTGATGCAATCTGTAGAATCCTCCATTGCAATAGCAATGACAGTAATAAGAGACATCTTATCTTCATCTCAACTCTTACTAGGTTAGATCAACATGTGCGTGTTCATTAATCTTGGTTTTATGCATTTTATGACTATGGTTAGGTTTATGAAGTGAACATGCTAATTTTCCTCAAACTGAGTTTTGACACTTTTACCATGTTATGTCTTGTTTATTACATTGGTTATAAAATTGAGATGTGTTGTTCACGTGGATGCCGAGAAGACTTTCGTTGCTAGATTTCTACTGCAACAAATCCTTTTATAAATATGTTTAAATGTTGATTCTATTAGTTGAAGCTGAACTCTTCTGGCACGTTGTCTGACGATAAACTAAAGTGCTTGGTTTATGTTACTAGTTTTTCTTCTTCTGAATCAGAATGGTTTTTTTTTTCCTGAGCTTTGCTTTTGGTCATAATTTGATTCAGCATTGGCATGAAATAGGTATTTGCCTAAGGTATTCGACAAATTTCAAGAAGCAGAAGGATTTCTCTGTCTTCAGGATGATATGATTCTTAACTATTGGAACTTACTTCAAGCCGACAAGACGAAGCTTTGGATAACAAACAAGGTAAAACTTTTGTTGATTACTTCATACGGTATGCATCAAGCTGACTAGCCATTCGCTACATTCAGGTTTCCGAATCATGGATTTCGGTTTCCACTGATGGAAATGATACAGATTGGCATGTCAGTCAAGCAAATTTGGTCAAGAAGATAGTAGACAATTTCCCAGTTCATTTTCAGACAAGTTACAAAAAAAGTGCAACTGTGGGGAGGGTCATCATCTGCAGCGGTGAGATATTCTACATCCCTCGAAGACTTGTTACCGACTTCTCCGACCTTGTGGGAATCGTGGGAGACCTAAATATCCATCACCGGATTGCCGTGCCAGTGTTTTTTCTTGCAATGGACTCACAAGAGAATTTTGATTCTAAAGCTCTAGCGACGACTGTCTATAAGACACAACCAACGGCTACTGATCCATTTACGAGCTATTACACTGCCCAAGCTCCTGCCGTGTACCCACTGAAGGTGCACAGCGAGTATGATTTCATAAAGCTAATCAGAGTGATGGCCGCAGGGGATCCCCTTTTGCTGGAGCTGGTATGAGAGACTCCCTTGCCGAAGCATACTGAAGAACTCTCCAAAGTGAATTTTCATCCTCTGCATATTCTCCATTCCTATTTGTACCTTTCTTATATGATGTAATGTTATTCATTTACAGACAAAATAGTGAGCTTTTAGCAACTTCATTTTTCGATCTAAAGTGTCTTAAATGATACCACATGGTGATGTGGTCTGCTCAGAATCCAGACATCTCTGGCCACCAGTTTGAGAATGGCAAAGCAGCAATCTTTGTAACAAAAGAACTGATGAGAAGTTGCTAATCTTGGAACTTTGTATCGAGAGTGTTGATAGCAGTCTGAAATTAGTAGCTGAAGCATCATCATTTACAAAGACTTGTTCTTTATGCTTTCTTTTCCTTTTTTTTTCCCCTCTAATGTCTGTTTGTTAGACCAACTCACAGTGTTTGCATTGTGCATATGACTGAAATTATCAAGAAATGCAGCATCATCATGTGCAAAGAGCTTATGGTTTCCTCACAATTGCAGCACTGCTACCCCTTTTAGCTAGAGGGTTGGACTTAGTGTGTATATATATATATATATATTTTAGCTAGAGGGTTGGACTATATATATATATATATATATATATATATATATATATATATATATATATATATATCCTAATTTTGAGTTTCTGGTTAAGTATGACTTAAAAGGTTAGATGATATTATTTATATCATCAAGGTGCATATTCCTTTTCGGAAGTTTAAACTTAAGAATTTTAAAATTAAGTGTGCTTGACTTGGAGAAATCTGAAGATATATGACCTTATGAGATGTTTTTTAGGGAGCGTACGAGTGAGGACAAAGCACGCTGAAAGATGAGGATGGGTGATCTTATGGGATGTTTTTCAGAGAGCGTACGAGTGAGGACAAAGCATGTTGAAAGATGAATAATTTTGATGGCATTTCCGATTCGGTTCGGATGGAATTCGCCCGGGCCAGGCGTTAATATATATATATATTAAATTGATTTATTTTAACATTAAAAAAAAGGCGCTTTGTTTAGCGCTATTTTGATTTTTAAATGTCTTCATTCTTACAACATGACGTGGCGAGAAACATGACGCCACAAGATCTAGCAAGTCCGAAAAGGAAGTCTGACACGGCGAAGCCACAAAGAACCACGTGTCACTCAACTCCATCAATAGACGCCGTTGACAAAACATCACCCTTCTCGTTACGGACACACGAACGGTAAAACGCGAGATGGTCAAATCATCTCTTCGATTAAAAAAAACAAAAAAAAAAAAAAATTCCAACAAAACCAACGGAAATGGGCGCACGACTGTAAGTGCTCATGATTGTATGTCGAACGCAAAACGAGTTATTTGGGGGATTCAAAGCTAATTCATGAATTCTAGTGAAAAAGAAGGGAGGCTGAAAATCAGGGTCGCCTCCCATTTTTTAGGAGGAAGGATCGGAGTTCTCAAATTAGAAGAAGAGCTAATCAAAACGACAATGGAGGAAAAGAGATTTTGGTTGTGACAACGACGAACCTCCCAATTTTGGATCTCGTTGTTTATCGAAATCTATTTTTGTTTCTGCGTGAATTTGTGAAGAAACAAATTTGATCTTTTTTTTTTTAAAATTTTTTTGAAGAAAGAGATTTGGAACGGCGGTCGTCGTGTCGGGGAAGGAGTTAGACGGGAGGGAAAGGGCGGCGGGGGAGAATGTACAAGGAGATCAGCGAGCAGCAGAGCAACGGCAAGGCGTGGGAGTCGGCGGTCCGTAGAGCTCAGCAGCAGCAGCAGTCGCCGGGGTTCCAGACCGGCAGCCGGCGCCGCATCTGCCCGATGTCCGCCGACGAGGACTCTGCTTCGACCTCCCCGCGCAGCGGAGGCGGGGGCGGCGGCGGGGGGGATGATGACTCGTCGATAGCGGCGTCGACGGAGGAGGAGGAGGAGGAAGAGGAGGTCTACAGTACCGAGCTTGTCCTTCCCTCCGGCGACTGCTACTCCGGCCAGTGGGCCGGCGGCGTCCCGCACGGCACCGGAAAGTTCCTCTGGAACGACGGGTGCACGTACGAGGGGGAGTGGCGGCGCGGGAAAATCACCGGCCGGGGGAAGTTCTCTTGGCCGTCGGGGTCGAACTACGACGGGGAATTCAAGGCAGGGTTCATGGACGGCTTCGGCATCTTCATCGGCGCCACCGGCGACACCTACTGGGGCAACTGGTCCATGAACCTCAAGCACGGCCACGGCAAGAAGTCCTATTCCAACGGCGACTACTACGACGGCGAGTGGCGCTCGGGTCTCCAGGACGGCCACGGGCGGTACGTGTGGTGCAGCGGGTCGGAGTACGTGGGCCAGTGGCGCGCCGGCCTCATCCACGGCCGCGGGACTCTCAACTCGGCCAACGGCAACCGGTACGACGGCGGCTGGGACGACGGGTTCCCCAAGGACAACGGCAACTACCGGTGGGCGGACGGCAGCCTCTACGTCGGGGTGTGGACCAGGGACAACGCCGGGATCCAGCAAGGCGTGTACTACCCGTCGCCGACGGCGACCTCCCCCGCCGCGCGGGACCCGCAGGAGGCCTTCCTGGCCGACCTGCGCGAGAGCAAGATCGCGCCGGGGGAGACCATCTCGGTGTTCCCCTCGCAGAAGACCCTCAACTGGTCGGGCACCGAGGCGTGCCGGTCGTCAGCCGACAGGCCTCAGCGGCGGGCGTCAGCCGACATCAGCACCCGCTGCTTGCCGCCGAGAAGATCCAACGGCCGGGCGCACACCGTGAGCGGCGGCGACATCGTCCCCGTGGACGACGCAGACCCGAAACTCGCCTCCCGGCCGCAGCACCGCCGTTCGTGGGCGCCGCCGCGGCCGCCGAAGAAGCAAGGCGAGACCATCACCAAAGGCCACAAGAACTACGAACTGATGCTCAATCTCCAGCTCGGCATCAGGTAATTTCTTCCCCCACAAACAATTGCAAGAATAATACAAGATCACAAATCAGATTTCTTCAGAGTTTTCAGATGTCTCACAGGCATGCGGTCGGCAAACAGGGCCCGACTCAGCCGGAGCTGAAGTCGTCGGCGTTCGACCCCAAGGAAAAGGTCTGGACAAAGTTTCCATCCGAAGGATCAAAGCACACACCTCCACATCAATCTTGTGAGTTCAAGTGGAAAGATTACTGCCCTTTGGTGTTCAGGTTAGTCAATGCCTGAGTCCTACTACTACTTTGTCTCCTACGTGTTCTATCGATCGAATCAGACTTGTTGTTGATCCCTTAAACTTGGATTGAATCTTCAGGACCCTTTGCAGGCTGTTCAAAGTAGACGCAGCCGATTACATGTTGTCGCTTTGCGGGAACGACGCACTTCGGGAGCTTTCGTCTCCCGGGAAGAGTGGAAGCTTCTTTTACTTGACGAACGACGATAAATACATGATCAAGACGATGAAGAAATCCGAAGTAAAAGTGAGCATGAATCTCTTTAGTCTTTTCTTTCTTTCTTTCTTTAGAAGATCAGTACTGAAAGTGATCTTTTCTAGGTCCTTTTGAGGATGCTCCCAGCATACTATAACCATGTGAGGAAGTTCGAGAACAGTTTGGTGACCAAGTTTTTCGGTCTTCACTGTGTGAAGCTAACCGGAGCTGCTCAGAAGAAGGTCAGTTTTCTCGAGTCTGTCTCAACGACCATCTGCCATTTGTCTTTTTTCCCCTGAGAATGTTTATCGATCGAGTGAGTTCATTCGATTAGGTCCGCTTTGTTATCATGGAGAACTTGTTTTGCTCCGAGTTTGCTATCCATAGGCGGTTCGACCTTAAAGGATCATCCCACGGCCGCGTGACCAGCAAGCCTGAATCGGAGATCAACGAGTACACCACCTTGAAAGATCTCGATCTCAACTTCATCTTCAGACTGCAACGTCCTTGGTTTCAAGAGTTCCAAAGGTACCATTTTCAGTTATGTCTCTTCTACTAAAGTGAAAAGTTCCAAATTTCATACATCTTTTGCACAGGCAAGTCGATAGGGACTGTGAGTTTCTTGAGCAAGAAAGGATCATGGATTATAGTCTTCTAGTCGGGGTGCATTTTCGATACTCCAGAGAGACTGCCCCTCTTTCTGAAGGTTCATACTAATGTCAAAACGGTTACAAAGTATTTTCCTTGTAGATTTCTTTTCGGTTATCTGTTTGCTGAGTAGTAGTCTCTTTGTGTTTTTGGTGAAAGGCGGCGGCGGCGGCGGCGGCGGCGGCGGCAGCGATAGCAAAAGAGAAGTAAAATCTCAGCTTTCAAAACTAGAGAAGGATCAATCATTTTCTGATTCCAATAGGTAGCAATCACCATTGTGATCATAGCTACTACTACTCCAATCACATTGTATCGAATGGCTAGCTGATGTGCCATTGTTCTTTGTAGGTCGGGGCCAATTCGGTTAGGGGTGAACATGCCTTGTAGGGCAGAATTAACGGCCAGAACCGAGTCTCAACTTATCGGAGAACCGACAGGGGAATACTATGATGTGGTTCTGATTTTTGGAGTTATAGACATACTGCAAGACTACGATATCAGCAAAAAGCTTGAGCACGCATACAAGTCGATTCAGTATGATCCGTCCTCCATATCCGCAGTCGACCCGAAACAATACTCGAGGCGCTTTCGGGACTTCATATACAGAGCTTTCCGAGAAGCAGCCTAACAACACTATCAGACTCAAGCAGCACCAGCCATTGCAGGTCTTGAGCTGGAGTACTCGAAGAATTGATGCGGTTAGCCCTCACCGCGGCACGACTCGTACATCGCTGAGCCTCTTTAGCTTTGCTAAGTGGCTGCTTAGGACCTGCCTGGAAACACTTGTGAATAGAGAGCTTCAAGTAACAATTCATTGCCACAGGTGGTAGTACTAATATCTTACTTCAAAGTCCCCAATAGAAAACTGAAATGAGCTGCCTATTTAGAGATGTAAATAATTTCTTATCGAATATCTCTTTCTTCTTCTTCTTCTTAACAGTTTTGATGTTCTATAAGGAGCAACAAGAACTTGTTGGATGTACTAACAGTCTTTTTAGTAATCTAAGTTAGGATGTGTGGAACAAATGGATAAATAGATAAAGAATTGAGTAGTGTGGAAGTTGTGGTGTTGTCGTCAATTGATAGTTAGCTCTTTGTGGATGCCCACTATGGATGACGAATATCAAGCCACTGCATGTTCTTCCAACTTATGAGCTTCTCTACATGAATGTACCGGTTTCGCTCGCTTCGCTGGCTCAATCTGTTTGGCACATCTAGTCTAGTCAACTCGATTGATCGGTGTAATTGAATGCACTAAATGCAAACACAATACTCAACCAAGTTAAGTCTCTAATCTCACCAAATGTTTAATTGGATAAATTAGCATCACAGGTATCCTTGTTCTAAAGATTGTGTAGATTTCACTTAGGTTTTCGAATGTTGTTCTTTCAAAAGTAATGACAAACTAATGATATTGATAGAATGTTTAGATTGAGTCGGCATCAATCTATCATAGATTTCTTGAATGGTTAATGACACCTTATTTTTAAGCCAATATTAGTTGGCTTTCGCACGACAAACATAATGAATCACAATAATATTTAAGTCTAAATGAAACTCATGAGGCTTGAACCACCTACCCATCTATTTTCTATTTAGGATTAGTTTCTAGATTAGTGCAATTTTGACATTTAACACATCAAATCCCAACTCTCTAAAACAACTCATTAATAAAAAAAATTATCTTCCTCTCAGTACATTTGATCAAACTTGTCAAATTATGTCGAAGATCACACGCTTCAATTTATTGTACCTAATCTAAGCTTTAGTTTAGCTAATGCTCAATCATGGACAATGATTGAGATTGGTGTAGCAAGTTTCACCAGCCATGTATAAGAACACGAACCCAAGCCAATCAAGTTCACACATCCGATCGAGTTCCGATTGAGTTCCGATCGAGCTAGACTCAAACATTGTATTTTTGTTCTTTTGACATGGTAGGTTCAGTTACTGATATCTAAACCAAACATATTTGTCTTCATTCACAAACTGTGAAACAAAACAAAATTCAGAAATCACATCAAATTAATCACATCACCACCAAATCCACTGTCTTCAAAAACCAAAAGTTTTGAAACTAAAACATGATGCAACACAAAAATATAATACCTTCAAGTTCAGAAATGAGTGTCGTGCTGAAATGCTCATTAATTATGATCTGATGGTTCTTGAACAACAAAGCATACCTCTCGCAGAGCCATCTGTTTGATCAAGGAATAAATATGCCCGTGATTTGTTGACTCATCCACTACAGCATATAATGGCGCCAAGCAAAGCGAGTCCATTTCCTGATGAAGACCTTTGATCATTGGCAGGCAATTGGAGAAGTTTGTCTTTAGTTGTGAACTGCCTCAATTTAGTTTTAAGTTATCCTGTTGATGTTTTGGCACTGTTCTATAAATTAGAGATGCAGATGGAGGAGTCAGTGACCAGTTGCACCTGTGCCCTTCGCTTTCTCTCGTTCAGGGTCCACCACTTGGGAGAGAAGTCCACGAGGACGATGAACTGCAAATTGCAGGAAACCAGTCAGTGTCCAGCTTAAGAACAGGAGGGAGGAGTTGAAATTAAGAGCCTCTTCTGAGAGAGAGAGAGAGAGAGGTGCAGTGCAGTGAAGTGAAGTGTTGCCATCTCTTGAATCTTTTATTCTGATTGTTCTTGGAGTTCTTCCTTTAATTTCCATAATCTTGTTAGGCACTGCGAGCATCTGATCGAGAGCATCAAAAGATTATCTTGGATCGATGGCAAATAATCAAGGAGAGGGTGATCATTCTGCCACAAATTTCTTGTACTATTCGCTCTAAATTTTTATTTTTCCAATCCTGCACTCATCAATTCCTTCTTCCTCATCTTCTCTCTGTGTTGATCACTTCGTGTTCAGTGACCAGGAGGGAGCTGCTTACTTTGGGGAGTTGGAGGAAGCTCTCGTGCATGGAGTTGCAGGAATCACAAGTGACCAACACAAAAAGTGTAAGCAAGAACTAACCATCATCATCATCATCATCATCATCATCATCAATCACAAAGGTTGTAATTGGCACGCCCACAAGGGTATTGATCACTGTAAATATGAACAGTGGGATAATTGATGCATCTCACAGACAGCACCATTTCTGACACTTTGAGTCTTTATTCTGTTTTTTTTTTTTTTTTTCTGATTTGGCTCTTCTTCCTGCAGCCTTCTGCCCCAGCAGGCCCCCAACTCTCCATATCTTCCCCTCACGGCCAATCAGATTTCAGCAATTTTCCAAGGTATACAGAGAGAGAAGAAAAGAGAGAGAGAGAGAGTGTTAATTAGCTGCTACAGACAACTACAGTTGTTCTCTACATGCCAACAGTGGGATTCACAGACTGAGGGGAGCACGGATTCAGGATCAGAGCAGAACACACTTTCACAAATGGACTCAGAGGAGTCTCCGGTGAGCAGAAAGGCTTCATCGGCACTGTTTGGGAAGCAGAAAGAGAAGATGGCGAGTGATGCTCCTCACACAACAGGAGAAGAAAACCAGCAGATGAAAGCTCAAGAAAAGGTATGATTTCCAATAGTTCTGGTCAAATCACCAAACATGTTGTGCATCCTCTCCTGGAGGCTACAAATCCTTCCAAACTCTTTGTTCTTTCTCTACTTGACATCTTTTGCCGTGCGTTCCATGTGGCAGAGGAGATTGGTGGCTTCTACTTCAGACAAAGACGGCAAATCAATCGATCCAAAGGTTTTTTTTTTCTCTCTCTCTCTCCCTTTAATCTCTCAAAAGGTGTGATGTTTGTCTGCGCCTCACTCTTGTTAGTTCCTGCAGACATTGAGACGCTTGGCTCAGAATAGAGAAGCAGCCAAGAAGAGCCGGCTAAGAAAGAAGGTTCATTACAGTAACTATTTTTTATGAAAAACAGAAGACACAAAAATTTGATCTATTTATTTGGGTTTGAAATGGCAGGCTTACATACAACAATTAGAATCCAGTAAAATAAAACTTACTCAGCTCGAGCAAGATCTCCAGAGAGCTCGTGCACAGGTACAGTTTTTGTTTGGCGCATGATAATATCATCACCATCATCATCATCATCATCATGGAAGTGACTAAATATCAAATTTCCAGGGTCTTTTCTTAGAAGGATGTGGTGCAAATGAAAATGTCAACTCTGGTATAGTTCACTTGTTGTCCTGCATTAAGATCAATAGTTAAGAATTGAGAATTGTGAATTGTTGTTGTGCTGCAGTAGTGTTCGATATGGAGTACTCGCGTTGGTTGGCCGAGGACTGCAAGAACACGGTGGAGCTCCGGCGAGGTCTGGAGACCCATCTCCCAGATGCAGGTCTAAGGGTTGCAGTAGACAGGTGCCTCACACATTACGATGAACTATTCCAGCTCAAGGCAACGACAGCCAAGTCGGATGTGTTCCACATCATCACCGGCGTGTGGACTACTCCGGCGGAGAGGTGTTTCTTGTGGATGGGTGGATTTAGACCATCCGAGCTTTTAAGGGTGAATTCTCATTCCCTATCACCTCCTCCTTTCGATTGCGATAGGATCGAGCTATTAGAGAACAAAAGCTTGATAGAGATTCTTACATTATTCCAATTCAAGCAGGTCGTGATTCCACAACTCGATCCTCTTACTGAACAACAGCTAGTGGGGATATATAACCTCCAACAATCTTCTCAACAAGCAGAGGAGGCGCTATCTCAGGGCCTCGAGCAATTCCAACTCTCACTCGCCAACACCGTGGCCAGTGACTCCCTCATCGAGAGTGCCAACCTCGAGAATTATATGGGTCACATGGCCATGGCGGTAGGGAAGCTTGCTAACCTCGAGGGATTCGTTCGACAGGTACTCTTCTGCATCTGCTCATGCAATCAATAGTCACTAGTCCCAAAATTCAGATAACAGAAAGCTCGAGAGTCGGCCATTCTTCGAAGCCGCAACACCTGTTCATCAAGCTAATAACTAATAATTCACAACCTTTAGGGATGAAGTAGTGAAAGATGAATCAATTCCATGAAAAGTGGTCCTGGTGCATTCAAGTGCATTTGTTGCTTTGTCACAAGGCAAGAAATATATCCATTCTCCTTCTCTATCTGTAGTAGGCCCCTTGTGGTATCACAACCAATGTCCCTTTCTCCCTCTTTTGCACACTTTTCTCTCCCATTATGTCCATGCTTTAATCTCTTGTTCTCGGGTACTCAGTGCTTGCCCATCAAGAAGGAAAGCTACATTGGCATTTTCAATGTTGAGTGCTTTCAGATGTTGCTATCTGTCTACAGTCCTAAGAAAGGGACCCAACAACCTCTCCTTGTCCTCTTGGATGCAGCCAATCAGAGATAATAGCTTATGGCTTAATCCTCCTCTCATGATAATATTCCATCAAAGATTTGACACACATATCCTTTTGTGTCTCTAATTCTTTCTTCTCCAATGGGACAGCTCCATAATTTCTGCATGAACCAATATCAAATTTCAGTTTAGTTTATTTTCTTCTTTTTAAATTCAGTAACATGGCATACAAGTTCAGTTTATTCTGAATTATGATTTCTTTGTTTCTGATTTATCTAGGCTGATAACTTAAGACAGCAGAGCCTTCACCAGATGCATCGAATTCTAACTACCCGGCAGGCCGCAAGGTGTTTCCTGGCGATTGGAGAGTACCATAGCCGTCTCCGTGCGCTTAGCTCCCTTTGGGCTTCTCGGCCGAGAGAGTATGATTCCTTCACACATCAGCATCAGCTACAAGATGAAATTCACTTAAGGACTATATTTAACTTCAGATATGATAATGCCCCAACTAAAAGCTTATGATATGATTGATAATGGGCCACTCTTCTCATCACAAAAGAACAAAATATAAAAGCTATTTTGGGGCAAATGAAGTACAACACATCCTTATTCTTTAATTGGTGACCTCTGCATATTAAAAGTTCATCTTTTTTTCAGTGTTTAGTGTGTCCCATTCATTTCTTGATAGCAACTAACTTTTTTTCAGATTATTGCTTTAGTTAATTGATGCATTCTTGAATACATATATATGACAGGAACTTGATGAATGAAAGTGCCTTGCCTGTGACCACAGAGCTCCAAACAGTTCAGCAACCAGTAGATGGCCATTTTTCAGGCTTCTAAAAATGCAAGAATGTGATCAGATTCGTTGCATTTATATACAAAAACTTGTTGGTTCCACAGGAGGAAAGAGGAGGCAACAGCTGATGGATCAATGAAATGCATGGAGAGATTCCCTGACAAAAAACATGAGGAAAGTTAGGCAGATTGTGAAGAGGGTGTAGATAAGATTGGTGTTCCTTCTTTAACCATCAGACACTGCAACATCAGTCCCACCTAATCTGCAAGTTGTCAGCTCACATTTTGGTCACAAAATTAATGTAAAGAAGGAGCAGCTTATGGTTCTTAATTGTCAGTTCTTCTTGATAGAATCCACAATTCCTAATGGATTAGTGACGAGGTAACTTTTAGTGTCAACTTCCTTGGCAACAATACTCCCTTAAACGATCACATCACTAACAAAGCAATCAGGCTTTTATCCTTTCAAGTAAATAAATGACACTTGGGCTATTATAATAAACAACAATCAATTCTTCATCAACTTTAAACTCGCAATACAAGTCATTGTGGACTACCAACTAATTGCATCACTACTGTCAAAACACATAACTTACAAGTGAAGTCTTTCAACATATCCAATCAAGCAGCTACTACCATCACCAAACTTCAAACATATATTTGCAATACCTTTCAATTATCTCAAAACTCATTAGACTACTTGCTGAGCCCAGAAATCATCCATATATGGATTTGCTATATATATATATATATATATAGAGAGAGAGAGAGAGAGAGAGAGAGAGATATGTGATATGCTACATGACTTCTGCTGCACGGCTATGTACGATTTTTACTGTAGCAATTTTTAAAATTATTTTTCTACTATAATAGTAACAGACGTTAAATCTATATTATAGTAGTTATAGAACTGTAGCTACTACAACATGATTGTGATTTGTTTAATCACGTTGTAGCAGCTACGAGTCTATAGCTATTGCAACATTAAGTTTGTGTTATAGCAGCTACGGACTCGTAACTGTTATAACATGATTATAATTTTGTTTAATCATAATGTAGCAGCTACGAGTTTGTAGCTGCTACAACGTTAAGTCTGTGTTATAGCTGTTATGAAACCATAGCTGTTACAACATGGTGATGATTTGTTCAATCACATTCCGTAGTTGCTATAACGTTAAGTCTATGATGCTGTAGTAGTTATATGGTTCTCGTAGATGCTACAACATATATTTAATGTCTGTCATAGCTATAGTAGATTTTTTTTAAAAAAAAATTGCTATTATATATATATATATATATATATATATATATAGAGGCTAGAACGGGTAATACTTGCTCCCAGCTGACCTTCATGAAGATACACGTTTAATAAATCCACCAAAATAATATAGAAGGAATTAGTCATTGATGTGTGCACAAGTCACTATAAATCGACCATGATGGACGTTATTTTGTTTTGAGAACGATTCCTAAATTAAAGTAAGAATAATTAAGGGAGAAAATCTATTTAATTAATAAAACTAGTCATGGAATTTGATACTCTTCTACAAGCTTGACACATTCTCCGCCGGCAATAATTCTCCATCTGTGAAAAAGTCGTCGGTTTCAAGTCAACTCCGAGAATGAGTCGAAGTCTTTCACTGCAAATATCGATCTCGATCGCCATCTTCATCTATACAAATGAAGGTGAAGGCCTAAAGATGGTTAGAGCTAGCTATCTAGAGAGAACTGAAATGGCAGCTCTAACTCTCCGGCTTCTTCCTTCCGCCGTACTAATTGCAATAGCACTGACAGTGGCAGCTCTTGCTACCGCTGCTTCGCCACCGAACTGCGACCGCAAGTGCGGCGACGTCGACATCCCCTACCCCTTCGGCATCGGCGCCGGCTGCTTCCGCGACGGCTTCGACCTCGTCTGCAACCGCTCCCTCCAACCGCCGCGCCCCTTCATCGGCGACACCTCCATCGAGCTCATCGACGTCTCGGTGGCGCTCGGCCGCGCGCGCGCCTACACGCACGTCGACTGGGTCTGCTACAACGCCACCGACATGCTCGGCTACGAAATCGTCCCCTTCAACCTCTCGACCCGGCCCGCCTTCGCCATCTCCGCGGCCGAGAACAAGTTCACCGCCGTCGGCTGCGCCACCGTCGCGCTCGTCGGCAACGACGACTATGTAACCGGCTGCGTCTCCGCGTGCACTAGCGAGGCCGGCGTGAGCAACGACACGTGCGACGGCTTCGGGTGCTGCCAGACGGCGATCCGGGAGGGGATGACGGCCCTGAGGACCGATTTCTCCGTTGGCTACAACAACTCTCGCGTCTGGGAGTTCAATCCTTGCAGCTACGCCTTCATCGTTGAACACGAGTGGTACGCTGTTCTAAGCTAAGCTGTTTAGTTCTGAACTGGTCTGTGTCAAATTAATCTTACTTCCAGTTTATTAGAATTGTTCATATGAACGTAATCAATGAACCTAGTTCAAACACTTGTTCAAAATCGAATAAGAGTATTGTTGAACCGGTTGAAAATTGGACCAACAAACAAGTAAATAAATTACTTGTCTTACACTAACAATAACAACACCACAACACCTTTTTTGTGGATCACTCATAATTCTAAGACAAAGAAGAAAAAAAAACTTTGACTCACGAATTGATACTTGATTGATGAATGAAACTAAATACAAGGTAGAGTATTTATAGTACTCTTCATACAATCTGGACCATTCAATTAAATTAAATCCTAGCCATTGAAATTCTAATTCTTATCCATGAAATGAGAAAAACACTCTTGACCACACATTTAATTTTATCTTTTACCAAGTCGTCATCTTTATCTATTAGAAAAATAAATAATTAAATAGCAAATCTTATCTATAACTCTTATCTTTTATTGGATAAGTTTTATCCTTTATTTGGGTTGGAGTTGATATTTAACACTCCCCCTCAACACCAACCCTTTGTACTATGCCGAGTTGATCACGAAACCTTTTGAATTGACCCATCTGGACGATGCTTTATTTTGTAAACCCATTTGCACGAAATGAGTTTCACATCTCTTGGTTTTGGTATGAGATTCCAAGTCTGATTTTGTTGCAGTGCATCAATCTCTTGTTTCATGGCTGTCATCCACTCAGAACTTTGTGATGCTTTTTCAAACGTCTCAGGCTCTACTCTTCTTCAACTATGGCTGCATTTGCATATTTTGGATTTGGCCTTCGTGTTCTTGTTGACCTTCGGAGTTGAGATTGTGGAGTTAATTCTTCCACTTCATTAGGCCTTTCTTCTTCATTTGGATGTTGATATATGCCGGTTTGCCAAGGACTCTGAGCCACTCTTTGCTCTGCATCATTATCATTTGGACCTCATGATTCATCTGAACCTGATTGAAGTTGAACTATATGCTCCCTCATCTTTTGTTGTACTTTATCTTCAAGGTCTTTAGATTCTGGCAAGACCTCCTTCTCTGTGGTCCACCAAGAAGATGCTTCATCGAACACTACATTTCGTGAAGTGTAACATCTTTCACTTGTTGGATCGCAGCATTTCCACCCCTTTCTCTGGCTATCGTATCCCACAAAGATGTATCTAATAGCTTTCTTGTCAAACTTGCTTCGTAAGTGATCAGGAACAAATACATAACATACACATCCAAATACTCGAAAGTAGCTAACTGTAGGTTTTTTGTTCCATAACTTCTCAAAGGGTGAAATAAATTCTAACCTTGGTTGAGGAAGTTTATTGATGATAAAAGCTGCAGTCCTCATTGCTTCAGCCCAAAAACATCCAGGTACATTCTTCTCATGCAACATACTTCGACAAATTTCTGCAAGATGTCGGTTCTTTCTTTGTGCTACACCATTCTGCTGTGGTGTGTTGGCACAAGTGTATTGATGATATACTCGACTTTCTCTCAAGTATTGAGAGAACTCTCTTGAGCTATATTCTCCTCCATTGTCTGTGCGCAAGCAACATATCTTTTTTCCCAATTCTCCTTCGACTGACTGCTTGAACTCTTTGAACATTGAGAAGGTATCAGATTTTTCTTTCATAAATAAAATCTACACATACCTTGAGAAATCATCAATGAATGTCACCATATACCGCATACCACCAATTGACGACTGCTTAACAGGCCCGAATACATCAGAGTGAACTAACTCCAATGGTTCCTTTGCTTTGAAGTTTGACTCCTGATATGGTAATTGGTGTGCTTTACCATACTGACATCCTGCATATATTGTGTCTGTTCGTATGTCTAGTTGAGGAAGTCCCTTGAGCATCGACTTCTGCATCATCATGTTTAATTTGGAATAGCTAACATGACCTAGCCGCATGTGCCATATAACTGCTGTCTCACTTTTTCTTGTCTTGTCTATATATGCAGACTCTGCTGACATCACGTAGAGCGACTCTAATCGTTGACCCTCCATTGTTGGTGTTTCTGAAATTTTGAGGTTTCGATATACCTTTACATTTTCAGGACCAAATAGAACATAATGACCTGAAGATGTTAATTGGGCCACAGATAGTAAATTCTTCTTCATTCCTGGGACATGATAGACATCTTGAAGAGGCACTTGGTTAGAATTATATCGAGGTGTAATTACCGTCTTACCAACATGTGCTATTGGTAACCTTGAGTTGTCGGCTGTAACCACCATACGAGCTCCTTTGTATTGAGATAAGTTTTGCAATTTTCCTTTATCACCTGTCATATGATTTGAGCAGCCTGAATCCACAATCCAATCATTTTTGTAGTTAATCTGTTCTGGCGTTGTTGTGAGAGCCAAGTCTTTTTCCTCCGTAGCCATCAAAGCTTCAGCATCCCAATCATCTTCGCTATTCTCTTTAGAATTGGAAGTAGCAGTGTTGCTTTGAATGAACCTTTTCTTGGACCAACAATCTTTTGCCATGTGGCCCACCTTCCCACAATTATAGCACTCGCCAGAAAATTTTTTACGATCACCATAATTCTTCAAGGCTCCCCCTGGACGAGAGCCTCCATTCCCATGATAGCTTTTTCCTTTGTCGCCATCCTTTTTAGATCCACCAGTGTGCCGTTTGAAGTTGCCTTTATTTTTGTTGGTGTAGAGCGCTTCTTCTTCATCTTTTAGTGAGAGTCCTCCCATTTGCTTAACCATAGCTTCTTGACCTGCAAGTAAATTTTCAAATTCAAGAAGCGATGGCTGTGTTGGCCATCCTTGTATAGCAACAATAAATCCTCGATATTCTGGCCTCAAACCATGAATAATTATTCTTTTTATCCTTGCTTCCCCAATAGGAGCTGATGGATCTAGCTCTGAAATTTCGCGACATATCAACTTCACCTTGTGGAAGTATTGGGCAATCGTCTTGTCACATTGCGCTATTGACAATAGCTCGTTCTCCAGAAGTTGCAATCTTATATCATTCTTCTTTGAAAAAAGTGTAGCAAAGATATCCCACACTTCCTTTGGTGTTTTGGCATCTCGGATGTGCTCCAACATTTCTTCTTCAATTGTGATCTTTAAGGCAAACATTGCTTTACCTGCCTTAATCTTCCATTTTCGCAAAATGCCATTGGCGTCTTCTGCCGGCTGCGTAGCTTCACTACCACCAACCACCTCCCAAAGATCTTGACCTTGTAGGTAAGACTCCATGCATGTTGCCCACGTGTTGTAGTTTTTGTTGTTGAGCTTCTTGATACCTCCTACTACTAAAAGCTTTGATTATACCAAACAAGTTTGATTAAAAAACTTGTAATGCATAAAACTCCTCACAATCTAAGATAGCTTCACCAAGAATAATCCCTGATTAACTTGGCTCTGATACCAATTGTTGAAAATTGGACTAACAAACAAGTAAATAAATTACTTGTCTTACACTAACAATAACAACACTACAACACTTTTTTTTTGGATCACTCACAATTCTAAGACAAAGAAGAAAAAAAACTTTGACTCACAAATTGATACTTGATTGATGAATGAAACTAAATGCAAGGTAGAGTATTTATAGTACTCTTCATACAATCTGGACCGTTCAATTAAATTAAATCCTAGCCATTGAAATTCTAATTCAGAAAAACACTCTTGACCACACATTTAATTTTATCTTTTACCAAGTCATCATCTTTATAAATAATTAAATAATAAATCTTATCTATAACTCTTATCTTTTATTGGATAAGTTTTATCCTTTATTTGAGTTGGAGTTGATATTTAACAGAACCTTGTTACTTACTTCATCAGGTACAACTTTAGCTTAGCAGATCTTGGTGGGAATAGATTGAATCAGACTTACAAATCTAGGGTGCCAGTGGTGTTGGATTGGAACATGGGAAATATGACAATTTGTGAGGAGGCTCGCCAGAATCCGAAGTCGCCACCGGCATCATACGCTTGCGCTGATAAGAATAGCGAGTGCTTCAATTCTAGCACCGGAGGAGGATACATCTGCAACTGCACAAGTGGTTACCAAGGGAACCCTTATGAAGATGGTGGATGCAAAGGTAGATTATATTGTAGCTAATTAATTGAATAAAAAGGTTAATTGCCACAAGGATTTTGTTGGTTTTAGACATTGTTTGGTTGCAGATATTGATGAATGCAGTCTCTGGTCAGAGTATAGCTGTTATGGAAGCTGTATAAATACGATAGGCAATTATACCTGTTCATGTCCACAAGGCACAATGGGTGATCCAACCACCAAGGATGGTTGCCATCCAACAACATCAAGCACTTTGCCTCAATATCTAAAGGTGCTAATTGGTAAGTGAATCTAAAAATGATAATGCAATCTAGAGTTTTTTAATTTTTTTACATACTTATTCCTTAGAAGATTAGTAACTGTCACATTTTCCACTCACTAATGGTAAGCGAAAGGAAAAGATCTTGGAGTTTTCTAAAATAAAAGCCTGCCTCAAAAAGGCTTTCAGAACGTGGAGAAGAAAGAGTGAAAAAAAGGGGCATAGGATCATTATAAGCTAATTAGATAACTTAATTAGCAATGGAGGTATAGAATGTTGGCTTAGTCCTCTGAGTTTACTTGGAGTATGAAAAGTTTTTAGGTAGGTGGTGTGATCTTCACCAAATACTTAGCTAATTAGATTGTGGTATCATTTAAGCTAACTAATATGAGTGTTAAGGATGGGCCATGGAGGCAGATGCACATAACAAGGAGATTGCAGGAAGACTAACAATTTTATTCTGTTTTCTACTTGTACTGAATGAATATGCTTTTGTCCACTGTTTATGGTAAATGATGGCTAATATCAATAATTTTGTTCTTGCATGCAACAGTCTCTTCACTCTTTATAATTATCAATATCTTTTCTGTGCAGCTACTATGAGCAGCATCCTTTTCTTAACCATCTCAGGCTTTTCTACCAACTTATGGTTGAAAAATAGAAACCTTATGAAAACTAAGCAAAAGTTTTTCAAACAGAATGGAGGTGTGTTACTACAACAACAAATGAATTCTTATCGAGGTGTCACTTTTAAGTTGTTTACACAAGAAGAGTTGAAGAAGGCTACAGATAACTTCAGCTCAAGTCGAATTATTGGTCGTGGAGGACAAGGAATAGTTTATAAAGGCACGCTAGAAGACAACAGACTAGTAGCGATCAAGAAGTCGAAGTTGGTCGACGAGAAACAAACTAGGGAATTTGCAAAAGAGATGCTCATCCTATCACAGATAAATCACAAGAATGTCATCAAGCTCTTAGGATGCTGCTTAGAGGTTGAGGTTCCAATGCTTGTATATGAATTAGTGTCGAAAGGAAATCTATTTGAGTATCTACATAGCAAGACTCACAGGTTTCATATACCACTGGATGCCCGTTTAAGGATTGCTGTGGAGTCTGCTGAAGCACTAGCCTACTTGCATTCATCAACTTCTACACCGATCATTCACGGAGATGTGAAGTCCTCCAACATCCTTCTGGATGATGAGTACACAGCAAAGGTTTCAGATTTTGGAGCATCAAAACTAGCTCCCAAGGATGCAACTCAATTGGCTACATTTGTGCAAGGGACTTGTGGGTACTTGGATCCTGAGTACATGTTAACTTGTCAATTGACCGAAAAAAGTGATGTTTTCAGCTTTGGAGTAGTGATTCTAGAGCTTCTCACAAGGAGGAAGGCATTTGAGTTCAATGTGTCAGATGAGGAAATGCTGCTCACGGCCAATTTCATTTCTGCAATGAAGGAAAATAAGGTTGAAGAAATGGTGGATCCTGAAATTAAGAAAGAAGAAGACATGGTAGTGATTAAAGAGGTGTGCAAGTTGGTTGTCCTTTGTCTGAACTCTAATGGAGATGAAAGGCCCACCATGAAAGAAGTGGCAGAGGATCTTGGAAAGCTGAGAAAAAACAAGCAAATTTTAGATATGCAAAGTAAACACCAGAAGCCTGTCGATGACATAATTGTAACATCAGATTATGTTCATGAGCCTCCACAAAGGATGCAAAATGTAACATCATCTGAACACTCAACTTCTAGGTATCGTAGTTTGGAAGTTCAGGCACTATTAAATATAGAAAGTGGAAGATGATTCATCAGTGAGCAAGCTTCTTACTACCTTCTGAATAGTTTGTATTTTCCTAAATAAAAGATAAGCCTAGATTTATATAATACATGAGACATAAAGGATTTAATTCTCTTAGATATTGACTCTATTCACAATTCATATGACAGATAGTCTTTGTAATTGTGTGTGATTCTGTCAATATAATTTATTTGGATAAATTTTGGGAAATAGCCCAACAAGAAGACAATTAATTTTCAAAAGTCTAAAGACGACCTCAACTTTCCCTGAGGTTTTGTCATATGGATTCCATAACGCCTCTTGTCATATGGATTAATGATCACACAGTGATGCCGATAGAATTTTCATAGTGGCAAGTGGAGTTGCATATCTCGCCACTAATCACAGCTAGGAAGAAACTATTTCTCGCAGCCAAGTTTCGCTGCAAGTTATGAACGGAGAGCTCGGTGAGACAATGAGAACTCGCGAGATGGAGGAAAGATTTGGTCTTCTGCTCAATTTCAGGCTGATGAGAAATGTGTTAAGAAGTGGTCCGTGGAAGGAAAATAAATCCACCCTTTTCTTAATCTTTCATCAAGTAGACGAGGGAAATTGTTCAAACTCTCCTGCAATTCATCCTTTCCCTGATCAGTCCTTAAGAGTAAATAGAGCATTAGATGGTGAATTGTGTTGGGTGTAAACCTGTTACAATTTGTGTGATCATCTCAGAAGCTCTATTTCATGCTTTTGAGTGTGTACCAGATACCATATGCACAAGGACTTACAATTAAATAGGTTTGAGCAGATAATCTCCAACTGTCGACTCTAGCGAGCCGGGCCACGCGCCGAGTAGGTGAGTTGCGGACACCGTGAGTTGTCGAGCGGCGTCAAGTTGCCGCTGAGAGTTGCTGACAGGATGTCGAGAGCTACAACACGACTTCAGATTGGATGCCGAGTCCAGCAAACCGCTGTCTCCTTAAAATAGATTCGGCCCCTCCGCGGTGCTCAGAAGATCAGGTGGATGTCTGTTTCCCAGGATAAAACAGTAGGATCACGAGCACAACCGAGCACTGGTTGTCGTGACGATTTGAACTAGATCCGAAAACTATCACTATTTCTGTTGAGCAAAAGAAGTGCACAACAGAAGGGAAAGAAAATGGGGATTCAAGGAGGAATGAAAGCACACTTGTGTTTTTCTCACACAACTCACTGGAGCTTTTCTCACAAAACTCACTGAAGCTTTTCTCATTTCTGTGTCTTTCTTCATTCCCCTTCTCAGGTCTTATATAGACCATTGTTGTGCTTGGCGTGCAAGCACAGCAAGCCGCGTTGTGGCTTGCATGCTTGCCAGCAAGCCACAACGTGGCTTGCTGTTGGCTGCAACTTGCCAGCAAGCCACAACGTGGCTTGCTGTTGGTGGCAAGCAGGCCACGTTGTGGCTTGCATGCTTGCCAAGTGGCTTGCAAGCTTGCCACGTGTTGTGGCTTGCTTGCAAGCTTGCCATGTGGCCTGCCACGTGGCGTGCAAGTAAGCTAGGGACTTTGGCTTTGGCTTGCATACTGGCCAACAAGTTGCCTTACGCAGACATATCGTGTCCTGACCGAATTTTACGAGCAATGGGTTGATGTCCTCCGGGCCCTGGAGTCTCACCCCCTTTGTTCCAAATCAGCAGGAAAGCCTCGCTTTCTTTCGTTGTGGGACTATAACCCACAAGTCGCGTTTCCATTCAACTTTTTCCAACAATCCCCCATATGAATGAAAACAAGGATTTGTGATAGTCTTCGACAGTTGAGTCGAGTATAGGATAGGTAGGTGTTACCCTTTGAACCTTCCTTTATAAACTGTGTTTGCTCACTGGCTGAATAGTAGACATGATGTCTTTGAACTGTTCGGCCGTTGGTGTAAGCATGGACAAATCTTACCCAAGACTCTCCCTGATATAGCTCAGGTCTTATGAGTGTGTTCGTTCTTGGCCATGAACACGCCTGGTTCTGTAAGAAGCTCTCAGAATTGTGCCTCCAATTCTCTTCGAAGCGGCCTCACTTCTTTCTCACATAGGTGATTTCTCAAGAGTTACCATCTACTCTTTTTGATCATTAAAAGTCCATCGACTTATCCTGGTCTAGTCACTGTTTCATTGGGCTCCCCCTACAGTGTGTCTAGTCAGTGCAGATTAGTTGTCCCTTTGAACCTAGTTCTTGGGATCTCCAATCAGCATAGGTTGGGTGTCCTCTGCACTGATTGCTGACAACGGCATCAGGCTCATTCCCTGTGATGAGCTTGCAACTAACTCTCAATTTAACCCCTTGGTTAGTGGATTCGTTAGGTTATCTTTTGACTTCACATAGTCAACAGTGATAACTCCAGTTGAGAGTAGTTGTCTAATGGTATTATGTCTACGACGTATATGTCTAGACTTACCATTATACAGATGACTCTGTGCCCGACCGATTGTTGATTGACTATCGCAATGTATGCAAATCGCCGACACAGGTTTTTGCCATCGTGGAATATCTTCTAAGAATTGTCGTAGCCATTCAGCCTCTTCACCGCATTTGTCAAGAGCTACAAACTCAGATTCCATTGTGGATCTAGTTATTACAGTTTGCTTAGAAGATTTCCAGGAAATGGCTGCACCAGCTAGAGTGAAGACATATCCACTTGTAGACTTAGAGTCTTTTATATCAGATATCCAACTTGCATCGCTGTATCCTTCGATCACAGCAGGATATCGTGTGTAGTGCAGTCCATATTCATGAGTATACCTCAAGTACCTCAGTACTCTTGTTATCCCTTTCCAATGCTCAACACTGGGATTACTCGTATATCTACTTAGTTTGCTTATTGCGTAGGCTAAGTCTGGTCGTGTACAACTCATCAAGTACATCAGACTACCAATCACTCGAGAGTACTCTATCTGAAAGATACTTTCACCTCAATTTTTTGATAGATGTTGACTCGTATCTATCGCGTTCGTGCCAACGCAGTCTCACCCTTGGTGAATTTCTCAAGAATCTGGTCCACGTAATGGGACTGACTAAGAACAAGTCCTTCTGTCGTTTTAAGAATTTTTATTCCTAGAATCACATCAACTAGGCCCATGTCTTTCATGTCAAATCTTGAGTTCAACATATCTTTAGTGGATTCGATTATCTTATCATTACTCCCAATGATAAGTATGCCATCTACATAGAGGCACAAGATGAAATAGCCACTCTCTGTGGTTCTCATGTAGACACATTTATCACATTCATTGATCTTGAAGCCACATTCCTTCATGGCATTATCAAATGTCTTATGCCACTATTTTGGTGCTTGTTTCAAACCATATAATGACTTCACCAATTTACAGACCTTGTTTTTCTGTCCTGACACAAAAAATCCCTCAGGTTGGTCCATATAGATTTCCTCTTCTAAATCCTCGTTTAGAAAGGCTGTCTTTAATTACATCCATTTGATGTATTTTGAGATTCCATAGAGCAGCGATAGCCAACAATACTCTAATAGAAGTTATTCTAGATACCGGAGAGTATGTATCGAAGTAATCAAGGCCTTCTCATTGTCGGTATCCTTTGATTATCAATCTGGCCTTGTATTTATCGATTGTGCCATCTGATTTCATTTTCTTCTTGAAGATCCACTTGCAATCTAATGATTTACTTCCCGGAGGAAGATCCACGAGTTCCCAAGTGTGATTTTGCAAGATAGATTCTATCTCAGATGTAATTGTCTCTCTCCAGTGAGGTCCATCAGACGAGCTTACTGCTTCTGAGTAACTCCGGGGCTCACTTTCCAGCATGAAAGTGATAAAATTCGATCCGTAGGATTTTTCTACTCGAGCTCGTTTACTCCGTCTAAGCTCAACCTCAACTGGTTCATCATCTTTTTTTTCGTCTTGTGTTTCATATGCCCGTTTTGAGGAGCTAGCATCCTCTCGGGTCTTAAAGGGAAATACATGCTCAAAGAACGAGGCATTTCTCGATTCGATTATCGAATTCTTGTGTATCTCCGGTATGTGTGCCTCAGAGACACAAAATCTATACGCAGCGCTGTTTTGTGCATATCCAATAAATATGCAATCAACAGTCTTTGGTCCTATCTTAATCCTTTTCGGATCAGGTACCAACACTTTGGCAAGACACCCCCATATTCGTAAATATTTGTAGGACGGTTGTCTTTCATTCCACAACTCATAAGGACTCTTATCTATTTTTTTCTGGGGCACCTTATTTAAAAGGTAATTAGCTGTTAACACAGCTTTCCCCCACATGAACTCTGACAGTCCAGAGCTTAATAGAAGAGCATTCATCATCTCCTTTAGAGTTCGATTCTTTCGCTCAGCAACTCCATTTTACTAAGGAGTATAAGGAGCTGTTGTTTCGTGTCTGATCCCATGTTCAGCACACAACTCAGCGAATGGTGATACATATTCACTGCCTCGGTCACTTCGAACCACCTTAATCTTTTTATTACGCTGGTTTTCAACCTCATTTTTATAGAGAGCGAATTTCTTTATAGCTTCATCCTTACTTTTGAGAAGATACACATAACAGTATTTTATGTTATCATCTACAAAAGTGATGAAATATTTATTACCACCACGTGTTGACGTACCTTTTAGGTCGTACACATCAGTGTGGATTAGGTCAAGTGGTTCATTACTTCTTTCAATATGTTGAAAGGATGACCTTGTCATTTTTGCTTCAACACAAATCTCACACTTGTGTTTTGGGTCAAGGTGGAATGTAGGTATGCTTTGCATGTTTATTAATCTACGCAATATATCGTAGTTAACATGTCCTAGTCTACCATGCCACAAACACGAAGACTCAAGCATATAAGTGGAAGAGCTTTCATTTTTATTTATCTTGGGCCTAATGGTCATTACATTGAGCTTAAACAGCCCATCAGATACATAGCCCCTTCCTATAAACACTCCGTTCTTGGATAATACAACTCTGTCCGATTCAAAAACAATGCGAAAGCCATGCTTGCTCAAAAGTGATCCGGACACTAGATTCTTCCGAATCTCCGGACAATACAGCACATGTTCAGAGTGAGGTCTTTGCCCGAGGTCATCTTCAGCACCACATTTCCTTAGCCCATGACGTCCGAGGTTGTTGAGTTCCCCATGAACAGTTTGTCTCCAGTGACTTCTTCGAAGTTGTGGAGTAGCTCTTTGTTGTAGCACACATGTCTGGTGGCTCCAGTATCAGTCCACCATTGCCGAGGATTGGAACCTATTAGGTTCACCTCAGAGATCACGACGCAGAGATCCATATCCTGTTCTCCTGCCAGGTTGGCCTCAGGCTTTTTCTTCTTTGGCCTTTTACAGTCTGAAGCCTTGTGACCCATACGATCACAATTGTAACATTTCCCTAAGAACTTCTTTTTCATGTTTTGTCCTTTGGGTTGCGTCGTGGAAGATTTTAGATGCTTCCGTTTTGAGCTTTGTCCGTGCTCAACAACATTGGCTTTTACAGTAGCCTGAGAGAACAGTTTTTTCTCTGAATTCTTATTGTCTTCTTCTATACGAAGGCGAACAACAAGTTCCTCCAGGTTCATTTCCTTCCGTTTGTGCTTTAGATAATTCCTAAAGTCCTTCCAGCCAGTTGGTAGCTTTTCGATGATAGCTGCCACTTGGAAGATTTCGCTCAGAGTCATACCTTCTGAGTGGATTTCTTGTAAGAGTACTTGAAGCTCCTGGACTTAACTGATTACAGACTTCGAGTCACTCATCTTATAGTCCAGGAAACGACCAACAATGAACTTTTTGGCCCCAACATCCTCCGATTTATATTTCTTGTCCAGAGATTCCCACAGTTCCTTTGTCGTTTTTATCTCACAATACACAAGATAGAGTGAGTCGACAAGATTGTTAAGGATGTAGTTTCGACAGAGGAACTCAGAATCGTTCCATTTGTCGATCAGAAGGAGAGTGTTCACCTCATCTACACCCTTAACAACCTTGGGAGTTTTCTCGGTCAAGATACGTGCCAGACCTAGCGTGGTTAAGTAGAAGAACATCTTCTGCTGCCACCGCTTGAAATTCACTCCTGTGAATTTTTCTGACTTTTCCCCATGATTGATTGGCACATTCCCAATCGGGGTGGAGGAGGCCGGCACATGTTGAGGCACATGTTGAGCCTGTTGTATCTCAACATTTTCTGCCACCATGGTAACAGAACGAATCTGTTTTAAGTTTTGTTGGGTGTAAACCCGTTACAATCTGTGTGATCGTCTCAGAAGCTCTGTTTCACGCTTCTGAGTGTGTACCAGATGCCAGATGCACAAGGATTTACAATTAAGTAGGTTTGAGCAGATAATCTCAAACTGTCGACTCTAGCGAGCCGAGCCACGCACCGAGTAGGTGAGTTGCGGACACCGTGAGTTGTCGAACGACGCCAAGTTGCCGCTAAGAGTTGTTGACAGGATGTCGGGAGCTACAACACGACTTCAGATTAGATGCCAAGTCCAGCAGAGCACTGTCTTCTTAAAACAGATTCGGCCTCTCCGCGGTGCTCAGAGGATCAGGTGGACGTCTGTTTCCCAGGATAAAACGGTAGGATCACGAGCACAATCGAACACTGGTTGTCGTGACGATCTGAACTAGATCCGAAAACTATCACTATTTCTGTTGAGCAAAAGAAGTGCACAAGGGAAGGGAAAGAAACATGGGGATTCAAGGAGGAATGGAAGCACACTTGTGCTTTTCTCACACAACTCACTGGAGCTTTTCTCACAAAACTCACTGAAGCTTTTCTCGTTTCTGTGTCTTTCTTCATTCCCCTACTCAGGTCTTATATAGACCTTTGTTGTGCTTGGCGTGCAAGCACAGCAAGCCACGTTGTGGCTTGCTGTTGGCGGCAAGCAAGCCACGTTGTGGCTTGCATGCTTGCCAAGTGGCTTGCAAACTTGCCACGTGTTGTGGCTTACTTGCAAGCTTGCCACGTGGCCTGCCACGTGGCGTGCAAGTAAGCTGGCGACTTTAGCTTTGGCTTGCATACTGGCCAACAAGTTGCCTTACGCAGACATATCGTGTCCTGACCGGATTTTACGAGCAATGGGTTGATGTCCTCCGGGCCCTGGAGTTTCACCCCCTTTGTTCCAAATCAGCCGGAAAGCCTCGCTTTCTTTCGTTGTGGGACTATAACCCACAAGTCGCGTTTCCATTCAACTTTTTCCAACAAATTGGTGATAGTTTGTGTGAGAAGAGAGACAGAGAGTAAAGATGGAAAAGGATAAGAATGAGAGTTAGAATGGATCATGAACAATAATTCCAATCTTGTTTACTTGTAAGAAGAACTTGATGTTGCACACAAACAATCTAATGTCGGAGATTTATGGGTATTAGTTGAATTTAAGTTACACTGAATTAAATTTAACCTACAATCGAAATGACCTGAGCGGATAATCTCATGCTGTTAGCAGGGGTTGATTTCTATAATGTGTAGAGCGAAAGACCAAGGCAGCAGACCAGAACTGCAGAGCGGCAGACCAGTGCACCCCCACCAAAGTCAAGTCGTAGATTTAACCCAGCGTCTAGCGACGTAAGACCTTGAAAGGTAAATTCACTATTTTAACGACCTCTTACTGTTGGCCCCACAGATATGGAGGGAGGTAAATATAGGTACACAAGTGTTAGATATATGGTGGGGTAAATCCCAAATTATCAATTTATGAGAATCGATACCTGACCATTACATCATGCGTTCACTATCTGCGCTACATCTTGTGGTAACCCAACATCTAGCAGTGCAAGACTTTAAAGATCGTGAGATATGTAGTCGAGGTAGTGAGAGACAGGTTCAAAGAAGTCTCATACTGTAATCGTAGTACACATGATCTAAAAGGTTATAAGTACTCTCATCCTAGTTTTGGTTCCATTTTAAAAATGCGTATCATAGGCCTTTCTCAGTTCTAGAAAAACAGTGGTCGAGAGGAACCGTATACATTGAGATATCAAATTTTCAGTAGATTTTTTTTGGTATGACAACTCTTTTGCGGTTGTCATCTCTTCCCTCTCTTTTGACAACTCCCACAATTTGGCTCGCTCTGCAGGTGTCTGTTGAAATGCGGATGAGAACTTGTGATTGTTGTTCACCAGTGCTTGAGCCCAGAGTTTGCTGGTTGGCTGCTGTTGTTGCAATAGTGATATATGTTTAGTTCCACATTGAAAAGAATGAAAATGTTTGATAGACTTATTAAATGATGTGCATCAAGTGTGTTGTATTTAATTGATGACCTTGGTAACCAAGTGGAGCATATTTATATATATGTCAAAGATGGGCACTTGGGGCACGTGTAAATTCAGAATGAATTTAAATTTGAATTTTTTGGTGAACAGATGTGACAGTTAACGTGTCCGCTCATGAATAGTTGCATTGTTCACTATATATACATCCTTTTAACATCTTCTCGGTAATCACTTTTTATTCTCTAATTTGTCTTGGGAGAATCTATAGAATTGCTGTCTATAGATTCTACATTGTTTTGAGTATCCTGGAGGGAATTTGTCGCTAAAACCCGACAGTAACATAGTAGAGGTAAAATTTTCTTAAGAAAAGTGATTTACGCTCAAAACAAGGTTCCATCTTGATACTGCTTCCAACAGTTGGCGCATGAAAACCTGTGATCGTTGTTCATAATTCTTACAATGTCAGGAAGGTTGACACTCATGTGCATAACTCAGTATGTGTGAACCAGAAGCATCTATTGGGACGCATTAAATCAAAGCTGAGGAAAGAACCTGACAAGGTTGTGATATTCAGAGATGGAACCTATCCGACATTGAAAGGGGTTTTTGAGAGTCTGGACTTGACTGGGTATGATCTTAATGTTGACCTCTTAGATGTCCATGACCATGCAGACAAGAGCACCTTTCATAGGTTTGATAAATTCAACCTTAAAAACAGTAGGCTACGGGGAATTTTTCTGAAGCAGGATGATGAAAGCAAACCAGAAAGATGCCCAACAAAGAAAATGCATCGACTAACCATTAAGACTGAGTCACCAAGCAATCAAATCTCGGTTGACAATGCACTAGTTTTCATATACACGAAGTGTGGAAATCAGAAGGATGTGACTATGCTTTTCTCATTCAATACTATAATCGCAGCTTATGCTCAGCATGGACTTGGTTTGGAAGCATTGTTGTTCAAAGTGATGCTTGATTTAGAAAATGAGCCCACAAGCATCATGCACGTTCATCTCTGTGATTGTTTGTGTGTGCTCACATTGAGGATAGGAGTATTTTGATTCTATGAGGCAAAAGCATGATATTAGACTCAGAGAAGAACATTATTCATGCATGATCGATCTCTCGGCTCGCCGTGGGAAGTTTGAGGAGAGAGTTGAAACTATCTTACACCTAATCAAGCAACGATTTAGAAGACTACTTTAGCACGCATTAATCCGTAACAAATGATTGCTAAGTTGATGTCAAATAATTTTTCTTTTATGTTATCATATGATATTATTCTAAATTCAAAGATGAAATTTTTTAATTCGGATGATTGATGTGGGTTTTGGTATTATATATATATATATATATATATATATATGTATGTATTAGGATTTTTTAATATTTTTTATGTCTTGGAATTTGAAGTCTATTTTAGGATATATTTTTTTCCTTAAGAAAATTTTCTTTTACTAGAATCTCTTTCCTTGGGATTTGAAATCTCTTTCCTTAAGGAATTGAGGTTTTTTTTCCAAAAAGTTCTGGAGGACAGTAATTTCTCTTCTTACTGACTTCTCAAGTTTTTTTTTTGCTCAACCTGTGAGATAATCACTATCCTGGATGCCATGGTATCTCTTATATATAATGTATCTTCAATTGGGAAAATGTAAATACAATTAGAGATACGACAAGATATAAGAATTCAACGTGATGTTAAAGGTGAGAATCTATATACAAACTTACTGGGTTTAGCAGCAGGAAGGCACTGCCGTGCGTAGATACAAGGCAACACCATCACCATTCACCAAGGAATCTGTATAACACTTAAATGTTTACCCACTTTCTCGTGTATATCTATTAGGGGATGCTCCTTTTAGAAAGAATCTCACATGTCTAAGTGAGATCAAGTATCAGAACTATAGTATCATACTCATATTACTTAACAACCTTAATAAACTGTCTAACTTGCCTATGCATATAATAATTTTAGGTGGTGTTTAGTTAAATGATGAGAATAATTGTGTATGAGTTTGATAATAAGGTAGAATGAGAATGGAAGTAAAACTCATCTAGTTATATGAGTTTAGTTAGTTCTCATAAATTTAAAAATTATTTCCAAATTGTCATTCCCAAACTCACAATACAAACACTATCTTTTACTATCATTCTATTTTCTCATTTCCAAATTTATCAACCAAACACTCTATTCAAGCATAACGAGCACTTCTATCTAGAGCGACTTCAATTTGAATCTTATGAATTATAAGTTTACCATGATATATGAAAGAGTCCAATTAGGCAGGCATTATAACTGGTTTCTTCATTCTACGAACAATCAACTTAAGGAAAGAAACACAAAAAAAAAAATTATCTAACGTGGTTCAACTTTGAACCCTATGTCCTGGATCTTCTAATTTCACTCATCGAGAGTTATCATCAATCAGTCGTCTCGGACTTCTTTTGGTCGTCTAGAAGTCGTCTGAACCGTTGAACTTTAATTCTCTGTAATGATTACACGTATTATTGAGTATGATAGAAATTTTAAAGCTAATCGTACTTACTTTGAATTAGTGAGTTTAATATAATGAAATATGGAATTTAAAATATGTAATAAATCTCCAGTTTGAATTTTTGTAAAGAAAATATAAAATATAAAGAGACATTAACTCCACTTTCATCAAAATAACCTTAAAAGTGTCTAACTCAAATAAGGACTATAAGAATCATGTTCCATAATACTCGAACTTGCTTTTAGCAAAAGTTTTGCCTTGTCAACAAAATTATCTTTACTGTAAACTTCCGTTACAATAACTCTAGTGAAGTAATGAGACTTTTGTAGGATTGTAGAATTCGTTAGAGGGAGAGAGATGAATAGCGATTGAAAAATTTATAAAAATAGTAAGTCAAGTACGCAGTAGAAATATGAAAGACACAATGCTAACACAAACTAATTTTACTTGGTTCAGAGCTTTTGTCGACTCCTACTCCAAGGCCCGCACTCCTCGAATGCTTTCGTTGGACAATTTACTAGCAGTTCGCAAAATGAATTACAAAGATAAGTATAAAAACTCTTAAAAGAAATACCAACAATAATTTAAAAGAACTTGAGTCGAAGGTTGTCGGAGAAGCTTCGCAGCGTCGCAGTAGCAGAGCGCAACAGAGCAGTCGTGGAAAGAAGTTGTTGTTCATAGCTCTGGAGGAAGGCTCCTTTTATAGGAGTGCTCCGGGTGCCCGGAGGGGTTTCGGACGCTCGGACCGTGACGTTAGCCTGACCAATCAGCGTGCTCCACGTTTGTGACGAGATAGACTTTTGTCTTCCGGGCGCTCGGACCAACTCCAGGCGCCCGAATCCCTTCCGGGCGCCTGGACCACCATTTTTCAGAAACCCATGCATTTTCCTACAAGAAAATATTAGTCCGAGGCAAAATAAAAGTTATACTACCCTACAAAATAAAGTATTAGTACAATTATATTAAAAAGGGTAGTAATTAGATTCTGTCTTCCCGAGATCAGAATCTAGTCATAATCTCAACTTAGATTCCCGAAATAGTTCTAAGTTAGATCGACGCCTACTATTCCCTCGAATGGGGAACACGTCCTCACCAAGTCACTCCCCTCCAGTGACTTACCTTAACTTACCTGTCAGATATCTGGTCAACCCGTCGACTTGTCTGGGATTCATGCCAACTATCCGGTCAGCCCGTCGACCAATTTAGGCTTCGTGCCAGCTATCCGGTCGACCCGTCGACCTAGCTGGGCTTCGTGCCAGCTATCCGGTCGGCTCGTCGACCTAGCTGGGCTTCGTGCCAAATATCCGGTCAGCCCGTCGACCTATCTAGACTTCTCCTGCACACTCAATCAAAGTGTTAGATCACAACAAACCTAACTTAACTTATTTTGTCATTCATCAAAACCCGGGTTAGACCGTTAGTGCTAACTGCACCAACAATCTCGCCTTTTTTGATGCAATGACAAACTGAGTTAAGTTAGTGAAAATATGCAAAAAAGAATGAATAAACATAGGATATGGTTTAAGTTAGTGTTATTTTGATGTTTGATGTTTCACCTAACTTAATCAACCTAATCCTCCCCCTTTAGCATTCATCAAAAAAAAAAAAAAAAACATAGACAAAATTGGCTAAGTAAAGATAGAAAAATTTTGATAACAGGAAAATTTTCAGGTTTACTGGGGAAGTTACTTAAAAAAAACATAAGCTTTCAATTTTTATATCAGAAATAATTTTCAACATCTACTAACGTTTTTAAGATAACTAAGTTTTGAAAGATAACTTTTGAACATATATTAAAAAAACCTACTAAATTTTCATAATTGTCAATGTATCTTAGTTTTTAAGTTAACTTGAAAAATATTCTCAAAAGTGATTTTTGCAAAATATTAAGGAAAAAAGAATTACTAATTTTGTAAGTTAACTTATTTTTGTAAGTTTAAAGTAATTTTTAAAATAATTTTTAAAAATAATTTTGTAAAATTAAAGCAATTTTCAAAAATGAGTTTACAAAAGTAAAGAAATTTTCAAAAATAAGTTTACAAAATTAAAGCAAGTTCCAAAATAATTTCAAAAAATGAGTTTGCAAAAGTAAAGCAATTTTCAAAATAATTTTAAAAAATAAGTTTACAAAATTAAAATAATTTTGCTAAAGCATTTTGAAAAATACTTTTCAAAAATAATTTTGTAAAAATATTTTCAAAGAAAAGAAAATAATAAGTATGAAAATAATTTGAATTAATCCTTCCCCTGAACTTGACATTAAAAAAAACCTCAACCGTCTAACTATTAGTTACTTTCTGACTATCAGAAGATGGCAATTTTCACTTGGTTAGTCAAATTAAGTTAATTGTATTCTGTTAGTGTTTGACTAAAATGAAATACTTAACCTGATTACTATTTATTTGGTATTTTAACGCCTAGACTTATGTTGATGTACTGATATAAGCATCTTAAGTCTAGACAATCTGCCTATGCATCTCACCCCTTTCTAAGTTTAGCAATACACAAATAAGGTAGTCCTAGTGTGTTGGTGAGATGCTTAAATTCTAGACATATAGGAGCATGTTTTCTAAGGGGTTGATCTAGACTAAGGCTAAAAGTAATTTTTAAAAATCTAGAAATAGGGAAGTTTGAGAAATATATAAAAAGTTTTACCCTAAAATTTTAAAGAAAATTTTGAAAACAATTTTAAAAACAAGAGTCCTAGTCTATTAAGCATAATATAACAAGTCAATATCTGAAGTGAAAATAAGTCAATATACAAGGACAACGATCAATACAAAAATACACGCAGATAATAGCAACCTAGTCTACTGTGATGATGAGGGTGGTTCGGAACCCAAAGATCGTAACATCTCTATCAACTCAATGTGATGAGTATGGTCATCCTCTCAAGAGCTAGATATGTCCCATCGAAGATCAGAGATATCATGCCGTATATCTCATCCAAGCTCAGAAATCTCCTATCGCATGTCCCGTCAAAAAACAGAGACCTCCTGTTAGAGACCAGTCATAGTTGTCTCAAGGCCGGTAACTTAGTCGGCTAAGGTGTGAGGGGAGGGACGTGGTGCTCAAGCTGGAGGTGGTGCTGGAACAGGGTGATCGCCAAAACGCACATCCATGAACTCATCTACCCCTGCCTCCTCCCCCTCAACATCTGGCTCGTCGTCCAAGTCAGGCTGGGGCTGGGCCCCCTCTGCCAGGACAAAATACACTCATCATCTATATGAATGCCTCCTAAAGAAAAGTTTCTAGACCCTACCATGTCAAACTCGGTCAGGGCTCTGACATCACCTCTAGTGACATCAATCTCTAAGGATGTAAGGAATGCAGTCAAGATGTGGCAGTAGGACATATGAATCCGTCTGCTCGTGATGAGTCTAGCTGGGTAAATAATGGCATGAAAAATATGTAGACTAATGTCTATATCTAGTCTATGGCATAGGGCATATAGTAAGAATGAGTGAAAAGGAAACATCATCGCGACATCGCAAGTGGTCAGTGGTAAAATGCAAGAGACTAATACCCTATAAAGGGCATAGTCATGAACTCTAAGGGAGACTGACCTAAATAGGGTGACTGTGGGTACTCGCTCTTCCAAAAAAAAATACGAGTAAATCGTATCAAGTGTAACGTGTGAGCAGGGATCACCAAATAGTGGATCCCTAGAGGGATAACACTGAAAAGTGCATGCAGAAGGACGTAAATCTAGAAAGGTACGAATGACAGCGGGGGATAGCGTGATATCAATACTAGCTACCCTAGTGGTGTATATAAGGTCATCTACTCTAACTAGATTATAGTACAGTTCAGCACATAAACCTATGTTGACTGAACTAGTATAATAAATCAGACGATGCAATCTGTAGTAGTCAATGACCTCTACAACAGGAATGTATGAACGAATAAAAAATTGTCTATCTAAACACCTAGTCCAGATAGGCATATAGATAGTACTAGCAAACCTAATCCTAAGTTCCTTAGTCGAATTTAGGGTCTGTACTAGCAGTAGAGGGCCCAACATCAAATTTAGAATGTTTCCTAATTTATCAAAGAAAAACTAAACTAAGCAAAATTATTAAAATAAAGCAATTTAGAAACTTGGGAAGAAAAGGAAATATTACCGAGGCATCATTAATGAAGATAATAGAAATGACGACCTCGATTGTTTCGCAGCAGCGTAATAACATAAGGAGAAAGTAAAATTTTAATTTTGATCCCTCTTGAGTTAAAGCCCGGTGAGAGCCTTTACAAGAGTGGAAAGGAAAGGTGCAAGGAATTGGGGGTGCTCTTACCGCCCCTTATATAGGGAGGTCCGGGCGCCTGTAGCAGGGCGAGGTGGGGTGCCCGGAACACGGCGCCCGGAGCATGTTCCGGGCACTCAGATTTGAATACCGAGGGCGTCCGCCCCTGGTTTCTGACCTTTTTATTTTTTATAGAAATTTTAATTTTTATTTAAGTTGATTTAAGTTAATTTAATTTAGAAGATAAAATTGAAGTTAACTTCTTAATTTGATTATTTTTAAAGTTAATTATTTTTGAGTTAATGTAATTTTTAAAATAACTTTTAAGTTAATTATTTTTAAGTTAATTTAATTTTTAAGTTAAAATATTTTTTTAAAAAAAAATTAAGTTAAAATATTTTTTTTGAAATAATATTTAAGTTAAATTAATTTTTAAGCTAAAATAATTTTTAAGTTAAAATAAATTTTTTATAATAATTTTTAAATTAAAATAATTTTAAAGTTAAAATAATTTTCAAGTTAAAATAATTTTTAAAATAATTTTTAAGGTTAAATAAATTTTAAGTTAAAATAATTTTAAAAATAAAATAATTTTTAAAATAATATTTAAGCTAAAATAATTTTTAAGTTAAAATAATTTTTTAAAATAATTTTCAAGTGATTTTTAAAATTATTTTTAACTTAAAATAATTTTTAAGTTAAAATAAATATTAAAATAATTTTTAAGCTAAAATAATTTTTAAGTTAAATAATATTTAAGTTAAATTATTTTTTTAAAAAAATAATTTTTAAGTTAAGATAATTTTAAAATATATTTTTTAAAATTATTTTTTTAAATGAATTGAAATTAAAATTTCAATTTAATTTAATTTAATTTCAATTAATTTAATTTAATTTAATTTAAAGTCCTTAGTCATCTCACCCGATATATGTTTTTAATCAAAAAATCCTATAATTTTTGTAAGATGAAGTTAAGTTCAATTTTTAGGGTTTGGTTTAACTTTATGTTAGATTCAGGTTTAGCTTTGAGTTCTACAAACAGACATTCTTTAGATAAACTTCTGGGCTATGGTGAGTCATCTGGACATCATTAAAGTAACCATACCTTCAAGGTTTTTCGAATAGTCCTATCGACTGAACTTAGTACAAAACCTTGGTCTAACTAGTTAGGATCCGCAAGGAGTAGTTTCAGTTAGTTCCATTCAGCTAAATGCATCAGGTTGAAGTTATATCTTCTTAGACATGCATAGATTGAGCTTCCCTAACCTACTATCATCCAAAATTTCACTAGTACCGTAGATCAAGTTAAACTTAGTCCCTTTTTAAGCTAATCTTAATTACCCTGCCAGGTAGATTATTTTTGGAGGTGCCAACTAACTTGGAGTCTCTCCCTGAATTATTGATCAAAATTTAGGTTTTAGTTTTGGGTTTATATCGTTTACTTTTATAATTATAATATTCTTGATTATAATCTTGATTTAAGTTGGGTTTATGGTTATTTCTATTATTTGATTTTGGTTTAGTTGATTTAGTTTTATAGTTAGAATTTTGAATTGGGTTTTTGGATTTTACATAATATATTTTATTTTTAGTTATATAATATTGATTAATTCCTACTTGCGTGGTTAACACGCTTTCGGAACCCAAGCTTTAGTTTGTTTTTTATTTTGAGATATAAGTGAAATAAACGATTTATTTGTTAAGCTAGACTTGTATTCAAGTCCAGATTTGTTGTATACTCCTTTTTTATTATTTAATATTAGGTCTAAATTTTTAGATCTAGTTGTGAACTTTTCTATTAACTCTTTAAGTTTGTTAATTTCAATTTTTAGTGTAGAATTTTCCTCCTCAAGTTTTACGACTTGATTTGGATTTGTTTTTTCAATTTGTTCCTTGAGTTGTTGGTTTTCCTCAAGGAGCAATTTATTTTGATTTTCTTGTTCAGTTAATTTTCTATTTAAACATGCAATTACTTTAAAAAACTGTTTGCTTAAATTAAAATTTATCTCCTCGGAACCTTCGGAAACGAGTATGGACTCGTGGCTTGATTCAGGTTCGGACCTGTCTTCCGATTCGTCCTCCGATTCTGATTCGCGGGCCATCAGCGCGAGGTAGCTCCGGTGCTTCTGCTTTTCAGCTTCCAATTCCTCTGAAGACGATTTGTCCCACGTTGCTTTGAGTGCCTTCTTCTTGGATGTCTTTGACTTGTCGTTCTTCAATTTTGGGCACTTGTTCTTGTAGTGACCCTTCTTGTTGCATCCGAAGCAGGTCACATTTTTGGTTCGGTGGTAGAGTTAATCTTTTGTAGGTCTTTTCTGCTGAAATTCTTCTTTCTCCTAGTGAACATCTTTCTTACCAAGTTCACCAGGTGCTCTTCGTCTTCTGAGTCTTGGTCTGACTCACCTTTAGATTCAGGAATGGTTCTTGACTTTTCCTTGGAGGAACCTACAAAAAGAGCAACACCTTTCTCGATTCTGGCAATAGTCTGCTTGTGTAGTTCAAGTTCATAGAATAATTCATCTAATTTTAACTTTGAAAGATTCTTCAAAATCTTGTAGGCATCCATGATGGATGCCCACAATGCATTTCAAGGAAACACGTTTAGGGCGTACCTTATTAAATCACGGTTCTCCATTTGGTAGTCGATGATATGAAGCCTGTTGAGGATGTCTTTGATCCACATGTGGAGTTGACTCGCAGATTCACCTTCCAGCATCTTTATGTTAAACAATTTAGTTAAAAAGAGATCTCGTTTGGTTACCTTAGCGTCGCTCGTTCCCTCGTGCAGTTCGATGAGCTTGTCCCGCAGTTCTTTCGCATTTTCGTGTAGGCCCACTCGGTTCAGCTCCTCCTTTGTTAGCTCGCATTGTAGAGTGTGTTGAGCGCCTTGAAGTCAATCTGGGCTTTCTTTTTCATTTTCGGATTCCAATGTTCTGGGTCCATTAGGTTTCCGGAGTTATCGACAGGCGCTTTGTAGCCTTTTGTGACGCTAAACCGCTGGTCGAAATCAGTCTTTAAGTAAATTTCCATTCGTTTCTTCTAGTATGGGAAGTCGTCGCTACTGAATATGGGATGTTGGATGGTGCTATAACCTTTGGTCTGGGCCATAATTCTTGCACACAAAGAAAACAAGGAAAAAGATCCCAAGAGTTTGTCTTGGATTAGTAGTGTGGGAGTAAAAGAAGAAAAATTAAAAACTGACTTGGTGTTGCACCAGTTCAGTTTGATTTGCTACTCGGAATATCATACTGGTTCCCCTGTATAAAAATTTTGTACAAGTCTCAAACCTTTCCTAACAACCTATTGTGTTCTTTAGAAATTAAATTTGGAATCGCAAACAGAACTTAACATTATTGATTCCAAATTCAACTTATCTGCTCTTAGAGGTTTTGACTTGGATCGCAAACGATGCTTAACATTATTGATCCAAATCCACCCATGTTACAAAGTTGATTAAATATTTATTTCAAAGATCGGCTTCTAGGTTAAACATGGCGAGACACTAGGCCTTCTTGGGTATGAGATCATCCACCACTTCCTAGACAAAGTCTTTCAACGAAATTCAATATTTAATCTCCTTATAGTAACCCTAGGTTTAACCATTAAGAACAATCGAATCACAAGATCGAAAAATAAAAGAAACACAAAATCAAAACATAAATTTGATTGCCTAGAATCGTTAGCCTCTTGTGTTCGGTAATTCAAAATCCGTACAAAGAAAACTAGTATGATGCGGAACAAGACAACTAGTTATACCTTTCTTTGTTAACAAAAATCTCTTGATCTTCTATTGTATTCCTCTCCTTCTCCTGGACGTCGTGTGGACGACGATCTACTAAGAAGAAATCCACCAAAGCCTTCCTTGCTTCTAAGTTTCGACCACCACCACAATGCTCCAAGGGATGATAGAAAACAATGCCTCCTTTCTCTACTTCTTCACCTCCAAGCAACCGGCCACCAAGAGCTCCACAAGAGATGATGCCGCCGGCCACAAAGAAGAAGAGAAAGAGAAGAGGAAGGGCCAACCACCAAGGATGAAAGAGAGGAACAATAGAATAGGTTGTGTGTCTCATGAAGACACCCCTCCCTTTCTTTTATAATCGTTGGTGAATCCAAAAAAGGAAAGTTTTATAACAAAAAATAAAACTTCCTTTTATTCCTCTCTATGGTCGGCTACACCATGTTTAAACAAACAAGGAAAGATTTAAAAAAAAATTAAAATCTCTCTGTTAAAAATCCCTTTTGTGGTTAGCTATAAAAGGAATGTTTTATAAATTAAAATCTCTCTCTTTTAAATCCTTTTATGGATATTTATAAAAGATAAGATTTAAAAATAAAACTCCTTTTATATCATGGTTACAAAAAGGAAAGTTTTTTTAAAAATTAAAATCTTTCTCTTAATATTATAGATATCTACAAATAAGGAAAGATATCTAATCTCTCTTTTAATCCTTTGTAGAAAATTTATAAAAGGAAAGATCTTAAAATTAAAAACTCTCTTTTAAAATCATGTGGAAAAAAAATATAAAAGGAAAGATTTTATCAAAATTTTATTTTTAATAAAATCCCTCTTCCCTTTCACACTTGGCCGACCCCTTGCTTGGGCACCAAACAAGGCTTGGTAGGCCCTAGACTTAGCTCCAAGCTTGGCTTGGCCGGCCCCTTGCTTGGGCTCCAAGCAAGGATAGGGGCCGACCCTTAGCATGAGCTAAGAGGCTAGACTTTGGGTGGATATAAGGCTTTTTATAAGAGGCTACAATAAGGACCAAGAGGAGGAATTGGTTATGGTCTCCCGATGAACTTGAGCTTCCCGTGTTCGCCCCGAACACCCAACTCAAGTTCATCAATAATAACTCATACCACTAAAGAACTATCATTGAACTACTGCACCAATCCCAAATTACATTTTGTGCTCCTTCTTATCATGAGTGTGCTAGTCTCCCTGTGTTTAAGATATCAAACGTCCATTAATTAAATGAGTTACTGACACTCACATAATTAACGTCTAGCTCTAAGAGTAGTACCACTCAACCTTATTGTCATATCGGACTAAGTCCACCTGCAGGGTTTACATGACAATCCTTATAAGCTCCTTTTGGGGGCATCATCAACCTAAGATCACTAGGGCACAATTTCCTTCTATAATTAACAACACACACTATAAATAATATTATTTCCCAACTTATTGGGCCTATTGATTTATCGAACTAAATCTCATCCACTAATAAATTAAAGAAATAAATATTAAATATATGTGCTTGTTATTATATCGAGATTAAGAGCACACACTTCCATAATAACAGAGGTCTTGTTCTTTTATGTAGTCAGTATAAAAAGAAACTACCTCAAATGATCTTGCTCAATACACTCAGAGTGTATTTTATAGTCAAGATAAACTAATACCGAATTACACTACGACTATTCCAATGGTTTGTTCCTATCCATCTTAGTCGTGAGCTACTATTTATAACTTATAAGGAACTGATAACATGATCTTTTGTGTGTAACACCACATATCATGTTATCTATAATATAAATTAATTGAACAACTACACTTAGCATATAAATGTAGACATTTGACTAGTGTGATTCTTTATTTCAAAATAAATGTTTACAAAAAGCTAGGCTTTTAGTATACATTCTAACACTTCGGTCTGGGCCATAATTCTTGCACCCAAAGAAAACAAGGAAAAAGATCCCAAGACTTTGTCTTGGATTAGTAGTGTGGGAGTAAAAGAAGAAAAATTAAAAACTGACTTGGTGTTACACCAGTTCAGTTTGATTTGCTACGAAAAGAAAATGTTTCCAAAAAGATAATGATACCAGTTTAGATTATATCGAAAAACTTAAAACCGACAAAAAAAACTTCACCCCTTATGCCTGATTGGTGGTTGCACCAAATCAGAGTGGTACCTGCTCTGATACCACTTGTTGGATGGTAGAATTCGATATGGGGGAGGGGTGAATAGCGATCGAAAAATTCGTAACAAAGTTAAGTCGAGTATGCAGTGGAAATATGAAAGACACAACGCTAACACAAACCAATTTTACTTGATTCGGTGCCTTCGTCGACTTCTACTCCAAGGCCCGCACTCGTCGAGTGCTTTCGTTGGGTAATTCACTAGCAGTTCACAAAAACGATTACAAAGATAAATACAAGAACTCTTAAAAGAAATATCGACACAATTTAAAAGAACTTGAGCAGCAGGTTGTCGGAGAAACTTCACAGCGTCGCAGGAGCAGAGCGCAATAAAGCAGTCGTGGGAAGAAGTTGTAGTTCGTAGCTCTAGAGGAAGGCTCCTTTTATAGGAGTACTCCGGGACTCCGGACCGTGACGTCGACCCGGCCAATCAGTGCACTCCACGTTTGCAACGAGATAGACTTTTGCCTTCCAGGCGCTCGGACCATTTCTGGGCGCCCGGACCCCTTCCGAGCGCTCGAACCACCATTTTCCATAAACTCATTTTCCCGCAAGAAAATGTTAGTCCGAGGCAAAACAAAAGTTATACTACCCTGCAAAACAAAGTGTTACTACAATTATATTAAAAAGGGTAGTAATTAGATTCTGTGTTCCCGAGATCAGAATCTAGTCACGATCTCAACTTAGATTCCTGAAATGGTTCTAAGTTGGATCGACGCCTATTGTTCTCTCGAATGGGGAACACGTCCTCACCAAGTCACTCCTCTCCAGTGATTTACCTTAACTTACTTGCTAGATATCCGGTTAGTTCGTCGACCTGTCTGGACTTTGTGCCAGCTATCCGGTCAGTCCGTCGACCTAGCTGGGCTTCGTGCCAACTATTCAATTGGCCCGTCGACCTAGCTGGATTTCGTGCCAGCTATCCGATCGGCTCGTTGACCTAGTTGAGATTCGTGCCAAATATCCGATTAGCCTGTCAACCTATCTGAACTTCTTCTGCACACTTAATCATAACAAAGCTAACTTAATATATTTTATTATTTATCAAAATTTAAATTAAATCGTTAATACTAACTGCACCACCAACCTTTATCTTCTCATAAAACATTTAATCCTTGTTAAAATAAATGACATTTTGGCTATCATAATAAACAACGATCAATTCATCAACTTTAAACTCACAATACAACTCTATGGGTAAAATACTTTGTTTTTTTGCCTTTATATATATATATATATATATATATATATATATATATATATATATATAATTCAACTTAACACATCATGTTTACTTTAATTTTCTCACCGATGAGGCAGAAAGATAAGTTCCGACACGAGGGTTTACAATCATTGTTCCAATATTCGATAATTCAATTACCGATTAGAGCTGGCGTAATCACTTTATATAAGAATATTATTGTCAATAGATCATGATTAATTTTCAACAGATACAAAATATCTAATTCTCCTATCTCTCCTTACATATACCGTTGTTATTTGATAATTTTTTTTATAATTTATGTCCCTTTTAGATAGTGAGAAGGTACTCTGAGGGTTGAGGTGATAATTTTACCTTTATGTTTTTTTTTCCGCCGACGATTCAATAAATGCTGACGGAATAAGTCATTGACGTGTGCACCGTGGAGCTATTTTATTTTAAGAGCAATTCCTGAATTAAAAGATAATTATGGGAGAAAATCTATTTAATAAAATTAGTCATCGAATTAATTTGATCCTCTACAAGCTTGGAACGTTCTCAGCCATCCATTCTGTGAAGTCATCGTCGGATTTGAGCAACCACTAGAATGAGTGTGGCAGTATTCTGCATCTGTGAGGTCGTCGGACTTAAGTCAACCACTAGAAGTCTCGGGACTTGAGTCAACCACTAGCATGGGTGGAATTATTCTACATCTGTGAGGTCGTCGGACTTAAGTCAACCATTACAAGTCTAGACTGAGTGGAAGTATTCTGCATTTGTGAAGTCGTCGGACTTGAGATAACCACTAGAATGGGTGGAATACTTGACTAGGGAGAAATTTATGTAGAATCAGACTGATTCAAAGAACTAAATAAATGGTGTAAAAAAAGAGAATTAGTCTAATATTACCGGATATATTATTGGATATGCTTGGTCCTCGTTATTTTGCTAATAATCAAACAAAGCAAGCAATATTCAACTCATTTTCATATACACAAAATCAAATAAATAAATCACCGTTTGGTATATTCATTTTTCATTTTCATTTTTTAGAAAATACACATTTTTTGAAAAATAATATTTGATTTATATTTTTCATATTTATTTTTTAAAAGAATAACTAGTGTTTTTTAGAAAAATAGATAATGATAAAAAGTCATTTTATATTTTCTAAAAAATACGTGTTTTCAAATAATGAAAATGAAAAACGTACATATCAAACACATCTTAAATTTTTCTAACAAGACCATCGCTCGCAACGCAACTCGGGGGGAAACTCAGCATGCATGTTGATTGGAAAATAACACAACTGACTGTGCATGACTGAGAAACACAGGACTAATTAAATGTAAACTTCTAAGATAAAAAATAAACACATGGCTAATTAAATTTAAGCTTTGAAGACAAGAAATATAATTCGCTTACACAATGGTCTTATTAGAAAATTAACGAAGGGTCAGATATTTCTTGTCTCAGGTTAAAGGAGGTCCCAGATTCTAAAAGTTCTCTCTACAATTTTGAAGTTAAGATGACACATGATAAATCGGTAAATAGCCAGAGAGTGAGAAGTTGCATAATCCATCCATTAAGAATGTATTCTGACTTTTAGAAACAAACAAATTTATCATTAGGATTCGCAAATGAGCTGGTTTTAGCACAACTATTATATACCTTGGAAAATAATCAGACCTAATATTCACTCGAGGATCAGTAATCAAATGGCCAGCAGAGATTATAAATTAATTCTATCTTGAAAAAAAAAGAATTAAGAAAGGTCATTGCACCTTTGAAGATAAAATACTGCAATTTCTTCTAGAAATTGTAAACTAATTCTAATTGTGTAGACAATTTCTTCCAAAACTCGTGGCAAGATATAAGAATCCAACATAATGTTAAAGGCGAGAGTTTAGGTTGAATTTGGTGTTTTAATTCAAATTATTTGTTGTTTTGGCAATGTATATGTGTATGTATTTTAGTCCCACATTGCTAAGCAAAGAAGGTTGGAAGGTCTTATATATGGAGTCCTTCCATCCTTGCTTAGCAATGTAAAGGGAGCCTATATGCATGCGCGAGCTTCGAATTGGAAATCCATAAATCGGGTGCGACGCACGCAATTATCGCACACAAGAGGGGTGCAAATCCTCGGCTCGTGGGCCTTGCGCTTACAGGCAGTCTAGTTTGTTTTTGCCAGTCTCTGAGGAAGTGAACCGACACGGTGAAAAGCTTAAAATTATATAGTGGTTAGCTTAAACAAAGCATTCCTCGCTTTCTCCTTATTCTTCTTCTTCTTTTCAAGTTCTGAGACTTGGTTCTGCGATCTGAGGTTGAGTCTGAGTGCGGCGTTCGTCTTAGAGTGCACCTACGAACGACGCGAGCGGTTGTCGGATCTTGGGAGGATTTTGCCGGAGAGCCTCTGTACCGTGGGGCGGCAATAAATTCTCTAAAGACAATCGGCAAGCCCGACGTTTCAACCGGAGATACACAAATTCTTAACATTACTCTTATTACCGTTTATTGTATACTTGTCATTTATTAGTATAATTATAGATTACTGTGTTAGGGTAATCTAATCACAACAGTTTATATACAAACTGAATTTAGAAGCAGGGAGGAACTGCAGTGCGTATGATACAAGGTAACACCATCACCATTCACCAAGGAATCTGTATAACACTTGATGTTTACCTCAGAAGCTTTATCATGTATTTCTATTAGGGGATGCTCATTTTGTTGGATATAATTATTCCTATTAAATGAATTTATTTATAAGTTACATATGTGAATATGATCTGAACCTTTTAAAGTGATCTAACTTAGATTTATTGGGTTCGGTTGTTGAATATAGACCTTGTATATATAGAACTTTAGTCCTGCATCTATTATTATATATGCTGAAAATAGATGTTCAGTATATATATAGACTTATAGTCTCGTATCTATTATTATCTATGGGCTAATAATAGATATCCACTATATATAGGGTTGGTCCCTAAGGATTTAGGAATTAAATAATCTTGACATAGTTTCTTGTTCCTCATTGAGAAAAAGTTTTACGGCGCCGTCATCCCTTAAGCCTCTTGAAAGATCTTACTTTTCTTTCCGTATCTTCTTCCACATGAATTATTTATGGAGATGCTAAATACAAGGATGACTTTTCAATAAAGTTCTTTGTCATATTTGTTTATGTATTTATTTTGCTTATGCCATATTTTCGATGAAACGAAGATCCATGCTCATATGTTCTTGTATTTTCTATATACAAATTCTTAGGTTCTTAGAATCCATGCGGCTTAGGTTTTACGAGAACTATCAATTGGCATCAGAGTTAAATTGTTCTGTTTAATCGTTTTCATTGATAATAAAGTTTAAGCTTTTCGTCGATTTATTATTTATATGTTAGATCAAAATTTTCCTAATTAATAAATTTTTTTTCATCGTCGAAAATCATATAAGAGAAATTAGGATAGACTTGATTTTCAAGTTTTCCGTGTTTTTGCGAAGAATATGAAGAAAGACAAAAATTATCACTATTTAACTTAATTTTAAATAAAATTATGATGATTCAATCAATTATTTTGATCAAACAATAGATTATAGTGTTTAAAATTTTGAATAGAAACTATTGAAATTCAATCGATTAACATTATTTTTTAATTGATTGAGATTGGTTTTTTTAATAAAGTTTACTTTTTTTTTTTTTATCGATTGAGATTAATATTTTAATCGATTAAGAAACGGTATGCCACTGTTTCATACCATTAATCCCGAAACAGCAATTTTTTTTTATAAATTAAAAGAAAATTTCTGTTTCAATGTAAACAATATAAGAAATTATTAAAAAAACAAAAAAAAACTAAGAAAAGGCACTGTTTCAAGAAACAGTGTCTCAAAGAAAAAAATATATTAAATATTTTTTTAATGCATGAATAATTATGGAATTAAATAGTATTATTTAATATTATTTAATTATAAAATTTTAAAGAAATTTTAGTTTTTAAAGAAAAGTTCTATATATAATCATCTAGTCGCATATGATAGGCTTTCGCCTTTCAGATCGATTGGGATAATCGATTGGATCATATCAATTGATTACCATAGGTATCAATCGATTAATAAACCTAATTTATATATGTTAAGGCTGATTAAGTAATTTCTGTTCGAATAAAGTTCTTAGGATTTTCTTGAGTTTATCTATAAAACATGCTATTAAGTTGAACTAATGTGTCAACCCAAAGGAAGACACCTTAGATATGTTTAGTGCATTGTGTTGGTAGACATATATCTATGCGAAAAGTAATCGGTTCAAAGGAAGGCTACTTTTATGCCAGATATATGCATAAGATAGCTTACAACTATAGAACAAAATATTATTTTGTTCAGATCATGCATAAAATATGTCGGCCCAAAGGAAGACATATTATGTGGCCGATTAAGGTTGTTGTTAGCTATGGACCAAAATATAACTCATATCAAGTATCATATTATGCGCACAATGGGTCAGCCCAAAGGAAGGCACATTATGTGGCCAATTAAAGTTTGAATTATAGTAGAGAGTATCTATCGCTAACAAATAATGTGTCGGCTCAAAGGAAGACACATTATGTTATACTTAGTATCTCATAAAGAGCTCATTTATATGCATTTAAAATTTTATTTTATTTGCATAATTTTATATTACTTATATGTTCTTTGCTTTAGTTAAATCGTGATGTTAAATAAATTTTTCTCTTTAATTTCAGTGCAATATGTAACTGTCAGCATTAATAACATCCCAACACTAATTGATTCAAATTTTGCTGAATGGAAAGAATACATGACCATAGTCTTAAGCTGCATGGACTTAGGCTATGCATTAAGGAATGATCGCCCCGCATGTCTGACTAGTGCTAGCACTATAGAGTAGAGGACTGAATTTCAGCTGTGGAAGAAATCAAATCACATGTGTCTGAGTATCATGATGCTTTCCATACCGACACCAATTAAAGAGTTGATAACTGAGGGAGAAGATGCTAGGAGTTTTCTAAAACCAATTGGCAGACCGATTCACCTCAAATGAAAAGGTCGACACTATCACACTTCTTACGAAGTTGGTAACCATTCGGTATACTATAAAAGGAAACATAAGAGAGAGACTGAGGCTTGAGACACTTGAAAGTACTCATCTAGCATCTAGATCTTAAGGTTAAATAAAGGAAAGGAAAGCAGACTTCAGATTCTGGGAGTTTTCAAAATTTTGTTAATTCAGAAGTTAATTTAGCTATAGTACCCACTGACACTTGGTGGATAGATACTGGTGCTACTACTCACATAAGTATCACTATGCAAGGTTGTCTTAGAAGTCGACTTCCGCTTGATGGTGAAAGATATATCTATACAGGAAATGGAAAGAAGGCTAAAATCGAGTCGATTGGTGTTTTTAGGATTTGTTTAGAAACCAATATTTTTCTGAATTTAGAAAGTACATTTATTGTACCGTCTTTTCCACGAAATTTAATTTCAATTTCTTGTTCGGACAAATGAGGTTATTTTTGTTCATTTAGAAATAGAATTTTCAATATTTTCTTTAATTCAGTGTTGGTTGGCAATAGTTCCTTGGTTGATAAACTTTATAAATTAAACACCTTTACTCTTACGGTTGACAACATAATAATGCATAGTATAGGTATGAAAAGCAAATTGACCGACGAGAATTTTTCCATGTTGTGGCATAGATGTTTAGGACATACATCCAAACAACGCCTAGAAAGGTTAATGTCACATGAAATTCTTGATTCCCTTGACATGTCAGACTTTGATATCTGCATGGAGTGTGTTAAGGGGAAGACCACTAACAAAAGGAACAAGGGAGCTAGCCATTGTAGTGATGTTTTGGAGTTTAATATATACGGATATTTGTGGACCATTCCTTAAGGCATCTTGGAATGGACACATATATTTTATTAGCTTCATAGATGACTATTTCAGATTTGGCTATCTATACCTTATTCATGAGAAATCGCAATCTTTGAACATGTTCAAATTTTTCAAAGTCGAAGTTGAATTTCAACTAGGTAAGAAAATTAAAACTGTCCGATCTAACTGTGGAGATGAATATTATGGTCGATATGATGGATCAAGTGAACAACGTCCAAGACCTTTTGCGAACTACCTTGCTGAGTATGGGATTGTGCTTCAATATATCATGCCTGATATACCCAGTTAAAAGACATGGTAAGAAGTATAATGACTTTTACTTCTCTACCAGAGTCTTTATGGGATGAAACACTCAAGACTACAGTTTACCTACTCAATAAAGTACCTAGTAAGACAGTAATTAAAACTCCATTCGAGATATGGACGACTAAGAAGCCTAGCATTAGACACTTACACATCTAGGGTTGTCCAGCTAAAATTAGGCCTTACAAGCCTAATGAAAAGAAACTGAACTCAAGAACGGTTAGTTGTAATTTTGTAGGATACTCTCAGAAATCAAGAGGGTATAAATTTTATGATCCCTCTAATAGATCCTTCTTTGAAACGGGAAATGTCAAGTTCATTGAGGACAGTGGGAGTAATAAAATCAGGAAAGTATCTTTTGAGGAAAGCATTGGCGATCCTCTTGTAGTTACTACTAGTGCGATCAATAACGATATGGTCATCATACCGCACATTATGGGTATCACACATCCAGTGAGCGTAGTGAACTAAGATATTCTCATGACATCTCCAATACAAATTGAGGAGCCTGCCACTAAAATTGAAGTATTGCCTTATATTGATGAGGAAGTACCTCAATCACCTCAAACACAAGTGTCTTTAAGGCGATCCACAAGGGAACGGAGAACCATGAATTCTCGTGATTATATTTATCTCTAAGAGTATGGTTTTGACATAGGGTTGGAGAGTGATCCTACATCTTTCTAAGAAATTAAATAATGCTCTAACCCTGAAAGATGGATTAACGTCATGCAAGAAGAGTTGAAGTCTGTGGCGGACAATGACGTTTGGGAACTTGTCAAATTACTTGAAGTAAAGAAACTCGTTGGCTGTAAATGGATATTTAAAACCAAGCGGGATTCAAGGGGTAATGTCAAAAAGTATAAGGCTTGTCTTATTGCCAAAGGATTCACTCAGAAAGAAGACATTGATTACAAGGAGACTTTTTCACTTGTGTCGATGAAAGACTCTCTTAGGGTAATCATGACACTTGTAGCTCATTATGATTTGGAGCTACATTAAATAGACGTAAAGACTGCATTACTCAATGGAGATATAGAGGAGTATATATATATATAGTGCAACCAGAGAACTTTGAGTCTAAACACTCAAAACACCTAGTATGTAGATTAAAGAAGTCCATTTATGATTTAAAATATGCATCTTGTCAGTGATACCAAAAATTTGATCAAGTAGTTACGTCATTTGGATTTAAAGAGAACTCCGTTGATCAGTACATATATGTCAAGTTCAGTGGGAGCAAGTTTGTTATACTTGTTTTGTATGTGGACAATATATTACTTGTGAGCAATAATAAGGGTATGCTGCATTAAACCAAGTCATTTCTATCTGATAATTTGGAAATGAAAGATCTTGGTGAAGTATTCTTTATTTTAGGCATACAGATCTATTGTCATCGTTCAAGATGTTCTTGGACTTTCACAACAGACCTATATTGAAAAGATGCTTATAAGGTATGGTATACAAAATTGTACACCTGGTGACACGTCTGTGTCAAGAGATGATAAGTTTAGCTTGCAGCAGTATCCACAGTTTGAACTTGAAATAAATGAGATAAACCAATTTCCATATGCGTCAGCAGTGGGAAGTCTCATGTATGCACAAATTTGTACTCGATTAGATATAATATTTATAGTGGGAATGTTAGACAGATATATTAGTAACCCAGGGCCGTCATACTGGAAAGCGGTAAAGAGAGTGATGCGGTATTTGTAAAGAACTAAAAGACATATGCTCACGTATAAGAAATCAAATCACTTGGGGGTGATTGGATATTCAAACTTTGATTTTGTTGGATGCTTGGATAGCAGGAGGTTCACTTCGGGCTATATCTTCATGCTTGCTGGAGGGGCTATATCTTAGAAGAGTATCAAATAGACACTAATAGCCACTTCTCTACTATGGAGGTAGAGTTGATAGCATGCTATGAAACATCCAATCATGGGATTTGGCTGTGGAACTTCGTCACAACATTGCATATCATTGATGGCATTGACAGGTTATTGAAGATTTACTGTGATAATAAAACCACAGAACTTTATTCTAAGAACAACCGCAGTTCGTTGAAGTCTAAATACATCGACATCAAGTTTCTAGCGGTTAAAGAAAGAGTTTAGAGTTGTCAGATTCAGGTAGAGCACATCAACACAGATTCCATGTTGGTCAATCCACTCACCAAAGGCTTAGTGCCTAAGGTGTTTCATGCGTATGTTGTGGATATGGGAGTCCTTTTTATGAAAGAAGAACTTATCTAGCAGGAGTTTGTATTTATTGTTCTATGTTGATTAATAAAGACAAACATTTGTTTTGATTATTGTACGTATTTAAAGTTTAAAACATTAATAAGAATTTATATGTTTGTTTGACACTCTGACTATCATATCATTATTTATTGTTGTTATTTAACATTTGATATTTGTAAATAAGATATAGATTCCTTTTGGAATCATACAGTTTAGATCATAATTTGCTATTGTACTTTAGCATAAAGTATTTTGCAAATATGATCTGACCTCTTTTGAGGTCATCTTAGGACCAGCTAAAAATTGACATGTACCGATCACATTTTATGTAATTTTCACTCTACATATCTACATCTTGATCTATGCCATTAATGACATTGGTATTGTGATTACTATTGGGGCTTGTTACGATCATATACAGTAGCTATGACCTCTTTAGTCTTATACTAATGAAGTTAATGTTGGTTAGTTCTAGGAAAACGTATCGGTTCCACTGTACAAAAATTTTTGTACAAGTGTCGAACATTTCTTTAAATAACCTATTGTGTTCTTTAGAAGTTAAATAAGGAATCACAGACGGAACTTAACATCATTGATTCCAAATTTAATTTATCTGTTCTTCATGGTTTAGATTTGAATCGCAAGCGGAACTTAACACTATTGATTCAAATCTACCTAGGTTATTAATTCCATAAATATTAATTTCCAAAATTGGCTTCCAGGACTGCATGGCGAGACACATGGCCTTCTTGGATATGGGAACAACCACCACCGCCTAGGCAAAGCCTTTTAAGGAAAGCTAATATTTATTTCCTTAAATAACTCTAGGTTAACCAAAAGGAACAATCGAATCACAAGTTCGAAAAAGAAGAAAACACAAACTCGAAAAACTATTTCGAAAAACTAGATCTAATTGTCTCTTGTATTTAGAATTCTTACAAAGAGAAAAACTAGCATGATGCGGAAAACAATTGCTAATTATACCTTCTCTTTGTATGCTAATGACCTCGAGATCTTCTGTCGTATTCCTCGCCTCGCCTTGGACGTCGTGTGGGCGACGATCCTCCAAGATGAACACCACCCAAAAGCTTCCTCCTTCTTCTTCTAAAATTCGGCCACCACCACCACCAAGGAGAAGAGAGCAAAGGGAGAGGAAGAAGGGAGAGGGTCGGCCACACCAAGAGATCACCCAAGCAAAAGAATAAGAGTTGTGTCTCATGAAGCCCCCTCACTTGCCCAAGGCAAATAAGGAAAAACCTTTTACAAAAAATAAAATCATCCAAGAGTTTTTCCTTTTTCCTTTTTATTTTTCCTTTTCTTTCCTCTTGATTGAATCAATCATCAATCAATGGTTGAGATCAATCCTATTTGGTTTAGGATTAAACTTGGACGACCCCTTGCTTGGGCACCAAGCAAGGTGGCCGACCACCATGTTTTAGGAAAGGAATAATAATTTTTTAAAAAATTTTACAAGAGAAAAACTCTTATAAAATTTTACAAGCTCTCTTTCCTAAAGTAGGAGTTAAAAAAGGAAAGTTTCTAAAAATTAAAACCATGTTTTAAATTTAAAAACTCTCTTATAAAATTTCCTATTTTAACATGATGATAGAAAATTTTAATTTTAAAACTTATCTTCCCTTTTTTTCCTAAACCATGAGGATAGTTAAAAAAAGGAAAGTTTTAAAACTTTTAAAACTCTCTATTAAAACATGTGGCCTAATTCAAATAAGGAAAGTTTTTAAAAATTAAAATCTCTCTTTTATAGTTTTAAAAGAGAGAAGATTTTAAAAATTTAAAACACCCCTCCTATTTGAATTAATCTTGGCCGACCCCTACAAGCTTGGTCACCAAGCTATAGGGCCGGCCCCTATAAGAGGATGTGGCCGGCCATTGCTTGGTCACCAAACAATGGTCCGGCCCCCTTCTTGGACACCAAAAAGAGTCTTACATTTGGATGAACTTGAGGCTATAATGAGGCTACGACAGGGACCTAGAGGAGAAATTGGTTTTGGCCTTCAGATGAGCTTGAGTATCCCGTGCTCGCCCCGAACACACAACTCAAGTTCATTGATAACAACTCATTCCACTAGAGAGTTATTACCGCACTACCGCACCAATCCCAAATTACATTATGGGCTCCTTCTTGTCATGAGTGTGTTAGTCTCCCTGTATTTAAGATTACGAATGTCCACTAATTAAGTAAGTTACTGACAACTCACTTAATTAATATCTAGTTTCAAGAGTAGTACCACTCAACTTTATTGTCATATTGGATTAGGTCCACCTACAGGGTTTAACATGGCAATCCTTATGAGCTCCTCTTGGGGACATTCTCAACCTGGATAATTAGGACACAAATTCCTTCTATAATCAACAACACACACTATAAGTAATATCATTTCCCAACTTATCGGGCATATTGATTTATCGAGCTAAACCTCACCCTTTGATAAGTCAAAGAAATAAATATTAAATATATGTGTTTGTTATTATATTAGGATTAAGAGCACACACTTCCATAATAACTAAGGTCTAGTTCTTTTATTAAGTCAGTACAAAAAGAACATACCTAAATGATTTTATTCAATACACTTAAAGTGTATCAGTGTAATTTATTAGTCAAGATAAACTAATACTTAATTACACTACGACTATTCTGATGGTTTGTTCTTTTCCATCTTAATCGCAAGTAACTGTTTATAATTTATAGAGAACCGACAACATGATCTTCTAAGTGTGATACCACACTCCATGTTATCTACTATATAAATTAATTGAACAATTACATTTAACAAATAAATGTAAATATTGACCAATGTGATTCTTTTATTTCAACAAATAAATGTTTACAAAAGCTAGGATTTTAGTATACACTCTAACAGTTAATGGACCAGATTGTTTAAAGAGATATTTTGTACCCATAAAGTGTTGGAACCCCAAGGTTATTTTGGTGTGATCAACAAGTTAAGTTAGGTCCTGCGTTGTTTCTAACCTTGTGTCTAAGTGTGCAGGAGCTTAGGAACACAGGTAGTCGAGCGGAAGACGCAGCTAGCGAGAAGGACGGCAGTCCGAGGGACGAGGTGCTGCGGAAGAGTACACCGGCGGACGAGAAGGAACCGCGCGGTGGTTCCGAGGGACGAAAGCCGGAGCGGAAGATTGCTCGGGGAGCAAGAGACGCAGCTAGCGAGAAGGTCGGCAAGGGACGAAGATGATGAGTACGGACGAGAAGGAAACAGCGGATGCATGGTGGTCCGAGGGACGAAGACTGCGGAAGAGTACGCTGGCGGACGAGAAGGAAACACGCGGTAATTCCGAGGGACGAGAAGCCGGAGGGAAGCCCGCTTGAGAAGACCGGAAGTTGGGTTCGGGTGAGCCCTTTTCCGGATGGCAGAGATCACCCAAATAAGCGGATCCGGAGCGGAAGACCCGGACCGAGGCGGGACTAAAACGGAGCAGAGGTCCCGGACGCAAAAGTCAACCAGAGTTGACTTTTTGCTCCGGGGCGCCCGGAACAGCCCGGGGCGCCCGGAACGTGAAGTTTGACCAGAACACGTCTTTCGCGTTCTAGACGTTGGGGGATAAAGTTTTATCCCCCCAGGGCGCTCGGAACCCTTCCAGGCGCCCCGACCAAGACTATAAATATAGCCTTGGTCCAAAAGCTGTTAATCAACTGAGAACTCAAGCATTCTTTCTACACTTGTACGCTTTTCTGTTTTAAGCTTCTATTGTGCGCTTCATTGCTGTAAAAGGCTTCTCCGCCTGAAGGAGATACTAGTGCTACGCTTTCTTGGATTAACAACCTTCCCGGTTGTAACCAAGTAAATCTCGGTGTGCCTTTTACTTTTCTGCTTTTATTTATTTCTCTTATTTTACAAGTGTTAGTTTAAGAGTTCGAGAAGGGTGTTTGCGTTTTGATTTTTGCAGGGCTATTCAACCCCCCTTCTAGCCGGCCCAACGGTCCTACATAAAGTTTGATATCAACTAAAGTTTTACTTGTACTCCACATACAACTCACATATAGCCTAAGTAAGAGATTGTTGGATATAATTATCTCTATTAAGTGGGCTTATTTGTAAGTTACATATGTGAATACTATCTGAACCCTTTAAAGTGATCTAACTTAGACTTATTGAGTTCGGTTCTTAGATATAGACCTTGTATGTGTAGAACTTTTAGTCTCACATTTATTATCATTTATATACTGATAATAGATATTCAGTATATATATAGGCTTATAGTCCCGCATCTATTATTATTTATATGGGCTGATAAAAGATGTTTACTATATAATGAATTATGGATACCAACTAATTGCGTCAGTGCCTAAAACAAAACACATAACTTACAAGTGAGGTCTTTTGGTTTAGACCGAAGCAACAGAATCAATCAAACAGCTACTACCATCACTTAATTTTAAACAGATATTTGAAGTACCTTTCAAATATCTCAAAACTCATTTGACTACTTGCCAATGAGTTCAAATACCAAAACACGCATATACCATGATATATATGAGAGTCATTGTATACCACATTTATCTAGGATAGAATTCAACCCAATACATCATGTTTACTTTTTTCATCAAATGAGGGCGAAAGATAAGCTCCTACCAGTGACGAGGGTTTATGATAATTAACATCTACCAAACTAGTTGATCGACTTCAATCACAACTATGTTTTTTTTCTTCTTTTCGGCTTTCATCATAGGAGAAATTAAGATGAAAGGGAGGGGTGTTTTGGTCTTTTGAGAGGTGAGGGGTTTTTGGGGTCTTAAGGGTTACTGTAGCATGCGGGGAAAAGAGGAGGGGGGGAGGTTTTGGTTCGTTGTCTGGCGCCGCCAACAGCGAACAGAGAAAGGGGTTTTCCTCCCTCTCCTGTTTCTAGCCGGCCGCCGGCCTTCACCTCTGCTCCTCTTCTTCTCTTCACCGCCGGCTACCCTCTCTCCTCCTCCTCTTTCCCGCGACCCATACTGCCGCCGGTCGTCGGTCCTCCTTGCGGCGCCGCCATCGGACCAACACGCCGACGCCCCCTCTCCTTCTCTTCTTCTCGCCGGAAGTGCCTCACAATGCTGCCATCCTTCTTCTCCCCTTCTTCGGTGCCACCACAGCTCGTGAGAGACGTCACTGCCACCCTCCTTTGACGCTGCCTCGCCGGAAGGTCTCGCCGTCGCCACCATGCGATATCTCCCTCTTCTCCTCGCAACATCGCTACTGGATTAGCGTCGCTGCCATTGCCCTCCTCATGCAGCACCATCTCCGCCGCCGGAGAAACTTGCGACTGCCCTTCTTCTCCTCGCCAGCGCCGATGATGGCTACCGCCTTTTCTCCTCTCCTCCTTCCTCTCTGGCCGACTGTGATTTCCAGCCGCCGTCTCCTCTTTTCTCCCTGTGCGCACCATGACCCCCATCACGAGCACCGGCAGTCCTTTCTCCTTCTCCGTGTCGACGTCGCAGTGTTCGGAGCCGTTGCCGGCACTACTGTTCACCCCCATAGTCTAGGCCTCCACGTTGCAATCGCTGCCCCCTCTGCGCTATGGCTAGTTGTCGCCGTCTTTCAGATTCCGACGCTTATACGGGGCAGCTTCCTCGTCGTCGTATGTCTTTGAGCTGTGTGCCATGTTTGTGTGCCCGGTCTGTATGCTGTTATTGTATTCTGACCTTGCGCCGATCTTGCTCGTGTACTGTATTCCACCCTAGCGTGGTTCCTATATATGTGTCGGGTTCCGGCCTGCGTGCCGATCCAGCGTCCCGGCCTGCGTGCCGACCTGGCGTCCCGGCATGCGTGTCGACCCAGCGTCCCGGCCTGCGTGCCGACCCAGCGTCCCGGCCTGCGTGCCGACCTAGCGTCGCGGCCTGCGTGCCGATCTCGTGTGCCGGCCTGCGTGCCGATCTATTGTTCCGGTCTGTGCCTCGATCTCATGTCTCGGCCTGCGTGCCGGTATCGTATCCCGGTCTGCGTACCGGTACTTTTTCCCGGCCTGCGTGTCGTTATTATCTCCCGACCTGCAGCTCATCTTTCGGCTCTGCACCTCGTTCGGCTCTTCACCATCAGATCCAGCCTGATCAGAATCATCTACTCTTTCGGGTCGCGACAACTCAAGCCGCGTCCTATCCGAGGGCGCCCCCTTGGGCCAGGGTACGTTCCTCGTTCATATTTCATATACATTTTCATTATTTCATGGCTTAGTCTTGTACTCATATATTCGTCGGATCTGCCTCAAGTATCGGGGTACCGGGGGCTGGGTTAACCCGATCGCTGGCTGCAGGTAGCGTTGACCAGAGGACTTCTTAACACTTGGTCAACATAGAAGTCATCTCAGCACACCCCCCTCCGGGACGTCGCGACTTCGTCAACATTCTCGACACCTCTCTCGACGGTCCATCCGACTAAGCTTCCGGACCGGATCAAATACTATCCCATGTGTTGACGCAGTTAGTTCATGTTAATGATAATAATGAAAAATAATCTTGAATTGATTTCAATCAATTAAAATTTATTATATTTGTTATCACAATCAAGATCAACATCACAATCAAGATTGACATGAATCGAATAGCAAAAATAATACTTCTAAATCTATTATATTTATTGCTATGCTTATAATTGTACGTCATATTTAGTTTTTTCATTATTGTTTAGTTAACTTATATAAATAAGTCTATTGGCTTCAGTAAATAACAGATCAAAGAATTATTCTTTGTTCTATTTCTTTCCTTTGTCTATTAATTTTAACATGGTATCAAAGTCATCTTCTCTTCCTTCCAATTTTTTTCTTCTGAATTTTTGTTACAGCAACTACAGGAGTGTCTACATGCTAGTTTGATATCATCGTCTATAGTGCGGCAACCGTGACAACTTCGACGATGGCAATAGCAGCTTCGACAATAGTAACTTTTCTTCTACTTTCATTAACAACACTTTTTTATCGACGATAATAATTTCGATAACATTAATAGTAGTAAGACAAAGTTACTATTTGCTCATTTTATTCATCTCATCATTTTTTTTCCTTCTTCTTCTTTGTAATTTTTTCCGTCTCAGTCTCCGTTATGTTAAAAAAACAAAAAGCAAACAAAAAAACCAGAAAAAGGGAAAAAAACAACCAGAGAAAAAACAGGAAAGAAAAAACAGAAGGAAAAAAAACTAGAGTGAAAAAAAATAAAGAAAATCTTCTTTAGATTCCACTGAAATCTTTGCACCATCATAAAATAGCTCTTTCTCTTTTCATATAGTTTTTTTTTTTTTTTGTTAAATTTGACCATGATAACTGATTCTGTCTGAGAAGCTTGACAAGACGGAGAGCCCGGGAGAAAAAACTTACTGCTGGTGAAGAATAATACCTGTAGAACACCGATCTAAGAAACCCAAAGCGGATTAGGAAGAATAGAGTCGCTGAGTGCCCTCCTTGCGTGAAGATTCGATAACAAGAGAGAGATCCGACCGAAGAGAACCCGGATTCAGAGCTTCCAAGACTTCCTGCGCACAAGAGACCAACCAACACTATCGTCAGTGACCTAAGACCGGGGTGGGAATCCCTTGCTAGACCCTCCGACGCTTAAGTTAGTGATCTCTCTTGGTGTCTCCGAAGGAAGAAGATGAACAGTGGTTGAAAATTAGGGTTATGAATGTGCGTGATGATGTGAACTTACCTAGCCAACGGAGAAAATTTTCCTTTTTATACCACTTCATATAACCTTTGTAGTCATGAAGTGGACCCCGGTTTGTTAGAGTTTGGTATGAGATGACATAAGCTGCGTACTTGTGGTAAATGACTTTTAAGAAATCTTTTTTGTACCCCAGATGTACATTCTTTGTCGTCTAGTACCTACAAAATAGTCTGAAAACACATTTCCAGGCCAAAATATATAACACCTGTTATACAATCATATACTGCAAATATCTTCCCTGCAAATCCCTGCAAATCATATACTCCGTGAACGTAGTAATCGTAATAGCGCTGACAGTGGCAGCTTTAGCTGCTGCTGCTTCACCACCGAGCTATTCCAGTGCCGCTACTTTACCACCAAACTGCGGGCGCAAGTGCGGCGATGTCGAGATCCCCTACCCCTTCGGCATCGGCCCCGGCTGCTTCCGCGACGGCTTCGACATCGTCTGCGACGGCTCCCGCCCCTTCATCGGCAACACCGCCATCGAGCTCATCGACATCTCGCTGAACCTCAGCCGCGCGCGCGCCTACACCCACATCGACTGGATCTGCTACAACAACACCAGCGTGACCAGCCAAGGATACATCCCCTTCGACCTCTCGACCCGGCCCGCCTTCACCATCTCCGCGGCCGAGAACAAGTTCACTGCCGTCGGCTGCAACACCATCGCGCACATGGACAACGGCAACTTCGGCCGCGACGACTTCTATGGAACCGGCTGCGTCTCTGGTTGCCTTGATCTCAACATGAGAAACGACACCTGCGACGGTTCCGGGTGCTGCCAGACGGCGATCCGGAAGGGGATGACGGCCTTCTTTATCGGGTTCGGCGATGAGATCAACAACTCTTTCGTGTCGGATTTCAATCCTTGCAGCTACGCCTTCGTCGTCGAGCAGGAGTGGTATGAGGTTCTGAGCTGCTTAATAGTCTATTTAACTCAATTGGCTCAAATTGATCCACTAAACGACATGATGACCCATTCGCCTGTTAATCAATTGACTTGACTCTCCAGTCCATCTAATCATACAGCCAATTGGAGTCATTTAAGAAAAAAATATATATATTCTAAGAATAAAGTAAAGAAATTGAAATAATTATTTAAATAGATACTCAGAGTAATTTGTTAATAAAATAAGAATAGTTATATTATGGAAATTTATTAAAATAAAATAAAATAATTATTTATATGAACTAAGTCAACGAATCCATCATAAAGTTGGACGCTGGTAACGAATTAATAACTTTATCATACATTTGAACATCCGTGTAAACATTCAAATCATCATTCATATATATATATATATATATATATATATATATATATATATATATATATATATATTATTTTTCTTTACATTATATAATTTTAATTATATAATTATTTATTAATCATATAATTAAAATTATGGAAAATAAAATATAATTTAATATTATTTAGTTTAGATAATATAATAAAAATTTATTTATTTAAAGATTTTAATATATAATCTAATTTAATATTTTACTGTATTATTTTTCATTACAAAATCAAATATTATTATTATTATTTTATAAATTTTACGTTTTTTTTTAACATTATATTTTTTTCTTTACATTTTTTTTTTTAACGTTATGATTTTTTTTTTCTTTATGTTTTGTTTACCATTACGTTTTTTTTTAATTTAACTTTATGTTATTTTTTTACTTTACCTTTTTTTCTCTTTTTTTCTTTACCCATTACGTTTTTTAAATTTTTTTACTTTCTTGTATATATATATATAATATTTTCAAAAATATAAATTTATTTTTTAAATAAAATATCACTTTTTTATTTAATTTTTATAATTTAAAATAAAATTTTTGTTATAAAATTTTTAGGTGTATGTTTATCTCAAAGTATAAATGGATATCTAAACCAAATAAAATTTTTTATTTAGTTTTTATTTTTTTTATCGGAGTATAAAAAAATTATAGATTATCTAAATTAAATAAATTTTTTATCAATAATCTTAAATAAATAATTAAAATTATCAAAAATAATCCTCACCACCTTTAAATTTTTTGTCTCACTAAACTTCCCTTTCATATTCAGACGATAACTTTAGAGATTAATGATGGGTGATAAGAAACGAATGGGAGGTGAGAAAAAAATTTGGTTGAACAGATCGAATTTAAAAGTCCGGTTTAATTATTTTGGATAAAAGTTGATTTGGTCATTTCGGTAATTTTCTTTAAAAAATATCAATTGTTTCAGTTAAAATTCAATTTTAAAATTTTTAATTCAATTAAATTAATCAATTTATTTTATTCTCATTTGCAACCATCACAATTATTAGGTATTTAAATGAGAAATAATATCCAACTTGTAATTTTGCATGATATTGTCTATTTGGCCTAAGCCCTAAGGTCATCCCACATGGTATACCATGACTCTGATACCATTTGTTGTACCCAAAAAGATGTTCACATATCTCCACAATGATATGATATTATCAACTTTGGGCCTAAGGCCTCATGACTTTGCTCTTGAACTCTCCCCAAAAGATATCATGTCAATGGAGATATCATGTATCCTTTTAACCCTATGATATTTTACTAAATCTTTCAATGTGGGACTTTGATTGAACCCCAACAAAATAGAAATGTATCAAAAGTTTGGTTACTTAAGTCAAAAACTGAATTAACCAATATTATATCGATTCAGAGTGGTCGATTTATATTAGAAAGCTACGTCGATTTGGTTAGTTTGAAAAAAATATAGTTTACCTAATTTTGATTAAATCGATTCGGTCGATTTGATTTTGAATCAATTGCTCAATCCTAGAGGATAAAATATGTGTTTTCTCTTTAGCGTCGTTCAAAAGATCTTGAGAAAGAAGAAGAAGTGGAAGCAAATAAGGAAGATCTTCCAAGGGGCTTAGGAGATAATTGTGCCGAAAAATTTCTTGTCAATGGAGAATAAAAAACTAGGTCAAGATTTGATGTCCTAAACCCTTGAGGACCTCCCTTTTAGGCCATATATAATAACGGATTGGACTAAAGGGTTCTACATATTGAACTCACATCCAATAACTCAGAATCCAATAACTTTAATTTAAATTACTTAACAGATTTCAGTATCGCAAGTCTCTTAAATCACATGTGAGATCACCTTAAGGGATATTAAATCCAACAATCTCCCACTTGGGTCATATGTGATTATAGACAATACGTGAATTTAACTTTAGTTAATATTAAACTTTATGGGTACAAAATACCCCTTAAAAAATCTAGTTCATTAACTTCATTGGTATAGGACTAAAGAAGTCATAACTAATGTATATGATCGTGACAAACCCCAACAGTAATTATAATATCAATATCATTAATGACATAGATTAAGATACGGGTGTGTAGAGTAGAAATTACATGAAATGTTAATTTCCAACTGGTACTAAGATGACTTCAAAAAAGGTCAGATCATATTTACAAAATACTTTATGTTAAACTGCAATAGTAAATCATGATCCAAACTTAATGATTTCAATAGAAATCTGTATCATATTTACAAACACTAAATGTTAAACAGCAGTAATAAATTATGATATCATAGACAGAGTGTCAAACAAACATATAAATTCCCATTAATGTTTTAAACTTTAAGTACGTACAATAATAAAAAAAAATAAATGTTTGTCTTTATTAATCACAAGAGCAATAAAATAAATACAGACACTTACTAGATGAGCTCTTCTTTCATAAGGATCCCCATATCCATAACATGCGCATGAAAAACCTTAGGCACCAAGCCTTTGATGAGATTAATAAGTGTTAAAAGTTCCTCCACTAAGGTTTAACATCCCTAATGGTGGTTATACCTTCCCATAGATAGCTATTATTTTACTATACTTAAAATTAGATCAACTCTAATATCAATTCTTATGCCCGCCTTTAAAGGAGAGATCTAAGCTTATTATTGGCTCAAAATGCTTAAACAAGCTAATTTATCTAAGCTTAAAGTTCTTCTATTAGTTTATAACTCGTCATCTGGTAACAAAGTGGGATGTTACAGGAAGCGATTTAAAGGAATTAAAATAAGAGTGTTGTTTAGCCTTCTTAATTTATCAGGTACAACTTTAGCACAGCAGATCTTGGTGGGAATAGATTGAATCAGACTTACAAATTTGGGATGCCAGTGGTGTTGGATTGGAGAGTTGAAAATATGACAATTTGTGAGGAGGCTCGCTGGAACCCGAAGTCGCCACCGGCATCATATGCTTGCGCTGATAAGAATAGTGAGTGCTTCAGTTCAAGCACCGGAGAAGGGTACATCTGCAACTGCACAAGAGGTTACCAAGGGAACCCTTATGAAGATGGTGGATGCAAAGGTAGACTGTAGCTAATTAATTGAATGAAAAGGATAATTGCCACAAGGATTTTGCTGATTTTAAACACTGTTTGGTCGCAGATATTGATGAATGCAGTCTCTGGTCAGAGTATAGGTGTTATGGAAGCTGTATAAATACGATAGGCAATTATACTTGTTCATGTCCACAAGGCACAATGGGTGATCCAACCACCAAGGATGGTTGCCATCCAACAACAATATCAACAACTTTGCCTCAATCTCTAAAGGTGCTAATTGGTAGGTGAATCTCAAAATGATCACACAATTTGAGTGGTTTTTTTTGTGGCTATTTTTTAATTGTTGTTTTGGTCTTTTGGCTCATGTTGTTGTTATGAGTTTCTTGTAGGTATGAGTCAAGAGAGAGAAGTTAAGGATGGAAAATAATGGAGAAAAGAAAAGAGGACTTCTCTCGTTTCTTGTTTACTTGGTAAAAAAACCAAGAGAGAGAGAGAAAAGAAAAAACCTTGCAGTTTTCTAAAATAAAAGCCTGTCTCAATAAGGCTTTCAAAATATGGAGAAGAAAGAGAAAAAAAATAAGTTTATGTGACTGTCTATTATGTGTCGTGCATGCCACATTGTGTGGCTAGGGAAGATTGGTTAAGGATTTAAGGTCCATACAAAGTATTCTAGACATCACCTCTACTATTTAAACATGAACATTCACAAGATTACACTGCGGTTGAGTAGAATTCTGATTCTGCATCTCACTGTACTAGTGCTATTGTAAATCAACTTGAGGTAGTGCAAGACTTCCTGCCTACTAGGGCTTATCCTATAGGTGATATCTCATTTGAAAAGATAGTGTATAAGCCGCCTAATAAGAACAAGTCTATAACATCACGAGTTACTCTATTGAAAGTAGTACACCTTAGACTTCAATTAGGTGAAAAGTAAACATAACAGAAACACAAGAATGTGATAGGAACTTCATAACACATAGAATAAAAAGGTTCTATATTTTAGAGTTCGAGTTCGATTGGAAGTAAGATTTTTTTGATAATCAAGGATGACAAATTTATTGGTGAGCATTCTAAGGGGCAAAGAAGAAAAGTCACAAGTGACACAAGACATTAATTGAAGAAAAGTCAGTAAATAATATTAGAATAAGCCTTGAGAATAATGTCCTCCATGTCTCGTGTCATAAAGATTAAAATGCTTAGAGTATGACTGACTCCAGGGTAATAGTGCAGCGATTAGATTTTCTAAATGGTTAATCAAGTATCTAAGGATTGAATCCTAGTTATGACATATTGTAATGGGACGACAACACAAAGAATGTTGGCCGCTTGGATGGAACTTCGTGAGTACTTTCCAATTTACTTTAATGGTTAGTGGAAAATTTCTGTAAGATTGGATCTATCACCTTTAAAATTTGTCATTTTGAAGAGTTAGATACCTGTATTATTCAAAAAAAAAAAAAAAAAACTTAGAGGTAATGGAATAACGTATCATTATATGATTCATATTTACACCAGAGACTCCTAATTAATGCAAATAAATGATCAAGAGTTTGAGTCTAGTAAATAACTTTATTAGCAATGGAGGTAAAGAATGTTGGATTAGTCCTCTGAGTTTACTTGGAGTATGAAAAGTTTATAGGTAGATGGTGTGATCCTCACCGGATACTTAGCTAATTAGATTGTGGTATCATTATAAGCTAACTAAAATGAGTGTTTAGGATGGGCCATGGGAGCAGATGCACATAAGGAGGAAATTGCAGAAAGACTAACACTTTTGTTCTCTTTTCTAATTGTACTGAATGAATATGCTTTGTCCTGTGTCTAGGAAATTGCAGCAAATATCAATAATTTTGTTCTTGCCTGTAACAATATTTTCACTCTTCAGTTCACAATTTATAATTATCAATATCTTTTATGTGCAGCTACGATGAGCAGCATCCTTTTCTTAACCGTCTCAGGCTTTTCTATCTACTTAGGATTGAAAAAAAGAAAGCTTATGAAAACTAGGCAAAAGTTTTTCAAACAGAATGGAGGTGTATTACTACAACAACAAATGAATTCTTATCGAGGTGCCACTTTTAAGTTGTTTACACAAGAAGAATTGAAGAAGGCTACAGATAACTTCAGCTCAAGTCGAATTATCGGTCGTGGAGGACAAGGAACAGTTTTTAAAGGAACGCTAGAAGACAACAGGCTAGTAGCAATCAAGAAGTCGAAGCTGGTCGACGAGAGACAAACTAGGGAATTTGCAAAAGAGATGCTCATCCTATCACAGATAAATCACAAGAATATCATCAAGCTCTTAGGATGCTGCATAGAGGTTGAGGTTCCAATGCTTGTATATGAATTAGTATCGAAAGGAAATTTATTTGAGTATCTACATAGCAAGACTCACAGGTTTCACATATCACTGGATGCCCGTTTAAGGATTGCTGTGGAGTCTGCTGAAGCCCTAGGTTACTTGCATTCATCAGCTTCTACACCGATCATTCACGGAGATGTGAAGTCCTCCAACATCCTCCTGGACGACGAGTACACAGCAAAGGTTTCAGATTTTGGAGCATCAAAATTAGCTCCCAAGGATGCAACTCAATTGGGTACATTTGTGCAAGGGACTCGTGGTTACTTGGATCCTGAGTACATGTTAACTTGTCGATTGACTAAGAAAAGTGATGTTTTCAGCTTTGGAGTAGTGATTCTAGAGCTTCTCACAAGGAAGAAGGCACTTGAGTTCGATGTGTCAGGTGAGGAAATGCTGCTCGTGACCAGTTTCATTTCTGCAATGAAGGAAAATAAGGTTGAAGAAATGGTGGATCCAGAAATTAAGAAAGAAGAAGACATGGTAGTGATTAAAGAGGTGTGCAAGTTGGTCGTTCTTTGTCTGAATTCTAACGGAGATGAAAGGCCCACTATGAAAGAAGTGGCAGATGATCTTGGAAAGCTGAGAAAAAATAAGCAAATTTTAGATATGCAAAGTAAACACCAGAAGCCTGTTGATGACATAATTGTAACATCAGAATATGTTGATGAGCCTCCACAAAGGATGCAAAATGCAGCATCATCTGAACACTCTACTTCTAGGTATCGTAGTTTGGACATTGAGGCACTATTGAGTATAGAAAGTGGAAGATGATTCATTAGTGAGTAGGCTTCTTGCTACCTTCTGAATAAACGATTGCTACGTATTTGATAATCCTAGAGTTGTATAATACATCTAGGTATCCTAGAGTTTGTATTCTGTAAGATATACTGACTCTATGCACAATTCTTATGAAAGATATGTTGATTGTTATTTGGAATATTGTATCGGTTTCCCTGTATAAAAAATTTGTACAAGTCCTGAACCTTTTCTACTAACCTATTGTGTTCTTTAGAAATTAAATTTGAAATCGCAAATAAAACTTAACATTATTGATTCAAAATTCCACTTATCTATTCTTAGAAGTTTAGACTTAAATCTTAAACGATGCTTAACATTATTAATCCAAATTCACATATGTTACAAATTTGATTAAATATTTATTTCAGAGATCGGCTCCCAGGTCAAACATGGCGAGGCACTAAGTCTTCTTGGGTATGGGATCATCTACCACTGCCTCGACAAAGTCTTTCAAAGAAATTCAATATTTAATCTCCTTATAGTAACCCTAGGTTTAACCATTAAGAGCTATCGAATCACAAGATCGAAAAAAAAAAAAACACAAATTCGAATCACAAATCTGAAACCTATAATCTGTAGCCTCTTGTGTTTGGTATTTCAAGATCTAAACAAAAGGATAAATTAGTTATGATGCGGAAACTAATAACTAGTTATACCTTACGTAGCTTATAGACCTCACGATCTTCTGCCGTATTCCTCTTATAATCTCGAACGTCGTGTGGGCGACGATCTACCGAAATGAGAATCCACCCAAGCTTTCTTCTTCTCTTTGCAAGTTTCGGCCAATCAACAAATTCCTTGAGATGAAGAACTTCGGCCACCAACCAAGCTCCAAGGGATGCTAAAAAAACAAAACCTCCTATCTCTCCTTCTTCCTCTAACAAGATCCGGCCACCACCAAGCTCCTTGAGATGAGATGTCGCTGGCCACCAAGGCAAAAGAATAGGAGAAAATGAAGGATGAGAGGGCCGACCATACCACCAAGGAATAGAAGAGAGGAATACTAGATTATGTGTTGTTAGGTGAGACACCTCTACCATCTCTTTTATATTCCTTGGTCTTGGCAAATAAGGAAAGTTTTATAAATAAAATTTCCTTATATTCCTTGCCAATGTTTAAGAAGGAAAATTTAATTAAAATTTCCTTATCAAACCTCTAATGGCCGGCCACCTTATTCCCTTCAAACAATGAAAGTTTTAATCACAAAATTAAAACTTTCTAATTTATTTCCAGAAATTTTAAAATAAAAATTTCTCTTTAAAAAATTCCTTTCATGTTTGGTTATAAAAGGAAACTTTTATAAATTAAAATCTCTCTTTTAAAACATGTGGATGATTACAAAAAGAAAAATTTTCTCAAAATTTAAATATTCCTTTTTAATCTACAAATAAGTAAAAATATCAAATCTTTCTTTTAATCTTTTGTAGAAAGCTATAAAAGGAAATTTTAAAATTTTATAACTCTCTTTTAAAACCATGAGGATGGTTATAAAAAAGAAAGTTTTATCAAAAATTAAAATATTCCTTTTAACTACAAATAAGGAAAGATATCAAACCTTTATCTTAATCCTCTGTAAAAAGTTATAAAAGAAAATATTTAAATTTTAAACTATCTTTTAAAACAATAGCTTCCACATAAGAAAAGATTTTAAAAATTAAAATCCTTTTATTGTGTTGTGGTCGGCTACCTAAGCTTGGGTTCAAGCTAGGGTCGGCCACCAACTCACCTTGGTTTGGCCGGCCCTAGCTTGGGCTCCAAGCTAGGCTTGGTCGGCCACTTTAAGGTGGGTATAGGTGGGTATAATACTTAATAAATAAGAGGCTACAACAGGGACCGAAAGGAGAATTGGTTTTGGTCTCCCAATGAACTTGAGCTTCCCGTGTTCGCCCCGAACACCCGACTCGAGTTCATCAATAATAACTCATTCCACTAAAGAGTTATTATTGAACTACCGCACCAATCCCATATTACTATATGGGCTTCTTCTTATCATGGGTGTGTAAGTCTCCCTGTGTTTAAAATATCGAATGTCCACTAATTAAATGAGTTACTGACAACTCATTTAATTAATATCTAATTCCAAGAGTAGTGTCACTCAACCTTATTGTCATGTCGGACTAGGTTCACCTGTAGGGTTTACATGACAATCCTTATGAGCTCCTCTTGGGACATTATCAACCTAGATTAATAAGACACAGTTTCATTCTATAATCAACAACACATCATATAAATAATATCATTTCCCAACTTATCGAGCCTATTGATTTATCGAACTAAATCGCACCCTTTGATAAATTAAAGAAATGAATATTGAGTATATGTGCTTGTTATTATATCATGATTAAGAGCACACACTTCCATAATAACAAAGGTCTTGTTCTTTTATGCAGTCAGTATAAAAAGAACTTATCTTAAATGGTCCTGCTCAATACACTCATAGTGTACTAGTTTAATTTATTAGTTAAGATAAACTAATATCTAATTATACTACAACCACTCCAATGGTTTGTCCCATTCCATCTTGGTAGTGAGCAACTGTTTATAATTTATAAGGTACTGATAACATGATCTTCTGTGTGTGACACCACACACCATGTTATCTACAATATAAATTAATCGGATAACTACACTTAGCATAAATGTGGACATTTGACCAATGTGATTATAAATATTTATACAAAAAGCAAGACTTTTAGTATACATTCCAACAAGATAGTCTTTGCATTTTGTGTGATTTTGTCAATATTATTTGTTTGGGTAAATGACGGCTGATCTTATCTGCAAATCGGGGAGATGGTGAGTTGGGGATGTGATTGATGCATTAACTAGATGTAGACTCCTCTCCGCTCTGCAACACAAGAAACATCGGTGCCGAGGCAGGGAAGGGGTCCCCCATGTTGGCCCTCCGACGCTCAAGTCAGTCTCCTGAAAGAGGAAAAAGACAGAGCAACAGTAGACACATGTGTAAATAATGAATAACGCGTACCTTCGTCAGTGTATGAACCGTCCTTTATATAGTGCTCTGGTGGGTGATGTGCATGCTTCTCAAGGCATGGACGTATTTTCCAATTGGTCGTGAGCACATTCTCCAACAGGTCGTGGGTACGTTCTCCAATTTGTCCTATGAAAGGACTTGTCAGGAAAGTGCCTCTGACACTATACCTTAACAGGGTATGCATATCCTTGACAAAACAGTAGAAACTTTCATCATACGATTCGTTTGTTGTCCATGTCTTATGTCACTAGCACTATCTCCCAAAAAGATATCCCGAGATACATCAATGATCTATCTCGTTGCTCGACCGAGCGGGGAAGATGCTCGGCTAAGGACACCTCCGCTCAGTCTGACTCAGATGCTCCTCCCCGTGGGCCGTGGCGATCTGACTCGATAGCTTGTTTCCACCCGGCCGGACTAACGCTCAAGTCATCCCACCGTTCCTTTATTTCGTGATAAGCGTCTGATGATCTTGGTTGCACGGGTGTTCTGTTTGGATGACCCCTTTGCCAATCGGGTGATTCATGCCCGATTAGCCACTGCAGGAAAACTCCGCTCAGCCCTCTTCGGTTAGCCCGTTAGTTCTCTGGCGTTGACCTCCTTGACTTTGATCTCCACGTCAGCTGCTCTCTCCATCCTTTAACTCACACTTAATGACTCCCTTTATCACCACATCAACGACCTCAACTTACCACATCAACGACCTCAACTTTCCTTGAGGTTGTTCATAAATGGATTTCTATTAATAAAAAATGTGGAGTTGTTTCGTTAGATAATTTATGGTGGTGAAGTTGTCCTATGTACATGCATTTCATAACGCCCCTTGTCATATGGATCAATCATCACACAAATGATTTCATAACTTCCTTTGTCATTTCATAACCCCTCCTTGTATGCGTTATCGAACGGTCATAGAACCACCCTCACCTAAGGGATTCGTTTCTATATGTTCACTCAAATCTCTAGAATCACAACATACATTCGAGCAGCCCTAAAGACAAGGTAGGATTTCACGCAGATCTCCAGAATCAATGTTCCATTCATCTTTTGCCATAATGGGCGTTCGGTAAGCCAACTCTCAGCCGAGATATAGCCAAGGAACAACATTATCAAAGAATCCTAACAACTTGTTAGAGAATAAATATTCTTTTATGCATTCTTTCAACCGACATATTATGATAGCATATTCCTTCAATCGCCTTAGTAATAGCATCAGTTATAAAAAGGGTGCACACATGTAAAGTAAGATTCCTCTGACTAAGGTTATACGCCTTTCAGGATACATATACTTCGTTGCTTGACAGCTTCTGACACCCAACATTTTCTGTCATCTCATGATTACAGAGGTTATAGAGATGATATATAAACGGGGGGTCATTTCCTATGGCAAGGTACGCATGCATACTTCATTTATTCTATTACATGTGCATCCTACCACTCACTTAATATTCTACTTTCCGCTTGGGCAACACACTAACTTGAACGTTGGAGGGCCTTCGCTAGGGACCCCCTCCCTGATTTTTGGTGTTGGCTTTAGTTTTATTGGCTTGTATAAGTGTGTGCCCCTAGCTTAGCGCACTGGCCAGTAGTCTTTGATTCCAACTGGAAGTTTTTGTTCTGTCAACATCATGGCCACCTACCCAACGCTCCATCCTCGGTTTGTAGGTGGAGTCCGTTCCATCAATTAGAATCATGAGTTAATTAGATCGTGATAGTCTACACGACAAGAGTGTAAAGATCATGAAAAAGGATCAGAATGAAAGTGAGGATGAATGAGGAACAACGATTCTAACCTTGTTTACTTGTAATAAGAACAAAAGGATAGAACTTAAATTTATTGAAAGAACATTTAAAAACCTCCATTTGACTCCGTTTTTTCCCCCCAAAAAAATAGTGATACAATGATATCTGGAACTAAGAAGGTTTTCCTCTCTTCAATTTCTGCCCGCATTCTAGCAAAAGCAAAAAATAAGAGACAAAGTTAATTTCTTTTGATCATTCTTCGATATCTACAAGTTAAAACATTCTTTTGAGAAACATCTTTATTGATTCCTTCCATCCAATTTTCTACAAACTGGAAAAAGGCCGGAGTGGCCTTCACTACTCCAACACTTGAGCTGTAGCTATGTATAATGCGAGGTTTAAGATTAATTGTATCTCAATAGTAGAAACTACTCCGAATTCAACTTAACCAAAATAACACACTGAAGTCAAATTCAACATCAGCAATTCAGTTACTTAATTCTTCGAAAATTAATTAAACTTCAGTAGCTAAAGTTTACCATGTATAAGATGAATATTTTAGATAAAATTAGTCTAATATTACCGGATACATTGGATATGCTTGGTCCTCGTTATTTTGCTAATAATCAAACAAAGCATGCAATATTCAACTCATTTTCATATACACAAAATCAAATAAACAAGTCACTAAATTTTCTAAATAGCATCCCTCGCAACGTAACTCAGGAGTAAACTCAACATGTTGATTGGAAAATAACACAACAAAGTTAATTGATTTCTAAAAGGCGACATCTAATAATGTGTCTCTTAGAAAAATTATTTAATCAGGAATATGTAACAAAGGTTGTAACTATCCAGTATCAAGTAACAGACAACAAAATCTCTCCACTGATACCATGAACTATTAGTACAATGTAAAAAGAAAACGATCAAAAAATACAATGATTAATGTCCTTTGTTACCTGCACCCAATTAGCTACTATGATAATTTTATTAATGTGAGTTGAGTTTGTAGACGAGATAGCTTTATGCCTTCTTTCAAATATTAATAAACTTACAATGAGTCAAAATTTTACAGAGTTGGATGATTCTTGCTTGAGATGCTATGCAAGTAGTTGAAATAATCAATCCTTTATACTCTCAATTTCCCATATAATTTGCAAAGCAAATTGTAAATTTAAACATTATGGAAACACTAATGAAATAAACGTGTGAGTAAAAATAACTCATTTACCTTTTTAGAGGACTCAAAGTAGATTCTAGGAGAGGAATAGTAGGGCTTCAGCTTGCAAGGTGGATCCATATAGCCGACCTCGTCTAGTAGAATAAGACTTGATTATTGTTATATCATTCCAAAGCAATTGATTGCCGAATTTGAGTAATGATAGTAGAAAGCAATGGAATTTGTTATAGGTCTAGACTAAGCATACTAAACCCACAAAACCACCATATCTCTCGCAATTACATTTTACAGAGTTGGATGGTTCTTGCTTGAGATGCTATGAATAATCAATCCTTTATACTCTCAATTTCCCATATAATTGCAAAGTAAATTGTAAATTTAAACATTATGGAAACACTAATGAAATAAACTTGTGAGTAAAAATAACTCATTTACCTTTTTAGAGGACTCAAAGTGGATTGTAAGAGAAGAATCGTAGGGCTTTAGCTTGCAAGGTGGATCCATATAGCCGATTTCGTCTAGTAGAATAAGACTTGATTATTGTTATATCCTTCCAAAGCAATTGATTGCCGAATTTAAGTAATGATAGTGGAAAGCAATGGAATTTGTTATAGGTCTAGACTAAGTATACTAAACCCACAAAACCACCATATCTCTCGCAATTACATTTTGCACACAAATCATGTATGGACAACTCAATCAGCATAAATGCATAACTTGACACAGAAAAATTCACAATGGAAGAAAGTTAGGCAAAATCTACATGTCGATAGTCTATAAACAGAGAGAGAAGGTTTTGACGAATCTTTTAATTATATACCAGTAAGAAAAAGGAAAATACATATATATCATGGAATCTTCTATTAGCCATTGGCTCGATAAAGTCTATCATATTGTAGGAAGATTCATGTGTTCCATTAGATTACTGATCTGGTAAATCAGCATCCTTGCCCTCTTGAAACCTCACATACTGTTGCTTCCTCCCTGAGTGTGGGTTTATTATACAAAATAATATTTTTGTGTCTGGCCAGTTAATGAAGCTTCTAGATCTGAATGATTTAGTTTGATTGTGGACTCATGAGTTTTATCTGAAACGGTTGAAAAATAGACAGCATAAGAAGCCACTCTTACGTTTATCATCTAAAAAAGATGTGTTAAGCAAGTATGTCTCGTCTTCAGATTAGATTCTTTAACAAAGCTTTCATCTATAGCTGGAAGAGCCTCCGTTGCCCTTCAACACTTTTGCTTTGTACATCTGGGTTACTTCCAGAACTCTGAAAAACAAATAAAAGTGAAACTAGTGAGATGTCAAAGGAAACAAGACAAGTAATCTGTAGCAGGTGGAACACCATTAATCATCCATGAAATATCCTTGCAATTTCTACATAACAATATACAAGATTTACTTACCTGAGCATCACCCTCCTCACTGTTTTCCCCAGTCTTGGATCCAGCAACAACATTGGGGCTCAAATGATTGCTAGAAGCATGCATGCATTATTGTCAGAGGCATTAATTTTCACAAGCTAATTGGGTTCAACCTCTATGAATCAATTTGCATTAAGTAATATAAACCTACACAATGCCTCCTCCAACCATGCTGCCATAAGTTTCGTAACTCCTTCCTCCCTTCTGGTTTTACTAAAAAATCCACAGCACCATCACTGTATAAGAAAGAATTCCAGATATCACAACAGGAAGAGACAAATATATGGCAGGAACTAGTTTGCCTCTTACTCTACTAGCATGTAAAATGTCATGACAACGGAAACTTATTTCTTTGATGTAAGATATCCACCACTACATACTACAATGAGATTGAAATTAGATTGACACGTTCAAAATCTTCATTGGTTGAGAGTCTGAGAACTCTACCAGGCAGAAAGGCATAGAGAACATTAATAAAATAATTGAAGAGGGGAAGAACATTAAAAAAATAAATCGATCAATTAATGTATTAAAGTTAAAATTTCCATTTTGGTTCAATCTCTTTTTTGAAAAAATAAAAGGCTATGCATGATGGAATCAAGCATTCTTGCGTAATGATTCTATCCGAAAGTTGATCAGATGAAAAATTAGAAATATGATGTTTTTGTTGATCGTATGTAGACTGTACTCGGATATGCAATACAGATTATGTCAATGCCAAGTTAGAGAAGATATCTCTGGTGTTGATCTCCGACGCTCAAGTCAGTCACCGATGAAGAAGTAAAAGGCGGAGTAAAATGAACAGTAGCGAGAACAATGTCTATCGCGTATTGCGTCCCTCCGCCGATCCTTGGACCCCTTTTATATAGAGCTCTTGTAGCTCGCGTGTACGCTTCCCAAGATGAGCACGCTTCCCCAAGTTTTCCTTGAAAAGACTAATCAATAAAGTGGCTCTGACATAGTACCTTAACAGGCCGAGCATATCTCTGAAATGACAATGGAAGCTTTCGTCGTACGATCTTCTGGTTATCCATGTCCGGTGTCGGTGGCACTAACTCTCAAAGGGATGTCGTTGGATACCAGAGAGAGTATCCTGTTAGGCCGAACGGACTGGTTGCTCAGTCAGAACTTTGTTATTCTTGTGTCTCGTCCGCTCGGCCGGAACTCGACTGTGCTGGTGCCATGTCCGCTCGGTCGTACTCCACTATGTTTGTGTCGCGTCCGCTCAGCCGAAGTTGTACTGTGCTGGTGTCACGTCTGCTCGGCCAAAGATCCACTTTGCCAATGACGAGTTATGTTGCTTAGCCAAGCGGGGTAGTCACTCGGCCCGGCTACTACACATCATCTCCTCCTACGTTCGGCGTCTAATATCTCATTAAGTGTCAGTCATTTGACACCCCATGTCGAAGGCAAGATCGGACCGGGACCTTCTCTCCCCGGTCAGGGTATGCTAGCCCAACCAGTCGTTGCTATATGCGCGTTGACCGCCTTGACTTTGACCTCCACCGTGGCAGTATCCTCCGCGGGATGGGCTCCTCCTTATCACCACATCACATAATTAATTTTTCACATTGTCTACCGGTTGTATCAGTTTTTACATGTTATTATAGCCCCCAGGACTATGGTGCAGCGACAGAGAATCCAAGTTGTCACCCAAACACCCATGGTTTGAGCTCCAACTATGACGAATTTGTAGAAATTTTTCCTCCAAATAGGGCACGCAACTAAAGGATGTTGGACTCCTGGACTGCCCGCTGCGAACACTTCCCGATTTATCCTGATGGTCGATGAAAAATTTTCGTGGGATCGAACCGATCATCCCAAACTCGATGTTACCCAACCTGATTAATTATTTTTTACATATTATTATAACTAATATGTAATTAAAATTATTATAATAACTCTCCTACACATTATAACATTATATATAGTATAGTAGTTAGTTTTTTTAAAAAAAAATTAGTCAGCTAAGGATTCCAACTGTGCGTTAAAAAAAATTAAACTTACCATTTGACCAACTATATATATTTATATAATTTTTTTTAAATGGGTCAAATAATATATATCCACTAAGAAAATTTAAAAAAAAATCTATATAAAAATAATGTTATTAAACAATGGGTGGGGTATCAATTATTAATAATATTGGATAAAGAATATTATAAAAAAATATTGAATGAGACGTTCTTTATTATTTTCCTTTTTTTGTTAGGGGAAGCCCTTGTCATGATTAATATAATTTGGGACGTCCATTCGAATAAAATAAGGGAAAGTTGGATAAATTCCGACCGTACATTTGATCCGTAAATCTATAACAACCTTTTTCTCTTTCCCTTTACAAATTATAAATTATATTAAAAAAGTTAATACGTTCTGGATATATTTTACTGGATGGATATAATGACACGTGAAATATAATATATAATAATAAAGGTACAGATTGATTTATCATCAACTGTGTTTCTTTACATATAGTCCACCTATTTGATTGGGGAATTCTGTGGGGACCACTGAACAAGGGAATTTCTGGGTCATTTGTCCGGCTATTGCTGTCTGTTTCATGTTTATTACTCTCTCTCAGTTAACTTTCCACGTCAGCTTTCTTTTTGGTTTCCTACATTTAGGTATATTGGTTTTTAGGTATATTACTATGATTGTCCTTCAGAATCCATAGCTACATTATAACAACTAGTTAAATAATTACTATATCATTATAATAGACATATAATAACTTTGAAGTATAATAATTTTGATTAAATTGATAATAATTTTTTTCTAATATACAAATTATTATCTGTATAGGTTTTTCAATAAAGTTGAATCAATTTAGTACTTTATAAAAGGTTTTTTTATATAATAAATATAATAAAATACTATTTTATATTATTTTCTAAAAAAAAGATTCTTCCTATAAAAGTGTTATTTTGATTTTTACTCAATATTTAAGGTAAAAGCGTTTGACAATTTAAATATTAAAACTTATATGAAAAAAAAAATATCGTTGATCTTAACGTTGACTTAAATCTGTCTTTATTTATTTATTTATTTATAATTTAAAATTCAATAGTGTTGTCAAAAAATAAATCGAGATAATAATAATAATAATAATAATTAACAACGGACTTTCGCCTAATATATCGGACTTCAAACTCCGACTGCTCCAATTAAATTCTAGATCGTTCGGCTCGCAGGACGGAGAGCAGAAACCTCGAAGCTTCTCCCTCGACCAAATTCCGGAGACTCGATTCGCCTAGCTCTGTGTTCTCCCTGCAGCGATCGGTTCCTTGGTACGATTCCTGGATCTCACAAATCTCTGCCGGCTTTCTCGTGCTTCTCGCCATGGCTTCTTCATCTACCCTCGCCTTTCTAATTGTTGGATCTTCCATCGCTTGCTGTTTGAGCTTCGATGGGTTCTTCCTTTCGCCCCTTATGCTGTTACCGAACTCCAGGATGCCTTTTCGATTTAGCAAGCAACATCCACGCAGTTGTTGTTTTTTTTGTTAACTTAAATTGATTTTTTTTTTTCTCATTCTTTTCATTGGAATAGAACAGCATGTAGCTAGCGCCGGAATATGTTTTCCTTTTTCTTTGCATTTATCAGCACAGGGGGCGAGCTTTTTCTAATATTGGCCATATGTGAAAGTATACGAACCTCGCACTTTATGGTGATTTTGCTGCGTTATGCGCATTTAATGAAGGATTTGAAAAAGAGACATTGTCGTAATTTTGTTAATTGCATTCCTTTGTAACTGCTCTTGTAGAATGTCCTCTGCATTTTGAGATGATTACACGGCAAGCAACTAAGAGACGCAGGAATTCTGGAGATTCTGTGTTGGTTTTGCTTGACTCAGATCCCGAGGACGAGCCGTCAAGGAAGCTCAGGAATAGTACATGCACTAATTTTATCCGCGATAAAAAACTTGCTTCTAACTTGTTTCAGACTTTGCTAGAGTGAGTTCCAATAAATTTACTGTCTTTACGGCTCAAAAAATAAAACATACTGATCTGATTGGTCATGCAGAGATTTATGGAGCAAGATTCCGGTTGAAAAAACGTGGCCCTGCACATATCTTGATTGTTTATGGTTTTCTCTGTATAAGGATGATTTGATGAGAGAAAAGGTACTAAATTGGATTAAAAGGAAGCAGATATTCACGGCAAAATATACCTTCATCCCAATCGTTTGCTGGTGAGTTTTTTTCTCACTTCAAAATTTAAATGCAGTTATTGTTTTGGCAGTGCAATGTTGGTGTTCAATGACCTTCCATTAACAGGGGCCACTGGAGCCTTCTAATATTATGTCATTTCGGAGAACCACAGCAAATGAGACCAAGGATACCATTTATGTTACTTCTGGATTCTCTTCATGAGACAGAGCCAAGAAGATTAGAACAGGATATTAGGAGGTTTTCTATGTTATCTAGTTTGCTTCATCCATGATGAAATTTTCAATATGGACAAGACCTAGATGTTTAACTCTGTGATATTTCTATTTTCCAGGTTCATTCTTGATGTCTATAGATCACAAGAAAAGGAAGAGAATAGTGATTCTATAGCTAAAATTCCTCTTTTTCTTCCTGAGGTGATGGATCATGTTTAAATACCATTTTATTTGTTTGTATTGACTTCTTATTTACGAGTGCCTGACTAATTACAGGTGCCACAACAAACCAATGGTGAAGCATGTGGCATCTATGTACTGTATTTCATACATCTTTTTATACATAGTATCCCTTCAAGCTACACACAAGAAGGATGGCCGTGTTTTGTAAGGCTTTTATTTTAGAGAGTGTTCTTAATTTTGCAACAGGTCTTATGGATTTTAGTTTCTGATTAATTTTTTTCCACCATTCAGCTCAACAAGGACTGGTTTACAGTAGAAGAACTTGAAAGCTTTCGCAAGGAAATTTTTGCCTGGAAGTATGCACTCTATAACACTATTTCTAGCATGTCAGTGTTATTGCTTAGATTAATCATTGATCCATCCCTTCATATTCATGTCATATACCTGATACTTCATCAAGTCAGAAACCAATAACCCTATTGACGCTCTGCAAAAAATTTTAGAACTAGCCCTCTCAGACTCTTAGATCCATAATTGGGTTAAATGCTCATATTGAGTCTTATGGATTTTAGTTTCTTATTATTTTTTTTCCACCATTCATCTCAACGAGGACTGGTTTACAGTAGAAGAACTTGAAAGCTTTCACAAGGAAATTTATGCCTCTTGGATGTATGCACTCTATCAGTTTATTTCTAGCATGTCATTGTTATTGCTTAAATTAATCATTGATCTCCATCCCTTCGTATTCATGTCGGATACCTGATACTTCACACTGAACCTTCAAGTCGGAAACCAATAGCCCTATTGATGCTCTGCAAACTTTTTTAGAACTAGCCCTCTCAGACTCTTAGATCCATAATTGGGTTAAATCCTCATATTGAGTCTAACATGGTGCTTCATAGTTGATTTCCATGTCTTTTTTTTTTCTTTTACTTTTTCCCATGCCTTGAGTAGTTTGATAAGAAGGGCATATTTATTTTCTTAAAAGAAATTTCTTCTTGAGGGTAAAACGCCAAAATATAACATTTGGATAATTTGAAATACTCAAATCCTTTTTAAGTCATAAACAAATGAACCAACTAAAGTTTGGCCTTTGTTTACGTGAGTGGATTAGATATATGAAAGATTAAAATAAGGTATAGAGAAAAATAGAGGGAAAAATGGTAATAAACTTCTCTTCATATATTTGCTGACTGCTGACAGAAAGAAACAAAAAACAAAAAAACTTATAAAAAAAATGGTCACTCTGATTACTTACTGGACCAGAGATCACAATCTCTTTCTTCCCAATTTTGCCTAGTTTTGGCATGAAAGTAATGTATGATGTCCTCTCCTCTTTTCTGATACTCCTCTCATTTCTTTCTCAGCAAACAAAGGAAAAAGTAACACTTCTGCCTTTCCCATTTCTCTTAAAGAAAAACAAGCTCCTTTTCTTTGAGAAAACAACAGCAAGTATAGATACATATACTTGAGACATAAAATGTCTAGCATAATTTTCTAGCCAAAGTTACCACTGCTACCAATACAGCAGTGTGCTTAGGTCTTTCATATAGAACCTTTTAACGTTGAGCAACTTAAAATATATAATTTAAAATATCAAAAGAAAAAAAATGGGGCATGGTACTAGAGCTCTTCTGGGTAGGAGCTTTCTTCCTATGTCTGTAGAGAGTAAGTGCCATTTTAAGTTATTGGCTGGAACCAAATCTCACACAGAGGGGCACTTTCACATAGAGAAGCTGAAATGTTATCTTATTAATCAAAAGTTCATTTATTATATTAAAGATTGACACTTTTATAAACTTGGTTTTACAACAAACTAGTAACTAACTCAACAATCTAGGAAATACAATAATCACTATTAGTTGAGTACCAAAAAATTTGGGATGATTTATCTAATAACACAACTATTACCAAAGAATAATTAAAATTATCTCAAGAACCCATCCTATTTGAAAAGTGTATGCCTTTTTTCAAGAGATAACCCCTTTTAGTAATAAAAAATTCAGAGTAAATTTTTTAAAAAAAAGGGAAAATGCTTTTACTTTTGTGTTTTTCTAGTTGGCGTTTTTGATTTAGAAGACCTCAAATTTAAAATTATTCTTAAAAAATTTATTATTAAACGGGCAAGACCTAATATTTTTGGGTAGGTGTTTTAAAGAGGCATTTGCTCTTTATAAAAGAAGAGTCATTCTAATGGCTTAAGACACCAACAAAAACTCCTAATTAAAAGAGTTCCAAGTGTCTTCTTCCATTTTTTTTACACTTAAATATACTGTTGTGAACAACAAAGGTAACATCAGTGTTATATATATCCTTGGGGCAAACATGGATGAGACTAAATTCAAAGAAGACCTAACTTCACCTTATGATAGTGAGGGTTGACTTGACTTCAAATTCTATTTCTCTAAAATTATTATTTTTTTATTCTTTGAATTGATTTATTTTGATTACTTTAATTTAATTAATGGTTATTATCTCCTGATGGGGATTGTTCTAGTGCAATATTGTCGCAAATAATTTAAAAGAATAATATTTATATTATACCATATTAGGGCATCTCCAATGGGGGATATTTGGAGGAGATATTTCTCCAAATATCCCGCCCTCTCAAATATCCCCCATTGTGGGGGATATTTGAGAGGTGAATAGAAATCACCAGGCATAATTTTATGCCCGGTGATTTCATTCTAGGTGGCATGCAAGTGGGGCCCACAAGGGGAAATGATTACCTTTTTTGAGATATTTTATTATATAATTTGTGATATTTGAGAGTAAGATATTTGGTAGGTGGGACCCATAAATATTTGGTTGAAGCGATATTTGATTGTGAGATTTGGGATATTTGAGGAGTGAGATATTTGAGTGATGATGTGGACGTGGGGACCACAAATATTTGGGAGAAATATTTAGTGTTATTGTGGATGCTCTTAGCAATTTAAGGCAAATATTTCTTATCTCCTGACCAACTGGTATACTTGTAAATGATCTATCAAGCCTAAAAATTTATTATATTCATTTGAATTGTCCTCCTTGAATATGAACTTACGTGGACATTTGGAGTCCGAAAGGGACAGATTTTTATAAACACATATTCTATAAATTTTATTTGTATATTTAATTACTATTTCTTTTATAAAGGTTATAGCATATTCTAAAGCTACAATTTATTGACTCTGGTTGGGACTATGTAACCAGCAATTAGATAAAGTAAAACACGGACAACATCAACCCTCTGATGAGGTTTCTATGAGAAATTGTGAAAGAAGGTTTGCCTCTGCAAGGAAGAAGAGTCAAGCCGGATTGACAACTATGTCCAGAACTGGCATTTGTTTTGGCAGGAACATTTCTGGGATGAGTGACCCAACAAAGAACAATATTCTTGTGATGAGTGACTGAACAAAGAACACAAGACTAGAATAACAAGGATAGATCGAGATTGAGCTAATTAAAATGTGACTAAATGCTTCTCAAGAAAAGTTACAAGTGTCTAATTGTTGGTTTAATTTGAATAACCCTATCTCAGCCTCTTACGCAACATTCATAGTAGACTACTAATCTCTAACTTTGAATGTTAGTTGTTCTCTCTCAAGTCCGTTTGTTACTGGCATTTCTTGTTGCCACATGGTATTGTTGTGTTCCTCACCATAAAGTCGGAACTTGTATACTTCCAAACCATCAGCTTCTCACGTTCTTTTCTCATAAAATCAACTATTGTGGTCTTCTTCCAGGAACAAAGACATATTAAACCTTTCAATAATAGATGAACTGATATTTCTCCCTATTGTTTGTGCAGCTTTGATACAGCAATGGTGAATCCCGGAGAGCAACCACCTTCCCCCGTTATTTTCACTCCAGTACTAGTAGAACGATGAGCGCAAACAGATAAAAATCAGATGGTTTTGCTCTCTGGCAGATTTTGCTACTGGAAGCCTCAATGACACTCTAATTCCAGACATTTCATCCCTACTACTTGTATATATTACTCAGTAAATCTCGAAACTCATAGGAGACAGGCACAAACCCCAAACCCATAACAATAGGATGGTTTTGCCATCTCGCAGATTTTGCTCCTGGAAGCCTTAACGACACTGTTATTCCAGATACCTCATCACTGTATATCTAGTCAGTAAAAAGCAACTGAACAATGGTGTATATATTCATTTTGTTAGTAAGTATATTCGAAAACTGCTTGATATGTTTCTAGTTTCTAACTGGATCGATGAGTTAAGAACAGTAAGTTTTATAACTAATATTATGTTAGAGTCAATAAGTTATCTCAAAGATTATTTGGGATCGAACAGTTTATAGATTGGAGGATTATCTTCTCCTCCAGAATTTGATTATAGTTGGATTATCTTCTCCTCCAGAATTTGATTATAGTTCAAAGAAAGAATTTTGTGTAGCGTATGGACAAACATTTTTTATAAGGCTTCACAAGCAATCCTGATAGTGGCTTTTTGTTTTTTTATGAACTATATATATAGGGCACATGTTGAAATCATGACAAGTTTAGCAAAAATATGAAAGATTAACTATTATAAATTCTTATGTCTTACATTAAAAAAAAAAATAGAAAATATAGATAGCTCAAAATAAACTTTAATAGCCAAGTTATCATGCATCATTATCATGATTAAATAGGCCTTTAGTGAATGTAAAATATCTCATTGGATGTCTGATATTCTCATATAAAGAATTGTTACATTAGGATAAAAAAAAAATTTTTGATTTATTTGTCTATATCTTATTGTGGGATCGATGATACTGAGATGAATATCACTTTTTCATCAATCATCATGATTAAATATTATTTTTTTTCAACAAATCATACCACATATTTTATACTTTAGGTGAGGATTTAGCATGTTTAATTTGAAGCTTATTAGAAGCAAAAAAGGATTCATTGTTCTTAGACCATGATCGTTCCATTCTTACTCAACTTAAAGTACACTTAACTCCAAATCATAATACCAACCTTTGTCTAATCATTATCAATCATTCAAAGCTTACCCAACACAATGCACTACCAATCTCCTCTCTTTTATCCACACTTTGGAGCATTTGATTTGCGACAGAAAACTCTAATCTAATAGTTCATTATCATTACTTAATAATTTTTTGTGAAATTGACAAGTGCTACCTTCTTTTTAAGAACTTCAAAAATCATGATAAGAGGAGGTCCTTAGTCACTTCACAAATGTCTTTTTCTTTTCTTTCCATTTCCAAAAGAATCAATCAAAGGAACAAAGCATTATGAAAATCTAAATTTTTTTGGGACGAGCATTGTGATTCATGTGCTTGGTTTTGGTTTGGTTGGTTTAATTTGTCATCTCAACTTAGTTCTATTGTAGTTGAGATTAAATTTCTCAATCTCTCTTGAAATATTGAATGAATCAATCAAATTTGATGAATGAAAATCAATTCAATTAAATAGTAAATAATGATAGTCTGTGCACGAAATTCCAGAATTTCAAAAAAAAAAATTTAATTAGGCTGGGTTGAGTTTAGGATGATCGATCTGATCCCACGGAAATTTCTCACTGGCCACCAGGATAAATCGGGAAACATTCACAACGGACAGTTCAAGAGTCTAGCATCCTTTAGTTGTGTGCCTCACTTGGAGGAAAAATTCTTACAAATTCGTTATAACTAGGGCTCGAACCACGGATATCTGGATGACAATCTGAATATCCTATCGTTGGATCATAACCCCGAGTGCAAAGTTTCAAAAAAAAAGTTTATTATAGAGGTGGTTGCAATTTTACCATTGTAATTTAACAAATTCATTGTGATTTAACACAATATTTTAATCTTCTTCTCTATTTAATGTAATTTAGATCAATAATAAATCAAATATGGGATTTTTGTAAGGCGTGAATTGGCCATCAAACCTTTAATTCATGTCTCCATCGAATTGATCACCCTGTCCTTTTCTTTCTTGTCAATTTTTTATTGTGCATTTTGGGACCACAAAGTATAAATATTATATTTAGCCATAATTTGAAGTTTAATTGCCACCGACGGCTCACTTTTCTCCATTTATTGATTTTTTTTTCTCCAAACAAAGAATAAATATAAATCATAATATTTTACAATATTATTTCTTTGTAAATATTATCATCTTATCAAATATTTATAATTATATACACCGTGGATATAATAATTTTTATGTAAATTGTAAAATATTATTGATTTTTAGTAAAATTAAATTTTAATTTCTAAAATCATGCTCGACCCTCCTCAATTAATGCTCCCGCATCTTAATTAATTTAAATGCATAAATGGAATAAAATCACTAAATATTTCTTTATTTCCAGACATTTTTAATGCATATCATGTGAAGCAAAGTTCACCTGATGATAAAAGCAAAAAAGATCAAAAATCAAAAGAGCCCTTCTTTGTTTTATTATTATCAAAAGGTATTTCCATTTTAAAAAATATTATTATTTTATAATTTAGATATCCAAGCTTCGTCTCATTAATTTTAGAGACAGACGGTCTTTCCATAATTTGACTATCTAATAAATTTAAAATATAATTTATGTATATTTAAAGGCCGGAGAGAAGTGTTAATCTACCTTTAACATGAGTATATATATGAATTCCGTCATAAGGTCAAGGGCTTTTTTATATATGTAACTTTTAGGATAAAATAATAACATTGAATTATAGGGTGGCAATAGAAAATTGCAAAGGGTGCACTTTAAAAAAATGAAAAAAAAAAAATCCATTTTTCAATGGCTGGCCAACTAAAAGAGATTAATTGATCCGGAGTCCCATTTATGATGCAGCAGCAGCAGCAGCTCCTCGATGAATCATTGATGAGCTTCACAATCGCATCTCCCTTCCTCCTTTCTTGAAAATCCAGCTCGATGTTCGCCCCATTCAATCCAAGCATCAACATCTCTGCATAATCTTTGCTTCTTCCACAATGATCTCTGACGCACGCTGACCATAAAAAAAAAAATTGAATTTTTAAGCAAATCGCAGGCCAAAGACGAGATTTTTGTGTGCGAGGGAGTGGATCTGACGCTTCTATCAAGAGTGTAGATTGTTGATGACCAGAAGCTTGAAGGAGGAAGGAAGAAGACAAGCAGAGCCACCAGGATCCAAATTTACTTGTTCCATTGAGACTTACCAGCCAACTCTCAACCCCTCCCTCACCCACTCCCATGGCGACGACGAAGGAACTCAGCAGACAACGCAACCGCACCAACCAATCCAAGTTATTAAACTAATCGGCTACTTTTCGTTTATCATCAGCCAGTTCCTTTTTCTCCAAAGAGAGAGAGAGAGAGAATGGAGGGCAAAAGATGATATCTTTGTAAACTGGAAGCTGTTTTGGGTCCCCATGAAGATTGCAGGAGGTGAATCAACACAGCTCACCATTCCATTCCATGCTTTGATTCTCTGATCGCGCTTCCGCTAGTAAAAATCGTTCCTTTTTCTCATCGCCCGCCGATTGCTCCATTGGCGGTCGCTTTGCTGTTCTTTCTCCTTTGATCTTGGCATTTCTTCAAGGATCTTCCTCTGCGGGTACGTTTCTCCTTCCCCACTTCGCCGGAACAGTTCGTTTCGTTCCTGTTGTGGTTTTCGCTGCCAAGCTAAGATTTTTTTCTATTTGCTTGATCGCTCGCTGGCTTTCATTAATAGAACTATTGCATCGCTTGCCTGTTCGGTTCTTCTTCCCCGAGCAAAATGAGAGCCGCCGAAGGAGTCGTCTCCGCCAGTAGCCCAGCCGAGCCCCGGCATCGGTCCGCCGGAAACCCGTAAGCACTGCCTTATCTTCTTCACCTCCCCCCATTTGTTACCTCGCAGAAGATGAATTGCTTTCGGCATTTTTCTATGTCCATTTCAGTTCATAACTCTCAAAATTCAGAATGCATATTGACAAATGACAGTGATGATCGTTCATCAGATCCATTTCCTTAACTTCTCCCAATTCTCTTTATCATTTCCCTTAATCGAATCTAGCTAACTTAATGCTTCTTACCTATGAACATAAGATTCCTCACCATTATTATATTTAATGAATGGTGATTAGGAAAGGCAGTGAATGATGACAAAGCCAGACACTTGGTGAGTCATGTTGTCCTTCTGCTCCTTGAAAGAGACCAGGAATCATGGCAGACTGCAGATCGAAGTACTGTTTGTGGTTTGAAGGGCACATGGCCACTGTACTCTGAGATTATTTACTGCAAGATTTCTTTCTGTTTTCTATTTTTGTTTTTAATTCTACACATCTTTGCAAGATTGTAAAGTGTTTAGGCATCTGTTGGTTCTTTCTGTTTAGTGAATTAGGAACTAAACCTCCTTTCTTGATCTTGCTGAATGAGTATATCTAGTTTGTTGCTCGACCGCGATCTTATTAACTAGTTTTTCGATCCAGATCCAGTGATTTTGCTAACAAGAGAAAGCCCCAAAGGAGCAGTGACTATAAACAAGCTGACAAGCCATTGATCAATGTTTTACAAGAGAGAATTTTTGTGTTGAAGCCCTGTTCCATTCGACTCGTCTTGTTAACCATCATCTGCGGCACCGTGCTAACGATCCTCCACTGCCCGGTGGCTTACCATAATGACCATGGATTGCGAACCGATTCTAGGTTTGTGCTTTCTGGCTTTTGGACTTTGAAATGTGCTTTTGGTAGAGCTAACGATCATGTTTGTTCAACTGCCAATTCAGGTCCAGGTTCATCGATGCCGGGTGGATTTGGGACAAAGGCAAATTGGATCCCCGTTATGTATCGAACTCAGATGTCGACTGGGCTCAGATTCTGAAATGTATCGAAAATTCGAATATGGAACACGAAAAACCGAAAATTGGCTTACTGAACTTCAACATCTCTGAGATCAATCAATGGCATCAGAACTTACCATATGCTGGATTCTCTGCCATTCGTCTCGATTACGCACCGAGCAATCTTACATGGGATGTTCTCTATCCGGAATGGATCGATGAGGAACAAGAATCTGAAGTCCCTTCCTGTCCCAAACTTCCTGTGCCTGAGTTCTCGAAAGCCTACCGCTTCGATCTCATAGCGGTCAAGCTTCCCTGCAATAAAAGCTCAGGAAGCTGGTCTAGAGATGTGGCTCGGCTGCACTTGCAGCTGGCTGCTGCTGAAATTGCTGCAAGTTTTCTGGGAAGTCCTAATATGGTCCATGTTCTTTTTGTATCGAGCTGTTTTCCGATACCGAATCTTTTCGGTTGCAAGAATCTTGTCAAGAGGGATGGAAATGTTTGGTTATACAAGCCGGATTTGCGATCGTTGAAGGAGAAACTACAGCTTCCTATCGGTTCTTGTGAGCTTGCCCTCCCTCTGGAATCAAGAGGTCAGCTTGAATCAACCTTACCACTCTTTATACATCTTTGCAACACATAGTTCACTCAACTAGTGTTATCTGTTATTGTCGATCTTAGAAACACACAAAAATGTGGCTGTTTTTGTAGGATCATGAACATCAAAACACTGATTCAATTACTTGATTATTAGTCCTCACAGAGAAGAGAAGCATACTTATAATTCACTCAACTAGTGTTGCAGCTTATCTGTTATTGTTGATCTTAGAATAGAAACACACAAAAATGTTGGGTTTTGTAAGATGGTGAACATCAAATTAAATTAAACACGCAGAGATTGGATTACTTAATGTTCATCTTTTGATCACAGAGAGGCCGCAATCAGATACTCCTCACAGAGAAGCCTATGCCACCATTCTCCATTCGGCCAACGATTATGTCTGCGGTGCCATTGCGGCGGCCAGAAGCATTCGCTTGTCGGGATCGAAGAGAGACATGGTGATCCTCATCGACGAAACAGTCAGCGATCACCACAGAAATGGCCTTGCAGCTGCAGGATGGAAGATCAAGACGATCACAAGGATCAGGAATCCCAAGGCCGAGCGGGACGCTTACAACGAATGGAACTACAGCAAGTTCCGGCTCTGGCAGCTGACGGACTACGACAAAGTCATCTTCATCGACGCCGACCTGCTCATCCTCCGAAACATCGATTTCCTCTTCGCGATGCCGGAGATCACGGCGACGGGCAACAACGCCACCTACTTCAACTCGGGAGTGATGGTCGTGGAGCCTTCGAACTGCACGTACAGGCTGTTGATGGAGCACATCGACGAGATCGAATCCTACAACGGAGGCGATCAAGGGTACCTGAACGAGATCTTCACGCGGTGGCACCGCATTCCTAGGCACATGAACTTCCTGAAGCACTTCTGGATCGGCGACGAGCCGGGGATCAAAGCGGCCAAGACGCGTTTGTTCGGCGCCGACCCCCCTGTTCTGTACGTGCTGCACTACCTGGGGCTGAAGCCGTGGCTGTGCTTCAGGGACTACGACTGCAACTGGAACTCGGAGATAATGCGGGAGTTCGCGAGCGATGCGGCGCACGCGACGTGGTGGAAAATGCACGAGGCGATGCCGGAGCAGCTGCAGAGCTACTGCCTGCTGTCCACCAAGCAAAAGGCGAGATTGGAGTGGGATCGAAGGGAGGCGGAGAAGGCGAACTTCTCCGACGGACACTGGCGGCGGAAGATACGCGACCGGCGATTGAAGACGTGCTTCGAGGAATTCTGCTACTGGGAGAGCATGCTCTGGCATTGGGGCGATCCGAATTGGGCGGATGAGAACGTGACGACGGTTACTCCAACCGCCAAACTGCCCGCCTTATTATTATTATGATCCATCCATATAATCATATATATATATCAATATCATTGCATTGTTATTTATTTATTTTATTTTTAAGGTGGATATATTTAATAGAATTTTAATTAAGTTTAAATAATTTAAAAATATTTTGATATTTTGACCCGAGTATTATTTATTTATTTTTATTAATTTATTTTAAGTAACGCCGTTGAAATAAAGATAATTTTGGGTGTGAAAAATATGAGAAGATGAGATGGGAAAGCATCCCTTCCTGCTGCTGCGGCCTCGCTCTCAACTCCACCCCCTTCGCTGCCCTGCTCCAGTCGTGCATCCACTCCAATTCGCTCCGGGGCTGCCGCCGGGTCCACGGCCGCCTGCTCAAGACGCCCTTCTCCTCGGAGACTTTCATCGGCAACCGCCTCATCGACGCCTACGCGAAATGCGGCAGCTTGGAGGACGCCCGCAAGCTGTTCGACGCGATGCCCCAGCGAAACGTCTTCACCTGGAACAGCTTGATCGCCGCGCTCACCAGTCGGGGATTCCTCCACGACGCAAGGCGGCTCTTTGAGTCGATGCCCGAGCCGGACCAGTGCTCCTGGAACTCCATGGTGTCCGGCTTCGCCCAGCACGACCGCTTCGCGGAGGCGCTGGAGTTCTTCGTCTCCATGCACGCCGACGACTTCCTGCTCAACGAGTATTCATTTTCTAGCGCCCTGAGCGCCTGCGCGGGGCTCGCGGACTCGAGAATCGGCGCGCAGATCCACGCTTCGATCTCAAAATCCAATCTTGCCGACGGCGTCTACATGGGCAGCGCTCTCATCGACATGTACGCAAAGTGCGGCAGACCGTCGGACGCCCGCAGAGTGTTCGACGGAATGGCGCGAAGGAACGTCGTATCATGGAACAGCCTGATCACATGTTTCGAACAGAACGGTCCCCAGAACGAAGCACTGGTGCTGTTCGTGAGAATGATGGAGAATGGAGTAGCGTACGATGAAGTGACTCTCGCCAGCGTGGTCAGCGCCTGCGCAAGCCTGTCGGCTCTCAGGGAAGGCAAGCAAGTCCATGCTCGGGCGATCAAGTGCGATGAACACAGGCAGGATTTGGTGCTGAGCAACGCTCTTGTCGATATGTATGCAAAGTGTAGAAAGATCGGCGAGGCAAGGAGCGTTTTTGATCGAATTCCCGTCAGGGATATCGTTTCGGAGACGTCGATGATCAGTGGATATGCAAGATCCTCAAGCGTGGAAGAAGCACAATCTGTATTCATGGGGATGTTGGAGAAGAACATTGTGGCTTGGAATGCACTGATTGCAGGGTACACTCAAAATGGGGAAGATGAAGAGGCACTCAACTTGTTCCTCCAGCTGAAGAGGGAATCGGTCTGGCCGACGCATTACACATTCGGAAACATACTCAACGCGTGTGCGAATCTAGCGAATCTTCGACTCGGGCAGCAAGCTCATGCGCATGTTCTGAAACATGGATTTCGGTTCAAGGCAGGGCCCGAAACCGACATCTTCGTTGGGAATTCGCTCATCGATATGTATCTTAAGTGTGGGTTGATCGACGATGGGGGCAAAGTATTCGACAGGATGGTCGCGAGGGATGAGGTGTCTTGGAATGCCATGATCGTTGGGTACGCGCAAAATGGGCGTGGCCGGGATGCCCTTTGTTTGTTTGGAAGAATGCTTGCATCCGGGAAGACCCCTGATCATGTAACGATGATCGGTGTTCTATCCGCTTGCAGCCACGCAGGATTGGTGGAGGAGGGCCGCGTATATTTCCATTCGATGACCGATGAATATAGTCTGATTCCGTCGAACGGTCACTACACGTGCATGGTCGATCTGCTAGGCCGAGCAGGGCATCTCGAAGAGGTGGTGAAGATCATAAGTGAGATGCCAATGGCTCCTGATTCTGTGCTATGGGCTTCTTTGCTCGCCGCATGTAGGATGCATTGTGACGTCGAGATTGGAGAATGGGCGGCAAACAAGCTGTTCGAACTCGACCCGAGCAATTCGGGGCCGTATGTTCTTCTATCGAACATGTACGCCGAGAAGAAGAGATGGCGAGACGTTTTACGGGTCCGGAGGCTAATGAGGACGAGAGGTGTGATCAAGCAACCAGGGTACAGTTGGATAGAAATAGGAAGCAAGGCTCATGTGTTTCTGGCAAAAGATAAAAGACACCCATTTAGGAAAGAAATTTATGGAATTCTAGAGGTTCTTAAAGTTCAAATGGATAAATTAAACACAAATGTAGATCTTTATGATTATTTCTTCAATTCTTGAAGATTTTGCTGAAATGTTAAAGAGTGTTCTTCTGTTTCAAAGGTGTATATATCGAGAGAGGTCTTTTCATGTTCATCTGAGTAAATCCAAAAACATAAATTAGTAACTTGTCATGGATAAAAATCCAAAGACTTAGGAAAGCTTGTTTGGATTGATTAAAAAATTAGTAACTTGTCATGGATAAAAATTTAAAGGATATTTTTTATTTGAAAAAAATTATTAAAAGATGGTTATATTTTAATTTTTCATTTAAAAAATATAATTATTTATCAAATAAGAGCGATATGTTATGATTTTAACTAACTATAATTACTCTAATATTGATCCAAACTCCACTTTGAGCTGCCAAAACTACTCCATTTTATTTTTTTCAAATACAAATTTTAACTTTACCTTGAAGTACTCACTCAAATATTATTGTAAAAGAGTAGAAAAATTAAGACTAAGTTATTTTAATTAAAAAAAATATTTTAATTCGATTTTAACTAGCTGTTTTATTAGTTGCTTTGACAAGTTAGATTAAAAAAAGCTAATTTAGAAAAAAAAAATTCAACAAAATTCCTATTTTAATATTTTACATATGCTTTTATCACTCCGGCCGCACCAGTAGAGACCTACACGGCTTCGTCGCCACCACTCCGGCAGTGGCGGTGGCGATTTTGACGGCGATGCCAACTGCCTGGGAGATGGGGGAAAGGGAGATAAATGGGAGTACAAAGTTTGGCCGTGTTCAAGAATCTAAAAATTTTAATAAAAAATTAAAAACTCAGAGGGGAAAATGGCCCACGGTTACATTCGTCCAAACTTAATTAGATCATTAGACGTATCCTTTACCCCAATCAAAAGAGTAAAAAAAAAAAAAAAACCTAATATCCCGTCAGAGCAATGGTGGCACAAAGCACTTATCAATTTATCAGATATTTAAAATTTGAATCCTAATTTTATTAAATTAATAGATAAATTCTTCTTAATATATGATTGACCAGAACGTTGAGATGATAAGTGATCCATCATTTTCAAAATTAGTTAATATAAATTCAAAATTAGTTAATATAGATGGAATATATGATGTCAACTAAAATAAAAATATATATATAAATAAATAAATAACAATAAAACTAAGTTGAGACGATAAATTAAATGTACCGAAATAAAAACCAAGCACACGAGTCACAATTCTCGTCACAAAATAATTTAGATTTTCATAATACTTGTTCCTTGATTCTTTTGAAAAACCAAAGGAGAAAACATACTAAATGCCTCCTCTTATCATGATTTTGAAGTTCTTTAAAAAAGGTCAATTTCACTAAAGATTATCAAGTAATGATAATGATCTACTAGATTAGTCGGTTAGTCAAATTGATCAATGTAAATAAGATATCAAATATCAACTAAAAAATTAAAAAATATCCAAAACAATGGTTCAACTTCAGCAATTAAGTCTCAACTTTAACGAATTAATAAATAATTTTTTTAATAGATAATTGACTAAAAATACTGAACTGATACAAAAATTTTCATAATTGAACTGGTCAGGGTTAGTTGACATCGACGTAAGCTGATATATAAAATATCATAAGGATATAGAACTCTGAAAGGAATTTTGTCTTTCTTGCTTTGATCGGTCAACTCTGATGGCAGGAAGAGAAAAAAAAAAAGAAAGATCAACGACAGAGAATGAGAGATTGAAAGAAAATCTAGCAGCATAGCAGCCACGCCACCATTTATTATCCGTGCTCAATCACAAATTCACAATCTCTTCGTTAAAAATATATATATATATATATATATGATCAATCTTTGACCGCGATTAAAAAATTGCGCCTGATCCGCCCTTTCTTACCGTACCAGAATCGCTCCTTGTAGCCCATGCTTCACGTATATTATGCTCGCCTGAGAAGCCTCCCCCCATCGGTTGCTTCACGCAGCGACTCCTGATCACATGTAGAATCCCACACCATGAGGCCAAGAATTCAGGCAAAGAAGGGAGGAGAAATGGAAGGAGGAAGAGGAGAGATCATGGAGACGAAGGAGCAGAGGACGGCGGCGGTCGTGGTGGGCATCAAGATGGACGCCGCCGGCCACCAGCTGCTCACTTGGGCCCTCGTCAAGATTGCCGCCGCCGGCGACCGCGTCGTCGCGCTCCACGTCCTCCCCTCCCCCGCCGCCGCCGCCGGTATACCATTCGACCTCTGCCAAACGTCTCTTCTTTCGATCTTTTGGAGTTTGATCGGTCTCCGCATGCAGCAGAAGCTTTGGACGCCTCAAGCAGGTTCCTGTCCGTGTACGATGGATTGTGTAGCCTCAAGCAGGTTCCTGATCCTGCCCTGTTTCATCTTTGTGTCTGATGATTCATTCGCTTACTTTTCTTGACGATCTTGGTACGTAGATCGATTTGGAGCTGAAGATCGCCCGATGTTCTTCTGTCCCCAAGGTGCTGGTTCGGGAATTCATATCTCATGGAGCTACCAAACTGGTTCTTGGCGTCGCCAAGAGCAGCCATGTCATTGGGTAACGATGATAAGATATTATTTGGAGTCGAGATTGTTTCTTTTGAGCTGACTCAGTCGATCCATCATCATTCGATCAGGTGTTCGTCTAAATCTGTTGCCAAGTACTGCGCGAAGAAGCTCCCCCGAGACTGCTCTGTTTTCGCCGTGCAAAATGGCAAGGCTTTGTTCAAGAGAGAAGCATCCCCTGCACAAACGTTGACAGTCGATAAGGAAGAGGAAGAGACGAAGAAGATCAAACCGTCTCTGCTGTCTTTGGAGGACTTCTCCTCCCAGGACAAGCCGGGTTGGCCCCTTCTCAGATCAGCACTGCTTTCTCAATCAGCACCGCGATCCATCGAACATCCTCAGCATAAACCTACTGCCAATTCGAGAGTTGAAAGCCGGGTTCCCGAGGAGCTGGTGCACCTTCAAGAGAAGTATGGCACAGTTTGCAGGGTGTTCAGCTACGAGGATGTCATTTGCATCACCTCTGAATTCTCCCCGAGTTCATCTCTACTCCTTGACATCTTTATGAAGGTTCAGAGTTTCGATGGGGGGCGATGAACTAACCGAATAAGTTGTGCTTTGCAGAAAACCTAGTTGGAAAAGGAGGCAGCAGCCATGTCTACAAAGGAAGTTTTTCAGATGGCCAAGAATGGGCACTCAAAGTTTTGAAATCATCTGACCACCATGCTATGGAAGAATTCGCATCTGAGATTGAGATCGTCACGGCCATGAAACACAAGAACATTGTTTCACTCGTTGGATTCTGCTCCGAGAACAATAAACTCACACTGGTCTACAATTTCTTGTCTAGAGGTAGCTTAGAGGACAACCTTCACGGTAGGCTTACATGTGGTATGAGTTCGCTTGAATTGCCTTCCATTCCATTGTAATCTCACACTGTGCCATGTTTGATAACAGGATTGGACTCTAACAAGAATGCCATTGGCTGGGCTGAGAGGTACAAGGTCGCAGTGGGGGTCGCGGCGGCTCTTGATTATTTGCACAGCAACGGCGATGCCCCGTCGGTGATCCACCGAGATGTCAAGTCATCCAACATCCTCCTCTCTGATGATTTTGAGCCACAGGTATAGCCAGGCAACTCTTTGTTGTGGCCTCCAACAGTTCTATAATCAGGTTGCCTGATGACTGACCTGTTTCCAACAGTTGTCCGATTTCGGGCTTGCGATGTGGGCATCAGCCTCAGCAGCACCAATGATTTGCAATGATGTCGCCGGCACATTCGGGTTTGAAATGCTTGAGATAGATAGCGAGCCTAGTGTTGATATGATGATGAGGAAGTGTTTAACTAACTGTTCGTTTGCAGGTATTTAGCTCCAGAATACTTCATGCATGGGAAGGTGAATGAAAAGATTGATATCTATGCATTTGGTGTGGTGCTTCTTGAGCTAATCTCAGGAAGGAAGTCTGTTGATACAGGGGCCAAGGGACAGGAGAGCTTGGTTATGTGGGTACGTCTATAAATTGCTAGGAATAATTGGATGCTCTCTAACAATGATATAATTTGTGTATCCGTAAAAATATAGGCAATCTTTGTATTCAACTTATCAAGAGAATTGAAAAACAAAAGCATATGAATACCTCTTAAAATACTAAATATTAAAATGCTTTCCATGGTACAAATCTAGCTAATCTGTATCACATCCTAATATGATCACAGGCCATGCCAATTCTACAAGGTGGAAAGCTGGAGGAGCTTGTGGATCCATGTTTAAGGACTGGTTTTGTGAAGTCTCAGTTGGAGAGGATGGCCTTGGTTGCCTTCCTCTGCATTAGACGATCTCCTCATTCTCGGCCACGAATGGAACTTGTAAGAATCCATTGTCCACGCCATTACTCTATTCATCTTTTGTTGATCTAAATCCTGTACAATCCATGTGTTCACTCATCTGATGCAAGTGTTGCTGACTCAATCAGGTGTTGAAGCTACTCAAAGGTGATGATGATGTTGTCCGATGGGCGAGGCAAGTTGCTCACGCACCAGAAAAGGTCGATGACTTAGATGATGAGGCAATTCTCCAGCATAAAAACTTGCAAGCTCATATTGATCTTGCGCTGCAAGACATAGATGATGTATCCTCATCGATCAATAGCATTGAACCCTTGATGAACATGTCAATGGAGGAGTACTTGGAGGGGAGGTGGAGTCGCTCCTCAAGCTTGAACTGATGTTCAAACATAATTTGATCATGTCAGTATAAATAGTGTTTGTTTCTAGGATTGGCTGAGAGAGAATTATTTCATTGACATTATATGTTATTGAACTTGAATGTTTCTCAAAGCATGAGGAACATTAAAAGGAGTGAATAACTTGTCATAGTCTAATGTAAATACAGTTAGATACAATCAATATAAGACTCTTGATGCAAAGTCTTGTTTGTCCTGACTATTAGATAAAAGTATAAATTTTTTCTCTCCCTTGAGCTAACATCTTTAAGTACTTGTCCATGATAATCAAGTTGAATGCAATAATCTTGAATTCAAAACTTCTTGTATAAATGGTTGGTAAAGATACATCTTTATATGAAAGGAAAGTGCATCATTAAGAATTGATAATTTCATAAAGACAAATGCACAACAAAAGAGTGTTCTGAAATAAAGCTTTGGATTCAATTCAGTTACTACAGAGCATACCTTACTATTCTTGATCCCTCTTTCGAACAGATCAGATATCTTCTCTCTTTCAGCGCAGCAGAGCCTATGAGAATCCACATTGATATCACCCGTGCAATACCAAAAATGTATCCATTTCAATGCTAGATCTGAACGACACATACAATGGTCCTACTCTTGTGATTTGGCAAACTGAGCAATCTGCATTTAAGGGCCCTATGCATATTCCACATTCTTCATGTCTCCTACTTATTTTCTACAAAATGAAACTGAAGAAAAATAGAGGATTCGCTTTGCAAGGGAAAACAATTTCTTTTGTTCTTCAATAATATCGTGAAGTTTTCGATTCATATGGAGCTCTAGGGTGACACTAAGATGCTTTATAGTTTTCCAAATTGACAAAAGTGGACATCCGGTGTTTGATTGGGTACTGGAGGGCCAATGATGGTCACATGAACTGACTGCAACTTGAAACTGAATTAACTCTTTTTTGATGATTCTATTAGGCCCAGATATGGTTGAAGAAGAAAATTCCTCTTACATTTTAGAAGCAAATTAATTTATAGAATCAATTAAATCATCAAAACTTTCTTCATGTGAAGTTTTATCAAAAACTTTTAGACCCCTCCGACTTTGCAGAATATCTTCGGACTTAAGCATCAATCTCACATACTCATTCCTCACGTTGAAAAGTGGGTGTGTTTCTTTGGCAGTGGCTGAGTTAGAACAATATGCTTCTTTAAGGACAACAAAGCAACTCTTGTTCTTTAACAGGAGGTAAAAGACATGGGGACGACGTTCAAACGCCTTGTGAAACTTTTGAGGTAATCCTAAGTGCTTTTTGAGACAAAGAAGTCTCCGCCTCTCAGCAGAGTTATCAAAAAATAGACAGAGTAACTCATGAAGAACTCCAATTACGCGCTTCTCTGAAATATCACTATTTGGATCCAAGGTAGAAAAATCTTCGTATGGGGAGACATACTGGAGTTTCTAAAATTGGAAGAAGGAAATAAGAAATTAAACCTTGGTTTAGTTTTTATACCTAGGTCAGTTAACCTTAATGAAATTAATCAACTCTCATTTAATAGATTGTATTCATATATGCAACTTACAAATAAGTCCACATAATAGGGATAATTATATCTAACATTGATATCTATGTATTGGTGTGGTGCTTCTTGAGCTAATCTCAGGAAGGAAGCCTGTTGATACAGGAGCCAAGGGACAAGAGAGCTTGGTTATGTGGGTACACCCATAAATTGCTAGGAATATTTGGAGATCTCTAACAATGATACAATTTGTGTATCTGTAAAAATATAGACAATCTTTGTATTCAACTCATCAAGAAATTGAAAAACAAAAGCATATGAATCTCTCTTAAAATACTAAATATTGAAATGCTATCGATGGTACAAATCTAGCTAATCAGTATCACATCCTAATATGATGACATGATCACAGGTCGTGCCAATTCTCTAAGGTGGAAGGCTGGAGGAGCTTGTGGATCCATGTTTAAGGACTGGTTTTGTGGAGTCTCAGTTGGAGAGGATGACCTTGGCTGCCTTCCTCTGCATTCGACGAACTCCTAATTCTCGACTACGAATGGAACTTGTAAGAATCCATTGTCCACGCCATTACTCATCTTTTGTTGATCTAAATCCTGTACAATCCATGTATTCACTCATCTGATGCAAGTGTTGCTGACTCAATAAGGTGTTGAAGCTACTTAAAGGTGATGATGACGGTGTACAATGGGCAAGGCAAGTTGCTCATGCACCTGAAAAGGTCGATGACTTAGATGATGAGGCAATTCTCCGACATAAAAACTTGCAAGCTCATATTGATCTTGCGCTTCAAGACATAGATGATGTATCCTCATCGATCAACAACATCGAACCCTTGACGAACATGCCAATGGAGGAGTACTTGGAAGGGAGGTGGAGTCGCTCCTCAAGCTTGAATTGATGTTCAAACATAATTTGATCATGTCAGTGTAAATAGTGTTTGTTTCTAGGACTTTTTTTTTTGCTAAATTATTTTGCTTGTTAGGTTACAAGAGAATTGGCTGAGAGAATTATTTCATTGACATTATATGTTATTGAACTTGAATGTTTCTCAAATCATGAGGAACATGAAAGAGGAGTGAATAACTTGTCGTACTTTGATGTAAATACAGTTACTATCTATATAAGGCTCTTGATGCAAAGTCTTGTTTGTCCTGACTATTAGCGAAAAGTATAATTTTTTTTCTCCCTTAAGCTAACTTCTTTAAGTACTAGTCCATGATAATCAAGTTGGATGCAATAATCTTGAATTCAAAACTTCTTGTATAAATGGTTGGTAAAGATACATCTTTATATGAAAGGAAAGGTCATCATTAAGAATTGATAATTTCATGGAAGACAAATGCATAATATAAGAATGTTCTGAAACAAAGCTTGGATTCAATTCAGTTATTACATAGCATATCTTACTATTTTTTATCCCTCTTTCGAACAGATCAGATATCTTCTCTCTTTTAGTGCAGCATAGCCTATGAGAATCCACACTGATATCACTTGTGTAGTGCCAAAAATGTATCCATTTCAATGCTAGATCTGAACGACACATAGAATGATTCTACTCTTGTGATTTGGCAAACTAAGCAATCTGCATTTAAGGGTCCTATGCATATCCCACATTCTTCATGTCTCCTACTTATTTTCTTCAAAATGAAAATCGAAGAAAAACAGAGGATTAGCTTTGCGAGGGGAAACATTTTCTTTTGTTCTTCAATAATACCGTTAAGTTTTCCATTCATATGGAGCTCTAGAGTGACACTAAGATGTTTTATAGTTTTTCAAGTTGACAAGAGTGGGAATCCGGTGTTTGATTGGGTATTGGAGGGTCAATGATGGTCACATGAACTGACTGCAACTTGAAACTGAATTAACTATTTTTTGATGATTCTATCAGGCCCAGATATGACTGAAGAAGAAAATTCCTCTTGCATTTTAGAAGACAATTAATTTACAGAATCAGTTAAACCATCAAAACTTTCTTCATGTGAATATTTATCAAAAACTTTTAGACCCCTTCGACTTCGCAGAATATCTTCAGACTTAAGCATCAGCCTCATATACTCATTCCTCACGCTGAAAAGTGGGTGTGTTTCTATGGCAATGGCTGAGTTAGAATAATATGCTTCTTTAAGGACAACAAAGCAACTCTTGTTCTTTAACAGGAGGTAAAAGACATGGGAATGACATTCAAACGCCTTGTGAAACTTTTGAGGTAATCCTAGGTGCTTTTTGAGACAAAGAAGTCTCCGCCTCTCAGCAGAGTTATCAAAAAACAAACAGAGTAACTCATGAAGAACTCTAATTACGCGCTTCTCTGAAATATCACTATTTGGATTCAAGGTAGAAAAATCTTCATATGGGGAGACATACTGGAGTATCTGAAATTCATCCAACCACATCTCAATCTTCTGCTTCAAGCAAAGACCTTTAGACGGGAAAAGAGAGAACTTAATGACTGATGGTGGCCAACAATTATTTCCATTCAATTTCAATGCATTGTGTTGGAGCACCGAAATAACCTCCTCATTGGGACCAATCGATGCATTCAAACCTTGTTCGCCATCTTGCATTCTGGCAATCTGAAAGTACCCATTTTGGATCTCTTTTGAACTTTTAAGATAATCTTCAGGTAATCCAAGGTACCATAGCATCCCCTGTACAATCCTCAGAGGCAGTCTCTTCTCCCTCGACATCAGTATGAGTTTCCTCAATCTGTCAACGATCTCTAACCGGTGCACAGCATAGAGTTCACTCTCCTTTCTATCAAGGTCAGCAACATCTTGGGTCATCTTGAACCATGGATGGTTATCCCCAGGGTGCAACATAGCTGGGGGCGCATGGTTTCGTGGCCGAGAGGTCTAGGGTTCGATACTCAGGGTGTCATTGCCTAGGATTAGCGTCCCGGCCATGCGCTTTCAGCTGTATACCTGCATTTACATTCTTCCATATCCGTGGGACCGGCTCTAGGGGGCCGCTGATGTGGCAATTCCATATTTTTTGAACCGTGGATTGTTGTACCGTGGGCCAGTGAATTAGACAGCCGGGTGTTTCCTAAGAAAGCTTGCGACCTGACCAGAGATCTCCAAAATGCGGTCAAGCTTGGAGACGGTGGACACTAGGATGTAGCCAGTGGGCTTGTTAGCAATTATGTTTTTGAGGTATATGAGGGTTTTGAGCTCCTTGGCCCTGATCAGAATGTCAACAGTGTCGAAGAAAGGGTCCTTCTTCCATTTCATTATCACATCCACATAATTTGATTTTTGTTTGTGGGAGAAAGCCAAATTTCTGAGGTAACATGACGACCATCTTCTTAACCTTCTCATGACAAGCAGTGCCATCTTGTCTCACAGAAGCTCAGCAGAGACAAGGAAACCTATCAAATGAACAAGTAGCACAAAGCAAACAAATCAAGGAAGGATGCAAAGATGACCATAACTAGAAGAACAACTCGTGAAAAGAAAACAAAAACCAAACGATCTCAATCCAAACCACCAGCTGACTTGGAGGGGGTTGACCCTATAGTAAACTCTATATGGCCAATAAGTTAAAGCAAAATGATCAAAGAGTCATCGAAAATTGTCAAAAATAGGCATAATTAGAAGAAGAAACATACAAATTGGAGACGAAGAGTGAGGTGGGAAAGGCTTCTCCAAGAAACTGCGACGGGGATTCGGTTGATCAGGACGAGGTGGAGGTGTTGAAGGAAGGAGGCGGTGGTGGTGGTGGCAGAGTCGGTGTTTGTTTGGGACGAAATAGAAGCAGTGTGGGCGGGGTAATTAGGTTAGGTTTTGACCTACAGGTGCCAACTTCCTCAGTTGTGTGCAATCGGGCTGGGATGCCAAAAATCTGCTCGATCCGGTCTGTTGGCCCACTTATGAAGTCTGACTTAAATGCTTATAAATTTTTTTTAAAAAAAATCTATATTTTTTATTAAAAACATCACAGCAAGAATCAAACACCGTCTGGTCAGACTCGAATTAATAAGATATCTAAGAGTTTAATCCTAACTGTAACCCACTATAAAAAATATTTTCAGTATGATAACAACTCTAGAAATGTTAGTTGTTTGGATAGACTTCCACGAGTACTTCATGATTTATACTAATAGCTGTTTGTTTAGTCAGTATTTGTTTGGGATGAAACGAAAGTAGTGTGGGTCATCGAAAATTCTCAAAAACAAGCAGAATTAGAAGAAACATAGAAATTGGAGGCGAAGAGTGATGTGGGAAAGGCTTCTCCAGGAAATCACGAATGAGATTTGGTTGATCGGGATGAGGAGGAGGTGCCGAAGGGAGGAGGTGGTGGTAGTGGTGGAGTCGGTGTTTGTTTGCGATGAACAGAAGCAATGTGGGTCATCAAAAATTATCAAAAACAAGCAAAATTAGAATAAACATACAAATTGGAAGTGAAGAGTGAGATGGGAAAGGCTTTTCCAAGAAATCGCGACTGGGAGAGGAGGTGGTGGTGGTGGTGGAGTCGGTGTTTGTTTGGGATGAAATAGAAGCAGTATGGATCATCGAAAATTGTCCAAAATAAGAAGAATTAGAAGAAATATACAAATTAGAGGTGAAGAGTGAGGTAGAAAAGGCTTCTCCAGAAAATCGCAACTAGGATTCGGTTGATCCGAACAAGGAGGAGGTGCTGAAGGGAGGAGGTGATGGTGGTGGTAGAGTCGGTGTTTGTTTGGGACGAAACAGAAGCAATGTGGGCTATCGAAAATTGTCAAAAACAAGTAGAATTAGAAGGAACATACAAATTGAAGGCGAAGTGTGAGGTGGAAAAGACTTCTCTAGGAAACCACGATTGGGATTCGGTTAATCGTGACGAGGAGGAGGTGTTGAAGGGAGGAGGTGGTGGTGTGGTGGAGTTGGTGTTTGTTTGGGACGAAACAGAAGAAATGTGGGCGGGATAATTAGGTTAAATTTTGTCCTACAGGTGCCACCGTCCTCAGTTGTGCAATCGGGTTGGGATGCTAGAAATCTACCTAATCCAGTCTGTATCGGATCTGTATTTGAGTTATGTCGGGCCCAATTGGCCCGCGTATGAAGTCTAACTTAAATGTTTATAAAATTTTTATTAAAAACATAAGAGCAAGAATCAAACATGGTCTTGTGGCCTCTGGTCCAATTGTTAATCGGGCATCTAAGGGTCTAACCTAGTTGCGGCATATTGTAAAAAATTTTCTTCAATGGGATAACAGCTCTAGAAATGTTAGTCGCTTGGATGAGCTTCCGCGAGAGTTTTTCGATTTTATCTTGATAGTCAATGAAAAATTTCTGTGGGACTGAACTCGTCATCTCGAAGATTAGTTGGTTCAAAAAATTTGATATCCGAATTGCCAAAAAAAAACATTGTCTCCTGCCCTGAAGCAATGGTGCATGGTTGGGCTCTTCTGCAGTGCACGACAAGAATTTTATAAAATTTTATAACATAGTCTTAGTTCTTATCACAGGTTTTATAAAATCCATAATTTACTCCGACAAAATCCCAAACAAACATGTTCTTACCATATGGATCAATTTTTTTTCTTCACAAAATCTGAATTCAAACAATTATAGTATATCTAGATTTGTGATCTTATATTATTTTAATGTCTAATCATTCTTTCTCCAAATCTGAATTTTTTAAACAATAAAAATTACATCTGTAGATATTTATAAATTAACACTTAAAAATTAAATATATTATAATTAAAATTTATAAATTAATATAAGGGAACAAGAAAGGAGGGCCACTGAATAAGCTTTCCCATTGTAGTGGTAAATATGGCTGATGAAATCCAACTGCTCCAAATTATTTGTTATATATGGTTGAAGAAATATGAGTGCTCTAAATAGTTTTTGTTTTTTTACTATCATGCCAAAAAAACGATTGTTCATTTAATAATTTATTGTTAAGTGGGCCCCAATGAGAGTCTAATACAGCAAGTATGTGTACAAAATGCTTAAACAAAGTAAAATAATAATAATAATAAAGAGAACGTTGGAGCAAAAAAAATCAAATTAACTAAGGTGGTATGCATAGAAGCATAGATTTGGCCAGGAAACTAACAATTTACATATTTAGGTGATGGCGATGGAGATGGAAAATAAACTTGTTATATATCATCAATCAAAATGTGCAAAGATCAACACAAACAACTTTAAGTCTAATTAATTAACAAGTCAGAGCAAACTTCTCCAAGATCACGCACGCATGTCATCAACTAGCCGGCGGCTAGCTACTACTTACAAAACATTAATTAACAGATAAGAACACAACCTTGAAAATGATCAGATTTAACTACAACAATTCCCCCTGTACTCCCTTGCATGCAGCAACGAATTAAGGAGAAGAAATGGTCATAGCACAACAGCCCACATACTATAATATCTCAGTTACCATATTCAAGAACTACATGATTACTTAAATTTATCATTTCATAATTAGGCTAAGTAAGAATAACATCATTCAGTGGATGTTAATTAATATGCAACTATTCTTCACCTAGAACATGATAATTAAGCACTCCAGCAGCTACAGATAACTAATAAATGGTGGAGCAATGAGCAGTCGGGAGGATGTCAATTAATTATAATGGCATATCAGTAGGTTCTTCCTTCATCAAATTTAAGCCAAGGATGGTGAAGGCCTCCAGTACTGCTACTGCTGATTTCTCCATGGCCCTGTAATTAAAATTTGCAAGTAAACAATTGTCCATGAAAAAAGAAACTTGTATTTGCAGAGAAATTAAAAATGGCAACACTTTCAAATTTTCAGTTTATGATCAGAGAAAGTAGCTGGAGACGGCTGTGAGAAGATACAATCCCAGTGTACGGAGTTGTCAGAATCTGTGGTATATCATACTCAGTCAAATTATGCTGACCTTACTGTTTAGATGTGTAAAACTGACACAAAATGAGGGAACAAGCTTTGGATTATCTCGTGCAACAAGCTTTGCTGAGTAGGCCTTTAAGCTGAGAAATATTACAGGTAGAGGGGGACTGGTGAAGTTGATGGAAAGAGAACACACCAGTCCATTCAACCTAGGGAACCCTGGAGACTTCACCATGTTGGAGCATGCAAATGTTGTGCAGGACATGATTGATCCCCATGCCAAAATAGAGTTCGAGCTCCGACCAAACACAGCCAGACATCACTGAGGCTGTAGTGGTAAATATGGTTGAAGAAATATGACTGCTCCAAATTGTTTGTTAAATATGGTTGATGAAACATTACTGCTCTAAATAGTTTTTTTTTTTAATGACTGTCATGCCAAAAAAAAAAAAAAGGTTCACTTAATACTTTATTGTTAAGAGAGGTCCCATTGAGAGTCTAATACAAGCAAGCATGTGTACAGAATGATTAAACAAAGACCAGAAAATTGAAGAAAACATTAGAGCAAAAAACATGCTTAACCTAATCACTACAAGTTTATGGTGCATTGCAAGTTATAAAAGCATGGAAGAGGTGTGGGTGAACTGAGAGCCACATCGCATAGGTCGTCATATTTGAACAGCAAAACAAAAACAAGACGCCACGGAATTCGGTATAAGATGAATGTTGGCTGAAAAGAATCCTGCTAATGAGAGAATGTGTCTCCAAATTAACACTATAGTCTGAAATAAATAGCAGGATCATGTATAATCGCATTTGAAACTGTTGAAAAACAATCAGTACCTTCTACCATTTAACCCATTGAAAGCTCATCCTTGCTTTAGCTTTGCCAGGCTTCTTTCCTTCAACTACGCATGGATCATGTGTTAAATAACCAGCTGCATAAACCGCACAAGCAATGTGAGTAGTCAGAAAGAAAGTAAATACCTACAGAGCCTCAATCTACAACAAAGGATTCATAAGCAGAATGAGGAAGCAGTCCAGAATACAATGCTGAAAACTACATTGGATCAGTCTAATAGATATCGGCCAAGTGGCATTATGGCAATATGTTGTTGGGGCAATTACCAGCTTTTAGGTAAGGTCGAAGGTCTGGATCCTAATATAAAAGAAAGGTATTAAATATGATCTCCTTTTTCTTTTTATCGAAAATATAAAGTAATTTTTTACTTTAATAAAAAATTATTTTTCATTTTCAATTATTTTAAATTTTTATTAAATAAAATAAAATAGACAGATGTCCTGGGCCTCGGTATAAAATAAAAATTGTTGACCTTCTCATGGCACTGACATGCACAGTGGCCTAATCGATACGCACAATAAACCGAAGGCCAAAAACATGGGACACACGTGCAGTTTGTCCAATTCAACCGAAGGCCAATTATTTCACCACCCACTTTGAAGGGTGTTGTGGTGGATGCTCAAGTCCCCGTGGGGACTAAAGCATCATCATATGCACAGTTTGTCCTAGAGAAAAAATCTAAATGGTTTCTTACAGTGTGGATTGAGAATTGAATGACTCAGTTATGTGTTCTCAATGTAGTAACAAAAAGCAATCAAATTGATAGACAGAAGAACATATGCAAAATTCAATTTACACCCACAAATGAATTCGACTCCAGCAAGTCAACAAACACCATACAAGCTTGAATTGATGTTCAAACATAATTTGATCATCTCAGTGTAGATAGTGTTTGTTTCTAGGCCTTTTTTTTTTTTGCTAAATTAAATTGCTTGTTAGATTACAAGAGGATTGGATGAGAGAGAATTATTTCATTGACATTATATGTTATTGAACTTGAATGTTTCTCAAAGCATGAGGAACATGAAAAAGGAGTGAATAACTTGTCATAGTCTAATGTAAATACAATTAGATACATCAATATAAGGCTCTTGATGCAAAATCTTGTTTGTCCTTACTATTAGAGAAGTAAAAATTTTATCTCTCCCTTGAGCTAACTTCTTTGAGTACTAGTCCATGATAATCAAATTGAATGCAATAATCTTGAATTCAAAACTTCTTGTATAAATGGTTGGTAAAGATATATCTTTATATGAAAGGAAAGTGCACCATTAAGAACTGATAATTTCATAGAAGACAAATGCACAACATAAGCATGTTCTGAAACAAAGCTTTGGATTCAATTCTGTTATTACAGAACATACCTTACTATTCTGGATCCCTCTTTCGAACAGATCAGATATCTTCTCACTTTCAGCGCAGCAGAGCTTAGTATTTGATAAACTTAGACTTTCATCATGTTTTCCATGTGAAGTTTCATCACAAACTTTTAGACCCCTCCGGCTTCGCAGAATATTCTCAGACTTATGCATCAGCCTAACATACTCATTCCTCACGTTGAAAAGCGGGTGTCTTTCTATTACAGTGGCTGAGTTAGCACAATATGCTTCTTTAAGGACAACAAAGCAACTCTTGTTCTTTAAGAGGAGGTAAAAGACATGGGGATGGCGCTCGAATGCCTTGTGAAACTTTTGAGGTAATCCTAGATGCTTTTTGAGACAAAGAAGTTTCCGCCTCTCAGCAGAGTTATCAACAAACAGACAGAGTAACTCATGAAGAACTCCAATTACGCGCTTCTCTGAAATATCACTGTTTGGATCCAAGGTAGAAAATTCTTCATATGGGGAGACATATTGGAGTTTCTGAAATTCCTCCAACCACATCTCAATCTTCTGCTTCAAGCAAAGACCTTTAGATGGGAAAAGAGGGAACTTAATGACTGATGGTGGTGAACCAATATTTCCATTCAATTTCATTGCATTGAGTTGGAGCACCGAAATAACCTCCTCATTGGGACCAATCGATGCACTCAAACCTTGTTCGCCGTCTTGCATTCTGACAATCTGAAAGTACCCATTTTGGATCTCTTCTGAACTTTTAAGATAATCTTCAGGTAATCCAAGGTACCATAGCATCCCTTGTACAATCCTCAGAGGCAGTCTCTTCTCCCTCGACATCAAAATGAGTCTCCTCAATCTATCAACGATCCCTAACCGGTGCACAGCATAGAGTTCACGCTCCTTTCTATCAAGGTCAGCAGCATCTTGGGTCAGCTTGAACCATGGATGGTTGTACTGTGGGCCAGTGAATTCCTCAAAGACAGCCGGGTATTTCCTAAGAAAGCTTGCAACCCGACCAGAGATCTCCAGAATGCGGTCAAGCTTGGAGACGGTGGACACTGGGATGCAGCCAGTGGGCTCGTTAGCAATTATGTTTTTGAGGGAGATGAGGGCTTTGAGCTCCTTGACCCTGATCAGAATGTCAACAGTGTCGAAGAAAGGGTCCTTCTTCCATTTCATTGTCACATCCACATAATTTGATTTTTGTGTGTGGGAGAAAGCCAAATTTCTGGGGTAACATGGCGCCCATCTTCTTAACCTTCTCATGGCAAGCAGTGCCATCTTATCTCACAGAAGCTCAGCAGAGACAAGGAAACCTGTCAAATGAACAAGTAGCACAAAGCAAACAAATCAAGGATGGATGCAAACATTACCATAACCAGAAGAACAACTCGTGGAAAGAAAACAAAAACCAAACGATCTCAATCCAAACCACCAGCATACTAATCTCAACTTCAATTAATCTAATCCATGAATCCTTTAAAATCTTCGCATCATAATCTCATCAACTGGCAATCTATCATGAACCAAGCATACATAATTCATCTCAATAAGAACCGACTAGTCTCAACCCATAAACCATCACAACCATATTGGAATATCCATAATTCTTCCACAATTAAATTGCATTAGATCTATGCATAAACCAATCCATTAATCATCAATTAAATCTGATTTGTCCCTCTATTAAATCTGTTTCTCAGCCAATCTAATGCCTCAAACAACACAGAAATGGATCTACCAAATCCAATCATCCCAATTCCACAATGAACACTCTACATTAGAAATTAAAGCTAATTAATGATCAATAATCCTCTTAAACCAGAGATCTTACCTTCAATCAAACCCTTGGTCTTGTCGGAATAGTAGAGACCATAGCGTGGTGCCCGGCTAGTGTTCGGCTTCTCGTCGGATGGAGAGGAGAGATCCGACACTGGATCTTGTGGCCAAAGAGTCGTAGAAGCAGATATTAGGCAGCCTCTGGACGATAACCAGCGACTGAAATCCTGCGACGACAGCAACCAATCGAGGAGAAGAGTGGTGGCTGCCCCGGATGAGTGCGACACTGGTTGCTGCTTAGTTGTCCTAGTGAAGAGGGTGACGCGATCGGGTGGAGAAATGAGAGATCAGGGCTATCGGCGGCATTGGGCAATGGCGAGAGGGAGAGCGGCAGTGGAGGAGATGGCTAGGGCACGGGATGACATCGAAGGGCGGTGGCAGAGATCGTCGGCGGCTAGCTGTGGTAATCAACCTCACAGCTATTGGCGTTGGGGCTCGGTGGTCGCCGGCGACGGCGAGAGGCGATGGAAGGAGATCGTGAGAGGGAGTTGGCGGTTCGGACACAAGCAATCGGGAGAAGAAAATCGGAAGAAGGAAATAAGAATTAAACCTTGTTTTTATACCTAGGTCAGTTAATTTTAATTAAATTAGTCATCTCCCACTAGATAGTCCAAACACATATTATCCCCATTAACGTATCATACAGATAGTCCCCTCGGGTGATTAAGACATGGAGAGTTACCACATGAGGTCTTGGGATCGAAACTTGGTGTGACTGAGCATAACCTCCTCCATATCTTAGCCATTTGTACTAATGATTAGTAGTCACCCATGATTTACCTCCTCCGTGTTGGCCTAGGGACGGGTTGGCGGGGGCGTTGGGGGCGAGCGAATCGTCTTTTGCCACATTTAAATCCAAAAAAAATCTTAAAAATTTTCTAAAAATTCAATAAGGTTATTTCTTCAATAACACTTATTATCCACAGTTTGAACCCTAATTATTATGTATTTGTAGAAATTTTTCCTTTAAATAGGGAGCGTAATCAAAGGATGTTGGGCTTCTGGATTGGCCGCCGTGTGCACTTCTCGATTTAACCTAGTAGCTGGTGGAAAACTTCCGTAGAACTGGACTGGTCATCCTAATGATAGTCAATGAGGCTAACTATCTATTTTTTCTTTCAACGATTAATTAGATATCTAAGAGATTAATCTAAACTATAACACAATATAAAAATTTAATAGGATTCTAATTTTAAAAATATTGACTATTTAGATAGACTTTTGATAGCACTTCTCAATTTATGCTGATAGATGGTGAAAATTTTGATTGGATTAAATTAATCATCTTAAAAATTAGTCGGTTTGAAGAGTTTGATATCTGAAAATAATAACTCTAAAAATACTAGTCGCTTAAATGAATCTCCACGAGTACTTTCAAATTTATCTAAATATTTTCATGGGACTAAATTGATCGTCTCTAAAATTAATCAACTGAAAGAGCTAGATAAACAAATAAAATTCTTTTAACAGTATTTTATAAAATCCATAATTTTACTCCGCTAAAATCCCTATAGTATAAACAAACATGTTCTTACCACATGGATGATGGATCAATTTTTTTCTTCACAAAATCTGAATTCAAACAATTATAGTATCAAGATTTGCGACCTTATACTATTTTAATGTCTAATCATTATTTTTCCAAATCTGAATTTTTTAGACAATAAAAACTAACATCTATAGATATTTATAAAGAAACACTTACAAATTAAATATATTATAATTGGAATTTATAAATTAATATAAGGGAACAAGAAAAAGGCCCGCTGAATAAGCATTAACACTGTAGTGGTAAATATGGTTGATGAAATACAACTGCTCCAAATTACTTACGGTTGAGGAAATATGACTGCTCATTGTTTTTATTCTTTTTTTACTGTCATGCCAAAAAAAAATGGGTCATTTAATAATTTATTGTTAAGCGAGGCCTCAGTGAGAGTCTAATACAAGCAAGCATGTGTACAGAATGCTTAAACAAAGACCAGAAAATCGTAGAGAACGTTGGAGGAAAAAACATGCCTAACTTAATCGCTACAAGTTTATCCTGCTTTGATTTGAATTCCTGATAAGAGATGTGATTCTCCTACTAAATTAATTTCAAACTGCTTTCAATATGACTGATAAATTCATTAAGAAAACATATAGGAAAACATATTTCTAACTACTCTCCCTATATTCTAAACTTTATCATAATCATATCACCATATAGGAAAACATATTTCCTACCATTGTTTTTTTTTTTACTTAAAAAAAAATGAATGCCGATATCTAAACATCTACATTTCCTCACTATTTATTAAAGGAAACAAGAAATAAAGAATTTATTCTTTAACTTGATTTTTTTGCCCACACTTCATTTTTTAACTTATCCCTTGAAAAAAAAAAATCCAAATCTCAACATTCATTTATTTATTTTTTCTCTTTCTATAATGACAAATCAAATTAATTAAGGTATTACGCATAGAAGCATGGATTTGTCAAGGAAACTAACAATTTACATATTTAGTTGATGGTGATGGAGATGGAATACAAACTTGTTATATATCATCAATCAAAATGTGCAAAGATCAACTCAAACAACTTTAAGTCTAATTAAGTAATGAATCAGCGAAAGCTTCTCCAAGACCAGGCACGCATGTCATCAACTAGCCGGCGCTAGCTACTACTTACAAAATATATCATTACATCTATAAAATATTAATTAACAGATAAGAACACAACCTTGAAACTGATCAGATTAAACTACCACCATTCCCCCTGTAATCCCTTGCATGCAGCAACAAATTAAGGAGGAGGAGAAATGGTCATAGAACAACAGCCCACATACTATAATATCTCGGTTACCATATTTAAGAACTACATGATTACTTAAATTTATCATATCATAATTAGGCTAAGTAAGAATAACATCATTCAGTGGATGTTAATTAATATGAAACTATTCTTCACCTAGAACATGAAAATTAAGCACTCCAGCAGCTACAGATAACTAATAAATGGTTGAGCAATGAGCAGTCGGCGAGAGTCAATTAATTATAATGGCATATCAGTAGGTTCTTTCTACATCAAATTTAAGCCAAGGATGGTGTAGATGGGACAAAGGCCTCTTTTCCGCAAGCCTCCAGAACTGCTACTGCTGCTTTCTCCATGGCCCTGTAATTAAAATTTGCAAGTAAACAATTGTCCATGAAAAAAAAACTTGTATTTCAAGAGAAATTAAAAATGGCAACACTTTCAAGATTTCAGTTTATGATCGGAGAAAGTAGCTGGTGACGGCTGTGAGAAGATCCGATCCCAGTGTACGTAGTTGTCAGCATCTGTGTTATATCATACTCAGTCAAATTATGCTGACATTACTGTTTAGATGTGTAAAACTGACACAACATGAAGGAACAAGCTTTGGATTATCTCGTGCAACAAGCTTTACCGAGTAGGCCTTTTAGCTGAGAAATATTACAGGCAGAGGACTAGTGAAGTTGACGGAAGGAGAACACACCGGTCCATTCAACCTAGGGAACCCTGGAGACTTCACCATGTTGGAGCTTGCAAATGTTGTGCAGGACATGATTGATCCCAATGCCAAAATAGAGTTCAAGTTCCGACCAAACACAGCCAGACATCATTGAGGCTGTAGTGGTAAATATGGTTGATGAAATATGACTGCTCCAAATTGTTTCTTAAATATGGTTGATGAAATATTACTGCTGTAAATAGTTTTTTTTATGACTGTCATGCCAAAAAAAAAAAATGGTTCACTTAATAATTTATTGTTAAGAGAGGCCCCAATGAGAGTCTAATACAAGCAAGCATGTGTTCAGAATGATTAAACAAAGACCAGAAAATTGAAGAGAAGGTTGGAGCAAAAAACATGCTTAGCCTAATCACTACAAGTTTATGGTGCATTGCAAGTTATCGAAGCATGGAAGAGGTGTGGGTGAACTGAGAGCCACATCGCATAGGTTGTCATATTTGAACAGAAAAACAGAAATAAGCAGCCGCAGAATTTGGTAGAAGATGTGTTGGCTGAAAAGAATCCTGCTAATGAGAGAGTGTCTCCAAATTAACAATATAGTCCGAAATAAATAGCAGGATCGTGTATAATTGCATTTGAAACAGTTGAAAAACAGTACCTTCTACCGTTTAACCCATTGAAAGCTCTTCCTTGCTTTAGCTTTGCCAGGCTTCTTTCGTTCAACTACGCGTGGATCACGTGTTAAATAACCAGCTGCATAAACCGCACAAGCAATGTGAGAAGTCAGAAAGAAAGTATATACCTACAGAGCCTCAATCGACAACAAAGGATTCATAAGCAGAATGAGGAAGCAGTCCAGAAAACAATGCTGAAAACTACATTGGATCAGTGTAATACAGTAATAGTTATCGGCCAGGTGGTATTATGGCAGTATGTTGTTGGGGCAGTTACCAGCTTTTAGGTAAGGTCGAAGGCCTGGTTCCCAACATTGCAATGCTCTGCTGATTCCCAAGCGGATGGCTCCAACTTGACCTGAGAATATGACAAGCTGAATCAAATCCTATGCATGCATACAAATACCATGTCTCACAAAATCAACCAAATCCTCCAATCATGCAAATGGGGAAAAGAAAATTAAAATCCAACAATATGATTTTTCTAGTTTTAACTAGATTTTTCAAACCAGAATGGTGAATTTAGGATATAACCATGAAATGATGTTAGATCGCATATTCTCAGAGTGTTACTTACCAGAAACCCCACCCCCTTTAACAGTGCAATTTACGTCCCAGAGACCGAGAGTTTTTGTGACAGTGAAAGGTCTGAGAAGTTCTGCTCGATGATCAAGAATGGGAAAATAAACATCAAACTGCTTGTCATTTACAATGAACGTCCCATCACCGGGTTTAATCCATACACGAGCTACGCTGCATTTCCTTCTCCCTGTTCCATATGCTCTACCCTTTTCATCCACCTGACGAACTCTAGATTTTGCAATCTCCTCTTGTTTCTTACGCTCAATTTCAGTTCTTGTTGATGTTGCATTCATCTTTGCAATTGCTTCCTCTTGTATTTCCTTAAGAGGAGGTAATCCTGGAACACCCGTTACATCCTTCAATATAATCAAACTATCAATCATATCATCTGTGATCCCTGATGCTTCAGTGAGATCTCCAAATGCATGTTTCGGACCTGCCATTTTGAATTTCAAAGCAAAGCGAGCAAAATGAGCCAATGGAAATTTAAAGCACTCTTTCTAATACACATTGGGTAGGAGTATAGTTGAAGAATAAGAAAGCCAATATCTTCAAACGACATAAAAAATTAGGAAAATCAAGGTGTTAAATGACAATGTAGAAATTCATAGTAAAAAGATTTACAAGTAGGAAAAATAGCAAAACATCCAGGAAGCATCACTTTCATAAAGGACAACATGCTTATCACAAATATTTAACAAATAGTCTCATACTCAGATACTAACTCACAATTGAGATGGGATGTACTATAGATAGAAGAATAGAAGATAAAAACGTTAAGTTTATTACGTGTAGAGTGAGAAATAACAATACTATACAACATTATGTGTCAAAATAAATGAGTTTGCATCAAACATCTACTATTTAATGAATTGATTCATTGAACATAAGAAATTATTTAAATTGAGTTGAAAGTTGGAATAGGTCTAGACAATCAACTGCAAAATTCATCTAGATCCATAAACATAAATCTTAATTATATTCAAGAGCAATTAAGCACAAGTGATAAAGTAAGAGAAAGGAGGTTGAGATGACATGGATAGTTCAAAGATGACCAATAGATTCAATAGATAGATGAGTTAAATTTATTAGATTGAAAGGTATACAAGGTTAAGTGACAAAAAGAAAGCATGAGTGCTTCATTTATTTTAGCAAAGTTAGTTAACCTAATTATTTATAACTCGAACCATTTCAACTTTAAGAATCTTCAGATTTGGCTGACATAAGTAGATGCCATGCAATCCCTCACTAGATAAGTTTATGCACCCAATATAGGTGACATAGCGAAGGCCTTTTAAAATAATGTTCTTCAACAAATTATCTAGTATATGACATCAAAAGGATATTAAGGCTAACTCATATGCATATCTATATTTCATATCCATAGTAGTATGACGCAAAATTTTAACCAAAGTTGTATCTGAAGTTGCTAAAGAATAAAGGCCAACATTCATACGTCTATGAAGTCTGTCACAAATTTAATTAGAAAGAAAAATGATAAAAGTGATGATAATGAACCTTTAGATAGAAAATATTTTAAGGTGATTGAGCTTAATCAATATAAGCTGAAAATTGAAAAATTATTCATGATTCATATTTTCTATCATACCTAGAGATAGCAATGGGCACCTGATAATCGAATTGTGGGTACCCAACTCGTTTAAGTTTGATTTAAACATCCTGATTATGCTTAAAATTATGGATATCTTCAGGCTGAACATAAATGCATATTTTACTCATCTAAGTTAGGTATCCACGAGTACCAACAAGTTCAAGTACCCATTTATCATCCAAAATGTGTATTTAAATAGGTTAGAGTAGCAAATATTTAGAAGGATAGGGGTCTGAGCAGTACCTAAAAAGTGGATATGCCCAACAACAATGTTTCTAAAAAAGGATTAGATAATTGCATACGCGAGGGAAAAAACTTTTAGGCAAGGGACTGCATCACATATGTGATATGTGGTCCCTTTAGGCAGTTAGGGCACTTAAGAAAGTTAGATGAGCTCCTGTGAAGGCAATCTATGTGGGGAAAAGGAAGTAAAACTAGTTCTACTAATTTGATGATGAAGAAATTAAAGATGATTTGTTTATTATTTTCTCCACCAAAGAAGATTAATTCTTGTGATTATTAAGCATTAAGTTTTGTAATTGTAAGGATTAGCTTAAATTTGTTCTACAAATGGTAGAAGCTTTAGATATTAAAAATATGTATGTAATATGAAATATTCTATGTTATAATATTACTTGTTCCGCATAACAGGTAGCAAGTCTACTACAATGCATAATAGGAAAATATAATCATATCATGAAAATTAGAGAGCTGATGATGATATTTCAACAATGAACATGCTCATGCTTGTTAGATGGTTTATTACTCCTTGCACTATCAAACATAATGAAGGAAAAAATCAACAAAAATCTAGACCTAGAAAATTCTTCATGCTTAGAACTAATCCCGAATGATGAGATGAACAAAAATAGATATTCTTTGGGCTACGTTGTTTTGCGATGTCTTACCTTCCAGAATATCTAACAGCTCTTTCTCTCGCTTCTCAAGTTGCTGCTTCTGCTCATCACTAGACTTCTCTAAATCATCAACGCCGCCGTGGACTACCCCTCCATCACCATCATTGAACAGGCTCAATTTTTCATCATCGTCGCCCAATGACCATGGCTTGTATCCCTCAGCCGTCTCCCATTCCTCCACGCCTAATCCTCCAAGCCCGTTCTCGTTAGCCAGAGTCTCTCCATCGAGGCCATCAAAAATATCCCCTTTATCAACTGTCCCGTAGCCCTTTTCCCACTGATCCATGATTCCGGCTCCAGTGTTGATCGCCTCTGTTCCGGAGGGTCTCGGGGCGTCATCAGAAATCCCTGCAAGGTCGCCCTCGTCCGGAAAAACGAAACCACCCTCGTCCTCCTCGGGGGTTAATTTCCAGTCGCCGCCATCGTCGCGACTCCCGCTAGAGAATGCCTTAGAGTATTGAAAGAAAGCGGAATTGGACGGAGGGAACAGAGGACAGGGGAGACGAGGAAAAGACAGAGGCGGAGGTGGAGGCGGAGGTGAGATGCAGCAAGGGTGGAAGGAAGCTACAGCAGTGAGAGCAAGGAAGCGAAGAGGCTGGCGAAAAGAGGCAGAGCGGGAGAGCATCTTTAGCGAAGAGGCTGCGTCTGCTGCGATGCTCGAGTCCTGACGCGTGAAATATTAGGGTTCAGAGGGCTGGAACCTATCAAATGAACAAGTAGCACGAAGCAAACAAATCAAGGAAGAATGCAAACGTTATCATAACTAGAAGAATAACTCGTGAAAAGAAAATAAAAATCAAACGATCTCAATCCAAACCACCAGGCGACTTGGAGGGGGCTGACCCTAGAGTAAACTCTATATGGCCCATAAGCTAAAGCAAAACGATCAAAGGAGCCATCGAAAATTGTCAAAAACCGACAGAATTAGAAGAAAAAACGTACAAATTGGAAGCAAAGAGTGAAGTGGGAAAGACTTCTCCAGGAAATCGCGACGGGGATTCGATTGATCGGGACGAGGAGGAGGTGTTGAAGGAAGGAGGCGGCGGCGGCGGCGGCGGCGGCGGCGGTGGTGGTGATGGTGGTGGAGTCGGTGCTTGTTTGGGACGAAACAGAAGCAGTGTGGGCGGGGTAATTAGGTTAGGTTTTGTCCTACAGGTGCCAACTTCCTCAGTTGTGTGTAATCGGGTCGGGATGCCAGAAATCTGCCCAATCCGGTCTGTATCGAATCTACATTTGAGTTATGTTGGGCCAAATTGGCCGACGTATGAAGTCTGACTTAAATGCCTATAAATTTTTTTTAAAAAAAACAATTTTTTAATTAAAAGCATAAGAGCAGGATTCATTTTTCATTCGACAATTTATCAAATAATGTACCTAAAAATCTTAATTGACAAAAAAAAAAAACGTATATTACTTTGGTATTTACCAAAGGACATACTTTTTCAATTACACTTCCCTTTTTATACAAGTCTAATTTCTTTTATCGTTTTTCTTTTCTCCCTCTTCTCTTTCCTATCTCCTCTCTCATCTCTCCTTCTACTTCTTTTATTTTTTCTTTCCTTTCTTCTCATTTTTATTTGCATGCATGCATAGCATAGGCCTGATATACAAATTATATCAGTTCATTTAGTTAATTTTTTTGATAACATTTTAATATATTTAGAGGAGCTAAAATAAATCATGAATAGCAAATTTGAATTCCTTGTAATCTCAGAAATTCACAGGAATTGAAATAAGTTCAATCAGAGTTCTTTAGGTCCATCAGTGAGTTTTAGTCAAAACTCACTCATGGACCTAGAGAGCTCCGATTGCACCCATTGCAGTTCTTGTGGATTCCTGATGTTGCAAGGAGTTCAAATATGATATCCATTGTTTATTTTGATTTTTAGAAGGTGTTAAAATATAAGAAAAAAGAATCAGCATAAAAACCTCCCCCGTTAAGCCTGATATGAGATATGGAATCATATCAGGCCTAACACGGGCCTTATATGATTCATATCAGGCCTAACATGTAAGTTTTTTGCTGATTCTTTTTTATTGTATTTTAACATCTTCTAAAAGTTAAAATAAACAACGGATAGCATATTTGAACTCCTTGCAACATCAGAAATCCATAGGAACTGAAATAGGTGCAATCGGAGCTCTCTAGGTCCATCAATAGGTTTTAATCGAAATTCACTGATGGACTTAGAGAGCTCTGATTGCACTCATTTCAGTTCCTGTGGATTTCTGATGTTGCAAAGAGTTCAAATATGTTATCCGTTGTTTATTTTGACTTTTAGAAAGTATTAAAATATAAGAAGAAAGAATCAACAAAAAACCTCCACGTTAGGCCTGATATGAATCATATCAGCCCATGTTAGGCCTATTATGATTTCATATCAGGCCCAATGTGGGTCTCACTCTATTAGGAATACTCAACTGTTTTAGAAACTCTTCATTTTATAATGGATGTGTCTATGATTGCTCTAACACTGTGTGGACAGCAAAAATTAGAGAATAAGAAGGAAAATATGCTGAGAAAATGAAAAACAAAATTGCTTTGATTCACAAAGAAGCCAAAGAGAAGAGAGTAACGACTGAGGCTATGTGTCGTAAAGAGCTATTGAAGTCAGAAGAAAGTGGTTTTTTTTTTTTTGTTATTAGGCCTGATATCTCCCATATCAGTCCCAACATGGGCCTGATATCTCTTCATATCATGCCTAATAAAAAAAAAAGGGGAAAAAGGAAAAAAAATTTAGGTGTTTCAAAACCTCTGGTCCACCACTAGGAATGTTGAAAATAATAATGAAGTGTATAATTAGACTTCTTGCAATTTTAGAAATTCACAGGAACTGAAATAGGTGAAATCGGAGCTCTCTAGGTCTATTAGTCGGTTTCGAACGAAACCCACTAATGGACCTAGAGAGCTTCGATTGCACTCATTACAGTTTCTATTGATTTCTAATATTGCAAGGAGTTCAAATATGCTCTCTATTGTTATTTTTGATATTCTTAGTGATGGACTAGAGGTTTTGAAAAACCTAAAATGTATAGGGAATTTTTGCTGATTCTTTCTTATTATATTATAACAACTTTTAGAAGTTAAAATAAATAATAGATAGCATATTTTAACTCCTTGCAATATTAGAATTCCACAGAAACTGAAATGGGTGCAATCGGAGCTCTCTAAGTCGATCAGTGGGTTTAGGTCCATCAGTGGGTTTTGACCGAAACCCACTGATCGACCTAGAGACCTCATATTGCAGCCATTTCAAGTCCTATAGATTTCTAAAATTGAAATGAGTCAAAATATGATTTCCATTGTTATTTTTGACATTCCTAGTGGTGGACCAGAGATTTTGAAAAACCTAAATCTCTCTTCTTTTTTCTTTTTTCTTTTTTTTTTTTTGTTATTAGGTCTGATATCTCCCATATCAGGTCCACGTTGGACCTGATATGGGGAGATATCAGGCCCAATGTAGGCATGATATCTCTTCATATCAAGCCTAATAACAAAAAAAAAAAAAATAGACCTAGATAGCTCCGATTGCACTCATTTCAGTTTCTGTGGATTTATAATATTGCAAGTTCAAATAAGCTCTCCATTGTTATTTTTGTCATTCCTAATGGTGGACCAGATGTTTTGAAAAAACCTAAAATGTATAGGGATTGTTTTGCTGATTATTTCTTATTATATTTTAACATCATCTTTTAGAAGTTGAAATAAATAATAGATAGCATATTTTAACTCCTTGCAATATTAGAAATCCACAGAAACTGAAATTGGTGCAATCGGAGCTCTCTAGGTCCATCAGTGAGTTTTGATCGAAACCCACTGATCGACCTAGAGATCTCAGATTGCAGCCATTTCAGATCCTATGAATTTCTAAAATTGAAAGGAGTCCAAATATACTCCTCATTGTTATTTTTAGCATTTCTAGTGGTGGACCAGAGGTTTTGAAAAATCTAAATCTCTCTTCTTCTTTTTTGTTATTAAGCCTGATATCTCCCATGTCAAGTCAACGTTGGGCCTAATATAGGGAGATATCAAGGCCACATTCGGCCTGATATCTTCATATCAGGCCCAACATGGGCCTGATATCTCTTTATATCAGGCCTAATAAGAAAAAAAAAAGAAAAAAAGAGAGATTTTGACCTAGAGAGCTCTGATTACACCTATTTCAGTTTCTGTGGGTTTCTAATGTTGCAAAGAGTTCAAATATGCTCTCCATTATTATTTTTGGCATTCCTAATGGTGGACCAGAGGTTTTGAAAAACCTAAAATGTATAGAGATGGTTTTGCTGATTCTTTCTTATTATATTTTAACATATTTTAGAAGTTGAAATAAATAATAGATAGCATATGTTAATTCCTTGCAATATTAGAAATCCACAGAAACTGAAATGGGTGCAATCGGAGCTCTCTAGGTCCATCAATGAGTTTTTATCGAAACCCACTAATGAACCTAGAGAACTCTGATTGCACTCATTTCAGTTCATGTGGATTTCTAAAATTGCAAGGAGTCCAAATATCCTCTTCATTATCATTTTCGGCATTCCTAATGGTAGACTAGAGGTTTTAAAAAAACTAAATCTCTCTTTCTTTATTTTTTTCTTTTTTTTATTATTAGGTCTGATATCTCCCATATCAGGCCCATGTTGGACTTAATATGGGGAGATATCAGGGTCACATTGGGCCTAATATGAAGAGATATCAGGCCCACGTTGGGCCTGATATCTCTTCATATCAGGCTTAATAAAAAAAAAATTTAGGTTTTTCAAAACCTCTAGCCGATCACTAGGAATGTCAAAAATAATAATGGAGAGCATATTTAGACTCCTTGCAATTTTACAAATCCACAGGAGCTGAAATGAGTGCAATCGGAGTTCTCTAGGTCCATAAGTGAGTTTCGGTCAAAACCCACTAATCGACTTAGAGACCTCAAATTGTAATCATTTCAAGTTCTGTAAATTTCTAAAATTATAAGAAGTCTAAATATGCTCTACATTGTTATTTTCGGCATTTCTAATAGTGGGCTGTCGAAAAATCTAAATCTTTTTTTTTTCTCTATTGTTAGGCCTGATATCTCTCCATATCAGGTCCACATTGGGCTTAATATGGAGAGATATCAAGCCCAACATGGGTTTGATCTTTTATAACATGTTTGAGAAAAAAAAAAGAGAAGATAAAAAAAGAAGAAGGAAAGAGAAATGACAAAGAAAAGAAAAAGGAAATCAATTAAATTTGTCAAGAGGATAGAATAGGAAGACCTCTGTAAAAAGGTGCGTAGGGATATAAATGAATCAAACGGTTCGCGAGCTATTCGGAACTCGATTCGGTAAAAAGCTCGTTCGAGTTCGTTCGTTTATCTTATCGAGCCGAACTTGAGCTTAAGGATATTCGGCTCGTGAGCTCGCGAACATGTTCGTTTATAGGCTCGCGAGCCAAAAAAATGAGCTTTAAACCGAGCCAAAAAATGAGCTCTAAAACGAGCCTTAAATCGAGCAAAAAAATGAGCTCTAAAACGAGCCAAAAAAACGAGCTCTAAGACGAGCTTTAAATGAGCTTTAAAATGAGCCAAAAAACGAGCTCTAAACGAGCCCGAGCTCGCTTAACGAGTTAGGCTCGTTAACTTTGATAATCGAGCTAATAACGAGCCGAGCTCGAACTGTTCGCGAGCTTGATAATTCTAAAACGAGCCGAGCTCGAGCCTTGTGATAAAAGCTCGATTCGAGCTCGAGCCAAGCTCGAGCCCGAATATAACTTAAACGAGTCAAACTCGAGCCTAATACTATTCAACTCTATTCGACTCATTTACATCCCTGAAAGCACGTCATTTGGTAAATACTAAACCAGCATGCATCTTTTAGTAAATTAAAAAATTTAAGTACGTTTTTCTTAGTAAATTGTTATTTTTCATTTTCAATTATTTTTAATTTTTATTAAATAAAATAAAATAGACAGAGGTCCTGAGCCTAGGTATAAAATAAAAATTGTTGACCTTGTCATGGCACTGACACGCACAGTTGCCTGCTTGAAACGCACTCTAAACCGAAGGCCAAAAACATAGGGACACGCGTGCACTTTGTCCAATTCAACCGATGGCCAATTATTCACCACCCACTTTGAAGGTGTTGGTGGAAGCTCTAAGTCCCCGTGGGGACTAAAGCATCATCATATGCACACACTTTGTCCTTGAGAAAAAACAAGCACCAAGTGGTTTTGCTCATTTCACGGCTCAACTTCTGCACCAAAACACTGAGACTCAGACCTCTCTGTTCTTGAGCAAATCCACAAAGTTCATAGACAGAAGCAATCAAATTGATAGTGTGGAATGAGAATTGAATGACTCAGTCGTGTGTTCTCAATGTAGTAACAAAAAGCAATCAAATTGATAGACAGAAAACGTATACAAAATTCAATTTACACCCACAAATGAATTCGACTCCAGCAAGTCAACAAACACCATACAGACTAATTACTTGAAGATAAAACTGAGAACAATAATAAGGTAAACAGTAGATGTGATTTCGTTCATCACGTTCAGTTTACGGTTGCTTGATTTAAGAGCAATCCGCAGAGCTCTTGGTCTTGTACCTGTAGAGTAGTTTCTTCTTCTTGGAGGTGTTGTTGTCCACAGTGAGAACCACTTTGCCGGCCTCGCTGATTTTGAAACTGCCCTTCGCCACTGGTTCGTCGGTCGCGATCAACTTCCGCGCCTTCTGAACGATGATGGTGTATCCATCCTCCGCCTCGGGCACGAATTCAGCGCGGTAAGTCACGTCGGAGCCGAGAACTCGGACCTCCCAAGCAATGGTGCTCGACTGTAAGGAAGCACCAAAGCGATCACAATCGGTATAGCATTAGCCGAATTGGTGTATCATTTAATTACCTCACTGACTGGAATTTGGATGACATGCTTGGTTGATGGCTTAATGGCGACCTCTGTAACAGAATCAGCAGTGCTGAAATCTGGGTCATTCTCCTTGCTCAGGCCTCCAAACTGAACAGGAACTTGCTCAGGAGCGATGTATCTGTATGATCCAGTTGCAGAATAGAGAAAATGATCAGATTAGATTAAACTTCAAATTTTGCTTAATAAGATGAAGAAATCTACTGACTTGAAGAGGGTCTCAGCTGATTTAGATGGTCCTGCAAAAACAAACTTGCTCTTTGTTCTTTGTGTAAAGAATGGACTGATCATCCTGTTGAAAGCCAGGTACCACCATGGGACGTTGATGAACACCTACCCAACCAGAGATGATTACGGTGTTTCAAAATTTTGATTTTGATTAGGAAATGGTAGTGAGGAATGGAAGTTACCTGTTTGGCGGCGAACTCGGGGTAGTTATCTTGGAGCAAGTCGAGAGCTTGGCGGAGCTCCTTCTTCGCGAGGCCGATTGAGTTCTTGAGATCGGTGACCTGGACCATGGTGGAAACGCCTTCTGGATTGAAGTCCAGCGAGTTCCTTATGCCCTTCTCCAAGTACTGAATTCTCCACCTCAAGAACCTGTGCCTCTTCTCCTTGTCGGCGAAGGCGGCGGCGTAAAGCTCCTTGTTTTGGAACTCGCCATACACGTTGTAGCAGACGGGGTGGTTCTCTTTGTCGACGCCGTGCATGAACACCACCTTCTCCAACTCGGGGACGCCGAGATCCTCTTCGAGGAGCGCCTCGATGCCAAACTCCTTCCGCCAGAGTACGGCGTTCTTGAGCATGGCCATGGCTTCCTTCACCTTGAAGTCCCTGGCGCGGAGGAACTTAAGGAGGACAGTGTCGCTCCTCTCGTCGGCGAGGAGTGGCACTCCCCAGATGATGACTTTCTCTGGCGAAGGCGGTGAGACTTTTTCCTCTTCCTTCTCCTCCCTCGGAGCTTCTGCAGCAGGCGTTTCGGTCTCGGCGAGCGGAGGAGCAGAAATGGGAACGACGGTTTCCTCTATGGCCTCGACGGTTTTAGCACCGTCGTCATCCGACTTCTCTTCTGCCTCCGGAGGCTTCTGCTTTTCTTCCACGGTCGGTGCGGTCGGCTCCTCCGCCGCAACAGACTTCAGAGGCTCCTCTGTTGCTACGGCCTTCGGGGGCTCTTCTGCTGAGGCCGAGGGTCCGCCCTCAGTTTTGGCCGCCTCCGTCACCACATCTTTCGGGACCTCCTCCCCAGGCGCAGGAGCAGATTCGCCCCCTGCTTCAGCCTCCTCTGCCGCTACGGCCTTTCCGGCGGTCTCTTTCTCAGAGTCTCCTTCAACTTTACCCTCCTCCGCCGCCACAGTCTTCAGGGGATCCTCCTCAGGACCAGAAGCAGCGTCGCCTTCCGCCTTCGCCTTCGCCTCCTTCTCCTTGGCGGGAGCCGGAGGGCTGAACTCACTATTCGCGAGCGCAGCCTGGACGAGCAGCTTGAGCTCCTCCAGCGCCTTCTTCTCAGGATCTTCGAGCTCCGAAACAAGGTTACTCTCCTCCTTAAAGGAGACAGCTTGCAGCATCCCTTCCGCCTTAACCTCCTCCGCCGCCGCCGCCTTCTTCTCCTCCACCTCGGCCGCTTTCTCCGCGGCAAGAGCGACCTCCAAAGCCGAGTTCTTTACTGGCTTCACCACCTCAGAGGCAGGCTCAGCCACCGATTTCGGCTGCTCACCGACCACCTCCTTCTCCGACGCCGTCACCTCAGCGACGACGACCTCCACGGCGGCCACTGTCGCCTCCGGCGACTCGGCTCTGGTCTCCTGGGCCATAGGGCGGTGCTCCAAGCTCCGAAGCGGAGAGCAGAGAGATGAAAGCAAGACGTGGAGGGGAGGAAATGGGAAGCGTGGGGAAGATGGAGGTGAGGCAGAGAGTTTTTTATACACGTATAAAGAAGAGACCAGACTGTAAGTGTCCGTTGGACAGCTTTGACGAGCGTTTCGGTGGTCGCATCTTTTTGGAGAGAAAATAAATAAATAATTAAGTAATTTTAAATTATCAGAAAAAAAAAAACAGGAGAAAATTTGTAACGGTTATGATGATTTCAAGGGAATCTTATGCGCCATCTGTAATTTTTTTAATAATAAAATCAAGAGCAGAGTGAGCTTCTAATTTTCAAAAAGAGAGACCTTTTCGTTTAATTTCATTTTCAGATTTTTACTGAACCTGTAAGTAAGTCTTTAAAATTATTTATCATAATTTTAAAATTATCAATGTTTCCATTTCACTTCCGTCCTCAAATTAATTAATTTTTTTCGGGTCAAAATTTATTTTTTTAATACAAAATTTATTTTCGATCAAAATTGATTGATGAAATTAAAATTTTTAAAATAATATAAAATTATTTTTTTTATATATTCATCTAATTCTTTTGATTATAAAAATATTATCAAACATTCAATTCAATATATACTGAGAGTGATTTTTTAAACACAAATTAATTTTTCGGATACACTTGTATTCAAAAAATCATCAAACTCAATATATTCGGTCAAATTAATATTTTATAGTATTTTTATAAATAAGAGAATTAGACGAACACATAAAAAATAAATTTCATGTCATTCCAAAATCTCTAGGTCCATCAAGGTCGAAACCAGCTTATGGACTTAAAGACATCAGAATAACATGAAATCAGTTCCTATGTGTTCGTCTATTTTTCCTTATTATAAAAATACTATCAAATATCAATTTGATTAAATATATTGAAAACAATGATTTTTTAACACAAATTAATTTTACGAACGTATTCGTGTTTAAAAAATATACTGCTCTCAATATATTAATCAAATTAATATTTGATATCATTTTTTAAAATAAAAATAGATGAACATATAGGAACTCATGTTATTTCGAGATCTCTAGGTTCATTAATTCGATGATTTTTTTGAACACATAAATAAATTAATTTGATTAGAGATTTTTTTTTCAGTCAAATTAATTTAAGGATAGGGTAAAATAAGAAATAGATATATAATTTAGAAATTTTAAAACTACGGTAGGTGATCTAAGTATTTCAAACACCTATCTACTGGGTCCGCTGTTCCATTTTTAATATTTATTAAAAAAAAGTTTAATTAATAAATATATTGAAGAGACTCTTAGGGTATAACTATGATTGTAATTAATCAAGATGCAATTGTCTTAGGGTATAATTAGGGTTGTAAAGTGTGAGGACTAATGGCATTCGGTGCTTGACGGTGGTTAAGAGTGTTGTCTACGACATTTATACATTTGTTAAGTGTTCCGAGTTGTCCCTATCATTGAGCTCCAACCCTAAAACCTCTGGAACTCACCAAGACCTTGTTGGCCATGACCCATTAAACACCTAATTTATTCGATAGTCTAAACTTGCAAGATATTCAATATCCGATTGAGTTGTCTACAATATTGTGGGGGACTGGCCAACTTTGTGCCTTACAGGAATTCCTTAATTATTTGGAGATTGGTCAAGTAGTGGGGATCGATGAACTCAAGCATCAGAACAAAGTTGTGTTGCTGTTTTTTTCTCTCTCTCCGAATTAGTCCATCCAAGTACCATTTTGTGTTATTTTAGTAGTTTTTATATTGTGACTCTATATTATGGTAAATTAATTTAAAAATTAACTATTCAAAAAATTGGTCTGGTTGAGAAATTAGTACTAAAAAGTAACTATTTGAATTTTAAATTCTAAATTCTAAATCCTAAACTCTTAATTTAATAAAAAAAATTATCTTTAGGATGAGATTCAATCTTTATAGTAGCAAAAAATTCTAAATCCTAAACTCTTAATTTAATAAAAAAAAAATTTATCTTTAGGTTGAGATTCAATCCTTTATAGTAGCAAAAACAATGATGACGCTCACTCTTAGCACCTCTCAGGATCAACTCTGTGGCTAAATGAAATATGATATAAATCAGGCACCGAATATACTACAGAAAGGTATTTCACAGTTTTCACAATTCGACCCTTGCTATATGGTGACAAATCTACTACCTAATGGTTAACTCAGCTGTGTCTAGGGAGTAAGATTCACCACCTAGGAGAGAAATATTATTAATATCTTCTTCATGACGGGTAAGAAAGCTACGTACGGTGCTTAAAAAATTTCTATGAAATCGTACCCTTATCCTAGATTAGTCTTTTCACTCAATACTTGAATAATATTTTTTTTATCATCCCAAGACAATGGTGCAACGACAGGACATCTTTTCAATTTTCTAAATATTTAAAAATTGAGTTATAGATTTGGTAAATTAACAAATAAATTTTCTTTAATGAGTGATTGATCTAAGAATACTAGATTGATGGGTAGTCTGCTGCAAGAGCTTCTCGATTTATGATCTCGTGGTTGGCAGGAAACTTTCGTAGAGTCGAACCGACAACTACTCCAGAATTAGCCAGTATAAACTGGATATCTGGTGTCTACTAAATAAAAAAAAAATCTTTCAATCAATCATTGTTACTACATTCGATAAGTTTCATAGTCAAAGCCTCCCACGGATTGATAGAATTGGTACTTATATAAGTATTTGCTCAAATAGATTTTGGGATAAATTTTCAGCGGGTACAAAATTAAAGGTAAGTGATATCATCTTTTACTCTGATAAATTTCAAAATTAAAGAGTTGTCATCCACTTACGAAATAAATGTAAGATTTAAATCTAAGTTCAACGACTCTAAAAACAATATTACACTATTTAGGGTAGGGATATGAATGAACCAAACGGTTCGCGAGTTATTCGGAGCTTGGTTCGATAAAAAACTCGTTCGAGTTGGTTCGTTTATCTTATCAAGCCGAGCTTCATTTTGAGCTCGACAGTTTTATCGAACCGAGCTCGAGCTTAAGGATATTCGGCTCGTGAGCTCGCAAACATGTTCATTTGTAGGCTCACGAGCCAAAAAACGAGCTCTAAAACGAACAAAAAAACGAGTTCTAAAATGAGCTTTAAAACGAGAAAAAAAAATGAGCTCTAAAATGAGCCTGAAAACGAGCTCGAGCTCGCTTAACGAATTATGCCCATTAACTATGATAATCGAGCTAATAACAAGCCGAGCTTGAACTGTTCGCGAGCTTGATAATTCCAAATCGAGCAGAGCTCGAGCCTTGTAATAAAAGTTCGATTCAAGCCCGAGTCGAGCTCGAGCCCGAATATAACTTAAACGAGTTGAGCTCGAGCCTAATACTGTTCGGCTCGGTTCGGCTCGTTTACATCCCTAATTTAGGGCTTCATAGTAGATGAAGTAGTTAAAGGATTATATTACTATCCTAAAAAGTTGTTATCATCTTTATTAAAGATTTAGGGTTTTTTTTTCAAGTACAAATGTAAAATGATCCTGTCCGAAAGTCGATGGGATGAAAAGTTGGGGATGTGACATTCCCGCTGACCGCCTGTAGAATCCGCTCCAACCTGCAACACAGATTATGTCAGTCCCGAGACAGGGAAGGGGTCTCCAACGTTGGCCCTCCGACGCTCAAGTTAGTCACCGCGATGAAGTAGAAGGCGGAGCAACGACAAAAATGAACAGTAGCACGAACAGTGTCTATTGCATACTTCCGTCGATGCTTGGACCCCCTTTATATAGAGCTCCTGTAATGTGTGTGCATGCTCCCCAAGACGAGCATGTTTCCCCAAGTTTCCCCTGAAAATACTTGTCGGTAAAGTGCCCCTGACACAGTACTTTAGCGGGTCGAGCATATCTCTGAAGTGACCGTTGAAGCTTCTTCCATGCGATCTTCTGGTTGTCCATGCTCGGTGTCAGCGACACTAACTCCCAAAAGGATGTCGATAGATAACAGTGAGAGTATGCTACTAGGCCGAGCCGGTTGGGCGCTCGGCCGGAATTTCGCTGCTCCTGTGCCCTGTCCACTCGACCGGAACTTCACTACTCTTGTGCATGTGTCCGCTCGGTCGTAACTCCGTTGTTCTTGTGTCTCGTCCACTCAACCAAAGTTTCACCCTGCCAATGTCGAGTCCTGCTGCCTGGCTGAGAGGGGTAGCTGCTTCGCCCGGCTTCTGCACATCGTCTCCTCCTCCGTCTGGCATCCAATACTCCATTAAGCGTCGACTATTTGCCACCTCCCGTGTCGAAGGTGGGATTAGACCGGGACCTTCTCCCCCCGGTCGGGGCATGATTGTCCGACTGGCAGATGATATCTGAGCGTTGACCCGATCACCTTGACTTTGACCTTCACCCTAGCAACTATTCTTCGCGGGGTGGGGCCCTTCCTTACCACCATCACATGTCACTCCCTCAAGTCTAGTAGAAGAAAGTTGCAAGTCCGAATGACTGGACAAAATTGCCCGTGAAGCTTTCCACCCGATCGGTTTTGACACTCCTTAGTTTCTGATCGGACAAACGTGGCGCAACGGTCGACTATGTGACTGCTCTTTGTCGATCAGACAAACGTGGCGCAACGGTCGGCTTCACTCAATAGGTCTTTCACCTGGCTTCACCCATCAGGATTTCCAACTATCTGGCTTCACTCACTAGGACTTTCACATGGGTTCACTCACCAGGACTTTCTAGTCAAGTATTCGGTCAACCTTAACCTGTTTGACTCTTCTTCACATCAAATTAATCATCCCTTGACCAGAGGGGAATTGTCCCAGCAATCTCCCCAATCGGATAATTGCACCTGCAATTTTTATGTATTGTCAAACATCGAAACTCAAATATCAGGACTCAAGCTTGAGTCAACTCAATCTTAGTCAACCTGGTCAACCTAACCCAGGGGATATTGCACCAACATCCCCCTCATCCTCCAAGTAGTAGGTGTCTGAGCGGAGTTTTTACACGACCTTTAAAGGTCCCGCCCATGGGGCTTCGAGCTTGGTGATATCGTCGATTGACTTCACTCTCTTCCATACGAGATCACCGACCTGGAAGGACTTCGGGATCACCCTCCGGTTGTAGTTCTGCTCCATCCGTTGCCAATACGCCGTTAGACGAACAGCTGCTTTCGTCCGCGTTTCGTCCACCAAGTCGAGCTCTATCAGCCTCTATTTAGCGTTTCCTTCATCATAGTACTGCACTCGATCAAACTCTACTCTGACTTTCACGGGGGTGACTGCTTCGCCGCTGTATACCAAGTGGAAGGGGGTTACGCCGGTCCCCTCCTTCGGGATCGTGCGAAGGGCCCATAACACACTAGGGAGCTCGTCGACCTAGCTGCCTCCAGCGTGGTCGAGCCGAGCACGTAGAACTCTGAGGATTTCCCGATTGGCGACTTCGGCTTGTCCGTTGCCCTGGGGGTAGGCCATAGAGGTGAAGATCTGTTGGATGTCATAACCCTCGCACCACTCTCTGAGCCCCCTGATTGGCGAATTGTCTCTCATTGTCTGATACGAGCTGGCGTAGGATGCCGAACCGACATATGATATTCTGCTAAACTAACTTAATGACCATATACTCGGTTATTCTTGCAAGCGGCTCGGCTTCCACCCACTTCGAGAAGTAGTTCACAGCGACGAGCAGAAATCTCCGCTGACCTGTTACCATGGCGATGTCCTGACGATATCCATGTCTCATTGGTCGAACGGGCAAGATACTGTGGACACCTTCATTTCCTCGGTCGGTCGGTGTGGAAGGTTATGATACTTTTGGCAGGACAAGCAGGTGATTACCATCCGAGCGACATCTTCTTAGAGGGTCGACAAAAAATATTCGGCTAGGAGTATCTTACGAGCTAACGCACGACCACCCGGATGACCTTCGTAGGAACTTTGGTGCACCTCCCGCATAATATATTCGACATCTTTCGATCCGACGCATTTGAGTAGGGGTCTGGAAAAAACTCTCTTATAAAACTGGCCCCCTACCAAAGTGAACCATCCGACCCTCTTCTTCAGCAAGCGAGCTTCTTCCTGATCGACAGGGGTAACTCTTGACCGCAGAAACTTTGTCAAAGTCGTCCTCCATGTTGGTGCAACTTTAGGTCAAGGTTGACCTGGTTGACCTGACTCGAGTTGACTTGACTCGAGTTATGTTTTGATATTTGACGATGTTTGACGAGAAGAGAGTTGTATTCTTGATGTTTGACAAGAATAGGTGTTTGGGAGATTGTAGGTGCAACCTGGTTGACCTGATTCTGGAAAAGTCCAAGCAGGGAGCTTGGCACGCAAAAAGTCCAAGTATGGAGACTTGGCACTGGAAAAGTCCAAGTACGGAGACTTGGCACGGGGAAAAGTCCAAGCAGGTAGCTTGGCACGTGGAAAGTCCTGGTGAGTGAAGCCAGGCAGTGGGAAAGTCCTAACTGGGATGTTAGGCAGTTGGAAAGTCCCGTGAGTGAAGCCGGTGAGAAAGTCCTAACTGGGATGTTAGGCGGTTGGAAAGTCCTGGTGAAGCCAGTGGGAAAGTCCTAACTGGATGTTAGGCGTAGGTGAAGTCCCGGTGAGTGAAGTCATGCAGGGGAAAGTCCTAACGGGATGTTAGGCGGTTGGAAAGTCCCGTGAGTGAAGCTGGGAAAGTCCTAACGGGATGTTAGGCGGAAATAATCGTGAGTGAAGCTGGTGAAAATCCTAGTAAGTGAAGCTAGGTAAAGTCCTGGTGAGGGCACGAGGAGGAAAAGTCTAAGTGGGTCAAAGGATTGACCGACACTTAGTGGAGAAGTGCTAGCAGGTCAAGGGAGTGACCGGATGCTAGGGATGATGTACCAACAGTCAAGGTTGACTGGATGTTGGTGTGGAAGCCTTAGGTTTAGGGTCGAGAAGTTTGGATCGGTCCGTGACCGATCCGGATATCTGCGGTTGCCCGATCGGTCCGTGACCGATCGTAATCGATCGCTGGCTCATCGATTAGAATCGATCGATGCCCGAGACCGATCGAGAGGCAACGCAACCTCGCGAAGAAAGCCGTGATCGGTCTGCTGACCGATCCATTGATACTATGGATAGCCGATCGAGCATAGATCGACCGGAATGTCTGACCCACCTCATCAGCGGCTAGTATAGTCCGGGCGAGGGGAAGGTCAACTCCTACGTCGTGGATCCGCTCATAGCTCGGTCGACAGGAGATGTTCTGATCGGTCTGGCACTAGCCGTTGGCTCACAACGGCTAGTCTTCTGTCTTCTCTTCTTCGCAGGTGGATGCAGGTATAAGAGGCTGAGGGCTTCTACTGTGAAGTGGAGTTCTTCTTGCTCTTCTTCTTGCTGCTGCAAGTTCTACTGCTGTGATTTGAGTTTGCTGAGCTCGATTCTGCTTGAAGCTTCGCGTGAGCTTCCTTTCGGCTGGGTTCCTGCTGTTGTAGGCGTCGCTTGAAGCTGTTGCTTCATCCAGTCGAAGAGAAGGCAAGTAAGCGAAGGTGTTTCATACATTTGTATTGTACTTTGCTTCTTGCTGCTTTCTACTCCTGTATTGCTGTTGCAAAGTTTGTGGCGAGGTTTCTCCACCCACAAGGAGTATTTATTAGCCGGTTATCCGGGGACTCATCCACCGACGGATTGATAGGCTTCGTCCACCTTACGGACACGCCGAGGAGTAGGAGTATCATCTCCGAACCTCGTTACATCTTCGTGTTGAGGTTTGCTTCTTCTTTTGCGTTTCTATTTAGTTATTTCCGCTGCGCTAACCCTAGTTTGTAGAAAGAAACGCGAGAATTTGGGGCGGCTATTCACACCCCCCTCTCTAGTCGTGTCCATCGATCCTAACACTCCAATCATTCGGGAAGGTCATTTCTTCCATTTGGTCAATATGTGCCACGAGCGAGACCTGTTCAATCGGCTGACCTATGATGATCGATGATAATGAACTGACTAATTTTTTCAACTCATCTGCCTCCTGGTTCGCCGATCGGGGATTCTTTTGTATAATGACCTCCTGAAAGTTGGTCTTTAGCTTCTCGAAGGCCTCCGCGTAGAGCTTGAGTCGGCATTGCTTATCTCGAACGTCTTGGATAGCTGCTGAGTGGCTAACCGAAAGTTCGAATGGATGAGGACTTTAACGACTTCCATATGTCGGGTTGCCTGTAGGCTGGCTATCAATGCCTCATACTCTGCTTCATTATTAGTGGCATGATAGTCCAGCCGAACGAAAAGCTACATCTGGTCTTCCCGTGGTGAGATGAGCAATATGCCGATTCAGCTACCTTGCTGAGTGGACGAGCCATCAACATATTGTTGGTGCAACCTTATGTCAAGGTTGACCTGACTCGAGTTGACCTGACTCGAGTTGTATTTTGATGTTTGACGAGAATAGAAAAGTTCTATTCTGATGTTTGACGAGAGTAGAAAAGTTGTATTCTGATATTTGACAGAATACAAACTTGGGAGATTGTGGGTGCAATCTTTGGTCAAGGTTGACCTGGTTGACCCGAGGTGAGTCGACCTGATTCGGAAAATGCTGGTGAGTGAAGTCAGGTGAAAGTCCTGGTGAGTGAAGCCAGGCAAGGGAAAGTCCTGGTGAGTGAAGCCAGGCAGTTGGAAAGTCCTGGTGAGTGAAGCCAGGCAAGGGAAATCTAGATAGGTCAAGATTGACCAGACATCTGGTGAAAAGTCCAAGCAGGGAGCTTGGCACGAGAAAAGTCCAAGTATGGAGACTTGGCACGGAAAAGTCCAAGCAGGGAGCTGGGCACGGGAAAAGTCCAAGTATGGAGACTTGGCACGGAAAAGTCCAAGTATGGAAACTTGGCATGGGGAGTCGGAGAGGGCTCGGTAGCTCGTTCTCCGGACTAGGTCAGAGAGGGTTCGGTAGCTCGTTCTCTGGACCGGACGAAGTCGGAGAGGGCTCGGTAGCTCGTTCTCCGGACTAGGTCAGAGAGGGCTCGGTAGCTCGTTCTCTGGACCGGATGGAGTCGGAGAGGGCTCGGTAGCTCGTTCTCTGGACCGGACATGGGAAGTCGGAGAGGGCTCTGTAGCTCGTTCTCCGGACTAGGTCTGAGAGGGCCTTGAGCTCGCTCGTGACCGTAGGGTTTAGGGTCGAGTCTAAACCCGGATCGGTCCGTGAGCGATCCATGATACTGTTGATCGATCGGTCCGGTGACCGATCAAGAATAACAACGAAGTTTCAGAGGTCCCGATCGGTCCGGTGACCGATCGGTAATCACAGACGAAGAAGATCGGAGAAGAAGAGGGGATCGGCCCGTGGACCGATCCACTGAGTCCCGATCGGTCCACGCATCGATCGAGAGTTCGCAACTCATCGTGAGCGTGCTGATCGGTCCGGGACCGATCAACATAGGTCCCGATCGGTCCCAAGACCGATCGAGAGGTCCGACCGATCGGTGGAGCCGATCGGTTCAGCCACAACGGCTAGCTTTCTGCTGTATCCTCCGCTCTCTTCGCAGGTTCGCAGGTTCAGGGATATAAAGGGGTCGAGTGCCTCTACAGTAAAAAAAAAAAAAACGAGAGCCTCTCTTTTCTTTCTGATTTTACTGCAATCAGAGCTTTGCTGAGCTCTCATTTTCCTGCCTTCGCCGGTTCCTAGGTGTTTCGTGAAGTTGCTTCATCCAATTGACGAGAAGGCAAGCTGTGTTTTTACATTCTTACTGCCTTTGTATTGTGCTGTATCTTTGTACTCCTATCTTGCTGTTGCAAGAAGTTTGTGGCGAGGTTTCTCCACCCAGAAGGAGTTTCTATTAGCCGGTTTTTCGGGGTCTCATCCACCGACGGATTGATAGGCTTCGTCCACCTTACGGACATGCCGAGGAGTAGGAGTATCATCTCCGAACCTCGTTACATCATCGTGTTTGAGGTTTGATCTTCTCCACTTTCGTTTCTACATTGTATTTCCGCTGCGCTAACCTAAATTGTAGGAAGAAACGAAAATTTGGGGTCGGCTATTCACACCCCCTTCTCTAGCCGCATCTGAAGGTCCTAACACATATATCTTCCACGTTGCCTCCGGTTCGACATTTTGGATCTCTATAATGAAATCCGCCAAGGCCTGAACCTTGATTGCCGCTCGGGGTTGATATTCTATGTCAAATTCGCTCAGCTCGGTCGTCCATTTGATCAATCTTCCTGATGCCTCAGGGTTGAGAAAGACCCATCCTAAGGAGTTGTTAGTCAGCATGATGATTGAGTGTGTGAGGAAATATGGACGAAGCCTCCAAGCGGCGAGAATCAAAGCATAAACTAATTTTTTCAGACTGGTGCAGCGAGACTCTGCATCCTTCAATATATCACTTAAAAAGTATATAGACTGTTTCTCTTGACCGTTTTGCCTAACTAGAGTCGACCCAACTGCATACTCATTGGATGATAATTAGATCCAGAGCGGTTCACCAACAATTAGCTTGGCTAATACAGGCAAGGAGTTAAGATATTCCTTCAGCTCTTCCAATGCCTGATCGCACTCAGTGTCCCACAGAAATTTTGTAGCTTGGCGAATCACTTTGAAGAATGGCAGGTTCCGGTCGGATGACTTAGATATGAATATGGACAACACCGTGATCCGACCGGTCAGCCGTTGAGCTTCCTTCAAATTCCGAGGCGGCGGCATGTCTTGCAGCACCTTGACTTTGCTTGGATTGACTTTAATGCCCCGCCCGGTGACAATGTAACCCAGGAAGCGACCACTCTTCATGCCGAATAAACACTTGCTCGGGTTCAGCTTTATTCCATAAGCCCTCAGTGTTCGACAGGTCTCCTCGATATCTATTCACAGGTCAGCAGCTCGGAGGGATTTTATTAATATGTTGTCGACGTATACCTCCATATTACCGCCGATCTGCCGTCGGAATACCTTGTTCATCAACCTCTGGTAAGTGGCTCCGACATTCTTGAGTCCGAACAACATGATGTTGTAGCAGTGCGTTCCGTCGGTCGTAATGAAGCTGACCTTCTTCTGGTCTTCTTGGGTGAGCGTCACTTGGTGATACCCTTGGTATGCGTCGAGCATGTAGATCAGTTCGCAACTCGTCGGTATGTCCACCATCTGGTCTATCCTGGGTAGCGGATAGAAGTCTTTTGGGTATGCTTTATTCAAATCTCGAAAGTCGATGCAGACCCACCATTTATTGCCCGGCTTGGATACTAACACGACATTGGCTAGCCAGCTTGGGAATTGAACTTCCCTAATATGGACGACCTCTAGCAACTCTCTATCTCAACCCGGATGATCAAATTTTGCTCCGTGCTAAAGTCCCTCTTTCTTTGCTTCATCGACCGAGAGTCTGGTCGGACATGAAGCTCATGCTGAGCCACACTCAGGGAGATACCGGGAAGATCGTGTGTCGACCATACGAACACATCATGATTTTGTCTAAGACAGGTGACCAACTCTGTCTTCTTCTCCGCCCATAGGTCGGCGACGATAAAGGTGGTTGCTTCCGTTCGGCTGGGGTGGATCTGAACCTCCCTATTTCTTTGTACACCAATATAGGAGGCTTTTCAACGATTGTGTTCACCTCCAAGCGCGGACTCTTCCAAGCGCTTCTCGCTTCAGACTTGACCATCTTGACGTAGCATCGCCGAGCGGCCAGCTGATCGCCTTTGACTTCACCCACCCGGTCGTCTACCAGGAACTTGATCTTTTGGCAATATGTAGACACCACCGCCCAGAATTCGTTGAGGGCCGGTCGACCCAAGATGATGTTGTAGGCCGACGGTGTGTCCACCACGATGAAATTTGTGGTATTGGTTCTCCTCAGTGGCTCTTCCCCGAGCAAGATGGCCAGTCCGGCCTATCCGAGCAGTAGTACCTCGTTGCCCGTGAAACCGTAGAGAGGGGTCGTCATGGGAAGCAACTCATTTCGATTGATTTGTGGAGGTCAAAGTCAAGCCGATCGGGTCAACACTCAGATATCATCAGCTGATCGGGCGATCATGCCCCGACCGGGGGGAGAAGGTCCCGGTTTGATCCTGCCTTCGACACGGGAGGTGGCAAATGACCCATGCTCAATAGAGTATCGGACGCCGGACGGAGGAGGAGACGATGTGCAGAAGCAGGGTCAAGCGACTACTCCGCTCGACCAGGCAGCAGGACTCGACATTGGCAGGGCGGAACTTTGGCCGAGTGGACGAGACACAAGAACAACGGAGTTATGGCCGAGTGGACACATGTACAGGAGCAGTGAAGTTCTGGTCGAGCGGATGGGACACAGGAGCAGCGAAGTTCCGGGCGAGCGGCCAACCCGCTCGACCTAGTAGCATACTCTCATTGTTATCCATCAATATCCTCTTAGGAATTAGTGCCGCTGACACCGAGCATGGACAACCAGAAAATCGTATGGTGGAAGCTTCCACTGTCAGTTCAGAGATATACTCGGTCCGTTAAGGTACTGTGTTAGAGACACTTTGCTGACAAGTGTTTTCAGGAGAAACTTAAGGAAGCGTGCTCACATTGGGGAGCGTGCATGCGCTATAAGAGCTCTATATAAAGGGGGTCTAAGCATTGACGGAGGTACGCAATACATACTATTGGTGCTACTGTTCATTCTTGTTGTTGCTCCGCCTTCTACTTCATTGCCGGTGACTGACTTGAGCGTCTGAGGGCCAATGCCAGTGACCCCTTTCCTGGCTCTGTACTGACATAATTTATGTTACAGATCGGAGTGGAGTCTACAAATGGTCAGTGAGAGTGTCACATCTCTAACTTTATATTTCATCGACTTCCAGACTGGATCAAAATATTTTGAAAATGACAAAAATAAAATAAAATAAAATAAAAGGGCTTTCCTTCGATTTAAAGTATCATCATAGTCAAAATTATTAATTATCATATCAATTTTTTTTAATAAAAAATATAGTGAAGTACCTTTTTGATATTTTTTAAAAATGAATAGATGAATTTTAACAGTGAAATAGAAAATTTGAGAAGTACTTGAACATTAATAAGATTTTTTTAAAACAATTGGGGGGCACTTTGAAAATTACTATTTCTTTGGACTTAAAGCCAATTCCCACGAAACGACGGCAGTAGGCAACAGCGGCAGCCATGTTTGCGACCAAATCAAAGGTATGCTGCCGCTCCCGATCCCTTCCAGTTCTTCCCACTACTCCTCCTGCCTGAATCGATCATCTTAATTCAGAAAGATGTTTCTGTTTTCTTTTGTATGATTTCATTTCTTTTTCATTCCAATGAGAAGTTGAAGGAACCAACGAAGGAGCCGCCTCGTCGCCCCGATTTCTGGATCGAAACCTGCGACTCCGTCTCCCAGATATGCCGCTTTGATTCCAATGGGCGTCTCTCTGTAAGCTCTTTCTGATTTTTATTTTCTTTTTCTTATGTTGTGGTGAGGCTCTTGAAAGGAAGCTCTCTTGGTTCTTCATTAATGTACAAGGGTTAGATGGGCGAAGTGCTAAAATTTAGGGAAACTACGTATGCGTTTCTGTCTGGCTGGGCTTCGTGAATCTTAGAGCTCGCAGTGTTGATTTTTTCCATTAAAGACCGTGTTTTTAAGTGTCCTTTGGTATCTCTGATGATGTTCATGATCTCTCTAGTTTCTTAGATCTTGGGCTTGTTTGTTGTTTCTACATCAGGTTACTGACGAATGAGTTGGCATTGATGTTGACTTTGCCATAGTTCACCTTGGCGCATTGAGGACTAGTAGGGATCTCCACCGGAGCTTGGGGAGAGAGCACTAGAAAGAGAGGGTTAGAATGCCGGTTGGGGCTCCCAGCGCAGCCACTCCAACACTCAAGTTACTTGCCGGTGGAAGAGGAAGAAGAATGAAGAAGAGTAGTTTAGAGTTTTTGGATGTGTTTGTGCGCGTACCTCCGTCCGTCAGCGTGGGCTGTCTTTTATAGGGTTGCAGCTGTGCTCCCCGTGCCTCAGGATCCCGGCTAGCATTACCCACATCTCCCGTGATAAGGGCTACGTTGCCCACCTTTCATTGATTAAATGACTACGTTCTCCACGTTCTGCGGGGAATAACGGCTATGTTGTCTGTATCTTCAGCCAGTCACAGCTTATCACCTGGAATTGTGAATCACCTGGAATCGGGGGCGTCATGAAGTCGAGGCGCCCCAGAGCTGGGGATGCATGGAGTCGGGCATGTTCCTTACCCGGGAGTGATGTGGAGTCAGTGCAACATGAAATAACCAAAGTATACAGAATTGGGGAGTGACTCGGCTCTCTGTTGACTTTGACCGCCACCTCAACAGAACCATTGACCTTCTTGGCCATGTGGCACCCTCTGATTACCTCCCACATCATTTGTGCTAGCATTGTCCTGTTCTCCTTTTGTGCTTGCACATTGACTTATCATCCTCTTTTTTCCATTAACTATTTTTTGTGATGAAAACTATGGAGTATGAGAATGAGTGAGTTTTCTGTAATTTCTTGACTCAGTGATCTTGCAGTTTTGTTTTGGTTAAGCATAGTATTGTTCTTGCTAGTTTTATGCACTCTGGAATAATATTGGGGAATTTAGAGTATCCATTGATGTTCATGCTATCACTTTGATCTTTGCCTACCAACTATTGCTTGATTTAGGGATAAAGCTAAATCTTGCAACTTGTGAATTAAACCTGAAACCTAGGAATCATTCTTAAAGTGCCACCCAACTGTAATTAAAGATTCATAGTAGTATGACAATCAAAAGATGACATTTTCCCATAAATTAAATTGTTGTCTCAGGCTAATATTTTGAGTCTATGAAAGAATTGAGTTTTGCTGGTGTTCACCCAAAAATTGTGGCTATGTGCCACTCTGGAATTTAGGCGAGTTTCTAATTCCTGCGCTTAATATGCCAGCTTGAGTACATATAATATGTTCCTGCTGTCTCTCCAGTAGATGATAAATGCACAATATTTTAGTAAGTTCAGCGGTGCTCATTCCTACTTGAATCTGTTATTCACAAATTCTGATAATTATAAAAGATTAATTTTTAGTTATTTCATTTTGTTTTGCGTCCAATTTAATTAAAGGGATAAATGATTGGCTGTAAAATTCAATGCTGTTGGCTATTAAATGAATATAAGCTACCAAAGTACTTTATCTCCACAAACATATACTTCTGGCTTGGCTTATGTGGAACACCCTTGAGCAAATACATTTTAGTAATGTTTCCTCACTTGAATCTATGACCCAGATTGCAAAGGTAGTGAAGGATCAACTTTGCTGTCAACCTTGTCCTCTATGGGTAATTTTGAAGATTTAATTAAATATAGGTAACTGATGTTTATTAAAGATTTACATTTTTTCAGGAAAAATGTTAATATTTTGAACATGTCAATAAAATAAAATAAAAGGGCTTCCCTTCCTGAAAAGTGTCCTCTTTAGAATCTAAGGATAATTTTTAAAAGATCCTACAATATTTATTAATTTTTTAAAATACCTATTATGGTGTTAAAATATCTTGTTAAGAATTTTATTTTATTAAAACATTTTGTCTTTAGTAATAAATAATGAAGAATTGGATATGCTCTTGACTTAGTCTTCCCTGCCTAATCCGGTTGGTGTAATGTATGAATATACTATAATTTTCTCATCAAGGTTGTAAACTATAATCACTTTTCTACTTTTATGGTGTAAGCATTGATGATATCTACTAGGTAAGGTACTTTAAGTGAATCTGAGATATTTTTTCCATGCTTCTCCGAATGATTTCTTTTCTGAAAATGGTATTGGATGGTAGGTTACAATTGCAAGCGACTCAAGACCTATAATACAAAGAGTGGTTGAATCATTTCTTAACAAATTCTTTCCATCAGGGTATCCATATAGGTAAGATATTCTCCTGCTATTCTTTTTGATAATCCATATATCTAATAGTATATGGAATTGTTTTCAACTCTTTGTATTCAAAAATTAAATATTGTGCAGTGTGAACGAGGGCTACTTGACTTATACTCAATTCCGGGCATTGCAACACTTCTCAAGCGCTGCATTATTTGTGTTATCAACTCAGGTCTTCTCTTTTTGTCTTATCCCTAGTAGTTGTGTTAGCATGGAAAATGATATTTTGAAATTAGATGAGAGGCTAACAATATTAAAGTTCAATTGTTACACTATAATCAATATTTGTCTTCAATGACATGGGATCACGTTACCTTGTGATAGTGTTAGAAAATACCTAGGGCGTCCAAATTGACAGACATCTTCTCTAGAACAACAGTTATAAGGAGTTTCATACAAGGATATAGCAGTACCTCGAGATCAAGACATTAATATTTTAGTTAAAATATTAATTATTTGTGTTATCTACTTTTAGTTTCTCTATTATTTAGCCAATCAAGGCATGCACGATATCATCTGTACCTCTGAATATATTATATACTTTATAGCATGCCTTTGACTAACAACTATCGGCTATGGTTCAGTCGCTTCTATTTGCCGCAGGCTTGCGTCCTACCCCTGCACAAGAAACCGCTGTAAGCTGGGTAGGATATTGTATGCTAAAATGGTTTTCAAGCTTCTAGTCTCCTCGGTCTTTTCTTTCTTATGCCTATTGTTTTCAGATTCTAAAAGATGGCATGCAACATGCTGGCAAACTGATATGTAGCAATATGGGAGCTAGAATGGACTCTGAGCCAAAGAGTTGGAGAATACTAGGTAATTCCATTTAAATAATAATTATATGTCCACCTTGCTATCATCATGTCAGCCACGAAGGCATAGTGTTAAGTATTTCACAGTTTTACTTATGCAAGTTTCTCTTTCTTCTATGCTACTAAAGTTTTTTTTGGTTAAGCAAATATGTTTTGGACTAGTGTTAATCCTAATGTTCTTTCCCTATCTGTGTTGTAGCTGATGTGCTTTATGATCTTGGTACTGGTTTGGAAGTTGTTTCACCTCTATGCCCACATCTTTTTCTGGAAACAGCAGGTTTGGGAAACTTTGCAAAGGTAATTCTTCTTTATTTCATTATTATCGAATTATTGATAGTGCTTTTGCTTAGTATACTTGATCAATTGATTTCTCTCTCTCTCTCTCTCTCTCTCTCTCTCTCTCTTAATTACACACATGCACACACTTGAAGTTGTCCCCTCAAGATGGACAGTTGGCTAGTACATGGTGGTGTTGCCACCACGAGATCTAGGGATCAAATCTTTGCTAGTAGTTGGGTGTCTGCCCTCCCCCCATGCATTATTCAACTGCCTAAGGCTAGTAGCCACCCGTGATTTATCTCTTCCATATTGGGTTGGTGACAGACTGGTGGAGGCGCTAGGGCGAGCGAATCGCCTTTTGCCACCATGCACGCACTTGAAGTTTCTTATTCCAAAGGCACGGCCTCTTTTGCAAAATGGCCAAATCATGCACTCTCTCCACATACCCAAAATACCCTTGATTCAATGTGTTTTTGGTTCAGTGATGAGTTTTTGTTTTTTTCGAAATCATCAAAAAATTTTACTTGACATCCAGAAGCATTTTGATGTATTTCCATTTCCAAAATGATGTGTTTTCTTCCAAAAAGATGATTATTGTAAATCATCCTGATGTGCCTTTTGAACTCGAAAACTTTCTGGGATTACCGGACACTCACTGCCTCTCTGGTGTAGTTCTTTGTCAAACTGATCATTTGGGAGACAAAATCACCTTTCCTTGATGAAGATTTGGAACTCAAATACACTCAAAACACTTTATTTAACACTCCCAGAATTATTACAGTGTGTTTACACTTAAATACTTTATTTAACATTCGTTGAATTATTACAGTGTGATTATCTATCCCAAATGGCCCATGTTCAGTCATCAATGGGCTTTCGGACTCAAAAGCACTCATGACTAGGTCACTACCTAACATTCATGGAAATTCTAACTTGATTTTCTTTCCCAAATGACATGTTTTAGGTCATCAAGGTGATTTTGATGGACCTATTGAATTCATAAACACTTGCTGAGATTACACAACACTCTTGTTTATTTTCTTTTCAAAAAGTCTCCTTGATGAGCTACATATCATTTTGAAAAGAGAGATGCTAAAATATTTCTGGCATTGCCAAATAGAATATTATGGTGTTCTTGAGCACAAAAGATCCATTAAGATTCAGTTTAAAAGCTAAATTTCATTTTTCTAACCAAAATACCAAACCAAGGTTATATTGAATATATGGAGAGATATGTGCATGATTTATGCGTTTTGAAAGTAGGGGGCTTGCTTTGGGAATATCTAAAGTTCAGTTTCTATTTGGGAAATTTGTCTAGATAATTAACATGATAAATTTTTCTGTGCTTTTTTTACCTATTGCGTAATGGACTTTATTATGCATGTGATTTACAGGGAATGGCTGTTGTAGCTGCAAGGGCTACCAGGTTACCAATTTATTCCTCTTTTGCCAAAGAAGGTAATCTTAGTGACTTGTTTGCGAAAGGAGAGGCTATCTCTACCCTTTTCAATGTACTTGGAATAGGAGCTGGGATTCAATTATCTTCCACAGTATGCTCATCAATTCAAGGAAAGGCATGTTTCTGTTATCTCAAGTATGAAGTTTGAAAGAATAATTGCAATATTAACATTAAATTCAATTGTTTGGATGTGGTTTTTGAAACAAGCAAAAGCCTTGTGTTTTTTTGTTATGAATAAAGGGCATTTCATTCATACTATATAGATACAGCTCAAAAACATGGTCAAGATGTTCTGTTTGGATACCAGACCTTGGAAATACATGATTCTAAGAAACTAATCTACAATAGTATTGGTGGATCTTGCCAATATGAGACACCTTTTTTTGGTTTACTTGTTGGTAGGATGTAACATTACTTTTGCCCCTTGATATAAGTGTGACTTTGCATTTTTAGAAACTTCTTTATTCGCTAGCTGGTGCTGACAATCTACTGTTGTTGGGAATTTAGCATACTTTACTTTCTCCGAAGAATCAGCTATTCTGGTGTAGAATTCCCTTTGATAAACTGCATTCCTCTAGGCAGCAATACCAGTCTTTGTTATGGCATGCTACAATCTGATTTCCCTTATATGATTAAATCTATTCATAGAATGGACTTGACTCGATCAAAATGTTAACCTGCAGTTGATAGCCGCCCCTCTGCTTTCCGCGATACACATCTACAGTGTGGCAGAAGAAATGCGAGCAGCTCCTGTGAACACCCTTAATCCCCAGAGAACGGCCATGATCGTAGCCAATTTTCTCAAGGTGCAAATCAGTCAGTGCCATTCAACATTCATTGCTTCTATCCATTTTCTGGTGACTGACTGTCATGCTCGCATCTGAAACAGAGCGGAAAAATATCTAGCCCAGCTGATCTTAGATACCAAGAAAATCTTATTAACCCTGGTCGCGTCATAGAGGAAGCAGGGAACGTGAAGGTTGGGCAACCACTTAAGAAGGTCGTGAAGAATCTGTCGACCCTCAAGGAGCTCAGGGACATTTTTCCGAGCGAAAAGTTTCTCATCAACCGACAAGACAAGCTCACTTATATGTCTCTCGAGCAGAGTGCGTCGGGCGAGGACGCATTAAGGGGGTGGCTGGTGGCTGCTTTTGCTGATGCCATGGAGAAATCAGGTCATGGCTCGGGGTCGCCGGTGTTGTACGCAGCTTATGAGAAGATGGAGAGTGTTTTCCCAACCTTCCTTTCTGAAGTGAAGATGAGAGGCTGGCACACTGATCAGTTCTTGGACGGAAATGGCAAACGGTATGCATTTTGAAAGTGTGGATTTGTCGTGATCATCTCAAATCCATTTCAAAGAGTTGCTGTAAGATGATCCACGTTTGCAAGATTGTCTAATTGGATCGGGTTAAATGGACTAGTTGGATGGGTCGGGACAGTTAACCCGTTTGATAGGGTGACCGGGTCGAACACACCTAGTGAAGTCGATCTAGGCAGACAAAACAGTTAGTCAGATTGTGCAAGCAAAATAAATCAGACAAATTATTCATACCAAAATATTGTATAATTTTTGTATGTATTTTTCATAGTATTGCTACCAAATGAATATCAAAAAAAAAAAAATCCATCTTCGATTAATTATATCATTTTATTTTATCTATACATTCACACCAAATAAATACTCATATAATTACACTGACAACAACAATTAAATAGATAAATTGATGACTAAACATAACGACAATCAATTAATTTAAAAAATTCTTAACAAATTTATTATTTATCGTCTTCTATTTTAAATTCCGGCCAATATGAAATGATTTAATTTTGATTATTAAAATTTTGTAAATAAATATTTATCGAATTATTCATCTTTAATCAATTAAAGGATGTTAAATATTTATTTTATTTTATTTTTAATAAAAAAATGTAAAATTTTTGATCATCAGACAGTCCAGTCCAGTCCACTCGAGTCCAGAACAGAAGAAAAGGTCGAGCTTGTGGGAGGAAGCTGCAGGAGGGAAAAGATGGCGAGAAGGGCGGACGAGGAATACGACTACTTGGTTAAGGTCGTGCTGATCGGCGACTCCGGCGTCGGCAAAACCAACCTACTGTCCCGTTTCACCCGCAACGAGTTCAACCTCGAGTCCAAGTCCACAATCGGCGTCGAATTCGCCACCCGGACCCTACAGGTATCGATCAGATCTATCGTTTCCATTGGGTTCAGTGTCTTCCTGCGATGGATCGGATCTTGGGCGGTGCACAATCCTGTCTTTGTGATCTCTTGTTTCCCTTTACGGAACCGACAGATCCATTTCTGCCTTGTTGGGATTCGTGGATCTTAGAACTTGAACTATTGATTTTTCCACGAAAGACCGTGTTTTTAAGTTCATCATTCCCCTTAAATTTTGTCCTTTTGGTATCTCTGATGATGTTCATGATCTCAATATTAACTAGTTTCCTAGATCTGGGCTTGTTTGTGTGAGCATTGTTCTGTTCTCCTTTTGGGCTTGCACATCAACTTATCATCCCCTTTTTCAATTTTTTTTTCTAGGAAAGCTATGGAGTATGAGAATGGGTGAAGTTTGTGTAATTTCTTGACTTAGTTTTCATGTACTTTTGTTTTAGTTAAGCGCGGTTTAATTCTTGCTAGTTTTATGCACGCTGGAATGATGTTGGTGAATTTAGAGTATCCATTGGTGTTCATGCTATCAATTTGATCTTTGTCTACCCACCACTGCTTGATTAGGAATAAAGCTAAATCTTGCAACTTGTAAGCCGAACATAAAATCTAGGAATCATCTCTGCCATGCGCTTTCAACTGAGTACTTGCATTTACCTCCCTCCATATCCGTGGGACCGGCTCTAGGGGGCCGCTGATGTGGCGGTTCCACATTTATAAAATCTAGGAATCATTCTTAAAGTGGCACTCAGCTGTAATGAAAGGTTAAAAGTAGTATGACAATTGAAAGATGACTTTTTTTTCCATAAACTAAATTGTTGCCTTAGGGTAATACTAGGAATTTATTTACGAATTGAGTTTTTCTGGTGTTCACTGAAAAACTGTGGCTACGTGTCAGTCTGCAATTTAGGCAAATTCCATTCACGCGCTTAATATGCCAGCTTGAATACATAGATTATGTTTCTTCTGTCTCTTCACTAGATGAAAATGCACAATTTATCAAAAGTTCAGTAATGCCACTCCTACTTGGATCTGTTATTTGCAAGTTTTAAAAATTATAAAAGATTAATTTTTGGTCATTTCATTTCATTTTGCATCTAGCAAACGGATAAACAATGTATTCAACTATGGTTGTAAAATTGAATGTTGTTGATTATTAAATGAATATGAGGGAGCAAAGTACTTTGTGTCCATAAACATATACTTCTGGCTTTGTTTATGTGGATCACCCATAAGCAAATACATTGTAGTAATGTTTACACACTTGAACCTGTGACAAGTTGCAAAGGTAGTGAAGGATCAACTTTTCCTTCAGTCTTGCTCTCTATAAGTAGCTTTGAAGATTTAATTAAATATATGACTTGGAATAGTCCAGCATTGCATTGTATGTTTTCTACATTGACTGCTACTATAGTTTGTTTTCTAATTGATGCCATTGTATTTGATAACGACTTAAATTTTGATGCCAAGAGATCTCTGATACAATTTGGCATTCATTGGTATTGGCAAGGACTTGCAATACGCAGCATTGTCTGAGATAAACCATGCAGATTACCTCAGTGTGTTTTTATGCACCCCATTTTCATAAACTGATGCGGTGATTTACCCTTTTTATAAGTTGAGGAAATCAAAGCCATTACCTGTTTACCTAGGGCTGTAACTGCTGTTTATTTGAGTCACCATTACAGGATAACCTGAATGTTTATTTGTTTCTAATTTTTCCCTCATATTGTCATAAACATTTCCCAAACATGGATGTGCTGCATTCATTTTTTTTTTCTCGAATAAAGAATACAATAAATTTGTAAAGTTTCTTCAATCTCGTACAAAATCATCAGCCTATGATTAGTTGGAGTGAGAAGCATGATTTGATTGAGATAGTAAATGATTCAAATTAAGAGCAAGATCTTGATAGATTTGGCCAACAATGTGCTACTTCAATATCTTGGTCAAGCACTTTTTAGTCTTCTTTGTTAGTTGTCAAACCTTTAACTGTGTTTATTTTCTTTGTTTGTGTGTGATATGTCTAATCTGCATTTTTTGAGCCTTTTTATTCTTCTCTATCTTTATGTTCCGGCTCAACTAACAGTACAATAAACAATTAATGATACAATTATTTCATATTCTTTGTTCTTTCTAGTGCAGATAGTTCATCACACTCTCACCATTCTTTCCTTGAAGATAGTTCCTCAGACTCACCATCTTAACACTCCATCTAGAAATTTTCTTTTTTGATGGTCAATTCACAAATACTGTTAAATATAGTAACCTTAGGATGAGCATAGCCTTTAAAGCTCAATCTCTGAACTATCATATAGGTATGCCTTTAAGTAGATTCATCGAGTTCTAATTTCCCATCTAATTTAATCTTTTTACCTATCTTCTCAGTTGAACTTTTTATCTAGATTTCTAAATGAGGCCATGACCATATCCCAGTCCTTCTGTGAAGCTTGATTATGTATAATCTTTCCTTCTATGCCATTCCATGGACTTAAGTTTCCTTTGGAAATGATCTGCACCATGTGAGGTTTTCAATCATTCTGAATGTGTATCTTTTGCTTATGGACACTGAGGAATGAGAATAATGAAATTTTTTTGCTTGATGATTTTAAACACCATATAGATAAGTTAATTATCCTTTATCACCAACAACCTTAAAATCTAGTTAATCATTATAGTAGCTGATGAGAAAGAATACACTTTGCTTAGTTATCAAGTTAGTTGTTTTTCATTTTCTACTAAAGATAGGTAACTTTTAAGTATTGAAGAGGAATATGATTGGTTCCGGTTTATATCTATTTATCTACAAGTACAAAAATGGAAAAGGGAAAAGTTTTGTAAACTGGTTAACATTATTAGTTTTAAAGTTCTGGCTCATTCTTACTAATTTTCTTGGCATGCGGAAACATGTAGTAGATGAACAACCAGATCACAATCTATGCACAAAATCTTATGGATGCTTCATGCTTACCCTACTTTCCCTCCAAACCAACAAATAGTATAATATTATTATAATTAGCATCTTTGACTTCTAGTTACAATGAAATGACATTTGTTCGATTCAAAATCTCAGATTCAGAGCAAAATGTAGAGGTGGAGCTGCATCAGGGGTTGCTTCCTGTCCTCTGAGGGGCTTAATCCTCAGTGATGCAATAAGGGTTTAATATTGATAAATGAAAATACTTCAGTAGAGTACGATGAAGAAATTAGTTATTTAGACCACATGAAACTAAACATCATAGCTTTGAGGTATAGTGATTAGCTAGGACGAAAATGGCATGATAAATAGAATACAACAACCACCACCAACAACTAAGTTTTCTCCCACTAGGTGGAGTTGGGTATATGGATTTTTCTATGCCATTGAGTTTATAATCCTTCTATATCATCATTTATATTTAAATAAATTTTATCTTGTTTTATTGTTGCTAACCAAGTTTTTTTTGGTATACTCATTTGATATGAACATTTCTCATAGTTTTACATTGTCTAACTGGAATATTTATTGGTTATCTAAGTATGTGTTTGTATCATCTTAAATATGTCTCCCGGAGGTTTTTCTCAATAAATGTAATCGCGATTTTCTCTCTAATATTTTTACTTCTTTTCTTGTCCATCCTTGTATGTCCGCACATTTATCTCAACATCCTCATCTTTACAACTCTCATCTTCTGCTCATGTATTTGCGTAATAGTCCAACATTTAGCTCTATATAATATAGCAGGTCTAATCGTTGTTCTGTAAAACTTTCTTTTAAGTCTTAGAGGTATTTTACAATCACAAAGAACAACTGACACTCTTCTCCATTTCAATCATCCTGTTTGTATTTTATGTAAGACATCCCAATAAATAGAATACTTGTAAATTTTTCTTTGCTTCAACTTGATGGCTGGTTTGCCTGCTTTGATGGCATACTCCGGGGATGTCATTTTTCCAAGGCTTTCAAAGTTGAGCTTCTCAAGTTACAGTTTCTTTAACATCGCCTGAAAATATGTTTCTGTTGAATGGAACCTTTTCTTTATACCAAAACGAAGATATGCAAAAATCCTTCTCCTAGAAAGTTTTTGATAAACATCAGCATGATCCATAGCTTATAATATTTCTAGGTCAAAGTTCACACATCTTTTGTATCAGCTAACACGTTGACTTATATCAAGTTTTGAGAACCTCAAGGCATATGGTTCCATGTTTTTGGTTATTTTTTGTATGATTTAATCTTATTCCTGCCTACCTTGTCTAGGTAGAAGGTAGGATAATAAAGGCCCAAATATGGGACACAGCAGGCCAGGAGCGATACCGGGCAATAACCAGTGCCTACTACCGCGGAGCCCTTGGTGCTGTTCTAGTCTATGACGTGACCAAGCCAACCACTTTTGATAATATCAGTCGGTGGCTCAAGGAGCTTCGTGACCATGCCGACTCTAATATTACAATCATGCTTGTCGGTAACAAAACAGACATTAAGCACCAGCGTGCAGTAGCCTCTGAAGATGCACACAGCTACGCAGAGAAGGAAGGGCTTTCTTTCATAGAGACATCAGCTTTGGATGCTACGAACGTGGAGCAGGCTTTTCAAATGATTCTCGCAGAGATTTATCGAGGTATTAGCAAAAAGAACATCTCATCCGACGAGCCTGGATTTGGGACTGCCGGTGTGAAAGAAGGAAAGAGCATTGACGTCTCAGCATCAGAGTCCAATGGCACAAACAAGCAATGCTGTTCGACATAGTGGTCTATGATCTCTTTGTTTCTAATATTGTAATGGTTTCAAACTTCCCACTCTGTCTCCTCCATTATCATTTCTTGTTCTACATGATGAAGTGATTATTTTTCTATTTTTTATTTTATGATCAGTTGAGGTGATTGTTGCAAATTTTATTGTTCCCTTTATTGTTTGCCTCTTTTTTTTACCTGCTATATTCCATATATGTTGTTGCAGGAGATAGGTTTAATGTGTGGTATTTGATATTTGCTAACATAAAATAAATAGCAAAAGCAAAAAATCAAGGAAGTTCCTTTTTCATTGATTATCAAAACAATTTTATATCTCATCTTCTTGTTTTTTTTTTTCGATGTATGTCTATATCCTTTTACATTATGTATTTCAACAGCTATAATATAGAGTTGATTAAAGCATTTATATTATAGAAATTATCATTTATAATTAGGGTGAATTATATTTTACCCCCTGAGGTGTGATTAAAGTACGAAACGATTTTCGTGGTTTCAAAAGTAACAAAAAAGCCCCTTGACCGGTAACATTGTAACATTATAACCCTTTGACACGGGAAATGCACACTAAAATACTGATGTCATCATAAATTCTTTTTTTTTTTTGGACAATAATACCCTTATTATGCTGTGAATTTAAATCCGGGGCAATACTACCATTTAACAAAAGAAAGGTAATTACAAAACAACCTGATGATTTAAACAACAACCCACACAAAGATATTAAAAACCCATAGATGCTTTCATTCCACCAAAATGAGTACTTAAATTTTCAGCTGTACAAAAAGACAGTATATATGTCTCCTTCGACATAATTTTTTTTAATTTCATGGATGCAATATTTGTTAAACCAACTGTCATCAATAGAATCATGATTATTTTCATCATCGTCCCCTCGGGACGGTGCGATCCATGTGTGGGTTGTTGTTTAAATCATCAGGTTGTTTTGCAATTACCTTTCTTTTATTAAAGAAAAAAAAGGAATTTATGATGGCATCAGCATTTTAGTGTGTATTTCCAGCGTCAAAGGGTTATAATGTTACAATGTTACCGGTCAAGGGGCTTTTTTGTTACTTTTGAAACCATGAGGGTCGTTTCATACTTTAGTCAAAGCTCAGGGGGTAAAATGTAATTCACCCTTATAATTATTATAAGGATAATACTAAATGACTAAAATAATTTTTTTAATAATGTTTTATGATTATTATTATTAAGGGTGTCCAACTAATATTATATTTTTATAAGTTAATTATATCTTTTTCATATTTAATTTTTAAAAATAATATCTAATTAATTTTTATTAATAATATTTAATTAACTTTTTAATTAGCTTAATTAATTTTTTAACTACATAAATTTATTTTCTGCTATTAAGATTTATCGTTGTTATAATATAATATTGATTGAAAAAAAATGATAATCCTAGTTAGTCTCATTGATTATTTCTGGAGTGGTCGGTTTGGTCTTACAAAATTTTCCACTAGTCATTAGGATAAATCGGGAAGCGTACGCGGCGGTCAACTCAGGAGTCCAGTATTTTTTGATTATGCTCCCCATTTGGAGAAATTTTTTTTATAGATATGTCATAGTTAGAGTTCAAATTGTGAATGTCTGAGTGATAATCTGGATTGAACAAGAAGCTATGAATGGTATATGTTATAATATAGTGTTGATAAGAATTAAAATGTTAATATCATAGTAATTATGAATCATATATGTTATAATATAGTATTTTCTTGACAATTTGAATAAAAACGGTCGTCTTTTAATTTTTGTTTATATATATATATATATATAGAAATGTTAGCCTGCGGTGCTGATGCTGCGGCATCGGTGCGGTTTAGTCCACGTATATTCCTGATCGGTCTGTGGACCGATCAGGGAACCTCCTGATCGGTCAGGGAACCTCCTCCAGACCGATCAGGAAGACAACCACACTAAAACCGCAAGAAATACACCGCAGACTAACATTCCTCTCTATATATATATATATATATATATATATATATATATATATATATATATATATATATATATATATATATATATATATATATATATATATCCTATTCTCTTTTCTTCTCTCCTTTCCTTTCTTTCCAATTCAGCGGTATGGTAATTTCCACAAATTTGCCTCCGGCCTCTGCCAACATCTGGCCGTCCGCGCCGAAGATGGATGAAACTAGCGGCCAGGATTCACTTTCTCTTTGGACTCATTGTCGGAAAAGCAACACCAACCATTGCGGATTAAAATTGAAAATCAATTATAGTTAATTTTCTTTTCTCCACAAAAAATCTCGACGCCCATCCGCCGCTGCTGCTTCACCTTTGGGTTTCTCGTCTTCGCTCGCGGATCCCTCAGTTTCCGCCGGAGGAGGAGGGCGAATCACATCCTTTCGGCATGGGAATAGAGATCCTGGCGCTTTCCCTCCCTTCTCCCGCTTCCCAATGTTAGATCAGACCCTTCTTAGTCTTCGCGGATGATTTTTTGTCCTTTTTTTTTGTTTTACTTTTCTGGTGTTTTATGTAATCTCTTGACGTTTTTTTTACATTCTATGGTTGAAGATAGCTACCTGTATCTAGCTAGGATGGACTTGCAATGATGATTTTTTTTCCCCTGGCGTTAATGGAGATGAATCTCCTGCCGTATTTACTCTGATGTTGTTGTTTTTTCATTTATTTTGTGTATTCTCCTCCAGGGGAGCGATTGTCATCATCTCATCAAGCCAGCACTCGGGGCTTCTTGGAGATGACGGGCCTGCACCTTGGTTCTTCAGCTCTGTCTCAGACAGTGTCGTCGCCGAAAAAGTACTCCTCATCCTCGGACTGTAATTTGGAACCTCTTCTTTAGGCTACTTTTCAGTATGTTTTATTATGTTGTGAAGCAAAATACGCGGGCTTTGTTATTTGACAATTAGCAGTAATAATTATACCTGACTACTATCTTCCTTTTTTTTCATACCATAATATTGATGTATTTCACCACTCACTGCATTATGTTAAAACTTCTTAATTTTAAATCTATGTATTCCAATGAAGTTACATACTCTTAGTTCCTTGTTGGAGATAATCAACTCATATATTACTATGTGAACATTTAGATAGTTCTGTAAGAACATTCATCCATGGATGGAAATACTATCTTGCCTTTCCATTATTCGAACATCATCTTTCTTATACTTCTGCAACTGTACTTCACTTAATGTAGGGATCGGTGAAGTTTAAAATCTCATATTCTCCTGGAGTATTAGTCTCTGATTGAAACACTTTCTTTGTCATGTTGTGCTGACATGAAATCCATCAACACGTTAGAGTTCTTGTTATGATGGATTCAAACAAGTTTTAATCCTCATCAATTGACTTGCTTACTTCCAAACATAAGTAAATAGTAATTAAAAAGTTATTTAAAATAAAATTTTAGAGCAATAAGTTATAAAATATTACAAGATCTCTATGATTGATCACACCTTACTAATATCAAAATGAGAATCATGCGTTAGATAATAAAAAGGTTTAGAATATTATTCCATTGTTGGAGTTTTGATATTTGTCTGAAACAATACAATTTGAACACCATATCGTGTAAATACTCGACACGCTTCTGCATGCATTGAAGTGTGCCAAATGAATTATACTATAATTTTTTATTTAGTTTATTTACTTTTAAAAATTAAATAACTACAATTAAATAGTCAATTGAATTTAAATTTTGTTGTACTATACCATATTGATGCTCACCGTTCTTCAACACTTGTTAATACCTTATCCATTTAATCCTCATTCCCTTAAATTCTCTACTTTTATTAAGACTTTATTAATTAGATAAATTCATTTAATTTGTACACCTATCTTATTTACTTATCTTATTTACTTCCACTTATCTTATTTACTTCTTAAAATTAAGGCTAAGAAATTACATAATCAATAGCATTAAATCTTGGAAAAAATAACAATAATAACTTAAATTCATCTTGCTGTGTGTTGAAGCATGTCAGCCGTTGGCATGACATGATACTTATTTGCACCTTTTGATTGTGCTCTGCAGTGTATCACTAGATTTCAAATCATGACACCAATTTATATATATATGTACATATATTTTTAAAATAAGTGCGATCGTTGTTGGTTCAATAACTTGACTCATGCCCATATTCTACAAGAGGAAGACTAGATGGGTTTCCGCAATGGGAAGATTACCTCAAACTTTGGATGGGGTCTTTGTGAGAGAAGATCTAGTTTGTCACCTGCCGCAGGAGGGAATAATGGATTTCTTGGCACCATATGTGAAAACTTCTCGGAGTGGCCCTTGTAGGTGCTGGAAGGCATGGAGCTTGCGTCTGGTAGGTTCTGCAGGAGGTACTAGTGCAGGGTGCATCGGAGCAGAGGAGGTGTGTTGAAGATGGAGGTTTCAATGGTCCAACAAATCTGGAGTGCAACACAGGTGGTTTTTGTGTAGGTTTGGTGATTCCTTTGTTGGATCTGCTGTAGAATGGTGTCTGACACAAGTGGTAGGAACGATGGGTAGTGGTATTGTAGCAGGATATGTGCATGGGACCTCTTTAAGGTTTGACAAACTCTCATGAGTTTGACTAGCAGTGAGTCAGTGAGGCTAAGGGAGATTAAGTGGAGAGGAAAGCATGGAATTTTGGTGGTAGGATGACAAAGGATTAGACTGAGGGATCTTCTGTGTTTCTGCGGGAGGTGGTAGGAGTTGCCTTCAAGGAAGTGTTTGAAGGGAATTAGTGATGGCAAGAGGTTTTGGACCACTTGCCTACAAAGAAACAAGTCTCCCTCTTTGTCGAGGTGCAGAGGCGAAAGTGAACTGTGGTTGGGGTTTGTTCCAGGGTGGTAGTTCAGTTTGCTTCTCATGAGAGGGATGGGTTGCAATAGAAGGGTGTACAGGAGGAGATATGTAGTGCTTGAAGGGAAAGCACAAACTTACTGAATTAGGAATTCAACTCTGATACTAATTAATTCAACACCAAAATCAAACTCTGAAAAAATAAATATTATAAAGAAGAAGAGGGGGATTGAAGTCTCCTTTAAAGCCCCAACCAACCCAAAATTGGAAATAAACCAAAAAAAGGAAAAAATCTAATAAACTAAAATACTTTAGGAAAGAAATAATATTATATGCAAAATGACTATATCAAACTCTCTAATCATGACAATTACCAGATAAAAACACCACCTTAGATATCTTACTCTCCTAGATAAAACACTCTTACCAAAATAAACTGTCTAAAACTCTTAAAAAATAAATTCTAATTCACATCAGGTGATCTCTGCATGGCTGTTCTGTTTTTTTTCCCCCTCTAAAAATGACCAATTTCAGTTGGTTAATGAATAATCCAAGGTTGCACTACTTTCACTAATGCAGCATTTTGATATGTCTTTGTTGTTCTGTTCTTTGTTATGCTTATGGTTCCCATCCTAGTTTAAGGATGCATATCTTTCTGGGTTTGGCTTGTTTGAGGTATTTTTAGTTAGCATAAACATATTGCTTTGTGTTAGTTCACTCAGATAGAATTGATATAATTAATCATTTCATGTAACAGGATTAAAGTGCCTGCCACATGCTCAATTCAGATGTTGAACCATTCTGGCTGCCACATGGAATCTCATACTAGTCTATGTTACACAAAGAAAAATACAGTTTCAAGAAACTGTTTATGGAAGCATGATTCATCATCATCCAATCATAGGCAATCATTCAAACTATGCTCATCTTCCTCGGAAGCATTGCTCACTTCTACATCTCAAACACCACAGGACAAACTTTTTCTGGGCAATGAAAGAGTAGGAGTCTTGTTACTCAATCTAGGTGGGCCAGAGACCCTCGATGATGTCCAACCATTCTTGTTTAATCTATTTGCTGACCCGGTATATCAAATTTCACTTTCTTTTTCCATCTTTGCAATGACATAAATTTACAGGCAAACGACACCTGAAAAATGCATTCATATGCTTGTGTTATCTTTAGAACATTCTACGAGTTGGCTAACTAATTACCCGAGAGCACATATGCCACCCTTGAAATCATGCAAGAAATCCTTTGGGGAAATGTTAGTTGCTATTCGCTGATGAATTCACCTTTCATGACATTGATTGTTACTTTGTTAAAGGAGGAATTCTTATTCTGTTGGACGCATGGTAAATGACTGATGGACCACGATTAATAAACTATTAACATACGAATATTTCTAGAGTCAACAGCAACTGACAATTTTTCCACTGTGTTTAGCCGATAGTTCTATAGCGGCAATAACTGCGACAGCAACTATTAATAGTACAATTTTATAGGGTTAATCAAAACACAAATAATATTTAGTTGAATAAGAGCTCCAAGATTCACAGCATGGTATATTTGAAATTTTTATCAGGCAGTTTTTTAATCTACAACGCCAATTTTAACTCTTTTGTCCTTATTGTAAATTGTAAGCTTTCAATTGGCATTGAAAACATCTCATCATAATTTTGTTGAATACTGACCAAAATTCTATTCTGAGACAGTGCATTACACTTGTTTTGCTTTAAGTTTGTTGACTTCACATTATATAAACACTGAGGCATGCCTTCACTATAAGTAGTTGGAAAGTGAGATTGTTTGCCAAAGCATTACCTACAACATGAAATCTGAGTTAGTTGGAAAGTGAGATTGTTTGCCAAAGTGTTGTCTACAACATGAAATCTGATAACTCTACTATTTAAATCCTGACAACTTACTTGGTGATATTTTTAATTTACAGGACATAATTCGGCTTCCTAGACTGTTCCGGTTTCTTCAAAAGCCATTGGCTCAATTTATCTCTGTTGTCAGAGCACCTAAAAGCAAAGAAGGTTATGCTTCTATTGGTGGTGGATCTCCACTCAGAGAGATAACTGATGCACAGGTAAGTTTCTAAGAATTGTTTTGGGAAAAAAACATGATAGTCTATTCCTCTATGGCAATCAAATTTTGCTTGAAAGTAATTTGCATTTTTAATATTTATCTTTTGATGGAATCTAATGTAGTACATTCTCATTTATGAAATTTCAATTTTTTTTACTGTTTTAAACTTCTAATATGTTGGTTTGCTATTAGTGAGATACATAATCATTTTGTTGTGCTCAGCAAACAAGCTCAACGCCTACAACAAATTCACATCCTTGCCTGTATAACATAAATTATTCACCATTAATTGGCTACCATCCTAGTGTATCACAAAGAAAATATATGATAATGGAATTGAGATCACTATGTTAATTTCATTGATCAAAGAGGGAGACCATGAATAAGTGAACACTCTAGACAAAGTTATCAATAGTGCACTAGGAAATTATAGCAGCCATAGAATGCATTGGATGGATAAAATCCATGTAGCTTAGCCAAACGATTGGGACTGACAAGGCTTCATGATGATTTTGTTATTTTATATATTTTTTTATTACCATATTCTGATCCTTAAGGCATACATTAAGTGAAATGAAATCGTCATTTTAGTCAATTGATCTTATTCCAATGCTTAAGGCAACTATTGAATGGATTGAAGTCCAGTGTTTGAAATGTCATTTCGTGCCGCCCGACACGGACGGCTTTTACCGTTCCGCCGGGCGGCCGAAACCGGCACGGGAGGTGTCCCCGTCTCGGCGGCATCGGAGGAGACGCGAAGGCGTCATGTGCAACGCCTTCAGCGCCGAAGGCGTCGTGCGCGACGGCTTCTGCGGCGCCGGAAGCCCCTCGCGGGATCGCCCGCGGTCATCGCAGCGCGATCTCGCGTTCTGCCGCAGCGATTTTTTTTTATCTTCTGTTTTTAATAATTTTTTATTTTATTTAATTAATTTATAGAATTCCCAAGGATGTGTGGAGGATGTGTGATAGTTCGAAGAAGCTTTTATAAACCCTAATTAAATTATCCTAATAAAATATCTAAAAAATATATTTAAAATTAAAATAAATTAAATAAATTTTATTAATTAATATTCTGAAAAAATAATATTTTAAATTTCATTTAAAAATTTTAAAAAATATATAATAATTCTTATTTATATTCTAATATTTTTTTTATTATTTTAAATTTCATTTAAATTTTTAAAAAAATTTAAAAAATTCTAATAAATTATATTTATATTCTGATTTTTTTTTTAAAATTTTTTTACTTGATATTTTTTACTATTTAAAATATATATTATTTAATTAATAAGTAATTAAATGAATAAATAGTTAATTAATATTATTATTATTATTATAGATACTTCTATTTTAATTTGAATTATTAATATATCAATTCTATTTAAATAAATTTTTTTAATTATTTTTTCTAACAATATTAAATTATTCAATAATTGAGAACCTATAATAAATCAATATACAACTTATTTTTATATACATAATAAACATATTTATCTTATAATTACTATAGATAAATAACAAATGCCGAAACTGTATCAGCACGGTACGATATGATACCAAAACCGTATCGTTCCGGTCTGAGACCGAAACCTCGGCACGGGTCGAAATTTTAAACCTTGGATTGAACAAGCTACTTTGATTTAATAAATTATAACATAATGCTTCTAAAAGACTAATAGTTTTTGTTGAGTAAATCTCTAAAGTATTTACCTTTTTTGGGGTAGAAAATGGCGACAAAAGTGACCAGTAACAGTTTTATGTGTATAGATTAAGGTAGGAGATTTGAGCCCAAAATTGTTCCAGATCCCTTACTGAAAAGCTAGTATCTCTTTTCCTTTAGTTTACTTCATCAATCAGTTTATTGAACTTTCATGCATTCTGTTTTTCTTTTGTTTTTAATGATTATTTAGAAAAATATGATGGGTGAAAAAGTATAAAATCTCTGGAATAAGCATGTCAAAAATGTTATTCCCATAATAAAAATTAGTGCCAAACTGTCGTATGAAATGAATAGTGACAGTTTTGATCTTCCTGTGTCATAAAGTTTTATGACCCATAATAAAATTAGTGCCAAATTGTTATAAAATCTCAAGTCCCAAGTAGCTGGCATATGACCTGAATAATGAGAGATGATAAATAGTGCATCTTATCTATCACATGCCATATCTGACATTGACAATATGCATTTTACATCAAATCTGATACAGCAGCAAACAATTTTGCATCAATTCCATGTGACAAAACATGACCTTTTTGGATGATACTCTAGAATTCATGTTTTGTCTAGGTTTTGGGCACCTCATTATCTAAAAGTTTTTATGCATTGGTATCTGATTTATAGGCAGAAATGTAAACTTGTACGAGTGTTTGTTGTCCAGCTTTAGTGGAGTAGATGAAGAGTTTTAGGATCAAAGGCTTCAACATATGCCCTTATGCTCAAGATTGAGGTCATGTTAAAGCACGGCTGAGCACATTCTATCCCAAAATGATTAGCTACTTGAGAGAGGGCGCCTCCTTAAAATGGGCACTCTCAATCACCAAGCATGCCTTCACTTGGCTATGTGGGATGGAGTGTGGAGAACCGAGTTCGACATCCTGCATTTTCACATGGCACACTCTCACCTTTTATGTGGTTTACAAGGAGATTTTGAACAAAAAAATAGAGAGGTACGGAACTGCAAGAGCAGATTCATAGTATGCCATGTTCTATGGCATATATATTTGCGTAGGTTAGTTCTTTGATCTGATTTGATTACTCTGGTATCAGTCAAAAGAATACTCCATAAGAATTTAGCCTATCTTGAGGGCATTTTATATACTTGCTGATAAATAACTCAAACTTTCATGTTTGATGATGCTCACTGTTCAGCGAGGGTGACTTGCATCACATTGTGATTCATTATTGTTCCGACATAAGTAGTGAGGCCAAAGAGGTGTTGGACTGGTGTTGCAAAGTTTCTTGTAAACTGAAGCTTTCCAAATTGGGCCTTTTTTTATTTTTCAAATCGGCTGAAAGTATTATAATCTGACCTTTCATATTCCTAGTTTTGTATATAAATCATTATGTTTTCCTGTTTTTAATTTATTTTTCTTTATATTACAAAGAGGTAAATTAAGGATGTACCTATAAATTATGTTCAGTAGTTGATGCCTACTGCAACCCTTCAAATTTACTGTCTAAAATATTTACAAATTTCTGTTGTCAACTACTACAGGACTAATATAATTGATTGTTTTTTATGTGAATAATAAAGGCACAAGCATTGAGAAAGGCATTGTGTGACAAGAATGTTCCTGCTAAGGTTTATGTAGGAATGCGTTATTGGCATCCATTTACTGAAGAAGCTATTGAACAGGTCAGAAATAATCCATTTCTAGATAAGAATTGAATGGCACAATAGAACGATATCAATCATCAATTGATACATTTTTATAATGGAGCTAGAATGGTTGGAACCACAGCATCCTATTCTTGTAGATTGAATGGTTTTATGGAACTATATGTATATATCATATGGCCATATAGAGACTACTTATGATTGGCTTGCTTGGGAAGATATTATAGATCAACTGTGCATTCTATAAGTTTGACTGAGTGGCTACCATTGCATCTGGATCACTATGCACTGCCTAAATGCCTACTTTAATACGTTTATTAGTTTTTACAATTCAATTGGAGACGTGGGAGTTTCTGTCCGTGATATAATCATTTAGAGCTAATAAACAGAACAGAAAAGTCTTATGTATGATTTACAAAGAATTGTATGGCTTTTGCTAAAAGTTGACAATGAGCAAGCTTTCCTTTTCTAGTTTCTTTTAGTTTTCATTCTGGTTTCTTTCTTGGACAACTGATAGAAATAACAGTTTGGATGACACTTTTTTAACCGTGAGGTAAACCTGGATGCATTTAAGTGGTAGTGTTCTAAGGGAAGTTATTTTCCCATGAAGGTTTTGTTGGCTCAATGCACATTAAATCTAATTTTCCTGGACTGTGACTTCAAATTTACACTTTGCAACTATCCTTTTGTTGAAGTGAATTATGTCTGACTTTAGAAATCTTGGTGTTATGATGAGTGAAAAAATGCAAATGGTTGCATTAGACCACCAAAGGTGATCCTGAGCCAAGATGAAAAATGTTGTTCCTAACTCCATGAATCTTAAGTGTTGACGAAATGATGAGTGGATAAGGACTTTCTTTATTGTTTATTGCCCATTATGTTTTTTTGTTTATTCTCGAATCTATTGCTCTACATATACAGTAACTTAGGTTTACTTATCCTGAACTATTAGATCTGCGATTCAGTTTCTAATTATCTTGTAGTTTGTAAATTTTTGAAAACTTTCACCACAATATTTTCCAAAGAAAATTTTGAGCGAAAATTTATTTCCACTAATCTGGATCTTGTATGGTTGATTATGCGCTACTTATCAATAGGTAAATGTTTAATTCTTTTTTTTTCTGGCAGATTAAGATGGATGGGATCACAAAACTTGTTGTGCTTCCTCTATATCCTCAATTCTCGATCTCAACTAGTGGTTCAAGTCTTCGTCTATTGGAATGTATATTCAGGTTGAGTCCTAAATATGGCCCCATAGTCCATGTTTCTTCTGAATCAATCTGTGATATCAATTTATGGTGTCTAGGGAGGATCAATATTTGGTTAATATGCAACATACTGTTATACCTTCTTGGTATCAGCGAGAAGGATATATCAAGGCAATGGCTGATTTAATTGAAAGAGAATTGCAGAAATTTGAATCACCCATGAAGGTATGGATTGAATTTTACCGAAATGTATATTCTCTTTAGATAAGGACCATATCACATCTGTTCATCCAAGCTAAACCAGTCTCTAGTTTTATAATCTGAATCATGCCTAAGTTAATACTGATTTTATTGAACTGGATTTCCAAATTGAAAAATGAGAAGCATCTTAGTGTTGCTAGGTTTACATGCACTGCTGTATGTTGTTATTTGTGGGTTTATGTTGCTTATAATTATATGCAACAATAGGGCTTTAAACAAGCCAAGCTGAACCAAACTTTGTGGTGTTCAAATTTATTAGATAAGGTAACTGACCCAGGCAAGTCAACCTAAAATAAATGTTGCTTCTAAAACAATTGTTCATGCTTAGCTTGTTTTTTTTTTTTTGAGCTTGAGCTTGAGCTTGAATTTGGCTTGAGTTTGGTTTGTTTAGATTATTGAGCTCTTAATCTGAATTTGTTTGAAACTTTTTCATTCTTAAGTTTGTTTGGTTGGTTAATGAGGTTGATATTACAAATTTGTTTGTTTGTTTTGAGAGCTTCTTTATTTATTTACAAGTTTGGTAAAAGATTTATTGATGAACATAGTTCACAAGTTTTGTTCATGGATATTGTTTATGAACATTATTCCTGAACAGTTCACCATCTTTATTCATGAACATTAATATTTAAGCTTGTTCATTTAGTTTAATGAAACTTATTCATTTAATTGACCTTGTGTATATTGGATGAGCATGAGCAAGTTCTTACTAAGTTGAACATCAAATTTGTTCACGAATGCTTAGTTCATTTAAAGCCCTATGCAACACACCTTGCATTGGCTGATGGATTGTTAGGATGATTAATTAATATGTCAAGTGTAGATGTAATTATTTTTTATATTGAATTCTTTGGTTAATTGATTTGATGTATTACGTAGATGTAAACTTATATTTTGACACATGGTGGTATGTATTATTGTCGAAAACTAGTATTTGTTAAAAAAATATGGAGCCTCATCTGCATTATTCGGTTGTTTGACTGTAATCTGAATATAGTTTTTCTTTTTTTCCAAAACCTCATTAGGGAGTCTTGAAATTTGGACCATTGTTGTGAGTTTATGTAGTTCATGTAGGGAGATCACAGTGTGAAGCAGATGAAGATATTTGGAAGGGAGGGGTCTCCTATATACTGTAACATACTATGGTTTCCTAGCTGAAGAAAAAGTGAAGAGATAATAAAGTATGAATTAGGCCCAGGATCTATGACTGGTATCTATTTGAGAGCGGAGAAATTTTATTGAATAGAAACTTAAAATGTTGCAACATATATAAATCCTAACATAATAAAAAAATAGCCTAATAATTCATGTAGCACTGTTTGTTGTAATAGCAAATCCAACTGTTGCAATGATAGTTTGTAGAATCCTTTTATTCAAGTAATCGCACCATTACTATAAAATGCAGCAGTATGTTGCCAAATTTAAACTTTCAATGTTAATGCTCATGTAATAAGCTAAGTTATGAAATGATAGACAGCTAGTGGCCTTTTAATGTATTGTGTTTAATATGTCAGTATTGCTAAAATGGCAGCCTGGTGCATAAAGTTTCCACCAATGTGGGATCTTTGGAAGGATTTATTGCTTATCTTGCTTTGCAAGAGGCTATTTCTGAGATTCGAATCCATGACCTCTAGGTCACACGGCAACAACTTTACCGTTTTGTCAAGGCTCCCCTCAATATATTAGTATTGTTATAAATAACTAATTCTTTGTCAAGAAAAACATAGGAATTTTCATTTGCGGCAAGAGGTCATACGTTGACCCTGAGGGCCCCCACACGGCAGGGCCACAACCATATATAGAGAGGTAAATCAGGAAATCGAAGCAGGCCCCCATATGGGAGGATATTGTCACATGGTGTTTACCAAGATTCGACCCTTGCTCACCGCAATAATTCTATCGACCAACTCGACTATGCCTTAGGGGCTAGTAATTTCCATTCCAAATCAAGCACAATAATAGTTTGATTAAAGCACATGTCTAATTCAAGCATTTAATATTTCACTAATGAGGGAAATAGAAAGCTTTAAAGTTTCATTCAATGCTATCGTTTTGGTTCTCGACATTAATGAGATGGTTATTAGGACCCTTGGCGCCCGGCTAGAGGGGGGCGGGGGTGAATAACCCCTATACAAAAATAAAACAAAAAAATCTTTCTCGGACTTATAACTTAATTAAAACACTTGCATAAACATAGAAATAATAATGAACTAAAAAGACGAGACTCAACAGATTTACTTGGTTACAACCGGGGAGGTTGTTAATCCAAAACAGATGAAAAAGCGCACTAAAAATCTCCTTTGGATGGAGAAGCCTCTTACAACATTTAAAACTCATAAAACAAAGCTAAACTCAGACAAACTCAAGCACAAGTGTTGTTACTCTGTAATTCTTATTGTTGTTAGCTTCTGGTAGCAGGGTTGCTTATATAGCTTGCTCGGGGAGCCTGGAAGGGTTCCAGGCGTCTGGAATGGGATAGAATTCTATCCCGACGCAACGGTACACGTCACGTCAACTTTGGATAAAAACTAGGTTCTGAGCGCTCGGAATGGTTCCGGGCGCCCCGGATCGGTCCGGGCGCCCTGGATCGGTCCGGGCGCCCCGAGCACTAGAAATCAGCTTTTGCTGATTTTTGGTCCCGGTCTCTTACTCTGGTTTCACTCGCATCGGTCCGGGTCTTTCGCTCCGGTTCCGCTCGCTTGGGTGATTTCGGCCATCCGAAATAGAGCTCATCCAAACTCAACTTCCGGCCTTCTCGAGCAAACTTTCGCTTCGGCTTTTCGTCCCTTGGAATCGCTGCTTGCTTCCTTCTCGCCCGCCAGCGTACTCTTCCACAGCTTTTCGTCCCTCGGACAGCTGCGTCTTTTGCTCTTCGAGCAATCTTTTGCTCCGGCTTCTCATCTCTCGGAAACACCGCACGCTCCCTTTTCGTCCGCTGGTGTACTCTTCCGTAGCACCTCGTCCCTCAGACGCATCGAGCTCGTCGATTCTCTCCCGTGCCGTTCTTCTGGCTAGCTGCGTCTTTCGCTCGACTTCCTGTGCTCCTAAGTTCTTGCACACTTAGACACATGGTTAAACACAACAGGACCTAACTTAACTTGTTTGATCACATCAAAACTACCTTGGGGTACCAACAATCTTCCCCTTTTTGATGTGAGCAACCCAAGTTAAGTTAGGGTAAACCAACATACAACAACAACAACCAAGCCTTTTCCCACTAGGTGGGGTCGGCTGTATGAATCCTTTTATGCCATTGAGCTCTATCTCCTATTATATCATCATCTATATTTAAATAAATTTTATCTTGTTTTATTGTTGCTAACCAAGTCTTTTTTGGTCTTCCTCTTCCTCGTTTGATATGCATGTTTATCATAGTTTCACATCGCCTAACTGGAGCATTTATTGGTCGTCTAAGTACATGTCCGTACCATCTTAAACGTGTTTCTCGGAGTTTGTCCTCAATAGATGCAACTCCGACTTTCTCTCTAATGCTCTCATTCCTTATTTTGTCCATCTTCGTATGTCCACACATCCACCTTAACATCCTCATCTCTGCAACTCCATATAACATAGCAGGTCTAACAGCGATTTTATAGACTTACCTTTAAGTTTAAGAGGTACTTTACGATCACATAAAACACCGACGCTCCCCTCCATTTCACCCATCCTGCTTGTATTCTATGTAAGACGCTCTCTCAATCCCTCCATCATTTTGTAAAATGATCCTAAATATTTAAATCTCTCGGTTCCGTGAACTCGTCCTCTCCTATCTTAACAATTGTTTCATTACTTAATATTGCTAAACTTAAATTCCATATATTCTCTTTAATCTACTAAGCTTAAAACCTTTCCTTCTAGTATTTCCTCCAAGATTCTAGCTTAGCATTTACTCCTTCACTTCTCATCTACCAAAATAATATCATCTGAAACAAGAAAGTACATCAGTTTTTCAATGCTGAGTTCAATCATAATTAGTGTAAAAGATAGGGACTTAAAGGCTGATCCTTGATGCAACTCTATCTTTATTGGAAATGCTTGAGTTACTCCTGAAGTCTTTACTCGTCGTTACATCCTCATACATATCCTTAATTAGTTCATATATATTACGCTAACACCTCTCTTTTAAAATTCTCCATATAATTTCTCTTGGGACTCTATCATGCTTTTTCTAAGTCAATGAATACCATGTGTAGATCTTGTTTTTGCTCCCGATATTTTTCAATTAATTGTCTAAGGAGATGTATAGCTTCATTGTCGACCTTCCATAAATGAATTGATTTTCATCATCGTGGTCTCCTTCCTTAATCTTTTTCTATTACTTTTTCCCAAAGTTTCATAGTATGACTCATTAGTTTAATACCTCTATAGTTTGCACAATTTTGTATGTCTCCCTTGTTCTTATATAAGGGAACTAGAGTACTTATCCTCCATTGATCAGACATTCTTTTCGTTTTCAATATCATGTTAAATAATTTTGTAAGCCATTCAATACCTTGTTTCCCTAAGCACTTCCATACCTCTATCGGAATATCATCTGGTCCAACGGCTTTTCCATTGTCGCCATTAAAGTTCATCATGATCGGAGTTTGAATTAAAATTAAAATTTCTATGCTCATTTGACCTAATTAAATTACCTAAGTTAAGTTGGTCACCTAAACCTTCATTAAAAAGTTGATGAAAATACCTCTTCTACCGCCCTTTTATTTCTCCATCATTTACTAATACCCTATTACATTCATCTTTAATACATTTTATTTGGCTAAAATCTCTTGTTTTCCTTTCTCTCACTTTAGCTATTCTATAAATGTCTCTTTCTCCTTTTTTTGTATCCAATTTTCGATATAACCGTTCCAAAGTTTCATTTTTTGCTTCACTCACTACTTTTTTAGCTTCTTTTTTGGCTATTGTATATTTTTTTAAGTTTTCCTCGTTCTTACAAATATATAATTCCTTATAAGCTATTCGTTTTTCCTTCACTTTCTCTTGTACTTTCTCATTCCACCACCAAGATTCTTTACTTAGTGGTGCATGTCCCTTTGACTCACCGAGTACACTCTTAGCTATTATTTTCAACTTTGATACCATCTTATCCCATGTTGTATTAGAGTTTTGTACTTCTACTTTCTCCTTAAATATATTTTGTTTTCCATCCTTTAACTTCCACCACTTAATTCTAGGAATTGTATATATTTTCTTTCTATTGATACTATATTTGAGGCGTATATCCAACACTACTACCCTATGTTGGGTAGTTAAGCTTTCTCCAGGGATGACTTTACAATCTTTACAAATCTTTCTATCCTTCTTCCTAACCATAAGAAAGTCAATTTGCGATTTATTATTCCCACTTTTGAATGTGACTAAGTGTTCTTCTTTTCTTAAAAAACGTATTAGCTAATATAAGGTCATATGCTATCGCAAAATCTAATATAGTTTTCCCTTTCTCATTTCTCATTCCATGCTCATAACCCTCATGTACTCTCTCATATTTCTCATTTTTCACTCCGACATGCTCATTTAGATCATCTCCTATTAAAATCATTTCATTTGATAAAATGTTTTGTAATATTTCATCTAAATCGTCCCAAAACCTTGATTTGATAACTTCATCTAATCCTACTTACAGTGAATATACATTAATTATGTTCATAATTTTTTTGCCACTATTATCTTAAGGGCTATAATTTTATCCCCTTTTTTAACTACTGCTACAACCTCATTCTTTAACGAACTATCTACAATAATATCTAATCCATTTCTTGCTTTACTCTTTCCTGTGTATCATAATTAACTTAAAACTGGAGTTTTCTATCAGTTATGCCTTCTCACTTACCCATTTTGTTTATTGTACATACAAAATACTAATTCTTCTTCTAATCATCATATCTACTACTTTTATTGATTTACCAGTAAGGGTTTCTATGTTTCATGTTCTATATTCCATGTTCTAAATCTTAAATTATTAGTTTTCCTATCATATTTGTTCTTATTTAACCTATGGTGTGAGAACTTTTGCCTATTTAACACTACACCCAAGTTCTCATGGAGATGTAGCGGTCCTTGCTGAAACGTTATAGTCGGACCTTGTAACGCGAACTCTTGCATATTTATCACTACACCCGAGTTCTGGAGATGTAGCGGTCCTTGCCGAGACGTTACAGTCGGACCCTGCAACGCGTTCCTTTCGGGGAACAACCTAGCATTAGCACAATAGTTTAATGGATTCATTCATTAAATATTTGCCATAGTTTGACGCTGGCTGGCAACCTAACGCAACCCTCCTCCTTTATCCGGGTTTGGGACCGGCCATGACCGGTCATCATGGGCGGAGTTAGGGTAAACCAACATAAAGTAAAAGAAATAAATTTTGTAATAAGGCGCAAAAATTGAAAAAAGTTAATACCTCCCCCAAGACTTGATAGCTTGTTATTAACGCAAGTTCGAAGAAAGCCCCAATCTCTAATTCAGATGACGTTTCATTCCACGTAGCCTTTAGCGTCTTGTACTTGTTAGATTGGACAGGCTTCTTGTTCTTGCCCTTGTCTTTGTTCTTCAATTTAGGGCAGTTATCTTTTACGTTCCCTTCTTCATCACAGTGGTAGCATCCGATTCTTCTTCGTTTTCTACCTTGTAGATTATTAGATTTTTCAGATTTAAGCAATTTTTTAAATCGCCTTACCATCATTGTCGTTTCGTCATCATCGAAAGAGAATTCTGAATCTTGTTCGTCCATCTTTGCCTTAAAGGCAACGTTGTGCTTCGGCTCCTTCGAATCTGCACATCTTGTTTCATGGATTTCAAAAGTTGAAATAACTCTTCTAAGGTAACAGATTCTAAATCCTTAGAGATATAGTAGACATCTACTAATGATGCCCATTTTGTATTTTTAGGGAATGCATTAAGAGCATACCTTAACGAATCTCGGTTGCTTACCTTTTCTCCGAAATTCAAAAGTCCGGTGATGAGATCCTCGAGTGAAGATGTGCTATAGTTTCGTCTTCTTTTAATCGGACATTGCTGATCTGGTTGCGAAGTAAGTACCATCTCGTAAGTTTCGCCTCCGAGGTTCCTTCGTGAAGTTCCAGGAATTTTTCCTCTCCTTGACGAACTCGTAAGCTCCGATCCAATTGACTTCTTGTGGCGGTAGGACGCTATGAAACTCTGCTTTGCTGTTTGCCACGAAGTCGGCTTGTTCCTTCTTCGTCCATTGATACTTTTCCTTGCCCTTGGGTGCTTTAAAATCAAATTTCATTATTAACAATAAATCGAAGTCTGTTTTGAAAAATACCTCCATTCTCTTTTTCCAGTTCGCGAACTCCCCCTCGAACATTAGTGGGTAGATGCTTGGTCCGGCCATCTCGTGTGCTTCGTTTGACAGTTAGTCCTCCTGAAGCGTCCTGGCTTTGATGCCACTCGTCAGGACCTTGGCGGCCGGCTAGAGGGGGGTGAATAACCCCTGCACAAAAACAAAATAAAAGAACCTTTCTCGGACTTATAACTTAATTAAAACACTTGCATAATCATAGAAATAATAATGAACTAAAATGACGAAACTCCACAGATTTACTTGGTTACAACCGGGGAGGTTGTTAATCCAAGGTAGATGAAAAAACACACTAAAAATCTCCTTTGGACGGAGAAGTCTCTTACAGCATTCCAAGCTCACAAAACAAAGCTAAACTCAGACAAACTCGAGCACAAGTGTTGTTACTCTGTAATTCTTGTTATTGTTAGCTTCTGGGAGCAAGGCTGCTTATATAGCCTTGCTCGGGGCGCCTGGAATGAGATACAATTCTATCCCCGACGCAACGGTACATGCCACGTCAACTTTGGATGAAAACTGGGTTCCGGGCGCCCCGAGCATTAGAAATCAGCTTTTGCTAATTTTTGGTCCCGGTCTTCTACTCCGGTTTCGCTCGCATCGGTCCGGGTTTTCCGCTCTGGCTCCGCTCGCTTGGGTGATTTCGGCCATCCGAAATAGGGCTCACCCGAACCCAACTTCCGGCTTTCTTGAGCAAACTTTCGCTCTGGCTTCTCGTCCCTTGGAATCACTGCTTGCTTCCTTCTCGTCCGTCATTGTACTCTTCCACAGCTTTTCGTCCCTTGGATAGCTGTGTCATTTGCTCCCCGAACAATCTTCCGCTCCGGCTTCTCGTCCCTCGGAAACATCACACGCTCCCTTCTCGTCCGCCGGTGTACTCTTCCACAGCACCTCGTCTCTCAGACGCATCGAGCTCGTCGGCTCTCTCTCGTGCCATCCTTCTCGCTAGCTGCATCTTTCGCTCGACTTTCTGTGCTCCTAAGTTCCTGTACACTTAGACACATGATTAAACACAACAGGACCTAACTTAACTTGTTTGATCATATCAAAACTACCTTGGGATACTAGCAATGGTGCCTGTGTTAATGAGAAGAATAGCAAAGTTTTAAATCTCATATTGCGGGTCTCGGTGCCTTTTTGGAATGAGATGGTTTTAGTACCAACCGGCAAATCCTATGTGGCAATCTACTATTCAAGTACCAACTCGGCTATATCCGTGGGGGCACTAACCGACAAATCCTGTATTGATATGAAGTGGTACCATTTAACATTGAATTAGAGTAGGAAATGAGGAATAGGAAAAGAAGATCGATGGAGGAAACATGCGGCTTCTTACTACGGTATTGGGGCTAGGGTTCAACTTGGTTATACCCGTGGGGGCACTAACCGACAAACCCTGTATTGATATGAAGTGGTACTATTTAACACTGAACAAGAGGAGGAAATAAGGAGGAAGAGGAAAAGAAGAGGGAGGAAATGTGTGGCTTCTTGCTAGGGTATTGGTGCTAGGGTTGACAACCTTGGTGAATGATTCCACTGCCGACACTTTAGTTAGTGGGCATATTGGTGTTGGTAATTTTTGTACATGTTTCCATGCCACACTGTATTTAAATTTCTCAGCAAATAGGTTGTGATCAGCCAATAGCAATTTAAGATGGTACCAAAATTAGAGAGCCTATATTCCTATCGTTAGGGGTATCAAAAATGAATCTGACTGGACAACCCGACCCAAGTCTACTCGAAAAATATTAGATTTGGGTTGAGGGTTTTCAAGTTTGGTTCAGGTTTGGGTTAGGGTGTTTTCAGGTTGTATTAGGATTAGGTCGGGTTCGGATGACCCGGGTTGACCTAAATTTAGGATTTAGTGGATTTTTATAGGGTTAAATTAAATTTTATTTTGAAAATTAAGATGCTTTTATGGATATCAATACAAGGTTAGTATGATAATGATGTAGTCAGATAAAAGTGAAGAATTAGAGGGAATTAGCAAAAAAAAATATCGTTTTAAATTGGGTTATTCGGGTTCGGATTTAGGGTTTTCGGATTGTGTTTGGTTATGGTCAGGTTCAAGTTGAGGTTTTTTTGTAAAATCTTTACTTCAACCAGACCCGAACCCACCCAACCCACACACCCCTACCTATCGTTGCAATATATCCCAAGTCGAATCAGGTCACGTGTTCAGCTTGGACAATTTGATTTCCTTTTCCATGGCTGTAATGATGTTAAGACTATAAATGTATAGATTATTCTATTTCCCAAATTGCTCAATCTTTTGGGACGGATGATCTGCAATTAACATTTAGGAGTCATAAATGACTCATTAACAGTTTATATAGCTCAATGTATTTAGAATCCAAACTTGAATACCATACTCCAAAGCGAGTTTATACTTTATACATTGCATGTGATCAGAGTGTCACACAGTCCATGTGAAGTATGCAGGTGCATATGTAGTCATTTCTAAGAGAATAATTTATTTTACTTGTGTTCTGAAAGCATTTCAGTTTAATATTCCTTAATGTTATTAAATTTCATCTGTGTCTCCAAGACGAGCTTGATATTAAACTGAAAATATTGCACTAAAGTTCGTGCTCTTGGTGTATTATTAGATTTGTATCAAATGCTCATCTCTGTTAATCCACATTTCTATTTCTAGTGTTGAGCCCTCAATTTTGCTTTAAGAGCTTTTTTGTTTTTTCGCACCTTGAAGAATCCTTGAACTAAAAAATCTCACTGTTTTTGTTAAACTAATATCTTGCCTTGGAAAACTGGCTATTAGGTTATGCTATTTTTTAGTGCTCATGGTGTTCCACTTGCTTACGTGGAAGAGGCTGGAGACCCTTACAAAGCAGAGATGGAGGAGTGTGTGGATTTAATTATGGAAGAGCTGGAAAAACGTGGAATAACTAATGCTTTCACTCTTGCTTACCAGGTAAACAAGTTCATAGCTCATAAGATTAGAATGTTTACTAAGTGGTTGTTTATTTGGAACAAATTCTTTCCATGGCCTCTTTTTTTGTCTGTATAATACATTAGCTTGAGCATGCTTACCTTAGCACGTGTGCATACTCAATCCAATACAAGTTAATCTTCATGATTGTTTCATTGTCTTTCAATTAAGCTTCATTGAATGATTTAATAGAGTCGAGTTGGACCCGTGGAATGGTTGAAACCCTACACTGATGAAACGATAGTTGAGCTTGGGCAAAAAGGAGTAAAAAGTCTTCTAGCGGTTCCTATTAGGTACACTTGCATCTCCATATAATCTATTCATTCTTCATACCTCAAGAATTTGCTTATATGCAGATTATATATGTTCCAATTGACTTTTGAGCTACCATAAACTTGTTTAGTTCTTGTTATCCAATTTGTAGTTTTGTGAGTGAGCATATTGAAACACTAGAAGAAATTGATGTGGAATATAGAGAATTGGCTCTCAAGTCAGGCATTAAGAATTGGGGTCGTGTTCCTGCTTTAGGATGTGAGCCTACATTTATTTCAGATCTAGCTGATGCTGTTATTGAAAGTCTTCCATATGTAGGAGCTATGGCAGCTTCCAGTCTTGAGGCTCGACAGGTAACGATCAACAGTTTAATTTTATGCATAAGTTGAAGCTAAGAACTGTTCCTTTCTCTACTAGTTTCAAAGTGAAACACTAAAAATTTGCTATTTTACACCTTAATCTTCAAGCTCTGTCTATATGCATTGTTGGGTATTCTCATTCGTAGATAGGAGATAGGGAAGTTTTCCTTTCGGAGTAGTCTTCCCTGATTCAATGTGAAGCTCTTTTTTTGAGGGGTAAAAATACAAGGGAAAAAAAATTACAGGATGGAGTTCCAATTCTTGACGAAGGTCAATCTCATATTTATAGATATATTGTTACAATATTATTTCCATAGGTAACCTGATAAACTAGTGTACTACTCAAATTGAGTAGTAATGTGTCACTTAACGGCACCAATTCATGATCATGCATCTCCAAATATTGATACAGAATCTTCTGAGGCCTAACATCATACGACAGGGCATAGCTGCATTGCTTCTTATGGATTCTAAACCTTGTAGTTGGTAGAAAACCCATTTACACTGTAACATAGATTGATTCTCTCGCTGTAAGAATTACTAGCCTGTCCGTCACTCTCCATGTTAGAGATTTCCATAGTTTTCAATCCATGAATGGTAGGGGAGCTATGAGCTATCCCTTGGTTGAACAAAAGTGATGGGGGGAATAAGATCCACCTATTGTTCCATGAAGCAAACATTATCTTCCTTTGTTTGTGAGATATTAGAGTTTGATAGATAATTCAAGTTCTTAAAGCTCTTCTAAGCCATTGATACTCGATTTACATTGCATGTGCATCGTTGGTGGCTTAATCTTACTAAGCTCTGGGCAAAATGCAGTCACTTGTTCCGCTTGGGAGTGTGGAAGAGCTACTGGCAGCCTACGACTCTAAGCGTGCAGAGCTTCCTTCTCCAGTAGCAGTTTGGGAATGGGGTTGGACCCCAAGCGCCGAGACCTGGAACGGCAGAGCAGCCATGTTAGCTGTCCTCGCTCTGTTGGTACTGGAAATCACCACAGGGGAAGGGTTCTTGCACCAGTGGGGCATTCTTCCCAGATCCTTTAAATGAAAACTACTTTGCCTCCTTGAATCCTGGAGATTCAAGCAATAGAGTTGAAGATAAAAACCATCTAAATACAATTTTAACATTAATACGTCAGGAATTGTGTTTTTGTGTTTTGGTTCTGGAAAATAATGGCAATTTCAAGCTTCAACTCAGAAAATTCTTTAAAAAATATATGACATGAACTAGACAACCAGGTAAAGGCTCGAAGCTCGGCCAGGAGTTATAAAGAAACTTTATTTGAAACTGGGATGAATCAATAACAGTCAAACAGACATGTGATATCGAACAATTTATATTTCAAAAAAGATTCTACAGAATTTTCAGTCATCCCTCAACTCTTCGTGCACAGATTATTTCAGAAAATGAAGGTACCACACAAGTTAAATATGCAGGTAGTTCTAAATGAACAACTCAAAGAAACAAAAACAGAATGACTTTTGATCCAGTGATCCTCTCATCCTGGGCAAGATGCATCGGGGAATCAGTTTGTGTGGGGAAATCACTCGCTTCCAGAACCTGTAGCCATTAGAAATTCGCCCTCGCAGACAACTTCACCACCAACATATGCCTTCCCTTCCATTTTCGCAATTCCGAAGCGTTTTTGCAGCTTGACCAGGGTCATTCTCATTACCAAGGTGTCCCCTGCAATCACAGGCTTCCGGAATCTTACTTTGTCAATTCCAGCAAAGAAGAAATTTTCACGAGAGCCACCCACTTCAGGCTGCAACATGACCAGGCCACCTACCTGGGCCATTGCCTGCATCACCACATCAACTCATGTTTTATGCAACAGAACAGACAAGATCGAAGATATTATGATGAGGGACAAAATTTGGATCATTCGATGTGCTCTATAGAAGTGTGATCTGAGAGTTCTGTAAACTAGTACTTGGTTTCAGTAAACCATCAAGAATTAAGATTCTCAGTAGATTCTGCAGTTGCTGAAGTTAAAACAAGTCAGGTTACAGTATCAACTATAAAAATTGGCTATTCCATTCTAGCAAATACAAGTTGGGTCCCTAATACTGAAAAATTCCCAGCTTAAATATTTTCACACCATCATCGAACAGATTGATAAGTGATGTTTTATACCCAAATTGCGCCAACAATCAACAATACGCTCTGTGTGCGTGCAATTATCTCAGTAAAATTTGGCACAACTTTTTTATACGAAATATTGTTCACCAAGTGACTAGAGGATTAAAAATTGTCAATGCCATATTTTTGATAGTTTATCCACAATTTTATATTTTTGGTAGTTTGTTCTCATGTTTCAAAGAGTTTGAAAATATTAGTATCAAATAGGTCTATTTTGGTGAAATTTTGATCTAAAATTTCATATGTATCATTGTGTTTAGTGAAACAACCTGAATGGTCTGAAAAGGTTATTCTGGTACAATGGGTGAGGCAGGATCTAATTTGCACATTTTTTTAAAGGAGGTAAGGTTTGGAATTTTTCATTATAAGGTGCGATCTGGATATCTGCCCTTCCATTTGTTTTCTTTTTTAACATTTCCAGATTAGAATTTTGGCATAGGCAGGCAGCAATTGTTTGACAAGAGTAATGCTTGTTTAATAACAGAAACAAAGCTAACATAACTTATTAGTACAATAAGGTAATACAAATTGATGAGGTTTAAGAGATATCACAAATGAATGCTGGCAAAACAAGTAAAAATACAATAAGCAATGAATTATTCAGGTTGCACTATTAAACAAAGAACCAGAAATCATCAAAGGGAAAATAATAATAATAATCAACCTCTAGCATTATTGCTAACATTAGGACTAGTTTTGTAAAACTCCTTGAAAGTCATGATGACATGATCTGGCCACTCAACTAACAAACAATATGGGCAAATTCAGTTCGAAGAGGTGGATACTCATCATTGGTCACTCAATATGTTTTTTTTTTAAAAAAAAATACAATATTAATTTCATTGTCTTCTTGGGAGGTCAACTATCATCACCAAAAGTCTTCTTCAATCATGTAGACCAACTTAGTGTGAGTTCATAAGATTTATAAATTCTGTCCAAATAGTTCCAAATAAGGCTTCAATTGCATAATAAATTATTATTTTTCACTCACCTAAGTTTTGGACCATAATGAACAATGAAAATACTTGTGATTAAGAGTGATAATTAGTGTAGCAGTTGAGCTAGCTCCTTCAACATGGAGATGTGGTAGTTATAAGTTGATGAGTATAATAATATGAGACAAAATAGAGTGACAAGGTATGGGCATGTTCAAAGACGATTTCATAGTGAAAAGTGTTGAGGGAGATTAAAACTAAGTCAATATAATAAAACATAATTTGATTAATTTAAATGCTATTAGTGATATAATATTGCAACCGATCCTAAATTGTTAGAACAAACAATGGTTGACAATGATGATGATGATGATTGTAGAAATAAGGCAATTATCTAAACTCTCCTAGGTCTTTGTCTCATGACTGATAAAAATATTTAATTCTTTATTTAAAGATGCTTCAGTATACAAATAGATTTTGGCATTCAATATTTTGGGTTAATGGCATGAAAAAAAAAATCAAGGTAACAAAATTAAACTGAGATCATTCTAGCGATTCCTAACTTCAAGTTCCCAGGTCATTAAGCTGTTACTATAGGTAAGCGTTTCTGCACACTTCTTGGAGAGCATTAAAGTTTCCAATGAATTTTTCCATCATTATATGATAAAGATTACTATCAAGTAACTGTTTTTACAAGGATCCCAAGATTTAACTATGAAAAATTGTAGCATACAAACATTCATTTATCTGATCTTTTAAACTCTTATCTGGATTTAAAGATTTAGAAAAGGAGGGAAAGGACGATTCCTTTTCTTCAATTTGGAAACAAAGTTTGTATGAATAAAGAATGAAGATGCAGCTGACATCCTAGTTAGTCCAATATCAGAAGCAGTGAACTATTTGCGTTGATTCATAGGCTAGTTGAGTCTACCAAGACCTGGTTGAGCTTGAGCATTTTATCCATTGATTGATTGATTCAACCCTACTGAGTAAATTTTCTCATGTGGGACACCAATAACAATTCGGTATAATTGGGGAATATTGTAAGAGGATCTTTACTGGAAAGAATTACCGACTGTGGTTGCACTTCGTTGTATACTAAATTATCAACCTTTTCCAGTTTGCTACTTTGTTTTCGGGGACAACCACACATATTAAAGTAGGTATAACTTAAAGTATTAGCAGGTAAATTTTAGTTAGACTTCTCAATTTCTCCAAACTGAGAAATTCATGTCTTTTCCATCCCTTTTCCTTCTAGATCTTACTCCGTCTAGCTAACAAAGTTCCCGAGAAAGCCCCATTCAGTATAATTGAACAGTAAATCTGTGACTAGAGAATTCTTTTTAATGATTGAGTAGATACCTCGACCATGAGAACACCAGGCATTATAGGGCGGTCGGGGAAGTGTCCAGGGAAGAAGTTATCGTTGATTGTAACATTCTTGATACCAACAGCCGTAACTCCGGGTGTGTATTCGATCACTCTATCAACCAATAGAAATGGAAACCTGCAATCCAAGGGCAAAAATCTCATTCGTCGAATCTTCTCGAGTAAGGTAGGTACTCAAAAATAAAAATCTCATATACAAAATAAACTCACCGATGAGGCAAAATACTTCGGATCTGATTTATGTCCATTACGGCCGGGAAAGGCGGAAACCCTTCAAAGAAAATCGGCAACGACAAAAACAATCAGAACTTCGATTTTACATGTCACTCATGTCTGAGCAAAAGAATATGAAAAGAACAAACTTTTCTCGATAGGAGCATCAACTTCCGTAGTCACGACGCCGTCGACGGCGCATCGGGCGACGAGCCGGCCCCTCTTGGAACCCACTACCGGAGCGGGAGTCCGGATGTTCGAGAAGAATAGAGGCTGAGAGCTTCTGGCACGGAGCTTTACGGAGGGAGGGGAGAAGGGCTCCGGCTGCCCGAGTGGGCGGCGGAGGGTCGGAGGCGGTGAGAGGAAAGATCTGGCGGCCATGGCAGACGAGGCTTCCATCGCGACACTGTCTGTGAGCGAGCCAGCTTATGCTTAAATACAAAGGACCTCCATTAGATTTCACCTTCACCTTAAAGGGCTATTTTCTACAGTCCGATCGGAGAAAATTTAATCTCAGTCGTTGATTCCCTATCTCTCATCAATCTCCAGGATCAAGCGATTCTAGATCGGACGACTACCAAGTATGCCTCCACAGGAAATCCTACAGAGAGCACCGTATTAAGATTTGCTGCTGTGGTTGGTCATCTTCCTGGACGGCCATCAAGAAAAGATATTGGAGTGGGTCCCAGATGTGGACGATATCCCACCGTCCACGTGTAATTTCGATTTGTTACTTATTAGGGCGTTGTTTGACATTTTTTAAAAAAGAAGTGCCTTTTTACGAAAACGACAATAAAGGACATCATTTTTAATTTTAATAATAATAAATGTAATATAATTATTATTTAATTTGTATTGGTCAAAACAGTTGGTGCCGATGTGTTTGCATGAACATGAAATGCGTTCCATATTGGCACGTAGACGTTCTCGCACAAGTAGAGAGAGAGAGAGAGAGAGAGAGAGAGACTAGGGATCGGCCTTCGACAACCGTCGCACGATCTTTTTCTCGATCTCATCGATCGTCTTCTCCATCGCCTCGACCACACGCCGAATCTCTTCGACGACGACGCCGGATCGATGTTGTCTACCTATCACGTACGAAATCCATCTTGCCTCTTGATCATCTCCTAGTGCAATAATGTCGATGACCTCTTTCGTGAAAATGGAATGCGTGTATTTTTTTTTATCGTACTTTATGCATATGTAAATTGATCGCGGTTTTGTTTATTCTCGTTTAAAATTGGTTTCTCCTCTTGTTGATTGTGATCTAGGGTTCTCAATTTCTACATTTGAAACTCTATCTAATCATGTTACGCTCTTTGTGATCTTTGTTGCCAATGAAGTGACCTCGTCTCGGGTGACGGAGTAATTGCTCGTGTGCAAGTATGAATCCTTATCTTGTTGCCATTGTTGTTCCTATTATTGCTTCGGTGTTATTACGGAGATCAAAGAAGGCAAAAACACGGGGTTTGCCGGTTGATGTTGGGGGAGAACCTGGTGTTGCAATTCGCAACTACCGTTTCCCTTCTCCATTGCAATCACTGTGGGAAGGAGTCTCGACTCTGGCTGAGCTGTTTGAGCATTCTAGCAAACGCTTCCAGCACAAGCCTCTTCTTGGATCTCGGAGACTTTTGGCAAGGGAAACAGAAGTAAGTCCGGATGGGAGGTCTTTTGAGAAGTTCCACCTGGGAAACTATGAATGGATCAGTTATGGTGATGCTTTTAAAGCTGCCTGCAGTTTCGCATCTGGTCTTGTGCAACTTGGCCACAAAAGGGATGAGCCCATTGCAATATTTTCAGATACACGAGCAGAGTGGTTTATTGCTTTGCAGGTAGATTTCTTGACATGCATCCTGACTACTTGAATATCCATCTTGATGTTAAATGGATAACAAGTTTATTGGTGGAACATTTAAATTATAGCACAAGAACTTGTCTTTGCAAGGCACTTGTTTTCTTTATACGAAAGTTGTCAGGTTGCTTATATAGTTCACCTTTCTTAAAATAGGGGTGCTTCAGGCAAAATATCACAGTTGTTACAATATATGCTTCGCTAGGGGAGGAGGCTCTTTGTCACTCTTTAAATGAGGTTTGGTTGCTCTGAACTTTATTTATATATACATGCATACAAACATCATACAATTATCATGCTACATTCTTGTATTGCATATATATTTGCAAAATGTATTTCCTCCACAATTATTAACTTTAGTACTTTCTCTGTTTTGAACAGTGAGATTACATTTATTTTGTTTATTAACAAGAAAAGCACATACTATTTTTCAATCCTCGTCAATTGTTTCAAGTGCTACTACTAAGAAAGGTGGCTTTTCACATACCTAATAACGAAAGATATGCCATATCCCATTTAATTTTTATTGTTTTATTATTCTCTTTTCAGTTCAATATAGATTCGATAATTGCAATTGACTAACTTATGGAGATCTCTCTTGCATGCTTTCCTGATTTTTTTTTAAAAAAAATTGACTAACTTGATGGATCAACAGACAATCTAAATATATATACATATTTTGGATCAAGTGGCATACATGCATGTATAAAAGTTGGCAATTGAGGAAGCATTTAAATAATGTAGCGCGTTGAATCTTTTTCTTAATTATAATTTACTTAGAGGGACCATCTTTCCCTTACACTATTTTAGTTATTTCAATTGGTTGAAGGGTCACTCTTGTATTCCAATAGTTAGGAAACTATCTTTCAATATTGTTTGGTGGTTCTCTTGCAAATTTGACCCTATATGTCAAAAATATATATAAGTTCAACTGTGCAGTCCATGAGTATCATTTTGGTTCCTTGAGACATGGCTATTTTCCCTATTGATGCATGACCTCTGGCATGAAAAGTTTTGCTCATTCCTTCGCCTCTTGCTTTCATATTTTTTTTCTTCTTTTTTGGTAACATTAGCAACACAAGTAAACTTGTAAAAGTTCAATCTATACCTTCGGTGAAAGATCATCCATTGACCCTTCCCATGAAAGTAGTCTACTTCTTTGCAAAGGATGATCATTTCTGTGCTATGGCTTCTTAACAAAGCTCCCGAGTAATAAGTGGATCAACAAAAACAGTTTGTTTTTATATCAATTTCTTTGTTCTTGGTAGCATTTTGTGGATTTTTGTATCAATTTTAACACAACTGAACTTGTAAAAGTTGAATCCATTGTTTCAGTGTGCCATTTTGTGGATTTTCATGTTGCTTTTTTATCTTATGGAACACAAAAGTTGCAATCCTAACTAGTACATATGAATCAGACAGAGGTATCGACTGTAATTTGTGGACCGAAGGAACTGAAAAAAGTGATCGACATAAAAGCACAGCTTAATACTGTAAAACGTGTTGTTTATATTGATGAAGACGGTGTTTCAAATGAGATTTCATTGGACAAGAACACTACCTGGGTGGTTGCATCATTTGTTGAAGTAGAGAGAATGGGCAGGGAAAAGCCTGTGGTTCCGTATCTGCCTAAATCAGCAGATATTGCTGTGATAATGTACACAAGTGGTAGCACTGGTCTGCCAAAGGTTTGTTTAACTCAACAGTCTTGTTGGTTCAGATTATACATTCTTGCATGATATATTGGTTTTAGTTGCTAGGTTGGATTCTGGAAGTAATCATTTTTGCTTGTCTAGTTATGGTTATATTTCTTTCTATTTATCTAAGCTGGATTCTGGAAGTAACATGTTTTCTGGTCTTATCATGGATATAGTGCTGCTTCATAATGTTATTATCAGTCAGCAAATGTAATCTTTTGTTGGAATTCCTATTGGATGTGTTAATTATTCATGCAGTGCCTAGTCTAGTATTCTGCTTTTATATACATCCAAGATTGGTGAAAGATCTAGCATTGTTCTTCTAGGTTTCATCTTGCTCTTTATTTTGTGACTATTAGTTGTAACATTGACATGTAAGCATGGACACATCTAACACTATACAAATATTGTTAATTCATATATGCAAGTGAAAATTTCATCTTGAAATACCTGAAACAGAGTTTGGGGATCATGTAGTAGCTTTGTTTTTAGATTGAGTTTCCCCTTCTAGTAAACTCACAAACCATTAAAGAAAAAAAATAGAATATGCACCCCAGTGAAAAAAAATAAAGGAAAATAATCTAATGGAAATGCTTATATTATCTATTTCCAGCTTTAAGCTGATAGACATTTAAACTACTTAATTTAAGTATAAAATTAAATGTAGTTTTATGCATAGTGAAACTCTGTCCTGACTATCCATGGCAAACCCTTACTGAGTTCTGATTATGTCATGTCCAAACATGCTCCCATGGTTGCTTATCTGCTGCATTTCTAATAATTTGAATCCCATGTAGGGGGTAATGATGACACACGGCAATGTTCTAGCTACAGTTTCAGCTGTTATGACTGTTGTCCCTTCCCTTGGTACTAAAGATATATACATGGCATACCTACCTCTAGCTCATATTCTTGAGTTGGCTGCAGAGGTGAAGGGCTTCAGATTTTGAGCTTCCCAAATTTCACTTACTTTCTCAGATAATAACTTTGTCAATATGCTCCATGCAGCATGTAATGGTTGCTGCAGGAACTGCTTTAGGATATGGGTCACCTTTAACTCTCATTGACACATCGAATAAGATAAAGAAAGGAACAAAAGGTGATACTTCAGTCCTGAAACCTACCTTGATGCCTGCTGTACCTGCTATCCTTGATCGTGTTTGTGATGGTGTGCGAAAAAAGGTCTTGTCAATTTTCAGAGAAGTCATTTTTGTTGTCCTTTTGGCCTGAGGCTCTTGTACATTTTTCATTGGGCATTCGTTTTCCTTTCAGGTAGATGCTAAGGGTGGGTTATCAAAGAAACTATTTGATATTTCATATGGTCGTAGATTGGCTGCGAACAACGGGAGTTGGTTTGGAGAAACTAGTTTTGAGAAGTTCTTTTGGAATTTTCTTGTCTTTAGAAAGATTCAGGCTGTTTTAGGAGGTCGTGTACGATATCTACTCTCTGGTGGAGCACCTCTTTCTTGCGATACTCAAAGATTTATTAACATTTGTTTTGGGTAAGTACATCACCATTCCATTTCTATGATAGATATGCACATCATTGCAACACAAACATTTAGGGGCGTCTGGATTTGCAGAAGCAATAGCGGGCCCTTTATTTCTGTGTATAGATTTAAAACTGTAAATAAAATATGTGCAGCAATGTGTGAGAAAGTAATATAAATACAAACTATCTCACACCCAGATGCAATCAAGACAAGGAGAAAGTCTTGTTAAGTTTTTTTAAAAAGATTTGGGTGAAACCATATTCTGATGACCAGTGTTCGTCAGCAACTGATTCTCCCTTCATGTCTGTGTCTCTAGAGATCTGAAACTTTAGCTCTAGGTTGTGTGCAATTTTAGTTGACAATATGTTGTGTTCTACCTGATTTATTCTGATCTCTCTTTTCTGTTACTTATTATTGTTGGATTTGTATGTCCATTTTTTTTATATGACCTCAGTTGGCTTATATTTTTTCCAATTGTCTTTTAAATTTTACTAAGTAGATACAAGAAGACTATAGTTTATGGTTTTCAAAAAAATTGTGTACAATCATAATCTATACAAATGGGACTTGGTACTAATGAATACACTTCATGGATACCTAAAATTTAATATAGGGCAGGTCGACATGAAATCGGTTATCAACTAAAACACCAAGAGATTAGAATCGGGAGCTTACACATTTGTGCATGGACAGATCTCTTTGTAATGTGTCTTGAACCTATCCAGGTTATGGACTTGAATAATGTGCTGACAAGAGGAACCAATGGTGGTGTACAATAAAGTTGACACTTGCCCATTTGTTCTTGGACGGAGACATTTTGAGAAGAAATTGGGTTCTTGTTCCATGCATGGGAGTAAAATATGCAAACAATTTCTTGTGTGTTATTTTTTTTTTGCACAATTTTCTTGCAAAAAAAAAAATTCTAAATTTCTTGTTGGTGGCATTTATTATTTCCTTGATCTTCCTAAATATAATTCAGGGCTACAGTAGCACAAGCATATGGTCTGACAGAAACTTGTGCTGGCGGAACGTTTCAAGAAGCTGATGAAATATCTCTTGGTGCTGTTGGTGCTCCACTTCCGTGTTCATATGTCAAGGTAGTAAATGTTTGGTATCTTGTTGTGAACATTGGCAGAACAATTAGGCAATTGGCAATGTAGATCATTATCCACCTATTTAATTGCATTTATGCAGATTACTTTGTGCTTTCACCCCTGGTTCCTATGTGCCTCTACCCTTGTTTGCAATTTATTATGCAAATATGTTTAAAGATAGTTTTCTCAGATTTAGGATTATCTTCCCTTTTATTTCTCACTAAATGCTTTGGTGGATAGCGATGTTCCATGCATCAGTTTACTTTCCAACTAAAATAGCAACTGCATAAACTCTGCCTATTCATTTAGCAAACTGTATGCTACACAAGGCTTTTGGAAAGAGTTGTTTTAATTTATATATTTTTAAAATTTCTTCATGCCACCGTTTAGATATCTCATTCGTATTCATCTCATGTTCAACCATGGCATTCAGATTCACTGCAATTACTCAATTCTTATTCTAGTCATATTTTGGGGGTATCTATCATAAATTATGTTCATCTTGTTTTATTTCTTGATACTTTGCTGTGTTCGTTGATAAGACAATTTTTTCAATCTAACTTTCAATCTGATAATTGAGGTTATAGTTTCTTAGTGAAGTTGTACTTTTAGAGTATTCTTTCTACACAAGTCACAATCTATGAAGAACTCCTGACTATCAAATGTATAAAGGAATAATATATTACTTGTTAATAACATGAAACTAAAGATTCAGATTGCTCTTTGCATTAGCTATGTCTTAGCGATGAGTGTGATGGCATGTTCAGTTTTACCGATGTATCCTCTACTATAATAATCGAGTGAAATCTTAGTTGAATGAAATCAACTTCTAGGGAATAATACATCCTCATGGAATAGTTGTCGGACTAAGTTCATTTCCTCAGTCCTCACAGAGCTATTGTTAGTTGCAATAGCTGTCAGACTAAGTTCATTTGCTTACAGGATGAGACATTGGATCTCTTAAACTAGTAAACTACTATATTGAAAAAATAAACAATATTTTGCGTTTCTTTTTGTTACATACTTACATTGGGCAAAGTTTTTTCTTTATAATCTTCATAGAATTAGCTGATGTACTGTGGATGAAAATGTGTTACCACTCTCTTAGATCTTCTATATTAATACAAAACATTTTTGGTAGCAGTTGATAGATTGGTCCGAAGGTGGGTATTTAGTTACAGATAAACCAATGCCAAGAGGGGAGGTAGTTATTGGAGGTCCAAATGTTACTGCAGGGTACTTCAAAAATGAAGAAAAGACTAAGGAAGTTTACAAGGTATACTAGTTACAGCATCGCTTATCATGTTAGTATCTTATCATTAGAACACTAAGGTGCATTGGTGCCCAAATCAAAAGGTTGACGAGAGAGGAATGCGTTGGTTTTATACTGGTGATATAGGAAGGATTCACCCTGGTGGCCTCCTGGAAATCATTGATCGCAAAAAGGATATAGTAAAACTCCAACATGGTGAATATGTCTCCCTAGGAAAGGTAGGATGGTGATTAATTATTTCTGTTTTATTAATGTTCAGTTTAGCAAACTCACTGTTCTTTCTCGCAGGTGGAGTCTGCTTTAATTGTGAGTTCCTATGTGGAGAACATCATGTTGCATGCCGATCCTTTTCACAATTTCTGTGTTGCACTCATTGTTGCTGCACACAATACTTTAGAAGATTGGGCTTCCAAGCAAGGAATCAATTGTACCGATTTTTCAGATTTATGCCAAAAAGAGGAAACTGTGAAAGAAGTCCATGGTTCACTGCTCAAGGTTCGTATCTCCATATTATAATATATGATATATAAGCTCAATTTTCTTTTATCTTTGTTGTCTGCAAAGATAAGATGGCCTCTCCTACTCGCTTGTTTATGTTCAAAGGAGGACTTCTTTTCACATGATTAAGTAACCTCAACTTTCACATGTTTGAACACAATCTAGATGCCAGGATTATTTTACGTAGATTGGTTTAATGTTAAAAGTTCAAATAAGTATCATAACAGGTACAATCACATGTAAACTGTATCACCAATCTGGTTGTTCTTTTGATATTAAGAGTGCATCATTTCATCATCTGGCTTCGTTGCATCTTTACCTCATCATTTCTCATATCTACTTAGATGCTGTTTCAATGAGTCAGCATCTAATATATCAATTGATGAAACTGATACTAACTTCTTATTCAATTTGGAAACAGGCGGCGAAACAGTCTCGACTGGATAAGTTTGAGATCCCAGCTAAGATCAAGTTGATTCCTGAACCATGGACCCCCGAATCTGGTCTGGTCACTGCTGCACTCAAACTCAAGAGAGAAGCCGTCAGAAAGGCATATGCTGATGACCTTCAAAAGTTATACGCGTGAATTTTTTTCTTTTGCCGCTACAGCATTCTACATTTTGGTGACAATTTTTTTTCCCTCTCTCAGCAACTAATGAAAGTTTATTAGTTTTGTTTTTAGCTTGTTTTCTCTTGAGGAAAAATACCTTCGAAGTTTTTTTTTAATAATAGTGCTCCCAATCTTGGAGAGCATTTTTGGGCATGGGAATTTGTTGAAGTGTATTTGTGGTTGTATCCTCATTATCGGAGAACTTTTCTTTTTCTCAAGATTTTTAGGGTGATTGTCCAACATGTCTTTTAGAGCTACAATTTGTGATTGAGGATGGCAGGATGCTAATATTTTGGTATTATATGTAAAAGAAATTTGCAAATAGATGAATTAATTGAATGAAAATGATAATATGCACTTTAGTAGATAACTATGAAGGACGAGCTTAACATGAGCTACCCAGCTCTTGATGGGATGCCTCATAAACATTAATACTCTGTTTAAGCAGAGGAGTGAACGATAAATCTAGAGCATGAAAAAAGAATGGAAAGAAAAAGAAATCTCACTTATTTATATTTATCGAGGAGTGTAATTTTGTGTAATTTTTGTAACTGACAAAAATTGTATGCATTATTTTTTTTGATATCTAATGTAATTTTATGAATTAAAAAGAATACATATATCATTTTGTTTAATATATGATATCATTTTGTTTAATATATATGATGTAATTTTATGAATGAAAAAAAATACATGTGTCATGTTATTTTCCATGTTACTTTCCACCCGATTTTGAAATAATCAATCATCCGTTGATGGATTATATTTCTCTTCCCTTTTAAAATTTTAATTAAATAAACAACGAAAATTTTTTCACAACGAGAATTTTTCCTTAGTTTTACTTTCCGCTCTTATAAGTAAACATAACATTAAAAAAAATAGTTGAGATTTCATGGAATGATTTATTATATGGAATCTTATCTTACTTTGTAAGAGGTCGAGACTTACAATTGCGTGACCTAAGTCATACGCTAACAATTGCGTCAAAGCTCCTCAATGCTTCCTCATAAATATACATGAGTAAAACCAAAACACCTTATCAATAAGCATGAAAATAATTGATGCACAAGATTTCTTATTTCATTGCTTGATCAATATCACTCACATCGATTCCTCTATTTGCTCGGCTAAAAATTATACATTAGGGTATGCTCAAAATTGGAGCGATCTTTGATGATCCAACTGACATGCGCAAATAAATGCCATTCAGGAGCTTTATTTTTTTTTTATATATTTTATGTAGCCTGAAATTTTAATTTTTAAATGAGTCACGAGTTGGATCGTTTCAAGTAAACCATAATTCCAATGCTAGCCAGTACCACAGTCCCAGTTAAAATCCCCCATTGGAGAGTTGTTACTCTACCTCTTTGGACTTCTGCAAGATCTGTTTTCGTAGCTTCATTCTTAGTTTCTGGGTCGTCAATGTGCAACCTTAGAACCTGAAACAACGATAAGCCTACTAAATTGAACATCTAGGCATGAAATTATGATTTGAAGTTTCACATTTAAACATGATTTACTTTTGAAGTCAAATTTAATAACATATAAAAATTAATTTGTCTGGATACCATAATATCCTACCCAACTCCAGATGGATACATATTTGGAGATGAATGATAGAAGGTAATGCGGTAAATGAATGGCAAGTTAAATTAAAGAGTACCTTCCATCCTGCTGATCGGGCATGATTGATAGCTGTCACAACATCACTATCTGAAGTTAGAAGAACCTTGTCGCCTTCATCATCTTCATACTGCACGGGCAGAGTCATGGCTGAACCATTGAGTTCCATTACTTGTGCAATGACACCACACAAATGCATGCAAGAATTATGATCTCACCAAAAGTTGAATTTTGTTGTCACGATCAAGCCTTATCCTCTTCATTATAGTAGATACAAGTTCATCCAAACTCTCCGTGTCTACAAGATTCAAACCTTAGATATTAGTGCAGAAATCAATTGAAGCTCTGTCAAACAGAAAATGGTTCTTGTGATCTTGTCTCATACTAACCACAATTAAATCTCTGTATGTGCCCGTTTTGATCTTCAAATTTGAATGAAAATGTGTTTCCAACAAGAGGAGGATACTTGTACTTCCCAGTTTCAGCATGCTCAGATGTCATCAATGCTGATGATTCACTGCAAAGAGCAAAAAAAGTTCATAAACAGAAGTTTGGCAAGGAAAATACAATAGAAAAAGATGATAAAATATACCTATTAGTGTCAAACTCTTGATCTGCAGGCTCCAAGGCTAGGGCAGAATCCCAAAAGTTTTGCATCATTGTGTTCGCCATGTCATTGGTAGCTTCAGAACCTCCATCAACCTTTTCAAATGAAATGCAACAAGGATCACTTAAAGTGAACCAAACCAGAAATAGCTCTGTGAGCATATTCTGATATTTAAAAAACCATCAAGACAAAATAGTCTAAGGGGCATTGGTTATCAATATCACCTTGTGGAATTAGGTTATTTGGCAGAATAATATCCGGTTAGAATATTCTGTATAGCTGTATCTATTACATCACTCAGTGTAGCGATAATACTCCACTGTCTGTTCATGGCAGTGATCTCCATAGTTCTGACCCAGCATGTAGTTGGCTGTCAAAAACTAGCTATAAGCCTATAGTGGTCTCAATTTTTTTAATAAAAAAATGAGAAAGAGTGAACAAATTGTTCATCCAGCATTTTCATTATTCAAAATTGTTCAGCCAACACTGATTTTGGTACCCAAATTATGGAAGCTGCAGGTTTGGTCTGCCGGACAATCCTCTTAAGCAGTTATAATTATGCATGACATATCTTCTGAAATTCCCTTTCTGTGTTTGGTTTGCCTTGTCCTCTGAAGTAGTACTATACTAGTTTTACTCAGATCTAAAGTAAATTGCTAGATTCATTCTTATTGTTTTGAAAAGAAATGAAAACATAGTGTGAAAAGAAGAGAGTGCATAATTGGAAGTATAGTTTCAAGTGTAGTTCAATGTTGATTAGCACGGTTGGAACCTATCATGCAAACCACTGACTGATACTTGTACCATGTCAGCACGAGTAAATTTTATTGTCGCTTGTGCCACAATAGTTTCAGTGGTACTTACTAAAAAAGGGTATATTTCAGATGGTACAAACTATAACTGGTAGAAAATATTTCTCATCCCATGACTTGTCCTTGGATTTTGTTTGCCAATGATAAGAAGATGTATCACTAAAAAAGAGAAGGGAAGGTTAAAAAAAAACAACTAGAATACTGGCAACAACAGAGAGGAGTAATGCTAGTGTCAAAGAAACCAAGATGTAATCATTACTTGCATGTTTCCTAGTTTCAATTATGTCAGTTCAAGTCCAACTAAATCAAGATAGATTTATAGGCATGTGGAGTAGTATTGAATTTGTGCTGGAAAGATTAAATCTAGGTCTAAGAAAATTATAGAGCTCTCACTCAGATGCTAGAAGAATTTATACCCTCATCTATGCAAGATATTCATTTTGGTATGTACTATGTAGCATAATCATTAGTTGATAGACTTTGTTGTATTTTTGTAACTTGATACTCCAAAACTTTAATTTAATTGAATTGCTAATTGTGATAAACTTCAAATTGATCTTGACACGCTTGAAATGTGTCAACAGCCCAAATCCTATCAAGTGTTGGCACGACATAGTACTAAAACCGTACTATTGTAGTTAGAAACTGAAATTACAACCTTGAACAATTCTTCAAACATTAAAAGCAAGTGTCTTTAAAACCAGAGTGCTGGTGTATATGATACTTTTCAATCATATGATTCCCATAATCTTGGGTTTCCAATCTCGTATCAATAGTTTAATTTTAAATCCACTAGAACAATGTGTTTTAAAGATAGTGTTGTCAAACGGGCCAACCTTTAGCTAGGTGGGCCGACCCGTCAAAAACCAGTCATATGCCTGAGCAGGCTGGCCCGCCATATTGGCGGATTGGAAAATCTCCAACCCAACCCAAGGCCCGTCAATAAGAATGAACTCGCCAAAAAAATTTATATATATATATATATAGAGAGAGAGAGAGAGAGAGAGAGAGAGAGAGAGAGCATGTTGAAATGTTTAAGTTTGGATTTGTGGATTAGGCGAGTCAAACTCACGAACCCATTGAGTTTTCCATTTTAGTTTTAAATCTTAGAAGAATTTTTTTTCTCAACCCGTGGGTCAATCCGAGCCCACCACACGACGACCCGTGCGAATCGTGTGCCTAAGCATGTCGATCTATCTTAAAATGGATTGATATAATCTCAACCCAACCCGCTTAAATTGTTTGACAGGGTGGGCTAACCCGACGGGCCCAACCTAAATTGATAACTCTATTTAAAGACGGCTCTGTAAACTTGATCAGACTGGCAAAAATAAATGGTCATAATTCTCTAAATTTTGATTGGAGATTAAAAAATACAAACACCTGTTTTCCTTGTTCATGGTGAAACTGAATTTACCAGTTCATATTCAAAGAGCATTGGGAAGTCTTTCATTATGTTACTGCACATATAAAAGCATGTTAGTATTACCAAGGAAATTGCTGCATGTGTTAGCTGCAGAACATCCAAACAAGCAACAATTCGTCCGTCTGTTTTGGGAAGTGTAGCAGAAAATCAGAATTAAAGATGGAAACATATTTACATAAAAATAAATGATAGATTACCTCTGTCTAGTACTGGAATATGCAAGAACTTTCCGTCATGCATAATGTGCAATGCATCAAGAACTGTGGTGTCAAGGGTGGCGCATTCGGGGTTCAAGGTCATCACCTATAAAATGGACATTAGACAATGACTCATGATACTTGTTGGAAAGAAATTCATAAAAATTTGAAACATTATATAAGAATTTACAGGTTATTAAAATTCATCAGCAATTGCAAACAAAAGTTGCTCCAATGAAGATCCAATGATACTGAAAAATCTGGAAATCATCCCTAAACAATATGACTTAAAATATGAACTACGGCCTTGAAAACATATCACAATTATGAAGAGCCTAAATTGGCATGAATAAACAAGTTTACCAAATAGGCAATTCTTTGATGCAGTAAAATTGTCATAAATCAACATGTTTATAAATAACTTACTAATAAGTTTAACTAACTTTACATCCTATAAATCAACTATCAATTATTTCACATAATATAAATTGCCTAAATTACACATCAGTTTGTAGCCTTGGAGTTGACCTGTAATGATACAAAAAGACTAGAATGATACCACAAATTGACAGCCCTATGCCAATTGAATGAATGTTTATCGACGCCTTCCTTCAGGTATCCAGACTTGCTAAGAATCACATTGTGAATTGCCAATTCTACTCCGCATCAACTTTTTATCATTCTAATTTGCAAGTACCATATATTTTTATCCAACCCTGCCAATAATGAGATTTTCTTGATCATCTACTAGGAATTGAAACTTGAACTGCCCAAGAGGACACACCAGCCAATCCTGATCAGTACAACCATACTTAGCAATGCAATGATACGCGATGAGCAACTCTTGATTCCTAAGCATTGATGGGGATGAAAAATGTATGGGGAAATGCAACAATGAAAAAAATAAGTATATAAAGGTAGTGAACATCTTCCCAGAGCTCTGGCTTCCTATTCCATCTGTTCTGTTTTTCTTTCTCACTCACTTTTTTATATGTTTCTCAGTTGTTCTTACCATGGAAAAACATATTTGCACTAATTATTTGAATTGTTCTATGTCCCTAATTTCTTTATCTAATCGATTTCCTTTCAATCTGATGGATTGTATATCATATTTGAACTCCTCAAATTTTCGGATTGCTTTCATCCTAACTAAATACATGCTAGACCCCGTGGTAGTTTTGATGTGATCAACCAAGTTGGTTAGGTCCTGCTTTGTGTTTGATCCCTATGTCTGAGTGTGCAGGAGCTTAGGAGCGCAGGAAGTCGAGCGGAAGACGCAGCTAGCGAGAAGGACGGCACGGGAAGGGAGCCGACGGGCTCGGTGCGTCCGAAGGACGAGAGAGCTGCGGAAGAGTACTCCGGTGGGCGTGAAGAGCGTGTGCGGCGTTCGAGGGACGTTATGCCCGGACGGAAGGCTGCTCGAGAAGAAGGCCGGGAATTGGGTTCGGGTGAGCCCTATTCCGATTGGCCGGAATCACCTAAAAGAACGGAGCATCGAAAGCCCACGCAAAGGAGCTGGAAAAAGGAGTTGTGCTGAAAAATCTAGCTCAAGGCGCCTTCAACTTGAAGGCGCCTTCAACTTGAAGGCGCCTTCAAGGCTTGTTCAAGGCGCCTTCAACAGTCAAAGTTGACCGTTTACGCAGCGGATAAAGTTTTATCCGCTGACCGAACTAGAGGTGCCTTGAACCCAGTTGGAGGCGCCTTGGACTCTCGGGATAAGATTTCTAGGACCTATATAAAGGCCCCTGGAGCTAGGAAAGAAAAAAAAAACAATTCAAGCAATCAACTGTGTACTCTTTCCTAGCAATAGTTCTAAGCTTCCAAAGTGTAAAAGGCTTCTTCGCCTTCAGCAAATGAGATTTTTCTACTGAGCTTTTTCTACTGCCCTGGATTAACAACCTCCTTGGTTATAACCAGGTTAAATCCTGTCTACTACTTAATTTTTATTTCCTTGCTTGTTTTAATTTTACTATTGCTTTTCTGAGTTGAAATCCGAGGAGGGTAGTTTTATTTTTGTTTTCAGCAATTTACCCCCCTTCTTGTCGACCGCCGCTTCACCTACAATTGGTATCAGAGCCTGATCGCCTCTAACTGCCAACTGAAGCACTCGATCAAGACGATGGCCGGAGCGAACATCCATCCCCCGAAGTTCGACGGAGACTTCGCTTCATGGAAGCAAAAGATAGTGGTATACCTTAACTCTGATTTTTCTATTTATTTAATAATGAAATCTGGTTATGAAGCACCAAAGAAAGCAAACGGAGAAGAGCTCGAGAAATACCTCTGGAACGAGAAGCAACGTGACGAGTTTAAGGCAAATGCACGGGTTGAATTTCATCTTCTAACCACAATACCAAATGAAGATCTCGACAAAGTCGGAGAGTACAATAGCACAAAAGAACTTTGGGAAAAGTTCTTAAAACTCCATGAAGAACAAATTGAAGTTGAATCCGACTCCTCGATGGACACTGATCCGACGTCAGAAAAGTCCGAAACTGAGGCAAGTGCCGAGACAGAACCAGTAACCGAACTCAAACTTGAAGACCTAGAATGCTCATCACAAATGAGCATCGATGAAGGGGGAGAAACATCAGAAGACGAAAACAACTCAACAGGGGGAGAATCAACCGCCGACAAGGTAAGTCAGGTATAGTCTCCACCTCTTGGCAAATTAATTGTTTCAATTGAAATATTGCCGAAAGGTTTTCGTGAATTACAAATTATTTCGTCGAAAGAATATTTTAAATTAAAAACTGAAAAACTATTAAAGAATATTGAGTTAAAAGACACAACTTGTCAATTAAAAGATTTTGACAAACTAACAATAGAAAATGTACAATTTTTTGCATGCTCAATATTTTTTGCCATAATTCTAAAAAACTGTGAATTAAGAACTTATGAGAAGTTAAAATGGAAATTTAAAAATCATAATATTTGATCTTAGTTGAAATATTAGACTTAGCGCTTTCAGAGAAGAAAATTAAACAGTAAATTTCTTTATAAAGCTTTGTCAAGGAAGTGGTTGTTGCTCCAATAACCAAGAAGGCCTAGTGCCTCGCCACGACCTGGAAGCTGAAATATTGAAATGAAAGGTTTAATTAACTTTCTGAAAAAGTATTTAAAAATTAGAATTAAATAATGCTTTGAAAGTTTAATCAAACATTTTTGAAAATTTTGTTTATTAATTCATTTTTAGAAATATTTTTTCCTGAAAAAATTCTAAAGACTTAATTTGCTTTTTGACTTGAAATTTTTTCTCTTTTGAAAATCCGATTTTTTTTTTTCAAAAAATTCATTTTGGGTAGAAATATTTTTTCTGGAAAGTTCTGTTTGAAAATTCATTTACCTAGAATTTTTTTTAAAAGTTCCCTCTAATTAGGACCCCATTTTTGCTGTGATCAAAGGGGGAGAGAAAAGTACAAGTTGAGGGGAGTTAGGAAAATTAAATTTTTTTTTTCTAACTATGTTGCAATTTTATTTTATTGCAAAACTTATGCTTAATATGTTAGTCTAGTAATTTTTCTTTAAAATTACTATTTATGTCTATTTTAACCCTAACTTGAACTTGGGTTGATGCACATCAAAAAGGGGGAGATTGTTAGACCCCGTGGTAGTTTTGATGTGATCAACCAAGTTGGTTAGGTCCTGCTTTGTGTTTGATCCCTGTGTCTGTGCAGGAGCTTAGGAGCGCAGAAAGTCGAGCGGAAGACGCAGCTAGCGAGAAGGACGGCACGGGAAGGGAACCGACGGGCTCGGTGCGTCCGAAGGACGACAGAGCTGCGGAAGAGTACTCCGATGGGCGTGAAGAGCGTGCGCGGCGTTCGAGGGGCGTTAAGCTAGGACGGAAGGCTGCTCGAGGAGAAGACCGGGAATTGGGTTCGGGTGAGCCCCATTCCGGTTGGCCGGAATCACCCAAAAGAACGAAGCATCGGAAGCCCACGCAAAGGAGCTGGAAAAAGGAGCTGTGCTGGAAAATCCAGCTCAAGGCGCCTTCAACTTGAAGGCACCTTCAACTTGAAGGCGCCTTCAACTTGAAGGCGCCTTCAAGGTTTGTTCAAGGCGCCTTCAACAGTCAAAGTTGACCGTTTGCGCAGCGGATAAAGTTTTATCCGCTGACCAAGCTAGAGGCGCCTTAAACCCAGTTGGAGGAACCTTGGACTCTCGGGATAAGATTTCCAGGACCTATATAAAGGCCCCTGGAGCTAGGAAAGAAAAAAAAACAACTCAAGCAATCAACTGTGTACTCTTTCCTAGCAATAGTTCTAAGATTCCAAAGTGTAAAAGGCTTCTCCGCCTTCAGCAAAGGAGATTTTTCTACTGAGCTTTTTCTACTGCCCTGGATTAACAACCTCCTTGGTTGTAACCAGGTTAAATCCTGTCTACTACTTAATTTCTATTTCCTTGCTTGTTTTAATTTTACTATTGTTTTTCTGAGTTGAAATCCGAGGATAGTTTTATTTTTGTTTTCAGCAATTCACCCCCCACCCCCTCTTGCCGGCCGCCGCTTCACCTACAATACACTCATTGCAGGAATCCAGAATGGAGTTGGTAGTTTCAGAAACCACAACAGGAATTAATGCTAGATGGAGAGAGAGGGAAAAAACACCAAAAAAGGTGGGTTATCAAGTTTTGTTTCTCTATTTAGTAAATTTATTATATAGATATCCATCAAGAAGGATGAGCAGATGAATAGAATAATCACGAATATGTGATCAGAAACTACAATTGTGGAACAATGATAAAACACCTATAGATCCTAAATTTAAGTATTCAAAAAATATAAGAAGATGAAATGGCCTTTAGAGATCAGGTTTGCCCTCGAGGAGTCATTCAGGGTTATAATTATAATGTCTGGAAATTGTAAGAGCCATGCATAAAAAGGATTCGGGAACATCGAAATTTCTAGAATCAGTTTAGCATAGACAACCTTTTCTACAAGAGTTAGTTCAGGTGAAATATTTTGAGCAACTACTCGCACAAGCACATCCTTTGAGCTGCAACAAAATTAATTAAGCAAAATTATGAAACAAGTATTATCAGACAAACAGAGTTAAAAAAAATAATGGAGAAGTGACATTAGTTGAGAAATCAAGGTCAAAATATCACAATGAGCAGCATACGTTAGAACTCCATGAAGACTACTTCCTGTTGTTACAATCACAGAGTTAACTCGGAAGTCACGCATCTTTTTGGTTGCAACAGATACAGAATCTGAGGGAGACACCGTCACAACTCTGCAGACAGGTTTCAGAAAGGTCAATGACAATAATAATTGCATTGGTACAAGAAAAAAAACAAAGCTAAAGCCTAGAGACATACTTTGAATGCTCTGTCACAAAAGTTGAAAGAGTTGGCTTAAACATTCTTTCTCGGAGGGTTTCAATGAAAGCATAGGGCGCTGCATCAAGGAAAAAGGATGAATCATGAATAATTCAATAAAGTAGATAGAGCAATTATATAATCAAAGTTATCTCAAGAGTAAACAAAATCCTTCTCATGGTTCAACAGAAGAACACAACATTGAATAAAGTTGTCAAAAAGCAGAAACAGTCCCATAAAATAGCCACCTAAAAACGAACATGAACTTCATGTGTCTCCAATGAACCATTGGGCAATACTTTTATGAATAATAAAGTAACTGAATATCATTGGCATAATTATCAAACTGTCTTAGTCCCACCTATTTGGAAACTAATAATGTGACAACTTATTAAAGTAAAAATATAGTGTATCATAAACAAGCTTATAAAATTAATTACAATTTTTTTCATTCACCATTCAGCTGCACATTCATTAAGCTTAACAAGTGTTGTGTGTGTTAATATTGTTAATTGCATCCTTAACATAAGTAATGACAATGTGGGCCATGTTTAAGACTTTTAACCCATGCATTATATTTTGTTCTCAATTCAAGTCAATATGAGCTGTTGAATACAATAGCAAAACAAACACTTATCAAACAAGAATTTCAAATTTCGATGCCATTAGAACACAAGTGTCATTTCATCCTTATTTTGATTAACACATGTGTCCCTATACCTTCATCTCCTTTTCAGATCAGGCATTTCGCATGGCTCTGTGTCATTTGTCTTGTATATGACTAAAAACATAATGACTCAACTCAATCTAATGAGAACACTAGATAAAGTCCATATATCTTTAAGGACAATCTGTGTTGTACCATACTGAAAGGAAGGATTTTATTCTCAGAGCTATCTGACAGTTTCATTTATACCCTACTATCATTCTAAACAGTAAAATTTGTAAAATGGGATATGAATCAAAATGACACCAGTACTAACATGGTACACATTTGAAGTTGATCATTCCAAACACTAAAACTGTAAAAGGAATATGAAAGAAAATGGTTCCTCAACTAATCTATTTAAAGTTTATTTCTTCTTCCCTGAAGATTTTCAATCCTCAACTTTTATGATGAATGGAAGTGTTGAGGAGCAATTGAGCATATCCACAAACATGCTAAAAATAACAACACTAGAGGACCTAATCTACTCATGCCTTGTTCATTAAGATACAATAAATCCTCTAACCTGACAAGCTGCTTTCCCATTGACGTTCAACTCCCTCAACTGCAGCAGCAATAGCACTACCTCGTTCAGCAGCTTTTTCCATTTTTGATATAGCATCATACAAGCATCTCGTAATATCCAGCATGGCAATAACTTCACCATTCTCTACTACAGGAAGGTGCCTAAATTTTCCTGCAAAAGACCAAGCAAATGAAAAGCCCAAGTTAACCCACAAAGAGTAAGAAATTTTGAACCTAGAAACAATACAGTGTTTAAGAAAAGATGAGAGGAACAACAAATTTATTACAATATGATATAGTCCTGAAACATGAAAGCTACTACTAGGAAAGTACCTCTTCTCTGGTCTAAGCATATCATCAACAGGAAATATGCACTATTCACCATGCAAAATAGAGTAAACATCAAAGCTACTACTAGGAAAGTACCTCTTCTCTGGTCTAAGCATATCATTAACTGGAAATATGTACTATTCACCATGAAAAATAGAGTAAACAACGCATCCATAACTTCAAATTAGTTGTATAGGTCATAAGTTAATATTACCCAGAGGTCCAATCAACCAAACAAATAGCACTATAGCATGGAATGATGCTAAGCATTTTGGAACTGATAATCATTCTTGCATAACTTCAGTCACATAAATATATTGAAGTTCCTGAAATTATTATTTTAACATATTAAACTTAAGTAGCAAATGTGACAACTAACATCAACAGTTAAAATACATGTTAAGTTTTAACAAACATTGTTGTTTGTAATTATAATTTATGAGCATTAATTTTTTTTTAAGTCATTGATTCTTGATAGTCCAACAATTTAATCATAAAGTATGGTAGACCACACCATAATTTTAAAAAAAGTGTTCTTTAAGCTTGAGGGACACAACAAATTTTGTTTTGCAGCACAATAATGACATAAGTCGAAAGCTCGTCTCCCTTCCAACAACCCTCTCTCATATCAGGTAAGGTAATACCTACCAAATTTTTAGCCCATGACAAGAAGTGGTGACAAAATCAAAGAACATATATCAACCAACAGACAACATTAGGCTCGTCCTTTTGAGAAATCATAAAGTATGAATCTCCAATTTAACATCAATAGCATATGCACAATTTAACAATATGGTTAGTACAACTGGAATCAACGAAAAGAGACTATCAGAAAAACTATCCAAGTAGATGTAAATAGCATAAATAAATCTTATAGATGTATGTAATATCAGGAAAAGGAATTCAATTACAGTTACATTTCATTTCGAAAAAAAATGACCAATCCACAATATTTAATCTCATATAAAAGGTAAATCTTCCTCTGTCTTAAACATGAATTTTGACTTAAATATGTTAACTCTTGTTGTGTAGAAAGGAAGACATGTTCCTTCAACCAGAATTATTGGTGCTTCATGTACTTGATGTAAGAATTATTGTTTCATCCTACACATTTATAACAAAAAATAATGTCAAAAAAGTGCATTGAATTTGTAGGCATAAAAGTTGCAGCTTTAACTATTCATAATGAGCAACAACCATAGCATTATATCAAAACAAGCCATCAACATCAACACCACAAGAGGAAAGCATTATCTAGGAGCAACTATATGTGAAGGTAAAGAATAAAATAATTCATGAATAAGCTAACCTTGAACCATTTTCTGTAGAGCCTCTATTGCAAGAGTATCAGACATTACGTAAAGTGGGTTTCTAGTCATAATCTTAGACACAGGTGTTTGCTGCGGCCTCAACCCCTCCGCTATAACCCTTATGGCAATATCCTGAAGAAGCGAAACCGAGCCCAACACAAACACTTACCTCATAACCAAAGAAGATGGAACTATCGAAAAACGAAAGCAATCAGCTTAACCAACCTTGTCGGTAACAATTCCAGAGAGAAGCCCGGTGACATCCGTCAAAAGCACGGAATCGACCTTACGCGCCGCCATCCTCCTACACGCGTCGGAGACAGTCGTGCCCTCCGGAATAGTCAAAGCTTTCGATAATCTCAGCTTCTTAACCGTCCTTTCCCCACTGTCCCATTCCGAAAAAAAGAATCACAACAAAAAAAAATCCCCAAAAGAGCAAACTCGAAAGAAAACAGAGGCGAAAAAAAAACAAATAACCATACGATGCTTGAGTAGGAGAATTCGGCTTGGTGGTGTTCCCGTTGGCGGCGGCTGAAGAATTAGTGCTGCCGTTCTCGGACAGAAAGAGTTTCTTCGCCGCCAACGCAGCGCGACGGGAGGCGAGGCTTCTCGTAAGAGGAGCGGCGTGGCTGCTCATCTTCTTGCTCGATCGATCGGGCCGAGGAACAGACCTTCAGGACTTGCCGGAGACGATCGAAACTGAGAACCCTAAATCGATCGCAATCGAGGATTCGTTGCGAGAGACGGTTTAACTTAAACAATCGCGTTCGCGTTCGCCTTCTTTCTCCCTCTCTGCGATCCTTCCTCTCCTACAAATGACCTACTTCTGCGCGTGCAGCGCACAGCTGAATTTGTATTTATTTATATATAAAGGCACAAATTCCAAGTTGCACCCTCTATTTTGTAAAAACTCTTACAAACCAAAATTTGAATCAAATTTTTTGATTTTTTAAACTCTTAGGTACCAGAGTATTTAATTTTTAAACTTACAAAGAAACTTTTATAACAACATAAAATAAAGGGGGAAAATGAAACTATGTCATGAAATATAATTTTTAATTTTTAAAAATTCCTTTGCGCCTTGTCCATTTAATAAAATTTTACCTAAAATGATGATAATGATGATTATTGCGACGGGTTGAGGGAGTATTAATTGATTTAATTGAAGGTGTTAATGGCAAATTTGAAATCGTCGAGCGGTCGATGAAAAGGAAGGGGAATAAAGCAGGCATAAAGAAGCGTGAATTGAACGGGAAACTGCCAACTGGGGACTGCATTACGTGCGCGGGCCGCCCGCATAATTTTGTGGGCCATCTCCGCGGTTTACCGACCGTAGTGCTTGTCGAGTCACGAGTGTACGCGATAAAGAGAGACGTAAAAATACTCACATTTCTATTACCCGCAACGACGGCTCCGAAACGGAGAAGTCACTTGGAGAGCTCGCCTTGTGGGTAGGACAAACAGGTAGTTTTTAAGGAAAATTATGACTTTTGGTTACAGTGATGGACGGCGCGTGGTGGACCCACTGACCTGAGAGCAGACGAGTCAACTCTCAATGAGCAAAATAACCGGGCCAAACATGGACACAACTCAAGACACGATCACTGTCGTGATTCCAATATGAAAATAGCATTAAAAAGTTGCATAATGGTAATGATCACATACGTGACTTTTGCCGAGAGGACAGATCTTCTGGTTTCTTGTTTACGGATTAGAAGATGATTCGTTTTTTTTTAACTCGTGATTTAGATAGATTTTATTTATTTAAAGATAGTATATCTAAATAAAAAATGATCATATAATGGATCATCCTCTAATCTATAATTTACGGACCAAGAATTTTTACTATTTTGAATGACGGATCCTCTGGTCATAAATTACAGATCAGATGATGGTCTATTTTTTTAGACCCTTGATTTGGATGGACTCCATCTATTTAAAGATGGAGTTAATCCAAATCAAGGATCCTCATGCAATGGATCATCCTCTAGTCCACAATTTACGGATCAGAGGATCCCTACTGTTTTGGAGGACGGATCCTTTGATCCGTAAATTGTGGATCAGAGAATGATCCACTTTTTTAGAAACTTAATTTGGATGGACTCCACCTATTTAAAAATGGAGTCTATCCAAATCAAGGGTCTTTATGGAATTGACCATCCTCTAGTCCACAATTTGCAGACCAGAGGATCCCTATTGTTTTGGAGGACGGATCCTCTAGTCCGCAAATTACGGATGAGAGGATAATCCACTTTTTTAGACCCTTGATTTGGATGGACCCCACCTATTTAAAGATGGAATCTATCCAAATCAAGGGTCCTCATGCAATGGACTATCCTCTGGTCCACAATTTGCAGACCAGAGGATCCCTATTGTTTTGGAGGACGGATCCTCTAGTCCGCAAATTACGGATGAGAGGATGATCCACTTTTTTAGACCCTTGATTTGGATGGACCCCATCTATTTAAAGATGGAGTCTATCCAAATCAAGGGTCCTCATGCAATGGACTATCCTCTGGTCCACAATTTGCAGACCAGAGGATCCCTACTGTTTCGGAGGACGGATCCTTTGATTTGTAAATTGCGGATCAGAGGATGATCCATTTTTTTATACCCTTGATTTGGATGGACCCCACTTATTTAAAGATGGAGTCTATCCAAATCAAGGGCCCTCATGCAATGGACCATCCTCTGGTCCACAATTTGCGGACCAGAGGATCCCTACTGTTTCGGAGGACGGACCCTTTGATCCGTAAATTGTGGATCAGAGGATGACCCACTTTTTTAGATCCTTGATTTGGATGGACCTACCTATTTAAAGATAGAGTCTATCCAAATCAAGGGTCCTCATGCAATGGACCATTCTCTGGTCCACAATTTGCAGACCAGAGGATCCCTACTGTTTTGGAGGACGGATTCTCTGGTCTGCAAATTAGGGATCAGAGGATGGTCCACTTTTTTAGACTCTTAATTTGGATGGGCCCCACCTATTTAAAGATGGATTCTATCCAAATCAAGGACCCTCATGCAATGGATCATCCTCTGGCCCACAATTTACGGACCAGAGGATCCCTACTGTTTTGGAGGACGGATCCTCTGATCCGCAAATTGTGGATTAGAGGATGATCCACTTTTTTAGACCCTTGATTTAGATGGACTCCACCTATTTAAAAATGGAGTCTATCCAAATCAAAGGTCCTCATGCAATGGACTATCCTCTAGTCCACAATTTACGGACTAGAGGATCCCTACTGTTTTGGAAGACGGATCATCTGGTCCGTAAATTGCAGATTAAAGGATGATCCATTTTTTTATACCCTTGATTTGGATGGACCCCACCTATTTAAAGATGGAGTCTATCCAAATCAAGGGTCTTCATGCAATAGACCATCCTCTGGTCCACAATTTACCGACCAAAGAATCTCTACTGTTTTGGAGGACGGATCCTCTGGTCCGCAAATTGCAGATCAGATGATGGTCCACTTTTTTAGACCCTTGATTTGGATGGATCTCACCTATTTAAAGATGGAGTCTATCCAAATCAAGGATCCTCATACAATGGACCATCCTCTGGTCCACAATTTGCGGACCAGAGGATGTCGAACACTTCTCCGCAGGAACATAATGTGATAGGGGTGAGCAGTCAATCCATTCTATCGATCAATCGATCTATTTATATCTATCTAAATTGAATTGAAAAAAAAACATCTATTTTATAAGACGAGATGTCATATTCTAATATTATATTATCTGATCTAATATGATCAAATAATTTTTTATCCTAATAATTAAATTAATTTGATATATGATTATTCCTACTTATAAGTAATATTAATTTTATTTGATTATTTATTAAATGTATAATAGGTAATATTTATTATCATTTTAAAATATTTTATTTATTTTTGTTATATTTATATTTTATATTTCATTAAATATAGGATTGAATATCCAAATAACTGATAATCCGCGGGATATCTAATACATAAAAACGTCCAATGTAGAATCGGATGTAGTCCTAATATTACATTATCTAATTTAGTAATATTATATTATCTAATTTAATATGACTGGATAATTTTTTATCTTAATAATCAAATCAATTCGATCCATGATCATTCTTAAAATGTAAGGAATCATATATGTACGATGAACATAATAATCCTTTATCACTAGAGTGATTTTTACCGACGGTAAATTGTAATGGTCAGATTTTAGCCATCGGAAAATATGAATTTATCTAATTAAAAAAATTAATTTAGTTAATTAAATATTATTAATAAAAATTAATTACGTATTATTTTTAAAAATTAAATATAAAAATAGATGAGAAAGAATATATTTGACTTATAGAAATATAATATTGCTTGGACACCTTTAATAGTAATCCTAAAAAATTATAGAAAACAAATTTATTTAATAAGCCAGAACACACTAGTGAAATAATATATGTATATTTCAAAATGAATTAGTGAATATTAAAAATGAAAAGTCAGTGTATCTAGCTAATTAGTGTAATGTTTCACATAATAATAGTGTTAGTTGGTAAAAATTATTATTCTCGGGACTATAATATAGTAGAAGGGTACTTAATTGGGTACCTACGATTGATTCCTAACTACAGTGTATTTATAAGGATTTTTTCTTCAAATGGGATATGTAATCAATGAATACTAGGTTTCTGGACCTCCCGCTACAAGCGCTTCTCAATTTACTCTGACGATCGATAGAAAATTTCTATGGATCAAATTAGTCATCCTATATTCAATGTTACCTGTCCTGATTAATTATTTTTTTTTCAATGAATATATTAGGATTCTCAGTAGTTGGAACTTTCGATTACGTTTATTTAATTGGAATTTGAATCATTTTTTCGAAAATTCCCTCTACCATATCTAACTTGAATCATAACAGTGCATCTTGAAATAAAAAGAAATGAATTTGTAATATAAAATGATAAAATGTAAACACATTTCGCAGCTATACTCGAAATGAAAAGTCCACTTACCTGGTCAGAAACTTCTTCGGGTTTGGACAGAAATTTTACGAAACTTGAACTTGCACTTGATAATCGGAACTTGGGCTAAGAACTTGTGTAGAAATTTGCACAAAGATTTAAGTGTCTATTTGGAAGACAGTGCATTGGCTATTTATAGGAATGAAGGGGTGGCCAAGGCATATGAAGAGATGGCTAGATGGAGGGTCATTTATTAAAAAGGCTAGGTGAAAGGTCATCGCTAGATGGAAGTTACAAGTAGATGGAGAGTCATTCATTAAAAAGGTTAGTTGAAAAAGGTCATGACTAGATGGAAGTTACAAGTAGATGGAGGATCATTCATTAAAAAGGCTAGGTGGAAGATCATGGCTAGGTGAAAGTTACAAGTAGATGGAGGGGTATTCATTAAAATAACTAGGTGAAAAATCACCATACCATTACAACTTAGCACATGAAATATAGGCATGGTAGAATAAGTCCAAGTTACATAAAAGGATTAATACATGACTTATTATGTTATCATGATAAAATCACAAGAAACATAGACATAAATTTTAACCTATAACTCACTAAGTCATCTTGTTAAAAACCAAGAAAAACATAGATATAGCTAGAATAAAAAGTTAAAACACATAAAGTTAATATGTGACGCATTAAATTCTCATAATGAAGGGCATAGAAGAAACATATGAGTAACTAGACCCAACATCCGAAATCCCTAAGATTCAAACCTACACATGACACAAAGTAATCATAAAATTGGGTTTAATTTTTATGGTATTAAGATTTTTAGGAGTCGAACGTAACTTAACCTTCAAAGGTATCTCAACTAGTGTCTATCATCATGTCCAAAATCAGGTCTTCACAGTCAATGTATCTAACTAATTAGTATAATGTTTCACGTAACAATAGTGTTAGTTGGTGAAAGTTAGTATTCTCGGAGTTATGGTGCAGTAGAAGGGTGCTTAATTGGGTACCTACGATTGATTCCTAATTACATTGTATTTATAAGGACTTTTCCTTCAAATGGGACGCGTAACCAATGAATACTAGGTTTTTGGGCTGCCCGTCACAAGCTCTTCCCGATTTACTCTCTCGGTCGATAGAAAATATTTATGAATCAAACTAATCGCCCCAGATTTAACGTTATCTGACTTGATTAATTATTTTTTCAATGAATATACTAAAATTCTCATTAGTTGGAACTTTCTATTACCTTGATTTGATTGGAATTTGAATCGTTTTTTCCTCAATGGTTGTGATGTCTTTCAATGGGATCATGAGTCTATCGTTCTATTTCTGAAGCACTATTTTGTGGAATATAAGTAATGGTTAACATCGTTTTGATAGAGAAAAAAATTCGTTGAAGATTTTTTGAAATAAATAGTCGTATCTTCCTTTGATGCCTTATGAGATATATCCGGTCATCAAAATATAAGTTAAGAAGGGTCTTTATATATAGTAAATCAAGGGTTAAGGAGTCATTCCCTTAACTGATGATAATCTGATCCCACGAGAAATTAAACAAATTACTCCTTAATTAATCTATTTTTTTAATATATATATATATATATATATATAGCAATGGAAGTTTTAAACGAATGAGGGGGAGAAAAAAACTTGCTAATTTCCCTTTTTAATAAAAGATAAGTTCTCTGATTCTAACTAACTAATTTAATAAATTAATCAAATTTCTTAGTACATAATTCATCTGGTTATGCCCATTTTTAATAGATACTTCTCTGATTTCCAGCAGCTGTCAGTCAGTGGAGTTTCACATTAATTGGAAAGATTCCAATTGAGCATCGACGACTTCCACGAATAAACGCAATGGCCCTTATTTCTTTCTGTTCCAGTCAAATTCATATAAACTGGGAAACTCCGATTCATGGTTGAGCTGTCCTTTACCAATAAATCATAACATAAATGTACTACGAAGAGTGTGAATTCTTTCTAAAAGCACGAGCCAGGACGCAACCAGCCAGCTTTGACTATTTTGTTTCCCTTTCGCTGCCGTTTTCTTCCCTTTTGCGTCGCTTTGTTCACTTGCGATTTGAAGAGTCAACCGACGGCCCTGCGTTCCCATTCACTGCATAAGAAAAGGAGACAATTAAGCTTCCTCCATCCGAGAATCTGAGAGGAGGAGGAGGAGGAGGAGGAGGAAGAAGAGGCAGGAAAAATGGTGGAGATGGATTCAGGGGAAAAGCGGCTCAATGAGCTCGGCTACAAGCAGGAGCTCAGGAGAGAGATGGTGAGTCTTTTCTTTTCATCTTCTCCTTCAAAATCTAATCTTTTCTCTTCTCCGATTGTGCAGACGCTGTTCAAGACGCTGGCGATATCGTTCTCGACCATGACGCTGTTCACCGGTATCACGCCGCTGTACGGCTCGAGCTTGCTGTACGCGGGTCCCGCGAGTCTGGTGTGGGGCTGGGTCGTCGTCTCCTTCTTCACCTGGTTCGTCGGCGTCGCCATGGCCGAGATCTGCTCCTCTTTCCCCGTAAGCGCCTGCCGCTCTGACATCTAAAAAATTGCGTGCTTGGTAATTAGCTTTAAAGATCCAGAGGGATCACATCAGTAAGAAACGTTTTCAGATTCAGGGTAAATCATCAGATTAATCTTAAAAATTATCAACAGACCACAGGTTCTCTATACTTCTGGGCTGCTCATTTAGCAGGCCCCGTTTGGGGTCCCTTTGCCTCGTGGTGCTGTGCTTGGCTGGAAGCCATCGGACTCATCGCCGGAATCGGCACTCAGGCATTCGCAGGTTCACAGGTGCTGCAGAGCATCATTCTATTATGCACCGGGACGAACAGGGGCGGCGGTTATCTTGCTCCCCGAGGCGTCTTTCTCGCTATGTACATTGGCCTGACAATCATATGGGCAGTGCTCAACACATTTGCATTGGAAGTCATCGCACTGATCGACATCGTCTCAATCTGGTGGCAGGTGATGTAATGTTCATCACTTTTCATTACTGATCAAGCTTCGTTGCTAAATTTTGCTGGTGAGCGACAGCGCAGGTGATCGGTGGCTCTGTTATAGTTATCATGCTTCCCCTCGTCTCTCTCACTACTCAGCCTGCGTCTTATGTCTTCTCCCATTTTGAAACATCCCCTGACTCAACGGGGATACACAGCAAAGCCTACGCCGTCGTCTTATCGGTCCTTGTCAGTCAGTATTCCCTCTATGGATACGACGCTGCTGCCCATCTAACCGAGGAAACCAAAGGCGCTGACAAAAACGGACCGATAGCCATTCTGTCGAGCATCGGCATCATCTCGGTGTTCGGCTGGGCGTACATCTTAGCCCTCACTTTCAGCATTCAGGTTCTATCTAATATTTCAAAACTCTCATCCTGTGTCAATGTCATGTATATTAATAAGAGAAGAATCCTCGATGTAGAACTTCGACTACTTGTATGATACTGGCAATGAGACTGCCGGAACGTTTGTGCCGGCGCAGATTCTTTACGACGCGTTTCACGGGAGGTTCCACAACTCCGCCGGAGCGATTGCTCTGCTCTTCGTCATTTGGGGGTCGTTTTTCTTCGGCGGACTTTCGATCACCACCAGCGCTGCTAGAGTGGTAAGAATGACTACATCATCTGCACTCCGATCATGGAAATCATTGTTTTGCAATTGCAGGTGTATGCACTGTCGAGGGACAAGGGAATTCCGTTGTCATCGGTATGGAGGAAAATACACCCGAAGCACAAGGTACCGGCCAACGCAGTGTGGCTGTGCGCGGCCCTTTGCTGTCTCCTCGGGCTGCCCATCCTCAAAGTGAACGTGGTGTTCACGGCCATCACGTCGATCTGTACCATCGGATGGGTCGGTGGGTATGCGGTTCCGATCTTCGCGAGGATGGTCATGGCAGAGAAGAACTTCAAGCCGGGTCCGTTCTATCTGGGAAGGGCAAGCAGACCCGTTTGCCTGGTGGCGTTCCTGTGGATCTGCTACACTTGCTCTGTGTTCCTGCTGCCGACGTTCTATCCGATCGATTGGAACACCTTCAACTATGCCCCTGTCGCACTGGCCATCTGCTTGGGCCTGGTGATGTTGTGGTGGGTTGTGGACGCGAGGAAGTGGTTTAAAGGACCAGTTAGGAACATCGATAGCCACGATGGAAATGTCTAACCTGAATTGATTAATCGATCGAACACTTACAGGTCTTTTATTTATAAGACAATACATACACGAGGTGACCACTTTACAGTATAACAAACAGGTCGCGTCTATGGATTCAGTTGGAAGGGATTTTGAATTTTTCAAACCGAGCACCGGTCTCGTTGTATTTCTTCAACTCGATCAAACTGTTGAACTCGTCGAACGTGGTGAGCTTGTGGAGATGATCTCGGCTGGTTCCATCGTCCTTCATTACTTTCAAGATGTCGATCAAGGCGCGAGCAGAAGCGTAGACAGCGGTGGTGGAATGCACAATGAGATGGAAGCCCATCTCCTTGAGCTCCTGGGGCGTGTGCAACGGCGTGAACCCGCCTTCGAGCATGTTGGCTGCTCTGAAGCCATTTGTGCGCTTGCATACCTCCCTCAGCTCGTCGTCGCTCCGCGGTGCCTCGACGAAGCAAGCATCTGCCCCTGCCTGCACAAAGTTACTTACTCATGACGAGTAATGACTTATTCGTGGTATTGAAGGGGAAATTAGCAACGATGAACAACTGATTTGTACCTCCATGTAGAGGTTTGCCCGCGCAATTGCTTCGTTTAAACCACCAGCAGTTGCACGAGCATCAGTACGAGCGATAAGGAAAAAATCAGCATCGCCAATAGCTTCTCGAGCGGCTGCTATCTTGGCTGCATGTTCCTCAGCTGGTATCACCTAAGAACAATACAACAACAGGCAGAAACATAAAATTATGATAACTTAAATATTTATCGGATGCAGTTGTGCAGCAAATTACCTGTTTTCCTTGCATATGTCCTGATTGCCAGAAGGGAAAGGAAATTAGGTAAGAAAGAGTTTTGAAGGAGGAGAAACTAAGCTAGAGCAAAGCAAGGGAATTAAGATTGATCTCATACCACACTTCTTTGGCCAAACTTGATCCTAGAAATCATGCAAATGCAAAAAAGTAGGAATAAAGTTCATTCTGAAGTTGAGAACCAAATCAACTGCAAAGAATGAAGGAAACAAGAATTGTTCGTGTACCTCAAGGAACAAACCAGCAGCACCAGTACCAATTATGTCTTTAACAGTCCTTTGAACATTGAGAGCGTTTCCACCTCCTGTATCTGCAGCAGAGCCGTTTGAAGAACCATAAGGATTATATCTCAATGACTATACAAGGTTATAACAGATGTTAGATAAAATTTAATAAATGTATTAAAGAAAAACATAGTAAAATATATCAAAGTTTATATATAAAGTTAAACTGAGCATTATTAATCAAGAACATACAATATAAAGTTAATCATCTTTGAAAATTCTGTAATAGATAAACTATCGTCTTTGAGCATTCGACTCTACACTATAAAGTTTCACATCAATCAAATCAAGAAACCTACAAACCTCTTGCAAAATCACATCTTGTTGGTACACCCAAAATGAGCTGTTCGAACATTTGTAGTTTCTTTATGGTCCAGAAAAACCATATAATATCAAAGTTATGGGTAACAACTGGTCCCTTGCAATTAGGATTCATTTCCTTTTGGCAGCTAAAGAAATGTTCATCCGAAACATAATAGAATTTTTGTTGAAAAGATAATCAACAGCTTACATTGGGTCAGATCAAAATTGAGAAGCAAATTGAAAATTTGAAAGGAATAGTTAAGATGTTAATGTAGTTGAGTAAGGTACACAGTATGTTCTAGATCAATAAGTAGAATTCATGCGGATTACTATCATAATCTTTTGGTCATGTTGATTTATAGGACTTCTACAGATCATCATATGTGACAATAATTTAACAAAACAAGCATTAATCGTGGTCAATTTCCATTTTTTATGAGATAAATCATTTGCTTTTGTAGTGTGGGAAATGTTCAGCTCCTGTTCCTAGGGCAACAAAAAACTAGTATTAAAAAAAGGAAAAGGAAAGAACCAGTTAAATCAGAAGCAAACAAAGAGCAATCAGATAAAATAATAAAATATACTTGATTTCATTAGATTTTTGACAACTCAAATAGAAAAATTAGGATTCCAGTTTAAAAAACAGAAAAAATAATGATATAGGGAAAATTTTCATATCCCAAACCCAGAGTTTGGATCAAAATGCTGACAAAAACGAGTCAAATTTTCACCAAATAGTTCCCCGAATCTCTGTCGCAAAAACATATAGGTAAAAGACACTACAATTTAATAGTTTTCAAACAAAATGCCAGCTTCAAAATAAACCATCGCCATTGTTCTTTACCACAGATCAGTCATATTTACTTTACCAGTACTAAAAGAGGGTTCATAATGCAGACAAAATGAGGCGAAAAGATGATTACCAGCATCAACAATGAACGCAACGTTAGGAGCCGCAGCGCAAATTGCTCGAGCAACATCAGCCATCTCCGGCGGCCTAAAATTCCAAAATCCGAATAGAAATTGCAAACAAAGGGCCCAAATTGTAATTCAGAAAAAAGAAGAAAAAAAATGAATCGAAGCAAGGGAAGGGCGAAAGCATACGTGAGGAGGCCGATGTCCGGCATGCCGAGGCGGGAAGCGGAGACGGCGTATCCGGAGACAAATCCAGCCTTGAATCCCGAGCTCTGCAGGACGGCGGCGGATAGGGCGTCGAAGATCCCCGGCATCAGCACGATGCCCTCCTCCTCGATGAGGCGGTGCATGCGCGTTCTCTTAGATCCAGAAGACGCCGCCGAAGGCATCACCGGGACGCAGGTCGTCTGAGAGCTCGCCATCACTTCAGCTTCTACACCGACCCGGAACTGCTCGATCGATGGATTGGTGGACGGACAAGGTACGGAGAGGGAGAAGGGCAGCGCCGTGCTCATTTATAGCGTGCGCGAAGGCGACGGGTTTGGAACGAGAACGGCGTCGCCCTGACGCCCTTCTCTTTCACTGTACAAAAATGATTTATTTAATTCATATCAATTTATAAAATTAAAAATCTAATTTAGTACCTAAAATTTCTAATATTTATATCACACATTTTACTTTTAAATTATAAAGCACGTATCGATATACAAGCATCAATAGTGGCATTTTAATTTCTATAAATTGCTTTAAATAAATAATAAATCGGGTTTCACGAGTTTGTGATTTTTTTTTAGGGCGAAAATGTGATTTCATCAAATTTCAAGGAGTGGGACCCAAATGCATCATCCTTCCCTAAAGTGCCGTACAAGCACTCGTTTAGCCATTCCGGTGACATTTACGACCTCCATGTGTATGCGAAAGTTTTTTTGTGTGTTCTGTCCAGGACACAGTACGTTAATATTCGAGTAGTCATTGGTCGAATGCATAGAGCCCACAACATACCTTCGAATAGTGCAAGTCTTTCCTGCAGTTGGTGTAATAGGTTGGACACCGATGCTCAGTTTATCACAGACAGGGCAGATTATCTACAGAAAAAAGAAATTATTCAATTCTAATAAATAAAATAATATTTTTTCCAAAAAAAAAACATAGCATTAATTAAAAACTTGATAGCTGAACGTTAAACCAAAACCATCTCTGATCACAAGTTAAAGCAACAATATATAATTATAAAAAAATTAATTACTGTCCGGGGCAATATTACATGTTTTCTAGAATCTAATGAATGAATTAATTTTTTAGTGGATAATTAAACTAAGAATACTGAATTAATGAGCCATGATTTATCCGGATAGGTTAGATATCAACTAAAAAAATGAATAACGGTCAAATAATTAATCGTATGATTTAAAAATATGCAGAATTAATTGCGTGTTTAACAATAACTATTCCACGTGGCGGTGTATCATTGAATGAACAAGAAAAGGCAAGCACTTAGTCAATTAACAAATAAGTTCCAAAATTTTAGCGCATTGACTAATCGTCCAAAGATACACAACGTGACTAATATTATAATATGGACGTGGCTTTTTGCAAACTGTTTTGCCACGTTGGGTTAGAATTTTCCCCGCATAATTTAAAAATAATTTAAGGAAAACGCTACGAATATAGGTAAAAGGTGGAACCATCACCCTAGCGGTCCCTTGGTCTCGCCCCCATAAGATTTCAGAGGGAGTAAATCATGATTAATGCTGGGTAGGATAGGTGACTGGAGGTCGAAGGAATTTTTGGCACAGTAGACTAGGATTTTATCCCCGAGTGTAACTGGTGACCTTCGACTCTATGATTTCATTGACAAATTGTAGGTACCTAACCAGCTGATCCAGTCCGTGAAGGTAAAACGCTACGAATATAGCAAGTATGGGAGTGCGACTTGACTTGCACGCATCATACTGCGCACGAAGAACCTCATAAATTTTGAAATATAAATTTCATTTTTTAAGAAAAATCTAGAAGCTGATTTTAACTTTAAAAAAGACACGCACGTCACATTTGTAGAATGTGGGAAAAAACAATTAAAGAAGACGAATAGAATATGAAAAGAAAGTGATAGAAATATGTCTGTTGTCTCATTTTAACGGCCTCGATAAGATTAAAAATATACATCAGGTGATTGATGCAGCGGAAATCAGCCACGTCATTTGAGATTATGGACGAAATTTTTAAGCCCGGGATAATAGTACGATGATTAGATTTTTTAATGGATAATTAAAAATTTTAAGATTTAAATTTTAATTGTGTGAGATTTTTTCTTCAGTGAAATTTAAATTTAAAAATATTAGTCATTTGAATGAGTTTCATACGTTTTAATTTATCCTAATTAGTTACGGAAGCTTCCGTAAAAAATTTCTGTGTTAAGTTTTTCAATAAGGCCCTTCTCCTGTATCGGAGTTATCTGACGAGACATTTTCGATATTTAAATCATCATAATACCTTAAACAATAAAATATTAATAAAATAAAATGAAAAACCCTAAAAGTACTAAAAGCGAATAGAAGAAGATCAATTCTCTTTCAAGAAGTATATATCTATTTAAGGGTATTTATAATCTATTTTCATTATACTATCCATCACTTAGATTAAAAAAAAGTTTGGGATTAATTGTCACCAATGACGGATCCAGACAAAAAGAAAAGAGAATATTTAAAAAAGGGAGCTAAAATTTGTCTTACTTCTCGCTGCCCCTCGGACTGCAGTATACTGATGAAATTTTCTGGAAGTAAGGGGATGCTCAAGCACACCTCCGCTCTTCCTAAATCCGTCACTGACTGTCACATACTCATTATAACAATATATCTTTTTTATTCATGTTATTTTTAACATTAATATTCATTATTTATAGATCTTATAATTTATTCAATCATTTTAAAATTAAATCATATTAAATAAATATATTTTTAAAAATAGAGATCAATATGGCGGCATACAATTTTATTTGTTGATTTTAAAATTTTTAAATAAATATATAAAAAATTTTATAGGTCCATATGGCATACAAATTTTATTTGTTGATTCTAAGATATTTTTTTAATAAATAATATTTTATTTTTTATTTTTTTTTATAAAGAAAGGCAGAAAACTTGAACACGTTCAATGCCACGATGACATTAACATCCACCATAGCACATATGGAGAGTGCATAGTTCTGTGACTGAAAGATCCAGGGGTCGATCCCCGAAGTGTCACTGCCTGGGGTTAACGTCTCCGCTATGCACTTTCCACCTGTGTACCTGCATTTACCTCCCTCCATATCCATAAGATCGGCTCTAGGGGGCCACTGATATGACGGTTCCACATTTTTTATGACATTAACGTCCACTAGTAAGGACTTTGACATATGAAAGCAGTTATAACATTCCTTAAAACTCACATGGAAGCCCTAATATTTATAGATGCAAGGGGACAAAATACCTTGGAGATTATGGAAAAGCGGATTTCAACAAAGAGTATCGATGTGGTCTAAAAGCTGAGTAGGCAACGAATACTTCTGTTATTGACTAAATGGAAATTTTTAGCTGTCCAAAAAATTGACTCCAAAGTGTTTTAATGATCAAAAAGAATGTTAGCATTCAGGTTAGAGCAGAGGTCCCAGGTATAGATATTCAAACGTTCAGGTCAGTAATCTAGTTAAGTAGAGCAAACAGTAGTATAAATGAATAGTAGTTATGAACGCGTGTAATCACGTAACCTTGCGTATCTGTGCTGATCCTGTCTGAACGCTGAATTAACGGACGCTGGGCACGAGGTGCTCTCCTCGTTGCTGACGTAGATCCCCGACCGGTCACACGGAGCTCCGGCGAACCTGCGAAGAAGTCGGGACGGGAAGGGATTCCCGGTGACGACCCTCCGACGCTCAAATCAGGCAAGTGGACAACAAAAGGGGTGACTTCGAATATCAAAGAACGCGTACCTCCAATGAAGTGTGAGGCCCTTTATATAGAGTTGTGAAGAGGCTCACGCACACATATCGAGGCGAGTACGTGTCCTCAGCCCATACTTCAGTATGGGCATGTCAGACAAGCTTACCTGACACCATACTGCTACAGTCCGAGCACGTCTCTGATGGGACAACGGAACCCTCTGTCAGAAGATCCTGCGTATGGCCTACTCATCGAACCTGCCCGCTGTCAGAAGATGTTCCCTTGTCCTTTTCTCGTTCTACTCCCTACTGAGTGCCCGGCCGGTCGGCAGTCCCCCCACGTCCGGCCGGCCATACGTGCTGGTCCGCTCGGGAGATTCCCAGTAGTGTGCTCTGTGGACTGTTCGCAGTATTGATACTTTATGCCTTCAGCTGAGCGGGCCACCCGCTCGGCCATACGACCCTGTTCAACATGAGCGTCGGAACCCTGACTCCTTGCCGGGTGCCTTTGACTCCAATGAGACCCCGTTCGGCCTCCCGGTCTCCCCTTCTCCGGTCGGCCATTCAACCCTTTGACTTCCACGTGGCGTTGACTTCCCTCTGAGGGGGGTCCCTGTTCTTACCGCCGGATCACTTGCCTCCCCTTCAAGTCTAGTTGAAGGAGGCAATTAGTCCGACTAACTGGACCATCAGTTGAGCCGAGTGGCTTCCTGCAACTACCGTCCGCTCGGAATAAGGGGGGGTAGCCAAAACGCTAGTCAACGCCCATCTTCCTCAGCATCTCTTCGAAGTTTTCACCAATCTCCATCATTAAGGTCGAGCACGCGCTCATTAAATGCGTTCCAATGGCTGAATGCCACGTGGCGGTGCTGCCGTCATTGTACGGCGGCGGCGTGGTGCTCTGATGGGATCGAGGCGGTTCGAAATGAACGGCGCGATGCGTGCTCCGATTCTCGCGACCTAGATCCAACGGTGGAGACTGCTCGGGCTCTACCCTATAAAGCCTTCTCTTCTTTCTCTTCTTTCCTTCGCCTCAATTCTGCTGTCGCGTGCCTCCCGCTTCTTCCTTCTCAGCACTCCGGCGATCCTGTTCTTCTGCTTTCCGACGATCTCCGGCGTTCTTCCTTCGATCCTCCTTCTCTGTAAGGCTCTTCCTCTGCTCTATCTTTGGTTCCCGACATTTTCTTTGCATTTCTTTCCCAAGTTTTCGTCCTCGAGGTACTGTTCCGTTGCCATCTTCTTCCTTTTATCCTCTTTCGTCCTTTTTTGATTTCATCCGCTCAGACAATGGCTCATTCCTCTCAACCGGAAGACCAAACCCTCGGCCCATGGTACTATACTATGGAGTCGCGCTTCGATCGGCGCAACGCCGATGTCCTGATTAATAGTTTTGACATTCCCTGATCCCACTCCTCCAAGAGACGAGCTTATCGAGTTTTATGTTCCTGTATGATATGTTTTTATTTGTTGTATGAATGGTTGTTCTGGAGTCCCTTTTGTGAACTTTCTTTCATTTTGAATGTATGATATACTTTTATGCTAAGCTCTCCTTTTGGTTCTACATTTCAGTGTTGTTATGTTCTGTTGATATATGTGTGTTTTAGGGGGAGCACTCCTCGTATTTATCATATTTGCTTTGTGCACTTATTGAGGGGGAGTTATTTGCTTTTGATTTTTGACAAAGGGGGAGATCTATGTTGAAGTTCATGCTTATTGCTTATGCTTATCTCAGTAGCTTATTGCTTATGCTTATCTCAGTAAATTAAAATCAAGCTTACTGCAATTATGCAATTATTATTTCAGCAAGCTACAATCATTATTTATCATTGTATTGGAAACTAGCCTAAACTTAAATAGATTGTCAAACATCAAAAAGGGGGAGATTGTTGGTGCAATCATGCCCTGGAAGTTTCAATGTGTTGACAATTATTTAAGTTTAGGTTAATACGGTTGAACTAACATGCATTGTGAGTTTGCAGGAGGAGTTTCTTGCAGGTCAGAAGACCAGATGCAAGAGAAGTCCAAGAAGGTCAAGGACTGAATTCTTGACAGAAAGAGCTCTTGCGGGTCAGAAGACCAGATGCAAGGCAAGAGAATTCCAAGAAGGTCGGGGACCGGATTCTTGACAAGAGAAGCTCCTGCAAGTCACAAGATTATGTGTGTGTTAGGCTCACTATCAGAGATCGACTGGTAAATCGATTCAGACATGGTTGTGCGGCAGATTGCCTCTGAATAGATCAGCCGATCGATTGAAGGTAAGTCAATCGATTGACTGATCGATTGGTAAGGTTCTGCGCAGCATAGAATGCGTCTGGATCGATCAGCCGATCGATTCAAGGTACTGAATCGATCAGCCGATCGATCCATGAACATTCTGTGCGAAGCACAGAATCGTTCTGAATCGATCAGCCGATCGATTCAAGGGATTGAATCGATCGGCCGATTGATTCACAAAGCTGCGATTTCGCGAGCAGGTGTCTGGATCAATTCAAAATCTTCCCCAAATCGATCCAAGGTAAATGGAAGAATCTGTGCCGTTGATCTTGACGTGATGGCTCCAAACGGATACTTGTGAATCGATTGGGACATAATCTCAATCGATCCACGGTGACGGCAGAGTGAGAAACGGCTAGTTTTCTCGACGTTTAAAACACTGAAAGAAAGAAGAAAAACGTAGAGAAGAACACAACAAAAATACTGTTCTATTGCTTGGGTGTCAAAAAGCTTTCAAGCGCTCAAGATTTCTCAAGAGTTTAAAGTTCAAGCGCTCAACCTCTCCATGTTCTTAAATCTCACGCACAAGGAAGAAGCTACTTCAAGTTTGTAATACTTCTCTCTTCTTGATTGTAGTGAGTGTGATCTGTTTCTTTTGGAGAGGGACTGTTGATAGTGTTGTAAGGTTTCTCCACCTTCGGTGTGTTTCCGAGAAGGAGGGTTTTTGGATAGTGGAAGTATGGTGAGTGGCGTGAATCCTTGGATTAGTCAGCTCCTTGAGGAGGTGGATACCAAGTAAATACCTGAGTTAGCATTGGCTTCAAACTTCCGCTGTGAAAAATCTAAGATCAAGAAAACGAAGTGAGCCATTCACCCCCCATCCCTCTAGCTCAACCGATCCTAACAGATATGACTTCTATCTGGTGCATTTATTTAGTAGAACTAACTAAAGTTACCCCTTATTAATCCTAACTGATTAGATCAAAAGTTTTGTATTAAGTTTAGTGGGCAGGATTATTTGGATAATTTTGAATACGCGGCTACTCTAATGATGTCTAGGTGATTCACCACAACTTAGACGTTTATCTAAATAATGTTTGCCTGTTGAATCTAAGGCTAAACTTGAATATAATACAAGTTAAACCAAATCCTAAAAATTCAACTGAATTCATCTCACAAAATTATATGATTTCCCTGATTAAAAATATAGATCGAGTGTGATGAATAAGGTTAAAATTTAAATTAAATAAAAAAATCAAATTTAAATAAAATTTAAAATAAATTTAAATTCAAATTTAAATAAAATTAAAATGAAAATTAAATTCAAATTAAATAAATTTGAAATTTAAATTAAATAAAATTAAAACATTAATGGAATCTAACTTAAAATAAAATCTAAAATAAATAATAATAAACTTAAAACCAAACCTAAACATTTAACTAAAATTTGTCAATGATACTTAATTTTAATTAATTAAAACTTAAGTTTAAAATAGTTGTTAAATCATATAATAATAAAACTTTAACTATAAACTATAAAAACTTTAATGAAATCCTAATTTAATTAAGCTTAAATTAAATCTTAATTTAAACTTAATGTTTACTTAAAGTAATTAAATTAATTAATTTAAACCTAAATATTAATTAAGTAATCAATTAAATTAATTAAAAAGTTAATTAACTTAAATTAAGATTGAATTAAATTCAAAATATTAATCTAACCTTAATTGATAATTTTGGATAACCTCAATTGAAAACTCAATTTAACTAATACTTAATTTAATTTAACCTAATTAAAGCTTTAAACTAACTTAATTCAAATCAATAAAATTACCAATCACTCAACTTATATCTCAATTAATAAAACAACAGAAACCAATTCTAAAATTTAATTTGATTAACTTGAATCCAAAGTTAATTTTCTTGACTAATTTAAACAATTAGATAGAGTTTCTTGATAACCATAGATGTCAAGTTAAGGAAGAGTGTAAATTTAAAGAGGAGGATTTGTATAGCCAACTTAATTATTTTAAAATTTGTTTTGAAAAATCCTTTGTAAATTTTGTTTGAAAAACAGTTAGAAATGCATTGTAAAATATTTATTTTTGAAAAATACTTTGTAAAATGCTTTGAAAAAGAAATTGGTTTGAAAAAAATCTTTTCAAAATCTGGTTTGGAAAATTTACTTTCAAAACTTGCTAGAAATATATTTTTTTAGATGACTATTTTGAAAACTGAAAATAAAAGTGTTTTGAAAAATACTTTAAAAACATTTTTGGTAGAAAATGTATTGCAAAAATAATTTGAAATGTATTTTATCCCTTTGAAAATTATTTTAAAAAATACTTTGAAAAATATTTTTTGAAAACACTTTGAATTTTTTTTAAAAATTTTAGAAAACTCTTGCAAAACTTATCCTTTCAGTTTGAAATTTATCTTTGGAAAACCTTTTTAATTTGTTTGAAAACTATTTTGAAAATATTTCTAAAATTATTTTGCTTAGAAAAATTTCTTTGATAACACTTTAAAATATTTTACAAATTATTGCAACAATTTTTTCTGAAAAAAAAAAACATGTTTTGATATGTATCTTGAAAACCGGCTTATGAACTTCTTTCATAATTTAGCTTTACACAATGATTTATTTTAGCAAATTCAATATTCAAATTTTGAAACCATCTGAAAATTTTGAAATCTCTTTCAAAATACTTTGGAATTTTTTTCTTAACTCCTCTCTATGATAAAGCTACAAGTTTCATTTATGCCCACTTAGAATAAAATTCTTACTTGCTTTATTTTCTTGAGTATTTAGATTTTCATACTTTGGTACACTTATGCATTCTATTTTTTTATGAATACCAAAGGAAGAGAGTAGGGGATTAAGTAGAAAAAGAATGTGATTAAGTTAGAAAAAACATAGATGATCAAGAGAAGAAACAATGAATAGACTTATGCATATTTAGTTATTCTATGCATTATTTTTTTCTAACTATATTTTTATGCACTTGTTTTTTCTAACTTTAACTGAGATTGTTATTACATCAAAAAAGGGAGATCATTGGTGTAATTTGTATTAACGGTTTAATTCAGATTTTGATGAATGACAAGTAAGTTATTAGGTGTTTTTATAATCTAATACATTTATCAAGCATGCAGAGATTGAGGGGTCTAGGGTATCTGACACTAAGATGAAACTCAACTAGGTCTGAGGACTCGATAGTTGGTGTGAAGCCCATATAGGTCAAAGGATCGACTGAATATCTAGCGGGAACTCCGGCTGGGTCTGCGGGGCCTGACAACTGACCAAAGTCTAGTTAGATCTGCGGACCTGATAACTAGCAAGAAGATCTGATGGATTGAGAGGCTAGTCAATAGACTACAAGTTGGTAAGTGAAGGTAAGTCACTGGAGGAGAGAATTTCGGTGAAGGCGAGTCCAAGTTTAGACATTAGGCGCTAGTCCAGTTTATGTTCATTTTGGATCCCTAAACTAAGATATTGACTAATTCCTAGTCTTGGAAGGACAAGAACTAATTGTTATTGCTTATTATTATTGTGCTAACTTTGTTTTATGGGTTAGATACTTTTGTATTGGACTAACATATTTTACAGGGTAAAAGGAGTACAAAGTGCCTCGGGTGAACAATACCCGAGGCGCCTTCAGGAGCTTTGAAGGTACCTTAAATACTGTTCATGGAAGGTGGCTAGTATTTGTAAGTATCCTGTGTTAGTTTTAATGTGATCAAACCAGTCAAGTTAGGTTCTGCTATGTTTTGATGTCCTGTGTCTAAGTGTGCAGGCACTTATGAGCACAAGAAGTCGAGCGAAAGTTGTAAGGGATCGGTGGCTGGCTTGAAAGGGGGTTGAATAGATGACGCCCCCAAATAATCACTTTCTTCCTACACTTGTTAGTATGCGCAACGAAAATCTAATACTAACTACAAATATGAAAGCTAAAGACAAAGAATAAGAAAGACAAGCAAACTAATTGACACGTCGATGTAACGTGGTTCGGAGATAGTTTGCTCCTACTCCACGGCTGTCCGTAAGGTGGACGATCCCTCAATCCGTCGGTGGATTAGTCCCCGGCAAACTCTGGCTATCTCAAGTAGCTCCTTGTGGGTGGAGAAACCTCACCACAACACTCACAAACACTTGAGAACAAGTAAACTACTAATTAAGGTTTACCACCACTAATTTCATCAACTATAACCAAGCTCCTAAGGCTTGGTTATATAGGTCACGGGTTGGAAACCCCGCCTACCAGTCGACTGCTAAAATTAGCAGTCGACTGCCCTCTGTGGAAATTCGACTGTTACATTCCAACGGCTCGATACCAATCGATTGCTAAAAATAGCAGTCGACTGCTCCACACTGACCGAACGAATAGAAGCATTCTGTTCGCTCCCAGTCGACTGCCCGGTCGATTGCACCAGTCGACTGCTAAAATATGCAGTCGACTGTTACAGTAACGCTGCAGTACTGCTACTGTAACGCTGCAATAAAACCCTAAAACTTGGATTTTACTCTGAGTACAATCTCTCGTGCACTCGTACCCTCACCCTTATGACTCACTTGACGCTTCTTTGCAACCTTGACCTCTTGCCTTCAAGCCTACTTCCTTTGGCTCTCGTCCCTCGGATGCATTCAAGCACGCGGCTCGTCCCCAATGTCATCCTTCGCGTATGCCTCGAAGTTGTTTCCCTCGGCCCTTGTCCTCGCTGCCTTGTCCACGGTCCCTCGGATGCTCCATCCTTCATCGGACCCGAAGCCATCAACCTGAGTCACATGTGTATCCTGCAAACCTGTACAACTCAAATACACATATCAAATACAAGGGTGAACCTAACTTAAACCCTTTGCCAAAACACCAAAACACATGATCGCACAAACCATTGGAATTGCTCCAACAAAAGTCGCAGCTAGCGAGAAGGATGACGCGGGAGAGAGTTGACAGACTCAATGCGTCAGATGGATGAGGTGCTGCAGAATAATATGTTGACGGACAAGAAGAAGGCGCGCGACGTTTCTGAGGGACAAGAAGCCGGAGTGAAAAGTTGCTCGAGAAGGCTAGAAAATGAGTTCAGGTGAGCCCTATTCTGGATGGCCGAAATCACCTGGAGCGGAGTTGGAGAGGAAGACAGGATGAAAAGTCAACTAGGGGTTGACTGTGCTCCGGGCACCCGGACCACCCGGACCACCCGGACCTAGGGCATCCAAAGCAAGTCCTGAACCAAAAAAACTTATCGAAACACACACTGTTATGATCCGGTGCGACGAGGATAAAATTTTATCCACGTCTAGGTGCCTGAAACCCTTTCAGGCACCTCGATTAGGGCTATAAATACAACCCTGATCCCAGAACCTAAACAACACTGAAAAAATACAGAGAACAACACTTGTAATCGATCCTAATTAAGCTTAGCTTTGTAGTTGTGAACTTTGACTGGTGTAAGAGGCTTTTCCACCTGAAAGAGACATTAGTGAGCTTTCAAACATCTTGGATTAGCAATCTCCTGATTGCAAACTAAGTAAATTATTGTGCCTCTTTTTCTTGTCTATTAATCAGTTTCTTTCTATACAAGTACTTTATTTCCAAAGTTCTGAGAAAGGTGTTTATTTTTATTGTGCATGGTTATTCACCCCCCTCTAGTCAACAGCCAAGACACCAACAATTGGTATCAGAGCAAGGTCACTTTAGAAGGACTAACCGCTGATCAAAATACAAGAAATGGCCGGAGCTAGCATCTACTCACCAATATTCGAGGGGGAGTTCGCGTTTTGGAGACGTCGAATGGAGATATATTTTAAAGCCGATTTCAATAGTTTACTAACGATTAAGTATGGTTTTGATATGACAAAAAACGAAGAAGGAAAAAAACTTGAGGAGCATCGATGGACTAAGAAGTAGCGCAACAATTTTGTGTCAAATGGTAAGACTGAGTTCTATCTTCTGAGTGATTTGCCTGCTCAGGATCTCGTTAGAATTGGCAAATACAAGAGTGCAAAATAACTTTGGGAAAAGTTCTTGAAGTTCTACGAAGAACTAAAGGAAGTTGAATCCAACTCCTCGATGAACACTGAGTCGTCGTCAGAAGAATTTGAGACCGAGGAAATTGTCGGGACAACTCTTATAGCTAAATACCTACCTGAAGATACAAAAAGCTTGTCCCAGATGAGTATCGATGAAGGGGGAGAGTCTTCGGAAGAAAGCAATGTTGAAGGGGGAGGAAAATCAGAAAAAAGTAGCTCTACAGGGGGAGTATTATATTTTAAGATCGACAAGGTAAGTCAGGTACAATATCTACCTCCGTAAATTATTTAAATTTATAAAAATATTATTGAAAAATTCTTGTAAATTATAAATGAAAAATAAAAAATATTAAAAGAAAATAATGAGTTAAAAGAAACTCTAGCAACAGCTTGTCAATTAGAAGATTTCGACAAATTAAAAATAGAAAATAAAATTTTAAATGAATAAATACAAAATTTGAAAAATTCTATATGTTCTACTTTTATTTATTCAAAATTTTAAAATAATTCATGACTTAAGGGACATGTTAAATTAGTTAGAATTTAATTTTTCTAAGAAAGAGAATTTCATTACTCATCTAAAGAAAAATTGTCAATTTTTTTTTATCATTGCATTATGTTTCTATTCTTTGTTATTCAAAAATCATAGTTTTTTTTAAAAAAAAATAGCAGAGTTACTATTGAAAAATTTATTTTTAAAAGCTTATCATCTTCTCTATCCATGGAAAAATATTCAAAATTATATTACTGTAATTGAATTTTATCTAACTTATTTATCAAAATGCTAACTTTCTTAAAATTATCGAAAGATAGGTATTGATAATTTTTTTTTTACTTGCTCTATTACACTATTAGAAAATTGCTCATGATTTTTTCTTAAAAAATATTTTTAAGCAATTTTTAAAACCAATTTTTTTATATAGAAAAGTATTTATTTCTGTTTTAAATCAGTTTCATAACCGTGTGAAAATTTTATGACAGCTTTTGGATATTTCTTTGTTGTAAAAATTCTCAGGCTTTTTTAACAATTAAAATTCTCAAAAATTATAAATTATAATTGTCATCATATTTTATCCCTTGGACTTTGTTTAAATTAATTTCAAATTACTTCCATAAGTGTACCCTCATTTTTATATGATCAGAGGTGAAAACTAGAAGTTAAGTTTAGGGGGAAGGTGCATTTTTTTATTTTTGTATAATTTTTCTTATATGCAAAATATGTACTTGCCATTTTTATTACTATCTATTTTTTTGGTTTACTCTAACTTAACTTGAGGTTGTTCACATCAAAAAGGAGGAGATTGTAAGTACCCTATGGTAGTTTTGATGTGATCAAACCAGTCAAGTTAAATCTTGTTATGTTTTGATGTCCTGTGTCTAACAAAAACTTAGGAGCACAGGAAGTCGAGCGAAAGACGCAGCTAGCGAGAAGGACGGCACGGGAGAGAGTCAACGGGCTCAGTGCATCCGAGGGATGAGGTGATGTGGAAGAGTACGCTGACGGATGAGAAGGAGGCGCACGACGTTTCTGAGAGACGAGAAGCCAAAGCGGAAGGTTGCTCAAGAAGATAAAAAAATAGGTTCGGGTGAGCCCTATTCCGGATGACCGAAATCACTCGGAGGGGAGATGGAGTGGAAGAATCGGAGGAAAAGTCAACCGGAGGTTGACTGTACTCCGGGCGCCCGCCCGGACCCAGGGCGCCCCAGACGAGCGCCCTGGTCGAGCCGATTCAGCCCGATCCGAGCGCTTAGACCAGAAAACTTATTGAAACGCGCGCTATCGCAATCCAGTGCCATGAGGATAAAATTCTATCCACGTTTAGGCGCTTGGAACCCTTCCAGGCACCCCGATCAGAGCTATAAATACAACCTTGATCCTAGAAGCTAAACAATACTGAAAAATACAGAGAACAACACTTGTAATCAATCCTAATTAAGTTTAGCTTTATACCTATGAGGTTTAATTGCTGTAAGAGGCTTCTTCGCCTGAAAGAGACATTAGTAAGCTTTCAAACGTCTTGGATTAGCAATCCCCTGATTGCAAATCAAATAATTATTGTGCCTCTTTTTTTCGTCTATTAATCATTTTTTTTATACAAGTGCTTTTATTGTGCAGGGTTATTCACCCCCTTTAGTCGGCAGCCAAGAGACCAAAAATATCATCTGTGTTGTCTAATGTGTGTTGTAGTTGGAGTTAGACAGTGTTTGGTAGAGCTTCTACTAAGCGCTTCTTGGATTCTAGTTATATTGAAGCACTTTTAAGTGTTTGTGAATATCAACTTTTGCTTTAGTTTTTGTAACTTTTACTCAAAAGTTGAAAGTAAATATTTGATATTTTTTCCTACTTTTATTTTTTTTATTTATGGTCTAAAATTAAAAGTTGATATTTATGTTCTTAATAAATTATCATTTTACATAATTGTCATCACATTTTTTACCTTAATAAATTTATCATTTTACATAATTGTCACCCCACTTTTGGGATATTTTATTTTTTTAATAATATTTATATGTTATATAATTTACATTGCTAGAATTTTTATACATATTTTTGTGTATTTATATAAATTTTATTGTTTTTTTATTTTTATTAATTTTATATATTTTTATTATAAAAATAATTTTAATACAATATTTAAAATATAATAATAATTATATAAATAAATAGTGTATCAAAATTATATTTAGATAATTAAAAAATAATAATTTATATAGTTTAAGAATATTATTATCATTTAACTAAAAATTAAATTTGAAAACAATTATTCATCCAACACTCCAGCTTTACTCTATATTAAGTTTTAACTTCTATTTTAATATATTTTATACTTTAGTTTCTCATTATTTTCAAAATAATTTCTATAATAATTAATTTTAAATAAGTAAAAGCTTGAGACATGGCTTCAACTCATGGCCCACCACATGTCAAGTTATGTCAAGAACAATGGGACATGAATCTCTTATCCACAAATGTTGGATCACTACATCGCTTCCCATTTATCCATCTATCTTGGTCAAAGAATGGATCAAGACAAACGATCTAGAGGATTCGTCCTCCATAACAACATGACCCATGTGCTAAACATAATTCTATGATTTATTTAAAAAAAATAAGTTTATATTTTATATTTTTTCAACTTTGCTATGTTTTTTCTTTAATATTTTCCAGGCCGAAAGCCTGTATTTTACAAAAACTCGGGCCAAACTCTGTCTTCTACCGTCGACGTTGACTTCTAACCAAGTCAATATTGATTTATCTTTCTTTGAGAAAATGTCGATTAACTGTTGTCGGAAACGTAGTCGTCTCGTCCACGGCCGACCAGTTCAAACTCTCCCCGGTCACGTTGTCTGACTTTTCTCGTTAATAAACTTGACTAATCGCATTGCTGAAAGTAACGACAACGAGTCCGGAAAAGAAAGTCGCTAGCGATCACCTAACAAAAACAAAAACCACAAAGAGAAAGTGTGCAAAAAAAAAAAAAACACGAAGAGTTTATTGCAATTATTAAAAGGTATCCTCTTTTCATTGATCATCGAAACATCATTCCACCCTTTACCGTACACAAATTCTTCGTATTTATAAGATGTTATTGATTTATAATTGTTATAATATATGAAGACATGAAATCTTATTAAATTCTAATCAACATTGATAAATAAGTATCACAACAATTATAAATTGTAGTTGTGTAATCCCTACAAATCATAATTGCTAAACATGTGTATATGTGAAATCATATTAACTTAAATTAACATTAGTCTATATATATAATATATTGTAATAGCTATAAAGGATAATTGTCACATGTTAGCGGGCGTTAATTAATAGCATATTGTACTAATTATGAAATATAACTACTGTATTAATATATGCACACGTGGTTTTGAAGGTCAATTGAATAAAAAAAAGTAATTTAAATAATAAAAAATGAGATGATCTCTTAAGGATTAATAATAAAATGAGATTCATTACAATGAGCAATGACGGAGCCAGGATACGGATTACAAATTGTCCACCAAAGATTTTTCAGGTTAATATAGTTCAGGTAGTCTACAGTTTGGCTCCTCCCTTAATGATGAGGTAGAAATTAATTTCTGATGAATATATATTTAAAAAAAAACTCCTCCTATACTTCATTTAACGAACTATATATTGATTCTATTATTTATCTTATGCTAAGAACACATAATAGGAAGGTTTGGCTGCGAAGAAATTAATGAAGGTACTGTAATAATAAAAATGAGACACGAGACTGCTAGTTTCAAAAGTGAGAAGGATTTTTTTTAATCTTTTTAAAGCGATAAGAGGTTTTCGATCTTATAAATTGAAAAAAGCTTCTTTTTATTAAAATGACAGTTATTTTTATTTATTTATTATTAAAATAGTATCTCATTCCGCCCCAACATATTTTTATTTTTAAAATAATTTCATTGTTTTATTATAGGAGATAAGAGATTGAAGATTTTATTACATGAACACTTTCAATTATATTCAATACTACGAAAAAAAATCGATTAACCTTGAATCTGAGGTACCTAAAGGCCAGCATCTATTAATTACAAATTTTATTTGGAGAAAAAATCTCTAAAAATACATTGTAGTCGTGTATTAAATCATGGATTTCTATATAATAATTGAACATTCTTCCACTACATCATAGGCTGAGGGCTATATTTAATACTACGAGTATTTACATCAATTTTTCTAAATATAAAATTATCTTAAATTTTACATTTTACATTGATATGGAGAATAAGGCGAGACCCTCGAAGTTTCAAAGTCAAGAAAGCCGACTGATGTGGTGGTCAAAGTCATGGAGGAGTCAACACTATAAGCTAATATAAGCACGTAGCTCGCCCGAATATCTTAGCCGATCGGACCTCCGTCTGATCGAATCTCGATGTTGATGCAATTTCTAGTAATGGTCTAACTCAGGTTTTAATGAATCATAAGTGGATTAAAGTTAGAATGTTTTGTGATATAATTACTTTACCAAGTGTGCAGGAGTTGATAGGTCTGAATGACCTGATACTATGCTGAAATTCAGCTAGGTCTGCGGGCTCGATAGCTGGTGGGAAGTCCAAATAGGTTCGCGGGCCCCGATATCTGGTCGAAAATCCGATTGGGTCTGTAGGACTTGACAACCGGCTGAAGTTCAGTTGATTCTACAAACCTGACAATTGGAAGGAAGACCTGATCGGTCAAAGTCAAGCCAAGCGACTACAATTGGTAAGTGGAGGTAAACAACTGGAAGAGAGATCAAGTGAGGACGCATTCCCCATTGAGAGAACTGTAGGCGTCAATCTAGCTTAGGTCAATTTGGGAAACCTAAGCTGAGACCTTGACTAGATCCTGATCTCGGGGAGACAGGATATAATTATATACTCTTATCTTATTAATGTTGTGTTAACTTTGTTTTGCAGGATATATATATATATTTCTATTGTCTGGACTAATATTTTTTGCAAGGAATAAAAGAGACAAAAAGTAGTTTGGGCGTCCGGAGCTGGTTTAAGCACCCGGATCAGTTTCGCCCAGGCAGGTGCAGCAGGCACCCGGGCGGTCCGAGCGCTCAAAATTGGTCCAAGCTCTCAAACTACAAAAGTTATCCATAAGCTGAGTTCAAGCATGACGACTAACCGAACGTCAGAGGTCCAGACGCCCGGAAGGGGTCCAGACGCCCGAAAGTGGATAAACTTTGCGGATGAAGTTTCGACGAGAGATCACTACGTCATCAACGGTCGAACACCCGGAATGGGCCTATATAAGGGCCTTTGACCAGCCGCTTCAAAATAATATTGACTATAACTTTCATATTCAAGTGTTGCTTCGAATAAACTCCGATGACACTGAAAGACTGCTACGAAGTTCGAGGAATAAGAGACTTCAGTTTCCTTTCTGTTTGTCAGTAATAAATTTTCAATTCTTATACTCAATCATTGTAATCCTTTTATGAACTGATAGTGATTGCCCAACGAAAGCGATCGACGATCACGAGACTTGGAGTAGGAATTGTCACAGGCTCCGAACCATTTAAAATCATCTGTGTTAGCGTTGTTTTCTATTTTCTTTATTCTGCTGCGTAACTCGTTTTAATTCTCGATGTTCGACAATCACTATTCACTCCCCTCTAGCGATTTTATGATCCTACAATCGAGTCCTCTTAGCACGATGGAAATCTTTTTGGTTCCATTTGAGCAGAGTCCTCCTGGTTTAATTGGGTGGTATATTCGACATAAGGTCCGACCAAATATCATTTTTAGCGGATGCTGAATTCCGAGCATAAACCCGACTGGACTCAACGTCGGTTGGATCTATAGGGTTCAACTCCCCACTTAGAAGCAAGGCTCCTAGCATACATCTGCCCGGACTTAGCGTCGGTCAGATCTACGGAGCTCAACTTCTTACTTAGAAGCAAGGCTCCCAACTTACATCTGCCCTGACTTAGTGCCAATGGAATTTATAGGACTCAACTCCTTACTCAGGAGCAAGACTTGTAGCTTACATCTTTTCGAACTCAGAGCTGATGGGATCTATGAGGCTCAGCTCGCCACTCAGAAGTAAGACTCTCAATATATGGTTGGTCGGCCCAAAGTACAGGTCAGACCTTCTAGAACTTAGCTCCTTGTTCTTCAAGGGCAAGTCTCTCAGCATATTATCTCAGCATAAAGATAATAAAAAATTTAAGAAAATCGATACATAAAGTAAAAAAAATGTAAGTCTAAATTTAATATTAAAATTTAAAGAAAAACAAAAAAAATACTGGTATAAATAAAAAAAACACTCTTACTATTATAAAAAATTTATCTATTATCGAAACTGAGACTCTGTCATTCCATCAGCAGCAAGTAAAACAATATTATGTTAAAATAATTTTGAGATTTGTTTAAAAAAATTTTGTGCTCGAATTTTAGGGACTTCACAATGGGAAGTAAAGTGAGTGCGCTCTCAACTTCCAGGTTTGAAGTTGGAAGTCAAAGTCGACTCCACGACCCTGGTCCGCTTGGTAGTAGTAGCAGCAGCAGCGTATGTAGTGGCATATCAAAGTCCCCCAATCCAATGCAATTTGTCTCTCTATGCCTTTACTCTTCCAAATTCCGATCACCATGACCGCCTTCTTGCTCCTGCTCCTGCTCCTGCTCCTGCTGCAGACGACGATCGCGCAGGAGGACGACGTCCGATGCCTGCGCGGCGTCAAGGCCGCCCTGGACGCCGGCAACTCCTCCCTCCAGTGGAATTTCTCCAACACCACCGTGGGCTTCGTCTGCAGCTTCGTCGGCGTCTCCTGCTGGAACCCGCAGGAGAATCGCGTCCTAGGGTTCAATCTAAGGGGTGTGTCCCTCGCCGGCTCCATCCCCTCCGACATCCGATTCTGCGCCTCGGCCAACACTCTCGATCTCTCATCCAACGCCCTATCCGGCCCCATCCCCTCCCAGATCTGCTCCTGGCTTCCCTACCTCGTCTCCCTCGACCTCTCCGACAACCAGTTCAACGGCACCATCCCGCCGGAGCTCTCCGATTGCCGGTTCCTCAACATACTCATCCTTGCTGGCAACCAGCTCCAGGGCGGGATCCCTCCGGCCCTCGCCGAGCTTTCCCGACTCAACCAGCTCGACCTCTCCAGGAACCGCCTCTCCGGTCCGATCCTTCCTTCACTTGGCCAGAAGTTTGATTCCTCCTCTTTCGAGGACAACGACGGCCTCTGCGGCCGCCCTGTTTCCTCCAGATGCGGCCGATCGCTCTCGACGACCAGAATCATTATAATCGTAGCCGCCGGTGTGTTTGGCGCCGCCGCCTCGCTTGTCCTAGCTTATCTGATCTGGCGGTGCTGGACGCCGACTCTAAAACGAGCGGCTCCTAGGGATGGGGAGGAGGGCAGTAGGTGGTGGGCAGAGCGACTTCGGGCGCAGCAGCACCGGCTCACGCCCGTATCCCTGTTCCAGAAGCCCATCAAGAAGGTCAGGCTAGCCGACCTGATGGCGGCCACGGCGGATTTCCACCGCAGCAACATCATCGTCGCCGGGAGCTCGCGGGCTGGGACCGCTTACAAGGCCCTTCTCCGGGACGGCTCCGCGCTCACCGTGAAGCGGCTCCATTCCTGCACGGTGCCGGAGAAGCAGTTCCACGCGGAGATGGAGCCCCTCGGGCAGCTCCGCCACCCCAACCTGGTGCCCCTCCTCGGCTTCTGCCTCGTCGAGGACGAAAGGCTTCTCATTTACAAGTACATGCCGAACGGTTCTCTCGCTTCGGCCCTCCAGTCGCCGGACGTCGCGCTTGACTGGCCGGCACGGGTCAGGATAGCAGTTGGCGCTGCTCGTGGCCTAGCCTGGCTCCACCATGGATTCCAAATCCCTTTCCTACTCCAAAATTTGAGCTCGAAGAGCATCCTCCTCGACGATGACTACGAGGCAAGAATCACGGACTTCGGCATTGCGAGGTTGGTAAGGACGTCGACCTCCGACAGCATGCACACGAGCCAGTTCTTGAACGGGGAATTTGGGGAGTTTGGGTACACTGCGCCGGAGTACTCCACCAATCCGGATCCCACTCCTAAGTGCGATGTGTATGCATTTGGAGTTGTTCTGTTGGAGCTTGTCTCCGGTAAGGCAGCCACTGAGCTTGACTTAGACGGGGAAGAGTTCAAGGGGACTTTAGTGGATTGGGTGAACATGCTTTCAGCAAATGGCAAGGACAATGAGGCAATTGATCGATCCCTTCTCGGTAAGGGCAAGGATGATGAGATGATGCAAGTCTTGAAGATTGCCTCTGCTTGTGTGGTTGCTCAACCTAAGGAGAGACCTTCTATGTACAAGGTTTCCGAAAATTTGAAGTTGTTGGGAGAGTCCTATGATTGCTCGGAGCAGTTTGATGAATTCCCTCTTGTGTATGGAAAGGATGAATCGGACTTGCTGTAATTGGCATGCTATGGGAAGCTTCATCTGTAAAAATGGTATGTCTTGTGCTGAACTTTAGCTCCATTCTTGCTAAGATTTTGGTCTTTCTCAGTTTGACCAATCTGTAGTATTTCTTGTTCACTCATTGTATTATTATCCACTGTCTTTTACTGGAAAATTTAAATTTAACTCTCCAATAAATCATTGTGTATGCTGCTTATTTATAGATTTGCTGATTCAGCCTTTTATTCTTCCATTGCTCTTCTTAGCTAATGCAGTTCCTCTTAGTTTGTATTATTCTGTATCTTAGATAAAATGCTCTTTGTGCATCTGAAGTTAAAGATTGTAATGCTTCGAACGGAAGGCTATAGACAGCATGGTAATTGTTTAGGAGCTTTGCTTAGTTTCAAACCTGCATTTTAGATTCATCCCCCCCAGTTTTTAAGTTGTGACAAGAATCTACTCAAGTCTCAAAGACTGTTTATAGGTTCTCAGACTGTCTATAAAGAGGTCATAACTTGTTACTCTCAGGATCATTTCTTTAGAGTTCATAAGACATTTTTCATTAGGGTTGTAGCCAAGCTTGACCATCTCTCTCCTGAGCTTTTTATGGAGGTCAACTGGAGACATTGTCAAGCAGAACCTCCAACTGCAACTGTTTGAACACAAGCGCACAATGAGGTGGCTTGTGGTTGAAAGTTTTGTAGTCGGACGTTGGAACGTGCTAATGGGGTAGCCTACAACTAATCAAACTCATGAATGAACAGAGGAGCTCCGCGAGATTGAAGAATGAAGGCCAAAATTTGTCTGAAACAAAAGAGTTTTCATTCTGCATCCGTTATTATAAAATTTCACAAGTTGTATTTCCTTTAAGTTGGTCCCAAGGGAGAGGGCTTTCGTTGGGTTTGATCCTAAGTCATTTTGGACTGGCATAAGCACGATTTCGAATGACTCGGAACTTGATCCATTGACACATTTAACTTTTTATCAGCTGGGGCTCTTAACAGAGTTGTCATTTTGACAAAGCAGCCTTTGTCGACATGTATACTCAAGTGCTTACTATGTTTAACAAACGCTGTATAATTTTTCAAAGAACCTCCGAGAATTGCATAAGCTTCAGTCGTCAAAATCTTAGAGATCTGAAGAACTTCACATCCTGCAACTTTGTTGTTTCTTTATTTGAAGAAACCTATTCCTGCATTGTTAGTAGGACTTCCAACAAAACCATCACAATATTTTTGCCATACACACTCAATTGATGAAAAGACAGTATCACAAATTGGATGTTTGCATCGACAACGATGGCATTGTGACCTCCTAAGATGTTCTGGGTTGATCAATCTGAATCAGAGCTAAGCAACACATCTATCAAACCGATCCTGTCCTCTATGATCATGCTTCACATGTGTAGATTGTAGTGTCTATAGGTGTAAATCATTACATGGTCATCGATTACCTTTACCAAGCTGATGTAGATTAGTATGGGTTGACACCATTTTCTCAAAGCATGAAGTAGAAAACCTAAACGAATACAATGCAATTTGAGAATCAAAAACAAAGAACAAACTTTATTATGTCTATTCCTTTTTGAAACATGAACACTTGGAAGACTATAAGAGAACTTTAAAGAAGGCATTAAGTATAATACTTATTGTTTATAATTATGCCCACAAGTTATCTCTCTACATGATATTGCAGTTGCACTTTGATTCTATCTTGGGGGGTTTTACATGCTCTATACTTTTTGCATCAGTTCTTAAATCACTTAGTGCTTTTTTGGTATCGAATTCTTGCTTTTTCCTATTGAATCTTTGCAAATTCTTATTACGTTTATAGTATACATATCGAAAATACTTCAGATCCGAAGCAGATTTCACCAACTGTTCAAGCGATGGACGAGAAATCTCTGTGAGCGCCATCTGATTCTCAGACTCAATGGCTGCACTTTCGTAGACAAGGTCATGAACAATAGAATTGCACAGAAGTATAGCGTCGGTGGCTTCTTCTGAAGTAAAGTTTCTTGGAGCTTCAGTTGTCTTGCTTAGTTCTGCCAGGAGAAAGGAGACAGGAATTCTCTTTGATTAGTTGCCCTACTTAAGGATTTTGCTGATTCATTTCGACAAATTACCTGCTGCTGTTTCTGACTTAGTAGCGCAAACATGGCCATTTTGATCTGACACATCTTTTTCAAAGCACGATTTCTCAGTAGCACTCATCAGATTGGCATCTCCACAAGCTTTCTCATGCTTTGAGGTGTCTACTAATGTTTCTTGCGCACCTTCCTCCTGTCCAGAGTTGACAAGGCCACCGAAATTTTGTTCTGATGCACCTTTTGCTGGAAACGGCTCCTCCTCTATCACACTAATCAAGTCGAAGCTGCATAGATGTGAATTCGTGCACCCGACACACACAATATCATTCCTCTTCTCTTTCGCCTTAGTGTTACCACTGCTTAACCGCCGAGATGGTTCTCTTCTTGCATCTCTAGGAGATGTAGCCACGGTGCCTCTAGTTTGGGTCTTTCCATTCTGCAACAATAGCACTTAAAAAGTATGCAATCCTGAAAGCAGATTACCAAAGTCAGAATGATACCGTAGATGGCCGCGGAGTTGTAGTTGTTTGAGTTCTTGCTTTGTTTGGAGGATTATCCACCGGTTTAAGCTCTCGATTGATACCATTCAGGGGAGATCCTGGAGGAGTTACAAGCCTGCTCCCATCACACCAATTGGTTAAGCCTTGTCCTCAGTTTCATTTCGCTGTTGAGACACAGAGAACTCACCAATTGTACTCATTCTTGCCACCATCTGAAGCTTTTGGTGAATCTCTTCTCTCGCTTTGACGAGCAGAAAAGTATGTGATTTCTGCTGATGATTCTAAAGTCAGAAACAGCGAACAATTGTGATCTTCTTTAAGCATGGAATAAAATGAGACAGAAGGACGGAATGAGATCTAAGAATTTTTGCCTGATTCATGTTTCTTCATCTCGGTGAACAGAAAGAGATCGTCAACATCCTCATTGTTTTCCGACTCGAGCATCAGTCTGCTCTCCGAGCTACGGCTGCTTCTGCGGGAGTTCCTCTTGCAAAGCTCAGTGGTGCGGCGGCTCCTCGATGGGGGTGGCATCTGTTCAGGAGCTTTGTGGCAATGGAATTTTCAGGAGTTGGAGTGATGCCATTGTTGAGCTCTAAAATAGCTGAACAGACAAGAAAACATGGCCGAGTTTGGCGGTTAATAACTGTCATTTCACAATCTTTTACCATATCGGTGGACAGAATACCAAATTGGAAACGGGTGGAGGGTCAAATTCGAGCTCAGCATTTATTCCTAATTGGCTCATAATTAATGATAATTATGATCAATACTGGGACTGGGATCAGGGTCAGATGGAAGGTCATGTCCAAATAATATGGATGTCGATACGACGGACTCAATTTTCCAACAATTGGTTATGTATAGTTTGCGAATATATCGAAAAAACACATCGGTTGGTGAAAAATGCCAATTTGGATCGGATGCAATGTCACGTTTGAGCTTGAAATGTTCGACACCGACCCGGTTTGAATTTTTGTGGTTTCTGCATCACTCTAGAATTTATGTTAACTTCTTTCCTCCCTCTGTTTGATCGTTGTAAAATAATGGACGAACGGATTTAAAAATTCGTTTGCTCGCGGTCTCAAGATCGCTCATGGCCGAGAATGACCTCGCAGAGATTGCGGCGTGTAATCGAGCCGGGTCGAACCGAATTCTTGGATGTTTGAGTTTGACTCGTTTATAATCGAGCCGAGGTCGAACTTTATTTAACGAATATATTCATGACTCGTGAGTTTATTCGAACTTTTATCGAACTTAAACGAGCTTAATAAATATAAATTATAAATTTAAATATTCATTAAAAATTAAATTATATATTTTTAAAAAATTATAATATTTTTGTTAAAATTTATAATTTTATTCTAATAAATAAATTTAATATATTTGTCTATGTTTTTCATAAGTAGAGTGTAAAATTTATAAATTTAAAATCAAAATTATTATTATTCTTATTTAAATGTTGATTTATGAGCTTAACGAATATGTTCACGAGCTAACGAGTCGAATATTCTGAAGTTTGAGTTTGATTTGTTTATCTTAACGAGTCTCGTTAAACAAGTTCAAACGAGCTTTTATCGAATCGAGTTTCGAATAGCTCACGAACGACTTAACTCATTTACACCCCTAGACTGCGCTGCCTCGTTCACGGCCCCATGGCCGCAAAGTTTCACTAGGCTAGCTGCGACGACAAGGTTCTTTCTCTTTTCCATCCATCCTTCGAGATAAACAGAGCATAAACCTTTTGACCACCTAACTAGGATAATTGATTATTCAAACTAAGTTCAATTATATGAAGAACGGTCGCGGGCTTACTTGTGAGGGCCACACAAGATTCAATTATCGAGTTTAATGTTTTGGCTGGTGAACCTACTGTAGAAAGTGAGGTAGTTGTTGAATTTGAATAGGGATTTGAACTAAATGTCTGGTCGGTTGCTTTGCTAATAATAATAATAATAATAATAATAATAATAAATCTTCAATATTTAGTATAATAGAAAATGATCATTTCAGTTGAAATATTTCTTGACTTGGCAATGATCTCCATTCAAAATCAAATTAATTTACAATTATATCGAGTCATAAGTGTCAATTACTCGCTGTTTTAAACAAAACGTGAACATTAAATTATAGAACACAAATAAAGACTCTTTTTATATTCCATTTGAAGAGCACATGCATAAAGTCAGTTGGTGGTTAAATCTTTAAATAGGTTTATTGCATCCTCTACATCAATGGTTAAGTAATCAAATTTAGGCTTAACAAGAAACCTTATTGTAGAACGGTTCCACAACTTTCTCATGATAATCATATCAAACGTCCTCAACTACTTTTACACCTTCTTCAACAAATCATCCATCTTATTTTGATTTTGTTTTTTTTTTATAAAAGGGTGCCTCATCTCATCAGTTCGCATTGTAAAATAATACAATTGTCCTTACTATAATTTATTATCATTATTATTTTTCTATCTATATTTTTCATTTAATTCTCAATTGGGAGTGTATTATAGTAGTTCCTAAATTTTAACTGTCACACAATTATAGTAGTTACAATTTATAGCTACTATAACATAAATGATAAATAAATTAAAGTTGAATCAAATTAAAGTGAGATTTTTCCATGTATTTTGCATTCAAATAAATACACTATCAATAAAATTTCAAAAGATATTCATGGAAAATCTACTAGCTATGAACATAATCAAACATATAGAGTAGTAGAATGCTAAAGAGAAAATATTAGAAAGTCAAAGAACTCATCATTCACGTGGTAGCAACTACAAAATTGTAACTATTGTTGCATGTCAATCTGATTCAAAAATTAAACGAGAGATTTAGATGAGAGATAGCAGTACTGAACAATACTAAATAGTCGTTGGATATATGTGAATGGAGAAGAGGTGGAAGAGACATGAAGCTCCATTGTAAATGAGACTTTAGTCTCGTATTGGGAGTTTCAAGACATATTGGTTGACTTATATTAATTCACATGCATTGATGATGTGAATAAATGCATAGGAAGAGACTCTCTATCATGGGTGGGTGTGTATGGGGGATGTAAATCCAGGGTTCAAATTACACTGAACCAAGTTGACTCGTGTGTGAGCACGACATGCGTCTGCCGAATGCAGGACCGGTCGAGACAAAATTTGTTCAAGTGGAATAACCAACAATACATTTACATGCTCAAAAAGTTGAAGCTCTCCACCTACGTTTCCCTTCTTCTCTGTCATGTATCTCTTGCTTGGTGGAGTGCACATGATAGTAATCAGGTACCTCTCAGTTCGCTGTGGCCATAAGTGATTGGTGGGAATCATGGTTCACCGTTGTATCTTGGGAAATAGACGACCCGAGAAAGTTTCGAAATACAGTCAGAGGTGGGGCGAATCTGTTTCAAGGAAACTGCATATCGTAGGCCTCGGTTCACAGGTCTGGCCGCTCGCATCGCTCGCCCGATCGTAGTGCCCGCCCTACCTCATTGGCTGCTCGGCTGCACGGCCGTCTTATGGTAGCACGCTTGATTTACTCACCCGCTCGCTCGCTTGGACCGCTCGACTCCACTATAAGGCTAATTGCATGCTTGACTTATTTGCTCGGTCGGCCAATCTACTGCTTGCCCCCTGGCCTTTCAATCTGCTCGACCGAATCCTTCGCTCGGCGAAATTCACTCGGCCTCTGCGTTCGTTCGGTTACACACCCGTCCGGCCTCAGCTCGCTTGGTTAGTTCGCTCGGCCACTCCCTTACTTACTCGGCAGTTCGGTCACTTGGTCTGTGACTCGCCCGTCCAGTCGTTCACTCACGCGGTTGCATAGCCCGTTCGACCACTTCGCTTGGTGAAATTCTGCTTTGCCTCTCACTCGGTTCAGTACACACGCTCGGCTTGTCACTCGCTCGACCTCTCACTCGGTTCGCTCGCCAGTACGCACGCTTGGCTAGTCACTCGCTCGGCTACTCTGTTTGGTAGGCCTAACTGCTCGCTCGGCCTATCTGACCAGCCTCTGAGCTTGCTCGGTTGCTCTGCCCCGTCGGTTGCTCAGCTCGCTCGGCTACTGTACAGTTTGAGTTCAGTAGTTGGTAGAAATCTATCCCTCCTGGTAGCTTAAGATTATCGACTCAGATTATCTCGACAGATAAGTTAGATTTAATTTAGTATATTTAAATTCAGTTAATTTCTAATATATCTGACAACAGATTATTTTATCTAATAATAGTGTAGAAAAGTAATTGAGTAATTGTACACGATTAAATAGCAGAGGACGCTTTCTTAATTTTTGTCCCTAAAAAGATCCTATTGTGATCTATGAATCTAAGTTCTCCATGAGTGTTCAATCTTATGGAACTCTATCTGTTTAGGGCATCTTCAATAGTTAGAATTTTATAAAATTTTTTTTTATGATCTCAATATGCTACATCAATATTTTAAAAATCTATTGAAATATCTCCAATAGTTAGAGCGTTAAATGATTTTTGTGTGATCCATTTTATAATATGTAATTGTATGACTACATACATATTACATTAATTTCAACACAAAAAATAGTTTTAAAATTTTACTACTGCTATTTAACAATAAACTTCAAATCTTACATCCATAATAATTAGAATTTTTTATTTAACTTTTTCATTTTACAAATCTCTTAACAAATTTTACATGGGAGATGTTCTTATATGTAATTTTATGTATTTAATTTAATGTAATTTTATGTATTTAATTTAGGACAAAAACATTAAAAATTATATTAATCGCCCTTAATTGAAAATTTCAATTTAGCGAGGCCCAATAAATACACTGTTCGAGGAGCACACAATAATTGCCCTTTGTTTCTCACGTAGATTATCATAATTAAAAAGAAATATTTCTTTATTTAAATTTGGAAAATATTAAAAAGGGGCAGATATTGATTAAAAAAAAATACTAGAGAATTTCCCAATAATTGCTCCCCTTGTTTCCTCTTAATTAACATATGATATTTTCCTAATCATTGTCGCTTATTTATTGCCAAAGAGCACAAAAGTCAGATCCTTTTAATTGCCGGAACATTACTGGACAAGGCTCTCTGCTGGTGCCTGCCCGGGACCGGACACCGTAGCACCGCGGTGGGCCCCACGTTGATCTGCTAATGGTCCGCACCGGCGCGACACCGGAGCGTTTTGTGGACGGCACGTGCGTACGACGCGCGTCGCAGAGGATCCGCCACCGTGATGTCGACGCGAAAGCGGTGGGTCCCGGAACCGAACGCCTCAGTGGCCGTCCGATCTCTGACGGGCGGCTGCATCGACGCTCACGTAGCCGACCCTTAGTGGCCTTCTAAGAGCGCCCGGTCAAGCCGCGCTGCGGAGGTCCTGGGGTTCCTGCGGAACACGATTAGGATAGGCAAGTAAGGAAGTGATGGACGCTAATTGGAGATGTGAGTGGTGGACTAGGATAACTATATGAGTTCCGAGGGAACAGGAGAACTAATTGAAAACAGGAAGGAGCCGGCGCTGCTGGGCGTAGCAGAGACAGCGAAAAAGGAAAAAAAATAAATATAAATAAATAAATATTAAAAAATAATTTCAAAAAAGGAGTAGGTGAAGTCGGTAGTGGTTCTCCGGTCCCACGTCATCCGACCATTTCCTGTTCTTCCTCGCGGTGCATCACGGATCCTTCCTCCCTCGCTCGCTCGCTCGCGACGTCGTCCGCGCGCCAGGAGGAGGACTCCGATCGCTCGGGCGTCGGTTTGGTAGGTGGATGGGAGCAGAAGGAGCTCGGATTTGGCGGATAGCGTGTCTTCTCTGTCGGTTAGGCTGGTGGAATAGTGCTGCGGCTGTTCCTGGGTTCGGGTGCTTCCTGCTCGTCCATGAAGTGAGGTTTGGCTTTGGCTTTGGTGATTGTGATTGGTTCGGTTTCTCTGTTTTCGCAGTGTCGGTGTTTGGGCGATTGGATCTGCTTTCTGAGCTCTGGACTGGTTTTCCTTTCTCCTTTTCCTGATTCGAGAAGGTTTGTTTGAGTTGGGCGCGGCTGAGGCCTGAGGGCAGAGACCTTTGGTGGTTGAGGGCTGCGAGAACGTCGGTGAGTTTCTCATTTGGCCGTGTTCTTTGACTCAGGTCTGCGGTGGAGAGTTCTCGCTAAAGGTGGCACCTTGCGGTGAATCCGGACGAGACGAAAAAGAGACGACTTCAGACATTCAGCGGGCGTTAAAGAACGAAGCTCCGACTATGACAAATATTGTGCGTCTCGAGTCTCTTCTGCTAGGGTTTGTTTGTCAGGAGCAAGGCGTCAAATTTGGCGACGAGAGTTCAGTGGAACTATAGGCGTGGCATCTTTTGCGTAACAATAGAGTCTTGCTTGGCCTTTTGCTACGGTGGAGTTTTCGCTGCTGCTTTGCAGTTAACGCCGCGATAAGAAGGGCTTTTATTGTGGTGGTATAAAAGCTGCCAGCGAGTGTTCTTTTATCGAAGTTTCTGAGAGAAATTTCACGCACTCATGTCTTTGATGCCTCCAAGTAGGTCAACCTCAAGTCACGATTCAGGTGAAGCCCTTCGAATATATTTAGTAACCTGATTGTCTTCTTCAGTACTTAGAACTTATTTTTGTATATGGCCCATACTTTCTTCATCCTCTTGGTTTCTTCGGCTTATTTGTGATTTTTTGCTTAAGCATTATTACTCCTTGGAGAAGGTACTATGTGAGGTAACAATAGTTTCATGATTTACTAAACTATTTTGGATTCACTGGAATCCGCTTTCCATTTGTCTATTGTTGATATGTCGAACCTTTTTTATATCTTGGTGTGTGTTTTGGACAAATTTTGTTATCTTCTTTTATACCCCTTATGTCCATTCTTCCAGACATAGCTCATTTTATAAATTAATCTCAGGATGCCAAATTTTCCCTTTTGGGGACATTATGCCATGGCCATTTAATATTGTTGGAACTCCTCCCATGAGATTGGTCCAACATTTTAGGTCAGATCAATTAGCTTGTTGACAAGTCAACGATTTGAACCAGTGGGGTAATGGTAAAATGACACAGATCATGTCTTCTTTAGATTCTCAACACACTCCTTCAGGAATTGAGACACCCATTCGGATGGTAGACATATCCCTTCTGGTAACATTGCCACCAATTTACTATTGATAGTCACTAACTTAATAATACTGGTCGTTGAATCATCTCTATGGATGTCAACACCATTTTCGGGTCAGTTTATCCCCTCAGATAAGAGAATTAAGGTTCATGCGAAGGCAAACCTTCTCGCTTTAGGATGATATTGCTCTGTCCAAGTACCTATGATTGATTGATAATCACCTTCCAAGATACAATGCTCTATGACTCAAAATAGAAGCACTTCAAATTTTGAGTCTTGACAAACTTTTGAAGCCTTGGAACACTTCAGAGAGGAGAGATAAAGAACTCCAAAGGGGTGTTGGTGCAGCGGAGGCCGACAAGAGGAGGGTGAATTGTCTACAAAATTAAACTATACCCTCCTCAAAGCTTTTAACTCAAAAATACAACAACAATAATAAAATTAAAGCAGAAATAAAAGAGGAGACCGAAGTTTAACTTGGTTACAACTAAGACAGTTGTTAATCCAAGGCAGTCGAAGATCGTACTGGCAAAATCTCCTTCACTGTAGGTGGAGAAGCCTTTTTACACACTTAGAATGCTCACTAGTTGCTAGGAATTGATTACAGAGTTGAATACTGAGTTGATGTCTAATTCCTAGCTCCAGGGGCCTTTATATAACTCTGGAAAGTCTATCCCGAGGGTCCAAGGCGCCTCCAATAAGGTTCAAGGCGCCTCCAACTCGGTGAGTGGATAGAATTCTATCAGGTGCTCGAACGGTCATTTTGACCAGCTTGGAGGCGCCTCCAACAGTGTTAAAGGCGCCTCCATTGTTGAAGGCGCCTCCAAGGTGGAGGACTGCGCAGGCGCCTCTAGCACTTCCTTTAAGGCACCTACAGCTCGCTCTTTAGCTTCTTTTGACTTTGTTTCAGCTTCCGAAGCTCCGATAACTTGGGTGATTGCGGCCAATCGGAATAGGGCTCACCCGAACCCAATTCCTGGCCTTTTCCTCGAGCAGTCTTCCTCCCCGGCTTAACGTCCCTCGAACGCCGCGCATGTTCTTCTCGTCCACCGGTGTACTCTTCGGCAGCTCTCTCGTCCTTTGGACGCACCGAGCCCGTCAGCTCCCCGTGTCGTCCTTCTCGCTAGTTGCGTCTTCCGCTCGACTTCCTGCGCTCCTAAGATCCTGCACACTCAGACACAGGGATCAAACACAAAGCAGGACCTAATCAACTTGGTTGATCACATCAAAACACCCACGGGGTCCAACAATCTCCCCCTTTTTGATGTGCATCAACCCAAGTTCAAGTTAGGGTAAAAATAGACACATAGTAATTTTTAAAGAAAATTACTAAACTAACATGTTAAGCATAAGTTTGCAATAAATAAAATTGCAACTACTTAATTAAGAGTTTAACAAGAATTTTTCAAAAAAAACCAAATAATAAAATTATTTTTAAGACTCAGAGTTTTAAAAAAAAATTTCTTCCCCTAAACTTGTACCTTTCTCCCCCCTTTGATCACAGCAAAAACGGGGTTATAATAGGAGAAAAAAAATATTTAGCAAATTTTTAAGTTAGAAAAATTTCTAAGCAAGATGAATTTTTCCAAAAATATCTAAGAAAAAATGAAAATTTTTTAATTAAACTGATTTTTTAGAATTTTTTTAAAAAATAATTTCTAAGTAAAAATGAATTTTTAGAATTTTCCAAAAAATGTTTGAAAAACTTTCAAAACATTATTTAGTTCTAGTTTTAATGCTTTTTCAGAAAGTTAATTAAATATTTTATTTCAATATTTCAGCTTCTAGGTCGTGGCGAGGCACTAGGCCTTCTTGGTTATTGGAGCAACAACCACTTCCTTAGACAAAGCTTCATAAAGAAATTTTAACGTTTAATTTTTCTTCTGAAAGCCTTAAAAAAATTTAATTTAGCATAGATTTTGGAACCCAATAGAGGTTTCTTCCTACAGGATTATTCAAAAATTTAGGGGGTACATAATTTTTGGGGACTTTCCTAAGTTACCCCTGATGTTTTCTAATATACCAATTCAATTTTTCATAAATTCTTAATTTTGATTTTGAAATTTATTTAAGCATGCATCATTATTCTTCAATTTCTCAATTTCAACTTTTAATTTTTCATTTTCTAATTTTAGATTATCATACATTTCTAGTGGGCATGCTTTTGCTAGGTTCAATTTCAATTCAGCATTTTCTTTTTCTAATTTGAATAAATCTTTAGAAAGAGATTTAATAAATTGAAATGATTGAGTAGGGGTTAAATTACGTACCTGACTTACCTGACTCGATGATGCTCCCCCTTCATCGTCGCTTTCTTCGTCTGAAGTTCCTCCCCCTTCATCTATGCTCATTTCTGAGCTTGACTCTTCTTCCAGCTGATGGTTAGCTATTAGTGCTAACCCAGAGAAGGCTTCTACGTCTGATTCGGAAGAAAACGAATCTGACCAAGTGGCCTTCAGGTTCTTGTGTTTGGAGGATTCTAGTTTCTTATACTTTGTCTTTTCCTTCTCTTTCTCCTTTTTCTTTAATTTTGGGTAGTCATCTTTGATGTGCCCTTCTTCGTTGCAGTTGTAACGACGAGTCGTTCTTTTTCTTTGCTGATGCTTCTTTGTCTGCGATCTAAATTTATTAGAATTAAAAAACTTATTGAAACGCTTTACCAGTAGTGCCGCTTCCGATTGGTCGATTGAGGCTTCAGAGTCAGAGTCATTTGATCTTGCCTTTAGGGCAATGTTCTGACTAGTCTTCACTACTCCATTGGGCTTTGCAACTCGAGATTCGTGAAGTTCAAAAGTTGAAAATAAATTTTCTAAAGTACTTACCTCGAAACCCTTAGAGATGTAGTACGCATCTACTAAAGACGCCCATTCTGGAGTTCTGGGGAAGGCGTTGAGCGCGTACCGGATTGAGTCCCGGTTCGATACTTCTTCTCCAAGATTGCTTAGTTGAATTATTAGCTCCTTAATTCTTGCTTAGAGTTGCGCTACCTTCTCGCCGCTGTTCATCCGAAGGTTCGTTAACTGGGTCCGGACGATGTCGCGCCTCGCTAGCTTAGCTTCCGAGGTACCTTCGTGAAGCTCTAGGAATTTGCCCCCGAGGTCTTTAGCGGAATCGTAGCTCCCGATCCGACTTACCTCCTAGGGCGGCAACACGCTGAGTAGGTGGAATTCCGCCTTTCCGTTGGCCACGAATTATGCCTGCTCCTTCTTTGTCCAGTTGAATTCTTCTTTGTCTTTTGGAACTACATAGTCATATTTCATGATTAAACAAATATCAAATTTTGTCTTGAAAAATACCTCCATCCGGCGTTTCCACGTCGCGAAGTCTCCGTCGAACTTCGGGGGATGAATATTCGCTCCGGCCATCGTCTTGATCGTTGTGCTTCAGACGGCGGTTAGTCCTTCTGAGGCGGTCTGGCTCTGATACCAATTGTTGGTGCAGCGGAGGCCGATAAGAGGGGGGTGAATTGTCTGCAAAATTAAACTATACCCTCCTCAAAGCTTTCAACTCAAAAATACAGCAACAATAATAAAATTAAAGCAGAAATAAAAGAGGAGACCGAAGTTTAACTTGGTTACAACCAAGACGGTTGTTAATCCAAGGCAGTCGAAGATCGTACTAGCAAAGTCTCCTTCACTGTAGGCGGAGAAGCCTTTTTACACACTTAGAATGCTCACTAGTTGCTAAGAATTGATTACAGAGTTGAATACTCAGTTGATGTCTAATTCCTAGCTCCAGGGGCCTTTATATAGCTCCTGGAAAGTCTATCCCGAGGGTCCAAGGTGCCTCCAATAAGGTTCAAGGCGCTTCCAACTCGGTGAGTGGATAGAATTCTATCCGGTGCTCGAACGGTCATTTTGGCCAGCTTGGAGGCGCCTTCAACACTTGTTGAAGGCGCCTCCAAGGTGGAGGACTGCGCAGGCGCCTCCAGCATTTCCTTTAAGGCGCCTACAACACGCTCTTTAGTTCCTTTTGACTTTGTTTCAGCTTCCGAAGCTCCGATAACTTGGGTGATTGCGGTCAACCGGAATAGGGCTCACCCGAACCCAATTCCCGGCCTTTTCCTCAAGCAGTCTTCCTCCCCGGCTTAACATTCCTCGAACGCCGCGCACGTTCTTCTCGCCCACCGGTGTACTCTTCCGCAGCTCTCTCGTCCTTCAGACGCACCGAGCCCGTCAGCTTCCTTCTCGTGCCGTCCTTCTCGCTAGCTGCGTCTTCCGCTCGACTTCCTGCGCTCCTAAGTTTCTGCACACTCAGACACAGGGATCAAACACAAAGCAGGACCTAACCAACTTGGTTGATTACATCAAAACACTCACGGGGTCCAACAAGGGGAACTCACAACTTGTGAATGGAGTGAAATGAGCAAGAGAAGATAGAATTAATTTATAAGGGTAAAAGGTTTCTTCCAAAGGGTGAAGAACACCCTCAAAGGGTGAAAAGGCAGCTTACACCCTCAAAGGGTGAAAAGGCAGCTTTATAAAAGGTATGCCGTATTCTACAAATTTTCCATAATTAATTAAATTATTATAGCAGGTTTATGATTGGCTATTCATGCGAATTTAGTTTGCAGTTCTACACTAGGCAACTTGTATCTCAAAAATCAGTTGTTAAAAGTGACCGATCTTGGCTAACATATGGATACTGAACTTTGTTACGTAACGAGTGAAAATGGTTCACAGCCTAAGGGCTAATTCAAGTTCCTCTTTCTGTGGAATAAGTGGTGCAAGTGTTTTCTGTTACAGCAAGAGCTGTATCTGCATTCAGTGGATCAACTTCACAGATTTCCTGTTTGCTATTTTTGATCACTGCCAAGCTGCTTCTTCATTGGCTGCATTTATTGTTTCCTATTTGCGCCGCTGCATACAGCCCATGAGAGTCGAGGAAGGTGTCATACTAACTGCATGAGGACCGTAGCTTCAGTCCAAGTCTAATGCATGTTCTCCACAGGTTTCGTGTGCTCCAAATTCCAACTATATGCATGGTACAATTTCAAGATGATGGAGCATAATTAATTATTAATTAATTAATTAATTAATTTCTACCCTTTTCGTAGCCTAATTGCAAAAAATCAACCCTGATTGTAGTTGATTTCTCACCCCCTTAACAGTTCCACATGAATTGACATTTACACATACTTAGAGTTAGTGTTCATGTATTCACGATCCATGAACCTCATTCATATTCAAGCCAATATCTTTATCTGATTTAATCGCATCAACACTTTGTAATTTGTAACTTGAATAGTCTTGGACATTAATTTCTCATTCACTCAAGATATTGTGTTACAATGGTCTACCCGTAAAATAGCCATCAATGTCCCTATTTGGTTTATTGGTTATGAAAACCAATTTCCAACATTTAATATATGCATCCAAATGAGATTGTTCATCTATTTTCTAGGCATGCCCTCCTTCAGTAAGGATACTTTTTGATTGCTTGTTTGTAATACTATAGACTGAGTTAGGTTAGAAAATTCCTTGTTAACTATCGTCAACCATTCTTCATATTCCTTGATTTATGTCCTCATTTGGTTATAGAATTTCTGTATATAGGTTGCTTTCAAGATGTAATGTACACTGAGCTATGGAAAGCATGTGCTGGGCCTATGGTTACTCTACCTTGTGTAGGAGAAAGAGTTTATTACTTTCCTCAGGGTCATATGGAACAGGTACTTGAAAGATTTTAAATCTCTTTATTTGTCTAGCTAGTTTTTTTTTTAAGTAAAGCTTGCCCAATTTTCTCACACATTTAATTTTTTTTTCTGGAAAAATTTCAATTTCCATCATCAGGATACTACAATGTTGATCATTTCAAATCGTGCATGTTTGAATGATTTACAGCACATCAGATTCTAGTTATGCCATCTCTGTTCTTTTGAACAAATTGATCTGTAATTCCATTATGCATGTAGTGAAACCTTTTTTTTTCTTTGATGATTTTAGTTTATGACGTAATTATATTAAAGTAGCTATGTTGATTTATTTCCCATTTGGTAGACTGACTTGAGGTATATGCTCATAATAGTGTTTAATTTCTTTTCCTTCTGTATTGCAGCTTGAAGCATCAATAAATCAGGAGCTTAACCAGAAGATGCCCTTGTTCAATCTTCCATCAAAGCTTCTGTGCAGGGTAGTACACATTCAACTTCAGGTAAGCTATTTGAATGGATTCTTTGATATGACTAATTTATGTCTTTCATCTTTCTTCATCCTTGAAGCACTGGTGAACTGAATGCTCCTTTTTTCCATTCAAATATATGCAGGTTGAACCAGACACTGATGAAGTATATGCACAGATCACACTGCATCCTGAAGTGAATGTAAGTATTTCTGTATTTGTGTACCTGTTGATGCCTCCACAATGTATATCATTTAGAAGTTTTACATTCTCTCCTTTTTTAGTTTGAACATGTTCATAATCATTTCATTCTTTATATATGCTGATAATGCTATAGTAAAGTGGATTTTGAGTTTTGGATGCTAATTTTTACCTTGGTGTAATCACAATTAAATCTGATTGCTTTGCTTCAATCTGATTCTGTGATTCTCTTTGTTGCTACTATGATGTACTGGCAAGACTATTGATTGTTCTACTGATCTATTTTTCTTATATCTTTATACTAATCAGCAAGATGAGATCACTAGTCCAGATCCTCCACTATTGGATCTGCAAAACAGCAGTGTCCATTCTTTCTGTAAGATCCTAACTGCATCCGACACGAGCACCCATGGGGGATTCTCAGTTCTTAGGAAGCATGCAGATGAGTGCCTTCCTCCACTGGTCAGTTGGTTTTTAGAAAAATGAACTGATTGTATGACCTACTTAGTATTAAGATATATGGTCTGTGTATCTGACGAACCAACAGTTGTCATATTTATCCAGAAAATGTTGAGAAAGTTTCATCTTTGAATTTGCTTCAATATCTCTGTTTAGGATATGTCCCAGAATCCACCTTGCCAAGAGTTGGTTGCCAAAGATCTTCATGGAAATGAGTGGCATTTTCGTCACATCTATCGAGGTATATAACACCAAATTGCTGAGATATTCATGTTACTCAAAATCTCACCCTTTGTTGTTTGACCCCCAATAAATTTCCTTTTTATCAGGATCAAATGATTTGTTTTCATGCTTCTTTGCAATGAAAATGTATTTATTTTTTTCCTGGCCTCATAAAAAGGCGCATCTATGAAATTAATTGTAAAATTAATGTTTTACTTCATAATTTGTTAATTTCATAATCTGCTTTGGATATTTTAGTCATCTGCTATTTATACACGACAATGTTTAATATTACTCATATAGTTGAGCTAGATAACTGTGATATTTTGCAAGTTTTTCAATCTACCAGAATTAATAACTTCTATGCGTTAATTGGAGTTCCTACTCTTTTTCCAGGGCAGCCAAGACGTCATTTGCTTACAACTGGTTGGAGTGTCTTTCTTAGCTCTAAGAGATTGGTAGCTGGTGATGCATTTATTTTTTTACGGTACAAGATGTACTATCGACCATGTTTTTTTCCCTTCCATTTATCTTCCATGATGGATTTTGTAGTTGTGGTTGATTTTCTTGGATAAGTTCTCATCTTGGGAATTACTATTTAAGCGCTTTGTGTGCGTAGCAGAGGTGAGAATAATGAGCTTCGAGTCGGAGTTAGAAGACTTAAGAGCAGACTAAACAACATGACATCATCAGTCATATCCAGTCATAGCATGCATCTTGGGGTGCTAGCTACTGCATCTCATGCTATTGCTACTGGGACTCTTTTTTCCGTTTTCTATAAACCAAGGTTAGATCTGATTACTTTTGAATTTCTTCTCATTGTGATGTTATTTTCTCTCTCAGCACATTCATATAGGAACATGCATGATGATGATTGGCTTGTATTTTCTAATCGTAGATGTAGTTTTACTAATGAAAGGGTGCTTAAGTGTATAAGTTTGTCAACTTTGATTTTCTACATTGGTTTGGAGTTGGTTATCTTCGTACTTGTTTTTTTTTCATGTGTAATGCCTACTCATATTTGTGTAGGTCGTAAATGAAAAAGAATGTAATTATCGTTTTGTTTTCAGGACAAGCCAATCAGAGTTCATTATAAGTGTCAACAAATATCTTGAATCCAAGACTTTCAAATTCACTGTTGGGATGAGATTCAAGATGAGATTTGAGGGTGATGAAGCTCTAGAGCAAAGGTGCGTTAACTGGATATTAAGTTATTAACGAACCCATGAAAATTGTCCAGTTTAATCTGTATCTTAAAAGGTAGTGTCTTAATATTTTTATAGGTTTAGTGGCACTATCACTGGTGTTGACATGACACCATCTCAATGGGCAGATTCAGAATGGCGATCTTTAAAGGTTTTATTGAGTGTTATGCTAATCAGCACTTTAGATCAACTTACTGAATTCCTGGTTTATTGCCTTATAATTTCGAACTGTAACTTTCTAAACCTTGTTTCTAGGTTCAATGGGATGAATCTTCCCTCATAGCCCGGTCAGACAGGGTTTCACCATGGGAATTGGAACCACTCGTGGCAGCTAATCCAACAACCTCTCAATCAGTGCAGAGAAACAACAAACGGACAAGAACATCTGTTTTACCTGCTATAAGAACGGATTCTGCTTCAATGTTTGGTATAATGGTCCTAACCTTTTTAGCTTCATGTCACTCTATACATATTTGATATCCTATTTGTTTATTGTTGTCTTGATCCTATTCTCTTAAAGTTGTTTACACGAGATATCATCAGTTATGTCATTTGGACCTATAGTAGCCTGTGCAACATAAGAAGTGAGTGTTTTCATCTGCTTCTGTTAAGTTTGATTATGCCATGTCATGACAAGCAACCATAAGCCTTATCCTCACTAGATGAGACCGATTATATATGAATCCTTTCCTATGTCATTGAGTTGTATCTCTTATTATATCATCATCTATATTTAAATAAATTTTATTATATTTTATCGTTGCTACACGAAATACTTTGATGGTGAAAATTGGCAGCTTGAAATTGTTGTGTATGAAATAAAAATATTTCACTAATGAAGAAACTTACAGGTGTTGGTAAACATATGAAATCCTGATATTTTTTTAACAGGAAATATACAGAAGAATTTCATGGTTTCCATATGTTAACTTTGAACATTAAAATGTCTAAAAGTACCAATCCTAGCAATTCTTTGGCTTTATTAAAATGATCCACTGGTAGAGACAATTACTTGCTTGAGTTTCCAAGAGACAAACATGTGGCTTATGTGCTTGTGATGTGGCTATGCTAATCTTCACTACTTAAAGCTTCTCTTCTTTTTTTTTCCAACAAAATTTAGCTGTTTTGACTTCTGAGAGTATCGTCTTGTTCCTTGTTTTAGGTTTGTGGCAAGCAGCCCCTTGTGAGAGTGCCCAATCTTTATCATTTTCTCAGCTGCAAAAAGGACAAGAGCTGCATACACCATCCATGCCATCATCTCTGTTCTCATCCGCATCTAATCTAGGGCATAGAAAATCAACAATTGACAGTGCCACATGCCGGCCAATTACGACAAAACATTGTGACTCCTCGGTGGAAATAACTGAGAAAGAAAACAAAAAGCAGGAAACTAGTTCAGACTGGAGACTATTTGGATTTAAGCTAGTGAAGAGCTCTATTGCGGGGGAAATTTCTCCGGTAACTGAAGGTATCATCGAGGAACTACCGGCGGCATCAACGGATTTGAAATCGGAGCTTCATTGTGTGCCGGAAAAGTCATGCTTAAGGTTACCTCTAGAAACTCAACGCAGGCACTTGAGGAGCTGCACCAAGGTTGTAACAACATGTTTCAAGTTTCTCCCTGATCATGGATCTTAGTCGATTAAATTCAGAGTTATAGGTGCTACAACAGAGTACTATTTATCATTATCATCGACATATTCGATTTGCAGGTTCATATGCATGGAATGGCAGTTGGGAGGGCAGTTGATCTGACCAGATTACATGGATATGGTCAACTTCTTCGGAAGCTAGAAGAGATGTTCGACATTGAGGGAGAGCTTTCTGGTCAGGTAAAGAGGTGGGAGGTCGCGTACATAGATGATGAGGGCGACACGATGATGGTCGGCGATGATCCCTGGAAGTAAGAGCTTAAACCTTTCTACATAAACTACATACACAACACAAACCTACAAGAAACAGATTTGTTTGATTTGCACTTCAAGTGACCAATACTACCACTTTCAGTGAGTTCTGCAGCATGGTAAGAAAAATGCATATCTACACATGCGATGAGGCGAAAAGGCTCACACCAAGGGTGAAATTTCCAGACACGAAATTGTCTGGTTGAACTACAATTAGCTAGCTAGAGCTAGCTGACCCTGTACGCCATTGATGAACAAGGTAATGCACCAATGTACGTGTGTTCAATTAAAGACTCCCATTCTTTTGTGTCGGCACAGGACAAAGAAACGTATGGGAACTTATTGCTAGGGCGTAGGAGATGTTCTTTCTTTGGATAGGAGGAAACCAAGCAATGAATGGGGTGACACAGATGCACCGCACTGCTCTTGTGAGCTGAGTGCATCATTTGCTTTGCACGTGCTTTTTCATATACGGAGCATTTTTTTTTTCTTCTTTAATATATGGAGCTGGATTTGAAAATAAATATTGGAAATTAGCCAGATTAGGGCAAACAAATTTATCTGCGATTATTGATTTTCATCGCCGGCGTCTCCATCTTTCTGTCCGGTGGTGGTGGATCGAACTCGAAGGCCGTCAATGAAGCCTTTGATTTCATCCAGGACGATAGCCGACTCCTTGATCTCCGGGAAGGCGTAGAAGGCGTGCATGGCCTGCGGGTACTCCACTAGCCGCGCTGCCCTCCCCCTAGCACGCAGGCCCTCGTAGTACCTCCGCTGCCAGTCCTGCAGCGGGTCGAATCCCCCCACCACCACCATCGCCTCCGGCAGTGCCGCCTCCAGCTCCCCCTCTGCCCTCGGCCCGAACGGGTTCGCCGCCTCGTGGTCCCTGTCCGCCCCCTCCGGCAGGAAGGCTCGCCACATCCAGTCCGTGCGTTCCACCGACACGACCGGCGCTTTCGTCAACCGTAGCTCCGCCTCCGTCCGCTCCTCCCCGCCGAAGAACGGCTGGATCAGCACCATCCCCGCCAACCGTATTCGCTCCCACGAGCCCGCCGCCCACCGCCGCCCCATGTGGTGCGCGATGTTCGCCCCCGCGGAGTCGCCCGCCAGGAAGCAGCTGGAGAGATCCGCCAGTCCCGCGGCGGCAGCGTCAGCGGTTGCCAGCCCATCGCCGTCGAGGAATCGAAGGACGTCCGCCCCGTCATCGTATGGCGCCGGGTAGCGGTGCTCCGGGGAACGGCGGTAGTTAACGGATAGCACCAGGGCTGGGATCTTTCGGCAGATCCGGCGGCAGACGGCGTCGTAGATACGGGAGTCAGGGGAGAGAAAGGCGAAGCCGCCGCCATGGAAGAAGACGATGACGGGAAGGGACTCGCTGGAGCTAGGGACGAAGAGGCGGAACCAGAGGTTACGGGAGGGGTCGACGGTGACGTCGGCAGTGCGGACGCCGCGGACGGGGGTCGCGGTGGCCGGAGAGCGGGCGTCGAGTAAGGAAAGGAGGGAGCGGTTGAGGGAGCCGTTGGAGCGGCGGCAGAAGTCGGTGACGGCGGAAAGGGCAGCGACGGAGATCCGCGTCTTCCACGGGAGCTTGAGGGAGGCGGCGGAAGGCCGGGGCTTCGCTGGCGAAGGATCGGTTTCCGTCATCTTTGGCGCTCGGCTTCCGTCCGTTTGGGTGGGTGATTGGTTGATTCACGCTGGCCATTAACCGTAAATAAACATCCAGATCAGGTGGAAGAAGACCACGTGTCGGTTGGTTTCCTTTCCTTTTTTTATTAAATATCAAATTAATTGAAATAGATATTTACCACTTTTACTCTTAAAAAAACAAATATATTTCTGTATTTTAAAGGATAAAAATTTCATATAATTAAAAAAAACAGAAATTTTTCAGAGGGCTTACTCAAAATTTTGGATAGTCCAAAACACCCATCTAGATTTGAGAATGTTTAAAAGGCACATCTCTCTTTAATAAAGAGAAGAATGAAAGAGAAAAAGAGCTATTTTGATGTAAGAGAAAAATGGAAAAGCAATATGCTTTTGAGTATTCTCAAATCTCAGTGTCGTTTTTTGGACCATTCAAAATCTTGGGTGCGGTTTTCATAGAATTCAATAAAAAACCAAAGAGGGGAGGGGAAAGAAAAGTCTACTCTTCTACTCGGTTAAAGTTTACCCATCGAGTAAACGCAGCACAATAATTGTGATGGAGCTTCTTGGTGTTGATATATGGAGCCTTGCAATGTGTTGGTGAAAAATGATCGAGTATTATTTTTGATAAATTAGTAAATAATTTTTTTTAATGAAGAATTGATTTAAGGAGGCCGTCTCTTGTGAGCGCATTTATTTGGCGGTTGGTGAAAAAAAATTATAAAATTAAGTCAATCAATGTGCTAACTGGTGAGGAGGGTGGTCAAAATGAGTAAAGGTGAATGGGACATAATACGTGCAAAAGTCAAAATTAGTAAACGTAACTTGCAATTATATATATATTTGGCAGGCCACCAAAGTTCTATTATTGCAACGAACGTCATTAATCACATTTATTGATGTATTTATCTTATTTTTCTTTTTGTATTTTTTTCTTAAAACAGGTGTTCTCACTGTATCTGAATAGTAAATTTTGTTATGGATCTTACTGGGAAGGTGGCGTTCCCGATTATCTTCCGTAAACTTTACTCCGACTTATAACACAATTAATATTAATGTCAAGTCAGGTAAGAGGTCTACGATGATGATCCTATAACGTTCAAGTTAATCTTCAACGAAAAAGAAATAACAAAGAAGTGAAGTAATAAGGAGACTGTAGCGCAACAGTAAATATCGCATATCTTCGTCGATGTTTAGACCCCTTTTATATAGAGTTTCGATAACGTGCGTGCACGTTTCTCAAGACGAGCATGCGTTTTAAAATTTTTTTGAAAAAACGTGTCAGTAAAATGTCCCTAACACAGTACCTTAATGAGCCGAACATATCTTTGAAATGACAATGAAAACTTCCGTCGTACGATCCTCTGCCTGCCCATGCCGCTTATCAGCGGCGTTAACTCCTAAAAGGATATCAAAAGATAGTCTGCTGTATCTGTTACTTGGTCGAGTGTAATAGTCGTTCGATCAAAATTTTACTATCCATGTGTTGTCTACTGTCAGACCGAACGGAATAATCGTTCGGTCGAAAATCCACTGTCCAAGTATTATTTATTCTCAAGCCGAACTAAAAAATCACTCGGCCGGAAGTCCATTGCCGGGGGCTTCCACGGGAGCTTGAGGGAGGCGGCGGAAGGCTGGGGCTTCGCTGGCGAAGGATCGGATTCCGTCATCTTGGCGCACGGTTTCCGTCTGTTTGGAAAGAAAGGGAAAAAGGAGGGTGGGTGATTGGCTGATTTACGCTCATGTGGTGACCATTAACCGTAAATAAACATCCAGATCACGTGTTCAGCTCGTGGAAGGAAGGAGAACACGTGTCGGTTGGTTTTTTTTTAATATCAAATTAATTGAAATAGATATTTACCACTTTTACTTTAAAAACAAATATATTTCTGTATTTTAAAGGATAAAATTTTCATATAATTAAAAAAACAGTAAATTTTCAGAGGGCGTGCTCAAATTAAACACGGATCAGAGGAGGCCACTCTCCACTAATAATGGAAACTATTTCATCCTTTAATCTGAAAATATGGATTAGAAAATCTCAACTGCAAAATTTTGGATGGTCGAAAACACATTTGAGAATGTTTAAAAGGCACATCTCTCTTTACTAAAGAGAAGAATGAAAGAGAAAAAGAGCGATGTAAGAGAAAATTTAAAAAGAAATATGGTTTTGAGTATTCTCAAATCTCATTGTGGTTTTCTTTGGACAATTATAAATCTTGGGTGCGGTCTTCGTAAAATTACCATTAAAAAAACAAAGAACGGAAGAGTGAAAGGGGAAGAAAATTCTACTCTTCTACTAAGTTAAAGTTTATCTGATCCTACTTAAAAATTGATGAGATGGATATTAAGGATGTGGTATTTCTGTTAATCTTCGGTGAGCTTCACTCCCACTTGTAACATAAGGAGCATTAGTGTCGATCCAAGGAGGGAGTTTCCGATAATGACTTTTCGACGCTCAAGTCAATCTCCGGTAAAGTAAAAAGAAATACGAAGATGCAATGAAAACTGTAGTGTAACAGTAGAAATCGCGTGTAAAGCATACCTCCGTTGATGCTTGAACCCCTCTTTATATAAAGTTTCAGAAGCGCGCGTGTACGCTTCTCAAGGTGGGCACGCGTCTCAAACCTTTCCTTGAAAAGACGTGTCAGTAAAGTGTCCCTAACACAGTACCTTAACGAGCCGAACATATATCTGAAGTGATAGTGAGATCTTTCGTCGTACGATCCTCTGTCTGACCATGCCGCCTGTCAACGACACAAGCTCCCAAAAGGATGTCCCGATCGGGACATGCTTTGCTCGACCGGCTGATGTCCTGTAAGCATTGACCTCCTTGATTTTGACCTTCTGTGACCTCAACCGTGGTAGCAGGGTGGGGCCCCTCATCATTACCGCATCACCGTATCGTAAGTCTCCCCTTCAAATCTAGTCGAAGGAGGCCGTAGTCCGACTGACTGGACAATTGTGTGAGCAGATTCCCTTCCGAGCCCCTGTAACATTTATGCAAAAAGTTTTCGAACTTTAAATGCGTGCTCGTCCGTTCAGACAAGCTTTACCTCCTATGTTTTTCAACTGAGCACTGCAAGAGCTCATTGTCTCGTCCATGATTAATCTATCTAGCCAATCAACCCTTGTGTATTCATCGCCCATGACATTGTGATATTCCGATCGGCCCAAGGAGTATTTAGAAGAATAGCACCGAACGACCACTATATTTTAAATACTTGGCTTTTGAGTAGCCGACACTTGTCCTCTCAATGAGGTTTTGAAGACCGCTCGACCCCGAACGTGGGAGACAAGGAATCCCGTATTATGGTTCGAGACCAGTGAAGATCACTCGACCTCGAACGGGAAAGATTTGAATTCCAATATGCTGGTTCAAGACCAGTGAAGCTCACTCGACCCCAAACGAGGGAGATTTGAAATCTGATATGCTCACTCGACCCCGAACGAGAGAGATTTGAAATCCGATATGCTGGTCCAGGACTAGTGAATCTCACTCGACCCCGAATGGGGGAGATTTGAAATCCGATATGCTCACTCGACATCGAACGGGGGAGATTTGAAATCCGATATGCTCATTCGACCCCGAACGGGGGAGATTTGAAATCTAATATGCTGGTCCAAGACCAGTGAAGCTCACTCGACCCCGAACGGGGGAGATTTAAAATCTGATATGCTAGTATAGGATGAGTGAATCTCGCTCGATCCCGAATAGGGGAGATTTAAAATTCGATATGCTCACTCGACCCCGAACGGGGGAGATTTGAAATCTGATAGATGGTCCGAGGCCAACTAAGATCGCTTGACCTCTAAAGCCCGTGGCTCTAACATTACTCAAAACCCAGCCGATCGACATGGAAGTCTTTAACTCAAGCATTTATAGTCGCCGCTCGACTGTTGGTGAAGATCCAGGTTTAAGGAATATGCGAAGACTCGAGTTAAATGTCACCGCTCGACCGTTGATGTAGGCCTAGGTTTATTGTTGCTGCTCGACTTCTAGAGCTCGTGGCTCTAATATATAACTCAAACCCAGTCGATTGACACGGGAGTCTCTGACTTAAGGGTTTAAGGTCGCCGCTCGATCGTCGATGGAGACACGCATTTAAGGTCGCCGCTCAACCGTTGGTGGAGACAAGAATTTAAGGTCGCCGCTCGACTGTAGATGGAGACACGTGTTTAAGGTCGTCGCTCGACCGTCGGTGGAGATAAGGATTTAAGGTCGCCGCTCGACTGTTGATGAAGACAAGGATTTAAGGTCGCCGCTCGACCGTTAGTGGAGACAAGGGTTTAAAGTCGTCACTCAACCATCGGTAGAGATAAGGGTTTAAGGTCGCCTTTCGACCGTTGGTGGAGACAAGGGTTTAAGGTTGCCGTTCAACCGTCGGTGGAGACAAGGGTTTAAGGTTACCGCTCAACCGTTGATGAAGAATATCAATTCGTTCTTCGTTTTTTTTTTCATATTTTTGCCCTGCACAGGAAACAAAAAAAAATTCATGTATTTACTCGCGCACCTCACGTCCGGCCTAGTAGGAGTCACTGCCGGTCGGTCATTGACGATCATGCATATTCTCCCCGGGCGACGATCCTTCTGATTTTCTTTTCCCAAGCAAGGAGTCTACTTCGCTCGGCCGGGACTCGGGCAGAATCAACGTTAATCCATCCCTAGGTGTTGTTTTGTGCCGTTGGCTATTTGGGAAGACACAAATCACATTCTTCACTTTTATTCATACTTGGCCTTGTGCTCGGGAATCATAGAAAAATACATGTAATGATTTGCGCACCTCTTGTCCGACCCAGTAAGTGTCAACGTCGGTCGGCCACCAACAATCAAGCCTATTTTTCAGGAGGTGTTGCTTCTGTCTTATTCTTCCCGAGCGGAATTCCTATCTCGCTCGGCCAGGACTCGGTCAGAATCAGCGTCATCCCTCCGCTGATACTGATGGTGCCGATCGAGCACCCTTCTTTCGTCCTCTCATTGTCCGATCGATCGTTGTCTTTGCCTCCGATCGGGAGTGGGAGATCGACGACAGTATCCTCTTGGTGCCGTCGGCTATCGATGGGTGTCAGATCGTAGCAATCATGCATGTTGTGCGTTGGCGATTGGTGAAACAAACAAAACATTGATGTCCATACCTTGCCCTTTGACGCCTTCAGTCGATCGGAATTCACATGCTGCACGACATATGTCCTGGTCTCCTGGTGCGGCCGTACTCCTTCAGCCCTCGTCCCTTTAGGTGGCTGATGGCTGCTTGACGGTCAACACTCGGTCGGTGTTGAATGCTCGGTCGGTGCTTCCTTTCTTCTGGCTGTCTGAGCTTCTTCTATGTTGATGTATTCGTTGACCTTCTTAAGCATGTGGTCGAAGTCCCTGGGCGACTTTCTAATGGGTTATTGGAAAAAATCTCCCTCGGCGAGCCCCTGGGTGAAGGCGTTCATCATGATCTTAGATGAGACCGAGGGGATGCCCATGACCACTTGATTGAAGCGTTAAATGTAGGCTCGGAGCACTTCCTTGGGCCCTTGCTTCAGGGAGAAGAGGCTGACGCTTGTCTTCTGGTAGCGTCTATTGCTGGCGAAGTGATGCTGGAACGTGGCTCGAAAATCCATGAAACTTCGTATTGAGTTGTTCGGCAGTTTTCTGAACCAGCGCTGCGCTGACCCGGAGAGAGTCATGAGAAAGACTCTGCACTTCACTCCGTCCGTGTTCTGGTGCAGCGTAGTTTCATTGTCGAACCAATCCAGATGATCATCTGGGTCGGTCGACCCGTTGTACATTCCGATCGCCAACGGAGTGTAGTGTTGGGGCAGCGGGTCTTGTAAGATTTCCTCTAAGAATTGCATGATCTGTTTGAGAGACGTGGCGCTTCGGGGTGCTTTGCCTTTCTGTGCGTCCCGAACGGAGCACCATTCGAAGATCTTGTCTGATTCACCTGTGCTATTTCTGAAGGGGTTTGGAATAGGGCGCAGTGGTATAGGATGGGCGTGGGCGGCACTTCCTCTTGCGTGTCGGTTGGCCCTCTATTCTGCCCCCACACAGAGATTTGCTCCACTCGATCTTCCGGCTCCGCTCGCCCTTCTGCGGCCGATGTCGCTGGCGCTGGCTGCTGTACTAGCCGATCGGCTAGAGCTTGCTGTTGTTGCTGCTTGATCACCTTCACCGCTCGAGCTTGCACAAGCATGTCGAATTCATCCTTGGTGAGCGTCACGACGGTGAGTCGTCCATCGTCCTTCATATTCTCGGCTCGGATTCAGGTGACGTTCCCACAGGCGGTGCCAAATATGATCCTATCCGAAAGTCGATGAGATGGATACTGGAGACGTGACGCTCCTGCTGACCTCTGGTAGATTTCACTCTCGCTTGCAACACAAGCAGCGTTAGTGCCTAGCCAGGGAGGGGGTCTATGGTGATGACCCTTCAACGCTCAAGTCAGTCTCCGGCGAAGCAAGAAAAAAAAAAGAAGAAGCAATGAGAACTGTAGCGCAACAATAGAAATCGCGTGTAAAGCATACCTCCACCAATGCTTGGACCCCCCTTTATATAGAGTTTCGATAGCGTGCGTGTACGCTTCCCAAAGCGAGCACGCATCTCAAAGCTTTTCATGAAAAGACGTATCAGTAAAGTGCCCCTGACACAGTACCTTAACGAGCCGAGCATATCTTTGAATTGACAGTGTGATCTTCCATCGTACAATCTTCTGTCTGACCATGCCGCCTGTCAGTGACATAAGCTCCCAAAAGGATGTCAAAAGATATCCTATCGTGTCTATTGCTTAGCCGAGCAGAATAGCCTCTCGACCGGAAATCCCTTGTCCGTGTGCTGTCTGTTGTCAGGTTGAGCGGAATAGTCGTTCGACCGGAAGTCCACTGTCCTTGCAATCTGTAGCTGGGCCGAGCGGGCTGGCTGCTCGGCCGAGCGTTCATCGTCTGCGTACTCGGCTGATGTTGACCCTAATGTTAGACCGAGTGGATAAGCCGTTCGACCGAAGTTGAACTCGGTTGATGTCGTGCCTTGTCGTCTGGCCGAGCGGGGTAGTCGCTCGGCTCGGCTTCTGCATTTCATTTTTGAGCGTCGGTTGTTTGGATGCTCCCCTGGTCGGGACATGCTTCGCCCGCCCTGCCGATGTCTTGTAAGCGTTGACCTCTTTGATTTTGACCTCCTTTGATCTCCACCATGACAACTGGATAGGACCTCTCATCATTACCGCATCATTACCCATCCAAGTAAACGTAACACAATAATTGTGATGGAGCTTCTTGGTGTTGGCATGCAGTCATACAGAGTCATGCAATGTGCTGGCCAAAATGATCGAGCTCGTTCTGACAAATGAATGAATGATTTTTTTTTTTTTTTTTTTTTTTTGAGATGATGCATTATTTGGTAGGATCAAGCCAATCAGCCCAAGATTAAATGCTATATATATATATATATCATTTAGTCTCCAGGGCGTAGCACAGATGGGGAGTGCATGGTTCTGTGACTGAAAGGTCCAGGGGTCGATCCTCGGGGTGTCATTGCCTGGGGTTAACGTCTCCGCTATGTACTTTCCACCTGTGTACCTACATTTATCTCTCTTCATATCCGTGAGACCGGTTCTAGGGGGGCCGCTGATGTGACGGTTCCACATATATATATATATCATTTAATTTCGTTGGTAGACCGCCAAACTTCTATTATTTCAACGAACGCCATTAATCACATTTATTGATGTATTTATCTTCTTTAAAAGAAGAAGAAGAAGGAGGAGGAGGAGGAGAAGTTCTCATTTGATCTGAAGAGTGAATTTCGTGATCAATCACTGTTTTTTCTTATAAACAAGATTTTTTTTTCCAGAACTTTCAATCTAGACATCCAACTGCATATATATTTGATAATTTGCATCCAAATTATTTGTATATGAGGCATTAATGCGAAACTAACAAAAAAAAACAAAACAGAAGTTCTACTAATACCTATGAGATTTAATGGCAAAAGGGGGCACTTTCTTCTTCTTGACGAAAAATGAAAAGAAATTAACGGAGGAAAACTATCATGAAAGGAAAATAAACACGAAGGAAAATGGTAGATAAAAAAAACATAACAACAACAACAACAGATGAGAGGTAATTTAACAAGCTTTTTAGTGTTGTGATAGAGCTTCTTGGTGTTGACATACGGAGCCATAAAATGTGCTGGCGACAAATGATTGAGTCAAAGTTTTGGAAAATTTATAGATAATTTATTTTTAATTAGCCGTTCATCTAATAATAATGAATTTTATGGACCGTTCATTGTAAATACTTTTCGATTTATCTTATCGACAGTAAAATTTGTTCATAAGATCAGATCAAGATTAATCAATGTGCTAACTAACTGGCGAAAAAGTGAAGAAGAATGGTCAAAATGATTAAACGTAACTTGCAAATAAGATGTGATATATGGAAGGGTCAAAATTAGTAAACTTAACTTGTAAATAAGATGCGGTGTTGATATATATATACAAATAAAAATGATATGCTATCCAACGCTTCGTGTGTGTTCATGAGCGATGCGTATATATAACATTGCCAACTCGATTTTTGCGTAAAAAATATTTCTTTTATTCTCTCTTCCCTTCCGTCTTCTATTGAAAATGGCGATGAGAATTTTTTCCAAATCTAAATTTCCCTCACTCTCTCTCTCTCGCTCATTCCTTCGTCGTCATCTTCCATTGTAGCTCGCTCCTGCTGGGCAAGCAAAGCAAAGGCGCTGCAAGCTAAGCACACTTACAATCATATGCTTGTTCTCAAGCGGGCTAAAAACTCCCAAAATTGCCACCGAACATATAACCGATGCTGGTTTAATTAGTTAGCATCTCTCTCCATTCTCGATCGTAAGTATTTTCACTCTATTATCTATTTTTCATCTTTGTACAATATTTTTTTAGCTCTGATATATCCTACAACGTATAAGCCATAACTATTTTCTTACTAGTTTTTTACTTATATAATTTGCAGGAACTTGCCAAACATCAATTCCCATATTTCATAACCAAAAATAATTCGTTTCATTTTAAGTTGTAATTCCCGACCGTGATCCTAAGATATATTAAAAGGATTTATGCTACAACGTACAAGGCCGACATCTGCTATAACACATGTAGCCACTTGGACAGTTAGCTATTACACGTTGTAGCAGCTACTTAGTAAGTCATTTCATTTTAATTTATATTTCCTTCTATTCCTAATATATATTGTTTATACGTGATTCTAAATAATTTATTTAATTAATATAGAAAAAAGCATATGTTATCTTTATTAGACGTCAGCCCAGTGTTTATGACACGGGATAAAAGCATCTACGCAAGTTAATCTTTTTAAAGGCATTATACACAGTCTTTCAACAGTAAACAGGATATAATAAGAGCTTTTAAAGTCCACAACAACCTATCTTACAATGTTAATATTTTTTAAAAATAAAATTTATTTTTTTTGGTTATATAATGTGCAGCAAACTTACCAAATTTGGGAGCTTCAATTTTTCACATTTTGTTTGATAGTAAGTTGTTTCAATTTAAGTTGTATTTCCTCTAATCATAATATATTATTAGAATTTATGCTACAACGTGAAATTCTTGCAGTAGTTGCCACATGTTGTATCAGCTATTTCAACAGCTAACTGCTAGAACGTTGTATCAACTACTTGGAATGTTAGATGTTATAACGTTGTAGCAGCTAGTTGTCGCTGCTACAATATTGTATCAGCTACTTCAACTATAGCTGCTACAATGTTGTAGCAGCTACTTCAACAGCAAGTTGTTACAATGTTGTAGCAGCTACTTTGACGGCTAACTGCAACAAAGTTATAGCAGTTATTTTGACACTCCAAACAATGATTTCTTACTATTATTTTGTTATATAATTTTCAGAAAACTTATCAAACATCATTTCCTACAACCATTCGATGATAAGTCTTTTCAATTTAATTTATAATTCTCTCTAATCCTAATATATATTATCATGCACGTCTAGAGAAAGCAAAATTATATTGTGTGATGTCCGGAATTGAATTATTTTTATTAAGAGGATTTATTTGAATAATTCAGATTTAACTGAATAATTTAAATAGATAGATTTAGTTAGATTTAAGTTAATCAACTCAGGTTTATGAAATTTGGATTGATGATCTATATGTATAAATTTTATATAAAAATTTATATGACTTAGTGTTTATATATATATATATATATATATATATATATATATATATATATATATATATATATATATATATATATATATATATATATAGAATTGATCTACTGCGGTGAGAGCCCTGCGGTTTTCGTGCGGCATTCTTACGTGGCGAGTTCCATGTCATCCGCGTGAGAAGATAACGCAACGAAGGCAGAATCGCATCAAACTTCTCCAAGTGATTCTTCATCACGAAACCTAGCCACTCCTCCCTCTCCGAATCGCCGAACGCGCCTCCCTCTCCGAATCGCCGAAGCACCCCCCTCCTTCGCCCCCCTCGCGGCGAATACACCTCTCGTAGAGAAGCTACGAGACCGGACCTACGACTCTCTCTCGTAGCGAGCCCTCTTCTACCGCGAACTCTCCGATCCCTCGCCGCGAGCTTTCCCTTGCCGCAAGCCCTCTCTCAACCGGCAAGCTCTCCCTCTCCGCGAGCCCTCTCCTTCCTATGCCTCTCCACTCACCGACGAACTAGGGCATCATTATCCGCTCCTCTCATTTAGTGCTGCAGGAAGTTCATTTGGATCATACTTTCTTCTCAGATTCATTTGGAGCAGCATTGCCCCAAGCCTAGCCTCATGTGTCTTGTGTCGCTACCGTGGAGGTACAAGATGTCGGTTCCATGGCCCAAGAGCAAAGACATGGTGAGATTGATTCTTGGGTAAGCCGGCTATGGTTTTTATTTTCCCTAATTCTCTCATTGATGGTCGCAATGTATCTAATTACCCCTGATGATTGCCCTAGATAGTTTCTCGTTGCTTCCGATTCCCGTGTTGACTCGTACTGATCTGTAAAGGAGGAACGTGCTACCACTTTGAGAAGAATATGGTATGATAAGTTAGCATCTGTCGAGTATGATTATCTCACATTGTTTCCTTCGAGATACGTTAAGTGTACCTTAGTAGTTGATTTCTTATTTTCCTTGTTCTACTTTTCAGCAATCGTACATTAAAAATCACCTTGCCCTCTATAAATTTTTCATTCATTTTTAAAAATATTCAGCCTTGAATTTTTGAACTTATTGGAAACTTTTTTGGACTTCGTGTAATCGTGTTGACTCGGTATTTTAGAGATCACATCCATGGAACTTTGATAAGTGTGAAAATAGAAGGGAAAATGATGGACGTATTCTGCTTGCTATCAGATGATATTTTGGTTGCTTTGGAGCTTTGCCTGTCATTCATTTGGTCTTCCTAAATTCTCTATTTTGCAGTCAACAGATTTGGTATGATAATGTTCCTCGCACCAAACTCGTTGAATATAAGAAAGACCAAAACTGAGTACGGAGGTGTTTAATTACTTGGTTTTCCTTCTTAGTGGAACTCAATTTAAAGATGGTGTTTCTAAATACATCGAGTTCATCGAGCAAGTAAGCAAGTATTCTCAGCTATTTTGATATTCCTGTATTAGAGGCCAAGATGCTATTCCTTCTATAATTATGGGTTTCTCGTTTGATTATTTGTTTCTCTAGAGTCAGTGGAATTTTACTTTTAATTGGTTCAATTAGCACTTATGACCTAAGGCTTACCTTTTGATATTATTGAATAATGAACATGAATGCATGCCCTGTTCCATTATGTTTCTGTTACTTTCTTTAAAATGTACAATGCTCTTTATTAATTCCAAATTTTTGATAAATTTTCATTGCAAGATTATCCATTGTTGATTGTCCTGGGTGGGAATACATTCTAGTATCTTGTATTTTTTTAATATTATGTCGTCACTCTTCTCCAATGACTCATTTGAGATGAACTCTATTTTCATTAAATAGACTACCTAATGAGAATGATTATTTTATCTAACCTTAGGCAGTATTGGATATCAACCTCCAGAGGTAGCAACAAACCTTGTCTTTGGTAGATGAAAAGAAACTATTTGTTATCCTTGTGTTGGTAACATTAATTTTTTTAATGCCATCATCACTAAATCATCTTAGATATGGGAAACCATTCCTGAAAATGTGCAATGATCTTTTGTAAAACTACATTCAAGTTAAAACTTTTTCTATTTTTCTTTGATTTTATTCATTTTTTAAATAAGTCCTCAGATTGTAATAAGCATATATGCCACTTTGATTTCCTAAAATTGATTTTTAATGGGATTCTCAATCTGATAATTGATAGATTTGTCTAAACTAGTAATACTTCTTTTCTTGATTTTACCAGAATCTTCTAGCCATCAATGGGGGAGGGCACACAAGGGGTCCTTGATGTTGGTTGTGGTGTTGCAAGCTTTGGTGGATATTTAGGGGATAGGATCCGATACAATTTGCATTAGAGTGTGATATTCCAACCTTTTTATCAGTAATTGGACTCAGAAGCTGTCATTTCCTAACAATGTATTTGATTTGATTCAATGTTCACTGTGTATAGTCCACTGGGATGCAGATGGTACCTGTTATATTTTAGTCAATTCTTTTGCTTTTGTAGAGTAATGTTTATCCTCAATTTTATATCTGAACTATGCTAATGCAGGTGGGAAGCCATTGGAGCTCAATAGGATTCTTAGACCTGGAGGTTTCTTTGTTTGGTCTACAACACATGTTTACCGCTAATGAGAGGGACCAAAGCATCTGGAAGTGTAGTGACATTTGTCAATTTCTTTAAATTTCGTGACCTCCTTTGTCATCAGCAAGACTACATGGCTTTCGGGAGCTATACTATCTTAAATTATTATCTAGCACCCTTTTAAATTTTTGTCTGGATCTCCTACTGACATTGACTACTTGACGCAAACTTGGTTTGTAAATGGTTAAATGTTGTAATTCTAGATATAAACTTGGTTTGTTAATTTATATCATTAAACACGGTTGAATAATGTTGGTGTTGTAATTGTGGTATGATAATGTTGTTGTAGCTTTCAATATATTTGACGATCTTGTCAGTTTGATCCTCTTCAATTTCAACATGTAGCTATAATGAGTCTCTAATGTTGTTCTTGGATTGTCTAATGTTGTACTTATTGCTTTTACTTTGTCGTAGCAACTGTGTCTCAGCACTGCATCAGTTATCAGTATTGATCTCCATAATCCATATGCAAATGCATCTGATCCAAGATATGACATGTGGATCTTGAGTGGGAGAGTGGATCATTCCTTGCTCCAGCTCAAGTTTCTGAGACATTTGAATTTGAGCTACAACAACTTCAATGACCTTCATATACCACGCTTCATTGGCTTCCTAAAGAGATTAAAGTACGTAAACCTTTCAAATGTAGGCTTTGCTGGCACTAGAAAAATGAGGACAATCGAACTATTTCTGCCTTTAGTTGTTAGACAATAATTACTCATGGAATGCAAGAGAGAGAGGGAGAGAAAGAAAGAAAAGGATACTCCTTGAGAAGCTCCACGGCAGAGAGGTGAAGCAAATTTATGATATTTTAACTAATTAATACAAAATTCAATAAAATTCTTTCACTGAAACAACAACAGCAAAGTCTACTAATATACAGAGGGAGATCACTTGTAGGAAACAATGAAGCAAGCAACTAGTATATAATTTGACACAAGAATGAACAACTGCACGAAGCCAACATACTGTCGTTACAAGAGATAAAGAGACAGAATTAAGAAAATGGAACTATCATTACAAGTTTAAGCAACTTTAAGCAACTGGCTGTTTAGAAACAAATTACAACACCCGAAGCCAACAAACAAATAGTTACAGTCCAATACCTGACCCCAGAACATACAACACAAGAAGAAAAAAAAACAAAATAATAGAATTAATTCAGCCTTTGCTCTTTCCCCTGCAGCTCCAAGTGCCACATGCAATGGATAAAAGCGGTTTGGCCATGGATGTGCCATTCTAGCATTTGGTGGCTTCTTCATCATATCTATACAAATATAAAGAACATAAGATTTTCAGTGCAACCCTAGATTTGTTGTCAAAACAATAATAATAAAAACTACTGCAAACAAATCCCACGTTAATGCATTTCCACTATTATCTCATAATAATCTGTTTGTTTGAGATAATTGATGCTAGTAAATTATCAAAATTCAAAATTTGCAAATTCTTATAAATTTAAACTGCCAAAATTTTCCAACATTAAGCAGTTCAAACACAAGCTTTTGAGAACTGATTTTAAAAATGAGCTAAGCAAAATTTCATGTTGCACTCGCACACAAAGAATATGCTATGGATGTCTAAAGAATTTAAATTACACATCGAGGAGAATGAAGCGCCATGTTATGTGAACCAAGTCAAAATTCAATGGCTGGAATCACTCATTCAAGGTAATAGATCCAATTTGATTGAAGCAGTAAATAACTTAAAATAGAAGAAAAATGAGAGACAAAAGCTTGCATAGGGTTATTGACAGATGTAAATGCAAAGTTCATAAGATAACACCCACAAATATTCCTCACCATCAAAGTTAAAGTGTATATATATATACAGCATTGATCTCCTACGGCGCGGTTGTTGCAGTTTCATGCGGTTTGCTGACATGGCGACCATCCGGCATGGTGAGGAATATTTGATCTCCTTGATCCAAGCCGGCATGGTGAGGAGATCAATGCCGGCTAGAAGATTTTTAATGTACGATTGCTGAAGAGTAGAACAAGGAAAATAAGAAATCAACTACTGAGGTACACTCAACGTATCTTGAAGGAAACAATGTGAGATAATCATACTGGACAGAAGCAACGAGAAACTAGCTAGGGCAATCATCAGGGGTAATTAGATACACTGCGACCATCAATGAGAGAATTGGGGAAAATGAAAACCATAGCCGGCTTACCCAAGAATCAATCTCACCAAGTCTCTGCTCTTGGACCATGGAACCGACACCTTGTACCTCCACGGTAGCGACACAAGACACCTGAGGCTAGGCTTGGGGCAATGATGCTCCAAATGAATAAGAAAGTATGATCCAAATGAACTTCCTGCAGCACTAAATGAGAGGAGCGGATAATGATGCCCTAGTTCGTCGGTGAGTGGAGAGACATAGGAAGGAGAGGGCTCGCGGAGAGGGAGAGCTTGCCGGTCGAGAGAGGGCTTGCGGCAAGGGAAAGCTCGCGGCGAGGGAGAGTTCGCGGTAGAAGAGGGCTCGCTGCGAGAGAGAGTCGTAGGTCCGGTCTCGTAGCTTCTCTACGAGAGGTGTATTCGCCGCGAGGGGGGCGAAGGAGGGGGGCACTTCGGCGATTCGGAGAGGGAGGCGCGTTCGGCGATTCGGAGAGGGAGGAGTGGCTAGGTTTTGTGATGAAGAATCGCTTGGAGAAGTTTGACGCGATTCTGCCTTCATTGCGTTATCTTCTCACGCGGATGACGTGGAACTCGCCACGTAAGCGTGCCGCACGAAAACCGCAGGACTCTCACCGCAGCAGATCAATTCTGATATATATATATATAACATTGTAAATCCAAATCATTCCATAAGAAATTAAAAAAGAAATTTGTATATATAAAAATTTCTAAACCTAAAAAGGAGAGAAAATTATATAAAGAATTAGCCAAAGATTTTGTTAGATATAAATTTGAAATTCATTGCCTCTATTACAAAAGAATTCGGGAAAGGATAAATTTCGTGTAGAACCTTTCAATTGTTTCTTTGGGATAGACTTAGCGCCACCAATATAACCCCTAGCCCTCACCACCACCGAGGGAGATTCCACCACCGCCGGACCAAATTATAAGGGGAGGTGAAGAAGAAGAGGCGAGTAGTAAGAATGAGTTGAAGGCTTAATCTTCCAACTAACATTTTTTAATTGGGATGGAACTATCTCAGAAGAGGTCTAGCTGATTGCTTTGTGTACATATAAGATCACCTATTAAAATAAGGGAACAACAAGAAAGTTATAACTAAAGAGAACAAGAATCAAATTGTGGATCCGTTAACTAATCATATTGTCATGCCATATCATATTTATTTTGGTAGGAAATTAAGAACATAATCTGTATGACTACGTTCTGATTAATTATGATCATCTATGAAGCAATTACTATTCTTTTAAACCATTTTCTTTACTTGTGTACTACTATACTTTGTCTAATGCCTCATAATTAAGGTTGTCAGATTGACATCCTATCATCAGATTGGATTGCATGATCAGGGCATAGGATCCTAACTTTCAGTATATTCATTTGCCACACTTTTATGACATAAATCATTATTCAAGAAAACAAACAAAAAGGAATACTACATACCAGTGAAGGACTGAGAGTTACCTAACCTTCCAACAATTTCATTAAATATTTAGTTATAATGTTTGTTGCAGTGTCGTAATCAAATGTTTACTAGTATAAGGTTTGGAATTTAGTTTAGAATGTTTGTGTTTACTCTTGCTTCACATCATGATAATTAATTTAGTAGGTTATATGTAGGATTTCAGAATTTCAGTTTAGTGTGCTTGTGTTTATTCTTACTCTTTATCATGATAATCTTATGGGCTCTAGGAGATTTAGGATTTTAGATGAGATAAGTTTCAGATTGAGTTTAGTTGTGCTTATATTCTACTTGCTCATATCATAATGACTATACATGCTATATCTAAATTTCAGATTTATAGTTTAGGTAGGCTTATGTTGCTTCTTGTTTCTCATCATAATAACTTTACATGCTACATGTAGTTTCGGATTCTAGTTAGATAAGGTTGAATTCAGTTTAGATAGGCTTATGTTTCTTCTCATCATGATAATTTTAAATGCTCATGAAATGAGCCTGCTTATGTTTATGTACATGTTTATATTTGTGTTCATATTTATGAAGTGGTCAAGTTTATGTTAGATGCATGTTTTGGTTATATCCATGCTCATGTAATGATCCTGTTTACGTTTATGCACATGTTTATATTTATGTTCCATACTTGAGTGGTGACCATGGTTATGCATATCTAGATATTAAAGTGTAATTAGTGTGATCCGGGGAGCTTACCAAATTATGATCCGAGAAGCTTACCAAGTTATGATCCAGGGACCTAAGCTCAGGGAACTTACCAAGTTATGATCCAGGGACCTAAGCTCGGAGAGCTTACCCAATTACGACCCAGGGACCTAAGCCCAGGAAGTTTACCTAAGCAATCAATTAACTTCATGTTTGGGACGATGGTATGATCCGGGGACTCATGCCCGGGGAGCATGCCAAACCATGAAGGCTTATGTTCATGGTTATGTTTATGCTATATATGTTCATGCTCATGTCTATGCTCCTATGCTCATATTTATGTTTATGTTCATATATGTTTAGGATTATGAATAAGTATGTTCATGCTCATGTCTATGCTTTTATGTTCATAATCAAGAGTATGTCCTTGCACGTAATATGTTTACATTCGTGCTTTAGTATGTCTATACGAGTAAAATACTTTGTTAGGAATGAGGATTTAGATAGGCACATTTTTCTATTAGGACACATGGTTATAGAAACTAATTAATGTATAATATGGATTGAATGTGCTGAGTCTCTTGACTCATAGATTTTAACTATTTCAGGTAATGAGATGAATGGGGTAGGAGTCATTGACGAGTGAGCAAGATCGGGACAATGACAGTACAATCTAAAGACCTTCTAGTTTAGTTTTTGCATGAATAATTATTTCTTTTTGAAGAATAAATTCTGGAATTGTATGACCAGTATACAAGGTTGCTAGTAGTTAATGTTATAAGAGCTATTTATGTTCCTTAGTTAAAATGAAACTGAGGACGACCGCATGTGTGGGTTTGTATGTATAAAAAAAACTAGAGATGTTACATATTATGCAATTACCATTTTTGCCCTCATGGTTCTGACCAAAGTTTTAACCCAATATTTTGAAAGATTGTCATTAAAAGTATATTGGTGCCCCACGGTATCTTCATCAATCAACCTCATTGTGACAACTTGTTTCTCCTCTGAAGCTTCACCTCCATCGTAAGTAGTTCGTTAGGTTTTAATATTTTGATTCTTCTCCTCTTGTTTAGGGGTTTGATTTTTTGAGTTTTGATTCTTCTCCTAGCTATTACAATGATGTTTAATGGTTATAGGTCTTTGGATTGAAGATTCACTTTCAGGGAATAAAGGTTTTAAAAAAAGGTTGTAACGTTGTAATATCTACTCGACAGTAAGTGCTACAACATAGTTAAACCCTAATGACTGATACAACATGGTTAAACCTTACAGTCCCTATTAGCTTCTCATTATTGTAGTAGCTACTTGATCGTAACTACTACAACGTGATCAATAGCTATGTTGTAGCAACTATGAATCATTGTAGTAGCTAGGAAAAATTATAGACCTTGTAATGTATCATATTATGGTCAAAAAATAATAGTGTAATATATCATATTATGGTTGAAAACTAACAACATTATAATGAACCCAAATGATTATCACTAAGATCTGATATATTTGTTCGATAAAATTAAATGGCGAGCCAGAGAACTTCTGCATCCTATGTATATCGTAACAAAGTGCATAGGAAAAATAATTACCCTCACTTTAAGGCTTTTTTATTATCACTATACATAAACGATTGACAGATGGAGTTGATAAATGGAAGCTCACTTGCTTGGGCCATAGTCATATATGAAATTATAAATATTCGAAGTCTTATACAAAATATGTTTGATAATTGGGGCATTGAAGCCAAATGTTTCATCTTTCATACTAAGGATATTAGTTTCACAAAGAAAAATGTTTCATTGATTTTAGTACTCTCAGACAAAGGCAAGTAGACAACAAAGTAAATTTACAGCAGCATGCAGCCGCCGTCCCATTATATCTTCAACACTTCAGTAATGTGGAGTGTTCACAGAAGGAACTAGAGAATAAGATGATAAACCTTAGCAAACAACTTTCATATGTTAAATCTGATATTTACTACTACTAACAATATATCTAGATTACCAGTATAATCACTAATTGATTGTGTAGATGATTTTGATAATTTAGGTAAGTATAATTGGTGTAAGATTGTATATGACAATATGAGCCACAGCCGGGGGCCATTGGTGTGATGCTATCATAAAGGCCGAAGCTCGAGGGCTAAGAGAAAAATCAAGCTCTCATGCTTAAAGGATTTACACATCTCTTCGTTGTAAATTCCTAAGGTTAATGATAAATTTATATATTTTAGGCATAAAATTTGAAATTTAACCATTTTATTATATTATATGTGTAAATGTATGAACATATCACAATAACAGATCCTTACAAATAACATGTTATTTTAAAAATATACAGATGGAAGTAGTTTGTCATCCGTAGGGGAGATCTAATATTAAAGAACCACCTGCACGTGCTTTTTCATATACGGAGCTTTTTTTTCCTTCTTCTTTAATATGAAACTGGATTTGAAAATAAATATTGGAAATTAGCCAGATTAGAGCAAACAAATTTATCTACTATTATTGATTTTAATCGCCAGCATCTCCATTAATCCTGTCCGAAATCTGAGTCAGACAAAGCCTGGCTGAGATGTTGCTAGTGTTGATGGAGAGGTGACTTTGGCACACCTAGCGAACATGCATCAGAAAAACGGACCCCCACATGGATCTCAAGGACAGTGGTGACGGAACTGACGATACTTAGGCTCTGCGCACATTCAGACAAGCACACGGAGCGTTAGAGACCAGAAAATAGGGAAAAAGTCTCCAGCACAGCCGCGCAGGCCCTCCGACGCTCATGTCAGGTACTTTTTCTACGAAAGAATAGTGTATAAAGAAGAAAAGAACTATAAAAGATGAGTATGAATGTGCGCGGACCTTGCTAAGGAAGAGGACCTCCCTTTTTATATGATGCTACGTACCTGCGGAGTTTGCTTGTTGTCAGAGAATGTCGGGTGTCAGGGTCTGTCGGGTGAGAAAGGATGCACGGTGGCCTCCTATTGGTGGAAGGAAGGTTCTATTCGCAGGTGATAGCAGACCGCTGGAATATTCCCTAACGTATAGCAGTTACTCTCTAACGGGAGGTTACGATTCCCTGACATTGTTGTCGCTTAGCGCTTTTAGCCCTGCCCGGGTTCAGCTATATACAGCTCAGGGTGATCGCTTAGCTGTATTTCCAGGACTGAGCCTTGATGATAAAAATGAACTGTAGTGGGTTGGTCGAGCTCTATCTGAGACTATGATGACGGTTGAAGGGTCAGTTGGGAGTTGTCTTGCTAAAAGTACCAGGCCTGGCTACGTGGCCTGAGCTGAGAAAGCCTGACCAGTTAAGACAAGTCAGCCACTACTCCAGGTTACGTTTTATGTCTTAGATTTGGGGTCTTGCTCTGTCTGTATCCGACCGAGAATTATGTGGCTGGTGACATGTGGCGGTCTAACTCATTCTTTCTCTTAACTGTTGATTGTCACGTCCCTTTGACTTTTGACCGCCCTAGACTGCCACGAGGCTACGTGGCCCGAGCTGAGGAAACTTGACCAGTCGGGGTAGGTCAGACACTACTCCAAGCTGCGTCTTATGTCTCAGATCTAGGATCCTGCTCTGTCTGTACCCGACCATGAATTATAGGGTTGGCGACATGAGGTAGTCTAACTCCTTCTTTCTTCTAACTGTTGACTGTCACGTCTCCTTAACTGTTGACTGCTACGTCTACTTGACTTTTGACCGCCCTTGACTGCCGCGACCCCTTGACTTTTGACCACCACATCTTCTTGACTTCTGACTGCCTGGCTTTATTGGGCTCCACCTTTATGCACTGTATCACAAGTCTCCCCTCCAAGTTTAGTCGAAGGAGGCTCAAGTCCGACTGACTAGACCCACACTCGAGTTTCATTTACTTCGCCTTCTGATTTCGACTAACCTTCTTCATGGCTGGCTAGCATTTTACCGAGGCATTGCGCTTGAGCCAGACATCCATGAACATATATCGACAGAACAAAATCTTGAAAGGTCATGTTGAAGACTTGGAATCTCATCCTTCTAACTCCACTCCGAAGTGTGCCAACTCAAGGCGGAAGTGGAGTCCTTGAATAAGTCAAATGCAACCCAAGAGGAAACTGGAGTCCAGTCTTCTACGGGATGGTAAGAAGAAAGTTGAGACCCTCCACCAGACAGCCGACACCATATACCATGAGGAGGTAGCCCTCAAAGAGAAGGCATTGCCAGAACTGGCTCAGCAAACAAAGGCTCTGGATAACCTCAAACTCACGCACAAGCAAGAGATAGACCACCGAACTAAAGAGCTAGATGCCAAAGACCTCCTCCTCATGGATTACCGAAAGGATTTGGAATCTCAGACCATAGAACTTGGTTCCTTACAGAGGGAGATGTCTCAAGCTAGAGCTGCCCTGTCCGACTCTATCATCGCCTTAGAAGCTTATAAGGCTGAGGAGAACGATCGTCTTCGGACAAGCTGAGAAGAATACCTGCGTTCTTCAGAGTATGGCTCTTAAGTAGGAGATCGCTTTATTTGGTCGCTCGCGTATGGCACGGTAGGAGCAGTCCAACAGCTTAAGGAAGGAGGGTACCTATCGTCTGACCCTCCTGAGGATTTTCTGGACCATCATCGGATCATCAAAGAAATGCTCGATGATATTTTTCAGAATTCAAGTGATTCTTTGTAATGTACATCTATTCCGCTTATTTATAAAAGTATGTTTCTGGTCTCTACAACTTCTTTCTAGGATAGATCCCATCGCGGGAGCATTGCATATATGCACGAGTGAGGCGGAACTCGCTCGGCTAAGAGCCACATGGACGGATAAGGAAATGAGGTAGTTCTTCGGGGTCGGGAAGAGCTATACTTAGGGTTACACAAGTACGGGGGTATTAGGACCCGACTAAGTCCTATATCAGGGCGATCAAAATAAAGTTAGACCTCTTCCCAAGGAACGGGTTCTTTCGCTACAGGTAAGAGCTTCTCCTGAAAAACATGGATTCCTCTGTCCTGGATCTTCCGAGCTTTGCGGGTCTCTACCTTCACCATGTCCACGTAACATCTGTGGGAGACCAACTGTTCGCCTCTAACTTCCTCGATCTGGTCTCCCAAAGAGAATTTCATTTTTTGATGAAAGGTGGAGACTGCCGCTCAGAATTCATGCAGGGCGGGTCTCCCTACAATGACGTTGTAGGAGGACAGAGAATCTACCACGATGAAAGTGCTCCTTCGCGTCCTCGCCAATGGTTTGCTACCCAAAGACATGGCTAGCTTGACCTGACCCATTGGTCGCATTTCGTTACCTATGAACCTGTACAAAGAGGTGGCTACGGGTCGTAATTCACTGGCGTTGATTTGCATGCCCTTGAATGCACTTTTGAACAACACGTTGACAGAGCTTCCGGTGTCAACGAAAACCCCGGCCACATGACTGTTGGCAATGATGACCTTGATTATGAGAGCGTCGTCATGAGGGAGCTCCACTCCCTCCAGGTATTTTGGCCTGAAGTTGATTACGGGCCCTGTAGATTGTTCTCGGCTACATCTCACCGCATGTATTTCCAAGCGACGCTCATGAGACTTTCGGGCTTTAGTGGAATCTCCATCAGTGGGCCCTCCAGAGATCATGCCTATCTCTTGAATATTAATATTTCCCCTATTCTCCTCGTCCGGGGATTCTATTGGTTCCTTGTCCCGACCTAGCTGTTGGGTTCCCTGACCTGTACTTTCGGGTAGAGATTTACCTGATTGCCCTATTGCAGCAGGTGAGTTGGCTAACAACTTCTGAAGTTGGGGTGCGATCTCAGGCGGAGGCAGGCCTAGTGCAGCTGTCCGTCGAGAATCTTGGGCGAACTGGATGCAATCTCCAGTGGAATGGGTGCGGGACCCATGGTAGGTGCAATAACGGGGCGCCCATTAGCCAGGTCTGGGGACTTGGACAGTTTCTGCCCGCTGCGCCTCCCTAGAGTCCTGATTGGGCAGAAATTCTGATCGAGCATCCTTGGAACGGGGAAAGGGTCGAGCTGGAGGTTGAGGCGGCATTCTCTCCCACTTGTTGGCAGGAGTGTTGGCAGAGGTAGACACCTTGTCTGCTTTCCATCTGGTCGCTTGGGTTTCTTCTACATTAATGTAGCTTGCTGCCTTCCTAGCATCTCATCAAAGTTTTTTATCGTCTCTCGAATGACTCTCGAATGAGGGCTCGGAAGAACTCTCCTTCCACCAGGCTGTGAGAGAAGGCGCTCATCAAGATCTCGGAGGTAGCGGACGGGGCATCCTGGGCTACCTAGTTGAAGCGTTTTATGTAGCTTCTCAAGGGTTCTGCAGACCCTTGCTTCAGGGCGAAGAGACAGTGGTTCATCTTCTGATATTTTCTGCTGCTGGCGAAATGACGCAGGAAAGCGTTCTTAAAATCCTGAAAGCAGGTAATGGATCCGCTTGGCAATCCATCAAACCACTTTTGTGCCGAACCCGACAGTGTATTTAAGAACACTTGGCACTTGATGGTGTCGTTGTATTGGTGCTGCAGCGCAGCGTTCCGAAATTTTTGGAGATGGTCCTCTCGGTCTTTACTACCATCTTATTCTCCAATAGTTGGGGGCTTGTACCCCTTCGGCAGCTTTTCCTCGAGTATCCTTAGACAGAAGGGCACTTGCTCCTCGGGCATCTCCCTCGGCTCCTCTCGGAGGACTATAGCTTTTCCCTTCTTTGAATCTCTGGATGGGGAACTCTCAGCCGTTGTTGCCTGATATTACTCTTTCTTATTATAATAGTCCGAGCCCTTGTTATAATAGTCTGGACAGGGCTCACGATAGAAGTCTTGGGGGAAATCCTTGTGTTGTTTCCTCTTGGAGCCCCTATCAAAAACGTGGGTATGGTCCTTTGAAACTGTGAGCATCTTGTGTAGATTTGAAGCAGTGGTGTGTTTTTCAGAATCTGCTCGCCTCTTAGCCTCTTTAAACAGTTCGTACTCTCTGGCTATCATGGTGACGTTGATCTTTCCGGTATCCTTTATCGTCACGTTCCAGAACAAGTGAAGGAGATTCCCATAGACGGTGCTAAATTAATCCTATCCAGAATCTAAGTCAGACGAAGGCTGCCTGAGATATTGCTGGTGTTGACGGAGAGGCGACTTTGACACACCTAACATATGTGCACCGAAAAATGGACCCCCACGGGGAACTCAAGGACAGTGGTGATGGAATCGACGGTACTTAGGTTCTGCACACACTCAAACAAGCACACGAAGCATTAGAGACCAGAAACTAGGAAAAAAGTCCCTGGCGCAGGCCTTTCGACGCTCAAATCAGGTACTTTTCCCCCGGAAGAATAGTGTACGAAGGAGAAAAGAACTGTAGAAGACGAGTGCGAATGTGCACGTACCTTGCTAAGGAAGAGGACCTCCCTTTTTATATAATGCTACGTACCTACGGAGACTGCATGTTGTTAGAGAATGTCGGATGTTAAAGCCTGTCGGGTGAGAGAGGATGCACAGTGACCTATTGGTGGAAGGAAGGTTTCATTCGCAGGTGATAGCAGACCGCTGGAATATTCCCTGACGTATGGTAGTTACTTTCTGACGGGAGGTTACGATTCTCTGACTTTGTTGTCGCTTAGTGCTTTTAGCCCTACCCGGGTTCAGCTATATACAGCTCGGCGTGACCGCTCAGCTGTATTTCCAAGAGTGGGCCTTGATGATAAGAATGAGCTGTAGTGGGCTGGTCAAGCTCTATCTGAGACTGGCGACGATTGAAGGGCCGGTCGGGAGTTGTCTTGCTAAAAGTACCAAGCCTGCTTGCGCGGCCCGAGCTGAGGAAGGCCGATCTCAGTTCAGGCACTACTCCAGACTGTGTCTTATGTCTTAGATTTGGGGCCCTGCTATGTCTGTACTCGACCGGGAATTATGCGGCTGGTGATATGAGACGGTCTAACTCCTTTTTTCTTCTAACTGTTGACTACGACATCCCCTTAACTTCTGACTGTCCTAAACTGCCATGAGGCTACGCGGCCCGAGGTGAGGAAACCTGACCAGTTGAGGCAGGTCAGACACTACTCCAGGCTACGTCTTTTGTCTTAGATCTGTGATCCTGCTCTATCTGTACCCGACCAGGAATTATGCGGCTGGTAACTTGAGACAACCTAACTCCTTTCTTCTAACTGTTGACTACCACGTCTCCTTGACTTTCGACTGCCCTTGACTATCACGTCCCCTTGGCTTTTTGACCGTCACGTCCTCTTGACTTCTAACTGTCTGACCTTATCAGGCCCCACCTTTATGTACCGTATCAATATATATTTGAAAACATAAGATTTAAAGCTCTCTTTACTTAGGAGAGTGGAAATTAAAACTAACGAAAAGTCCCGCGGTGAAATTTTTTTTATCATTTACTTCATTAAAATTTTAAGAGAAAAGAGAAATGTAAACTATCAACGGAGATGGAAAACAATAATGCATGTACCCCTTTTTATTTATAAAATTACACCATATATATAAAAATATATAACGCATATATCTTTTTTAATTGATAAAATTATGTCATATTTCAAAAAAAAAAAAAACATATGTACCATTTTTTATTACAAAATTTATACCACATACATCCACCTTTCTCAATCAAGGTAAATAAACATATAGAGAAGAGATTTCTTTCTTTTTTTATTTTCTTTTCGTATCCCTAAATTTATTTCATCCTTCTATTTTACACCCCTTTAGCTAAAATGAGCATTAGGTATAGAGTTTAGGATCTCGGAAGTGAAAAAAAAACACTAGATTGCAAGATGGATTACGTGTATATATATATATATATATATATATATATATATATATATATATATATATATACGTATTTTGCCTTTTTTTTTTTTTTGCAATGCATGGCTCCGTACGTCCACATCAAGAATTTCAATCACAATTATTGTATTGCGTTCTATTAATGTATTACCATTTTGTTTATCAGTGTATTATTCCATAGCAATTCATTTTTCGAATATATTGAGCTCGTTGATTTTCTGTATGTATCATCCTTTTCATTAGCTGCATGTTTTTTATTTGGCTTCTTATATTTCTAAGTTCTTGTTCATTTAGACACAAGGATCAAATACACAGAACCTAATTTAATCTGATTAATCATATCAAAACTAACCAAGGATATTTACAATATCTTTTTTTTTAATGTACATTAACCTACGTTAAGTTAGGATTAAGTCAAAATGAAATAACATAGTAAATTATAATTATGACAATTAATTGCAATGCAATGAATTAACTAAGTTAATAAAATTATAAAAATAAGTTCAAGCATAAAAATAAAATTTATCCTAAGTACTTTTACCAATTTCTCCCCATCACATAAAAAAAATGGGAAAGATATAAAAAAATTAAAAAAAAATGAGAAATTTTCTTGGGGTTTATTAAAAAAATATATAATAAAGTAACATTTTTCAGAAATTATTTTAAAAAATATTCAAATTTTACGGATTAATCTTCTATTTTGACAAAAAAAAAAATTTAAAAATTACTTTTTGATTTTGAAAATCCTGAAAATTTTTATTGAATTTAAGCAAAATAAGTTTATCAATAGAAAAATTTTCATAGAAAAATATTATTTAATCTAACAGAAATAATTTATTTTAGTAAAACATTTAATTTTTAAAAACAAAAATTTTATAAAAATTTAGCTCTAAAAATTCTACTAATTTTCTTGGATAGGTAAAACCCATTGTGTAATGGCCAAAAAATAAAAGTTTTTAAATTCTATTTTATTCAATTTTTAATATTAAAAATTTATTTTTTTGTAAAATAATTCATAATAATTCAGATAATATTAAAAAAAATCAAAAAAAAATTATTAAGACAGAGAATGCCATGTTTTTTCACATAAAAATAAAGGGTTTCAAAAATAAGTATGCGTATGAATTTTAAATTACAAAATATAATTTTGGATAATAATTTTATAGAAAATAACTCAAAAAAATAAAAAAAATCCTTAATAAAAATGCTCTATTCTATAAGTATAAAAAATTTTAATAATAAATTCAAACAAAAAAATTTACTTGAACAATATTTTTCTACTTAAAAGAATTTCCATCCTAGAAATTCAAAATTTTAAGAATTTAATTTAAAAAAAGATTTTAGGACCCAATATAAGTTTTTATCTACTGGATTTATTAAAAATTTTATAAGTACATAATTTCTAGGTATTTTTTAAATTTTATGTGACAGTTGATTCTACTTTAATTTCTAAATTTTGATTTTCCTAATTTTGATTTCAGTTATGCATTGAACACGCATAAGTCGTATTTGTACATGAGTCACCTTAGTTTAGTAGAATTTGAGTCCTGGATTTAGACCTCCAATTTGTGTGAGAGAGAGAGCATTTCGTCATAGATGTTTACAATATTCATTAGTTATTCAATATAAACAAAATATAAGTACTAAAATCTTTCAATATGAGATTAAACTCTGACTCATAATCTATCTTTTTTCCATTTATAATTTTTCCAACAAATTTAATGGCTAGAAGATCATAATTGACAGTAGTGAAATTGTTACGAAATTACAAGTGTACGACTACATCATTAGTAATAAAATATTAATCCTATAAGGATTGTTGATTAAGCACTAGTTAATTTCGCATAGTGAATTATCTAGACAATCAAACGTTGATGACCATACGCAAGAGAAAGGTAGAGAAATAAGGGGAAAGAGAGAGGAGTTGGATGGTGGATGAATGATTCTAAGAGTTTGGTTTTATTGTAATATTGATCAATGTGTTATGGATTGCTCATCTCAAATCCTCTATTTTTTATGCAATGTAGTAAGTCTAACTAAATCCCGACACTCTTCCGCGACAGTCGTATCAGAGTGTTGCTCCCTTTATTATCTGATGCCTTTAGGTAGTAGAGATAACCTAGGATATTTGGTCATACAATTATAGATTATACAATAAACCTATTAATATAGAATAAGGAACAACCCATTAAGCATAATTAGGTCCTTTCGTGTAAGAGACTACCCTCCCTTTCAAGGTGATGCCCCTAAAAGTTCGATTACCCTTGTCATAAGGTCTCCGACATACGATTTAGAGCATCTCTTTTACGAGGTGAGTGATCTATACATCCAATCAATTAAATATGGAAATTAAGCACAAACACACTACACACACGTTTAATCAAATGGATACAAGGCATAAACATGTTATTAGAAGGGAAATTGGCAAATCTATAGAGTTCAGATCGATCTTATATTATAATTACTTCTTACATCCTAAGAATCGGAGGATCTACTCTATTGCAAAGGAATAATAAACGAGAGACAATAAATAAAGCATCCTACAATCCAAAACACAAGATAAAGAAGAGAGGAATGCTTATCAATTTGATGCCGATCTTCTTGCTTGTAATCCTTGCTCCGGAGATGGACAGATCGACGAAGATGGAGCTTTTAAGGTTCACCAAGGAGTGGAACTTTTCCCCAAGGAAAGGGGAAGCAACCCCCAATCTAAAGATCCTTCGAAAAAGGGAGAAAATCTCCTTTTATAACAAAGGGGGTCGTACCCCCCTCATGTTCTTTGCCACACGGTTATGCATGGAGGCACGATCATGACATGTATGGCCTCTGGTGGAGAGGCATGACCGTGCCATTTAGCACGACCAACCTCTGAAGTTGCTTTGAAAATATGGCACGATCGTGCCAAATGGTATGACCGTGCCAAATGGCACGGTCAGAACACGATTCTTCATGGAAGGGGGGCATAGTCATGTGCTTTCACATGACTGCCCCTTGTTAGTTGCGGTCGGAACATGATTCTTCATGGAAGGGGGACATAGTCATGTGCTTTCACATGGCTGTCCCTTGTTAGTTGCTGGTGGGAGGCATGACTGTACTTTTAGGCACAACCAGCCCCTAATTTTTGGCTAGTGAAGGAGCAAGGCACTGCCTGCCCTTGGACTGGCACACGACCATGTCTCTAGGGCACGATCAGGTTGTTGATTTCTTCCGGAGTTGCTCCTATGTGTGTTTTTTCTCCATTTTCGCTCCAAATTATGTATTGTTAATAAAAATATGTAAAAAAAAAAATCTCCAAATAAAAGAATGGAAGTAAGATGTAATAGTGAAATAAAGTGCAATAAATATAAATTATACTCATGAAATATAAATAAATATAAGTAGATGTATGTCAAAAAAAATACATAAAAATATATATAATTTACGCACATCACACCCCTAGATTTAAATTTTTATTTGTCCTCAAACAAAAATTACATATAAACTCATACAATTAAATAGTGCATCGTAATCTCAGTCAATCAGTCTAATGCTATCAAATAATTTTATTGGCAATCAAGATATAAAAATAATTTAAATATGGCCTAAAAAATAATTCTCCGTGCTCAGTATAATAGTGACATAAATTTATCAAGTTTTAAACCCTAAACCTAGTCAACTTATCATAGCCATGTTTTGTTATACTATTAGTAATATACACTTATAAGAAAAGGATGGGAACTTATTCATAAGGCCTAGGAGATGTTCTTTGTTTGGATAGGAACCAAGCAATGAACGCATCGCGCACACATCGCTCTTGTGAGCTTAATGCATCATTTGCTTTGCACGTGCTTTTTCATATACGGAGCGTTTTTTTTCTTCTTCTTTAATATGAAACTGGAAATTAGTAAATTAGGGCAAACAGATTGAGCTGCTATCATTGATTTTCATCGCCGGCGTCTCCATCTTTCTGTTCGGTGGTGATGGATCGAACTCGAAGGCCGTCGATGAAGCCTTTGATTTCCTCCAGGACGATATCCGACTCCTTGATCTCTGGGAAGGCGTAGAAGGCGTGCATGGCCTCCGGGTACTCCACTAGCCGAGCTGCCCTCCCCCTAGCCCGCAGGCCCTCGTAGTACCTCCGCTGCCAGTCCTGTAGCGGGTCGAATCCCCCCACCACCACCATCGCCTCCGGCAGTGCCGCCTCCAGCTCCCCCTCTGCCCTCGGTCCGAACGGGTTCGCCGCCTCGTGGTCCCTGTCCGCCCCCTCCGGCAGGAAGGCTCGCCACATCCAGTCCGTCCGTTCCACCGACACCATCGGCGCTTTCGTCAACCGTAGCTCCGCCTCCGTCCGCTCCTCCCCGCCGAAGAACGGCTGGATCAGCACCATCCCCGCCAACCGTATTCGCTCCCACGCGCCCGCCGCTCACCGCCGCCCCATGTGGTGCGCGATGTTCGCCCCCGCGGAGTCGCCCGCCAGGAAGCAGCTGGAGAGATCCGCCAGTCCCGCGGCAGCAGCGTCAGCGGTTGCCAGCCCATTGCCGTCGAGGAATCGAAGGACGTCCGCCCCATCCTCGTATGGCGCCGGGTAGCGGTGCTCAGGTGAAAGGCGGTAGTTAACGGATAGCACCAGGGCTGGGATCTTTCGGCAGATCCGGCGGCAGACGGCGTCGTAGATACGGGAGTCAGGGGAGAGAAAGACGAAGCCGCCGCCGTGGAAGAAGATGATGACGGGAAGGGACTCGCCGGAGCTAGGGGCGAAGAGGCGGAACCAGAGGTTATGGGAAGGGTCGACGGTGACGTCGGCGGTGCGGACGCCGCGGACGGGGGTCGCGGAGGCCGGAGAGCGGGCGTCGATTAAGGAAAGGAGGGAGCGGTTGAGGGAGCCGTTGGAGCGGCGGCAGAAGTCGGTGACGGTGGAGATGGCAGCGACGGAGATCCGCGTCTTCCACGGGAGCTTGAGGGAGGCGGCGGAAGGCCGGGGCTTCGCTGGCGAAGTATCGGTTTCCGTCATCTTGGCGCTCGGTTTCCGTCTGTTTGGAAAGAAAGGGGAAAAGGAAGGTGGGCGATTGGCTGATTCACTCTCATGTGGTGGCCACTAACCGTAAATAAACATCCGGATCACGTGATCAGCTCAAAGAAGGAAGAAGACCACGTGTCGGTTGGTTTCCCTTCCTTTTTTTAAATATCAAATTAATTGAAATAGATATTTACAACCTTTACTATTAAAAAAACAAATATATTTCTGTATTTTAATGGATAAAAATTTCATATAATTAAAAAAAAAACAGTAATTTTTTAGAGAGCGTGCTCAAAATTTAGGATTGTCAACAACACACATCGAGAGATTTGAGAATGTTTAAAAGGCACATCTCCTCTTTACTAAAGAGAAGAATGCAAGAGAAAAACTTAATTTTTACGTAAGAGAAAAATGGAAAAGAAATATACTTTTGAGTATTCTCAAATCTCAGTGTGGTTTTTTTGGACAATTATAAATCTTGGGTGCCGTCTTCATAAATTGCCATAAAAAACAAAGAGCGAAGGGAAAGAAAAGTCTACTCTTCTACTAAGTTAAAGTGTGCCCATCCAAGTAAACGCAGCACAATAATTGTGATGGAGCTTCTTTTAGTTGGTAGACCACCAAAATTCTATTATTTCAACGAACGCCATTAATCACATTTATTGATGTGAGCGAGAGGGCGGTGATCTTGGTGTGGTCGGTGGCGTGGTACATGGCCACGGCAGGTGTGTTGCGTGGGAGGCCCAATCCAGAAAAGGTCCTGTCCATCCATTGATTGGATGAATTGAGTTCCATTTGTAAAGAATCAGGGATAATCCAAGGATCTTAGACCAAAAGATCCCTACCCGATACGCAAGAGTCTATTTAAAGTAAACAAGACCTTATTAAGACTTTAATTATTTGGTGAAGAGATAGATGGAATGGAATCCATCTGTTGAGTTAAGGAAATATTAAGGATAGACACGGTCCATCATTTTATTTTATTTTATTTTATTTTTAGTCTCATCATTTTATATGTTTATTTTTAAATATTTTTTTAAAATTCTTTTCTTAAGTGTATATATATATTTTTTAAATATGTGATGTGAGTTATAGACGTTAACATACACAGGATGCCCCTTTATATTTCACAATTTTATTGGAGATATTTATTAGAGTTACAGTTAAATTATTGCATTGAAAATTGTTAGAATTAAATTCAAACCTATTCCTCTTCAGATGACATGTACGGATAATCTTAAAATATCATACTGAGGAGTTGCTGGGTTGTCCAAGTGCTCTCGAGTGGCTTTGAGTGTCATGAGGTTTAAGTGGCTTGAGTTCTTCAGAACCCAAAGTCTCCCGAGCAGGTTGTTAAATGCCAAGTCAAAACATAAGCGCTCCCGAGTGGCGAGCTGGCCAAGTGGGAGTGTCGAGCCATCCGAGCTAGTGAGAGGATGCCAAGTGGTTGCATTGCTTGACTATTGAGTCGGCCAAGTCCAAGTCGGCCAAGCTATCGAGTTGGTCAAGCTATCGCGAGAGAGATACGGAGGTCTACATTTAACACAAGTTTCTTAAAATAATTTGGTCTCCTTCAATGATGTTTCAAGGTCACGTTGGACATTTTAGGATAAAATAGTACAACCACATACACCACTAAGTATTGATTGTTCTTAGGGAACTGAGTGAGTATTCGAACACGGTCATTGAAAGAGCTATCAAGCAAAGTGCATGACGGGGAGAAAGAACAAGGGGAACGAAAGGTGGAAGGATTTTGTGTCTCTTTCGTTTATGAGTATGCACTTCTATTTGTTGGACCCCGTGGTTATTTTCATGTAATCAACCAAGTTAGGTTAGGTTCTGTTTGGTTTAATCTCTGTGCCTAAATGTGCAGGAACTTAGGAGCATAGGAAGTCGAACGGAAGATGCGGTTAGCGAAAAGGACGGCACAAGAGAGAGCCAACAGGCTTGGTGCGTCCGAGGGATGAGGTGTCGTGAAAGAGTACATCGGTGGACGAGAAGAACGTACGCGACGTTCGAGGGACGAGAAGCCGGAGCGGAAGCCTGCTCGAGGATAAGGTCGAAAATTGAGTTCGGGTGAGCCCTATTCCGGTGGTCGAAATTATCCAAGCGAGCGCAACCGGAGCGGAAGACCCGGACTGAGATGAGCAGAACTGGAGTAGAGAGTCCGGACCGAAAAACGTCAACCATGTTGACTTTGGTGGTCCGGGCACCCGGAACTCAAATTTTATCAAGTTCGACACGTACGTTGACTGACACGTCGGGGATAGAATTTTATCCCACTCCAGGTGCCCGGAACCCTTCTAGGCTCCTAGAACAATGATATAAATATAGCTCTGATTTAAGTAGATCAGACAATGACTTGTAATTCCTTTCTTTCCGTTCTACTATTAATTGTGAGCTGTTAACGTTGTAAGAGGTTACTCCGCTCGAAGGAGATCTTCATAAAGTGCGATTCACTTTCCTTGAATTAGCAATCTTCTGATTGCAAACCAAGTAATTTTCCTTGTGTCTCTATCTTTTTTATTAGTCTCTTAATTGTTATTTACAAGTATTCATAATTAAACTATAAGTCAAGAAAGGGTTGAGTTTATTTTTGCAGGGCAATTCACCCCTCCCCTCTTGCCGGCCACCAAGGGACCAACAAGTGGTATCAGAGCGAGAACACATCAGAAGGACTAACCGTCGACCAAAGCAAAGAAACCAATGGTCGGACCAAGCATCGTTCTACCAAAATACGAGAGCGAGTTCGCACACTAGAAACGCCGAATGGAGGTTGATACGGTGCATGGTCTGTTGGGTTTTTCGGACCGCGAAAACCGCTTTTTCGCGTCGTGGAAACCCTGAAACCCCAAGCCACCGGATCCGTGCGAAGTAGAAATAAAACAAAAATATGAGTACGAGTTTCTAATCTAGATCTACACTAGATTTACAAAGAGGAAACCTTTTATACCTTCAATGCGTGCCTTTTTTCGTATCCTGCTCGTCCAAAATTCGCCGGATCTCGAGAGTATCAAAATAGATACTCCTCTATATGTATCCACACGAACACACTAGGTGGAGAAGACCAAACAAAGGTGTGCTAGCACCTAGGTTGTTCGGGCAAGAGAGGAGGAGAGGGAGAGCTTGAGGAGAAAGCTTGAGGAAGAAGAAGATGTAAATGACACTTGAATGAAAAATGAATTCATTCCCTTCACAAAAGTGGTCGGCCACTTTCACAAAAGTGTAATCCCCATTTTGCATTAAGTGTGGCCATTAAAGAAATTTGTAACCTCCATGAGGTGACACACACATGTGCTAAACATGATGATGTGGCACCTCATCATTGGCCACTTAATGCCAAATCACAAATGATGTGACATAAAGTCAAGTCAAACTTGACTCTTCCTCTTCCTCTCAAGTCAAGTCAAACTTGACTTAATCTCTCTCATGGTTGATCTAATTCAAGCCAATTTAATATAATGAATCTAATCCATTTAATTAAATTGATTCAATGAGTCATAATCTAAATTAGACTCATTGAACACATGAATCAACTTGAGTCCAACTCAATTAGCCCAATTAGGATTACTCTTAATCCAATTTGATTCATCAAATGAATCTAATCCTCTTGGTTCATCATATGAACCTAATATCCATCTAATTGTCCTTAGTGTGTGACCCTATAGGTTCTTATAACGTTAGCAATGCCCCTAAACCCATTTAGGAGCATAAGTAATGAGCAGTATCTAGCAACACATCATTACTACCCAAGTTACAAGAATGTCGAGATCCAACATCACCTTGTAACTACTAATTGTGACTCCTCATAATATATGACAAGTGTCCTTCTATCTTAGACATCTAGATTGATCAATGTGAGGCATAGACCGTGTCATCCTCTGACCAATCTAAATCTTGACCTACATGCTAGTCTCGTCGCATTAACATTGTCCCTGAATGTTAATACTCGACTAGGAATGATTAAGAGTAGTGTTCCCTATATCATCTCACTATCGGTTCAACTAACCGATTGATATCGGTGAGAACCTTCTACTCAAGGACGCTATTATACTTAGTTTATTTGGCATCAATACAAGTAAGTATAATAACCAACACAAATGCCTTTATTTATATAAGAATATGATACAATAAGTCCATAATACAATCATCAAATGATTGGCTCTAGGGCTCTAACTAACAATCTCCCACTAGCACTAGTGCCAATCAGTGTAGGCTCTAAGCCCCAATGACCTAGTGTGACCATCATGCTTCCTCTGTGCCAAAGTCTTGGTCAAGGGATCTGCGATATTAGCCTCTGTAGGTACTCTACATATCTTCACATCTCCTCTCTCGATAATCTCTTGAATGAGATGGAAGCGTCGTAGTATGTGTTTGATCCGCTGGTGTGAGCGAGGTTCCTTCGCCTGTGCTATAGCTCCATTGTTGTCACAATAGAGCTCAATAGGGTCAGCGATACTGGGAACCACCTCAAGTTCAGTGATGAACTTGCGGATCCAAACTGCCTCTTTTGCTGCCTCTGATGCAGCAATGTACTTGGCCTCTGTCGTAGAATCAGCTACTGTGTCCTGCTTCGAACTCTTCCAGCTCACAGCACCACAATTTATGCAAAATACGAACCCTGACTGCGATCGATAATCATCCTGATCGGTCTGGAAGCTGGCATCACTGTAACCCTTTACAGCTAGCTCGTCATTGCCTCCATATATCAAGAAATATTCTTTAGTCCTTCTTAAGTACTTAAGAATATTCTTGACCTCTATCTATTGAAAACTTTGTTCGAAAAAATGTTTCATAATTTGCAAGATTCTTTTGTCAAATCATTTTGTGATTCAAAAAACTCTTTCAACGAGATAATTTGTACTTCGGAAAAATTTTTAGATCCGGAAAAAGTTTTTGTAAAAATACTTTGTGATTCACAAGAATCTTTTGTCAAAACATTTTGTAATTCGAAAAATTCTTTCGATGATTCAATTTTTGATTCGCAAAAATCTTCAGGTAATTTGATTAATTGAACCAGTTGTTCAGAGGTTCGAGTCCATACCTTACTTACCTCGTCGGCCGTTGGTTCTCCCCCTGTTGAATTACTTTCTTCCGAAGATTCTCCTCCTTCATTGATCTCGGGATGTACTTCGGCTGTTGGGGCTGTCTCGGTAATTTCTTCCATCTCGGTTTCTGATGACGGCTCGATCAACCTGGTAGTTACATACATCATGTAACTATAGTATATTTTCTTTTGAAAATTACTTTTATTTTGATGTATGCCATAAAATCATCATGTACTATTTTAATTTCTTTGCAATTAAGGACAAATGACATTTCTTAACAAGTGACATCCTAGATGAATATTCAAAATTTATTACATGCCTAGATATATATGCATGATCTCTAGTTTAGGGCAAAACTAAACTCTACACCTCACAAAGAACCATAAGGTGACTTGTATGTGTTTAGTGTATGATCAAAAAGAATTTAGATATCTCCACAATGACATGATATTGTCCACTTTGGGTCTAAGCCCTCATGGTTTTTCTCTTGGACTCTACCCAAAAGGCCTCTTGCCAATGGAGATATCTTTTTCTCTTATAAACTCATGATCTTTCCCATATATTTTCAATATGGGACTATGTTTGCAACCTTGCAACCCAATATTTAGTACACATTATATACAAGTGAGATGCTAGGATGATGAACAAGACTCAAGATGTTGATTTAGTGCATCTAGTTGAGTTTTAGTTTCATCAAATCACATAGTTATGTGTACTCCAATCATTGGGAAAACTAATGTACAAGTCATGTGCATCGAGCCCAAAGAACATGGTTAAAAATTAGTTTTGAAAATTATTTTAAATATACTTTAAAAAAACTTAGTGAAAACTATCTTTTGATAGTAATCACCATTGCAAAATTGGACACAAACTAGGAGAAAAAATTGAAGTTTTTAAGAGTTTTCAAGTTTGTGTCAATCTTTGAAAATAACGTATATTTTCTTATAAAACTATTTTTCCATGATAGTATATACCCTAAATAATATCTACAATAATTTTCATGATTTTTAGAATTTTATAGAATTTTTTGGGAGTTTCTGAATTTCAGCTGAAATTTATTTACAGAAAATCAGACCTTCAATCGATCACCCGATCGATTGGAGTATCTCAATCGATTAAGCGATCGATTGAGATGATTTTCCTGTGAGCAGAAGCTCACTGAATTGATCAGCCGATCAATTCATTCATGCCTAGATCGATCAGTGGATCAATTCAAGCGTTTTCTCCACGAACAGAAGCTCGTGGAATCGATTAGGCGATCAATTGAAATGGTTTCAATCAATTGAGACCTAACTTCAATCAATTGGAAATGCTGATTTTGGCTGGAAAAGCCTGATTTCAACATTTTAAATCATTTTTTAGTCTAAGTAACCATTCCTAACCCCTTGAAACACATTTGTATACATTTAGGGAGAGTTTTTATGATGAAACAAGGATGGATTGGTTAAGAAAGACTAAATAGAAGTTTAGGTTGAGGTTTGCATTCAAATATTGATATTTGAACCTCAAAACTTATAAATTTAGATTTTCTAAAGGTTTAGGGATTCCATGTCATTGTTGGTGCAATGACAGAAGTTTGGACCATGTCTTTAGAAGAAGTTACTCGCTAAGGACATGAAAATTATTTTCCGAAACCATGGAAGGTGCAAGGTGGTTAAACCTCCATTTTACAAAATGCTCAAGGTTGAGCATGGGAAAAACAATGGAGAGTGTATATTTTCATTGTTGAGTTATGGATGCTCTAGGATGAGCATTATAACATGGATTCATGCTCAAGGGTGAGCATGTGATACAGTGAAAGGTATGTGACCTTCATTGTTGGCATGATGAATATTCAAAGGTGAGCATTGGATACAGTGAAGGATATGAGACCTTCATTGTGGTGTTGTGAACAACGAGTGAAGTTGTGAACAGCGTTGAGTAACTCTTCAGGGGAAGAGTGTTTGATGTGTGCCAATAGGGGAAGAATGTAGGGTTTATGTTAGACCTTCATTGTCCCTCTAGGAAGGCTTGGGGGAGAATGTAGGGTTTAAACCCTCATGCATGCATTGATATGAGAAGAAGTTGAGGCATGAGGGGAAAAGTCCAAGTGGATCAAGGGTGACCCGACATCTAGTGGAAGCCCAAGTGAGTCAAGGGTGACCGGACACTTGGCACGAGGAGAAAAGTCCAAGTGGGTCAAAAGGATTGACCGGACACTTGGTGAAGGAGTCTTAGCAGGTCAAGGTTGATTGGATGCTAGGCATGAGGTTCCAACAAGTCACGGTTGACCAAATGTTGGATTTAGGGACCCTAGACTTGGTTTAAGCAAGTCAAGGAGAATCCAATCGATCAGCTGATCAATTAGCACTATGCTGCGACAAGCAGCGACCCAATCGATTTTGAGCCTTTGTCACAGGCACAGAACGCTTCCCAATCGATCAGTCGATCGATTTAGGTTTCTCCAGCAGAGCACAAAGGCGCTCTGAATCGATCAACCGATCGATTCAAGCCTCCCCAATCGATCGGGCGATCGATTGGGATATGATTGTTGGCGCTTCTGGCGAGCGATTTCTTCGGTAGCTTCTTCTCCTGCGCTCCCAATTTTCTTCACGCGATTTCTCCCCTGCTCACAGCCAGTTCTTGGAGGCTCTTAGGGATAAGTGTTGGTGCATTTGCAAGGTTCAAGAGGTAACAACAAGCAACAAGTAAGCAAGAAGAGATGATTTTTCTTTGTATTCTTGTATTTTTTTTCTTGCGTGTGTTGTATTTATTGTGTGGATGTTGTACGAGGTTTCTCCACCTCCGGTAGTTACCGAGAAGGAGTATTTTCACAGTGGATGAGAGTGTCATGTGTGAATCCTTGGATTAATCACCTTTTCTTGAACTGGATATCAAGTAAATCCTTCTTATTAACATTGTAAATGTATTTTGTATTTCAATCTTTGATTATTACATTAAAAATATTATATATTTATCGTCTGTCCTACACTCTAGAAATTTTAATAAGTGTCTTACAGAAAATGTAGCGTGGGGTGTGCGGGTGGAAATTCAGAGAGTAAATTAACATGGCCTTAGTAAGACTTTAATTATTTGGGAAGGAATAGATGGAGTCCATCTGTTGGGCTAAGCCATTGCATTGTTGCTACATGCCGACAACAGAACTGCAACTCTTATTAAATACGTGATGCGAGTTATAGACATTAACACAATTTCTTTGGAGATAGTTATTAGAGTTACACTACAATTTCTGTATTGAAAATTGCTAGAATTAAATTCAAACTTATCTCTCTTACGATGACATAGACAGATAATCTTAAACTATGTGCCTATTAAGGCTGACGGGTGTTATAATATTCATCATATAATTAAAAATATAAAATTTATATGTCAAATATATAGATTATATCAATACATTTATTTTCTTATATTCAATTTAACATTAACGGATTTCGATATCTATCCATTTTTATTTTTATTATACATTAAATAAATGTAACTTTAATGATATTTACACAAATTAAGTTATTATTGAAAAATTAAAATTTTCCGTTGATTAATTAAAAACTATCTGATTGAAAGATTTTTTTATTTTAAATTTTTTTAATAGAATATATATATATATATATATATATATATATATATATATATATATATATATATATATATATATATATATATATATATGATCCTATCCGAATGCCGAATCAACTGACACTGGGCACGTGGCGCTTCCGGCTGCTGGCGTGGATCTTCGACTGGCGGCACAAAGCTCCGGCGAACCTGCACAAAAGTCGGACCGGGAAGGGATTCCCGGCGGCGACCCTCCGACGCTCAAGTCAGGCGAAGCTCAAGAAAGAAATAGTGACTTTAAAACTCGTAGACTGCGTACCTCCGGCGAAGAATGAGGGCCTTTATATAGGCCAGCGAAGAAGGGAGTGTACACTTACCGAGGTGTACACGTATCCATGGCCCATACTCCAGTAAGGACTTGTCAGTGAGCTTCCCTAACCCATACTGCTACAGTCTTAGCATGTTCTCGATGGGACAGCAGAATCCCCTGTCACAAGATTTGGAGTATAGCCCACACGTGAAACATACCTGCTGTCAGAAAAAGACGTTCCTTGTCCTTTTCCCCTTTGCTCCAAATCTGGCTTCCGGGCGGACAGCTCCCTCAACATCCGGCCGGACATATGCAGTGGTTTACTTGGGGAGATCCTCCATCACGTGCTTTACGGGGACTATTAGCAGTGTTACCTTATGGTTTTGGCCAAGCGTGAGGTCCGCTCGGCCCAGCGACCTTTTCTACTAAGCGCCGGAACCCTGATTTCGACAGGGCACCTTTAACCATCAACCGAATATCGTCCGGTCGGCCAGCCGATCGGACCCATCCCTCTCCGGGCGTTCGATTCCCTCGGCCGGCCGACCGTCCGGTCGGACCCGGCCCTCTCCTGTCGTCCGGTCGGACCCTGCCCTCTCCGGATGGACAACTGCCACTGTGGCTTCCACGTGGCGTTGACTTCACAGGGCGGGGTCCCCTGTTCTTACTACCGGATCACTTGCCTCCCCTTCAAGTCTAGTCGAAGGAGGCGAATAGTCTGACTGACTGGACTAAGAATCCGGCCGAGCGGTTCCTCCGTGCTTGTATCATCCGCTCGGCCAACCATAGAGGTAGCCTTAAGCGAATCAACAATGGCATTCACCGGATCTCCTCGTGTTCTGCGCCAATCTTCGACATTAAGGTTGAGCATGCTTTCATTAAATGCTTCGAATGATTGAATGCCACGTGGAGCACTGCCATCGGCGTACGACGGCGGTGGCGTGGTGTTTTGATGTGATCGAAGCGATTCGAAATGGACGGCTCGATGCATGCTTTGATTCCCGTGACCTGGATCCAACGGTGGAGGCCGCCCGGCCTTCACCCTATAAATTCTTCGTTTCCTTCTCTTCCTCACCTGCCTCCGCGATTTCGACCATTGCCTCCTGCGCTTCGGAGCTCCGGCGATCCTGTTTCTGCTCTCCGACGCTCTCCGGCGCCTTTTCCTTGATCCCTTTCCCCGCAGCAAGGTTTTATATCTTTCCTTCCTCCTTTCCGGTGTTTCCTCCGCATTTCTTTCTCAGTTTCGATCCTTGAAACTTCCTTTCGTTTGCTGTTGTTTTGCTCCTGCCTTTTTGCCTTTTGACTCCTCCCGATCGGCCCATGGCTAGCTCTTCCAATCCCGAAGATCAGTCGCTCGGCCCATGGTACACCACCATGCAGTCCCGATTCTAACAGCGGGACTTCGATATTTTGGCCGACAATTTCGAAATCCCCGAGGATTTCGAAATTCGCTTAGCTGGTCCTTCCGCTCGGCCTCACAGGCCGCCGCGCGGAGCTTTCTGTGTCTTCCGAGACCAGTTTACCGCCGGTCTTCGTTTTGTCTATAACTTTTTCGGTGTGCCGATCGGCAGTTTAGTACCCAATACCTTCCGTCTCCTCTGCGGTGTTGTCGTTTTGTTTAAGATTCACAACATCCCCCTCCGACCGGAGGTCTTCTTTTATTTCTATTACCCCAAGCAAGCCGAGCCGGGCACCTTCATGTTCCAAGCTCGGCCCGGCTTGGTCTTTTTCAACAAACTTCCTACTTCCAATAAACATTGGAAGGATTATTTTTTCTACATCCGTATGCCCAATCAGGCAAACTTCCCGACCCAGTGGCAGGTCAGTCTGCCCCCCACTCCCGAGTTGAAGAAGTTCAAGATCCGACCGGACTACCTCCACGCTGCAAATATACTAGCCGGTCTGCGACTTGACATCAACAAACTTCTCCACGAGGGAGTGATGTACATCTTCGGGCTGAGTCCTATACGGACCCCTCTTCCGGCCGGCTTCGGTAAGAACTTTGGTTGGGCATTTGCTTTGATTGCTAACTGATTTCTTTTCCTTTCTTTGCAGCGGACATCGTTATGGATTCGGTCATGGCCGGTGTTTTGAAGAGGAAGGCGGCTGCTCTGGAAGCCACGGCGGCCAGAGAAATGGAAGCTTTGGGTATCCAGCCGATCGGATCCCACGAAGGAGAGAGCGGAACTCAGGCTGAGTCGACCGCTCCCGCTTCTCAGCAAAACGTGGCCAGCGGAGCCACTCCTCCTGGAGAACCAACTGCCCCCGAGGAAGCTTCCGCTCGAGAGGAGGAGCAGCCCTTACAAAAGAGGCGTCGAGTGGAGACTCCCCTGCGATCGGCAACCTCCGATATCCAACCATCCGAGCGGGTCACTGAATCTGCGCGGGGCAAGGCGCCAGAGACCGAAACCATCTCGTCCGACCGGACGCCTTCGGATTGGGACGAGCCAGCTGCTCCAGTGGAGGCTATTCCAATAAGCACCCTTCCGCCTGCTCGCCATTCAGTCCAGTGCTCGACCATTCATTCCCAGTTTTCTGCGCCGACTTCGATCCCCTTCCGACCGCTGGTACGACCCCTGGTCGTGGCCGCACGATTCGGGTCATGATTCCAGAGGCCGACCGTCCATCTGCGCCTGAGCACACCATCACCTTGAAAGGGCCCTTAGCTGAGATGTGGGCCAATGCTCGGGCCCGCACTGCGATGAAATTTGGCTAAGACCATATGCAGCAGGCCACAGGGGTAAGTTTGTAATCTACCAACTTTGGTGTTCATTCTTTCCGATCGGCCGCTAATAACTATAATTTTCTTTTGCCAGAGATGGGTGGAGAAATTGCGGTTTCCAACCGCTTGGCCTTAGTGGATGAAGTGCTACGACAACTGAAGGCCGGTATGCCGAGCAGCAGAAGGAGTTGAAGAATGCTCAATCCTTGCTGGCGTCCGAGCGGAAGAAAACAGCCGACCAGGCTCACCATCTGGCCGAGTACGAGCGACAGGTCAAGTCGCTCGAAACAAAGATAACCTTGGCCACCAATCGGAAAAACACGGCCATCTCCGATCTGGAGAAAAAGAACGTTGAGGCTCGGGGCCTAGAGCAGAAAATAAAGGAGCTGATGGAGCAGCTCGGTGAGGAGAAGGCGGCCCGTCTGATCGACGCTGAAAAACTTAAGAATCTGAACGAAGCCCTCACAGGCTCTCAGGCGGCTTTCAAAGAATATCAGGATGCCGAGCCGAGCCGAGTCGCTGCTCTGCAGCAGGGCTACATCCGATCGCCCGAATTTTCGGAGAAAATTTGCGAGCGGATGTACTCAGCCTTTGACTTGGCCATGGCCGCCACTATGACCTATCTGAAGTCGAAGGGCCTTCTTCCGGAGTCCACCAATATTCCGGCCGGCGATTAGGTGGCGCTCCTAGATAACATCCCCAAGACCCTCTATGATTATATCGAGTAATTTTTGTAATTTGGCCACTCGGCTAAATATGATCCCTTTTGTACTTAGGTCGCTCGGCCTGAGATTTTATTTTTAATGCAATGCTTTCCTTTCGCGCACTCTATCTTTTTGCACTTTGTCCTTTTGCTAATTAATATGTGTGTTACCCGCTTGCCTATTATCACACCTCTGGCATTCGAAAGGCATTTTTGCGAAGTACTTGGCAATGCCCTTCCGCTCGGGCAAATATTCCGGACGCGTAACATTCCGCTTTGCTAGCATGGATCGCTCACTATAAGACGGCAAGAACCTTTGGGCCTTGAGCCGAGCGGAACGTAGAGTCGGTCGAACGATATTGGCGGCGAACTTCTCGGGCACTTGCAGTCTTTCTTTCTTTTTTTTTTTTCCCGCTCGGAATATTTATAAACGCCGGCTCGTCTCTCGATATTTAACGTCGGAGCTCGACGGTCTTCCGCTCGGACGTTTATAAACGCTGGCTCGTCTCTCGATATTTAACGTCGGAGCTCGACGGTCTTCCGCTCGGATGTTTATAGACGCCGGCTCGTCTCTCGATATTTAACGTCGGAGCTCGACGGTCTTCCGCTCGGACGTTTATAGACGCCGGCTCGTCTCTCGATATTTAACGTCGGAGCTCGACGGCCTTTACGGCTAACTTCGACACTTCCGATCGGCAGAACCCTTGGCAATCCTTTGAATTAATTTTGCTTCCTGCATTACAAGAACACGGGCGACTAACATATACAAAAATGATTTACATTTGTGCACCTTTCACCCCGCTCGATAAGGCTGGAGATGATTCGCACTCCACGGTCGATCCAACTGCCGCCCGTCTTCATCCTCCAAATAATAGGCTCCCGAGCGGAGCTTTTCAATAACCTTGAAGGGGCCTGCCCACGGTGCCTCCAGTTTGCCGATGTCGCCGACCGGCTTGACTTTCTTCCAGACAAGATCACCGACCTGGAATGATCTGGGGATTACACGGCGGTTGTAATTTTGCTTCATCCGCTGCCGGTACGCCATTAGTCGAACGGACGCCTTGGCTCACTCCTCGTCAACCAAATCCAGCTCTATGTTCCTCCGTTCGGCGTTGTCATCATCATAGCTCTGGATTCGGACGGACTCGACGCCGACTTCAACCGGAATAACCGCCTCGCCGCCATACACCAAATGGAACGGTGTGATGCCCGTCCCTTCCTTCGGAGTCATTCGGATGGCCCATAAGACGCCCGACACTTCATCCGGCCAATTTCCTCCCAAATGGTCGAGCCGAGCGCGCAGAATACGAAGAATTTCCCAATTGGCTACTTCGGCTTGACTATTGCTTTGGGGATAAGCCACGGACGTGAAGTGTTGCTCGATGCCGTAGCTTTTGCACCAATCCTCTGAATTGCCGCCCATTGTCGGAAACCAATCGGCGAGGGATGCCAAACCGACAGATGATGTGTTGCCAGATGAATTTTTTGACCATATGCTCGGTGATCTTTGCCAGCGGCTCGGCCTCCACCCACTTGGAAAAATAATCCACCGCCACTAGCAAAAATTTCCTCTGCCCGGTCGCCATCGGAAATGGTCCGACAATATCCATTCCCCATTGATTGAACGGACATGAAACGGTTGATGTCTTCATTTCCTCGGCCGGTCGGTGGGAGAAGTTATGGTACTTCTGGCACGAAAGGCACGTAGATACTGTACGGGCGGCGTCTTCTTGTAAGGTCGGCCAAAAGTATCCGGCTAGTAGGATCTTCTTAGCTAGTGATCGTCCGCCCGGATGTCCTCCGCATGATCCTTGATGTACCTCTTGGAGGATGTAAGCCGAGTCTTCCGAGCTCACGTATTTCAACAGTGGGCGAGAGAAAGTCTTCTTATAAAGCTGATCGCCGATGAGTGTGAACCGACCGGCCCTCCTTCTTAACAGCTGGGTTTCGTTCCGGTCGGAAGGTGCGGCTCCCGAACGGAGGAACTCTATGATGGGTGTCCGCCAGTCGCTTGGAAATGTGAGGCCTTCCATCCGGTCGACGTGCGCCACCAACAGTACTTTTTCAATTGATTGCTGAATGGCGACCGGCGTTATTGAGCTCGCGAGTTTGGCTAACTCATCGGCTGCTTGATTTTCTGCTCTGGGTATCTTCTGGACGATAACTTCTCTAAAATTAGCTTTGAGCTTCTCGAAGGCTTCAGCGTAGAGCTTGAGCCGAGCACTATTGATTTCGAAGGTACGAGAGGCTGAGCGCCAACCGCGAATCAGTGAAGTGTTACCGGCTCCCATATCTTGCTGCAAGCCGGCTATGAGGGCCTCATAATCTGCTTCATTGTTGGTAGCTTTATAATCCAACCGACGGATAAGTGCATCTTCTCTTCTTGAGGGAGAGTAACAATATTCCAATCCCGCTAAGTGGACGACCCATCCACATATATTCTCCACATAGCTTCCGGCTCCGGCCTTTGCACCTCAGTCACAAAATCGGCCAAGGATTGCGCTTTGATCGCCGAGCAGGGCTGGTATTGGATATCAAATTCACTTAACTCCATTGTCCATTTGATGAGCCGTCCGGATGCCTCTGGATTTAGTAATACGCGCCCGAGCGAACTATTGGTTTTGACAATGATGGTATGCGCCAGGAAATATGGACGAAGGCGCCGAGCGGCAAGGACCAGTGCGAAAGCCAGCTTCTCGAGCCCAGTGTAGCGAGATTCAGCATCTTTTAAAATGTGACTAAGGAAATACACAGGCTCTTCTCCGCTCGACCTCACTAAAGCTAAGCCGATTGCATGCTCGGTTGAAGACAAGTACATATGAAGTGGCTCACCCGCAGTCGGCTTGGCTAATACCGGGAGAGAGTTCAAATATGCCTTCAAATCTTCGAACGCCCGGTCGCATTCTTCGTCCCAGTGAAATTTTGTAGCTTTGCGTAAGATCTTGAAAAAAGGAAGGCTCCGGTCGGCGGTTTTGGAGATGAACACAGGCAGGCGGTTATCCCGATCAATAGCGCACTTCCTTGTATTTCTTGGAGCGGCATATCTTGTAGCTTTCACCTTGCTAGGATTTGCTTGATTCCCTCGATCACTATGTACCCACGCCCTCCTTTTGCTCGAGCAGGCACTTACGGAATTTAGCTTGACTCCGTATTTGCGTTCGGAAGGTTTCCTCCATGTCTTTGAAGAGATCGGCGCTCGGACGGACTTAATGAGAATGTCGTCCACATAAACTTCGCCCGATCCGTTCTCTGAATACTTTATTCATCAAGCGATGATATGTGGCCCCGCATTCTTCAATCCGAACGGCATCACATTATAGCAATAAGTGTCGTCGGTCGTAAGCTGACTTTTCTTGATCTTCACGGCGGCGACTTGGTGATAGCCCTAGGCGTCGAGCATCTGATTAATTCAGCGGCCGTAGTAGAGTCCACCAGCTGATTTATCCGGGGCAGAGGATAAAAATATTTCGGGCAAGCTTTGTTGAGATCCCGAAAATCTATGCACACTCTCCACTTGTTGCCTAGCTTGGAGACTAATACTACGCTAGCCAACCAGCTCGGGAACTGCACCTCGCGTATATGGCCGACCTCCAGAAGTTTTTCCACCTCCGCTCGGATGATGGAATTCTGCTCGGCGCTAAAGTCCCTTTTTCTTTGCTTTACTGGCCGTGCGTCCGGTCGGACATGTAGCTCGTGCTGCGCTATGCTCAACAAAATTCCGGGCAGCTCATGTGTCGACCAGACGAAGACATCATGATTTCTTCGGAGGCATTGGATCAGTTCTTCTTTCTGCTTCTCCTCCAGATCGGACGCTATAAAGGTTGTGGCCTCCGATCGGGTTGGGTGAATCTGCACTTCCTCTTTATCTTCATAAATTAAAGAGGGTGACTTTTCGGTGATGGCGTTTACCTCGATCCGGGGCGCCTTCCGAGCGGAATTGGCCTCTGCTCGGACCATCTCATTGTAGCATCGCCGAGCTGCTAGTTGATCTCCCCGTACTTCTCCCACTTTGTCCTCCACGGGGAACTTGATCTTCTGGTGGAAGGTTGAGACGACCGCTCGGAATTCGCTGAGCGCCGGTCGTCCCAAAATGACGTTGTAGGACGAGGAAGAGTCGACCACCACGAAGTTTGTTGTCCTTGTCCTCTGCGGCTCTTCTCCCGGTGAGGTAGCCGGTAGGATCTGTCCAAGTGGTGAACTTAGTAAACCCGTAGAGCGGAGTTGTCATGGGCAATAGCTCGGCTCGATCAATTTGCAGTTGATCGAACGCCTTCTTGAATATGATGTTAACTGAGCTCCCTGTGTCAACAAATACGCGGTGAATAGTGTAATTTGCTATTACCGCTTTAATGAGCAGAGCATCGTCGTGGGGTACTTCAACTCCTTCAAGTCCACGGGCGAAACTAATTTGGGTCCTACCTTCGTTCTCGGCTCTGTGGCGCATGAATCTGGGCTGGGACGCTCGCCTTTCGGCTCGATTGAGTCTCCTCCGGTCGGCCCTGACAATAACGTTGATCTCGCCTCGGGAAGTATTGCTTCTATTTTCCTCTTCCGGCGGACGGTGAGACCGTTCTCTGGGCCTGGCGATTCCCAGCTTGGAAGCGATGCCGATCGGAGTTTGTGGTATCGCTATCAGCTCGCGTCCGATCGGCTTCATTAGTTCTCTGTCGCCTGTTGACTGAGGGAGACCGTCGTCCGACATTCCGGGGCACGGGATGAGTCACGAAGGGAAGGCTTCGGCAATCCCTTGTGTTATGTGTATCCGTCCGGTGGAAGGAGCAGAACATCGGGGTCCATTTCTTCTTTGGCTTGGGCCGGGCGGCGGCTACCTCTTGCACGTGGGGCCTGGCATGGGGGGATCGGATTGCTTTGTCCCTTGGTCCTCTGGGCGGCTGATGTGTGGCGTGTGGTTTCCGCTCGGCCGGAGGAGCCCTCTCGGTTGGAGTTTCTTTTTTCCTAGCTGCTTGTGCCTCTTCCACGTTTATGTATTCGTTCGTCCGGTGTAGCATGTGATCATAGTCTCGGGGCGGCTTTCGGATGAGCGATCGGAAGAAATCCCCATCCACTAAGCCTTGTGTGAAGGCATTCATCATGGTTTTCGAGGTGGCCGTAGGAATGTCCATCGCCACTTGGTTGAACCGCTGGATGTAAGCTCGAAGCGATTCACAGGCTTCTTGCTTGATGGCGAACAGGCTCACGCTCATTTTTTGATAGCGCCGACTGCTTGTAAAATGATGGAGGAAGGCCGTTCGGAAGTCCTTGAAGCTTGTGATGGATCCGTCCGGCAGCCTCTGGAACCACCGTTGAGCCGATCCCGAGAGAGTGGTAAGAAAAACTCGGCACTTTACTCCATCTGTGTATTGATGGAGAGTGGCTGTGTTATCGAACTTACCCAGATGATCATCCGGGTCGGTTGTCCCATTGTACTCGCCGATCGTCAGAGGCACGTAGTGCTTGGGTAGAGGGTCTTGTAGAATAGCCTCCGAAAATTGGCGATTGATCCGCTCGGGAGATGTGTCCGCTCGGGGGGCTTTCCCTTTTCTGTTGTCTCGTCTTGGTATTTCATCCGAAGATGATCCCCGCTCTCGATTAGTTGCTACGGCGGTGCGGAAGAGCCGATGGAATGACATCATTGGTGGTGCTTCGCTCGGCCACCCGTCTTGGCGTGGCTTCTTTGCTCTGGCCGCTCGGTGGCTTCCTTTTTCCACAAGCTTGGCGGCTCTTATCTCGATCAGGGCGTCGAGTTCCTCGTTGAAAGCGTCACCATGTGTTGTCGTCGGCCGTCCATTGTTTCGCTCGGATATAGGGCGTTCCACGAGGCGCGATTTGATCTGTCCGAATGCGAATCAGCGACCCGGGCACGTGGGCGCTTCCATTGCTGGCGTGGATCTTCGATTGGCTGACAAAGCTCCGTGAACACCAAGTCGGACCGGGAAGGATTCCGGCGACCCTCAAGCCTCAAGTCGGTGACTCAAGAAAGAAATAGTGGCTTTAAAACTCGTAGACTGCATACCTCCGGCGAAGAATGAGGGCCTTTATATAGGGCAGCGAAGAAGGGAGTGTACACTTACCGAGGTGTACACGTGTCCATGGCCCATACTCCAGTAAGGACTTGTCAGTGAGCTTCCCTAACCCATACTGCTACAGTCATAGCATGTCCTCGATGGGACAGCGGAATCCCCTGTCACAAGATTTGGAGCATGACCCACACTTGAAACATACCTGCTGTCAGAAAAAGACGTTCCTTGTCCTTTTCCCCTTTGCTCCAAATCTGGCTTCCGGGCGGACAACTCCCTCAACATTCGGCCGGACATATGCGGTGGTTTACTTGGGGAGATCCTCCATCACGTGCTTTACGGGGACTATTAGCAGTGTTACCTTATGGCTTTGGCCGAGCGTGAGGTCCGCTCGGCCCAGCGACCTTTTCCACTAAGCGTCGGAATCCTGATTTCGATAGGGCGCCTTTAACCATCAGCTGAATATCGTCCGGTCGGCCAGCCGATCGGACCCATCCCTCTCCGGGCGTTCGATTCCCTCTGCCGGCCGGCCGTCCGGTCGGACCCGGCCCTCTCCGGTCGTCCGGTCGGACCCTGCCCTCTCCGGATGGACAACTGCCATAGTGGCTTCCACGTGGCGTTGACTTCACAGGGCGGGGTCCCCTGTTCTTACTACCGGATCAATATATATAAGAAGTTTTACCCATATGGGGTGGGCCATATACGGTGATCTCGTCCGGAGGCTGAGTCGGACGGAGGTTGGTCCAGGTGTCCCGATGGTTGACGGAAGGTCGTAGAAGATGATTCGGCTCCCACGGGTGGCTGACGCTGCTGCAGGACCCTGCACACACTCAGACAATCTCCTCCTTCACGTTAGAGACCGAAACCCAGGGAAAAAGTCCCCGGATCAGGCCCTCCGACGCTCAAGTCAGGTCCTTTTTCCCCAGAAAGAACAGAGAGAAGAAGAAGGAAAACAGTTCTGGAAAAAAGTGACGAGAGAGTGTGTGCGCATACCTGCATACGAGGGATTCTTCGCCTTTTATGCCTCCCCCTTTTGGAGCCTGCCATCCTGTCAGAAAAAACGTTAAACGTTGGGCTTTGTCGCCTAGTTCTGGACACCTGTCGTGCTGCTATTTGTTGTGCAAGCATCTTTCCGTTTTGGAACCTCCGCATTCGTACATGGATTTTGTCTTGTAGTGGGGGACAGCTGGCAGGCTACTACTGGTTATGAGAGTATCTTTTCATTTTAGGAATCTCCGCTTTCGCCCGCAGTGTTGATATGTAATGACTCTCCTCGGCGGACCGTTGAGATTCTCTGCACCCGTATTACTTAGCTCCTCCGATCCATTGTGTCCCTGCACCGGCCTGCACCCGTGGTTCGCATTTCTGGGCCTCCAACTCGCAGACCTGCAGCCCTAGCTGTCTAGACACAGCTACGCTGATCTTCAACCTGCATCCTGCGCTTTGTATTTCCTGGCCATCAACCGCAGGTCTATAGCTCGGGCTGCTTCCGACCCATTGGCCTATACTTCCAGTTCTTTGAATCGCAGGTCTGTAGATCGGACTTCCCCTAAACAGCCCTGCCGATGCCGACTTGTATCCTGCGCTTTGTACTTCCCGGCCCTCAACCGCAGGTCTGTAGCTCGGGCTACTTCTGATCAGCTCTGCCGCTTCCGACCCATTGGCCTATACTTCCAGTTCTTTGAATCACAGGCCTGTAGCTCAGACTCCCTCTGGACAGTCCTGCCGATGCCGACCCGTGACTTGTACCTCCAGTCCTTTGAATCAAGGGCTTGTAGCTCGGACTTCCTCGGGACAGCCCTGCCGATGCCGACCCGTGACTTGTGTTCCGCTTGACGTCTTCCCTCGTCTTCCAACTGCTTCGCCCCCTTAATCGACCAGTCTGCCTGACCTCTGACTATCACACCTGCTTGCCTCTAACCGCCCCGTCAGCCTGACCATTGACTACCGCATCACCTTGACTATTGACCCCCACGTCCTCTTGACTTTTGACCGCTATATGGCCTTGACTTTCCTAACCCTTTCCTCATGGGCCCCTCCATTACCAACCGTATTACAAGCCTCCCTCACAAGTCTAGTCGAAGGAGGACGACAGTCTGACTGACTAGACCTTCGCACCTCTCTACGACGTCAGCATATCTCTGAGACCTCAGCATATCTCCGTGCTTCTACCTCAGCGCATCTCTGTGACCTCAGCATATCTCTGCGCGCTCTGCTTCCTGCGTCACGCACCAACTTTTGTGTCGCGTCGCCTGGGCTTTCACATCAACCTTTGTGTTGTGTCGCCTGGGATACCATGCCTCTTAATTGCATCGGCAGTCGCCTGGGGCGCCGTCCCCACGCACTTCTTTGACTCGGGCACCCACCTTCTTTATAAAGAGTCTCACGGTCACTCTTTTACTCTATCCATCTCCATTCTGGCCCTCCTACTTGCTTTCTTTCTCCCCTTAATATGCATTCTCCTTCCTCTGACGAAGTTGATCAACCGCCCTCCCAAATGCAGATAAATCAGCTCACCTCGCTACTTGTCGCGAGAGAACGCGAATTGGAGCGCGTGTCCCAGGATCGGGATCGCCAGAAGGCTGCCCTGCGTTCCATGAAAGATCAGTACTGTCTGGCAAAGCACTGCGTGCATGCGGAAAAGACGAGGAAAGAGGAATGCCAGGCTAGCCTGCAGCGCCAACTTAGCCTCCAAGAACGCTTGACGCAAGATCATGAGGCGGAGTTATCCCTTCTTCGCACGTGCCTTGACGTCAAGCAAGACACGATCGCCCAGCAACAGGCGGTCATCGACTCCTTACGTGCGGAGCTGGCTCGGGCTCATAACGCCCCTGAGTCTCCCGACAGGTCTTCACGTGGAAGTGCTCATTCTCCATGGCCAGTCCCTTCCACGAGTTAAGGCTGGTCTGGGGGATAGTTGTCTCAGTGCCTCCTTTGTCATACGGCGTTCCTGCTTGTGGTCTAGGCTGTATCACCCCCTTGTTGGACTGTGCTGCAATGCTTGCACATCTGTCTCCTTCTAACATGGTCTTTCCTGCTCAATTTTCATCTAGCAAGTGTTTTTTAGAAACTAGTCCGTATGTAAGAGTCAATAATTGCTTCATGATTCATTTTCATGTGTGAATTTGGGATAATAAAACCGATATAGAGCTTAAGACTTAAAACTGTAATGAACGCGCAAAACCTGATTTCGTAGTTAATACTGACGCTCTAGGAGTAGGGTAGATGACGTTCCGCATCCTTTGCCCTGCGTATTTGCTGCATATTTGAAATTTGCGTAAAGTAAAGCCAGATGTAGCTGACCTGATTATGGAAAACGCTCCGCTCAAGGTGAGGCACATCCCTCAAAAAGGTAGTCAGGTATAGGCACCGAGCTCGCTTATGATTTTCGCAGAGGAGTTGATTTTTGATCCCCGCGTGGGGGCCGACCTGAAAGGTCGTTGGGCGTGAGGACAGAGCTCACTTTCGATTCTCGCATGGGAGCCGACCTGAAAGGTCGTTGGGCGTGAGAGCAGAGCTCACTTATAACTCGCACTGCGGCGAGAGTCTGGGGCTACCGACCTGAAAGGCCGTTGGGCGTGAGCACAGGGCTCACTTATAATTCTCGCATGGGAGCCGACCTGAAAGGTCGTTGGGCGTGAGAGCAGAGCTCACTTATAACTCGCCGTGGAGAGAGAGTCTGGGACCCGAAGTCGTTGGGCGTGAGAAAGGCTCACTTTTAATTCTCGCATGGGGCCGACCCGGAAGGTCGTTGGGCATGAGCGAGCTCACTGCTTCATGGCGAGGCGAGTGCAGGGCTGGGCACCGACAAGGTCGGTTGGGCGTGAGCAGAGCTCACTTTTAATTCTCGCATGGGAGGCGACCTGAAGGTCGTTGGGCGGGAGAGCATAGGACTATTGGCCGAGGGCCGTGCACCGACCACGAAGGTCATTGGGCGTGAGAACAGAGCTCACTTTTAATTCTCGCATGGGAGCCGACCTAAAAGGTCGTTGGGCGTGAGAGCAGAGCTCACTTATAACTCGCACTGCGGCGAGAGTCTGGGGCTACCGACTTGAAAAGCCGTTGGGCGTGAGCACATGGCTCACTTATAAATCTCGCATGGGAGCCGACTTGAAAGGTCGTTGGGCGTGAGAGCAGAGCTCACTTATAACTCGCACTGCGGCGAGAGTCTGGGGCTACCGACCTGAAAGGTCGTTGGGCGTGAGCGCAGAGCTCACTTTTAACTCGCACTGAGGCGAGAATCTGGGGCTACTCCGGTCCGAGACCGGTGGCGATGGCGCTGGTCCGAGACCAGTAATAATACTCCGGTCCGAGACCGGTGGCGATGGCGCTGGTTCGAGACCAGTAAGAACTCCAAACAGCACAGACCTAGATGTACTGCCTTCATCCGTCCTGCCTGCGCCGCTCCTCTTGCTTTAGTTAATCTGGTAGCTATTGCTAGCTTTGGCCTTACTCATTTGCGTCGCGTCTCTTCCTGCAATTGCATCACGCATGGTATAGAATTAAGAATAAGAGAGGGAACGTAAAAACCTTACTCCACTCTTGGGCCACAATGCCCTTGCATCTTATGATGACTCCGTAGTTCTCGTGACGCGCCTGGTCAGCTGCTCGGATCAGGGCTACCTATGCAGAGCTACTTGCTAGGTCGAGGAACATTCCCACAGACGGCGCCAAATTTGATCCCGTCCGGAGGCTGAGTCGGACGGAGGTTGGTCCAGATGTCCCGATGGTTGACGGAAGGTCGTAGAAGATGATTCGGCTCCCACGGGTGGCTGACGCTGCTGCAGGACCCTGCACACACTCAGACAATCTCCTCCTTCACGTTAGAGACCGAAACCCAGGGAAAAAGTCCCTGGATCAGGCCCTCCGACGCTCAAGTCAGGTCCTTTTTCCCCAGAAAGAACAGAGAGAAGAAGAAGGAAAACAGTTCTGGAAAAAAGTGACGAGAGAGTGTGTGCGCATACCTGCATACGAGGGATTCTTCGCCTTTTATGCCTCCCCCTTTTGGAGCCTGCCATCCTGTCAGAAAAAACGTTAGACGTTGGGCTTTGTCGCCTAGTTCCGGACACCTGTCGTGCTGCTATTTGTTGTGCAAGCATCTTTCCGTTTTGGAACCTCCGTATTCGTACATGGATTTTGTCTTGTAGTGGGGGACAGCTGGCAGGCTACTACTGGTTATGAGGGTATCTTTTCGTTTTAGGAATCTCCGCTTTCGCCCGCAGTGTTGATATGTAATGACTCTCCTCGGCGAACCGTTGAGATTCTCTGCACCCGTATTACTTAGCTCCTCCGATCCATTGTGTCCCTGCACCGGCCTGCACCCGTGGTTCGCATTTCTGGGCCTCCAACTCGCAGACCTGCAGCCCTAGCTGTCTAGACACAGCTACGCTGATCTTCAACCTGCATCCTGCGCTTTGTATTTCCTGGCCATCAACCGCAGGTCTATCGCTCGGGCTGCTTCTGATCAGCTCTGCCGCTTCCGACCCATTGGCCTATACTTCCAGTTCTTTGAATCGCAGGTCTGTAGATCGGACTTCCCCTAAACAGCCCTGCCGATGCCGACTTGTATCCTGCGCTTTGTACTTCCCGGCCCTCAACCGCAGGTCTGTAGCTCGGGCTGCTTCTGATCAGCTCTGCCGCTTCCGACCCATTGGCCTATACTTCCAGTTCTTTGAATCACAGACCTGTAGCTCAGACTCCCTCTGGACAGTCCTGCCGATGCCGACCCGTGACTTGTACCTCCAGTCCTTTGAATCAAGGGCTTGTAGCTCGGACTTCCTCGGGACAGCCCTGCCGATGCCGACCCGTGACTTGTGTTCCGC